>NC_090990.1:28750000-30000000 GCF_041146395.1 Eulemur rufifrons
GCTGATACAGGTTCAAATTAGAGTGTTATAATGTTTAGATGTTAAATGTAATCCCCATATTAAGAGAAAACACAGGTATACCTCGTTTTACTGTGCTTTGCTTTATTGTGCTTCACAGATATTGCAGTTTTTGCAAATTGAAGGTTTGTGGCAACCCTGTGTCCAGTAAGTCTGTCAGCACAATTGTTCCAACACTGTGTGCTCACTTCATGTCTCTGTCACATTTTGATAATTCTCACAATATTTAAAACTTTTAAAATTATTATTATATCTATTATGGTGATCTGTGATCAGTGATCTTTGGTGTTACTACTATAATTAATTTCAGGCACCACAAACTGTGCCCATATACGACAGCAAACTTAATCAGTAAATGTTGTGTGCATCCTGACTGCCCCACTCTCTGGTCATTCCCCGTCTCTCCCTCTCCTGGGGCCTCTCTATTCCCTGTAATACACAATACTGAAATTAGGCCAATTAATGACCCTACAATGGCCTTTAAATGTTCAAGTGAAAGAAGAGTCATATGTCTTTCACTTTAAATCAAAAGCTAGAAATGATTAGTGAGGAAAACATGTCAAAAGCTAAGGTAGGCTGAGAGCTAGCCCTCTTATACCAACAATTAGCAAAGTTGTTAGTACAAAGGGAAAGTTTCTTTCTTCTTCTTTTTTTTTTTTTTTAGAAACAGGGGTCTCACTATGTTGCCTAGGCTGGTCTCAAACTCCTCAGCTCAAGTGACAAATGATCTTCCCATCTCAGCCTCCTAAGTAGCTGGGACTACAGGTGTGTGCCACCATACCTGGCAAAGGAAAAGTTCTTGAAGGAAATTAAAAGTGCTACTTCAGTGAACACGCAAATAAGAAAGCAAAACGGCCTTACTTCTGATATGGAGAAAGTTTCAGTGGTCTGGATAGAAGGTCAAACCAGTCACAACATTTCCTTAAGCCAAAGCTTAACCCAGAACAATCCTAATTCTTCTTAGTTCTATGAAGGCTGAGAGAGATGAGGAGGCTGCAGAAGAAGACATTAAAGCTAGCAGAGGTTGGTTCATGAGGTTTAAGGCGATCTCCATAAAATAAAAATACAAGGTGAAGGCCAGGCTCAGTGGCTCACACCTGTAATTCCAGCATTTTGGGAGACCAAAGTGGGAGGATTGCTTCAGCCCAGGAGTTTGAGGTTGCTGTAAGCTAGGCTGACACCACAGCACTCTAGCCCAGGCAACAGAGCGAGACTTGTCTAAAAAAAAAGCTGCTCATTCCAACCACCACTTTCAGAAAATATAGAGGACAGAGGAACATGTTACACTATACTGGGGGTATGCAAACAGCAAGAAAACAGACTGTGAGAAACTCTACAGAACAAATGACCTAATTTCTTCAATAAATAATTTGGAAAAAATGGAAGAGGGGACCTGTAGATTAAAGGGGATTTAAAAGGCATATGGATCTATCAATTGCAATGTGTGAACCTTATTTGGATCTTATTTTTTTTTAACTGGAAATTGCACTTATGAGAAAATCGATAATTTGAACAATCACTTGGTATTTGATGATGTTAGGGAACTGTTAATTTCGGGGATATGAAAATGATATTATGGTTTTTTTTTTATTAATGTCTACTCTTTAACTGATGAAATTATATGTTCTGGAATGTGCTTCAAAATGATATGCAATGGGGTTAAGGGTAGAGATTAAACAGAATTAACCCTGAGTTGATAATAATTGATGTTGAGTGATAGGTACATGGAGGTTTATTACTATTCTTTCTACTATTGTATATGGTTTAAAATTGCCATAATAAAATTTTTAAAAAATTAAATGCCTAATTTTTAGGTCGCACAAAGTACATAGTTTCTGATCAAAGAATACATGAGTAATCTGGTCCAAATTACTTTAGATATTAAGATGTAATGAGTCTTATTCTACCACTCATGACTTTAATGTATCCTTTTTGTAAAAAAGTTGAGATATGAAAGTATGTCTATGCCATTGAAAATTCCAGTAAAGTCAGTGGTTACTAATATCAAGTCGACTGTTCATGGTGCCAGGCAATAGTAATAATATTTCCTTAATCCATTCATTCTCCCACATTCCTAAATAATTAACATTTTATAGAATCTCAGGTGCCATTGATTATAATATTTACCACTATTTTATGTTCTAATAAAAACAATGATCCTGATTAAATTGTCATGACATCATTTGTAAGATAGCAATTTCACAGATGTTGAAATATGAAAAACAAGTGTAAGAATCAACATAATACAGTATTTCTTATCTTTTCTCTCCTCAGACCTCCAGTACTTTCTCCCTATCTTCATTTTCAGCTTCCTATTTCACTGAAAAAAATTAAGCACTCAGAATATAAGGCCTTGTAAAATGACCCCCTCCCTAAGTTCTTTTTTGTTCCTTCAGACTTTACCAGTAAAGCCTAACAACTAGACTTAACTAGCCTCTCCACAGGACTCACCATCCATCACCAAGAGCTGATTCTTGAATCAGACCACCAGAAAACTCTATGACTTCAAACCCCACACAACCTGACCTGCATTCTACAATCCACTATAAAAGCCCTTGCCCTCTTAGTCAGGGAGACAGATGTGAAACTATTTTTCCTATTCTCTGGACAGACAGCTTTTGCATTAAAATTCCTTTCTTCTCTGGCAATCCTCCTTGTCTAAATAATTGGCTCTTTGTGCAGTGAGTGACAGGACCTAGGCTGAACCCCTTTGTGGGTTCGGTAACAAGAAGAGAGCATCTTCATTTTTCTACCACCATATCTGTCTGCCTATCTGCATCTGCACTTATGTACTCTGCCTTCTCTTTTATTTCAATGGACGAATTGTCCATACTCTTACTTAGAACTGATCCCTCTGATTTTGTACTGGATTCCAGCCTTTCTTCCCTCTAGGACTTTCCTCACATAACTAGCCTGTTTCTCGTGGATTGTCAATTTTCCCCCTCTCTACTGGATCATTTAAATTAGTATACAAAGTTACTATAATTTCTTCATCTTTAAAAAGATATTGGATCCAAAATCCCTATCCAATGATGTCCTTATTTTTCTGTTCTTCTTAAAAGCAAAACTTAAAAGTATTGTCTATATTTACTTTCTCCACTTCTTCTCCCCCCACTCTTATCAAAGTCTCATCAGACTTTAGCAGACTTTCACCCACTCCGCTAAAATGGCATGTTTCAACACCACTAGTGAACTAAACATTGGTAAATGAAATGGCCAATTCTTAGTTCTCATCTTAGTTGACCTATCATTTGACACACTGCATCACTCCCTCCTTGAAACATTTTCTTCCCTTGGTTTTGCAGATTTAAATTCTCCTACTTTTCCATCTAGCTCACCGACGCCTACTCAGTCTTAGTAGGGTCCTCTTCATCTCCCTGACCTAAGCTGGTGCATTGCTAGAAGAAACCCTACTGAGCAAGTTATTCTTTGGCATACTGCTGATTTTCACTTTCCAGTACTTAAAAATTCTAATGTCTGTCTTTTCAAATGATAATGATAGTACACTTCCTTCTTAAAAATGAGCGCAGCTCTCAGGACAGCCCCAGAGATACTAACCCAGGAATCTCCTCCAAAAGAGGAAGAAGCGTCTGACGCCTTCCGGAAACGAGCCTTGTGGGAAACGTGGTCTTTGAGGGATGGCCTACACCCCGGAGGAGACCGGGAACTCTAGGTGGGCAGTTACTTCCGCACACGCGCAGTAGGACGGCGGCCAGTGTTCTGCATTCAGTCCTGTGCCGCGTGAAGTCAGGGCAGGGGCTGCTCTTTCAGCCTCTGGACAACGCTGTAACCTGATCCTAGGCTTAGAGCCAGAGCTGGCAGTGAGGGAGTGAAAGGGTGGCAGGTACGGTTTTGACTCGGGGGATGTAAGGGAAAGGCGGGGAGAAAGGCGGGGACTGGCTTGTGGGTTTACCCCGCCGAAGACAAAACTTTACAACCTCCAAGTGCGGTGACTTTGGGTTTGGGGATGTGGAGCCTTTTCCAACTCTTGAGTAGTTCGGAGCAGGCAAGAGTAGGGCTCCCAGCTGGCACTGGGTAGGTTCCCAGAGTCCTGGTGGGGCTGGGAGAGGCTCAATTTGCATTCCTATCTTTGTAGGTAAAGGTCACTGTGTAGGAGTCTGTGCGTTTAACTCCACCTTTCCTGATTCTAAGAGCACTGTTAGCCCGATTGGAGCCTGCGACAGGAAATTTTAAGCCACTTCAAGGGATCCCAGAAGAAAGCATTTATAGAGAAACTGCTATGCATTTTTAGGGTATTCTCACAGCAATCATCTGCAATAAATGCTGTCACCATTTGGCATATGAATGAACTGAGGCTGAAAGAGGTGAAATTACTTGCTTAGACTCACACATCTTAGTCAGTGGGAGAGCTGAAGCTCAAACCCAGATACGTTTTCTCCAAATTTCATTCTTTTTTACCTCACACTCTTTTATAAAACAGTTCATAAAACATAAATTACAACATTTATTGCTGTTATTTGAGCAATTAATGCTACATAAATTTCTATTTGTGGTCATTAGTTAGGTCTCTTGGTGTATCTGCAGATCTGTCAGTAAAGACTATGTAGAGGAAGCTGTGAGTCTCTCTTGCCCGTTTTAGCCTTTCTAGTGCTCCAGCAGTGCTGGTTAGAGTTTCAAAAAGCCGAACTAAGCTCATAGGAGATGGTGAGTTCCCAGAGAGAGATAAACAGATTTGGAGTCTAAACTAAAGTCTCCAGCTTTAAAAAATAATTTTTTTTTTTTAAAGTGTTCCTGGGGCCTGGTGTGGTGGTTCACGCCTGTAATCCTAGCACTCTGGGAGGCCGAAGTGGGCGGATTGTTTGAAATCAGGAGTTTGAGACCAGCCTGAGCAAGAGCGAGATCCTGTCTCTACTAAAAAAGAATAGAAAGAAATTAGCTGGACAACTAAAATAAATAAATATATATATATATATATATATATATATAAAATTAGCCGGGCATTGTGGCGCATGCCTATAGTACCAGCTACTCAAGAGGCTGAGGCAGGAGGATTGAGCCCGGAAGTTTGAGGTTGCTGTGAGCTAGGCTGATGCCATGGCACTCTAGCCCGGACAACAGAGTGAGACTCTGTCTCAAAAAAAAAAAAAAAAAAAAAGTGTTCCTGGGTCCCTGAATCCAGCCTTTCCAAGAATGCCCAATCTAATTTGAGATCTTTCACGCCAGCTTCAGATCAGAAACCAGGCAGTCACAAGAAGGAATACTTTCTATAGCACTGAGTCTCAGAGATCAGGCTTTTATTGATTTTTTAACTCATTCATTATAATATTTCCTTAGGATAAATTTCTGGGAGGAAAAAAATCACTGATTCAAAAGCTAACAACTTGGTGTTAGATCAGTAGGACAGAAATGAACAACATCCTTATCTAAGCTCTGTATATTTGCAACAGAATCAAGTAGAGATTTGTACTTGTAGAACATGGACTTTTCTGACTTGCTAGAAAAGTCATTCTCCCACTAGGTGGCATTTTCTGAGGCAGCAATGTGGGTATTTCTGGTCCAATAGAGCAGGGTTCTATATTGCAGTCCTGGTTTCTCAGGTCTTTCTATTCTCTCCGTTTCTACTTTCATAGATCTCTGTCCAAGAGCTGCAGAAAATGATCAATTTCCAGGTAAGGCATCCATCTATTCATTCAGTCATTTAAATCTCCCCAAAATCCATATGATAGAAAGCAACAGTGTAGTCAGGGAAACTATAGATTGAATAGAATATCAGGTGCAAAAGAAAATTTAGAAAGTTGACAAATTGATATACAATTTGTAGAGTTTGTACAAAGTTGTAATAAATTTGAGCTGTAAAGGTGTACTCAGTCTTCCTGGAAATCATAGTAAATGAATAGCCAACCAGTTTAAGTGTTGGCATTGTACGTATGGAGACAGCAAAATAATTCCTCAGATAAGTAAGGTTATTTTCCTATATGGATAATGTTAGAAATAACATTCCCAGCCAGGTGTGGTGGCTCATACCTGTAATCCCAGCACTTTGGGAGGCTGAAGCGGGAGGAGCACATGAGGCCAGTAGCAACATAGTGAGACCTCGTGTCTACAAAAAAAAATAGCCAGATGTGGTGGGGTAAACCTGTAGTCCCAGCTATTGGGGAGGAGGCAGGAGGCTGAGGCAAGAGGATCACTTGAGCCCAGGAGTTTGAGATTACAGTCAGCTATGATCATGCCACTCTACTACAGCCTGGGTGACAGAGGTAGACCCTGTCTCTTAAAAAAAATAATAACATACACAGCAACAGCCTATGATAAATATACCAGGTTTCCTGTGACTTTCTTAGAGTGTCCCCTGCCTAGAGTAAGCAGAGAACATAGTGTTAACCAGCACTAAATGAACTCAATTTGTAAATTCACGTACATAGCCTTTAAAATGGCCACATGGATCCATAAATAAACCTTGTAGCTTTTCCAGAGTCTCCAGCTATCTTGAGCATTTTCTCTTCCAGTGCATTTTAAGGTCATTGAATTTAAGGAATATTATCAAGGCGCATAAAGCAGTGTGTTAGGTACACGCACTGCTTCTCTGTTTGTTTGTTTGCTTTTGTTGTTGTTTGAGACAGTGTTTTACTCTGTTGCCCAGGCTGGAGTGCAGTGGCTTCATTATAGCTCACTGCAGCCTTAAACTCCTGGGCTCAAGTGATCTTCCTGCCTCATCCTCCAGAGTAGCTGGGATTTCAGGCATGTGCCACCACGTCTGGCTAATTTTTAAATTTTTTGTAGAGACAGGGTCTTGTTATATTGCTCAGGCTGGTCTCGAATTCCTTGCTTAAAGCAATCCTCCTACCTTAGCCTCCCAAAGTGCTAGGATTACAGGCATGAGTCACCACACTCAGCCATGGATTTCTCTATGTTGACTTTATATCCAGCCAACTTACAGAACTCTTATTAGGTCCAAGAGTTTTTTAGTTGATTCTTAGATTTTCTAGGTAGATAGTCATATACTGTTCAAATGGCATTTTGTCCCTTCCTGCCCAATACATATCTTCCTCCATGTTTTTCTTATCTTATTGCAATGGCCAGGAGTTCTCATAATTGACAGACATCCCTTGGTATCCGAGGGGGACTGGTTTCAGGACCCCTGCAGATACCCAAATCTATGCAAACTCAAGTCCTATAGTTGGCCTTGTAGAACCCAAGAATATGAAAAGTTGGCCCTCCATATATATGGGTTTTGCATCCTGAGCATGCTATATTTTTGATCTGCATTTGATTGCAGATGTGGAACCTACCAATGGAAGGCCAACTGTATTTACTGAAAAAAATCTAGGTGTAAGTGGACCTGTGTAGTTCTAATCCATGTTGTCTAGAGTCACTGTAATTGCTAGCCAAAAGTCTTTTGTTGCAATTTTAGTGGAGATGCTTCCAATGTTTCACCATTTCCTCTTGTATTCTTGTAGATAGCTGGGTTTTTTTGTTTTTGTTTTACCTATGTATTCCTGGGATAAACCCTACCTAGTCACCTTTTTCTTAAAGGGCCAGATAGTAAATATCTTAGATTTGAAGGGCATACAGGCTCTGTGGCAACTACTCAACTCTGTCCTTGAAGCTGAAGTAAATGAATGATTATGACCATGTTCCAGTAACATTTTATTTATAAAAACAGGAGGCCAGCCCATGGGCTGTAGTTTCTTGATCCCTGCTCTATATGGTCTTAACTATCTCTTTTGTGCTAGATAGGTAACCACGTGCCTTTAAATTCATTGCTTTTAATAGTTATCCATTAAGCATGATTTTGGCTCTACAGTTGAGAGGATATATTTTATCATGTAAAAAAGTCCATGGATTCTTACCTTATTATGCTTATGTGCATTTGGCATGTAAACCTTTTAGTCTCAGTAACCTCTTATACCTATGTTTACTTTGTAGAGTCTAATAAATTATAAGATCTCTGAGAAGAGTCATGATTTTATTCCTTTTGATATCACTAATACAAGGTCAGTAGGTCCTTGTTAAATATTTTGTGAGTGAATAAATGAAGACTATATGTAATATTTTTAAATAGCTTCATTGAAATATAATTCACATCACAGAAATTACCCAATTAAAGTGTATACAAGTCAGTGGTTTTTAGGATAGTCACAGAGTTGTACAGCCTTCACCACTACTTAATTTCAGAACATTTTCATCTCCCCAGAAAGAAACTCCATACCCATCAGTAATCACTCCGCATTCTTCCCTTCCTCCAACCCTAATCTAGTTCTGTTTCTATGGCTTTTCTGTTCTGAACATTTCATACAAATGGGACCATACAATATATAATCTTTTGTGACTGTTTTTTTTCAGCCAGTATAGTATTTTCAAGATGTATCCATATTGTAGATGTATAAGTACTTTGTTCCTTTTTTATTGCTAAATAATATTCTATCATATGGTTATACCACCTTTTTTTATCCATTTGTCAGTTCATTACATATTTTTTCTACTTTTTTGGCTACTGTGAATAATTCTGCTATGAACATTTGTTTATTGGTTTTTGTGTGGACATGTTTTGAATTCTCTTGGGTATATACCTAAGGAGTAGAATTCCTGGGTCATGTTGTTACTTTATGTTTAACATTCTGAGGAAGTCCCAAACTGTTTTCCATATTTGCTGCACTGTTTTGCAATCCCACCAGCAGTGTACAAGAGATTCAGCTTCTCCACATCTTTGCCAAACACTTGTCATTGTCTACCTTTGATTTTAATTGTCCTTGTGGGTGTGAAATGGTACCTCATTGTGGTTTTGATTTGCATTTCACTAATGACTAATGGTGTTAAGTGTCTTTTCACATGCCTATTTACTTTACACACACACACACACACACACACACACAAACACATATATATCTTCGGAGAAATGTCTGTTTAAATCCTTTGTCCATTTTTAAATTGCATTGTCTTTTTATTGTTCGATTTTAGGAATTCTTTATGTTAATATATTCTAGGTACAAGCCTCTTCTCACATACATGATTTGCAAATATTTTCTCTCATTCTGTGGATTTTCAAGAGTTTGATAGCCTTATTTCTTACATTTAGGTCTCTGACCCATTTTAGTTCATTTTTGTATATGATGTGAGGTGAGTAAGGAGTCTAATTTCATTTTTGTGTGTGTAGATATCCAGTTGTCTTCAGCACCATTTGTTGAAAAGACCTTTCTTTCCCCAAATGAATTGTTCTGGCACTAGTTTGATATTTTAAATATGATTTTTGTTTTTATCACAAAATATATTTCTGAATCAAGTGTGTAATGGTTATCGTGTATAACTTTCTACAAACTCAGCAATGAACATAAGATAATAAGGAGCTGCCTTGATTCTCCTGCAAGTCCCTTAATGGTGCATACTTTAGTTTGAAGATGAACGTGCTGTTACAGGAATCGGTGACATTCCAGGATGTGGCTGTGGACTTCACCCTGGAGGAGTGGCAGCTGCTTGATTGTGCTGAGAGAACTCTGTATTGGGATGTAATGTTGGAGAACTATAGAAACCTCATCTCAGTGGGTAAGGACAATGTATGGTAACTTTTTGTTATAACTCAGAATTTAATAGTAGTGCCCTTCTTTTCAGAGTTGTGAAAGCTTTGAACTTTCTGAAGCATTTAGAAGCTTGGCCCTGAATTTTAGTGCTCAAAAATTCTTAATCCCCTTTAGGGATCAGATAGTCTGTTTACGCGTGTACCTGCCAAATGGAGAAAGGTCTTTTCTGTTCTAAAACCCATTAATCAGCCTTTAAAGGCCCTGGGACTCAAGGAGGTTGACCTGAGTTGTGAGGTAGTTGTTTGCTTAGCACTTTGTCTCTACTTCTGTGTTTTTCCCTCCAATAGGATATCCAGTTACGAAAACAAAAGTGATCTTCAGGGTGGAGCAAGGACAAGAGCCATGGATGGTAGAGGGAGGGAACTCATGTTGGAGCCATCCAGGTGAGTGACAGAAAATCAGATGGGAGTGTTTGGAATTGAGATCCCAGTTGGTCAGTGAGGGACAGGCACCTTTGAAATACTTTTAGGAAGCACCTCTTAAAAGCCACACACCTTTGGAAGTGACAGAGTACACCTGACATAACATCATCAGCTCCCCAAATGATGCCTTCACTCACTCTCCCCGCACAGGTGCTTTTTTCTCTTTGCTCAGCTGTTGCATGGAGGGATGTCCCTCTCCTCTCCACTCTGGCTCCTCACACTGCCCAGCTCATCTACATCCTTACTTTGTTTCTGTTCTCTTAATTCCTAAAACCCTCATTTTTCTTGCCTTCTCAACATGATTACAGATCTTTTTCTATACAGTTAATCCTTATAATGTCATCAGATTGTGTAGATTGGAAGCATTACTCCACCAATCACTGTCTAAACTTGGGCAAATTCTTTTGTACCACAATTGTCTTTATAAAATAGGAATAATATTAATCCTATTTTAGTATATGTGCTGCTGAAGTGAGCACATGGAATAATATTAATCCTTACCTCAAGTTTCCTATAAAGATTATATGAGCTAATACATGCAAAACACTTCAAATAGTTGGCAGATAGTGTTAAGTATATGTAGTTTTTAAAAAAAAAAAAAAACTGTTGTTAACATCATACTCGATTTTCCTTTTTTTAAAAAAACTTATTCCTCTTCTTCCTCATATACCCTACCTTGCATTGTTAGTCTCACTGATAACTTGGGGTACCTACCTTGTAGTGCATCTTTCTATTTCACTTGGTAATATTGCTATCTTTTAAAAATTCTCCTCTAACTTTAGTTGTTTGCTTGCTAACTGTCCTCCACCCTGTCTTACTGCTTATTTGCCTTTTGCTTCATGCCTTCTCTTCCATTTTCTTAACTTCTCTCCGCAGTAATACTCAGAAGCCTCATCACTCTGAAGACTAAAGTTGTTTTATGCCATCCATCGCGTCTTTGCCTCACCCACTTTCCATTCCCATAATTTTACCCCACCAGGCCTTATTTTCTGTTAACATTTTTCCATAGTAACTAATTTTTTAAATTCTTCAACCTTCTCTATTATCTTTACATTACAATAAAGAACAATAAGACTACTTTGCAGTCTCAGAATCACTGTGATAGGTGCTTTGTTTTTTTTCTCTCAATAGATTCTCCTAAATACTACCGTGACTTTTGGCCTATCACTTCAGCTATTAGTTTATTCAAAACTGATTCAAAAGAAAAGTTTCCCTTTCTACAGAGACCATAAAAAAGTATGTTTCAAATTGTTAAAATACCACTTCAAGTGTATTTTAGATTCCCTGGGACCCCAACTCCTGCTGACACAAACCAAATGAATTTTAATTACTGATATCATGTCTGGGCTGTTTATGTCACTATTTTACCAATTCCATTCTGTTTTCTAATTTATCTCAGATGTTTCTCCAAGATTTATCCAAATTATTCTATTTTTCTTGTCACTCTTCTGATAAATATATAATTCCTTTATAACCTATATTGTGATATTTACATAGCTTTTAATGTCCTCTATCATGTAGTCCCATTTTGCTTACCCAGAATTATTCATCTTTATCCTATTACATCACAACTGGGATCTTTAATGTCCTCTATACACAATTTTCCTCTCTTCACCAATCCTTTTTTTTGAGACAGAGTCCTGCTCTGTCACTCCAGCTAAAGTGCAGTGGTGTCGTCATAGCTCAGAGTAGCCTCAAACTCCTGGGCTAAAGCAATCCTCCTGCCTCAGCCTGCCTTGTAGCTGGGACTACAGGCGTGTGCCACCATGCCAAGCTAATTTTTTCTATTTTTAGTAGAGACAGGGATCTCGCTCTTGCTCAGACTGGTCTCAAACTCCTGAGCTCAAGTGATCCTCCCGCCTTGGCCTCCCAGAATTCTAGGATTACAGATGTGAGCCACCATGCCTGGGATCCTCCCCACTTGGTCTCCCAAAGTACTAGGATTACAGGCAGCAGCCACGGTTCCCGGCCTGCATCAATCCTTTTGATTCTGGTGTGTCCACCTCACTAAAACCAGCATGCTGTTAAGTCTGAGTTCAGTTTTTCCTCTTTCATAGTAACTCCAGTCTAAATTAATTACTCTCTTTGAAGTCCCAAGCCAACTCTATTATGACTCTGTCATGAAAACTTGACATATACTGTCTAGGCTTTTTTTTTAACCCTTGTGGCTTTTAAGGAATGTTTTCTCATGATAGTGCCCTGAAGGGAACAATCTATATTATTTTTCCTTTATATTAATGCTGAGCCCATAATGGCATTCAATGAAAATTTCATTAATTCATTATTGTAGAGCCAGACATTGTGGGGGATGTTTCTTATTTTTCCATTTAACAAGGCTTTTTAAATTTTTTATTTATTTATTTTTTACATGCTCCCTAGAAAGGTATCCAAGACTTTTTTTAAGAAATGTTTCCTGAGAAGGTTCAAAGAAAGCAAAAACCCATTACCACTTTCTAAGTTTATAAATGGTAATTAGAAACAGCGAAATATAGTCATATTAAAATATTTCAAAATTTGACGAGTATGAAACATTTGTTTGATGCACATTAACATTTCAGTTTTGTTCCAGTTAATTGTCAAAATAAATGGTACCGATAGTTGTAATGACTATCTTAGAAATTAAAAGAACACGGACCTTAAAGTTTTGAAGTATGCAAAGATTGGAGAAGTCTTTTTTTGAGATCGTGAAACAATGGCTCCTCCCTAAAGAATATCTAAGTACTAGATAGAATGAGAGGAGGTGAGGGAGGCCAAGTTAAGGTGGAGAAGGAACGTGAGCAAAAGATCGAGGGCCAGGTGTGATGGCTCATGCTTGTAATCCTAGCACTCTGGGAGGAGGCCGAGGCAGGAGGATTGGTTGAACTCAGGAGTTCAAGACCAGCCTGAGCAAAAGTGAGACCCTGTCTCTACTGAAATTAGAAAAAATTAGCCTGGCATGGTGGCTTGCGCCTGTAGTCCTAGCTACTCGGGAGGCTGAGGCAGGAGGATTGCTTGAGCGAGCCCAGGAGTTTGAGGTTGCTATGAGCTAGGTTGATGCCATGGCACTCCAGCCTGGATGACAGAGCAAAGCTTTGTTTTTTTTTTAAAAAAAAAAGATGGAATTTAGGAGTCTAGAATCCATGGAAAAGAAGGTATTTGTTGAGGACCAGTGGAATGTGTGCTTAACCCCATGAGTGAATTCATACCTGGTATAGTTTTGTGTACCAGGCTAATTACCCTCAATTT
Source organism: Eulemur rufifrons (assembly GCF_041146395.1). Lineage (NCBI taxonomy): Eukaryota > Metazoa > Chordata > Mammalia > Primates > Lemuridae > Eulemur > Eulemur rufifrons. Next base: position 28,763,202 of record NC_090990.1, read on the forward strand.
TTCTGGTGGTTATTGTAGGTAGAAGGATGCTGCTTCTCACTGGTTGACGTAGAGAAGAAAGAAGAAAGGAACTAAATCCCCATATTCAGAACAACTCTATAAAAAAATGTGGGCGGGGCAGGGGGGGAAGAAACGTGTGTTAATAGCCATAGCCCACTCACTGCTTAGTCTAGCTCCACAGAGACAGATAAGGCATAGAGCAAGAGGCTAGGGGTGTTGCACTAATACTCCACATGGACGGACACTCAAGAGTTGGGAATTACAACCCCCTCCCCACAATTGTTTTTTTAAATGGAGCAACAGATCTGGGATTTATAATATTTTGAGTGGAGGAGCAAAAAAATGTGACTTAAGGAGCAAAGCAGCTTTCTGGAGACTAGTTAGGCAGATTGAAAGAGGATGTGTTAATAAAAACAGTACTTGTCAGATAAAATTGGACAGATAGTTGTCATATAGAGAAACCCAGCCAGAGTAAAAAATGATAGCAAATAGAATCTATGCCTAGGCCTAGGATGTCTTGTCCTTGTATGACTTGCTGGACATTTGTGTTCCTGGGCTTACAAGTGTATGTAAGAGTGAATTCCAGCTGTCAGTAGAGCTGGAGCTCTGTCTACAGATACGCCTCGGCTATGGTTTGGATGGGGTTAGAGGACTGGAGATATAAGAATGTTCCTAAAGGAAAGTGACATTGTGCAGGGTGATTAAGAGGAAAAAGAGATGCAAAGGAGAGAAATAGGGAACTATCTACTGGGGTGATCTAGGAATTGCATAGGAGGATTCTGCCTCTTATCGCCTCCTCCAAACCTAGTCTGTTCTCTGATATTTTCCCTTAACTCTCCTATCTCCTGTTCCCTTGTCACCGTATCCATTAAGCAGATCTCCATGATGGGCTCTCTTCATTCTATGAGCTAAGCTTGCACCCCTGTTGATCAACCTTTTGACTTCCTTTGTACCCTACTCACTGTACCTTGTGCCTGTTTTACTATCTTTCCACAGGTCATGTTAAGCCATCTGTTCTCATTATTCATCTGCTCCCATTTCCTTTTTAGCAGTTTTATTCTTTTTTTTTTTTTTTTCTGAGACAGAGTCTCGCTCTGTTGCCCGGGCTAGAGTGAGTGCTGTGGCGTCAGCCTAGCTCACAGCAACCTCAAACTCCTGGGCTCAAGCGATCCTCTTGCCTCAGCCTCCCGAGTAGCTGGGACTACAGGCATGCACCACCATGCCCGGCTAATTTTTTCTATATATATATTTTAGTTGGCCAGATAATTTCTTTCTATTTTTAGTAGAGACGGGGTCTCGCTCTTGCTCAGGCTGGTCTCGAACTCCTGAGCTCAAACAATCCACCCACCTCGGCCTCCCAGCGTGCTAGGATTACAGGCGTGAGCCACCTCGCCCAGCCTAGCAGTTTTATTCTTAAAACTTAAGAGGAACAAGGCAAATACAGGATTTGTTTCAGAATAAGAGACTAGATTTGAAACCATAGATGTTTCTCATACCATAACGTGCTGGTGGGAATAAATAACTAGGAATATTTTATTGTACTGCTTTTCAGAAGCTGACTGCCCACTTGTTGATGAACCAGAGAAGCATCAGGAAAGCAAAGACAATTTTTTGACATCAGTTTTGTTCACATTCAATAAAATTCTGACTATGGAGAGAATCCACCGTTATAATATGAGCACAAGTCTTAATCCTACGAGAAAAAAATCACATAAATCATACGGGAAGAGTTTGCAACCTAATTTAGACTTTCTTAATTATAATAGAAGTTATCGTGGAGAAAACTCTTGTGAATGCCATGAATGCAGGAAGGACTTCAAAAAGAAGCTTCATTTCATTAGACGTGAAACAAATCATACAAGAAAAAGGCCTTTTGAATGCCATGACTGTGGGAAAGCCTATAGCAGGAAGGGACACCTTGCTACTCATCAGAAAATTCATAATGGAGAGAGACCCTTTGTGTGCAATGACTGTGGGAAAGCTTTTATGCATAAAGCTCAACTTGTGGTCCACCAGAGACTTCACACTGGAGAGAAACCTTACGAATGCAGTCAGTGTGGGAAAACATTCACTTGGAGCTCCTCCTTTAATCAACATGTGAAATCACATACACTTGAGAACTCATTTGAATGTAAGGAATGTGGGAAGACCTTCAGGTATAGTTCATCCCTTTATAAACATTCTAGATTTCATACAGGAGAGAAACCCTACCAATGTATCATATGTGGCAAAGCCTTTGGCAACACATCTGTGCTTGTTACACATCAAAGAATTCACACAGGAGAGAAACCTTATGGATGTATTGAGTGTGGCAAAGCCTTCATCAAGAAGTCTCATCTCCTTAGACATCAGATAACACACACAGGAGAGAAGCCCTATGAATGTAACAAATGTGGGAAAGCATTTTCCCAGAAGTCAAATCTTATTGTACATCAGAAAATTCACATGTAATATTCACTTTATGAACATGAGGTCTTAAAAATTAAGTAAATCTTAATAGAGAATTCATGGTGAGGAGAAATCCACAATTTGAATGAATTTCGAAGGGTAGATTCAATGCCAATCATGTTTTAGAAGTGATAATAAACTTTTTACAGAAGAAAATCACAGAAAACACTAAATTACAAATAATAGCGCATAGAGGTTGTAAAAGAAAGCATAAATTAAATAAGGAACCAGTAAAAACTACATTTACCATTCCTGATTTAAAATTTTTATAATATAATTATGCAAGTGTGAGTATAAAGTACATGCTTATACATTTTATTAACTTATAACTATTATGAGTTTCTGCAGGAAACATCACCATTTTTTCTTTCAATCCTAACAGTTACATGCATAATTAATCAAATGAGAAAATGTGGTTTAATATGTTCTATGAATTTCAGTAATATTTTCATCCACTTGCTGGCACTTTTAATGGGCATGGCAGTGTTACTGAATCTGAGTCTCCTCTTTAATTAAAGTGAAGACTTCTTATAAAAATTCTTACAAAGATGTTTTCCTTTGTATGTAAACAACAAACCAAAAATTTAATAAGATACTAATTGAAAAGAATTAAGCAGTTGTGTCCTGTATTACAATAAGTATTCAGTTGAGGAAAGGAAGTATTTAAATATGTAAATAAAACATTTGCACTTCAAATATTCCTGTTCGTTTTCATTGGTATAGCTAGGTAAGATGTAAGCATAGCTTAAGTGGTATTTAACTGGGGTATCATCTGTATTTTAATAAAGTAGGGTGTCATGATACTTTCTAAAGTTTTGGGAATTTTGTTTTTTTTAAGAAACCAATACAGGTTTAGCTCCTGGAGGTGCCTGGAATTTTCCATATGAGCAGCGTAGGCATTATTAATCAAGTTGTAAATTCTACATATTCCTTTTGAAGGACTAATCAGCCATTATGTAAGCTAACATTTCTAGTGCTTGCCACAGTATTCCTTGGTAATGTCAAAAAACTTCTATGCCTTTTCTTAAGTGGTGACAAAACTCAGCTTGAACCTAAATTCAGAAATCAAGCCTTTTCCATTTAAGTTTAAGCTTAGTTACTATGTTGCATTGTTTATCTTTCATTAGCCATTTTATGAAGAGGTGTGTTGAGTAATAACTATAAACGAATGACAGTGCTTTTTTGAACACACATACTGGAACTTAAAGACTTAAATCTTTGTCTTTCTATGTTATTTTAGAAGGCTATGTGCTAATTTCACTTATGCAGTCATTCCAAAAGTGTCTGGAACCTTCCTTTCTTAGAATTGTCTTCAGAATCAGTTTGCCAGCCACAAGGAAAATCTAGGTATTTATAGACACAGGAATTGCCTTTTTTCAGCTCAATAGTTTTCTGTCATTTCTTATATGAAGTCCTCATTTCATCCTACTTAGTGCTTACCATTCCCATCCTATCTCCGTCCCCTGCCTGTGACCCTCATCTGAGAAACTCCAAACTACACAGAAAACAGCAAGAGTGATGGGGGCTCCACTGTTGCCCGCACAGGGTGAGATGCCCTTGAAAGAGCAGCTGTGTAGTCAGGTGGCAAGAAATACGCAGTAGTCCACTCCAGCTGACTGGAAATAAGATGGAGCCAGGAAATTTTAATTGTTATGTATCAGCATGCATGTAATCTACATTCCATAAATTTGCTTGCTCCCTTTCTTAGGTGGAAAAAGAAATATAGTAGAATAAATTAAAATATATTTGTAGGGGACAGTGCCGGGTGGAGAGTTTGACTGGGGTGGTATACGTGTCATAAAATATATATATACACACAAATATATATAACGAAACATATATATATATTTGTGTGTATGTATATTTGTAGTACTGGACAAATACAAACTGCCACCTAGAGACTCTGTCACTAACCTCACTCTCCGAGTATATAAGATTTTGGCAAGAAAACCAAAACGGCTCAGTTCCATCCAAACACCTTGGATTCCCAGAACTCCCTAGTTTATGAGTGCTCTTTCACTGAAACAGCCACGCACAATCTTTAGTGAGAAATCTCTTGATTTTTATCACCTCTAAGAGATTTTCTTTTTTTTACTTTGTAAAAAGATCATACAAACATGTCCACTTTCTGGCCTGCCCACCAACATGGAATATCTACCCTGGACTGCTTAATAAGGGAAAGATAAACTGCTATTTTGTCTGAGCCAATACATTGTAAAGTCTATTTGTTATACCAGTTTAGTTTGCCCTAACTAATACAGGGGCTGGCATTAAAGTAGTTTAAGCAGGAGACTAATGATCAGGTTAATATTTTGAAGGATCACTTAGGCAAGCTGTGTGGCAGATTGACTGCAGAAAGCAAGACCAGTTAGTAGGACATTGCAGTAGGCCACATAAGGAATGACAAAGGACTAAACCAAGACTGTGGTACTGGGGAATGGAAAGAAAGCATTATGTTCAAAAGATATTTAGGAGGGGGGAATAAATAGGTGTTTATATCAACATATGTGCTATGATTGAAAGGCAAATAAAAACTGGTCAGGGTTTGGTGAATTAAATTCCCCCTCGGTGGTAGAAGTGTAAATTGGCATGACTTTTTTGAACTATAATTTGGCAACATGCATTAAGTCTTAAAACTTCAAACCATTTGACAAAACAATTCCATTTGTAAGAATCTGTCCTAAGGAAATGAGAAATTTGGTAAACAATTTATGTATAAAGATGTTTATCATTGTTATTTCACACCTGCAAAGGTTAGAGCAATAGTCAGCTCTTACTGACTAAATGTTTGTATCCCCTCCATTCATATGTTGAAATCCTAACTCCCAATGTGATGGTATCAGGAGGTAGGACCTTTGGGAGGTAATTAGGTTGTGAGGGTGGAGGCTTAGGAATGGGATCAGTGTCCTTATGAAAGAGACCCCAGGGGGCTCTCTTTCCACTGTGTGAGGATACAACAGGAAGTCAGCAATCTGCAACCCAGAAGAGGGTCCTTACCAGAACCCAACCATGCTGCCACCCTGATCTCAGGCTTCCAGCCTCCAGAACTATGAGAAATACATTTCTGTTTATAAGCCACCCAGTCTATGGTGCTTTGTTGTGGCAGGCTGAACTGACTAAGACATCAACCAAATCCAAAATCTATTTAGTGGCTTATAACAACAAAGATTATTTCTTGCCCATACTACCGGCCCATGCTGGACAGGCTAGGGACTCAGCTCCATGTTGCCTTCACTCCAGAACCATCCTGCATATATTTGTTATCTACTGCTGCATAACAAATTACTCTAAAACTTAGTGGCCTAAAACAACAAAACATTTATTATCGTATAGTTTCTGTGGGTCAGGAATCTGGACTGAGGGTGCAGATCAGTCCAGAGGCAGGGGGGTCTCTTATAAGACTGCAATCAAGGTGTCAGTGGGGGCTACAGTCATCTTAAAGCTCAACTAGGGAAAGGATATGTTTCCAGGCTCACTTACGTGGTGATTGGCAGGCTTCAGAAGGTCCACTTCCGAACTTACTAAGGCTGTTGGAAGGCCTCAGGTCCTACCTGGCTGGAGACATCAGTTCTTTGCCAAACAGACCTCTCCATGTACCACATAGACAGCTCACGACAAAGCAGCTGGCTTCTCTTAGAGTAAGAAAGGAAGTGATCAAAAAATGAGAGATGGCTAGCAAGATAGAAGGCAGAGCTGTTTTGTAACCCAATTGTGAAAGTGACATCCCATCACTTTTTCCATATTCTTCTATTCATTAGCAGTGAGTCACTATGTTCAGCCTGCACTTAAGGGAGGGGATTACACAAGGGCTTAAATACCAGAGGAGGGGGCCATTGGAGGCCATTTTAGCATCTTCCTGCCACACTGAACATTACAATCTCTGGGCCAGAGGGAAAAGAAACGTGACAAAGTGTGCATTGGCTCTTAGAAGATTACTTTTGGAAGTGGCACACATTTGCTTCTTATATTTTATGGTCAAACAAATCACATGGTCTCTGCCAACTTCTAAGGGATGGGAAATTGCAGTTCTACCAACGTGCTGGGAATGTTGCTGAATGCACATTTGGCAGCCTGCCACTGAGAACCAAACACCAGAGGCCAGTGTTGGTGAAGGAAAGGTGGTTTATTCAAGTGACAGCAGCCAGAGGAGATGTCGGACTGTTGTCTCAAAGACCATCTCATCTTTCTCTGCTTACTGAGCAACTTATAAAGGGAGGGAGAGAAGGAGGCATGTAGCAGAAAGCAAGCTCTGTGCAAGTGTTAATGAACCCACAAGAGGGGTTCAATGTTGCCTGACGCACAGAAAACCAATTCTGAGACGGCGAGGATTGTTAAGGAGGAGAGGATTTATGTTAGTGCATGCATCAACTGGGAGGGGGAGGTGATGAAATGGCTCAAATCCGCCTCTCCGATCAACATGGTCAAGGGGTTTTTCTGGAGGCAAAATGAATAATGCATGAGGGGTGTGAGCATCATTGCATGAACTCACCTGGCTTCCAAATATATATTAATATCTAAAACATATAAAACACTATGCATCTGTGTATAGTTGTGGGGAGTGAGAGAAAGGGGAGTAGTTAAGGCTAACACACAAGTTTTGGGCATGGGGTAAATGGTAATACTTCGCAGAGATAAGGAACAGAGGAGATGGAGATACTGTGTGTGTGTGGAGGACGGAATTGGAAGTTGATTTGAAATGACTGTGGGACATCCAATTAAAGGAGTCTAGAAGGCAAGTAGATGGTCTAAGAGAGATGCAGGGTAAAGATACAAATTTATGAGTTGTCACCATCGATATGGGCATTAAGGCCACAGGCTTGGTTGAGATCATCCATTTGATATGTGAAAAGAGAAGAAAAAGAAGGTAAACAGAAAACAAACTTGAGGAATACAAATATTTAAGAAATGGTCATAAAAAGAAGAGCCAGAATAGAGTTTATATTGCAGGAAGGAAAGATGATTAGGAGGCACAGGTGAGAGACCATTGTGGCTCAGAATAAAGTGGTGGCAGCAGACATAAAAGAGATATTTAGAAAGATTTAGTCATCTGATATGAGGGATGAGGGAAACAAAAAAGTCGAAGGTGACTCCTACTTTTCCAACTTAAACATCTGGGTAGTTAGAGGTATGATTTCCTAAGCTCAATTTTCTGAATATTTCCTAAACATTGAGAGAGATGCAGGAGATAAAGTTAAAATTGAGCATGTAGGATTTAGATGCCTTTGAGACATCCAAGTGGATGTTTATTTCATTGGGTAGATATTGATTACCTGCTATAAATCAGGCACTGTGCTTCACACCAGATATTCATCTAGTAGGTACTTAGGTCTAGAACTCGAAGTCTGGCTTGAGGTCTCAGTTGCCAATGTACATTCAGATGGCGTTTGAAGCTATCAGAATAGATGAGATCAAATAGGGTAAGTGAGTAGTGTGAGAAGAGGACCTAGGATTCAGCCTGGGGAACCCTAACATTGGTAAGTAAAGGAGATTGAGAAAGAGTGATCAGAGAGGTAGGAGAAAAACCAGATTACCATGGTATCCAGACCCTGGGAGAAAAGTGTTTTGAGGAAGACTATGTAGTCAACAGGGCCAAATAATGCCAAGAAATCACGTGTAGAAAGGATTGAAAACTTTCCATTGGATTTATCAGCAAGGAAGTCATTAGTTATCTTAATGAGGATGAATTTCTAAAATTAGAATTGCTGAGTAGATACTGTCAACTTGCTCTCCAAAAAAGTACCAACAATATATGAGGGTATCTTTGCTTATACCCTCACTAATAATGGGTATTATAAGTCTTAACCTTTGCCCAGTGGATTGGGGGAAATAATGTCTCATTGTTATCTTTTTTTCTTTAAGCTTTTGGAATGTTGTTATCTGAATGTTTATTTCTTTGATAATTTGTGAGGCAGCATATCTTGTCGTGTTTATTGGCTGTTTGTTTTTCTTCTAGGAATTATTCAGGTCATTTTTCATTTGTCCATTTTTAACTGGAGAATTTTATCTTTTTTCTTTCTGATTTCTTTCTGATTTTTAAGAGCTCTTCCAGATTATTAGTGAGCTTCTGCATAAGATATATGTGTCTTTTTAAATTGTTTATTGTTCCTGTAATTATTCTTAGGTTTGAGGCAGAGCTCTGAGGACTCTGTTATTACCTACCTTTCTCAGTGTTGCCAGGTTCCCCTTTGTACCACATCATGCGGTGCTGCTCACTGAAGAGGAATTCCTGTTCATTGGTGTTTTAGGAACCTGTTACATTCAAGGATGTGGCTCTGGACTTCACCGAGGAGGAGGGGGGGCAACTAGACTACGGAGAGATGATGCTAGAGATCTATGACAACCTGGTCCCAGTGGGTGAGGACAACTACTCTTTGGAGAATTTTGATTTCCTTGGTTGTTAAAAGCCATGGGCTTTTAAAATGTTTAAGCTAGGGCTTGAAATTCAAATATCAGAGTTTCCAAATCACTATCGAAGATAGAAAAATGTTGCTACCTATTAATAAGTAAAAACCTAAGTTTCTATTCCCCCATTTGTATTTCTTTCTTTTCTTTTTGGGGTGAGGGGAAGAATCTCACTGTATCACTCCGGGTAGAGTGCAGTGGCATCATCATAGTTCACTGCATCCTCAAACTCCTGGGCTCAAGCGATCCTCCTGCCTCCGCTCCTGAGTAGCGAGGACTACAGGTTCGTGCCATGACGCCTGGCTAATTTTTCTATTTTCGGTAGAGACGGGGTCTCACTCTTACTCAGGCTGGTCTCAAACTCCTGAGCCTAAGCAGTCCTCCTGGTTTGGTCTCCCAGAGTGTTAGGATTATAGACATGAGCTACGGTGCCTGGCCTATTTTTCTATTTTTGAGGTGAAATTCACATAACATAAAATGAACAATTTTAAGTTTACAATTCAGTGACATTTAGTACATTTACAATGTTGTGCAACTGCTAGTAAGTTCCAAAACATTTTGACCACCCCAAAAGAAAATTCCATACCCATTAAGCAGTTGCCCCCCATCCTCCTTCTCTGTAATTATTTTTTATTAGAAAAATATTAAAACAAAGGATATTTCACATAAAGTAAAACATATCTTTCAGACTATTTTCTATTTATCAGCAGAAAGAAAATAATACAAGATTATATATTTTTATCTATTTATACATTTATCTGTTTATTATACAAAAATGAGTTCTGTAACTTTAACAATAGATATTGGATATCCTTTCATGTCAAAATATTTAGACTTATCTTAAGCTGGCCACAGTACAGGCCTGTGGTCCCAGCTATGCAGGAGGATCACTTGAGCCCAGGAGTTCCAGTCCAACCTGGGCAACACAGCAAGGCCTTGTTCAAAAAATGTATATAATTTGATCATATTCCATTGTGTTAATGTACTGAAATTTTTTTAACTAGTACTTTATTGATATTTGTTACCAGTTTTTCTCTATTATTAGTAATGCTGAAATATTAATAAGTATCCTTGTACTTTTGAGTATTTTTCCTAATCTTTCCATAGGATAAATTTCTAGAAGAGGAATTGATGGATCAGAGATTTATGTATTTACTGTCAATTTACCCCCTGAGAAGTTTGAATCAATTTATATTCCCATTCTCCACATTCTCACTGGCTCCAAATCTTTTCATTCTTTGCCTATCTAAAGAGTGGGGAAGTACCATCTTTTGATTTTCCCGCTTCCACTCCGTGTGTGCTCTTCCTCAAGTTCTCTTCCTCACAATAAAATGGAAACTCTGCTCTTCAAGTTGCCTAGGCCAAAACCCTTGGAGTCATCCCAGACTCCTTTTTCACCTCCAAATCAATCCATCCGCAAATCTGTCGGTTTCAAAGTATATCCAGAATCCAACCACTCCTCATCACCTCCACTGTTGTTACCCTGATCTAACCCACTATCCCTCTCCATCTACCTCCCTCTCCCTCGCCTTCTCCCTTTCTTTCGTTACTGAATAGCCTTCTACTTGCTCCTCCTTCCTTCCTCCCCTCATCTCAGGCTGTTTTCCATGTGGCGATCACTGTGATTGTTTAAAACACTGAGTCAAATCAAAACCTTCTCATATCAATGTCCTTCAAGTGGTGAATGGTTAAACAAACTGTAGAACATCCATGCCTTGGAATTCTGTGCAGCATAAAAAAGAACAAACTATTGATTTACACAACTTTGGATAGATTTGAAAGGAATTATGCTAAGTGAAAAAAAGCAGTCTCAAAACATTATATACATACATATGATTTCATTTATGTAACATTCTTGAAATGACAAAATTATTAATATAAAGATGTAGAACAGATTAGTGTTAGTGATGTGATTAGGATTAGGAATGAGGGGAAATGGGGAGTAAAATAGGTCTGGCTGTAAAAGGGTAGCACAAGGGACTCTTGCAATAGAACAGTTCTGTATTTTGTTACACAAATCTACACAGGTAATAAAATTGCATAGAACTAAATACGCATACAAATGAGTGCCTATAAAACTGGTGAAATTTATTTATTTATTTAGTTGGTTAGTTAGTTATTTAGACAGAATCTCGCTCTGTTGCCCTGGCTAGAGTGCAATAGTGTCATCATAGCTCACTGTAATCTCAAATTCCTGGACTCAAGCCAGCCTCCCGAGTAGCTGGGCCTATTGGCGTGTACCACCATGCCTGGCTAATTTTTCTATTTTTTGTAGAGATGGAGTTTCACTCTTGCTCAGGCTGGTCTTGAACTCCTGACCGCAAGCAATCCTCCCACCTTGGCCTTCCAGAGTGCTAGGATAACAGGCGTGAGTCACTGTGCCCAGCCTGAAATTTATTATTTTATTTTTTATTTGTATATATTCATGAATTGCAAGTGTAATTTTCCTACATTGATGTATTGCACAGTGGTGAAGTCAGGGCTTCCAGTGCATCCATCATTGGAGCAACGCACATTGTACCCACCAAGCAACCTCCCATCATCTACCTCCCTTCTACCCTTCCTCCATCCCTCCAAGTCTGAAAAACAGTGAAATTTAAATGAGGTCTGAAGTGGTGACCTCATCATCTTAAATGTAAACAAAAATAAAAATTGGATTTGAAAATATATTTTTTCTAGAGAAATTTTAGAAAATACAGATGATCGAAAGTAAAATGTGGAATGGAATTTCATTGAATGTATTTCATTTAAAAATGGAGTGTTATACAACACTAAAAAGAAATGAGCTATCAAGCCATGAAAAGACATGAAGGACTGTAAATGCATATTACTAAGTGAAAGAAACCAGTCTAAAAGGATGCATATTGTATGATTCCAACTTTATAACATTCTGGAAAAGGCAAAACTAGAAAGAATAAAAAGATCAGTGGTTGCCAGGGTTTAGGGAGGAGGGAGGATGAATAGGCAGAACACAGAGGATTTTTAGGGTGGCAAAATATTCTTTATGATACTAAAATGGTGGATATGTGTTATTATACATTTGTCAAAGCCCATGCATAGACTGTACGACACCAGGAATGAACCCTAATGTAAACTGTGAAATTTGAGTGGTAATGGTGTCATTGTTGCTTCATTGATTTTAATACCTGTACCGTTGCGGTGCAAGATGGGGACAGTGGGGGAGGTTGTGCATGTGTGGGGGGGGAAGAAATATATGAGAACTCTCTGTACTTTCTGCTCAATTTTGCTGTGAACTAAAATTGTTCTAAAAAATAAAGTCTATTTAAAAACATACATAATGCAACAAAGACAAAAAAACCAAAGTAAAGGCGTGGTGTAAAGATAAATTTTTTTTAAATCACTGAAAGCCACAAACCAGAGAAAACATGTAATATTTGTTATATATACTTCCATTACTATCTCTGATACATAATATATACATATATATGAATACGTATTTATACAAAATGGGATTAATGCATACTTTTATAATCTGCACTTTTCACTTAATATATTGTGCCCATCTTTTTATCTTTGCTGATTCACCAATCTCTTTCAGAAGGCTCTGTTCCTGAAAGTTAATAGAAGCACAAAATTCTATATACATTTCAGGAGGTTCCTCAATTCCCTGAAACCTATCCGTAAACTCCTATCCATTTTAATAGGTGCATAGTATTCCATTGTATCGGGGGGGAAAACTTGATTTATCCAAATATTTATTAATTCATTTAAATATTTATAGTCAGCACTGTTCTAGCACTGGAGATACAACAATGAACAAAATAAAGCCGCACGCAACGTGGCATTTAGATTTGGGGGAGAGATAGGCAATAAAGAAACGAATATGTATGTATCAGGTGATGATGAATGCTCTGAAGCAGGGTCCAGAAAGGTGAGGGTAAAGGAGGGTGGAGTGCTGTTTTATAGAGTGGTCAGGGAAATCCTCTTTGGTAACGTGACATTTGGTCAGGAATCTGAAGGAAGTGAGGGAGCAAGCATTTTGGATATCTGGGGGAAGAATATTCCATAAACAACCCACTATTGTAGGATGCATGCCTTCTTTCCACTTAGTTTGTTGTTAAAGAGTGCTTCAATCTGCATTATTGTACATCTGTCTGATTATTTTCTTAAGACAACTTTCTAGAAGTAGAATTATTATGTCGAAGGGTATGTACATCTTAAGGCTTTTAACAACCTCCATCTACATTCCAGCCATTGTTCAGAGTACTTCAGTAGAATTAATTGATTTAATCTTCCCAGTAACCCTGTGAGATAAATAGATGTTAACATCATCCCCATCACGCACATTTCTTTTTTCTTTTCTTTTCTTTTTTGAGATAGAGTCTCTCTCTGTTGCCCCGGGTACAGTGCAGTGACGTGATCATAGCTCACTGCAAACCTCACACTCTTTGGCTTAAGTGATCCTCCTGCCTCAGCCTCCCAAGTAGCTGGGACTCCAGGTATGCACCACAACACGTGGCTAATTTTTCTATTATATTTTTAATAGAGACAGTGTCTCGTTTTTGCTCAGGCTGGTCTCAAACTCCTGAGCTCAAGCAATCCTCCCACCTCAGCCTCCCACGGTGCTAAGATTACAGGCATGAGCCACCATGTGTGGCCAATAAGTTTTAAGTTATATTTTTCTGTTAATAGCGAGTTTTCATCAGTATTTATGACTTCCCGTTCTCCGGAACAAGAAAAGGCATTAGCATGCTTTTACTTAGCCTTTATACATACACATACTCTTCATCTCCTCACGTACTGTGTTACTTTGAAACCATTTATAATTGTCATTAACTTTTTTCATTGTACTTCTGTTTTTTCAGAGACTAAATTAGCATTAATTTTTATGAGAGCCCTTGCTTTCCATAATTTCTTATATCCCACATCTGCCTTTTGCTTAGGTTTGTTTTTCATTTATAAATGAGTTTTCTGAGTCTCTGCATGTTTGAAAAGGTCTTTCTATTCACCCCATTCTTGAATACTAGTTTTGCTGAGTAGAAAGCTCTAGATTCCAAATCATTTTCCCTGAGAATGTTATAGCCATTGTATCTTTGTTTCAAACCTTCTGATATTGTTGATTCTAATCCAATTCATTTATTTATTATATTTGATTTGACTCTTTTTTTCTTTTTAGCCTATTTTCCTTCCCTTCTGGAAACATTTAGAATTTTCTGTGTCTCCTTTTTTCTGTTTCTCCTTGGAGTTCGGAAATTTTACCAAGATGTTCTTAAATGTGTGATTTTTTTCAGTAATCATGTTTGCCAGTAATTGAACCTGTTCACTTTTGAACCCTTTAGCTCAAGGAAGTTTTCCCTTGCCATTTCATGAGATCTTGTTGGGGGGAAAGGAGGAAAAGCTTTATTTACGTCAGTATATTCATTATTCATTTCCATTTCTTATATTTCCTGTCTTCCCTTTTCATGCAGTTTTATTTTGACTAATTTTAGATTTGGCTGAAATGCTACTTTGCTTTTTTTGTCTTCTTCTTGCCCTTATAGGGGAATCAGCAGTTTAGGTTTAAGGTTCTTGACTCATAGTCTTTTTCCGTCAGGACTCTGGAGACATTGTAGCATTGTCTTCTCTCTTTTGATGTGGCAGAGAAACTGTGCCAATCTTGCTCTCTTTTCAAGGAAACAAATTGTTTTGTTTTTAATGTTTTGTGTGCTTATAAGATGTCTTCTTGATTCTTGAAATCAGAAACTTCATCCAGATATGTGTATACGTTAGTTTATCTTTTAGCACTCCTCACATGCTACTGGGGGAATACTTTCAACCTAAAGAATCAAATTCTCTTTCAGATTAAGTACATTTTCATTATTTCTTCTCTGCTTGTTCTTTCCTTCTGGATCTTTTACCTCCATATAAGATTTACATCTGTTCATCATGACTCAGTATTTTTCTGTTTCTGTAATTTCACTGTTTAAATCCCTTTCCTCTGAGTCCCGGTAGAATTCAAGTTGATCTTTTAATTGACTAAATAGTTTTCCATATTCTACAAGTCGATATTCTGTTGCTTGCAGCCTCCATTGAGTTTCTAAATTTGACAATCATATTTTTCATCTTTGGAAATATTTTCCCATTCTCAAAGCTCCCCCCTTTCTGCACAGGAAAGAAACTCTACAACTGCAGTGAGTGTGGTAAGAGCTTCAGTCGGAGCATAGATCTTCGCTATCATCAGCGAACGCATACAGGAGAGAAGCCTTTTGTATGTGAAGCACGCAGCAAAGGCTTCGGTTATAACAGCAACCTTCGCGTGCATCAGAGAGTCCACACAGGAGAGAAACCATTTAAATGTGAGGAGTGTGGCGAGGACTCCACCAGAGTTCCAGTCTTCGCATTCATCGGAGAGTCCACTCTGGAGAAAAACCCTATACATGTAGTAAGTCCACATGAGAGAAACTCTTTAAATGTGAAACTCTTAAAACACAAATCTGGTGCTCATCAGAAAGTTCACTACGTATGAGGAGTGTGGTAAAGACTTCCCTCTAATCTCACGTTCACCAGAGAGTGAAACTGGAGAGGAACTCTGCAATGTGATGTGTGTGACAAGAGCTCCAGTCAGAGCACACGTCTTCGAGTTTATCAAATTTACACGGAAAAACCATCAAGTGGCATACCTGTGGCAAGAACTTTAGTTACAACAAGAACGTTCATGTTCATCGGAGAGTCCACACAGGGTAGAAAGCCTGAGAAGTGATCCGTCTTCAAGGCTGTCCTTTTCCACAGGGGAGAGAAACCTTACAGGCATGGAGAGGGGTAAGAACTGCTAGAGCATATCGCTCCCCCTTTACCAAAGAGTCTGTGTCTCCCACAAGACTGCGGCTCCATGAGAATGCAGCTCTGTGTGCCTTGCTCACTGTTGTGTCCCCAGCACCTAACAGCGTCTGCCACAGCGTGGCCTCTCAGTAAATATTTGTTGAATGAGAATCCACATGTGAGAGAATCCCTGTTCATGTCACATTTGTGGTAAGGGCTTCGGAGTCTACATTTTGAAATCTTTTTAAAAAACATGTTGTGCAGTAAAGATTTCAGTCCGATCACAGGTTTCATCATGAGTAGTCCCTGCAGGAGAGAAGTCCTATTAACCTGATGAATTTAGTAGTGGATAAATATTCCAAGTGTTAAATCAGTGTGGTAAATCTAAAAATATTAATACACGTCTTCCACACAAAGCAATCCACAACTCCCAAACTGTGTCAATTGTAAAAATATTTTAGTCAAAACTCATACATTAAAACACATATCTAATTGTCATTAAGGAAAAATCCTGTGAATACCCTACATGAAATTATGTGTCAGGCTCTGCACTAATCGCCTTTACGTAATGTTGACTCAACCAGAATCTGATAACAATGGCTATTTTGTTTTGATGGACTCCACTGACATCAGGGCCAGCTGGGACCAGACGTAGGGGACCTGCTGTGAGGGGCCTTGGAAGATGACTCCATGCTCCAGCATTTCCCAGGTGGCCCAATAGGGGGGACCGTTATCCCTCCCGTGGAAGTGGAAGGAAGGGTCGTATATGAAGGTAGTAATAAGGCTAAGCCCCTTCGGTAAGCATAAATTAATCAGAGAACAGAGTCTAGGGGCCTGGCACTGAAGAGGGAAGGCCTGGGGCAGTGGAGGTTAGGAGGAGGTCAGTGACCCTGTTTCATCACTAAATCTGGGTAGGGAAGAGAGAAAGTTTGTCAACATTTCCGCTAAATCCGTCACCTAAGAGGAATATGTTCTACTAGGTCCTTCCTATACAGCCATTTCTGGGGAAAGGATATCTGTCATTAGAGAGGCTGTTGGGCTCTTCAGGAGGACTGTACCAGCTGAACTGTCCAGGGACCTCTCTGAGGACTATAATGCCATCTGGCACATGGGAGGCACTGAGATGTCATTGTAGGGAGGCATTAGTAAAATTCTCACAACAACTCTGAGGTTTTCTCTCGAAACATAAGAAACAACCGTTTTCTCACTACTGAGATTACGTAGATGTTAAATTTTTTGCCATATTAGCTTCGGGTCATTTTGTTGTTGTTATGTAATTAAAACAGTTGCAGTTAAAGCCTTGTGACCGCTTTTTTTCTATCAACTCTGCTCAGAGGCAACCATTATGCTTAAGGTATTGTGCATTATTCCTAGGTATGTTTTGGATTTTTATTACCTGTATGTCAATAGTATTTTAAATTTTTACATCTGTTATATTGTATATTATCTGTCTTTTTTTTTTTTTTTTTTTTTTTTTTGAGACAGAGTCTCACTCTGTTGCCTGGGCTAGAGTGCCATGGTGTGTCAGCCTAGCTCACAGCAACCTCAGACTCCTGGGCTGAAGTGATCCTCCTGCCTCAGCCTCTTGGGTAGCTGGGACTTTAGGCGCATGCCACCACGCCCGGCTAATTTTTCTGTTTTTAGTAGAGACGGGATCTCTCTCTTGCTCAGGCTGGTCTCCAACTCCTGAGCTCAAGCCATCCTCCTGCCTCAGCCTCCCAGAGTGCTAGGATTACAGGAGTGAGCCACTCTGTCAAGCCTGTCTTTCTGCAATTTTCTTTATTCACTGAACATGACATTTTTGAGATTTTTTTTATGCTGTTGCTTTAAAGCTAGCTCATTGATTTTAGCTTCTGTCATATTCTAAGATATCAGATAGATATTCTTTTCAATAGAGTCTTTGTACATCCCTGTGCCAGTAACACACTTTTGACTATATTAGCTTTATAGAAATTGTCTTGGCTTTAAACAGCTTTTTATTCTTTCAGACAAATTATAGGATTAGCTTGTCAAAATCCTTGAACAAAATCTGTTGGGTTTTTTGGGTTTTCTTCATTTCTTTCTTTTTTTGTATCTTTTTTTTCTTTTTCTTTCTCTCTTTTCATTCCTTCTATTGGATTATGTTTTCTTTATTCTCTCTTAATTTCATCTATGGGATTAACAGCTAAATTTTCTCTTTTTGATTTATGTTAACATGCATAACTTAACAAAGACTATATTATGCCTCTCATTAACAATATAAAGTAGAACATAACTCTATTTCTCTTTCTCCCATGTTCCATCTTATTGTTGTATACGGTCTTAGTTTCATTACATTTTTGACATGACCCCAAATTTGTCATTATTATTAGTATTGCAAATAGCCAATAAAAACTTGCATTAACCTACCACCCATTTGCCAATTTCTTTCCACTGGTTCTTGCTCTGAGTTCAATTTCTTTGGTCTCCCAAAGCAGAAGCAGCTTACGTAGTGGTTAAAAGCACCAACTCTGCAGTCAGACTGCCTGGGTTTAATATCCAGCTCTGTTGATCTCTAGCTATGTGACCTTGAGCAGATTACCTTAATTTCTTTGTGCCTCAGTTTCTCCATTTGTAAAACAAAGATGATTGTTTACTTCATCGGATTGGTATAAGGATCAAATGAATTAATATTCATAGAATGATTAAAATAGTGCCTGGCACACACTAAGCCTTATAAAAGTGTTTCTTATAATTGAACCCCTTGATAGTTTTTCAGCAAATAATAATAGTAGTAAATTCCTTATTTCTCCCTTATGCTTTAATTATAGCATAGTTGGGGATAGAATTCTAAATTGACACTTATTTTTCTCAGCAATTCCATAGTCTCTACTGCTGCTATTGAAAAGTCTGTTATTAGCCTAATTGTTGTTCCCTTTGACACAATCTGTCTTTTCTCTCTGGTTGCTTTTAAAATTACCTCTTTATCTTTAAAGGTTTTGTAAAATCCTCAAAAGCAGAAAAGTGTCCTACCATTTTACAAAACGTATCTAAGTATGGGTTTATTTATATTTTTTCTAATCAGGATACACTGTACTTCTTTCTAAGTACTGTTTTCCATTTTATTAATTTTTTAATCTTTACTAAATTTTTCTGCTTCTTTTAGGTTTATCATTTTTTATAGCTTCATGAGTTGCATAATTAGAGCTTATTTATTTTTAACCTTCCTTGTTTTCTAATAAATACATTTTAGTGAATTAAATTTTCCCTGAGTATTTTTTCAGCATCCTTACCATAACACAGTTTGGCAATATATATCAAAAGCTTTTAAAATGCTTACGCCATTTGCCTCAGAAATGTCACAGCTAAGAATCTATGGTAAGGAAATAATCAGATGAATTATGTATACAAGGTATACATTACTATGTTGTTTGTACTATTTTTTTTAAAAAGGAAAAGATTATGTTACAATAACAGAGGAATATTTTTCTAAATCTAACTATATATGATGCATTATTCTCCAGCAAGAAAAATTATGTTTTGGGATTATTTTTAATGACTCAGGTAAATATATAGAAGATAGTAGATTGTAAAGATATATACATAGAGGAAAAAACTGGAAAGAAATACCCTAATGTATTAATAGTGTCGATGGGTGGTTTTTATTTTTTATTTTATGCTTTTTAGGATTTTGCAAGCAGTCCCTAATGTTTCCCAATTTCTACTGACAGTAGTACTTGTTTTTATAATTACAAAATGATACATGTCCATTGTAAAATATCAAAATATTATGAAACAAAATTTAGTATAACTGGTTTATTGTGGAGTGTCAACTCAGTGGGGCATATAAGATTATGAAATGGTTTTATTTTTTTCAATCATTGCCTTTACCCATATTCTGTTGAATCCCCCTGAATGCATGAACTGATGAATATGTGAATAAATATTGAGTGGGAGAGAAAGATCTTGAGGGAAGGCTTTAGGAAAGAGGGAGTCTTTCCCCTTCACCAGCTCCTTGAGGAAGAATACAAACTGGTGAAAATGTTTGCAATTCATGTCACAGACAAAGGAACTCATCTCCCTATTTATCAAGAGCTCTTAGAAATTGAGAACAAAAAGCACAGAAAATTTAAACTGTTCAGAGATAAATACAAATGGCCCTTAAATATATGGAAAGGTATTCAACTCTCTCATAATATGAGAAATGCAAATCAAAACCATACTGAGACACCATTTCCGACCTATCAGGTTAGCAAAAAACTGAAAAGTTTAAAAACCCATTGTTAGGCTGTGGAGAAACAGGCATTCTCATTTTGCACATCCCACTGCTGTGGGAGGTGCAAAAATAGAGAAACTATACGGAGAGGAATTTGACATCATCTACTAAAATTATAGATACATTTCCCTTTTGAGCCAGACATCTCATTTCTGAGAGTCTGTCCCACAGATACACTTGTACATGTGCTTTGAAAAAAATTGGCATTGTCTCCATTAGTAAAAATGGAAAACAATACAAATGTTTATCAATAGAGGACTAGTTTAATAAACGGTAAAACCACATAGTGGAATAGTATGCAGCTGTGATAAAGAGTAAGGAAAATTTCCTTACTGAAATGGAAATCTCTCCAAAATATATTAAATGAAAAATGCAAGGTGAAGAACAATGTGTATATGTGCATATTTATAAACATATATAAAATATATATAATATATAGAATGTTTTGTGTAAGGGGAAATGAGAATTATATCTATATTTGCTTATATTTGCATAATGTCACACTGGAAAGATAAAGAACTAATAAAATCATTTAACAACTATATTTAAAAGTTGTCTGGGGAAGCAGGGGTAAGGGTGAGGCTTTTCTGGCCTTTTTTTCTTCTTTACTTTTGATTATAGTTTTGTTTATTGGATGATTTGAACATATCCTTTTTTAAGAATAAACAACAGAGGTTTATTTCTCACAGTTCTGGATGCTTGAAGTCCAAGATCAGGGTGTGCCAGCATGGTAAGGTTTTGGTTGCAGGTAGCCATCTTCTTGTAGCTTCACATAGCAGAGGAGACCCTGTTTTTAAAATAATGCTCAGTGAGAGCCAGTGGCTTTTTAGTATTTGTTGATATAATAATACTGGTTTTCCCTGTTAACTATTTTCTGTGATATTTTTAAGTGAAATACTTTATATGTAATTTTTGCATCTATAGGTTTGTCTGGTTTTCTTTTTTTGTCTATGTAATACCATTTTTTTTTTTTTTTGAGACAGAGTCTCACTCTGTTGCCCATGCTCCAGTGCCGTGATGTCAGCCTAGCTCACAGCAACCTCAAACTCCTGAGCTCAAGCAATCCTTCTGCCTCAGCCTCCTGAGTAGCTGGGACTATAGGCATGCACCACCATGCCTGGCTAATTTTTTTTATATATTTTTAGTTGTCCAGCTAATTTCTTTCTATTTTTTTAGTAGAGACGGGGGTCTCGCTCTTGCTCAGGCTAGTCTCAAACTCCTGGGCTCAAAGGATCCACCCGCCTGGGCCTTCCAGAGTGCTAGGATTACAGGTGTGAGCCACCATGCCCTGCCTATGTAATGCCATTTTAATCAGGATTTGGTATTATGGTTTTGCAGACTCCAAAACAGAGTAATCCACCTAAATAAACTAGAAAAAGAAAAGAGAAATAAACTTTAAAGCAAGCAAAAGGAAGGAAATAATAAAGATAAGAGCAGAAACCAATGAAATTGAAACCAGAAAAATAGAGAAAATCAATGAAATCCAACACTGGTTTAAAAAAAGAGAAGACACAAATTATTATTGACATAAAGAATGAAAGAGAAGATATCACTATTCTCCCTCCTGACATTAAAAAGATAACAGGGGGCTGGGCACGGTGGATCACGCCTGTAATCCTAGCACTCTGGGAGGCCGAGGCGGGAGGATCGCTCGAGGTCAGGAGTTCGAGACCAGCCTGAGCAAAAGCGAGACACCGTCTCTACTAAAAATAGCCGGGCATGGTGGCACATGCCTGTAGTCCTAGCTACTTGGGAGGCTGAGGCAGAAGGATTGCTTGAGCCCAGGAGTTTGAGGTTGCTGTGAGCTAGGCTGACGCCACGGCACTCTAGCCAGGGCAACAGAGTGAGACTGTGTCTCAAAAAAAAAAAAAAAAAAAGATAACAGGGAATACTAGGAAAAACTTTGTGCAGGTATATGCCACAATTTAAATAAGATGGAGCAATTCCTTGAAAGATACAAATTATCAAACCTCATTCAAGGAGAAATAAAGTGAGTAGTCCTGTCTATTAAAGAGATCCAATTCATAGCTCCAAAAAAGAAAAATTGAGGCCCAAATGATTTCACTGGTGAATTCTACCAAACATTTAAGGAAGAAAAAACAATTCTTCACAATCTCTTCCAGAAGATAGAGAAAGAGGCAACACTTGGTATCTCATTTTATGAGACCAGCCTTATCCTTTAATCAAAACTAGACAAAGACACCACAAGAAAACTACAGGCCAATATTTTTCATGAACATTGATGCAAAAACAAAATATTAGCAAATCAAAATCAGTAATATATAAGAAGATAACATCACAACCAAATGGCGTTTACCCCAGAAATACAAGCCTTAACACTTGATAATCAATATAGTTCACCACATTTAACAGACTTAACAAGAATAACCACATCATCATATCAAAATAGATGCAGAAAAACATTTGAAAAAATTTAACATCCATTCGTAATAAAAATTTAGCAAACTAGGCATAGAAGTTGCAGAACTTCAGTCTGGTAAAGGGCATCTACAAAGAACATCTAACGTCATAGTTAATGGTGCAAAGTGAAATGCTTTTCTCCTAAGATTAGAAACTAAGACAAGAATGTCTACTGTGACAACTCCTATTGAATATTGCTCTGGAAGTTTTAGCAAATGCAGTAAGAATAGAGAAAAGGCATTCAACTGCTAGGTGGGGTGGTTCATGCTGTAATACCAGCATTTTGGAAAGCTGAGGCAGGAGGAATGCTTTAGGGCAGGAATTTGAGACCAGCCTGGGCAATATAGTGAGACCCCATCTCTACAAATAATAATTTTTTTTAAAACTTAGGTGCAGTGGCATGTGCCTGAAGTCCTAGCTAAGATTGGAGAGGATCACTTGAGCCCAGGAATTCAAGGTTACAGTGAGCTATGATCTTGCCACTGTACTCTAACTTGGGTGACAGAGTGAGACCCCATCTCTTAAAAAAAAGAAAAAGAAAAATTAGCTGGGCATGGTGATGTATGCCTGTAGTCCCAGCTACTCAGGAGGCTGAAGTGGGCGTATTGACTGAGCCCAGGAGTTTGAGGCTGCTGTGAGCTATCTATGATCATGCCACTGTACTTCAGCCTGGGTGACAGACTGAGACCCCATCTCTTAGAAAAAAAAAAAAAAGGCATTCAGATTGAAAAGGAAGAAGTAAAACTATTCACAGTTGGCATGATTGTCTATGTAGAAAATAATAATGGGACCCGCCTCTTAGGATTGTTGCAGTAAGTTGATTAATATAGGTAAAGCACTTCAAATCACACTTAGCATTCAGTTAGCATGCAAGAAATACAACTATTGTTCTCTTAACTTTTGACTATTGCTGCCTCTTCTACTTTCCCATCCAAGTCTATTGTTAAACAGGAGGAGGAAGAGGAGAGTGTAAATAATGCTTTAGTATTTGGTGCACAAAAACTTCAGTGTACATAATTATAGGGGGGGACTTGTAAAAATGCAGATTCCTGAGCCTCATCCCATATCTACTTAAGCAGTCTGTGGGTGCAGAGACCAGGGATTTACATTTATAAAAGCTCCTCCTCCCCTTACTCATTATTATGTATACTGAAGTTGGAGGATTACTATTCTGTGAGATGTGTGGATAAAGTTAAGAAAAAGAAGAAAAATCTTAGGTGGCACTTTTGCTAGTGTTCGGAATCCACTGGATATGGACATTTTTACCAATAAATTGATTGAAATTAAGAAGTAAAATTCAGGAGACTTGAAATGCACATCATTTGGCCCAAGGAAACATTAACAGATGGCTATCTACCATGTTGAGATGGGTGATGGCCACAAATGAAAGCTAGTGGGGACAAGCAGCCACAACTCAGCTGTTAAATATGTTATTTCTAAAGCTTCCAACAGCATTAAATGTGGTTTGGTATGGAAATATGCAACTCGATAAGGGGAACCTGTTATGAGTTTATTATATATGAAAAATAAGAAGCAGATTGAGAAGTTCCTATATTAGAGTAGGATAATGGTTAAATCATCCTAAGTGCAACAACGAGCATGCTAGAAACACCAGCATAAATACAATCTGTCACTGAAATAATCCACACTGACTCTGGCATCAGCTTATTTACTGCAAAGCATCATATGGACTGGCATAAGGATATAATTTGTACCCTAATCTGAAGATGTATCAGTGGTTCCCAAATGTGGCTGGGCAAAAGAATCAACGCTACAGCTTGTTAAAACTGTGCTTATCATGGGCTTCACCCCAGGAGGCTGTGATTCAGCATTTCTCTGGGGAGCCTGACTAAGCATCCGAGGTCCAGGCTTGAGAACTGCTGCTTTATACTCTACTAAATGGAACCTGCGCTTCCAAGAAGCTGACTGTTATTCAGAATTTTGGTCCTGGAGACTAAGATGGGGCCTCAAACATCCTGTCCAACTGCTGATGCTTAGGGTGTCCCGGGTAGTCATTAAGGGAAGTAAAGGACAAGAAGAGGGCTTTCCACTTGTGAGACTGGCCAGGCAATGACAAGTTGAGTTGTTAAGACATCTCTCATCACCCGGCCTTGGGCGTGATGAATATGTTCCACAAGTACTGTTTAAAGAATATAAAAATAATTTTGCACTTGTCAGCAATTCCTCGAGGAAAAATGTTTCTGGTACTGGAACATTTTGCTCTATTAAGTAAGAAGCTGTTGGTCTTGTGATAAATAAGCCCCTATTTTTTTCACATGGTACCATAGGCATGAGTGAACCAATAAAATCCAAGCACCCACTTCCAGCTTCTGTATGAAAACCTGAAGGTGGCGCTCTGATACTTTTTCAAAGGCATTCAGTAGAGTTCAATAAGGAGCAGGTGTCTGCTCCTAAAAACAGGCTGGGGAAGGGCAAGGAGACCAAAAGATCGAGCAATTGTCAAGAGCAGGGTGAAGGAACATAGAATGAGAATTCTGATCTATCAAGGAGGACCATGGCTTATTTCAAAGACTTTCAGTGGACATAATAATAAATAAGCATTGAATATAGTTTTTATGGTATAAGTAGAGGAAAATGATACATAGGAAGTAGCTTTGGTGGTACCAGGTATCTGGCACTTTCTCTGAGCCTTTCATTCACCTTTTCTACTAGTTCTGAATATAACTTTTAGCACCTCTATACATTTGGGATACAGAACCAAGCTTTGATCAATTTAGTCATATTGTTCTAGTTAAGTAAGTTGTAATCCTCAAAATGAATTTTTGTAATCCTGACAGTCATTTTACTCCAAATATTGTTAACCTTTCAGCCACAAAGTCCTTGGAGTCACTTTATTCACTTGCTCTTAAAATTTCCAGAGCTACACAATAAATACATACAATTTTATCTGTCAATTTAAAAAAGATGTCCAGAGCTTCACTTTCCCATTCAAATTGACTTTAATTCAATCATGAACTGTCCTTAACAGTCTAATTGGATGAGTATATTTAGTAAGTGTTCCTTCACTGAAAGCTGTTCACTCATTTAAGAAACTCATTGAGTGCCCATCGTGTGCCAGGCAATCTGTTATATAAAGACTGGCCTGCTCATTCCTCCTCCATGGGCTTCTCTGTGTGGACTGGAAATGCCTGTCCTCTGTGTGATTTAGCCAATGTTGGCCAGGACTATATATGTCACTCAGAGCATTTTGGAATTTTAACAAGAATTGTTATTTTTGAGGATATCAATGAGATCACTTAGAGCAAGATTCCTTTTATTTATCTTCAATGAGTAATTGGACCTTAGATTTTTTTTTTTTTTTTAATTTTTAGAGATGTGGTCTGGCTGTGTTGCCCAGGCCAGAGTGCAGTGGCTATTTACAGGTGTGACACTGCAGCCTCAAACTCCTGGGCTCAAGTGATCCTCCTGCCTTAGCCTCCCAAGTAGCTGGGACTACAGGCATGTGCCACCGCACCTGGCTGGACCTCACATTTAATAGAAGACACTCAATAATAGCAAGATAAAGTATGGATAGCCTAGCAAATTAGGTAGAGGTTTATGACTTAAAGCAGTGAATAAAGAAATGCTTAAGGTTTTGTACCAGGTGTGGAATAAACAAAATTGGATGTTTCAGGTAAAAAATTTGACAAAGCCATTAAAATTATGTAGAGAGGATATTTTGGTCATGGATAATGGAGACCTGACTCAGCAGGGTACAATAGGAAGGAAGAATATGGGAAGATCTAAGAACTATTTCCCAAGAAAAACTATAGAAAACAAGAGGGAAACTGGTGCTAGAAAATATAGCATTCGTTCCAGCTGACATCATAGTTTCTAGGAGAGAACGTTATGAAGATGGAAAGGCCAGCTTTATTCCAAGGGTTCAGAATAGCACAGAAATAATGAACATGAGCTGTATATGATCAATTGCACTACCATCCTCTTGGTGGTTATCTAACTTTATAAAAGTTACCTAACATCACTGACCACCACCTCCTGTCTTTCCAATTCTGGTTCTCTGGTGCCCACACTCCAATAATTCTTCAACCTCATTGGGACCTCCCAGACTCTAACGCCCACTACTTTTCCACTATCTATCCCTCCCCTCCTATCTCCACTTTCCACCTTTCCCAGCATAGATTCCATGGTCCGTCATTATAGATCTTTGCAAACAGCTTCAGACCTCTCCCTTCATCATCATCATCATCATCATCATCATACAAACCTAGAAAACCCCCAACCCTTGATAAACCCGACTCTGACTTTTTGGGCCCGTACTCAAGCAGTGGATTGTTGCTTGAGAGAGAAAGGCCACACGACACAGACTGGCTTCACTTTAACTCTTGTGTCCTCCTATCTTCTCCAGGTGGGAACTGCTTCAGACTGGAAGCCTGCAGTGGGCAAGGGCCTTCATCGCTCTGCTGTTTCCTCTCTTTCTGCTCATCTCCTTCCCTATTCATTAACCACTGACTGGGACCTGCCAGAGTCTAAGGACAGAGGAGAATGAGGAAAGCAGTAGGGGGACTAGTACTCTTGAAGTTGGGTTTCAAGCCCTCTGGTGTGAGCAAGCACTCTGGTTGGGCCTGGTAGATGAATAAAGCCAATGCTCTTGTGAATGCTCTGACAGTTCTTCTGAGGTTTCCCATCACTGACCCAGTCACATTTCAAACACCTATTTCATTCACGATTTCCTTGGGGTGTAACACAGGTCGCATGGTGATGCCAACCAAGTACTGTATGTTGTAATACTGGTGTTTCTCAAATGCAGCAAACAGCAAGGCTAAAACCTGGTCTTTATCAGCCTGTAGTCTACTCTCTTTCCATCTTCTTTTTCTTCTCATATTCAATATTATACTGATGGTTAGCGAATGATTTATAACTGGTTGTGACAACCTTATCCAGTTTCTGTAGGGTTCTGGCAGGTTTGGAAGATTCCTGTATTTGCATTCTCTTCCATCTCACGCAGTTTTCACTTGCAGCCGGTCTGCATTCCACTCGCTGTACACCATCTCTTCTTGTGAGAGCTTATCTTGTACACTCTCTGTCAACACTGTGAGAATCTGCCTTCTGATCCACTGCAAGAGAAACTGATGCTTCCTGGGCGTGCTGACTGGGGCGGGTTGTCCGTCAATATTGTGAATGTTTGTAGGCTCCTCATTCAAAGTAAGTGATGCTCAGATTTTCTTGGATTCTTGACAAGCCACAGCTTCCCTACTTCCTGCTTCAGAAGCTTCAGGCCACTATTGTGACAGGTATTTAGGAAACTATTTGACATTCTCACCAAGAGTGTACAGGGTTCTAATTTCTCTACATCCTTGCTAATACTTACTATTCTCTGTGGGTTTTTTTTTTCTTTTTATTTTTTGGTAGTAGCCATCCTAATAGATATGAGGTGGTATCTCATTGTAGTTTTGATTTGTATTTCCTTAATGATTAATGATGTTGAGCATCTTTTCATGTGCTTATTGGCCATTTGTATATCTTCTTTGGAGAAATGTCTAGTTAAGTCTCTTGCCCATTTTTTAAGTGGGTCCTTTGCTTTTTGTTGTTATATATATTTTGGATATTAGTCCCTTATCAGATATACGGTTTGCAAATATTTTCTTTGGTCTTGTGGGTTGCCTTTTTACTCTGTTTATATTGTCTTTTGATGCCCAAAATTTTTAAATTTTCACAAAATCCAATTTTTCTTTTTTTTTTGCCTGTGCTTTTGGTGTTATATCTGAGAAATCATTGCCAAATCCAATGTCATAATTTCTTCTAAAAGAAGAAATGTCCATGTTTTCTTCTTAGAGTTTTATAGTTTTAGGCCTTATATTTAGGTTTTTGATCCATCTTGAGTTAATTTTTATATATGGTGTTAGAAAAGGGTCCAACTTCATTCTTTTGCATATGGATATCCAGTTTCCCCAGCACCATTTGTTGAAAAGACTGTCCTTTCACCAGTGAATGGTCTTGGCACCCTTGTCAAAAATTATTATTTTTTTTTTCCACCTCCCCGTCAAAAATTATTTGACTATATGTGTGAGCGTTTGTTTCTGGGCTATTTTGCTTCATCTTAAAACACTCTCTTCTTTACATGCTTCTGGGTTTCCTCCTGCCTTTCAGGCTGCTCATTTCCAGTCTCCTTTGTGTGCTCCTCTTAATCTATTTTGGGCCATAAGTGCTGTTTCTTGGTCTTAGGTACTGTCCCTTCTCACTCTACATATTTTTGAAGATTATATTTCTGTACATGCTTCTCAAATCAGCATCCATAGTTCAGGTCTGTCTCTGAGCTTTTGGCTGACAACCCAAATGCCAATGATGTCCTACCATGCATCTGATTCTTAATAGGTCAAGACCAGAACCTGTCAATTCTCATTCCTTCTCCCCACAAACAAACCTGCCCTTTCAGTATTCCCCCTCCACTCTGTTTCCTAAGCCAGAAACTTGGGTGTTAAGTTTGACTTCTCCCTATACCTCACTCCCACACCCAGTGAGTCAGCAAGCCCTGCCCATTCTACCTCCCATTTTATGTCAAGTCATCCCCTCCGTCCCCGTGCCCTGGCCTGGTTGAGGCCATGCTACAACCTCTGTCACCTGATTCAGTACGATAGCTTTTTAACTGAACTCCCTGCTTCCTCCTTCAATATATTCCACACACTGGAGTTATAGTGATATTTCTAAAACATGGTTATAAACATGTCTTTCTCCTTCTTAAAACCTTTCATAAAGTCCATTCTCTTAAAGGTGGCTTACAAAGAGCTTCCAGAAGAGACCACTGCCCATGTCTTGTCAGAAATTCCCTAAAGCACCACTGTAAACACAGTTAACCACCACTGCTGTCTCCTGCCACCAGGCCTCCTTCAGTGTTATTTCTTGTCCCTGGGTATTGCCACCACAACAACCCCACCCCTTTAGCTCAGCTAATTCCCACTCTTCTTATAGGTGTCACCTACGAAATCTCTTTCTCTCTCCTGAACCACCAGCTCTGACGTGAGCACCTCCCATGTGCGTCCATGGCACCTTGTGCTTCCCTAGCCACACTGTCTCTAATGACAGTGTGTATTTGTGTCACCATGGGACAGTGATCACCTCGTGACACTGGGCAGTGTCTGTCTTATTTTCCACTGAATCTCCAGCACACAGGAAGGGCTCAATAAAAATTTGTGGCTCTAGTGAAGGATTGATAAAATCTTCAACTGGCATTGCCTTTTTAGAAAACTATCTGGCTGCATGAAACAAGAGCCTGTCCCTCACAGGTGTTATCTCTGGGCGGCCAGTGGAGACAGTAGTGTAGTGAGGACTCAAAGCTCATGCTCTGGAGTTAGGCCTCCTGAGCTCAAACCCCGGCTCTGCCACTTACTGGTTGCGTGGCCTTGGGGGGTCATTTTACCTCTCTATGCCTCTTCATCCTCATCAGCAAAATGGGAATAATAATAGTACCAACCTTGTAGGGTGAGGATTAAATGAGTTAGTAAAGTGCCTGACATGTAGGAAGGGCTCAGTAAATGTAAACTATTATTACCCACTAGAATGTAAGTTCCATAATGGTAACCAGCGTTTTTGTCTGTTTGTTTGTTGCTGTATCCTCTATGTGTAGAACAGGGCCTGGCACCAAACAGGCGCTTAAGTATTTGTTAAATACATGGGTAGATAAGCAAAATTCATATAAAATGATTTTTATTTCAGCTTACTCATAATCAAAAAAAATTTGAAAAATTCTAAATGTCCAAAAATATAGAAATGAATAAGATAATAAATATTCTTTGAAAGGATTGTTATCAGAAACTTTAAATTTTGCTTTTAAGGACTATTGAAATGGTATGACATTATATTAATATATTGTTTTGCCAATCAATTTTTTAGAATAATAATAAAATAATAATATTGACATAGAGCTTATAATGTGCTAGGTACTGTGCTAAGAGCTTTATATGCATTGACTCTTTTAATTTTTATAACAATGCTATTACATAAGTACTGTGGCCAGGTTTTGGATGAGCTGAGACAAAGAATTTGTGTAATTTAACAAAAGTCACTTACCTAGTGAGTACGGGAGCCAGGATTCAAACCCAGGCAGTCTCTCTCACCATTGCTGGGAAACAAAGAAGGGCTTTCCTCAATAGACCAGAAACTATCAGGACTCCCTGAAAGCCAGAACTAGATTGGCTACCAGGACGTGTCAGTGACAAAGATGAATGCACAGGAATCCCAAACATTTGAGAAATTCTAAAATCATTAAAGACAGAAGAAGCCCCAACAAAACAGAGTAAACAGAGCAAGCAGAGTAGGACTTCAGAAAAATTAGTATCTCCAGAGATGAAAGAGGATATAGCACCATGGACATTAATCAGCTAAAGAGCTTGGAAATGAAAAACTTTTCAATAAAATATTTAAGAGCCACACAGCAGCAGGGATGCAGGTGAAGATGAGATCAGTGAACTGGAAGATTAATCCAAGGGATTCTTTCAAAATGTATCCTTAAAACAAAAAGATATAAAAAGTTTCAAAGGAAAGTTACGAGACAGGTCCAGAAGTTCCAACATCCTTCAAACAGGAGTTCCAGAAGGAGAGAAGAGACTGCACACAGACTTCTCAAAGTAATTCTCAAAGGGATTTCCCAGAATTAATGAAACCCTCAGATGGAAAGATCTCACAAAGGACATAGCAGGATGAATGAAAAAAGGAAGAGTGTAGTGAAATTTCAGAAACCAAGGTTAATGAGAAAAATCCTAAAAGCATTCACAAAGAAAACGGATTCCCTACCAATGGGGTGCGCATCAGGTTGACTTCAGACTTCATCTGTAACACTGGCTGTAAAAATACAGTAAAGCAATAGCTTCAAACTTCTGAGAGAATATAATGTTAAACCTAAAACTCTGAACTCAACCAAACTCTCATTCTAATATGGAGACAAAAATATACATTTTCACCCATAGACTTGCCCTGAATGAATTACTAGGGGATGTAGAAGAAAATTAATCTAGGAGGAAGAAGTTGGATAGCAAAAGCAATAATAAACAAACATGTAAAATGTATTGGTAAATTCAAATGCCTGTTGATTAAAAAAACATTTTAGAAGAAAGTTTAGAAGAATAATATGAAACTAAAATCCTAGATGATATCCTCTAGCATTCTCTCCTTCCTTTCCTCAGTGACCTTGGAAGCCACATGTCACTTAGGATATGGGTACATGATGTCCCTACATCACTTCTTGGAGCACAGATGCCCAGGAGAGTGGGCCAACCCTCATCAGAATATGGCATAAATGATAAATAATCTTTTATTTTATTTTTTATTATTTTTTTAATATGTATTTTTTTGAGACAGAGTCTCACTCTGTTGCCCAGGCTAGAGTGAGTGCCGTGGCATCAGCCTAGCTCACAGCAACCTCAGACTCCTGGGCTCCAGTGATCCTCCTGCCTCAGCCTCCCCAGTAGCTGGGACTACAGGCATGTGCCGCCATGCCCGGCTAATTTTTCTACATATATTTTTAATTGTCCAGCTAATTTATTTCTATTTTTAGTAGAGACAGGGTCTCACTCTTGCTCAAGCTGGTCTCCAACTCCTGAGCTCGAGCAATCCTCCCACCTTGGCCTCCCAGAGAGCTAGGATTACAGGCATGAGCCACTGCGCCCAGCCAATAATCTTTTATTGTACTAAGATTTCAGGGCTTCAGGGTTTGCTACAGCAGTATAACCTGACCATTCTGGCCAATACACCTCTCTGCCTGCATGTCCTGCCATTGGAGGGCGTAAGGGTAGGTGCTGGAGGTGAGTGGCAAAGGGACAATGGGACCAAGAAAGGTGGAGCTTTGGGGATAAGATGCTCATAGACTCAAAGACCACTCTATGTTGAAGGGGTGATTGTAGCTGCTGTCCTTATATCCATGACCTCTTATATTCCCATCTCATTTCTCAGCTTAGTCATTTAATGGAAAGAGCACAGAAAGAGGTGCCAATTCTGGTCCTGGTGTTGTTACTCCAAGGCTGTGTGGCCCTGAGCAAGTGTCTACCCCTTTCTGGGCCTAATTTTTCTTCCTTAAAATGTAGGCAGCATCATCTGCCCGATGAACTTCCTATGAGACAAATGGTGAGAAAGGTGTGGGAGCATCTAATGCAATGAATAGAGGGGGACTCTAAGTGACCCCTTCCCCTGCTCCAGAACCTTCTTCCCAAGGTCCCGTAACACCAGGCCTGGATTTAAGCTCAATTATTGCTTGGCGAGGGGGTCAGTGTTAGTGTTTTCTTCACGTTCAGTCCTTTTCCTGGGCATATGCAGTGGGCTGTTCCATGGTGGGGAGCCAAAAGGCTCATTGCAGGTTCTGGCAATGGGCAGACAGAGATGGAAGGTGCCTTTTAAGATTCCTTACAGTGTGATGGAAGAGCAACCACCTCCATTGCCTCTACCTAGGGTGGGCCCTTTTCGTAAGAGGGTTCCCCTCTGGAGAGTTCTGTGCTTTTGACCCACTACTTGGTCATCCTGGGATTGTTTCTACGTGCTCTGGATCGGGTTCTGTCCAAACTGTGCACCCAAGTAATTGTTGGCGACTTTGCACAGCCCACTGGGCCTTTGTACCTTAATGTGTAAGATGGGAAAGCTGCACTCAGGAATCTCTAAGATCTCTTCCAACCCAAAATGTCCTAGAATCTCGACTATTGTTTAATGGAATCTGAGTCATAATGGAATCAAGCAAAGAAAGAATGCAGAACACTGAACCCACCGACAGACCCTCACTTCTCAACTGAGAGCCATGCAGAAGAAACTGCCCGGCCTCGCTCCTGGTCAACCTCCTCTTCACCCGACTTCTCCCCACGCCCAGGCTCGGCCTTCAGTTCTCTCCCTTCCCTCTGTCCTGCCTCTTGTTCCCATGACTTCTCTGTCTCTTCGCCCTGTGCCAGCATCAGTCTCTAGACTCTCAGACCAACCTGGCCCTCTTCCAACCTTATACCCACACCATCTCCCTCCTCTGGCCGGTTTCTCTCCTCCCCATCTCCCTGCCTGGTTCACCTCCACCCTTGCCCGTCCCCCTGCTCCTCCCACCACCTGCCTTCCTCCCCTCTCTCTCCCTTCTGTTCGCCGCCCCTTTCGACTTGCTCCCCTCTTCTCTGACACCCCTCCCTTGACCCCAGTCCTGCCCGCTACCCCTACTTCTTCCCCCAGCTGCATGGGCCTGGGGCCCAGATAGGCCTCCCCTGCTCCTGCTAGGACGCGGCCCCACACAGCCCTCTGCAGGCCTGATGACTCCTACACTCTGTCATGTGGGGACACTGGATGATGACCAGCAGACATACCACCTGGCGGGCACCTCCCTCAGGTAAGGGCCTCTTTCCCAAAACTGGGTTCTCAGCCATCACCATTTCTTGGTTATCCCGCTGCCTGAGTTTAGCATACACCTCCATTCCCATTCCTTACTTCAAATTTAAATGGAGATCTTATTATTTTTACCTAAGAGCCTCCACAGGGAGTAAAACCTAGGGAAAATCGCAAGTGAATTCCGACTCTCTCTGTTAATCTCAATACTTAAGGTATGGACATGCTGATACACACACGGTCCTGCACAGTTTACGGTTCCCATAACCCTGTGCAGAGAGATCAGCACGGAAGTGCAAGGCAGCTTTAGCCTGATGAAGAGTAAGTGGAATGCTCCTGAGAAGTTCTGTTCTCCCTGCCCTTTTATACAATCCAAACAACTTGGTTTGGATCTTTCGGTTTACTTCTTTTTTTTTTTATTCTTTTGTCTTTTCTTGAGACAGAGTCTCTCTTTGTTGCCCAGGCTAGAGTGAGGTGGCATCATCATAGCTCATTGCAATCTCAAACTCCTGGGCTCAAGCAATCCTCCTGCCTCAGCCTCCCAAGTAGCTGGGACTACAGGCATGCGCCACCACGCCTGGCTAGACAAGGTCCTTTGTGTATTTTTGTTAGAGGTGGGGGTCTCACTCTTAGGCTGGTCTCAAACTCCTGACCTCAAGCCATCCTCCCACCTCGATCCTCCCACTTTGGCCTCCCAGAGTGCTAGGATTACAGGCGAGAGCCACCATGCCTGGCCTCAGTTTACTTCTATATCATATTTATTAGTCAAAGTCCATTTGGAATACACTTAATCTTGGGATGGGGAAACTTTTTAATGCCAGGAGTAGAGGACTGAGCTAACCATTCTCCCCAGTTCACAACCTCCTTTTATCATCGGCCTGTGCAAGGCCCTCTCTGATTTATGCATTCACTTTTATGCTCATTTACCACTTCTACTCCCCTCATTAAACTCTCTCAAAGTATTTTGATATGTATATGTACATATTCTTGTAAAATATGACTTCTCTGTCATAGGGACATATTTTCCACATATTTTCCTTTATTTTGTGGGCTGTATTTTAAATTTTTGTGCACATTATTCTCTAGACTTGCTTTTGTTTTCTGCCTATTCACCTAGGGTTCTGTTTTTTGGGGTTTTTTTGTTTTTGTTTTTGTTTTTGTTTTTTTTGAGACAGAGTCTCTCTTTGTTGCCTGGGCTAGAATACAGTGGCATCAGCCTAGCTTACAGCAACCTCAAACTCCTGGGCTCAAGCGATCCTTCTGCCTCAGCCTCCCAGGTAGCTGGGACTACAGGCATGCGCCTTCATGCCCGGCTAATTTTTTCTATGTATTTTTAGTTGTCCAGCTAATTTCTTTCTGTTTTTTTTAAGTAGAGACGGGGGTCTCGCTCTTGCTCAGGCTGGTCTCGAACTCCTGAGCTCAAACGATCCACCCGCCTCGGCCTCCCAGAGTGCTAGGATTACAGGCGTGAGCCACCGTGCCTGGCCTAGGATTCTGTTTTTAAGATCTGTCTGTGTGTGTCTATGTCATCTGTGTTTCTGCCTTCTGTCCTATATCCTTAGAGTGCCTCCTCCATGTTATCCTCATCCACTTCCCCAGTGACCGCACACACTGAGGCTGCCTCTAACTCTCCACCACGACAGACAGTTCTGAACCGACCATCCGTATACGTGCCCACTTCTGATACCATGCAACAGTTCTCTGGGATAGGTACCCAGCACTAGGAGCACTGGATTAACGGGCTGAGCTAGAGGAGAATGCAGGGGACTCTACCTTCAGAGAGACCATGACTGACTTTCTTGAGTGACTTCCTTCCAGATGTGCCATCTCATCTGTATCCCAGCAATAATCCACAATAATCTTCTACTCTGACCACCACGGCTTTTCACTTTGAAAATCCCCCACCTGTAGGAAGAGGGAAGGTTTCCAATGTTCCCGTGAAAGCTGTGACCCTCTCCAATGACCCCTGCCCTGGAATTTACAAGGTGGCAGGGTTTGGAAGGTGATGGTGGTCTACATCTTACATAACTATGATGAACATCTGACTTTTGGATTATATTTTTAAAATAGACATTACTGAGATGATAATTTACATAAAATGCACTCATTATAAGGGTACAGTTTGATGCATTTTAATAAATGTATACACTCATGTAACCACCACCACAATCCAGATATAATATATTTCCATCATCCCCTCAAATTCCTTTATAATCTTTTGCAGTCAATACCTCCACCCACCTCAAATCCTCAGGCAACACTAATTGACATTTTGTCCCTATAGATTAGTCTTGTGTGTTCTAGAATTTCATTTAACGGTATTTACCCTTTGTGTCTGATTTCTTTCTTTTTAAACTAAGCCTAAACTGAACAGATGATTTCTTTCATTCAGTATGCTGTTTTTGCAATATATCTGTGTTGTTGACTACAGTCTTCCCTTGGCATCAGCAGGAGATTGATTCCAAGACCCCCTCGGATAGCAAAATCCCCAGAGGCTAACATCCCTGACGTAAAATGGCTTAGAAAGTGCATATAAACTACCCATATCCTCCCTTATACTTTAAATCATCTCTAGATTACTTATAATACCTAATGCAATGTAAATGCTATTTAATTGGCGGTTATACTGTATAGTTTTTACTTGTATTATTTTTTATTGCTGTATTGTTATTTTTTATTGTGGGGTTGTTTTTTTGTTTTTGTTTTTTCCCCAATATTTTCGATCCTGGGTTGGTTGAATCTCCCAATGCACAACCCGTGGATAAGGAGGGCCAACTGTATTATCAGTAATTTGTTTTCTTTAGTGCTGAGTAGTATCCCATTATGCTAATATTTCACAGATCACTTTTGCAAGATTGTTAGATGTGACAGCTATCAATGTGTTGCCTCGGCACTCCAGATCTACCCTTCACGACTGCTGTCAGGATGGCATAGCCCCTTTAAAAGCCTTTCTCCTTTGCAGTGAGAGCAAGGCTGAACTTTGTCAGTAGATGGCGCTGGAGGGACATTGCAGGAGGAAGAAACTTTTCCTGGCGTCCATGTGCTCCTGTTTTGCTGCTGCTGGCTGCTGCCAGAGGCACAAGCACCGGGGACGTCTGTTAGCGCTCTGCTCCAGCGGTGCGTCCCAGCGCGCCAATGCCTGTGAGCGCACAGCCCCAGCCCTGGCCTCCTACACCCCTCGCGACGTGAGCTGTGCGCACCCTCGCGCTGCTCTGGGACGCCCTGACTCCCTCCGTGCGCCTGCCGCCAGCCTGGGCCCACCCGCCGCTCCCCAGGGGGCTGTTTCTAGGGGCCCTCCAGACACGGACACCATGACTCCCATGCCTTGCACCGTTCTGCCTGCAAGTAAGTTCGTTCTTGACTTTCTGACTCTGTGCACACACCTGCCAGCCTCTCCTGGGCGTGTTGCCTGGTTACCTGGAGACTCCAGACCACGTCTGGGCTTAGCAACCCAGCACACTTCTACACATCACACTACACGTTTTCTGACAATATTCGAATCCCAGCTTTAAGGATTCGAATCCCCCTTCCAATTTGTTGCTTCCTCGGCATGTTCCCTGACCCTTAGGATAGTCTAAAGATTCCAAAGAGTTCTTATTACACCTTCATAGTTGCTCCCGTGCTTGAGTTAATCTTTTTGAAAAAAATAAATTTTATTTTGTATATTTAAGGCGTACAACATGGTGTGAAATAAGATACGTGTGCATAGTAAAATGGTTGCTACAGCGGAACAAATTAACACATCCATCATCTCATATCCCCTCTCCTCCAACCCCTTCCCCCAGGGCAAAAGCAGCTATAATCTACTCAGCAGTAGATTATAATCCTAAAATCCTAAATACAATGCACTACTATTAACTATAGTCCTCATGTTGTATATTGGATCTTTCAACTTGCTCATCCTATATATTTTGCCACTTTGTATCCTTTGACTTACATCTCCCCATTTCCTCCCCACCAATCCCAACCCTGGTAACCACTGTTTTATTTTCTGTTTCTGTGTGTTTGACTTTTTTTTTTTTTTTTTTTTTTTTTTAGATTCCACATATAAGTGAGATCATGCAATACTTTTCTTTCTGTATTTGGCTTATTTTGCTTAATATAAAGTCCTCCAGGTCCATTCATGTTGTGGCAAATGGCAAAATCTCCTTTTTTAAGGCTGAATAATACTCCATTGTGTGTGTGCTTGTGTTTGTGCGTGTATCGCAGTTTCTTTATCCCTTCATCCATTGTTTCCATATCTTAGCTATTGTGAGTAATGCCGCAGTGAACATGGGAGTGCAGATACCTTTACAAGCTGGTGATTGCATTTCCTTTGGGTGTATACCAAGAAGAGGGATTGCTGGGTCATATGGTAATTCTATTTTTACTCTCTTTAGGAACCTCCATAATGTTTTCCATAATGGGTGCACCAATCTACATTCCCACCAACAGGTACAAGGGTTCCATTTTCTTCACACCCTTGCCAACACTTGTTAACTCTTATCTTTTTGATAATAGCTTTCCTAACATGTGTGTGGTGCTATTGTGGTTTGGATTTGCATTTCCTTGATGATTAGTAATGTTGACCACCTTTTCACATACATATTGGTCATTTTTATGTCATCTTTGGAGAAATGTTTATTCAAGTCCTTTGGCCATTTTTTAACTGGCTCATATGTTTTTTCATATTGAGCTGTATGAGTTCTTTACAACTCTTGGCTATTAACCCCTTATCTGATACATGGTTTGTAAATATTTTTCCCAATCTGTAGGTGGCCTTTTCATTTTGTTGGTTGTTTCTTTTGCTGCTCAGAAGTTTTTTAGTTTGATGTAGTCCCATTTGTTTATTTTTGCTTTTGTAACCTAAGCTTTTGGTGTGTTATCCAAGAAATCACTGCCAAGGCCAATGTCAAGAGGATTTTCCCGTATATCTTCTTCTAGGAGTTATGTGGTTTCAGTTCAGGTCTTTTATTCATTTTGAATTGATTATTGTGTGTGGTGAAGATAAAGGTACAATTTTATTCTATTGCATGTGGAAATCCAGTTAATAATTTTTATATTAAAATTTCTTCATTCAAATTACTGTATGGCTTTTATATTCTGATTGAATCCTAACAAATACATCAGACTTTTGTATCGTTTCCAATGTGGGGCTATTATGAATGAAACTTCCTTGAATATTCTCATTTTTAGGTGGACATATTTTTTCATTTTTTCTGATAAACACCTAGGACTGGAATTGCTGGATCATGTGATAAGTGTATGTTTACCTTTGTAAGAAATTGCCAAGCTGTTTTCCAAAGTGGTTGCACCAAAAATGCTGCTCCACATCTCCACTGATCCACTGACACTTGATATTGTCAGTCATCAATTTTAGGCATTCTAATGGGTATGCAGTTCCCAGATGACTAATGGTGATCTTTTCACTTATTGATAATTTATCTTCTTTGTGACATGTCTGTTCAAATCTTTTGCCCAGTTTTACTTGTGTTGTCTTATTAAGTAGTCATCTTGTTATGAGTCTTAAATGGTATCTATCTTTAAAAAGAGAAGAAATTTTCATTTTTGTAAAATCTAATTTATCTTTTTATTTTTATTTTATGGTTCATGCTTTTTATATTCCAAGAAATTATTGTCTGTCATAAAGTTGTGCAGATTTTTTTCCTATATTTTCTCCTAGGAGTTTTCTAATTTTGCTTTTATGCTTACATCTATGATCAATTTTGGAGCTCATTTTTGTGCATGGTGTGATTTTTCCATTTAAATATCCAGTTGCAGCAGAATTTGTTGAAAATATTATTGAATGGCTTTGACACCTTTGTCAAAAATCAATCTATGGGTGGGGTATGGTGACTCACGCTTGTAGTCCTAGCCCTCTGGGAGGCCCAGGCAGGAAGATTGCTTGAGCTCAAGAGTTTGAGACCAGCCTGAACAAGAGTGAGACCTGTGAGACCCTGTCTCTACTAAAAATAGAAAAAATTAGCCAGGCGTGGTGGCACGTGCGTGTAGTCTCAGTTACTTGGGAGGCTGAGGCAGACGATCGCTTGAGCCCAGGAGTTTGAGGTTGCAGTGACATATGACGACATCTGTCTCAAAAGAACAAAAAAAA
The DNA here is from genome assembly GCF_041146395.1 of Eulemur rufifrons. NCBI lineage: Eukaryota > Metazoa > Chordata > Mammalia > Primates > Lemuridae > Eulemur > Eulemur rufifrons. The sequence continues at coordinate 28,802,852 of NC_090990.1, forward strand.
TCCATCTATCATATGTAAGTCTATTTCAGTACTCTCTCTTCTGTTCCATTGATCTAAATGTCTATTCTTAGGCCAATGCCACTGTTACTTTATAGTAAATCTTGCCATCAGGTTACATAAGTCGTCCAACTTGGTGCTTTTTCAAAATTGCTTTAGCTATTCAAGGTCCTTTGCATTTCCAAATAAATTTTAGTATCAGCATGTCAATTTCTAAGACAAGCCTGCTGGGATTTTTATTGAACGTGTAGGCCAAAAGGTCACTCCATGGTATGAGTCATACCCGAGGAGAAAAATGTATGAGATAAAAAAAAGAACAAATATTTTATTATTGCTTGAGCACAAGTTCAGTGTAACCTAAATATTTGTATATTAAAGCTTCAGGTACTTTCTTAAAGAATGCCAAAAGTGTAATAAGGTCATAACTGCATTTATCACGAACACTAAAAATGTACACTTTTTAGTTAATGTGCATTAAACTGTAACAAGACATCTGGCAATTGTAGATCTAGTTCGATGCTCCCTGAACTGTATGAGATACATGCTAAAATTACACACGAAAATTTTGGTCAGATTTGGCCATTTAAAAAAGAAGAAAGTGTAGGCCAGGCACAGTGGCTCACACCTGTAATCCCAGCCCTTTGGGAAGCCAGGCAGGAGGATTGCTTGAGACCAGGAGTTCAAGACTAGCTAGGGCAATATCAAGAGACCCTGTCTCCACAAAAAAAATAAAACATTAGCCAGGCGTGCACCTGTAGTCCCAGCTACTCAGGAGGCTGAGGCAGGAGAATCGCTGGAGCCCCGGAGTTTGAGGTTGCATTGAGATATGATAATGCCACTGCACTCTAGCCTGGGCAACAGATGAAACCCCCGTCTCAAAAAAAGAGAAGAGAAAAGAAAAGAGAGAGGAGAAGAGAGGAGAGAAAAAGAAAAGAAAAAGAGAAGACAGTGTATTGAATCTAGACATCCTTTTCTTATTCTTGATCTTAGGGGAAAGTGTCCAGTTTTCATCATTAAGTATCACATTAATTCTAAGGTTTTCATAAATGGAATTTTTGAGGTTAAGCAAGTTCTCTTCTATTCCTAATTTGCTGAGAGTTTTTTTCTTAATTATAAGCAAGTATTTAATTTGGCCAATTTTTTGATGCATCTTTTGAGATGATTTTATGGTTTTCTCCTTGTTTTCTATTTATCCTATCGTTCTTTGTTCCTTTTTTTCATTTTTCCTACCTTCTTTTGGATAGTGTATTTTTAGCATTGCATCTAATTCATCTCCACTATAAACTTATTAGCTAACTGCTTATTTTTTTATTGTTTTATTTCTTTTTATTTATAGTGTTTGTGCATCTTTTCTTTTTCTTCTCTTTTCTACTGGTCCTTGCCTCAGAGTACTCTGTGCATCTTTAATCATAGTCTACCTTCCAATAATATTATAACTTTTCAAGTATAATGTAAAAAACTTACATCATATACTTCTCTTTATCCTCTCCCATTCTTTATGCTACTGTTACCATATAGTTTTTGTTCTACATAAGTTACTCACCCCCTAATAAATGGTTATTTTTTTTCTTTAAACAGTTATCTTTTAAGAAGTTAAACAAGAAGTATTTTATATTTACGTATGTATTTTTGGTGCTCTTCATTCTTTTGTATCGATCTGAATTTCCATTTGATATCATTTTCCTTCAACCTGAATAATTTGCTTTAATAATTTTTGAAGTGCAAAATTGATGGCAACAAATTATTTCAACTCAACCTGAGCCCTAGGCAATCACTAATCTACATTTTATCTCTATAGATTTGCCTTTTATGGACATTTAATATAAATAAAATCATACAATATCTAATTTTTTTGTGACTGACTTCTTTCACTTAGCATAATATTTTCAAGGCCATCCATGTTGTAGCATGTACTTCTTTCCTTTTTATTGCTAAATATTCTTACGTTGTGTGGAAGTGTAACATACATTTATCCATTCATCAGTTGATGCACCTTTGGGTTATTTCCAATTTTTTGGCTATAATGAATAATGCTGCTAGGAACATTCCTGTACAAGTTTTTGTGTGGACATATGTTTTCAATTATCTTTTGCATATACTTAGGAGTAGAATTTCTGGGTCTTATGGTAACAATGTTTAACCTTTTAAGGAATTGCCTAACTCATTTCCATAGTAGCTGCATCATTTTACATTTCTAGAAGATTCCAATTTCTCCACATCCTCCCCACCACTTGTTATTATCCTTTTTTATTATGGCCACCCTAGTGGGTATGAAGTAGTATGTCATTGTGGATTTGATTTGCATTTCCCTGATAGCTGATGTTGAACATCTTTTCATGTGCTTATTGGTCATGCATGTATCTTCTTTGGTTAAATGTCAATTCAGATCCCTTGCCCATTTTTAAATTGAGTTGTCTGTTTATGATTGATTTTTAAGGGTTCTTCATAGAGGCAATAGGGGAGAACCTACTTCCTTGCTTCTTCCAGCTTCTAGAGGCTGCTCACATTCTCTGGCTCATGCTCCTCTTCGTCCACCTTCAAAGCCCAGTAACACTGCACCTCTTTGACCATTCTGCAGTCACGTCTCCCCCTGACCACAGGTGGGAAGGATTTCCCACTTTTAAGGACCGTGTGATTAGACTGGGCCCAGATAATTATCCCAGATAATTTAGGGTAATCTCTCTATCTCTAAGTCCTTAAGATAATCACATCTGCAAAGTCCCTTTCGCCTGTAAATTAACATTGTCACAGGTTTGAGATCAGAATGTGGGCATCTGTAGGGGGCCATTATTCTGCCTACCACACTCGCCACCACCAATAATGCTTCAGTGAATATCCTCTTACGTGTCACTTGAATGGATATCTATCTACAGATTTACTGGTCATAGGGTCTGCATATAATTGGACCAGGTAGTGTCAGAGATTGCTCTCCAAAATGGCTGCACCAATCTATGTTTTAAACAGAATCTGAAGTTCCTATATCTCCATGTCCTTGCCATCATTTGGCATTATCCAGCTTCTTCATTTTTGCCAGTCTCTTACAGGTATAAAATGATGTCTCATTATTGCTTTATTTTGCATGTTAATAATATTAGAAGATTTTCCTTGCCTTTAGTTCACAGAAATATTTATCTTACATTTTCTTTTATTAGCTTTATATTTTACTTTTCAATTTTAGATCTATTAAGCCATCTAGGGCTTATCTTTATATCTTTTTTTTTTTTTTTTTTTTTGTTGAGACAGAGTCTCACTTTGTTGCCCAGGCTAGAGTGAGTGCCGTGGCGTCAGCTTAGCTCACAGCAACCTCAGACTCCTGGGCTTAAGCAATCCTACTGCCTCAGCCTCCCAAGTAGCTGGGACTACAGGCATGCGCCACTATGCCCGGCTAATTTTTTCTATATAGATTTTTAGTTGTCCATATAATGTCTTTCTATTTTTAGTAGAGACGGGGTCTCGCTCAGGCTGGTCTCGAACTCCTGACCTTGAGCAATCCACCCGCCTCGGCCTCCCAGAGTGCTAGGATTACAGGCGTGAGCCACCGCGCCCGGCCTTATATCTTGGTTTAGATAGGGATGCTTTCTTTGTCCAGGTAGTGAAACAGTTTTCCTAATATATATTTAAACAATCCATTTCCCCCGTTGTTTTAAGGTACTCCCTTTCATGTATTAATTTTCCAGATACACATGTGCCAATCCTTGGACGCTCTCTTCTTTTCTTAAACACAAGCTGATCTAGCCATTCGTGGACTTGTATTACTGCGTGTAATTGTAGAGTAAATTTAATGCTTAAAATCCAACTGAAATTTCAATTAAGAGTACATTGAATTTATAGATCAATTTGGGGATAGTTACTATCTTTATATTAAACTGTCTCATCCAAGAACAGGAAATGTCTCTTCATTTATTCAGATCAACTCCTTTATTAGAGTTTAAAAGTTCTCTCCATGGAGGTCTTATATATTCTTAAATAATTCCTAGATACTTAATAACTTTTATTGCTATTGTGGATATTTATTATTTATTGGTTTTAGCTGTTATAGAAAATGCAATTGATTTTTGTAGGGTGATCTTGTATTCAGCAACCTTGCTGAATGTTCTTATTAGTTCTAATAATTAATACTATTTTAAAAATTAGGTGGTTGTCAAATTATCTATAAATGATAGTTTTATCTCTTCTCTTTCAATTCTTACACTTTTGTTCTCTTTATGGCATTGTGCAGGATTTCCAGAACTATGTAAAATGGTGAGAGTGGGCCTCCTTGTATTGACCTTAATCTTAAAGAGGTTGTGTCCAAAGTTTTTCTATTAATATAATATTTGCTGTAGGGTTTTTGGTATATGACTTTTATCAATTTAGGAGAGTTACCTTCTGTTTGCTAAGAGTCTTATGAATAGGATTAAACCTTATAACTTAACAAGCAAAGGTATTAGGATAATTATAGATTTTTTTCTCCTTTAGTCTATTAATGTGGTGAATTACAGTAATGAATTTTTTTGATGATAATGGACCATCCTTGCAATCCTTGGATAAACGCTACTTGATTATGATATATTACTTTCTAATACACTGTTGTATTTTATAGTTTATATTGAGGATTTTCACATCTAAATTCTATTTCTCTTTTCTTAATATTTACTCTAGAGGTTTTAGAATGGATACTTAGGAAGATTGAAGTTACTCAGTATCTTTATCCTTCTCAAGAACATTCCAAGGACTAATTCACTTGCTGCTGTTTGTCAATATTTTACAAGCAGGCTTTCTCCTCCTCCTCCTCCCCTTTTAGTCATGCTTATCTTTACTTTTACAGATTAAAACATTATTATAGTTTTTACAATCTGTGTATGTTATTATTTACTAATATTCTAAACCTATTTCTTTGTTCACTTTTCCTTCTTGCATCTCAGCCCTTTCGTCCAGGATCATTTCCCTTAGTGACAGAGAACACATAGGATTGGCTGTGTTTCAGGTGCTGTTCTGAGCGCTGTAAAACATGTTATCATGCTGGGTGCAGTGGCTCACGCCTTTAATCCTAACACTTCGGGAGGCCAAGGCGAGAGGATTGCTTGAGGCCAGCCTGAGCAAGAGTAAGACCCTGTCTCTACAAAAAATAGAAAAATTAGCTGGGCATTGTGGTCCCAGCTACTCAGGAGGCTGAGCAGGAAGATCACTTGAGCCCAGGAGTTTGAGGTTGCAGTGACCTATGATGATGCCACTGCATTCTAGCCCAGGTGACAGAGCAAGACCCTGTCTCAAAACAAAACAAAAAATATTACCTCATCTCAATCTCCCAATAACCCTGTGAAGTACATACTATGCTCTTACTCTCTGAAGAACATCCTCTAGAATTTCTTTCTTTGGATCTCAATTTTTGTTGTCTGCCCTTTTTGTTTTGTCTTGTTTTTTTGGTTGTTGTTTTTGGAAAGAATTTTGCTGAATGGAAGCATAGAAATTCTTAAATTCATGAGAGTATATGCCAGAATCCTGGCGAGCACCAGAGTTCATATACTAGACTCAAGCCTTCTCTCAAGGAATGGTGCCCACGGGGACTGCAAGGCCAGGAGCCAGAGCCAAGGCAGAGGAAGTCCCCCAGAGGGCTCTTGGGTTGAAGGATGCCAGCCTTGTGCCAACAAGCACATGCCAAGACAATGCTACACTTTCTTTATCCGTCTTCTGTACCCCCAAACCCAGCCCTAGGAGGACAATGGTTCTGCCTAGAAATGACTCGATGTTGACATATTTTTCTGCCCCTCTATGAGAAAAGGAGGGAAAGGGGTGCTCCAGGAGTCAGCAGTTGATGTAGGTCACAGCACTAGAGGTCACTGCTGTTTACTGCTTGTATTGGGTGTGGCTGAAATAAGGGAGACTGACCCAGCCATATGCCTGAGCAGAGCTGCTGGACCCAAGAGCTCAGAAAGAAATGAACAGTGGGTCAAAAGCAGTGGCCTTAGCTCCATTTACCCTTGTGGAGTCCATGGGAACAGAGGCTTTGATGGCCTGGAGGCAGGGATCCTGGGAGACACAGCCAGAAGCTGCCTGGACCAGGCAGATTCCAGAGCTCAAGGACATTGCTGTGGCAGGAGAGTTCCCCAAACAGGACTCAGAGGCCCATGTCATCATTTTCATGCCTGTTCCCAAGGTATACTGCTCTCTTCTGCCTCTCAACCAAGGCATCCTCTTCCTCCTCCTTTTAGTCACCTGGAACCCTGTTTTCTCTCTCCTAGAATTAAGAACCGTCTACAGAAAGCAACACATGAAACCATTTGCAAAATGACTTTAATCATGTTTTGCTGCCCAAATACTGTACATGCAGAAGCCATGTGAAGAATTTTCTCCCAAGGGAATTGGCAAGAACGTTGTACAAAACAGCCGGCAGTCCCTCCCAGCTGTCCACCTGCCACCCAGGAACCACAATAAGTTTGGAAAGATGCTGCACATAGAAAATGTATAGAGCACAGATATAAAAGGCTAATTGCTTCTTATCTAAACAGTGTGCTTGTCAGTCCCTATCAGCTAGCTTCTCTCTTCGCAGGATGCATTTGGAAATTCTAAAAAAGGGGCTCCCACCTGCTGTGAGTTTATGTGCCGAAGGAGTTGGTAGAGCCATCAGGCCTGCTTTCCCGAAGGAAGCAGCCACTCTGCCTTCTGGGGTGACGTCTGGTAAAAGGCATTCTGGAGGGAGGAGTGGTTTTAAGGAGCAAAATACTTTGAAGGGAAATAAGTTCTCTCTCTCCTCCCATCACAGAGCATTTCCTTTAAAATTCTCAGACCTTCAACTCTCCCACTGATGCCATCCTAGAAGCAGAAATGAGGCATGACCCAGCCTCATCTGCTGGTGGGGACACTGACCTAACTCAGGGTGCAGCTGAGGTTGTGACATCACACCAGCACCTTGAAAATTGTCCGTTGTAGATAACCCTTAATTATTTCTCATCATCACACGAGAGTAAAAGAGGGAGGACAAACCACGAAGAGGGGAAAGCAGAGTCTGTAAGGATTCCCAGAGTTCTTGTCAGAAGCGGCATCTGGGCACGGACCAGATGCAGACCTGTGCCCAGCTGGGGCACCAGGGGCTGGAAGAAACCAGCCCGTGGAACCGGGCACGAGGTGCACCAGGCTGGCAACACTCATCAGCTCCAGATCAGAGACTTTTAAAACCTGGAGGGAACCACGGAGCAACCGGCAAATGCTCTGATATTGCAGATAAGGAAGCCGAGGCCCAGAAAAGTGAGAAGTCTTGCGCAAGGTCACGGTTTCTGGCAAAACTACATAGAACAGCCTTTGATTTCCTATAGCCAGAGATCCATTCCCAGGTCACTGGCTACGGGGCAGTTGCTCAGTTGCCCCTGAAATTCCCAGGCTCCATTTCTGATAGCCAGGCTTTCTGGAACCCAGTCCCACGGACCGTTCCTGGCATCAGTGTGAACTCCTTGGAGAAGCCCAAGGCCCTGTCCTTACTGGCCAAGTTTCCAGAGCCCTGGAAGGTTTTCCCAAAGCCGAAACACATTTTTCAATGAGCGCCTGCCCCAAGCCAGTGTAGGCCCCTGAGAGAATTCAAATTTCTCTCACTGATGTGGCTTCCCTCACAGGCACAGCCATGCTGGGCCCACAAAAGCCCAAGCTCAGGGTTCGGGGGAGGGGAAGTTGCTTTGCTACATGGAAAGATTAAGCCCTTTGTCAGAGAACAAGGTCCCACCATCAGGCACACCAACATCTGAGCCACATTTTGTGCAGCTCAGCCAGCAGAGTTGGTGCCCGAGGAGGCCAAGTTGCTCTCTTTGGCATCACTGACATTGCTCTGAGATGCTCAGGCACGCTTTCAAAATAACCCTTTCCCAGCCAGTCCAGGCTGGTGCAGCCCCCGCCAGGCCTCGCCCGATTGTGGGGGGCTCCCTTGCTCTTCAATCATGCTTGTTTTTCCCCAGCCTCTTCTGACCTGAGCGAAAAGCAGACTTGAGAGGGAGAAGGCAGGGGACGTGTCCACCTTTTCATCTCCTCCCTGATCACTCAGTGAAAGACAGTCCAGTAGAGGAAGCAGCATTTTAAAGAATCTCTTTATGTGTCAGGATATTGGAGAAGAAAACTCTGAGGAGAGGAAGAGGAGGGTAGGAGGCAGCAGGGAAGCAGGCCTCTTCTTTTCCATCTCCCTGCGGCCACTGCAGAAACACTGCTGGACAACCTCCTGGCCCCGAGTGACAGGCCATCTCTCCCCCAGGTGGAGAGCAACTCATCTACAACATCGAGCGAAGGCAGCAATTTCTTGCAGAGTTTGCACAGTGCTAGAAGCAGTCAGGAACACAGAAGAGCAGCCTTGCTAAAGCCCTGCTGCACTCTGGGCTGAGGAAGGTGGGGAATATGAGGTATTAGGAGCTCGGGAGCCCCAGGGGAAGAGGAGCTCGGCATCTCCTGGGCAGCAGGGCCTGCAGGAAGGACCCTGGCTGCACATCAGGGCTCCTGGGAACGCAGGCTGAGATTGTGCTACATTTCATTTCCAAAGAAGTACCCTTGGAGGTCTTTATTGTCTTTAAAAAATGGAGGCTTCCGCTCTCCTCAAGGCTGGCAGTAAAGAAGAGGTCGGGCGTGCTTCCCTGGGGGTGTCATGCCCCCTCCTGGCTCGACCTCAGTGTTCTAACCGGCAGTGATTCCACGAGAGATGAGCTCCATGGGTGCCCGTTCCCTGGAGCTCCTAGATTCTGCCTCAGCCCCACGAAATGCTGGCATTGCCTGGGACTTGCTGGTCCCAAGAGCCTCCTAAGTGCTCCTTTCCTTGTAGAATTGGGTGGCAGAAGAGACTGGGGAGGGAGGAGTTTTGGAGATGGTTCTTCCCTGAAGGATCAAACTCCCCTTGTCAAACCAAAACTTGGCTCCCTTTACTGGAGCCTGCCTCATACCAAAGCCCACTGCAGGAAAGAGGAGTCTGAAGAAAGTGGGGCAGACTGAACAGACTATGAAGACAGATGCTCTGAGTCACCCATCACTGTCCCTGCCCACAGCCCAGCATCACTGCAGGGCCACTCCTGTCTCTGCCACATCTGTGACGACCCTCCTGACCAGAGGAGATGGAATGACAAAGAGCCCCATCCGGTAACCACTGCAGAGTTTCCTCTGGGGCGAGGGGGCACGTGGAGCCAGGACACTGAACCTGGCAGTGAGCTGGAGGGATCAGGCTCCTTCCTTCCCCACGGGCCCCTCCTCAAAGGGCACATGTCCCCCAGCCCAGGGAAGCCAGGAGTCACACCTGTGCACGTTCCTCGTCCAGGACAGGCTAGCTCCAGAGTGGCCTCTCGGACAAGCCTCTGCATCCAGGGTGCCGAGAAACTTAAATTCAGCCACTCCCATCACACGTGCATGTCAGCCTCAAACGTCCTCACCCTCATGGGGGGAAATACAGGTGGGGATTAGTAATTCATTTGGTGCAAAGGGTGAAAAAGAATAATTCCCCAAGGTCAATCTGGAGAGGAGTTACCTTCCATTAGAGAGGTGGGACAGTGGGGTGGCCCAACTCCTGGCCGTTCTGACAGCTGGGGATTGTAGGCGGGTCAGCCCAAGTTACCAGCACATCAGGCCCCTCCTCTGGCCAGAACTGCCCCTGTGCTAACCACCCCCCAGGGGCAAGGAGCACTGGGGCCTAGAGCTGCCCAGCGCAAGCCATGCTGTTGGCAGCTCCCCACCTTCCTGGACCCCTAGAGAGAGGAGAGTATTGTATTGGTAGCCCCCATTTCCTGGGGGTGACTGCACAGTCTCGGTATCACCCCTTGGTGATACATCAGCAAACGTCTACACTACCCTGCAGATCACTAACAATCCCATCACTCCAGAGATGTGGAGTGTTTTCATACCATCCTGAGAGCAACTGCTCTAGAGGTGAATACCTCACAAATAGGAGATAAAAATACCCTCTTGCAAGCGAGTTTCCTCCCCCACTAGGGTCAAAGAGTACAGAGCCCTTTGCCCCACTAGTAGGAACATGAGAAAGGCCTGCACTACCCAGTCCGAGCACTGGGACTGGGGAGAGCATTTCTGCCAAAAGAGAAACCAACCCGGCTGCCTTCCCCCCTCCTCCGTGCACACGGTGGTTTTCTTCTCTGACGATACAAGAATGGAGACTTGGGTGGGAGACGAGCCCAGGAGCTAACTCAGCTTCCTTCCTTCCCGCCCTTACCCCGTCTTGTCCTGTGGGCAGGACGGGTGGGGTCCTGGCTTCTTCTCCTAATTTTCCTGGCAGGGAGGTGACAGGACTCAGCCTAACAAGCAGCCCTGCCAGGCAAGGAGGCCCTCTGGGCTGAGATGGCCCATGCACCACCCCCCAACTTTGGTTATGAATGGAGGCCCAGCACGGGCTGAGACCTCTCCACTGCTACCTGGGGGACTCGTCCCTGCCTCAGGTACTTGGGCCACTGTCATTTTAGCACTTGGGGATGATGTCTGGGGAACAGGGAGAAAGAGAGCTTTCCCCCACTTTGAACCCAAGGGCTGCTCTGCCCATCTCCTGGGCAACCTTTCATCTTTCACCCTAGAGCCGAGGAGGGAGAGGGACAGATTGGGGCATCCCTGAGCCAGACTTCAGGATTTCCGGCAGACATACCTCATAGTGGGTCCAGCCCAGGCACTGGTCCCCACCAACAGGGCCCAGCTGTCAAATCAAGTCAGGGAGTGAGTGGCTGCCAGAAGCTCCAACCAGACAGGGTGGGGGAGAAAGCAGAGGCAGGTGAGGCGCCTAGGACGGGCCACTTTCCGGGGGCAGTGGTGGAGCGCAAGAGGGCAGGGAGGCCGAAGGGGAAGTATTGCTTATACAGAGCTGGTGACGGTGGCAGACTAGAGTCCGGAGCCAGGCTGCTCATGGAGCCAGAAGGCTGGAGCCCACGTGAGTCTGAGCTCCCAGGCAGGGACCCTGGTTTGGAAATGAGCAAAACATAGAACCGCAAATGAACGACTTCATGCAGCTAATCACAAAGGTCAGGCAGGATTCTCAACGGTGGCTCAGAACAAGTCAGCTGTAGCCTGGCTTATTCCAGCAGAAAGCCCTGCTCTCAGCACCTCCTTTCCGAGTCACACCCTGCCAGGGATGAGCCCAGAGGGGGACATGGCCACCCTCAGGGCCTAGGGAGGACTGTCTGCTTTGGCAGGTAACATCCCCTCTGAGGCTGACCTCCTGGTCCTGCCGGGAGAGCTCCTTTGGCATGTTGGAGAGGAGGAGGCTTGCAGAGATAAAGGAGACGAAGGACAAATGCTCAGGGGGCACCTGGCCGGCAGCCCTGGGGACTAAGACCTCCTTGTCCCTTGCTATAGGAAGGAGGTGGTTCCAGCCCCACGAAGAAGGCAGTCTCCAAGCCCCCATGCCCCGGCATCCTCTGCCTCCCCAGGGCCCTAGCCAGCGTGCTAGATGGGCATGCTACATGCTGCAGGACACATTCGGCGGACGAAGGAAGAGCTGCTTGAGCAGCTGCGGTGGGGAGGAGGGTGTCAGTGGGGGGGATGGGGTTCCCAGAGGGGCCTCGGCGTGGCCAGCCGCAGTGGATGCTACATTCCTCAGAAAACAGCAGCGGTGCTGGGAGAGGCAAGGGTGGAACAAGAGACAAGACAGAAAACAAAGCAGAGACCACCAAACAGGCACGGGTGGGGACACGCAGGCTCTGCTCTGGTTCCTGGACATGGCAGGACTGACCAGTGGCCGCATCCCCCACCTCCACCCCTGAAGACCCCTCAGGGTGAGTCATGTCCCCACCACACTCCTTTGGGTTTCTTTTCAACAAGATACAAAGAGACATGGAGACGTTTCAGCCCATGTAGTCACCAGGTCTGACTGTACCCAGACAGGTGAACAGATAGAATGTGGACACACACAAACACACATACACACACACACACGCACACACACCACAGTCTCCACTGCCAGCTGGGACAAGCCCAGGAGCCAGGAGGCATGCAGCAGGACAGGGGTCCAGAAAGACATGGAGACTATGTACAGGGGAGGAGGTGGCGGTCAGCAGGCACCCCTTCCCGCACCACCATCCCAGCCTCTCTGCCCGACATCCTTAGGAGCACGAGGGACTGGTGGCACTCTCCAGGGAGGACTGGGACAGGCGCCTGGTGAGGGAGCCGAGCGTGGAGTCTGCCACTGAGGAGGTGGGGAAGAGTCTGTACCAGCCGGTGACCGCAGCGCTCAGGTCCAGCTCGTCCAGCATGATCTGGGCCATGCCCATGAAGCACTTGTGGTCCATGCGGCCATAGTCTCCCCAGACAATCACCTGCCAGGAGGGGAGGAAGAGAGCGAGGGACTGAGCTCCTTCCCTGACTCCAGGACTGCACAGTGGGCCAGGAACCTATAAGTTTCACCTGGGCACAGACGGGACAGAGAGAGCCAGGACTCAGACTGATTCAGGGCAAAAACTTAGCACTCAAGATGTGCCAGGTGTGAGCCTATGGACTTTGCACACATTATTTCAATTGTTCTAACAAGCCATGTAGGTCAGGTGCTGTGCATTGTTACATCCACCGAGAGGAAACTGCAGCTCAGAAAGGTTCATTGACTAACCCAAAGAGACACAGTAGTTTGTGGCAGAGCTGGGATTGAACGTGGGTGTGTCTGACTCCATAAGCTTCCAGCATTCCAGACGACAGCGATCCCTAGGAAGGGGCAGACTGAGAGTCCGGGACTGGATCACGGCCCCAGCCCTGCTGCTGGCTCGCTATGGGGCTTGCGTAAGCTGCTGGCCTTCCCCGCCCTCGGTGTTTCCACCGTAATGCTATGAGAAGGGACAGATTAGCCCGGTGGTTTTTACACTTGTGTTTTTATTGGGGTTCTGATGGTCTTTAAGTTTGCGACTCCAAGGGCCCCTGCCACAGAACCAGCCCAGCCCAGAGGGACAGCCCTACATGAGAAGTCAGACGGCCCAGATGGCCCCGGCTCTAGCCTCTTCTCTGCCACCCATGTGGCCTCCGGCAAGACCCAACAGCCACCACCGCCGTGCCCGTTAATACTTGCTGAGTAGTGTCTAGGTGCCAGGCGCTATGCCAGCCTCTCTACGTGCAATCTCTCATTTAATCTTCACAACAGACCACCTGCAGCTAGTGAGTGTTGGGCTGGAGTTTGGACTCAGGACTGAGCCCAGAGACAGAGCCGCCACTGTGCTATGTCCTCACATGACCTCAGGTTCTTCACCTATGAAATGGGTGTGATGCTACCGCTCTCCCAGGACTGTGGTGAAGGGCTAACAACAGAGTGTGCAGAAGGGCTTTGTCACTCTCAAGTGGTCGAGATGAGAGTCGCTGGCCTAGGTTCAACTCAGCTCTGCTAGTTACTAGCTTGAAACCTCAAGCGAGTCACGTCACCTTTCTGAGACTCTGTTTCCTCTTTCGTAAAGTGGGGAGAATCACAGCTATTTTGCAGGATCATCTTGAGGTTGAAACAAGGTCATGTTTGCAAAGCACCTAACGCAAAGCCTGGCGCTGAGCGGGTGCGATAAACATCAGCACCAGGGGAAGCAGAAGGCGGCGGTCAGACGGATCCTGGTTCTACCCACCAGCTGTGCAACCTGGGGAGCAATTTCGTTACCCCCCGAACCTTGGTTCCCTTATGAATCGGCTGGGGGCAATAACACCTCACTGGGCCGTGAAAACAAATGGGAATACAAATCAACACGCCTGCACAGTGCTTGGCACAGGAGAAATTGTAAATGAAAAACTTTAAATTATGACTTCCAGTCTTTGAGAGCCTGCCCTGCCCCACTTGCCTGTGACACTCACCTGTAGCACCTTGCCCGGGGGCCCCTCGTCAAAGAGCAGGGCCTGCTGGTACAGGGGATCACAGGTCTTCTTGGCCACCTTTGTCTTCTTCTTGGCTAAGCAAGCTCCATTCTCAAGCAGGTAAACCTTGATATAAGTGGCTGAGGGATGAGAACAAGCATGATGGGGAGGGGTCCAGGAGGGGCTACTATGGCCTGCCCTGTCCCCTGACGTGAGCAGGGTGCACAGGATGAGCCAACCAGCGGACGGCACATGGGACAGGCAACCAGTGCACGGACTTCTCCACCCTCTCCTACCCCTACCCTAGTGACTGGCCTTCCAGGCAAGCTGTGACTCCACTGTCAAGAATACTGATTTAGGCCGACTGAGAACTTGCTAGACCCACAGCCTCCCTGCCAGGACCCCATTTCCAAAATCCCTCACCTGGGAGGGATTTGGAGCCTGGTTTGGGAGTCAGGCCCCGAGCTTCAATCACTTCCACCTCCAGCTGGCCGCTGCGATCCATGATGGCAATGTGCACGTCCCCTGCGAGGGAGAAGAGGGTGAGTCCACGCAGAGCCAGGCCAGGGCGGGCCAGCCAGCGCCACGCAGGACACCGATCTGCGGAGGATGCTGCATCGTCCCTGGAAAGGGAACAAGATGGAGCCAACCGCATGTGCCAGACCAGCTCTTGGGAGACCATTTTAAATCGGCTGAGAGATACTTTGATAGGTCCCTGGAGGTGGGGTGGGGGCATGACCCTTAAGGGGCAGGCTTGGGTAACAAGTGGCCACCAAACTCCCAGCTAAGTCTGGCTAACGGGGAGGCTTCTGTTACACTGAGCAGAATGGCAAGTTGGGAGACAGAGCTTCCTGTATCAGGAAGACAGAAGGAAGACTGGGCTCAGTGGCTCTTCACCTTCCTCTACACGTATGTTGAACGAGTATCGAAAGGACATCAGTATGAAGAGATGCCGAGCTCCAAGACTGTGCAGGACATGAGGCGCCACCTGACAGCGAGGACCTGCTTTCATGGTGCCAGCGGAGGGCGGGAAGGCCGGCGGGCTTCCTGGGTGCAGAGAGCTGAGAAGGCCTCCCTGCACCCAGTGAGGAGTTAGGTGCCTCCACAAAACGGATTACCCTGCTGGGGCAAGATCTGTGTGTGGTCACGTCAGTTACCTGTTTTCTAGGAACTCTTAGCTCTGTTCAACGTGGGCTGGCAGAATTTGGAATTACGCAGTAGCCGCTTGGAATACAGTGAAGTCCTTCAAAGGGGCGCAGGATCATAAGCCTGATCCAGAAAAATTAAATGGGCCAGACTTTGGGTTCAGCCACCCATTTTAGATTCTCTGAGCCACCATGGCATTGTTTGTATTGGGGAAGATGGGGATTTACTACTTTCAGGAGACATCTGGAATTCACCCTCCTCCATCCAGCTACTCCTGACTTCCTTGTGGGGGAGGAGGAAAGGGAAGGTCCTGGAATTAATCTCTTCATCTCACTATGATATAACAAGCAAATGCAAACCTGTCCTTCCCACGTTTGGACACCAGGGGGCGCCACACACAAACGGTCCAGGCCGCCGTAGCACATAAGCTTTGTGGAAGTGGCTGGCTCTGCTCGCTGCCTCCCAGCCTGTGGCTGGGTCTAGGGCTGGGAAAAGCAGCTTCCCAAACCCTTAAGAGACTGGAAGCAAGGGCTGGGAATTAGCCAAATCCAATCCAAGGGCCAGATGAGAGCTGACCCTCACCCTGTGAAGGTCCCGTGGACCCCACTTCCAGCACAGTGGGCACTTTTGAGGGCAATGCAGGGGAGACAGTCCTGCCAGGAATGGAACTCCAGTTCCACCGCATGACTCATAGCAGGGCATTGTCTGCACTGGCTTCCTCACTTGCTGTGAGGGTCAAAGGTCGAACACGTCCAGATGAGGGCTAAGCAGGGGTGCCTGGGTCAGACACTGCTCAGGTCAGACTGGAGGGGAACGGGTGGAGGCGAGGAGGCAGCTCTGGGGAAGCTAGCCTGGGAAGGGGCTGCTGGAAGCCAACACAGCCCATACCTAACGGTGGGAGTGAGGGAGGGTCCTTCTGAGCTCTGGAGAAATGAGCAGCCAAGAGGACCAGGTCTAAAATTCAGTAAGTGCAGTCATCCCTCAGTATCCGTGGGAGTTGGTTCCAGGACTCACCTCCTCACCAAACCCACAGATACCAAAACCATGCATGCTCAAGTCCCTTATATGTAACGGCAGAGTATTTGCCTATAGACCATGTGCAACTTCCCATACCCTTTTTTTTTTTTTTTTTTGACTGGGTCTCCCTTTGTTGCTCAGACTAGTCTCGAACTCCTGGGCTCAAACAATTCTGCACCAGCCTCCTGAGTAGCTGGGACTACAGGTGTGAGCCACTGCACCTGACTCCTCTGGTATGCTTTCAATCATCTCTAGGTTGCAGTTGTGTTACATAACGACATTTCAGTAAATGATGGATCACATATGAGACAGTGGTCCCCTAAGATTATAATAGAGCATATTTAGAAACCTGATATATGGCATTTGATATTGGTATTGGAGATCAAGCAGGGGAAATGACTGACATTCAGTAGTGGTGCTGGGACATTTGGCTTTCCAGATGAAAATATATAGATAAATAAAAATCTATATACCATCTAGGTTTGTGTAAGTACATTCTGTGATGTTCGCACAATGACAAAATCACCTAACGACTCGATTCTCAGAACGTATCCCCATCGTTAAGTGTGACTGCCCTTATATCTAACACAAGGCCTACAAATTACTTCATTTGTCTGGATTTGACATAGCACTTGGGATGCAACAAATTCGAGTTTTGCTTTTTGGAACTTTGTGGAATTTTGTTCCCCCAATCCAAGGTTGGCTGGGTCCATGAATGTGGAACCCACGCATACGGAGGGCTGACTGTACTTCCCAGCTGCAGGGAGGAGGGATGAGAAATGACTAAAAGCCTATTAGGAGCAACCAGTCAAATTACCTACAGTTCCAAAGGAGTAAATTGAAATACTTCAAGCAAAGCATCTAAGAGGAGCTCAATAATTGCAGAACTAATGTGGGCAGTATTATTCCCGTTTTACAGATGAGGAAACTGAGGCTCAAAGAAGGGAGCCGACTTGCTTAAGGTCACACAGAGAATTGGTAATAGAATAAACTATGACAGCCAGTGCTGTGACATTTTTGTTCTGCACTTTACGCCTGGCCATTGGCACTGCCGCGCACACGGCGGGCGGTGGGAGAGGGGTGAGTGTGTGGTGACGTGCTGTGAAAGCTGCTGCAGGGCGGCCAGCTGGGAAAGGCTGGGACCGACTCCTCTCTGATGGGGGAGGGACTGAGTGTGCCACCAATTCCTGCTCGCTGGCACAGACGCCCGAGTGAGGACTCCTTTTTGCTGCTCGCACCATGCCGCACAGGGATCCCATTACCCCACTCACCCTGCCCTCAGCAAGACTCACCCATGGGTGGCGTTGCTAGCGTCTGTCGCCCCACAATCTGGGCTGGGCCCAGCCCGTCCAGGAAATCGCTGAACTGGCTCTCAGCCCCCAGCCGGGTGGTGGGGAAGATGAACCTGCGGGAGGAGGCAGAGGGGCGCATGAGGGTGTCAGGGCAGCCTGGGGTGGGAGTGTGGCTGGTGGGCTGCAGGGCTCTGTCCCTGGGGCACTGGGCATGCCCCTCTGTGCCTCAGTTTCTCCTCTACATAGCACTGAGTGTGCTACTCAAACAGAACTGTTCATTTCTACACACTAAAGAAAAATAATTTGATGTCACTTGAGAAAAGAGACTAACAACTATAGCCTAATGATGGTATTTAATCCTCCAGCCCCGGGGATATCTGAGGTGACTCTTACAAGGCAGGGATTGTTAGACACCTGTGTCCTCACCAGGGGATGTCAATGCCAAGAACCAGTGACCTGGGCCAGATAGTACAATGCCTGGAACGAGTTCTAAAAACTGAAGTTTGAGTTGACCGTAAGTTTGAAATCCAAGTCAAACATGAGGTGGTGCTCCAAACAGCACCTGAGACCCAAACACCACAATCGCAGGGTTGGGATGAATGGTAGGTGATGGGGGGGGGGCCTGGAAATAGTAATGAAAACTGACGGTGACAGAAAGCTGGCCGGGTGCCCACATTGCACTAAATGTTCCATGTGCATTATATCATGCAATCCTGTGTGGGAGGAGCGGTCATCCCATTTCACAGATGAGAAAACAGAGGCTCCCGGAGTTCAGAGACTGGCCTCGCCTACAGAACAGAGATGATGCCCAAGTCATAGGGTTACGGTGAAGATTAAGGCAGATGGTGCATGAAAAATTCCAGACAAACAGAAACCACTAATTGGTAGTTATTGCTGCTGCTGTTTTAGCATCAAGGGAGAAGTGCTACTTTTTCATGTCCCCAAGCCTTGATGTACTGCATGTGGCCAGCAGAGAAAAGACAGATGACGGAGGGTTGGCCCAGGTCTGCTCAGGGGCTACAATGGAACAAAGTTCTAAGATCTCCTGGAATGGCCCAAGCTCCTGGCTAGAGAAATAAAAGGCTGTCCAAGAAAGGATCCCCCACTGCACAGTTGGCCTTGCGTCCCCCTTGGCCAGTGACAGGCAGGGAGGGAAGAGCAGGCTGTGGATACTTGCCAGAGAGAGCCTGTGTCTCCTCACTCCCCAGGAAGGGGCTTTAAGGCCCACCTACTTTTACTGGCCACAGTCAATAATAGCCTGGTGTCACATTCTTAGGACAATGGGATCTGAGAAAGTTAGATAAAGAAACTTAGACTCTGGAGGTCGCAGAAGTGTAGGAGTTTGGTACAAAGAGTGTGGGGATTATGAACAAAGGTTACAGAGTCAATGGCCTTTAGTCCAATCCTGACTCCATCACCACTGAATGGCTGTGACCTTGGGTAGGTACTTCGGCCCCCTCCACTGCCTCAGTTTCTCCACTTGCTAAATGGAGATAATCATAGGATGTGAATCCCAGCGGTCATTGCCCCTGATCTGATCACAGCCAGTAGATCCCAGTGTAAGGATCACTGATCTGAGCTGACCATATTATATATGAATGCTAGCGAGTCTCGCGTTCAAGGAGAGCAGGTACAGCAGAGAGACACACGATCACTGAATCTAAGCAATGGAGCCCCAGAATCCTGAGCCGGGAAATCACTGGGCCTTGGTGAAGCACAAGCGAAAGATCTTAGTCACACAGCTATAGTTTCGTAGATTTAGAAGAGATCGGGGGAATATCTAACCCAGTGACTTGCAAATTTTTGACTGCAACCCACAGGTAAGAAAAAGATTTAACATCAGGATCCAATATAAATCTATGTGCATCTGTACATAAAAAACTGAAACAGGGTTCACAAGGTAATTTATCCTTACCTCCTAGGATACACCTGAGTTTTCTATTTTTTTTTTCTAATGCTGGTTTTGACCCACTAAACCGATTTTACTTCCTGTCTATGAGTCACCATCCACGGTTTGAAAAACACTGATTTAGTCCAATCTCCTTCCCTAAGCTCCAAGCAGGGCTACTTGTGAGAACTCCACTCAGCTAAGCCACAACATGGTTTCAGATTTAAAAGGAATTTAGGATCACAGTTTGCTTTCCACACTCTCCTCTGGAGCAGGGCAGTACGTAGGTGGTGGTAGGAGGCAGGGTCCCTTCTGAAACATACAGAAGGAATGAACTGCTCTTGGTCTCTGGGGTATACTGATGGGGGTGATAGGAGCGGCTGGGGCCCAGACACTGACTGTCTAGGGGAGGGGCACAGAGGGAGGCAGAGACTAGAGGAACCCAGACATCTCAGCTGGAAACCAAACAGGGAGATTTTCCTGCCCTGCGCCCTGGCCGTGACTGGGGGAGCAGGGAGGGCGGGGACTGTGGCGTGGGCTGCACGCACGTGCCGTCAGAGCTGTTGCTGTTGGTGCTCCCATCGGTGGACTCCCGGCTGCCCTGGCGTGTGACCCGATTCCGCATCTCCACGGCGATGCCTGTCTCTGTGCTCCGGCGGATGTTGCTGCGCAGCTTCTTGCTGGCCCCTTCTGTGACCCCTCGCCACAAGCACAAAGAGGGAACAAGGTCAGATCACAGGTGAGGCTTCTCCAAGAGCTCTACCAAAGTCACACTCTTGGGAGGGGCGGGACGAGCAGGGCTCTGAGATGAGGACGTCATCTGAGCTGTCCTCAGAGCTGGTGTGTAGCCCGACACATGGCCCTGCTCAAGGCAGTGACACAGAACAGAACAAAGGACGGCTGGAGGCAGAGTGGGGATGGTGGCACTGGGGGCCTCACCCTCATCCTCACCAGGTTCCGTGACACCCACCTTCCCACCTGAGTTCAGCTCTTGCCCCCAAGCCTAAGTGCTCCTCCTCCCTCTGTCTTCTGGAAAGTTTGTCTTCTCTGGGATTCCCTCTTCCCAGTATCCTCACGGACCCTATCACACCCAAGCCCCACGACTCACCTCTCTAATACCTTCACAGGCCCCATAACTCCCCCCCCCCATGTGAAGCCTGGGCACTGTCAAAGAGACTGGAGAGGGAAGGGTGCAGAGCTGGAGAGGCCGTCAGGGAAGCAAGACTGAGCGAGGGACTGCTCGGCTGACCCAAGCCGACTTTGGCTTTGAGAGAAAGGTCTGCAGAAGAACCCAGCCGCTGTGCCGTGAGAGCAGAGGCCATCTCCCCCCACATCCCGGCCCCTCCCAGCCTTGCAGGGAACACGGGGCACTTTCTCTCTCCTAGCTGCGCATCATCCTGCCTGAGTTTCCATGGCAACCTCCTCAGCATTGCAGTGTGGTCCCTCTAGACACCCTCTCCTCCTGGGGGCGGGGGTTTGGGGGGGAACAGGTTGAGGGTTTGCAGGGACTTCCCCACCGAAGCTTGGCTGCTAGAGGAGCTTGGTGGGGAGGGAAGTGGTGCTCAGACAGGAGCTGTATCAGAGGAGCCATTTGCTGTCACTGGTTAGAGGCCAAGCAGATTAAGAGTGGAGTTGCCTACAGAGATGGGGAGAGGCCAGGGGCGGGGCAGGCAGCACAGCCCCTGAAAGCCGTGCGGAGTGGGGAGCTGGTTACCCTAGCGGTTCTCTCTCCCACCACACCCAATGGTGGGTCAGGGAGGGGATGTTCACGACCCCAGCCTGGGAAAAGGAGGGCTCTATTCCTCCTGCTATCTTCCAGGAAGTCCCCCATGGGGGAGGGAAGGCCGAGAGGGCCAGGATCACTAGCGGATGGGATGCGTGGGGGTGAGGAGGAATGTCTTCTCTGAAATTGTCCCAGCTTCTGGGATACTGGAATAGCTACCACATCTAGGAACCAATGAGACCACCAGGATGTCTGTCTGTCACACACGCATACACACACAGGGCCACGTTGGCTCATACATATTTCTTTCACACAGACAGGCATAAGCAGACATAAATAAGCATCAAAAATCACATCTATGAATACAGTAATCTAAGATCATGTGTATGTTTATACAACAGTCACCCAGTCACAAATGGCCCTAGCAGGTCTTAGTCACATGGACACATGACATACTCCGTTGCATACACTCAGGTCAGGCATGTGTGATCTTCACACCACAATGGAGTTGAACTCATCCACTCAAACACTGCATTGTGCAAACCCACAAATGGTGTGTGACCCACCATGCACACAGAGGCCTGGGTAATAATGGTGGGTGTGGGGGGACTCTCTCCGTCCCTGGTTCCTAACTGCCACGTCTTGTCTAACACAGAAGAACAGATGGGCTGTGGGGGCTGCAAGTCACCCCCCTCAGATCCCCTCCCCCAACACACACCCTCAGCCAGAGCCTCACCACCTCACAACCCCAACCATCCTCTTTTAGAGCTTCCAGAAGCTTTGAGCCATTTGGGAACAACTCTGCCTTCTTAGATAAGACTTGTCCAACCTAATGTGGGCTGCTGAGTGGGGGAGTCACAGAATCCTGGAATGCCAGAGAGACTTTGGCTTCCCACCCCCCACCTCCGCAATTTCACAGATGGGGAGCTTGGAGTCTAGGCACCAAGAGAGCTGGGACTAGACCCCAGGCCCACAGACTCCCAGTCTGCTGACATGCTACTTCGTATTCCCCTCCCATCCCCCATGTATGTGAGACGTGACTCTGTAGAGATTAAGTTACATGTCTTCAGGGGGAGGAGAAAGGTCTTGCAATCTCAGAGAAAATCCCTCTACTGGCTTCGCATGTGTCCAGGCTCAAACCCTCTTCATCTGGGGAATAACTTTATGTAGTCTGTCTCTCTAGCAAACCAGGCCCAGTTGCTTGCAATAATTCTGTGGGCCCAGTGGCTGAAAGACTCCAGGAACCATCCCATCTGTCCCATCGGATACAAGGGAGGGGCAGCCACACCCCAAGGGAGGGGCAGTGAACTCCCCATGGCACCTTCTGGAATGGCCCTGAGCCCTCTCCTCACCCTGACCTGACAGCCTGGAGTGCAGGAGAAAAGAGACACTGTCCCTGGTACTGAAAAGACGAGCTCCATTTGGGCAGGCACTAAGACGGCCGAGGATGGCCCTGTGTGGACCCAGCCTGTGTCCTGGACCCCAAAGCTCATACATCACCCTCCTCACTGGTTCCACAACTTAGGGAACTAGTTGGGAGGAAGATCCCCAGTAGGGAACCAGATCTAGAAGGAAGCTGAGAGAGAGCATTTTTAGCTCCATTTTACAGAAGAGGAAACTGAGGCCCAGTGGGAAAGTGACTTTCCCAAGGTCCCAAAGGAAGTTATGGAGCCAGGACTAGCCATCTGAAGTGTCAGGGTGAGTTTTTGTAAGTCCACTCAAGGGCAACATGAGGAACAATCTGGAAGGGGGCAGGCAGGAGGCAGGGGAGTCAGAGAGGAGGCTGGCGCAATAGTCCAGACTAGATATCATGGGCCCTGAGACAGGGCAGAGGCTCTGAAACAAAGAGGGAAGGGCAGGGCTCTAGCCAATTCAGGGTACAGATAAACTAGGAGGAAGGAGGCCCCTAGGAAGGGCAGACCAGAGCCCCGAAGGCTGGGCCCAGGAGCGGAATTCCTCCCCGCTTCCTACAGCCCAGCCCTGCAGGGAACTGAGCCATCTCTCCTGAGCCTAGAGGGGGCGCCCTTCTAGGCTCTTTCCCAGAACAGCTTTCAGGGCTAGTGCCCAAGATGAGTCCACCCCATACATCCCTCTGGCACCAGACTATCCCACCCAGGAGGGGGCTCCAAGCTGGGACACTGGCATCCTCAGGGCCTGGGAGAAAAAAAAAAAAAAAACAGGGAAAAGGAATTATAGATGGAGACGAGTGTGCTGCAGGGAAGGGGCTGAAGTGTGGAGGCAGAGAACTCACTTCACGTGGGGCTCTGCTGTGTGACTGTGGGTAATAGTAACAGCGTCAACACTTCACTGAGTCTACCATGTGCCAGGCACGAGGCTGGTGCCTTTGCATACCCAATCTCATTTAAGCCCCTGGATGACCCCACAAGGTGTGTATTATTTTCCTTATTCTGCAAAGAAGCAGACTCAGAGAGGTGGTGAAATAGCTTGCCCCAGTCACCCAGCTAGTAAGTGGCAGGGTGTGGCTCTCGGGAGAGAACTTGAGGTCGTTCTCCAGGAACATGCTTTCTCCCCAGGCTTTGGATGCCTCATCGATAAAATGAGTACACCGGACTAGATGATCTCAAGGGACCCTTCCTACTCTGACATTCAGCAATCAGATGATTCACAGAGACCTTCAGTTAGAAGAGCATCTCGGCAGTTCCCCTGGCTCCAGGCACCAGGCTTCAGCCATGCCCTTACAGACCAGGAGACAAGGACCCAGGAGCCCTGTCATCATTCATCTCTTCTCAAGGTGAAAGGTCTTCCTCATGTCTGCCCCAAGCCCTGCCTGCTGGCTGTGAAGTCTCAGCAGATCACCAGAACGTCTCCCGATGACTCAGGCCCCTGTGCTGGCCTTGGGAGGCTGCCCCTCCAAATCACCCGACATGAAGACGGCTTTGTGTCTGAGCCTGAACCCCCTGGAATCCTGGGCTTAGTCCCCTAGAGCCAGACTCCTGGGTCCAACACCTCCGTGACCTCCTAATCTTAATCCCCTATCCCTAATCCCACCCTTGGCCCTATCCCAGCCCTCCTTGTCCCAGCCCAACTCCAGGATCCCCAAATCCCTGCCTCCCTGTCTCCCAAGCACCAGGCATACACGGCACGTTCCCAGAGGCCACACCCACCCTAGGACACCGATGACCTCAAGCCCCTTCCCCATCCAGCCTTGCCCTGTGCCAGAAACCATATCTCAGCCCAACTGCTGGAAAAGACCAGCCCACATGCTCCTGTCGAGGCCTTTGTAAAAATCTATTTTAAGGCTTAGAGAAGTCCCCCTCCCCCAGCCCCAACTGGAAGTGTCGATGAGCATTCTCCCGGGTCCCCCGGCGCCCCGCCCCCTCATCACCCTATCCAGCTGCCTATTTGAAGGTTTCTGGGGAAGTTGTTACTCTGAACAAAATAAGCAGGAAGAGATTTTAAAACAAAACCAGCTGGTGTCTGGGCTGATGCCACAAAGTGAGGAGGTCTTGGTGGGGAGGGCTGGCTCCTCTGTGCTGCGGGGTCCCTGTGTGCCTGTGTCACAAGGTGGTCACCCACCCTCTGACTATAACTGGGACTTCTGTGTTTGAGAAAGTATATCATATTGATCAGCATGTAGCTGTTAAGGTGTGTGTGCGATACGCCTGTACACGTGTGACGTGCTTCCGTGATCTGGGTCTGTGCACCTGTACTCACAGGACCGTGTGTATGTGATCTGCATGACTGGTTTTATCTGTGACCACGGACAGAGCAAATGGCTGTATTGTGCTTTCCTGGGAATGTGGGCAGCTTACCTGAACAACTGAACATTCTATTTAGGTGGCTGTACAAGCCACCTATCTTCATATCTTTGTGTGTGTCTCACTTGTGACTTTGTGACATATACGTGTGACTATGTAACTACATTTGTGTGGCTACTTGTATTTAGGAGACTCGGAGATTACAGGTGAGACTGGATGTGTATGTCTGTAAAACTGTGCTGTCACTCAGCACAGTGCCAGGAACATACGACTGTTTCACAAATGATTACTGATAATGAACAAGTCCACGCATGGAGGTGGCAAAGTATAAAGGTTAAGAGCACAGACTGGAAAGCCCAACTGCTAGAGTTCGAATCCAGGCTCCACCACTAGCTCTGCAGTCTGGGGCATCTGACTTCCCTTCTCTGTGCTTTGGTCCCTGCCTCATGGAGCTGCATAAGGATTAAATGAGTCAGTGCACACGCCGGACCTAGCACAGCAGCTGGTCTACAGGAAATGCTACAGTGTAAGTGTCTGTGGTGTGGGAGTACAGACCCACCAGGACAGTCCCTGGGTACTCTGTCATTGCAAAGTGACCCCCCCAGCCCCGCCCCTCGATGTCCCATGCCCCCTCACCAGGCTGGGGCAGCTGGAGTGTGCTCTTGCTCCACTGAGTCAGGCCCACGATGGCCACCATCTTGGCGCCCAGGCTGCTGCGCCTCTTCTTGGCAGTGGTGGTCCCAGTCCCGCCCCCAGCTTGCTGGGACCCACAGATTTCACCGCTGATGCTGGAGCTCCGCACCACGTTCCTGGAGGCCCCGGATGAGGCTGGACCTGGCTCGCTGTTAAACATGGTCCCTGGGGCGGCAGGACCTCAGGCAACTCTGTAGGGGGGTGGGAGATAAAGGGATCCCACGTCAGACCTGGGTGACTCTATCACAGCTCCACCACTTCCTAGCTGTGTGACCTTGGGCAAGTCATTCAACCTCTCTGATGTTGTAGGGTTTAAATAAACAAATAAATGCCAAGGGCATTCGTGAAGTCTGGCTCAATAAATGGGACTGTATTTCATATGGCTTCGAATAACCTGGCAGGTGGCCTGGTTTGGCCAGGAGGACCAAGGCTGTGGAGTCAAATGGCCTGGGCTTGAATTCCAAAGGCCTCTACACACTAGCTGTGTGACCTTGTGACCAAACATCTTAGGGTTTCAGTGAACACCTCAGCAAAACAAGAAATAAAAGCACTTACATCATAGGACTGTTGCAAGAATTAGATTAGAAAGTGCATGTAAAGTGCCTAGAACAGTGTCAGGCATAGAGTAAATATTAAATAATTATTAGTGATTGTTATTTTCATAGCAAATAATAAGAACAGGGGGCACAAAACTGGCTGTGGAGGGTGCAGAATCCGGTGGGGTCCTCCTGCACGAAGGGGACAGAAAAGTCCAAAATCACCCTTCACTGCGCTTCTGAGAGGCAGCCACGGTCAGCATTTCAACCTGTTTCTTTCCAGTCTCCTTCCTATGCGCTTTTAAAAATAATTAAACTGATACTGCAAATATAATTTTATATCCTGATATTTTTCATTTAACATTATATCCTAAGCATTTCCCAATGTCATTAAACTTTGTATAAATGCTTCAGTGCCACCGTAATATTCCATTGCATGGAGGTAGCACAACGTACTTAAATATTTCTAAACAATTACCTCTGAGATCAGGCCCAAGTTTCTCCCCTCTCTCTTTCCTCTCTTTTAAATAATCACTGCAATAAATGCCTTTCTACACTGATTTTATCGGCTTATTTCCTTAGGGTTGATTCCTAGAAATGGAGTGACTGGGTCAGAGGGTGTGGATACTGCTGGCAGCTTCCCCAACATCTGTTCCCCCTTCCTGCTTCCTGACAGAGGGCTGGTTTTGTCCAGGTACCACCCCTGCCTTGTTTTAGAGGCAGATCCTTATTAGTTTAAGGCAATCTGAGAATGGGATTCACCTTGGCAACTCTTACTTGTCCAAGGATGGGAAGATTTGGATTCTGTGCTTACAGAGAGGTGGGAGGCGCTCTTCCTAGCTCTCCCTCTCTCTCTCCCTCCTTCTTCCCTCTTACCCCCACGAAGACCCCAACCCTAAGGGGAAGCCAGTGTAGCTGAAGGCAGCCCAGCACACAGACAGAAAAGCTCTCAGGCCATACTTGGTCTACCAGTTATGTGAGATAATATATTTTCCATTGCTTCAGCCAGTTTGAATCAGTGTTCTCTATTATACCCAAAAGTACCCTACTTGATACCAAGGGCATAAATGTGTTTTGGATTCTTGGAATATATTACCAAATTCCTTTTGAAAATACAGAAATTTACACTCCCCATGAGCTGCATTCGACAAACATTTACGCCCCGAAAATTCCCAGGCCAATGCTGGATGCCAAGAATACAGCAGTGAGCCAGGCCGACTTGGTCCTGCCCTCCCAAAGCCTCCAGTCCAGGAGGAAGAGGAACAGTAAATAACTAATTATACAACTAAATATTTAATGAGGGTTATGGTAAGTGCGAGGGAAAAGGAGGACAGAGGGCTTTGAGAATCACTCCGGGGGAGGGGGGACAGCAGGCATCGATGGCTCTGTTTTGTCTCAATAACAGGGCTGCGAAGGCCACTGCTGCAGGCGGCCTCCTCTGCTCCGGCAGAAGCTATGGAGCCAGCCGCCCCAGCCTGCTCTGCACTGGGCAACTTCCTCACCCTGTCCTGGGGCCCCCAGTGCTTTTCCTGGGGCAGCTGCCCATCCCAGGGTTCAGGCCTGGTGCCCTGAGGCAGTCCGACTTTTCAAAAGGACATAGAAAGAAAGGGGAGGGAAAAATGGAGGTGGGAGAGGATTGGCACCAATCTGGCGGGTGAGGAAGACAGTCCCCAGACCACTGAGAATGGTCACCCGGCCTCCCGGTTGGCATGGCTCCTGCCTGCCTAGCGAAGTAGAACTGCAAGGGGATGAGTCGAAGCCCTGTTTTGCCTTCTTTGTGACTGTCTGGAGCGTTCTCACTCGCCCCGTGATGTGTGCAGAGCCCCAGATTATATTTCTCCATCCCCCATCAACCTTGTAGCTAATGGAAAGTCCCCCTAGACTTTGGCCTGCGATGATCGCTTCTCTGTAGTTTCCAATTCTGCTGCCAGTTTTTGGCGTTTTTTTTCTGTTGTTGTTTGTTTGTCTTTGGGGGGGGGGTGGTACCTGCTTCTATCTGTTTGGTAGAAGGTAGAAGACTGCTTATCTGAGACTGTGGCTCTGCCACAGGTTAAGTCTTTATCGTATTTCTGTGAGCCGTGTAGTTATCTCCATATTGTAGATGAGAAAACTGAGTCTCAGAGAAGTAAAGGATTTGCCCATCCTACTCAGCTAAGAAGTGGCAAGGCCTGGACTCGAACCCAAGTCTCCTGTTTCCACAAAGAAACAGACATGCTCAGTAGCCCCTGCCCCTGCGACCCAGAGCTCACCCAAGGATGTGGGCCCATCCCCCAGGCTCGGGCTCTGCCCTGGGTCCAGGGCTCTTTGAGAAAGCTGCAAGGAAAGTGTCCATTATGAGAACACCCCCCTGCCCAGGTTCCCACAGCTGGCCTGAGCATCTAAGTGGCCCCAGAAACCCCAAGCAGACCACAGCTGGAGAAGCAAGTGCTTCCCACCTGCAGCCTCCAGGAAGCTTGAGAGCACCACCGGGGGTGCGGGGGGGGGGGGGGGGGGTTGAGAAGGGAAGCGGGTAAGGGACAAAATTCCTGCTGCTGCCAACCCAGGGGCTCGTGTTTCCTCATGAATAATAAATGGAACTGACAAGCAGATGGTTTGGCATCCAGGACTCTGCACCATCCAGAGCGGTTTTCTCATCTTTAACCACCCAGGGATCACCCAGGGGGCCTGGAGAACTGATAAATGCTTGGGAGGGCCCAGCCTGCAGGCCACTCCGCAAGAGGACAAGAAGAGCCAGACCCAAAGTACTGGGCCCAAGGTCCTAAGGCCTGAGCCTCTGGTCCAGGAGTCCTAGGTAGCACAGCCTGGGAGGGTTAGGAATCAGGATGTGGGATTAGAATGTGAACAGATTCCTTGTGTGAATTTCTCTGGGCCTCGGCTTCCCCATCTGCACGTAAAACAAAGGAGTCAGATTAGGCAATCTCTGAAAGGCCTTCTGACTGGAGGACTGAGTCTATGAGTGCACCTTGCGGTGGAGGGCCTGGAAGTGGGGCTCCAGTTCCTTCTCTGGCAGCCAGTCTTGCGCAGGAAGGACCTGCCAGAGATACAGACAGGGCCACTATAATAAGGGGCGTCCACTGCATAGCAACCCCTGAGCTATGAGACCACAGGGATGGGACGGGGAGGAGGTAGAGAGGGGGTAGATTTGAGAGGGGCCGGCAGGACACAGAACACAGCATGGCACATTAAATGGTGGTGGTTCTAAGCAATTGCTAAATCAACTACATCCTTTCGGTGAAAGTCACTTCAACAATACCCCTGCCTCTGAGCAAGCCTGTCTCTTTCTCAGCCCAGGTCATGGCACCTCAAGGAAGGAACCCTCCTACGATCTCAATGGGTCACAGAGACTTCACTCTGAAGTGCTCTCTGCTGGCTCCCAGCTACTGCTACAGCAGTAGAGAAACTCTGCTCTGGTTTATCCTCCAGGGAGAAGGGCTACTGCCCCAACTCCTGTCAAAGCTCCATGCCAGAAGATACCGCCCAAGCTCCTCAGGAATAAGCCTTGTGTTTTCTTTTTAGTCCTCGATGTTTGGCCTCCACCCTGATGTTTCAGTACCCTAAGGGCTCTCCAAACCCTCTCCTGAATCCTGACTACAGCAGGTTTCAGGGTCCTGCCAGACCACTCTGGGCCCCTTGGTCTCCTTGACCATGTGTCTAACCAGATAATCAGCCCTTTTTTGAAAGTCAGAGGCCACCCAAGAGCCCAAGATGAACCTATCCGCCCACCCTTTCAACAGGAAAGACCAAGGAATCTATCACAGGGTGATGGACTATTGGGCTAGAAGGGATTGCAAATAACTGAGGCTCTTACCACCCCTCGCCATTCTCCACCTACAGCAGACATCGCCAATCCATCTCTCTTTCCCATTAAGGTCAGACTGAACCTCAGAAGCCCTCTCAACACAGTGTTCTAGCATCAACTGATGAGAACCAGCTCATGAGCTAAAACTGACTTGTCATCTCTATTCCAGGCTGAGCCTTTCATTTTGCAGAGTAGGAAATCAAGGCCTAGAATGGGGAAGAGACACAACAGGGTCACACGGAAAACTGGGAGCAAAACCAGAGCTCTGGCCGGGCACAATGGCTCATGCCTGTAATCCTAACACTCTGGGAGGCTGAGGTGGGAGGATCACTTGAGGTCAGGAGTTTGAGACCAGCCTGAGCAAGAGTGAAACCCCCGTCTCTATCAAAAATAGAAAAAATAAGCCAGACATGGTGGTGTGCACCTGCAGTCCTAGCTACTCTGGAGGTTGAGGCAGGAGGATTGCTTGAGCCCAGGAGTTTGAGGTTTCAGTGAGCTGTGATTTCACCACTGCATTCCAGCAGGGTGACAGAACAAGACTCTAAAAAAAAAAAAAAAAAAAACCTTAAGCTCCAAACCAAGTCCCCTAGCTCCCAGGTGGTTCCATATTACCTTTCATGTGCTCGTTCCCCACCTCTCACCTGGAAGAAGAAAACACAAACTCACCGAACTGATCAATCAGAGCTTGGTGTTCCACATCACAGTGGGCTGTGCTCCTCCCAACAGCTCACCCCTAGGGCATCTGTACAAGGCTTCAGTCAACTTCTGCCAAGACACCAATTTTCAAGAAATGAGGTGAAGGCAATCAGGGCAGGCTTTCAGGAGGAGGTGATATGATAAGAGGGTCTGGAAGGGAATGGGGAGCTTAGGGGAGGGGCTAGGAAAGACATCTGTCTTTAAGAGCTTCCAGTAGCTTGTGGAATAAAAAGAGAGACTTTGGAGAGTCTCTCTCTCCAAAGTGACCTTGAGCTGTGTGACCTTGAGCAAATCATTTAAACTTTCTGATTCTATTTCCTCCTTTGCAATACTGTCCAAAGTCCTCGGTCCCCTAATCTGCCTTTAGGCACTTTAATGCCAAACTGCTAAAGTCCCACAACTTTAAGATGTTTAACATATGAGAGACTCATCCAGGACCAATCCCTCAGGAGCTCTAGACCCTATTCCTCCTCCATCCTCTCCCTGACTAATAGGGTCTTTGTCCCTTCCCAGAAACTCTGTGACATGCCCTGAGGGGCCACTTTAGCCAGCCATGTGACCCTGAGCAAGTCATCCAGCCTCTCTGAACCTCCAGTTCCTCTTCTATAAAATGATTCTAATCACCACCTGGCCGCGCCTGACTCTCCAGGCTGGACCCGGGATCAGACGAGACAGTGAGGAGGAGGACAGCAAAGTGAATAAAAACACGTGCTTGGAGGCAGGCAGACCTGGAACCTAGATCTGCCGCTCCTTAACAAACCCACTGAGCCTACTCTTCCTCATCCCTAATGTGGGGAGGATCATGTCTGCTTTAGGATTATTAGATAAAATATTACCAAACAAGGATTGGCACCTACTAAATGCTCAGTTGGGCAATTATTATTATTACTAATAACAGTGCCTTT
The DNA here is from genome assembly GCF_041146395.1 of Eulemur rufifrons. Classification (NCBI taxonomy): domain Eukaryota; kingdom Metazoa; phylum Chordata; class Mammalia; order Primates; family Lemuridae; genus Eulemur; species Eulemur rufifrons. Next base: position 28,834,006 of record NC_090990.1, read on the forward strand.
GTAAATGGTGAAGGATTGGCCACGTGTTCATTCTTATTGGTCTGGAGTCCACACCAGGTGCAACCACTTCAGGGGACGGCCCAGACACTAACAGTGTCATCTCCCACCGCAGCCTCGGGCGCTCCAGGGTAAGTGCGAGATCAGGGTTCCCCCACCTCTCAGTTGAGGTGGGAAGTGGCCCATGAACTGTGCCAGCATCTCAGGCTCCTGACCCTTGCTGGATGCTGGCTCTGGCATTTGAGACCCCTTCCCCAATCCCAATCCAGCACCAGGACTGCCCGCCACATCACACGTGCCAATCTGTGCCCTCATCAGAGACCAGTGCCAGATGGTCAGTGAGAGCTGGGAGGGTGACAGGGGGTGGTATGTGGTGGGAGAGGTGGGCTGCACCAAGGAAGCACACACCTGTACACACACACAAGGGGAGACACAGGGCACAGAACTTCAAGAGTGTGATCCCATACCATACAGACCCCCATAGATGACATGCACTTGAAGACACAATCACGTGTACACAGATATGTGCACACACCCCCACAACGACACTCATCCACACAAAGGCACACAGAAGCAGCCACAGGGACAGCCACAGGCGTTCACAGACTCTCAGGTGTGCACACATCTGCACACACTCACACACACCCTCCCCTTAGCCCCAGCCCAGAGGGCGGGAAGAGCCCCACGGCTTCAGCGGGCAGGAAAGGCAGCGTCTTACCCGGAGCGGTGGGCTCCCTTGGCTGAGACACACACACCAGCTCCAAGCAGGCCCTTGTGCGAGCTTGCACACACACACTCACACCCCAGCCCCCAGTCTCGCCCTCCTGGCCCCCACCCCTGCCAGACCGGACAAAGGAGCTCATCGGTGAGGTTTGTGGTGAGGAGATGAGAGGCTGGCAGGGAGCAGCTGCTGTCACCATGGCTACCAAGCTGACCCACTTCTCCTCCACCCAGCCTGGGCCACCCAGCCCAGGCGAGGCGGCGACAGGCAGCTTTGGGCAGGGTGGGCCCTCTCCCATCACACACAGTGAAGGGGCAGCTCTCTGAGGGTGTGATAAGGGATGAGCTGAGCACCAGAAAGGCCGGGTCCCGTGCAGGGAGTCAACACAGACTCCAGACATCCCTTGAGGAGAACAGGGTGCTGAAGGCACGGCCCCTGCAGGAGCCCCTGGCTTCCCTCAGCACTGGGGCCTCTGGCCTCAGGGAGCCACCTGGGCTGTGGCTACATTTCAAGTCACAGTCCTCATGGCAGTGCAGGGGGTGGGGTGGCCAGGCCCCAACCTGTGTCCCCTGGACTTTGAGGACTCAGGACACCCAAGGGTGAGGCAGACCCAGGGCCTGGTGAGCTCTGCCCCCTGTTCAGAACAAGGTTCCTGAAGGCAGGGCTCATCCCCCACCCTACAACTAGGGATGCCTGGGTCCATGGCCATGCCTCCTTCCCTGGACGGGGTTGCCAGTGCCTTCACTCAGCCACTGGGCTCCTGAGGACATGGCTGCGTGTCCTCCCTTAGGACCTGGGATTTAGAGGAACAGCACAGCCTCTAAAGAGCTCCATCTTGGGAGAAGACAGCCCACGAGAAAGCAGAATAAATCACACCCACTTGGCACCCTGCCATAGCTTCCCATTTCCTTCAGGACAAAGGAGAAGCCCCTCACCAAGGCCCATGAGCCCATGTGACCTGGCCCAGTCATCTTCTCCCATCTCCCAGCTTGTGCCATGCCTCTTGCCCCTGCTCTGTATTCCAGCCACACTTGCTTTTTTTCATTCCTCAAAAGTGCCACTTTGTCTTCTGTCTGCCTGGAATGCTCTCCTCCAGCCCACTCCCATCTCCACGACTGGAGGACCCTATACTTTCCTGTCCCTCTGCCTTTGAACCTGGCCAATCCCTACTCTTGGCTCAATCCCAGTTTGAAGATCATTTCCTAAGAGAGTCTTTCCAGATGAGGTTAGTTACTCCCCTGCACTCCGCACTGTCCCCGCCTGTTATGGGTTGAATTGCGTCCCCTCCTCCCCCAAGTTGAGGTCCTAACCTCCAGTACGCCAGAATGTGGCCCTGTTTGGAAATAGGATTGTTGCACATGTGATTAGTGAAGTTGAGGTCATGCCGCAGTAGGTGCGCCCCTAATCCAATATGACTAGTGTCTTTAGAGGAAGTTGGCCATGTGAAAACAGAGACACAGGGAGAATGCCATGTGACAATGGAAGCAGAGATTGGAGTGATGCATCAACAAGCCGAGGAATGCCAAGGATTGCCACCTGTCACCGAAAGCTAGGGGAGAGGCATCGAACAGATTCTCCCTCACAGCACTCAGAAGGAGCCAACCCTGCCAACACCTGATCTCAGACTTGTAGCCTCCAGAACTGTGAGAGTATAAATTTCTGTTGTTTTAAGCCACTCGGTTTGTGGTATAATACTTCGTTCAAGCAGCCCTATGAAACGAATACGCTGCTGTTCTTAACTTGCTCAGAGCCTGTCTCCCACATCCCGCCCCCTGGCTGTGAGCTGCTTAAAAATAGGAACCTTGTTATCTTCACCCTGAACCTTTAGTGCCTGGCTCAGGTCGGGCATATAGTAGGGCTCTGCAAATATTTACAGAATGAATGGGTGGCAATCTAATACATTAAATAGCAGTATTTATGCCGGATACTAGACTTGTGAGCCATTTTTATTTTCTTCATGTGAGATATTGTGTTTCCTAAAATTACTACTTTAGAAACTGTATTAATGTTATTACAGAGAAAAAAAAACCAGAACTACCCATTTTTATTTTCAAAATATACATTAAAATAACAGGCCTTTCCACCAATGTACGTTTTCTGAAGAGGGAAAAAGTTCTGCTATATGCTTGATAACTGCTTTTTTTAATTGATTAATTCATTGCTCCTCATGCCACTAGAACACTTTCCAGAGTCAGATTTACAGAGCTTAAGCTCTGGGGCCTTGTGGGGTATAGAGTCTAGGTGGGAAGGGTCCAGCTGGGGTACACGTCCTTCTCAGCCATCTCCACCATTCACCATAGCTTGTGGGAGCTGGCCAGATATGGCATCTGTCTGTCACCTGACAGGGCTGCTAAAGTTGGCACTCAAGAACACCACCAACCCTGGCCAAAGCCCCCCGCCCCCCAAACAGAAGCACGGTCCTGCCTTCAATGACCACACTGTCCAGTGCTTCTCAAACTTAAGTGTGCACACAAACCACCTGGGGATCTTGTTGAAATGCACACTCTGACTCCACGGGTCACAGGTGGAACCTGAGATTCTGCATGTCTAACAAGGTCCCAGGTGATGCCCAGGCTGGTGGTCCATGGACCACCCAAGGCACTGAGAGATAAAGGTAAAATAAATACTCTGGCTGTTCTGCAGGAGTGAACCCTTCAGGGTGGGGGAGACCAGAGAAGGCATCACAAGGAAATGCACTACAGAGCACCTCAAAAGACAGGTGGGGTTTGGAGAGACAGATGTGGCCCTGAAGGAAAGAGGTAGAAACTCCTGGGAAGGCCCGGGGAGAGCACGTCTGTTCAGAGGCTGGTGACTAGAGCAGTGCGGCTGGAGCAGGATGTATGTGTAACTGTGGGGAGAAGGCTGGAAAGGTAGGCTGGGAGCAGCCAATGAAGGGCTCTGAAAGTGGGGATGAGAAGCTTGGCTTTCATCCTGCAGGAGTGAAACCGACATGATTTAGATGTAATGTTTTACTGAGATCAATCTGACACAGAGTACAGAATCAGACGAAAGTCTGACAGCAGGCAGAGCAGCCAGGAGGCTGCTACATCGGTGCAGGTAAGAAGGGCTGTGCTGCTTCAGACAGTGCGGTGTGAAGAGGAAAGGGGTGGCCAGGAGTCACGCGTGGGGCTAGGGGATTGCCTGGAGTTAGTGAAGGTACAAAGTAGGGGAGAGGGAAAAATGAAATCCAAAGTGATCTACAGGAAGGATGGGGGTTGAGAGATGCCATCAACAGAGCTTGAGGTCTGAGAGGCAAAAGCTGGCTTAAGGAAAAGATGAATCCCATTTTGGTTATGATGAGTCTGAGATAATACGGTATCTCCCACACGGAGGTGTTGGGCAGGTACACAGATCCACTAGAGCTCAGGGGAGCAACACGAGTGGGCAGGACTTGGGTGTACTCTCTAGAGAGAAAAGTAGGGTGTGGAAAGGAAGGAGAGCGCCCAGAGGCGAGCGCGGAGTGAGGAATGGTCGAGAGGTAATATCCCCAACAGTGAGAAGTAGGAGGAAAATGGAATCCACTGAGAGAGGGAGACTCAGTGGTTAAAAGTAGGAGGGGAACTCAGAGAAGATGCCATGAGTATATAAAGGGCCAACCTGGAGGCCCTACAACTCCCTGGTATGGAGACCAAGGAGAGACCTGCCCAGCCCAGGATGCAGAAGGGAGGCAAGGAGAGCACCCTGACTCCTCCCTAGCGGGCAGAGGAAGCCCAGGCCTGAGAAGGAGCACAGCTTGAATGGAAAGCAGAATTTAGCATGGAAGAGAAGGGGGCTGCATCCCCTGGGAGGGTCTGGGCTGCAGCAGGAGCCCAAGGGCCCCAGGGCCTATTCCAGCTCAGCCCTAGCACAGGAAGGGCAATCCCCACACATGCAAACACACACACACCTGCACATCCACATGGCTGCAGAATCCCCGGGGCAGAGCAGAGGTGGTCAGGGAAGAGGTCTTTGGATCAAAGCCTTATTGCAAATGAGCACATAATTTATCATCCAACAGGGGCCCTTTGGAGAGTGAGCAGGGACACTACTAACAATCATACCACAGGTGAAAATTAGGACTGCACCAGGCAAACCCAGCCATATGGTCACCCCAGCTCTGGGGGACACCAGATCCCAATAAGATACCCATTTGGTTCCTCTGCTTCCACGGCCTAGATGGGGTGGGGGACTGACAGACGGCAGTAGGGACAGGCAAGCTTGTCCTGAGAGCAGGGGCCCAGCTAAGGGTGTTGGTGGTCCGGGCAATCTCTCCCCCTCCCAGGCCCACCCTCTCCCGAGCACCACGCCCCTAAGCAGCACCACGGACAGCGGCGGCGGCTCGCTCCCTGCCCGCCCCTCCCCGCCCCTCCCCTCCCCTCGCCCGGGCCGCCCGCGAGGCCGGATCAATATTTCATGCGGGGAAGGGGCTCCGGTTACCAGCCCCGCGCCAGGCCGGAAGGCGCCGCCCGCGCCCACTGCCCGCCCTGGGGACCCTCTTCGAGAACCCAGCACAGCCTCGGCCCCAGCCCAGACAGACACCGCCCCTTAGACGCGCACTGCGTTCCCTGCACCCCCCTCCACTCCCGACCCTATCGGGGCACAAAGACCTGCATGCACGCCACACACCTTCACTCGGCCACTCAGACACGCCACAGAGCCAGACACACAGCTGTACAAAGATGATGACGTACACAGAACAACAGGCACACACCACACCCAGTATGCAAGCCACCTAGACAGACACTCAAACACACAGCACACACGCACACACACATAAAAACACACACCATGTGCACCACAGACACACATGGCATGGAGATGCCGGTACCACAGACTCACGCGCACATCACATACAGACACGAGACGCCCTGCCACACACAAACTCACACGCTGCACAAAAACTCCCTCACAGAGAACCTCAGACATATCACATGAAGATATATTCACCACGGACAAACATACACATCACACACTGTGCACACACAGTGTGCTCTCGGAGACCCTCAGACATATCTGGGAACTACAGAGCTTCATTCACCAGGGACACATACATACATCACAACACACATACAAACTTAAATTCTCTCTCTAGTACACACCCTTTCACAGAGACCCTCAGACATTCACGATGGATACACAAGCACATGCCCCATACTCTACCAGGCCTCCCACCCTCCTGGTGCCCAGGCTGCCTCCACTGTGAACATGGACCGGGGAGGGAGCAGACGGGACTTACCTCCCTCCCATCTGCCTTTTCTGCTTTGGCCCTGGTCTTGGGCCCTGTGGATAAATCCACTGTGTCCTCAGACGCCTCTCGGGGATCTGCTGTGAGTCCCCAGGGACAGGCAGTCAGCAAAAAGGGGTGGGTAAAGTGTGGAGCAGGGGAGAGGGAACCTTTGAGACTCCAAAGCCTCCTGCTTCGCTGTCCCTGGGCCCCAAGCTTTGAGGCATGAAGCTCCAGGGACAGCCTCACTCTCACCTGTGGCTCCCAACGCCTCACTGCTCCCCGGGACTCCAGGCCTCTAGGAAGCCTTGAGACCTGCATTTTACATGGGAACCAGGAGAACTGTGGAGGCTGCAGTTCCTGCTCCCCCCAGGAGGTCTCAGGTCTGGCTTCAGAGATGGGGGGGGCATCTTACCCATATCCAGACACCCCCTCTTAAATGAGCCCCTCTCAAGCAGGTTGAGAGGACAGTGGTGCAAATTCTGTCCGCAAGACAATCATGGCAGGATTCTTCAAAAGAAACCCAAGCCAAGGCCCAAGGTGAGCAGAGGGGAGCAGGCTGGCACAGCCGGGAGAAACGCCCAAATTTGTCAGGTAGGTGGAAGGACCTTCAAAACTATCTAGGCCAACCATGCTAATCTCTGACATCCCAGTATGACTTACCAATTTTGCATTATCCTAATAATACTGTGTGCCACCTCAACAATTTCTGCCAAATCTACATACTCCTGTATTGCTACTCATTATTTTCTTTAAATTGACACAAAATTTTAAGTTAAATGCAACTATTTTAAGTAGAAACTTTGTGTTGCCACTATAAACGGAATGCCGATATCACTTTTAATAAATAGAAAATGACAATAGATACAGCAAAAACAAAACTATATTATTAAATTTTAGCTATATGGAGTTACCAGCCAATATTCCATGCCAAGTCTGAGATCTCCCCATTAGAAAAACGGGGCAGCAAGTGTTGGAAAACTGTTAAAGACACACTAGCAACCTCACTGATACTTTCTCCCTGGGACAATCTTGGATTTCATAGAATTGAAAGGGAACCCACTTTCTCACTATATGCACTAGTGCTACGCAATGCAGGTCTGTGAGTCACTGAAAATCATCTTGGGTCCCAATCCACGTGCTGTGAAGCTCTAGGCTTGTCCACCTCTTGCAGAAGCTTGGGCACAGTTTCCAGCTAACACCCTATTGCCACAATCCAATCTGGTAATAACAATCCTTTAGAAATTGCTCAGTCCTTTCCTATTTACAAATTGTCATCACAGCCACCATCAAACATGAACCTAACAGCAGGAATTATCATGTCCATTTTTGAATGAGAAAAGTGAGCCTCAGAAAACTTAAGAGACTTGCCTGTAGTCACACAGCCTCACAGGGTAGATCCACAAGTAGCAGACTTGACTCCCACCCAGATGCCTTTACTACTGTACCTGCATCCATCTGCCCCACAGTTGGGAGCCCTTGCTCTAGGCTGGCCCTGTGCTGGGCAGAAGGAAAAGAGGGAGGATCATAACCTATTATCTGCCTGTAAGGCCCCCAAAATCCCCAAGGGCAAACAGCCAAATAAGTAGTCGAGATTAAGAGAGGTTAAAAGCTTTAACTCTGGAGTCGCACTGCTGTGTGTCCCTAGCTTATAAATGCCACCTCTCTGAACCTTGGATTCCTTATCTCTAAAATAGGGACAGTACCTATCTTATAGGGTGTGAGGATAACATATGAGCATAGTGAGTGTATGGCACACAGTAAATGCTAAAAAATGTGCGCATTAACAGGGAGGTACAAAGAACAGAATCAATATAGATGAAGAAGAACTGACTGGGCAGGGTGGGTAGGCATGGTATGGTTCTTCACTGAGGAAGGGAAATGAGTTATATCTTACAGGATGAATACGATTTTGGTAGGAAAAACTGTCGTGCTCATGTCTTCCTCTTCTCTCTCCCTACTCCAAAGAAAGGTGAGAAAAGTCAGGGCCTCATCTCCCTCTCTCTCTTCTCAGGCCTCCGAATGACATTTGACAGGTTCTTCAGAGCCTGCTGTGGGCACTGCCGCCCTAGGAAAACACTCCCCTTTAAGTCACAATTCCAGGTCCCTATTGTCTAGGTGCTGTCCAGAGGGAAGGTTGGGGCCTCAGGCCCACCTGACTGCACCCACCTTGGCACTCTAAGAATTCCAGCAGCTGTCATCTGAAGTACTTGCCCAGCTAACAAAGACCCCCTTTCTCTGAGGTGGGCACTAACAGCCATGTTCACATGTCTGACTTTGTGATCCTTCCTAGTAGGCTGTGGTTGATTGGACCAGGGCAAGCACCTAACCCACTCAGAGCCAATCAGATTCTCTCCTGGGAGTTTGGGATTGGATCTGCCATGCCCTGCATTCTATCTCTGAATGTGGCTGACACTGAGGGACACGACGCAGGAAGTATAGGTGGCTTGGTGCCTGAAAAAGCAGAGAAACCCAGCCTGCGGAGACAGAAAGGCAAAGATGGCCAGGGGAGCACAGAGAACGGCTGCTTCAAGTTAGCCTTCCCGGCGCTAATGCTTTTCATTCCCCTCTGTTCCCAGGAATCCCTTGTGTCCTCGTAAGAAACCCTTCTTTATTACTGAAGCCGGTTTGAGTGGGTTTCTGTATATAAGCAAAGACCTAATTAAGACAAGAGAGAAGCCGGGAGCCGGAGGTACAAAGATGAACAATCCTGAAAAAAATAATCACTGAGCCTGCGTTGGAGGAGCCCAGTTTAGTGGGAGACAGTGCGTTAAGAGACGTAGACTCCGTACAGATGTGGCCAAGGGAGGGTGGGCTCACTCTGTCCAGGGAGGGGCGGGAGAGTTACAGGCCTCACAGCGAAGGTAGCAGCTGAGCTGACTTTGAAGAATTAAGGACGTTCTCCATGGAGACAAAGGAGGGGTGGGGAGGCAGTACAAGCAAGGGAACAGCAAGTGCAGATGCACAGGGACACAAAACAGCCTGGCGTGTTGGAGGGACTGCCGGGAGTTCAAAGAGTAGTGGGGAAGCAGGGGAGATGAGGTTGGACAGGCAGTTGGGCGCAGGTCATAAAGGGCTTTGAATATCACGATAAGAAGCGGAGGCCTTTTCCTGTCAGCAATGGGGAGCTATTGAAGTATTTTAAGTAGCAGGAGAGGACAGGGTCAGTTCTACATTTTAGAAAGATTGTTCTGGGGCTGTATGCAGGCCTGGAGGCAGAGAGGCTGGTTAGGGTGCTGCAGCAATGATTCATCTGTTCCTTTCACTCACAGAACAACTCCCTGTGCACCTACTATGTGTCGGGCCTAGGCAGAACAGGATTCCTGGCCCGAGAGAGTTCACGGTCTAGCGAGAAAGAGCGATGATGGAAACGCAATTCAAGTGTGCTGAGTGTCATGAAGAAATATGAGGTCCTGGGGAGTGGGGAGGAGTTTGTTTTCTGGTTTTTAGGCTTTCCTGCGGAAATGGCGGAAATGACGTTCAAGCTGGTATCTATGCGGAGGATAAGTAGGAGGTAGCAGGGCCCCAAGAGGGGGCGTGCATTCCAGGATTGGGGACAACACATGTGAAGTCCTGCAGCTGAGGGAGAGGGAGAATGGTAGAAGACAATACGAAAAGGTAGGCAAGGACCAGATCACACGGGGCCTTGGACGCCAAGTCAGCGAGTCTGGCTTTTATTCCAAGAAGTCTTGGAAGGGTCTTAAGCAGGGAAATGACACAATCGAACATTTATCTAAAGAAGATCACTCTGGGTACAGTGTGAAAAATAAAACGAGGTGGGGCAAAAACAGAAATGTCAGGAGACCAGCTGGGAGGCTGTCACAGCAGCCCAGCTGAGAGCCACCGGTGGCCTGGAGCAGGGCAGTGGGCAGCAAAAGAGCCCAGGGACTGGAGTCAGGGATTCAGGAGAGCTAACGGGACTTGCTGAGGATTGGCTGTGGGATGTGGGGGTGAGGAAGAGGGAGGTGTCCAGGAGAACTTCCAGCTTTCCAGCTTGAGCAAGTGGGTGGATGATGGCACCAGAGATAAGCTGGGGCCCTGGAGGCAGAGCAGGTGGTGGGGGGGAGCAGGGGACCTGGGTTTGGACCTGAGGCTGATTGTCTGTGACACATCTAAAAGTGGTCCAGAAAGCAGTTAGCTCTGAAGGTCTTGAGCTTAGCAGAGATAAAGTCAAGAGAGTAAAGGAGATTACCTGGGGGGAGGGGGGAGAGGGGTATGCAGGGAAAAGCGGTGTCGGGCAGCTCTGAGGAGCCATAGCAACAGAGACCTGGGGGCAGAGTGACCAGGGGCTCTGAGCTTGGAAAATCAGAACCATGAAATCCAAGGGTTACCTTCTCTCGGCTCTGGAGGCACCTGGCTTTGGCTCTCTTTCTCCTGGCCAAGCTCCACACCCTTCCCACTGCCCCTTCCTTTCCCTGGGCAAACTCCAGCTTATCCTTCAGACCCAGTTCAGGTGGCTGCTCCTCCTAGATGGTGACATCCCTGGCACAGGCCTGTGCTCTGCTGTTGGACAACCCGGCTTTGAATCCCCATTCTGCCACTTGATAGCTGTGTGACTTTGGAAATAACTTAACCTCAGTTTCTTCATCTATACAATGGAGATAATAATAGTACCTACCTCCTAGGGCCGTTTGAAGATGAGCCTGTAAAGTGATTAGCAGAGAACTAGCACACAGTAAGCACTAAATAAATGTTACTATTATTAACATCCCACCCACCTTGGGACAGTTAGTCATGCCCTCCACCTAAGCATCCTCCACTTGGGAACTATTTGCAGGTCTGCGTCTCTCTCTGCCTCTTCCTACCCCTGCCTGATTTGTGGGGCTATATGATATGCAGGGCCCCTTGTTCAAAATTACTAAGAATTCTAAGATGGTGACAGCAGAACATTAAACCAAGTGTGGGGTCCTAGCCGCAGGGCCCTGTGTGACCACTGACTTTTAAAACCAGCCCACCCCAGCCAACCCTGGGCCTGGCCCAGAGTAGGTGTCAGCTGCAATGCAACACAGCAAAAATGCCAACTGACATGGAGATGGGGCTTTATGATTTCCATCTAGAATTTCACTTTCTCCTTCCCATAGAGAGATAGCATCAACCCCAGTTGAAGACACATGAACTGCAGAGCTGGGATACGAATACAGGCCAGCCTGGTGCCAAAGCCCTGCCTCTTGCCCTCTGGCAACCTGGCCCCAGGGGCTGAGCTTCATCAACAAGGCTGTGATGCGGCTGGGCCCAGAGAGAGGGAGCTGGAGGGACTGGGACTGGCCCCCCTCCCGGGGCAAGCTGCATAAACAACTGGCTCCCTGGGACCAAGGCTGCCGCACAAGGAAAGGGTGTAGGAGAGGGCAAAGGGTCACTCTCAAGAAGGCTCTGCCACAGACTCCAGCCCGCACTCTGGAAATTTGACCCTGCTCCCTCTGCTTAAAATGCTCTAGGGGCTGCCATGGGCCTCAGGAGAAATTCCCATGTCCTTAGTACCCTGCTAGACCTCCAGGTCTGGCCCGGCTGTCCCAGGACTCTGCCCTCCCCTCACCATCACCATGGCCTTAGACACACTGTTCCCCTCCCTCACCCCTTCTTTGCCTCCTCAACTTCCTGGCACCCTTCACACCTCAGCTAAGATGTTACCTTCTCCAGGAGCCCTTCCCAGACCCCAGAAGGGAGGAAAACACCTCCAGTGATAGGCTCCAGAGCCTCCCAGAAACCCTCCTTTCAGCATTTGCCACATGTGTAATTACCTGCTCTGGGTCACGTCCCAACTAGGGCAAGGGCCGCCTGGCTCACAGAGCTTGGCACATCAGAAGTACCCAGTGGACTGAACGCATCATTCTGCCACAGAGGCAGGAGAGCCATGCATTCTTTCTCCCTTTCTCTCTGTGACACTGGACCCTCCTTTTCTTGTCCAGCCTTCTTGAGCTCAAGGTGTGAAGAGCCCAAACTTGCAAAGGGAAGAGAACCACCATAGAGTATGCACCCTCCCCCTGCCAGCCCTGGACTGGGTGCTGTACATCCAGTTACTACACGCAATCCCCTCCCTGCCTTCCTGATGTGGGGGGTAGCACGGGTATAAATTATTCCTATTTTCCAGAGAAGACCAAAGCTCCAGAGTTGAGGCCACCCACCTGAAGTGGTAATAGGTTGGAAGTGGAGGACACAGGATTTGAACGCTGGTCTGTCTGATGCCCAAGTAGCTGGTCTCTTCTCTGACCAAGACCACACAACCCCTGTGACTCACCATTCCCAGCCAGAGAGCGGTAGTGTCTAACCCACACTAGGGTTCACACACCTCAGCCAGCAAAGCTTTCCCGTCTTGTCAGCAACATACCAGCGTAGGAGACAGCCCTCTGTCAGCAAGAGGCCAGTGTAAAAGTCACCCTCCCCTGGGTCAACAAAATGCCAGTGTGAAAGAAACACCCCCCAGGTCAGCAAAACACTATGGGGGAGGCACCCCCATTGAGAACAAAATGCCAGTAGAGGAGACGCATCCTGCACCCCAAGTCAACAGAATGCTAGCAGGAGAGACACTGCCACAGTGCCAAGTGTCTCTCACACTGCAAAAGGCCCATGACATGGGATGGGGGTACACACAGAGAAAGTCCTCCAAGGTGATGCTCCCAGGGTGGGAGGAGGCAGAGGCTGCAGCTGGGGAGTGGGGCAGACTCAGGTGAGAGTTCTCACATGGCACTAATGAAATCAACCACTAGCCTGCCCCCGCCCCCCACCTCCCCAGGGACCCTCCAGGCTCCAGCTGATGCAATGCCCAGGCCAGATAATTGTTTTCCTCCCTCGTTAAAGGGCCAGCTGCTATTGCAGCTGCAGACATCACCCAGACCCCTGACAGACCCCGCAAAGCTCAGCACCTGGGCAGGAAGAGGGGGAGCCCAGAGAGTAGCAGCTTCAGGCCTGGGCTCCACAGAGTAAAATCCAATTAAAGTCCAGAGACTAGAAGTGTCGCTGAGCAAGGAGGGAAGGAGAGAGAATAGTTAAGCAGTGACACAGACCACATGCCCCGAGGGAAAGGGACCACGGTCCCTGCTGGGTCCTCAGCACTTGACTCCTGCACGCCTACCCTAGCAAGTACTTGGCACAGGGGTGGTTTGTGAGTTCAGCAGTTACCTTCTGAGCTCTCCTGAGTGCCAAATACTGTGCTAAGCAGCTCAAATCCACCTTTTCATTTACTCCTTCCAGAGACATAGGAGGTAGGTTCGTTTTACTGAAAGGGGTTCAGAGAAGGGAAGTGATTTCCTCAATATCACACAGCCAGGAAGTGGCAGAGCCTGGGTTTGAAGCAGAGTTTAGCTAACTCTGGGCTTCATACCCTGCAAAGGGCCAGGTAAGTGTAGAACCCCAGGACTGGAAGTCCCTAAGCCAGGCAGCCAGACAGAGAGGGCAGAGAAGGGGTCTGTGGGCCCTAAACAAACTCTAAAGGGGCATCGTGCTTGGTTTAAGCACAGGTTGCACTTGCTCCCTCTCCAGCAGGTCCCTGCCCAACACCTCCCCCCCCCAGCCAGAGAATGCCCCATTAGGCTGCCCACATGCCCCCAGGGACAGTTGGCAGCTGCCTGATTACAGTCTAATTGGTGGCTGGCAGCAACTATGGGGATGGCTCATTAACCTCTTAGTGACCAGGTCCAACCCAGAAAGACCCTCCTCCCACCACTTCAGGCCCCGAACCCCAGGACCCTAGACTTAAGAAGTCATCATGGATAGAGGACAGGACTAAAGGGGCAGGAGCCTTCTTCCCTACACTCAGACACCTTTAGGTCTAGGGTTGGACACTGACAATCACCCAGGTTCCCAAGCCCCCGGAAGGGCCACATTCAAACAGCCCCCAGGTGGCAGCATCAGCCAGTGCCCCTTGTTCTCTGGCCTTGGGTATGGCATTGCCTACCCAATTTAGGACCACAGGAGCAGTGGGCTCTTCCTGAGCTTTCAGGACTAGGACACTGTGAAGAAAGCCACTCCTCAGGACTGGGTTGTCCAGAGGTGATGGGAGTATGGGGTCCAGGCAGCCAGGAGGCCAGCTAGGGAATATATCCTCCCTGTGAATGAGACAAGTTACCCACCAAAGTCTTGCCAAGCCTCCCTGAACCCTGGGCTCCCCACCATGCTATTGACCACTGCTTTTCCTAGCTTCCCAGAAGCCCCCCTCTTCTCCCCGAAGGCTGGAGTGAGCGCCACCTCTCTTCTTTCATGGGGTGGGGGGGTCCTCTGGGCACCACAATGGTGTCACATTGGGAGGAAAAAGTGGCCGCTTCCCAACCAGGGCACAGGCAGGAGGAAGAAGGCAGGCTGCCTTCCAGCTCCCTTTCCAGGAGGGATTCTAAGCACTTTGCAAAAATGCCATGCGAGGCAATGCTGTTGAAGACCAGGGCCCCAGGTGCTCTGAGCATCAGCAAAGAACTCAAGACTCTGAGGCCCCTACCCCATTTTCCAGGTTTCCCCCCACACCCCAGGTCCCCCTCTCATACCTTAGCCCTCGCCCCAGAGCCCTTACACACACTGTGCTCATCCCCGGGCCCCGACCGACCCAGACCCTGCACACTCACATCCCTACGTTGCGCTTCACGGCCAAACCCCCTCCCGTGGTCCCCCAGACCTCCGCAGCCCCCTCCCCACGTCCACTCCCTGGCGAGCAAGGCCTACTGACTTACCCAGAGGTGGGGCCGGGGTCCAGACAGGAAGGGGAGACTCCGCAGGCCGAGGCGCCTCCGCAAGGCGGGGCAGGTGCTGCCCCGGGACCCCGCCCCGCGGACCCGGCGGTAGGCGCGGCCCGGCCCCAGGCGGGCGCGGACTCCGAGTGGGGTAGGCACGCGGGGCGGGGAGGGGCGGCGAGACAAGCTCACGGGGGCATCGCCCGCCACGGGGCCGGGCAGCTCCGCTCCGCCCGCCTGCGCTGCCGGCTCCGCAGCAGACACGGTTCTCAGTCGCCGCCGGGTGCAAAGCCGGAGCTCCGGCTGGCGGGAGGCGAAGAGGGAGGCGGGGCCTGCTGGGGGCGGGGCCTCTGCTGAGGGGCGGGGTCACAGGACCGGGCGGGGCCAATGGGGCCGACCCCTGGTAGTGGGCGAGGCCCAGCGAAATGGACAGAGTCTGGGTTTGCCTGGTTGGGGGAGACCTATGTTAACGCGCCCTCGAATGGGGTGAGCCTCGAAGGAAGGCGGTCTGTGGAAGCCTCAAATCTTTCGATGTCCCTAGGACGCTCCTGCCTCCTGCCTGGCCACCCCTCTCCACCACCACCCCTATCTGTTCTTTCTCATCCGTCCTTCCCTTTGGGGCACCTCCCGGGATCTCACTGGCACCGCGGCGCCCCCTGCCCTACCCTGGACTGGATCCAGGAACGTCAGATGGTGAGAGAAGGGAAAACAACTTACAAACATCAAGTCCACTTTACAGATGAAAAAACCGAGGCTCAGAGAGAAAAGACGCCTAAGTGCCTGCTATGAAGAAAAAGACTTTATAATGTCCCTGTCAGACAGACGATAAGGCAGTAGAGAGTGTCCTACCCTGAGACCCAAGTTAACCTCCTTTCCCTGTCCCCTCTACTTCTCCTAGGGCAGTGGTTTTCAACTTGGGGCGATTTTTGTCCCCCAGGAAACATTTGATGATGTTTGAGGACATTTTTGGTGCTCACAACTAGGGGTTGCTACTGGCATCTCATGAGAAGAGACCAGGGATGCTGCTAAATACCTTGCAATGCACAGGACAGCCCACACACCAAAAACTGTCAGGCCCAAAATGTCAACAGTGCTGAGGTCAAGAAACCTTGCTCTAGGGCCTGGCATCTGCCTAAATGAACTTCCAAGTGGACTTCCTGAGTCCTGGGTTCCTCATCAGCTTGGGACTTTAGGGGGTTACTGTATAAAGTCTCCCCTAGGGTCATGCCTGTCCCCAAACTTGTGTGTTTAACCTTCCTTAGGACTGGTCAATTCCACTCCTGGGCTCTAGTGTTTTAAATCCATTCATTTACAGAGAGGACAGACAGTATTATTAATATCTGCTAGAGGCAGGTAAAATGAGTAGTCCTCCTGCTGAGGTCATGAATTAAAATGTGAATGAGGAGTGGGCAAGAGCGGGGAAAAAGGAAAGTTATTGGGATTAAAGGACCCTCCTGGGGACAGCTAGCTCTGTCTTCCACATACCCTTCATCCTATTTCATCCTTTTCACCTGGCCTATGAGAAGGGTAAGCTGAGGCCCAAAAATGTGAACCCAGCTTTAGGCTGGGTCCCAGAGTGGTTGGAGGGGGAGCTGGGACTTGTGACTTCATTTACTTATTAAAGTTTTGTTATCATCTAATCTATATCAGGCCTAGGCCAAGAACTAGGGCCTGTGTGGTAGAATGGTCACTCTGGGGCAGCAAAGGGGATTAGCTTGGGGAGGCAAGATGGAAGCCAGGGAAGCGCCTGGAACAATGGTGGAGGTAGGGAGAGCGGAGCCTATGAGGATGTGGGATAGGGGAGAGGAATCGGGCTCCCTCTATGCTCCTCCCATGCCCCTTCCACAAAGACATGTAAGCTGGGGGCTACCTTTGGAACCATGGTCCCTTAGCACATCTGATGAAAATTTTGGACTTTCTCTCCAGAGAAATGTACAAATGTACATTCTGCATATAATTTCAGGGTCTCTAAAGTTCAATATTGACTTCCAGAAGGATTGGGTGGGAGATGGTGGGGGGCTATTAATACTTAAGTGCATATAGAAGAATAAACGTGCAGGAATAAAACTATAAACAAAAATTAATGAAAAGGGATTCACCTTCCCTGATATCAAAACATATTATAAAGTTAATATATTTAAATCAGTATGGTATTGAAGCAGGACTAGACAGATGGTTGGAACAAAATGGAGTATAGAAATGGTTCCAGCCACACAAGGGAATTCAGTGTATGAAAATGATAGCATTTCAGATGAGTGAGGGGAAAGATAGGCCTTTCAACAAATGGTTGGGGGCTGGGTGTGGTGGCTCATGCCTGTAATTCTAGCACTCTGGGAGGCCTAGGTGGGAGGATCACCCAAGGTCAGGAGTTCAAGACCAGCCTGAGCAAGAGCGAGACCCTGTCTCTACTAAAAATAGAAAGAAATTAGCCGGACACTAAAAATATACAGAAAAAATTAGCCAGGCATGGTGGTGCATGCCTATAGTCCCAGCTACTCAGGAGGCTCAGGCAGTAGGATTGCTTGAGCCCAGGAGTTTGAGGTTGCTGTGAGCTAGGCTGATGCCACGGCACTCGAGCATGGGCAACAGAGCAAGACTCTGTCTCAAAAACAAACAAAAAAAAAAAAGGGTGGAATAACTGGCAAGTCATTTGGGGAAACAGAGAAAAGCTCTGACCTGGCCAGGTGCAGTGGCTAATGCCTGCAGTCCTAGCACTTTGGGAGGCCAAGGCAGGAGGATCACTAGAGGCCAGGAGTTTGAGATAAGCCTGAGCAACATAATGAGACCCCATCTCTATGAAAAATAGAAAATTTAGCTAGGGGTGGTGGTGTGCACCTGTAGTCCCAGCTACTCAGGAAGTTGAGGTGGGAAGATCACTGGAGCCCAGGAGTTAGAGGCTGCAGTGCGCTATGGTTGCACCACTGCACTCCAGCTTGAGAGACGGAAAAAAAAAAAAAAAAAGAATAAGAAAGCGGTGTCCTTATCCTACACTGAAATAAATTCCAGGTGGAACACATATTTAAATAATAACACCATAATGCATCAGAAGAAAACATGAGTCAATGTTTCAATAACCTTGAAGATGTTAGACTTTCTAAGTATGATGAAACCTAGAAGGCATAAAATAAAACATCGATAAATTTGACAATGAAATTTCTATACAGAAGAAATGACCATAATCGAGTTTGAAAGACAAATGACAAATTTGATGGGATAAATCCTAGTTGCTGTCCACCCTGCCTGCTCTGGCCCTCCAGCCCCTCCCCCAAGCCGAGACCAGGACTAGCAGGAGGGACTGCCGGGGCTGTGAGAGTCGAGACCAAGCACATGGCAGAGGCTTCTCCCGAGAAGTCCTGGCCAGCGCCCACCTGTTCAGGGCCGGGAAGCCCCGGAAACCCCAGCCGGGCCATCTGGGTCCTCAGCAGGTGCCTTAGCACAGCCGAGCCAAAGTCCGCACGGAGGCTGCTCACCACATCCCCCACGTGGGCATCCTGAGAACTGCAATCGTCTGTTCCAGCTCATGCCCCTTCCTGACGTTAAAGAGAGAATTTTTTTTTTCTTAAAATAAAATAACAGCTAATTTTTGAGGGAACTAATCATATTCCAGGCACTGTGGTAAACGCTTAACATAGAGTATATCTTTTGACGCTCAAAACAACTCTTCGAGGTAGATCCACTGTATTATCATCTGCATTTGACAGGCAGGGAAACAGAGGCTTGAGAGAAGGGACTTACTTGTCCAAACTCTAAGTGATGGCACCAGGACTTAATGTCCCGTTTCTGGCCTCAACTGTTAATGTGATAAAGCCAAGCCCTTGAGAAAATTCAATAAGACAAACTTTTTTGAAGTTTACCTTGATCCAGGCCTTGTATCAGGTGCTTAGGGATTCAGAATTGAGGAAAACAGTCATCAGGGATGACAGGCAGAGAAACACTCCTGATACAGTGAATTCCAGACACGGCAGAGGATGGGGCCGAGGAGCAGGGAGGCATCCCAGAGATGATGTCCTTGGAGCTGAGTCTTGTGGAGTGAGGGAGAGGTGGGGGCCAGGACTGTACTTAGGAAGGCAGGGAAGAGGACAGGTGGGGCTTGGGGGAGGAGCAGAGGTCTACATGCCCCGAGTTTGGGGGTAGGTTGGGGATGCAGCTGAATGAAATACACCAGGACCAAGCTAAGGAGTTTGAGAACTTTTCCATATTTCATTTGACTTGGTCTAGGGGTACCGTGCTCTGCCAACCCAACCTGGCTGTTTCCTTCTAGATGCTTCCTACCCCAGTTCAAGGTATGCCTGGAAATCTGAGAGTCACTCTTGACTCCTACATCCTAACTTCTATCCAATTCATCATCAGGGCCTCCCTCCTCAATGCTTCCCAGGTTCACCTGCTTCTCTCCGTCCCTACTGCCACTCCCCTAGTCCAGGCCGCCTTCCTCTCACTCCTGAATTCAGCTCCTGCCAGTGACTTGGTCTCACCACCTCCAAACTTCCACACGAAAGAACTCCTTTTGAAACAAATCTGACCATATCCCCTCTCCTATTGAAAACATTTTTCATTGATTCAGTGAATATCAAGTGAGTATTTGTTCTCTGAGTCCCAGTCTCCTTATTTGTATAATGGGGATATTTAGGGTTGTGAATATTAAATGAGTTAAAATGTGTAAAGTCCTTATAACAGGGCCTAGGACATAATAAGTTTTCCATAAATGTTAGCTATAATAATAACAACAACAATTATTATTATTTTTAAAAGTACAGAGCTATTGGAAGTCTTTCAGCAAAGGAGTTAAATGAGAAAGTAGCATTTTTTAAAATGTCACTCCAACTGCAGTGAGGCAAATGGATTGGTATAAGGAAAGAACAGATTGGGGGGAACTAATGAGGAGATCTTTGCAGAGGTCCATTAGAGCCATGGGGCATTTGGTCTAGGGAAGCAGAAGGAATTGAATTTTGTGGTTTGGGTGGTAGACACTACTGGGCTTGATGTTTTATTGGTGGTGGGAAGCCGTAGGAGGTGGTAAGGAGGACTCTCAACTTTCTGGTTCCAGCAGCAGGGTGGGTGGTGATGTTTTTCACCAAGAGAGGAAAGCCTGGAGGATGACCAGGTGTGAGAGAGATGCTGAGTCCAGTTCTGTATGTGTTTAGACACAGGCACTGTGGGACATCCCAGATGAGGGGCTGCATAGGCAGCTGATTAGTTTTGGAGTTCAAAGGAGAAATTGTGGCTGGAGAAAAAAACTGAGATTGTTCACAAATAAGTGATAATTGGACCACCCTCACCCCATCTGTGAAATGGCAGGAGGGCGATAGATGATTTTTTTTTTAAGACAGGGTCTTGCTCTGTCACCCAGGCTATAGTGCGGTGGTGTCATCATAGCTCACTGCAACCTCAAACTCCCGGGCTCAGAGATCCTCCTGCCTCAGCCTTCCAAAGCGCTAGGATTACAGGCATGAGCCACCACACCCAGCCAGTTAGATGATTTTTAAGGTTTCTTCTGGTTCAAACATGTGTAGGATTCCAAGTGTTGAGGTCAGTAGGACCCCAGAGACACAGAGAAAAATTGACATGACCTGAAAGACTTGGCAGAAGCTCCTTGAAGACTATTTATTATTCTTCCATCTATCTTTTACTGAGCAGCTACTTAGAGCCGCTTGCTGTCCTGGGGATGAAGGGTAAACAAGACTCAGCCCCTGCCCTCAAGGAATTCACAGAAAAGGCAAAGGTCAATTACAAAATAATATCCCAGGTGCCTTAAGGCAGGCTTGGTAGACCAAGCAAGGAATGCTTCCTAGAGGAAGTAACATCTAAGACAAGACCTGAAGGCCAGGCAGAAGCAAGCTGTGTGGAAAGTCCAGAGCAGGGAGGGTGTTAGTGTTGTTTCAGTTTTAAAGAGCATCCTCCTCTTGCATTTTTCACTTTGGACTGTACCCATGTACCCTGAGCGTCCATTCTAGGGGAGGCCCAGGCAGTAGTGGTTGCATTTTTTAGGTTCTGTTGAATTTGCTTTCTTCTCCTAGATCTTTCTTTTCAGTGCTTCCCTGGCTTCATCTTCACACTCCCTGCCAGGGCTGGGAATTGGATCCAGCAAGTGAGATGCCTAGGGTACAAATGTAGGGGGCAGTCGCTCTCAGGTCGTCAGCGTGCTCCCTGCCCTGCTCCTGCTCACATGCCCACTCCAGACTTTCCCAGCTGCCAGGTGCTCTCCTCTTTGCATCTTGCTATTCATACGTGTGGCTTAGTCTGTTTACAATGACCCTCCCTCCATTTGCCTGAGGAAAGCTTGCTCACTTGCTGAGCTCAGATGTCACCACCTCCTGGAAGTCTACTGCTTTCCTCAATCATCCCTGCCCTCCTCCCAGGCCAAGATGGTCCTTCGTGCTCCAACAGCATGGTAAAGACTGCCGGGCACAGTGGTTAACAGAGCAGGCTTTCGCAGCAGAGCCCTGCTGTGCTGTTGATTATCTGTGAACCACTCTCTGAGCCCGTTTCCTTCCACATGTGTGAAACATGGTGCTTCATAGGGGAGTTGCAAAGATTAAATGACGAAGTGTATGCAAAGTGATCAGCAGTGATTGGTACATGGTGCTCAGTAAGTGGTAGCTATTGTTATTACTTTGTGTGTACCTCTTCTAAAGGGCTCATGTGTTGTAATTAGTTTCTGTGCCGTTATTTTCACTATATCATAAGTTTCTCAGGGTAGGGAGGAGGAAGAAGGGGAAGAAGATATTTATGAGTGACATTTAGCAGGCATTAAGACATGTCTGCGGAATAAATAAAGGAAAGAAATGACAATTTCATGGGGAAAAGTTCTGGGCAGGAAATCTGGAACCTTGGGCTCCAATCAGTGATGGTGCAGTTTCTGCCTCATTCACATTCACTTTAAGGAAAATCTGTCCAAACCACAACCTTTTGGGGTCATGCCTTAGACCACATGGCCCCTCTAGCCTCTAGACTTGAACACATGGGGCCAACACCTGAGTCAAGGGTCACCATTCCATATATTACCTGGTGACCTCTGACCAATGGCCTATGCTATGGTTTGGGTGTGTACCACACAGTTCATGTGTTGGAAACTCAATCCCCAGTGATGCAGTGTTGAGAGGCAAGACCTTTCAGAGGTGATAAGGTCATGAGGGCTCTGCAGGAGTGGGTTAAATTATGGCGCATGTAGGTTCTCGATAAAAGGATAAGTTCAACCTACTTCTTTCCTCTCTCCATCTCTTTTGCTCTCTCACTCACTTGCCCTTCTGCCTTCTGCCATGGGATGATGCAGCAAGAAGTCCCTTGCCAGATGCAGGCCCCTTGACCTTGGACTTCCCAGCCTCCAGAACTTAAGAAATAAATCTCTGTTTTTTGTAAATTACCCAGTTTCGGGTATTCTGTTATAGCAGCAGAAAACAGACTAAGACAGCCTAGTACAACAACCTGAGATGGGCCAGTTAGAGCCTCTCTCTTTTTTTTTTTTTTTTTTGAGACAGAGTCTCATTCTCTTGCCTGGGCTAGAGTGCCATGGCGTCAGCCTAGCTCACAGCAACCTCAAACTCCTAGGCTGAAGTGATCCTCCTGCCTCAGCCTCCTGGGTAGCTGGGACTACAGGCACGTGCCACCATGCCCAGCTAATTTTTTTTTTCTATTTTTAGTTGTTTGGCTAATTTATTTCTATTTATAGTAGAGACGGGGTCTTGCTCTTGCTCAGGCTGGTCTCGAACTCCTGAGCTCAAACAATCCACCCACCTCGGCCTCCCAGAGTGCTAGGATTATAGGCGTGAGCCACCGCGCCTGGCCTAGAGCCTCTCTTGAACCAAGGAACAGAAAGAAATTGTCAGGTGGCAGAGGGAGTTGAAGTAGAGAGGTCAGTGAAGCCATGTGCAAGGCCAGATAAGAGGGAGCAGAGACCAAGACGAAGCAGAAGCCTGAGTGTCGGCAGGGGAGAAAGGAGCAATCTTATCCAGAGATTGGGGAGGGCTGAGGAGATAAAGAGAGTGAGACCAGTGAGTCCTAGGCCTGTATCTTTCCTGTTGGCCTTTCCATTCCAGTTCTTACAAGAAATTCCTTTGTATTTGAGCTAGATTAAGAAGGCTTCTGTTCTTTGTAGCCCAATCAGCTTGACCTTACTGTGTTATTTTGGCAAGTTCCTGCCCCTCTCTGGGCCTCAGTTTGACTAGATTATTTTTAAGGTCCTCTCCAGATCAATGTTCTTTTTGAACATTGTATAGATGGAATGGTTTTTAGGTTGTTGGCAGCGGAGTTTAGTATTAGTTACAGAGTGACATCCTGGCTCCCAAAATAGCTTCGTGGCTGGTTAAAGAGCCTGATAGAGGATCCAACACACACCTGGCTTTGAACCTGAGACCTGCTGATACAATCTGCCTCCCTCTTTGATTGTATCTTTTATTGGATCACGAAGGAACTGAGGAACCAGGGCTGGTGTTTCTCCAGTATCTTTTGGCTGCTGAATGCCCTGCCTGCCCCCTTAATACTTTCCTGGACCCACTTCAGCAGCTCAGAGGATTTCATTGCCAGATCTGCTCCAAAGAAAGTGCCACTCTAGGAGGAATTTGAACAAAGAAAATTTCCTTCTTTGGTATTAAGATTTCTGCCTTCCAGTTGTTTGGTTCTGAACCTGGCCCTGCCTTGATCCTCCCAAGCTAACAACTATGTTGATAATAATACTTCCTTGCTTTTGTATGGTGCTTTGTACTTTTCAGAGCATTTTAATGCTTACTGTCTTATTTGATATTCACAGAAACCCAGGGAGGAGGGCAAGAAGGAGAAGCAGAGGATACCTATCACTTCTCCCATCCCATCCAGCCCCTTAACACAATTTATTTGAAAAGATCTTTAAAAATTATTTCTCTGCTCTTCTTAAAACAGATGGAAATACTGAGATTGAGCTTGATTAAGTGACTTGCCCAAGATCACAGAGCAGATTAATGGCCGAGTAGGATCTAGAAGGTTTCCAATCAAGGATCATACTTAAGTTCACAGTCCTCTTCTCAGGACTTGCCTAAATCCCACCTTGCAAAATGTTACTGGCGATGGCAAGGGACCTCAAAGAAAAGTAGTATTCTTGGCACTTATGCTCTTTTGGGGCCTGCAGGGATTATTCATAATTTTAACCCTCCACTTCTTACAGAGATTTAGCTATCCCACAGTGGCTTGGGTAGCACCAGGAGGCCATAGAAGCAAGCTAAGTTGGGTGGAAGGGTGTTGTGACAGCTCCTCAGGTATTGGCAAGGATAAATGCTGTTAGAAGTCTTGGTTTTTGTGTTTTGATTACAGAGCACTTGGTGGAAGGTAAGACAGAAAAGGTTGAAAGTCATCAGTCTATCCCTCCATCAGCACCTCTAAAAAAGATGAAAAGGTAATGGTCTCTGTCCCCCTTCCCTCCCTAAATTCTACTCTCAGCAAGGACATCTTTTCCTGGGCACTCTGTTTTGGGACCCCTTGCCAGCTGTACCCATTGCTGCACTCCCACCTGGTCATTCCAGAGCCCATCCCTCCCAGCCACAACACGGAGTCAAGTTATCTTGGGAGGCAAGCAGTAAGCTCTCCACAACTCAGGTCTAATAGTTAGAGGCAGGTGTGGAGGCAGACGGGAGTAGGCAGCTTCACCTGTGCTTGCTCCAGGGTCAGCCCTCGCTCCTTTCCCAATGCCCCCAGCCGAGAGCTTAGTGTGCTGCTCTTATGGCATTGCCCAGCCCAACAACTGCAAACAGCATAGCTGGGAAGCTAGTAATTGCGGTCAGTCTATCCCATGGCCAGGGCAACACTGTGTCAGCTGGGGTGAAGACAAGAAAACAGATGTGCTTGGAATTTCAAACAGAGGGAATTTATTTCAGAGGACTGATTAGGAATGTGATAGAAGGCTTGAAGGAGCAAAGAGGGTAAGGTGGGGTAGGATAGAGATTGGTAGCTGCAACTTCTAGCACCCCAAAGCCTGGAGGATCAAACGGGAGGGTGCTACTACACAGAAGTGCACTTGTTGCTGACACTACTGGATTGCTGTTTTTGCAATGATGCTGCTAGCAGAACCAAAGCCTGCAGCTACCCACTGCTGCCCTTCCATACCACCGCCACTACTGGAGCATGTAAAGTAGTCCACCACCACTGCTGGAATTGCTGAAGGTCTCCAAGCCCATAACTGCCAGCTGCTGCCAGAGTTTCCAGCAGAGGCAGGTGTAGAGGTAAGGTGGAGGCAGGTGTGACCCCCTTTCAACTCCTGCTTCCTTGAGTCAAACCAGAGTAGAAGTGGTTGGATGGGACAGGAAGCAGAAGGGAGGTCTAGAGGTGAACTCAGTAGAAGGGATGAGGAGCTTGGCAAGAAGGCAAGTAATGGGCAAGGAAGGGAGAAGAAGGCATCAAGATTGGTATGAATGGAAGAAATCAGAATTTTGACCCCAGAACTGACTTGCTTAAGTTCCACTTTTGAGCCTCCATCTGCTTCCTGGCTCCCAAATCTTTGTTGATGGAGCCTGGACGCTGACCTAGCTTAGGTTCAACACCAGTCCTGCCATTTCCGAGCTGGGTGACTTTGAATAAATTAAATCTCTTCTTTAAGTTTTCTCATCTGTAAAATTAGTCTAATAAAACCTATGTCATTGAGTGGTTTAAAGATTAAATGAGATCAACATATGTTAGCTCTTACATATTGCCAAGGCCTTCCCCCAACCTTTTACAAAACTTTATTTCCCATCTAATAATAATTACCATAGTGGTCACTTGAACAATTCCTCTGTGCCAGGCAATATGCTAAAGGATACAAACAGGGTTTTCAAGCCAAGAAGGAGTCCCTGGAACCTTCTCACTGCAGAATTTTCTCCCTCTAATAACTTAATTCACATTATATTACAGAGTGTCTACTACGTACCAGAGAGTAGACTGGCTTACTTGCATTCATTCATTCAATAGATGTTGATTAAGCACTTACTATGGTCCCAGGCACTTACTAGGTACTGGAGATACCAAGATGCATGTAGCCCGAACCTTGAAGGACTTACAATCTACCACTCTGTAAGTACTATGTAATGAGTATAGGTACACGAGGTATTCTTTCCTTGTGGGTTCCTTGGTTTGGGCAACCCCACCTTTGGCTCCAGACACTACGACTGACAATGATTCTCATTCTGTCATTCTGGCTTGACCTTGGAACCCTACCTTCAGGACACACCTTTGAGTTCTTACTCCCCATGTGGCTACCAGGTTAAGAGAAGAGAAAATTTTTGCATTCCCAATCTCTGCCTGCTGGGATTTCCCTCCAGAGGAAAGGAACTTAACAGATGTCCAAAAGGTAGGTGGTTAGCTGCTCTGGGTTTTACCCCATCACACTTTTGACACTGCTGTATCTTAATTCACTAATAGTTTCCTAATTGCCAATCCAATGGATTCTTTGACCCTGTGCAGATCTTTTGTCCCTTTCTCTCTTTGTGGTATCACATACCACTGAATTTTGTTTACATCTTTCACCTCTCTAGCTCAGAGAGATTAAGCAAATGGAGCAGGGACTCAAACCCAGATCAGGCTGACTCCAAAGCACATGCTATAGCCAATACTCCATCCTGCCTCCCAAGGTGGACCAACAGTCCAGATCTGTGCTGTCTAATAGAGCTACATGCTATGGTTTCAATGTCCCTTCAAAATTCACATTGAAATTTAATTGCCATTGCAACAGTGTTGATAGGTAGAACACTTAAGAGGTGATTAGGTCATGAGGGCTCTGCTCTGATGAATAGATTAATGCATGGTAATGGGTTATTGAGGGAGTGGGCTCCTGATAAAAGGACAAGTTTGGTCCCCTCCCTCTCTGTCTCACACATGCCTACTTCCTTGCCACTTGATACGTTCCGCCATGTTATGATGTGGCAAGAAGGCCCTCATCAGATGCCGAGCAGATGCCTGTGCTATGCTCTTGGACTTTCCAGTCTTCAGAACCATGAGTCAAATAAATTTCTTTATAAATTACCCAGTCTTTGGTATTGCATTATAGCAGTGGAAAATGGACTAAGATACCACATGTAGCATTTTAAGTTTAAATTTAAATAAAATGAAATTTAAAATTCAATTTCTTGGTTGCACCCACCATCTTTTATGTGCTCAATAGCCACATGTGGCCAGTGGCTAGTACATTGAACAGCACCGATATGAAGCATTTCCATAACTGCAGAAAGCTCAATTGGCTAGCACAGGTTCTGTTCTCTGACCTCTTCTCTTTACACTCTTTCCCTTTATTTATTCTCAGGGAGTGGACAGCCATTGTTTGGTCTCACTTTTCAGGGAAGTGTTGCTTTATCCTCTGCCCTCCAGCACACCTTTATTCACAGGGTTACAGTGGATACAACTATGTTTATACATAACCCCTGTCACCCCCTCCACAACGATGTTGTTAGGGTCAGTGGTTGACATTTGACCAAAGCCAGCCCAAGCAGGAGTTTTTCCTCCCCAGAATTTGGAATTCAGCCTAAAAATCTAGTCACCTAGATGATCTTTTGAATGGAGGCAACCTGGGATCCATAAGTAACCATGTTTTCTATGATACAGATTGGGAAAACTGGTTTTCAGAGAGAGAGAAAAATGATAAAAGAGTTATACATATTAGGGAAAGTTGGATCTAAGCATTCAAAGGGTGTGAAGGCTCTGTCTCCCTCACTTTCTTTGAGCTCTGCCTTCTTCTGTGATGTGTTAATGCTCAGACAGGCACTCTTCATGAAGCGGGAATAATAGCCACACTCAGCTCCTCATGATTCAAGATCTCTAGAAGAAAAATCCTATCTCTCCTACATCTACATTTCAAACCTTTAGGAAAGCTTTGCATAACCTAGTTTGGGTCATGTGCCCATCTCTTCAGAAACTGTGACCTGTCTTAGCAAGGTTTCCTAGAAAACAAAGCCTGAAGAAAGGGATTATGTGCTAAGACTTTATGTGGGAGGCACAGCCCCGAGGCAGTAAGAATGAGGAAAAAGGAAAGCAGGAAAAGATGGAAAGCAATGCAAGGAAATGTGTGCTGGCTACTTTACAATGAGCTGTGAAGAGACACAGCTAGTCTCTTGACAGGTACACCTACTGGCCAAGCATAATGTCTCTAGGCAGGTTGTATGGAGAAATCATGTCTTGAAACAATCCATCAGAGGAAGGAAGGGAGAGTGGATTGTTCTATCCTGCTCCTTCTTGTTTCCCATTAATCAGTTTGCCCAGGGGTAGCTAAATTCCTGTACTAGGTTGCTTCACTGGCCCCTGCATCAGCTGCTGAGGAAGCCAGATCCCACGATCTGTGATGTCACCAGGGTCTGAAATTTGAAGACGAAGCCATAGACCCCACGTATGTAACTAGTTGGCCTCAGGCAGCAGAACTGTGAGGCCTCACTCAGACTTGGTCAGCAATGTCTCTGGTTGAGGTAAACCAAATGGCTAATAGTCTGGGAGCCAAATGACCCTGAGAGACTCTGAGGAGGCACTGGGCCAAGATGGGGGGATCATTATGATTGGTCAGGTTGGGTCATGTGCCTAACCCTGTGGCTGATGGATTATAGGAGATATACTATGGTAGGAAGCATCCTGTCCTCCCTCCCCTCATGTCAGTTCAGATCCTCAGGAAATCAGACACCAAGACAGGATAAAATGCTAGAAATTTCTTTTTTTTTTTTTTTTGAGACAGAGTGTCACTTTGTTGCCCTGGCTAGAGTGAGTGCCGTGGCATCAGCCTTGCTCACAGCAACCTCAAACTCCTGGGCTTAAGCAATCCTACTGCCTCAGCCTCCCGAGTAGCTGGGACTACAGGCATGCGCCACCATGCCCGGCTAATTTTTATATTTTTAGTTGTCCAGATAATTTCTTTCTATTTTTAGTAGAGACGGGGTCTCGCTCTTGCTCAGGCTGGTCTCGAACTCCTGACCTCGAGCGATCCACCCGCCTCGGCCTCCCAGAGTGCTAGGATTACAGGCGTGAGCCACCGCGCCCGGCCTAGAAATTTCTTATGAAAAACACCTGTGAGAGAAAATGGGAGTTTGCAGGGGAAGACTGAGAGAGCCATCACATAATGATGCAAGTCTGACTCTATGTGAAGGAGAGAGGGAAAGGAGTTCTAGGTGGAAGTGTCTTAGACTGCAGTGAGGTTCTAAGGAAGGTTTAGTAAGGCTATTGGGGAGTCCTTGAGTCAAAGTCATCCATTAGAAGAATATCACTTATTCCAGGAACAGGCCTGTCTTAAAACACCTGTTGCACTCAGTCATTGGCTAGGAGTAGCCTATGGGAAGTAAGACCTCAGAGTGAAGGGCAATGGATTTCATAGCTCAGGATGGATTTCAGAGCTCAGGAGCTGGACTGTTGGTAAATGAAAATTCTCCTAATCAGAGATCTGAGAAGTGCATTCTCATGGCCACACACCCTCAAAGCCCAGTCTACACAGAGATGAAGAAGGATACATTCTACAAAAAAAAAAAAAAAAAAAAAGGTAGGGTGCCAATTACCAGTTGAAAGGGCAAGGGGTATTGAGCAGGTACGAGAACAAATGTCTACCCCATAACTTACAATGGTCTCTCTGGTAATTCAAACTCACATATCCAAACCTGAAATCATGACTTCTCCATACTCTGTTCATCTGGAGACTACCATCTTCTCCGGTATGAAACACCCTTATTTTTCTTGTTCCCCATCCCCTCCTCATAGCCAATCAATGGTCAAATCCTTTCAATCTTACCTTGGCAATATCACCTCTGCATTTGTATCCTCTTCCTTTTATTCTCATTGCTGCTAATATGTTCAGGCCCTTGCCTAAACTATAGTGGAAGTTTCCAGCTGGTCATTCTGCAACTCTATTCCATCTTACTCTCTCTTCCAGATTGCCTTTAAACATAGTATTGACCATGTCACTTCTCTTTGTAAAAACTTCTACCATTGGGAATATAAAATGGTACAGCAGCTATGGACAACAGTATGGTGGTTTCTCGAAGAAAAAAAAAATAAACATAGAATTACCATATGATCCAGCAATTTCACTTCTGGTTATATATATGCCCAAAAGAGTTGAAAGCAGGAACTCCAACAGACATTTGTATACCAATGTCCATGGCAGCATTACTCATGTAGCCAAAAGGTGAAAACAACTCAAATGTCCATCAATGTATGAATGGATAAACAAAATGTACTATATACAAACCATAGAATGCTATTCAGGGTCGGTCTCGGTGGCTCATGCCTGTAATCCTAGCACTGTGGGAAGCCGAGGCAGGCAGATAGTTTGAGCTCAGGCATTCGAGACCAGCCTGAGCAAGAGTGAGACCCTGTCTCTACTAAAAAAAATAGAAAGAAATTAGCTGGACAACTAAAAATATACATATATAAAAAATTAGCCAGGCATGGTGGCACATGCCTGTAGTCCCAGCTACTCGGAAGGCTGAGGCAGTAGCATTGCTTGAGCCCAGGAGTTTGAGGTTGCTGTGAGCTAGGCTGATGCCAAGGCACTCTAGCCCGGGCAACAAAGTGAGGTTCTGTCTCAAAAAAAAAAAAAAAAAAAAGAATGCTATTCAGCCATAAAAATAAACGAAATTTTAGTGTATGCTACAACATGGATGAACCCTGAGGACATTATGCTAAGTGAAATAAGCCAGACAAAAAGAACACATATTGTATAACTCCATTTGTACATGGCACCTAGAATAAGAAAATTCACAGAGACAGAAAATAGAATGGTAGTTACCAGAGGCTGGGGGTGGGTGGGTAGAAATGGGGAGTTAGTGTTTAATGTGTACAGAGTTTCAGAATGAGATGATGGTAAATTCTGGTAATGGTTGCACAACAATATGAATACACTTAGTGCCAATGAACTGTACCCTTAAAAATGGTTAAAATTGCTTAAAAACAAAACAAAAAATGTCCACCACTAACTTCCTATAGCAGAAAATAAAATCCCAGAGCCTTAATCTGACCATAATATATCTTTCCATATAATTCTTCTTCCTTTCCCTCTTAATCTATACTATTTCGTCCACTGATCCCTTGTTTCTGTTTGCTCTAGTGGCGCCTACACATGGTATGTTCTACTCACTTTTCAAGACCAGCCTTTAAATGTCACATTCTTGCAAATCTTTCCTGAACTACCCCCACTATTTTGTACTAAGTAGAAGTAATCTATCCCTTTTTTTTTTTCTTATTTCAGCATATCGTAGGGGTACAAAAGTTTAGGTTACGTATGTTGCCCTTGCCCCCCCACCCCAAGTCAGAGCTTCAAACGTGTCTGTCCATTCCCTAGACAGTGCACATTGCACGCATTATGTATGTATGCACCCATCCTCTCCCCACCCACATCTGCCCGACACCTGATCAATGTTATTCCTAAATGTGCTCTTAAGTGATGATCAGTGAAACCAATTTGATGGTGAGTACATGTGGTGCTTCTATCCGTTTTTTGAACTCCAAAAGCTCATGAACTTTCTCTTTAGCACTAACTGCTTTTCTTTTGGTCAGTGAGATAATCGGGTGTGGCTTAAGGAAGTCCAGGGGCTGTCTAGACAGGTCCTTCTACATTGCTATAACCTTAAGGAATTTACCATCATCCCAGAACTGATCTTCAGCTCTGCAAACTCAAGAGCCTAATTTAAAAAAAATTTTTTTTTTTTTAATTTGAGACACAGTCTCACTCTATCGCCCAGACTGGATGGAGTGCAATGGCCCAATCATAGCTCACTGTAACCTCGAACTATCGGGCTCAAGCAATTCTCCTGCCTCAGCCTTCCAAGTCACTGGGACTATAGGCACGTGCCACCATGCCTGGCTAATTTTCTTTGTAGAGATGTGGTCTCGCTACACTGCCCAGGCTGGTCTCACACTCCTGGCCTCAAGTGGTAGTCCCACTTTGGCCTTCCAAAGTGCTGGGATTACAGGCATGAGCCACTGTGCCTGGCTGAGAAGCCTGATTTTAATAGTAAGCAGAGAGTAGAACCATCTCCCAGAGGGGCTCTTTTATTTACTAAGCTCACAGAAACTGATAGTTATATAAAGTGGAATTCAATTGATTAATTTACAATAAGAAATACAATTAGTAAAAGAACTGGAATTCTCTAGATGGCAGATTACTGAATTATGTCCCAACCGGCAAGACATTTGCTGGGTAGGCAAGACATTTGCTGGGTATCACACCAGGAAAGCATGTTGATTTTAATAAGCCTTTCTTAGCTGAGGCAGTGTGAGACACTCTCATCCACTACAGGGATTACATGGACAAAGAAATCCTAATGCTCAGGTTGGCTTGACTGGGACAGGGCTTAGAGGGGCAATGGTAATGCTAGCCTCTGTAACTGTTTTGTTTTGGGATGTCATGGCTGATCAAGATCTTTGGTTCACAGAATCTCTCTCCAGATAGGACACAGAATGATTTGTTGACGAGATCGATTAGGCTTCTGTGTATTAAATTACAATCATATCTGCCTTCTTGAGATTCTTCTCATATGACCTGGATCATAATTTGGTTTGTTTTTTGATCATGTTTGTAGACAAGCTCTTAGCTTACTTCCATGCATAGCTAATTTCATGGTTGTATTAGCTTAGGCTAGCTAGGCTATACTGCAGTAACAACCAACCAAAACAATCTCAGTGGCTTACAGTAACAAGGGCTTAATTCTTGTGCACATGACATTATATTTCATGTGGGTCAGCTGTGGCTCTGCACATCTTCCTTCTGGGACCAAGGCTGAAGAAGCAGCTCTATTGAGATCTACTTCTCTCATGGCAGAGGAAAAATAATATGGCAGAATCATGAGATGGCTCATAAATTCCTGCTCAGAAGTGGCTCATACCATTTCTATTCACATTTCATTGATCAAAACAAAGCCAGACTTGAGGACATTAGGGTGAGAAGTCTCTCACCCTAATGTTCTAGGGACAGGCCAGATACGGAGGGGCAGAGAATATTGATAATAATACAGAGAAGTCTACAGCAAGGACTAATATTCAGCAAGTCTACAGCAAGGACTAATATTCAGCTTGTATGTACCAGTATGATTGTTATTAGTTATAATATTGACTATTAAAATATTGAAATACTTTAGTACTATCTAGTAAATAGCTGTTATTCCAAGCCTCCTGCCAACTCCCTCCCTTGAGGTCTTCTGGGACCCACTATTCACAACCAGCAACTGAACGGTTAACACCTAGCACAGGGGGATACTTGTAGGACCCTATGTGGACTTCTAATGTGCTTGAGCACTATTTGTTAAAAACATTTAATATCACTTTTGGCTAATTTCTACTAACATGTGGATTTTTATTAGTTTAACTGTGAGGGCAACCTGATTTCTAGGCTCTTGAATAGAAACTGACTGTAGCCCCTACGTGCGGTCAATAATTATAACAATAATCACTAATTTGTGCTGCTTCCTACACATTTTTACATATCTTTGGCAAGTACAGTATATGCAGTATTTTTGCTCTATAGGTATTTGTAGAAAAACTTCCCTGGCTTTTCTTCTCATCTAAGTTTATCTTTCTACAGTTGCAACATACTATTTCTCATTTTGAGTCTCTCTTATTTTTATTTTTTTAGAGACAGAGTCTCACTGTTGCCCAGGCTGGAGTACAGTGGTGCAATCATAGCTCACTGCAGCCTTGAATTCTTGGGCTGAAGTTATGCTCCTGCCTCAGCCTCCCAAGCAGCTGGGACTACAGGCACACATGCACCACCAAGCCTGGCTAATTAAAAAAAATTTTGTTGTAGAGATGGGGTCTTGCTGTGTTGCCCAGGCTGATCTTGAACTCCTGGACTCTAAGCAATCCTCCTACCTTGGCTTGGAGGACAGGCGTGGGCCACTGTGCCTAGCGTGAGTCTCCCCATTCTTAATTTTTCATGCCATTTCTCATGTCTGAAAATGTCATCATCATCTCCAACTTATTTATAAGACTTTTGGAATTTACAAAGCATTCTCACATTATTTCATTCCATCTCCCCAACATTCCCAAGAACTGGAAATTAGATCATTTTACAGATGAAGAAATTGAGACTTGGTGAAGTCAGGTGTCTTATAGTTAGTTAGATTTTGTTCATTCATTCATCAAATACTTATTGAGTGCCTGAAGTGAGTTTATTGAAATTGGATTTGAAAACAATTTTCCTGAGTTCAAGTGTTTATTGTTCCATTATTCTCAATTACTTTCTTACCAGGGTCATAAACCCAAAGGAAACAAATGATAATACTGTGTTGAGTTTATTGTGATTTGTAAAATTCAAGGATACCATCAGCAGAGGCAATACCATTTCTCTATGTGCTTGCTACCTAATGCACTAAGTGTCTCATTGTTGGTAATTCCATTCAATACTTATTTGATGAATATATCTACAGGTTTTGAAGTTATTCATATTGGGTTTTGACATTTACTAGCTGTGGGGCCTGGATCAAGTTACTTAACCCTTTCGAGCTCCAGTTTTACCATCTGTAAAATGTAAATAATACTAATGCCTTTAGACTAAGTGGCTGTGGAGATGAAAGAGGTAAGTATGAAAAAGTAGATGCCCACTGTAGCTGTGATTTCCAACTGTCTTTGATAAAGTTTTAAACTCTGCATTCAAAATGAGAAAGACAACTTCTACGTCGACATAAGGTTACAAGCTAACCATTACTGGGAAATACTGTTCTTTATTCTGGAGTATATCATTTTACTGTTTGGTGTTAAATGCCCTCTTTTGTGAATTTATGGTGCTAGCAGCTATCTTCTTTAACAGCGTGCTTAATAAGCACGCCTATGTCGTCCGTCCCCCAGCTCTTTCTCCCCAAATTAAAAAAAAAAGAAAACCTACAAAAACTACTTATTCACTAAAATTCAACTGTATACACCACAGCAGAGATCCACAAGGATAGCATGTCCTACGGAGGTCACCAGGCAACGCCTCCGGATCCCTTGAAAAGAGGCGGGGCCCCAAACTCTCAGATCTCATTCTCTCTAACGCGGTTGTCGCCCCTAGCAAATTCTCGCGAGACTTCAAGCAACTCCGCTTCTACGCATTACACGATACTGAGAATCGAGGCGCCAGGAGAGGGGGAGGGGAAGAGGGGAGACGGTGCAAACGGCGTGGCCGCCATCTTGTTTGTGCCCCCGCTTTGCGCGCGCTCCGTTCTCCGTGACGCACGCTTCCCCCTCCCTTCTGCCGTGCCCGGGCCTCTGCGTTGCCCGACTCCGCAGGAGCGCGGGGGCGGCTCCTGTTCTTCCCTGGATTTCTAAGTAGAGGCGTGTGAGTGTGCGGGAGCTCCCGTGGGCAGGAGGGTGAGAGGGGAGCGGCGGCGGGGGGAGGGGCAGCGCTTCCCGCCTTCGGCGGAGACCTCACTTCCCTCGCGCGGCCGCTGCTGTAGTTCGGTCCGGCCTGCCCGCCGCCATGTTATGTCCTCGCCAGGCTCGGCGCTGTCGCCGCCGCTGCCGCGCTCGTGGGGTCCGTGCGCCTAGTCGGCCCGGCCCGCGGGCTTTCTCCCATTGGCGGAAGGCGACGGCGGGGGGGCTCTCTCGTGATTGGTCGGTGGCGGGGAGGCCGCGGACCTGGCACCTTATTGGTCGCGCCGGCTCAGGCCTTGGGGGTGATGAAGGAGTCGGAGGCTGCGGGGTTAAGCGCGAGTTGGGCTTGGGCAGCTGGGGCAGTGACCCCTTTCCGCGCAGGCATAGGGTGGAGGCTGGGGCGAGCCTTAAGGGAGGAGGAGAGGCTGATGGCCTGGCTGGTGCTTTGGGGGTAGCTTGGGGTATGGCATGGAATGGGGGACACTCCTAGTTTCAGAGCTGATCTCTCTGGTACATGCACAGCCCAAATGAGGGTGTGCAAGCCCCTGGGGTTCCAGGCATGGAAACACCAAAACCCGAGTTACAGGCTGAAAGGGTCTTTGAGATCCAGGGGTGCTGGACTTGGAGTGTGACCCAGTTTGAGAATGACCCTGAAGTCCATGGTCTGAGTGCATGGTATAGGAAGAAAAGCATCAGGGGTAGAGACACACTTGAACGATAGAATCAGATCAGGGATTTTGCTAAAGAGTGCGAACATTTAAACAGTGAGGCTTTAGTGAAGCCCTGGAGTCCAAAGTTACCTGACCTGGCATGTGATGTGAGGAGCAAGTAAACAAGAGAGAGGGATCCTACTGGGTAGGTGTGGCCGGTCTTAATTAACTGAATGCCAAGCCTAGGAGGCACAGCATTAAGTAGTGTCAGGTCTAATGTGAGAAAGTGCGATATAGGAAGCAGTCTTGGGAACATTTTCTGGTGTGGGAAATATATTAGGAGAGCAGTTAAAGATTGAGTCTCAGGACCGTGCAGTCAGTTTTGACATGTTATATATGAAATTCTCGGTTCTAGGAGGAATACAAGTCATGGCTGAATTTTCAAAGCTGCATTTCTAGCAAATGTTAGGGACTTAGCAGTTATTTGTTGAATGAATATTGTTAGGTTCCCCTCTAAGAGGAAGGTAGCTACCCAGATTTTCTGAATCTTGGCTCATTTATATCCTTGTATATGTGCCTAAAAATACACCCGTTCTCATATGCACTTTTAATTTTTTTAAAAAATAAGCAGGTCCAGGGAGAGAGGGAGAGTCCTGGTAACACTGTGAAGCCTCTGGGTCCAGTTATGCCTGAAGAGAGCTTGAATTTTCCATTTATGTAAACCAATAAATTCTCTTTTTTTACTTGAACTTGAGGTAGATGTCTGTCACTAAAGCTAAAAAGTTCTGACCAATACATCCTCCACTTAATATTTTTCCACAGTGTCAAATCTGTTCTTTGTTGCCTCTAATAGAGATTTGAATTCCATCAAAAAAATAAATAAATAAAAAATAAGTGGCTCCAAATGAAAATAAACTACTGCATAGCTTATTGCATCTTCCCATAACAGCATTTGTCAACACTTTCTGGTTCGTTGATTCTGGTTTGTTTGATTTCTGGGTGTTAAGAGTATATTTAATGGGAAAGTATAATTAATAAGAATTGGCTGTACTTTTCTGGGATTCAGACCACAGAATTGTAACCATATAGAATATGGGTTCTTCAGCTAGATACTTAAATCATATCCCTTGGTTTCTTTTTTATTTTATTTTTTTACTTTTTTTTTTTTTTTGAGACAGGGTCTCGCTCTTGCTCAGGCTGGTCTTGAATTCCTGACCTCAAGGGATCCTCCCACCTTGGCCTCCCAGAGTGCTAGGATTACAGGCGTGAGCCACTGTACCTGGCTCATATGTCTTGGTTTCTGTAGTG
Source organism: Eulemur rufifrons (assembly GCF_041146395.1). Taxonomy (NCBI): domain Eukaryota; kingdom Metazoa; phylum Chordata; class Mammalia; order Primates; family Lemuridae; genus Eulemur; species Eulemur rufifrons. The sequence continues at coordinate 28,870,783 of NC_090990.1, forward strand.
GAAGGGAAGAGTCACAACGTAAATAGCTGGATTTTTGCTGAACCTGGGTAGATAATGGGAAAAAAAAAATATGTGGAGAAACTTTAAGAATCTGCATTTTTTAAAACAGGCTTCAGAATATTGCTGACATGGTCTTTCTGTATATGGGAGTATTAATAATTTATGTCAGGCAGTGAGGAACTAGCAAGTGCATAGTGTAAAGAGCTCATTGGGGAGGTTTTTCAAGCATCTCCAGTTCCTTATGTCTCCAAGTACTAGGACCTATCCAAAGAAGGCCTAGTGCCTTCTTCAAATTGTGGGATACTGATTTCTAGGATATGCTTATCCTGAACGATGTTTAGAATTAAAATTGAGTATGACAAAACATTTGCCATTCCAATTTTGTATGGAAACCTTTAACTCAGGTTCTCAGGGGGAACCAGTGAATTGGAAGTCTTGATAGCTTTATGTCTTGATGTGATTAGGTGAAGGCCCCCCTACCCCCGCCGCTTTATTTGCAATAACATTGCAGTGTGAAAGATAGTGCATTTTGTACATTGGCCATCTCAGCCTTGTTTGGCTCAGTCATGAAGTTAACCAAATATGAAGAATGTGATGGCATCTGTAACTTAGTTTCCTTTTTACTGAGTCTAGACAAGGTTACAAAATCAAGCATATACATAAATCTTTTTTATTCAGCAAGTGTTTCTTTCTTTCTTCTTCTTTCTTTTTCTTTCTTTCTTTCTTTTTTTTTTTTAAGAAATGGGGTCTTGCTCTGTTGCTCTGGAGCCCAGTGGCATGATCATGGCACATTGCAGCCTTGAATTCCTGGGCTCAAGTGATCTTCTTGCCTCAGCCTCCGAAGTAGCTAGGACTACAGGTGTGCCACAGCACACCTGGCTAATTCTTTTTATTTTTTGCAGAGTCAGGGTCTTGCTGTGTTTCCCAGGCTGGTCTTGAACTCTTGGCCTCAAGCGATCCTCCCACTTCAGCCTCCCAAAGTGTTAGGGTTACAGGCGTGAGCCTCTGTGCCCAGCCAGCAAGCGTTTCTTGAACAATCTGCTCTTCCACACCATTGACCACCTTCATTTCACATTAGCCCCTTACACCTGTGGCCACCTTGTTATCCTCTGCAACTGACCACCCTTGAAATGTTGAATTCTCAGGAGGTCTACTCAGAATTTATGTTTTAAGGCCTGAATTTATGTTTAAAATTTGTGAACCTCAGCTTTGTCTTCTAAGCGGAAATCATACTGATGCTTTATACTTACTTCATAAATGATGTCTGTGTCATCTAATTTAACACATTAACTGCCCTGTGAGTTGTATTTAACTCATGCTGGTTTTGAGCCCCGGGCCTTGTGAAGCATATGTAACTCATGGCTCTTCACGTTGGGAGCTGTGTGAACTATTTTTCAAATTGCATATAACTAACACACAGAAAACAAAAAGTAACAAATTTTTCATTAAATTAGAAACGATTGTTTTGTTTGTGAAGTTTTTATTCTATTTTCATAATAAAACACTGTGGCCCTAAGGGGAAAAAGTTTTTTTTCTACTGTGGCAATGTGTCAATTCTTAGATATTCTGTTATCTCATTTATGCTTATACATTATTCATTTGGTTAAAACTGATTAGTTGTACTAGAGAAGATGCAAGGTATTTTTAACTCCATTTTATTTACAAAGAAATGGAGGCAAAGTGAAATGAGAGGCCATGCTAGATGTGTTTTTGAAGCAATTTTGAAATTCACATTTCATCTTTTCTTGTTTTGAGCCAATTTCTGTAATAACACATTTTATCTTTTAGTTCAAAGGTACTGAGCCCCTAAGGGTCTATGTATCAAACTCAGGAATAATATCATAGTTAGTACTTTTATTGAGTGCTTACATGGTACCAGTGAGAGTATAAATTTATTATATATTATATATTATCCTCACACACTGTGAAGTAGGTACTATTACCACCCTCATTTTTACATATGAGAAAACTGAGGAGTTAAGTATAATAATTTGTTTAAGGTCTCACAGCCAGTAAGTGGCAGAGCCCAGATGCAGACATGGGTGGGTAACTCTAAATTCTTACGTAATTTGTGGAGCCCTTACTCTTAAACACTGTGTTATATTGACACCACAAAATATTATGGGAAAAGAAAAAAATCCTTTTGTCTAGCTCAGGAAGTGACCTTTAGTTCTTTTAGGCATGTCTTTTGTACTGAGGTCCTAAAGAGAGAGATGACCTTGACAAGGTCACTTAGCTATGCAAGGGCAGAGCCAAGTCTTGCCCAGATCATTGGATTTCCAGACAAGTGCCGTGCTGATAGATAGCATTGCCTCTCCTGTGGAAGCATTGACTTGATGGGAGAGATGACTTTAAGTGACAAGTTTACTTCATTCATAGGAGGGAGAATGGCAGAGGACGTTATTAGGGTCACAGATGACGTTCTTGAGGTACATTTTAGCCTCAGGCATACAACTTAGGAAGAACATTCCTTAGCCAGCAAGTTGTTCTTTTCCATTCTATTTCTTGTTCTCAGAGGAAACTGGTTGTGAGTTATCTGATGTCTTACAGTCTCTCTTTTCATTTTGTTTATTCAGTTTTCCATGCATGCACCGTGACAAGTTAGGAAGGCTACAAGGTCATTTTAGTATTTTCCTGCAGAGACTCAAAGCACCAAACATAATTTAAGTAGATTAATTAGAAGAGGAAATGGATTTTAAAAAACTTTGGCCAAAAAGTGCCCTTGGGAGGGGACAGCATAGTTGCTGATTGGAGTGAGACTTAGAAAAGAATTCAGGGCCGGGCGCGGTGGCTCACGCCTGTAATCCTAGCACTCTGGGAGGCCGAGGTGGGCGGATCGTTTGAGCTCAGGAGTTCGAGACCAGCCTGAGCAAGAGCGAGACCCCATCTCTACTAAAAATAGAAAGAAATTATATGGACAGCTAAAAATATATATAGAAAAAAAAAATTAGCCGGGCATGGTGGTGCATGCCTGTAGTCCCAGCTACTCGGGAGGCTGAGACAGGAGGATCGCTTGAGCTCAGGAGTTTGAGGTTGCTGTGAGCTAGGCTGACGCCACGGCACTCACTCTAGCCTGGGCAACAGAGTGAGACTCTGTCTCAAAAAAAAAAAAAAAAAAAAGAAAAGAATTCAGTCTCTGCTGTGCATTTACCCTCTGTGCACTGGGGCAGATTCTTAACTTTTCTGAGCCTTAGTTTCTTACCCTGTAAAGTAGCAGTAAGAATACCTACCTTATAGGGAAATTATGAGAAATGAATACAATAGCATATGGTAGATGCCTATTACTGGGAGAACTTTAATAAGTAAGAGAACACATTTTCTTTTTAGAACAGCACATCTGTCCTGACAGCCAGGTAGTGCTTCCTTGATAAGGAAGGAGGCCTTTTGTAATTCCTCTGTTATGTACAGTAAGATTTCCATATGAGAGAACAACCACTTGATGTGAAAGAAATAACCTGAATTTAGTTGTACTGTTGTGGTTTAGGAGCTGATTTTCAGTAGGCTAGTGTGGGGTTAGTCTTACTTTTGAATGTACAAAGTAGTAGGATCATTTGTTTCAGAGAAAGTTGTCTCCTGATCTCTGTTAATCCCCAAGTGTTCAGTAGTAATGATTCTCATGAGATGAATACTTTTTCATATTTGCCAAATAGCAATGATTATTAAAATCACAACAATGGTGGCTGAGTGTGGTGGCTTATGCCTGTAATCCTAGTACTCTGGGAGGCCAAAGTGGGAGGACTGCTTGAGCTCAGGAGTTGGAGACCAGCCTGAGCAAGAGTGAGACCCCATCTCTACTAAAAATAGAAAAAATTATCTGGGTGTGATGGCAAGTGCCTGTAGTCCCAGCTACTCGGGAGGCTGAGGCAGAAGGATCGCTTGAGCCCAGGAGTTTGAGGTTGCTGAGAGCTAGGCTGACACCACAGGACTCTAGCCCAGGCAAAAGAGCGAGACTCTGTCTCAAAAAATATATATAAATAAATAAAATCACAACAGTGTTATCATTCTGACCAGAAGGAGAGATTTGCATTGTTAGTCATTTTTAATTTTTCTAATTGTAGAAATTATCAGTTGAAGTAGTAATGTTGGTTTGCTTTGTGTGATTTGTAGTCACCTGGGTAACATTTTCTTTGAAGTAAGCAGAAAGACAACGTCATAGAATGGTTCAGGGAAAAATCTCTCTGCCTGCAGAAATTTTTGCCAGGTTGCAAGATTGGCTATGCTCTTTCCACACTTCTCCATATTTTAGCAGTGATATACCTGATAGCAATGAGACAACACCTGCACCTATTTTCAATATGGGGATTGCATTTTCCATTTTGGTATTTTGCTGTCTGCAGACTGATTAATTCTAAATCTAGTGTACTTTCTTTTATACATTGAGAGCTTTCTAATGGGTAAACTTTAGATGGAGTTAAGAAAGCTGGACTAGAGTGTAACCTTTGCATTTGAATGTTTCTAATAGAATAGGTTTAAACTAAAGGTTCAAATATCCATGTCCACGGTATATAAAGTGTCCTATTTAAATGAATACTCTTCATTTAAAGTCAATGGTATATCCTTATTAATAAGGTTCAAGAATTGTTCTATTCTTAAATACATTCATGAGTATGAATTATAAATAATGATTTTGAACAGTGTTTCAATAAGAGGAATAAGATGACTCATAGGAAATTATATTGTATAAATGATATTATATATATAATGATATATTTTGTATCATGTCATTGGCTTAAATCCCTAATTACTGTTATCCCTGTCCTCAGGAGCTGTAAATTGTCTGGGAATCTATATGAAGTGAGATTCTTTGCCCAGTGTTAAAAAAACATGTCCGTTCAACACTGGCATTAACTGTTTATTTTAAAAGAGAAAAGAGAAAGGGCTAATAAAGTACATACTACCTGCACAGTTGAACATCCTTGTCATTTTTAACTGTCTTTAAAATTATTACTTTACCCTGAAGGTAAGTAGGATAGAATTTGCTCATTATCAAATGACAAAGTTGGGGCCTTTTAAGAAGCAAAGCATGTTTGGTTGGCAATAATTTGGGAGGCAAAGGATTGCTATTTATGGTGGTATTTAATGTCATTTTCAGTAGTACTAAATTAAAAAGGGAAATGCCATAATATGTGTAAAACTAACCATTTTAGAAGGTTGTCAGAGTAGAGTTGCCTTGAGTCTTTTCCTTCCACAAAAATTTGTAAGTTGGCTTAGAGCAGCATTTCTCAAGCTGTTCCGTTCAACATTAGTTCTATATGATGATAATAAGTATCCTTTGGGGGTGAGGAAAGGATCTTTGACAAAATAATGGCCAAAGTGAAGTACATTTCTTTACTGCAGAATTATTATTCAGAGCCTTTGTGCTCATGTGCCTTATGACCCTTCAAGATGGAAGATACATTATGCAGTGTTACTTGAATTTATTTGGTCATGGACCTCTGTTTGTGAGAACACCTAATAAACATTTTAATGTTATGACTGGTGTGTGGTGGAACCCATTTGATCAGTTCTGGTATAGTTTATGAATAAGAAAATGAATCATCTTGTATAGGATAGCTTGGCCAATAGTGGAAAAGAACTTTTCTGGGAACAAGATAGATCTTCAAAGTAACATAGACTCTTAGGGATGAATGTGACTTCAAAGGTCATCTAATCCAATTGCCAATAACAATAATAATAGTTGCAGCTATCATTTTTTTGAGCACTTGCTGCTTATCAGGCACAGTGTTGTCATTCTACATGCATTATTAACCACTGAGTCTTACTGATTTTTCTCTTAATATTTCCCATTTATCTAGTTTTCTACATCTTTTCTACTACATTTTCCAGTAACCAGATCACTGCAATATGCTGTTTTCCCTGTCATTGGCTAGAGTGCTTCCATCCTCCTACCCTTCCCCCTTCTCCAGCTTATTCTCTGTGTACCCAGAATGATCTTCTGAAAGGATAATTCTGATTTTGTCAGTCGCATGCTTAAAAACTCTTTAGTTCCTTACCATTGTTTTAGAATAAGGTCCTATTGGGAGGCTGAGGTGGGAGGATTGCTTGAGGCCAGGAGTTCAAGATCAGCCTGGGCAACCTAGTGAGACCCTGTCTCTACAAAAAATTTTTAAAAATTAGCCAGCCATGGTGACACATACATAATAGTCCTAGCTACTCGGGAAGCTGAGGCAGGAGGATTGCTTGCATCCAGGAGTTTAAGGCTGTAGTGAGTTATGATCACACCATTACACTGCAGTCTGGGCAAGAGAATGAGACTCTTCTCTCTAAAAAACATTAAAATTAAAATTAAAAATTAATTGAAAAAAGAAAACAATTCTAGTATCTTAGCTTTGTTCAGCTGTTTACCTTTTTTTTTTTTGAGACAGAGTCTCACTTTGTTGCCTGGGCTAGAGTGAGTGCCGTGGCGTCAGCCTAGCTCACAGCAACCTCAAACTCCTGGGCTTAAGCAATCCTACTGCCTCAGCCTCCCGGGTGGCTGGGACTACAGACATGCACCACCATGCCCGGCTAATTTTTTCTCTATATATTTTTAGTTGGCCATATAATTTCTTTCTATTTTTAGTAGAGACGGGTCTCGCTCTTGCTCAGGCTGGTCTTGAACTCCTGACCTCGAGCGATCCACCCGCCTCGGCCTCCCAGAGTGCTAGGATTACAGGCGTGAGCCACCGCGCCCTGCCAGCTGTTTACCTTTTAAACTTTACTTCTAGCCTCTTGCCTCTGGGCTGCTTCTATACCAAACTACAGCCCTTCTGGGAAAGTAGTGGTTTCTGTCAGCTCCTTTACACGTGCAGTTTGCTTTGTCTTAGTAGACTTCTATTCTTAGGATTTTAAATCTCCCAAGAATCCTCCGCTGACCAGCTGAAACTTAGGTAGGACCTGGGTTAGGTACTCTGCTTATGTCCTCCAATAGCATGATTGCATTTGCACGTTAACTCTTAACATACAGCATTATGATTGCCTATTTTAATTTTTCTCTTTCTTATAATAGACTTTAATCTCCTTGAGGACAAGGACTCTGTCTTGTTTAGGATCCCCAGAACTGATTTAGCACAATGGCTATGCTTATAAGTATTGATTGAACAAATGAAATTACCCTAATCCTTACAACCTTGCAAGATACTTTATAGGATAGGAAACTGGCCTCAGTGGGATTAAGTAACTAACATAGATCACTCAGCTAAAATGTGGTGAGGAGGGATTAGACTCTAAGTCTGTCTAGTTGCAAAGATTGAGCTTGTTTTCCTGCCACTGCACATGGCTGCTGTTTCACATCTTGCCTTTACATATCCCTGTCAAGTATTCAAATAGCCTGTGCTTAACAACCCTATCCATAGCTTCTGAGACAGGTTGTAGCATTTTTGGACAGCTCTGAGAGCTGAAGTAGGTCCCTCCAGAATAGTTTTCCATCCCTTGATCTTAATTTATGCTTTGGAGAACATAACTTATTTTTAAAAAACCAATAATACAGAATTTATAATCTACTCAAGGTCTCATTTATTAATAGTTTTTTTTTTTTCATTTATTAACCATTTACTGAGCAACAGTGCTATGTTCCGTTATTCTAATGACAGCATCACTCAAAATGTTTCTGGGCTTTTTTGGGGGATTATCTTCATAACTTCTATCAGATTTTTTTGAAATATGTCAACACTTTCTTTTGGTTTTTTTAATCTTGAAGGTGAGTTTGATTTGGGAAATAGCTCGTAGTTGTTTAGGACCAAGTCAGGTGAAGGATATGGGTCAGAAGTTGTATTCTGGCAGCCCTTGATTTTCTTCGATTTGATTATTAGGGTTTTTTTTTCTTTAATTTGAACCAACATCTAAAATGGAATTTTGACTTGACATTATAACAATCTGGCTTTTGCTTCTTTTAGAGAATCTGAAGTTCTCACTGCAGTGGACTGGCATTCCTACATGGCCCTTTTCAGTTGGAGCTGAGTAGTGGTTGGCCCTTTAGATGGGACATACACTCACCAGTTCTCAATCCCTGCTATTCCCTGTTACTTCACTGACACTGTGGCTAAGATTGAGTTTGATTTCTATCTTTGTACTGAGCACTGGAAATATATGTGGACATAAGTAAGACACTGTTGCTGCCTTCAAGAAGCCCTTCTGTGATAGAGCGACATGTTAAAAAAAGTAGTTATGTGTAAGTGCTATAGTCAAGTGTATATTTAGATATTAATTGAGCACCTACCACATTCCAGGTTATTATGCTGAGTGCTTTCACTTATTTCATTTAAACCTTAGCACTCCTGTGAGTTGATGTTATTTTTTCCATTTTATACGTGAAGAAATGGGCTCATAAATGGTTAAGTAACTTGGCCAAGATCATACAGCTAGTAAGTAGGTAGATATAACTCAAAAATCTGTCTTCTGACATTCTCACCCTGCATTTGAGAGCATTCAAGCTTGAACCAGGTAACCAGAGTTACTGGTTTTTGTCTCATAGTGATCTGAGTGTTAAAGGGTGAGAAGATGCGGTTGTCTGGTGTAGAGGACTGCTGAGATCCAGGAGCAGGGAAGATTGTGAGTTGGAATCTCAGAGATTCCAGTCCACAGTAATGACAGGCTAGAGAGAGAAAGCTATAGTAAGTGAATGGTTTCAGCTGCCAAATAGAAATTCAAGGATAATTTGACTTCTCTTCCCACTGTGGCTTGAATTCTACTAAGGTGACTGTTGATGAGCAATGGGAGTTGAAGTGTTTTCCTTACAAACTGCCAAGAACTAATAAAAACTATACTGAAAACCTTCACAAAGTATCAAGGGACATAATTGGTTTAATCTGATACATCAGAAGTAGAAGGCCGGGTGCGGTGGCTCATGCCTGTAATCCTAGCACTCTGGGAGGCTGAGGCGGGCAGATCATTTGAGCTCAGGAGTTCGAGACCAGCCTAAGCAAGAGCAAGACCCCCGTCTCTACTAAAAAAATAGAAAGAAATTATCTGGACAACTAAAAATATATAGAAAAAATGAGCCGGGCATGGTGGTGCATGCCTGTAGTCTCAGCTACTTGGAAGGCTGAGGCAGAAGGATTGCTTGAACCCAGGAGTTTGAGGTTGCTGTGAGCTAGGCTGACGCCACGGCACTCTAGCCTGGGCAACACAGTGAGACTCTGTTTCCAAAAAAAAAAAAAAAAGAGTCGAAGGGGAGACTTTTAGAATAATAACCCGTCCTTGGCTGGAACTGGTGGTGAAAGGCGTGGATTTCCAGCATAAAAACTGGAGAAGATTTTTAGAAGTACCTGGTAGTCCTCCGGTTCTGCTCTTTATGGCTAAGGAGTTGCTTTCTGCAGGGCCTCAGGGTATGCTAGAGATAGAAGAGAGACATTCCCTCAAAATAGCTTTAGGGCCTTAAGCAGGTCTTGTCCCTCTCTGAACCTTAACCCTCTGTAAAATGAGAAAGTTGGATTGGGTGACATTTAGTACTTTCTGCTTTTCAATGCTTATTCAGGCACAGTACAATATACATGTATGAACTCATTTAATCCTTACAATGTCACTCTCATACAGATAGTGATAGTTTTACATTATAGGTGACGAAACTGATGCTCAGGGTTAGTCCAGTGTCATACAATTAATACGTAGAGTCAGAATTTGAAACTAGTGCTACCTGACTCCCAAGCGCTTAGTTTTGCCATACTGACACTAAGTACTAGTCAGTGAGCTTGTGAACGTGTTCTCCCTATTCTTCTGCCCCCCAGCCCTACCCTTCACATGAACTTCTTTGCCTCCTGGCAGCTGACTGGCCCTCAGTGTTGTGGGGTTAAGAGAGGCAATAGTGTGGGTAAGGCACACAACTGGCCTGCTGGCCTTCTCCCTTCTCTTCCCAGGCTGGGAATAGCTATTCAGAATCTGTGATCCAAATCTGTCTTGCTCTGTTGCTCAGGCTGGGGTGCAGAGTGGTGTGATCACAGCTCACTGCAACCTCGAACTTCTAGGCTCAAGCGATCTTTCTGCCTCAGCCTCCCAAATAGCTAGGACTACAGACATGTGGCACCACACCCAGCTAATTTTTCTTATTTTTTGTAGTGATGGAGTCTCGTTATGTTGCCCAGGCAGGTTTCAAACTCCTGGCCTCAAGTGATCCTCCTGCGTCAGCCTCCCAAAGTACTGGGATCACAGGCGTGAGCCACTGTGCCCAGCCCTGATCTAAATTTTTGAGAAAAGAATTATAATATTATACCTGTAACTGTGTAGCTTCAGGAACCACCTTGTAAGGCATCTTGTTAACATATCCAACTCTTATGTGGATGCCATGGTGAAATTGCCTCACAATCTCTTAATGTTAATATCTACTATCATTAATTTAGTTGTTGTTTCAAGTCCTTGTAAATTATAAATGTGATTTGTTGCTGGTTAAATGTTCCTAATAATTTAGTAATAAAATTTGTATCAGTTTGGCCGGGCACGGTGGCTCACTCAGGCCTGTAATCCTAGCACTTTGGGAGGCTGAGGTGGGAAGATTGCTTGAGGCCAGGAGTTCCAGGTCAGCCCTAGCAAGAGCAAGACCCCATCTCTACAAAAAATAGAAAAATTAGCGAGGCATGGTGGCACGCACCTGTGGTCCCAGCTACTCAGGAGGCTGAGGCAGGAGAATTGCTTGGCCTGGGAGTTTGACGTTGCAGTGTGCTATGGTAATAGCCACTGCACTCTAGCCCGTGTGACAGAACAAGACCCTGTCTAAAAAAAAAAAAAAAAAAATTTTGTATCAACTTGTAGGGTGCTGTTTTGTCATGTCCTTAGCTAGGTCTCTAACTGTTAGATAAAATGTAATATTAGTCAGATTTGTAATTTTTAAATTAGTGAAGTTAGATAATCGTTTATGTTATCTGTACATATGTGGCCCTTGAGAATTTCCTTCGATGTGCCCTGGGTGCTCCATGCGTTCGTAAGCAGTGTGGTGCAGTAAAGGGAGTACCAGTCTCCGTGGGATGTGAGTTTGAATCTAGACATATGATGAGGGACCAATCATTTAACTTCTTTGAATCTCACTTTTTCTCATTTGTAAAAGGGAGTTACAGTGAGAATTAGAGGGGTAAAGTCTAAAATATACCTAGCACAGAACCTGGCTGTAGTTGGTGTTCAGGAATTATTTCATTGTGTGCAATGAGTAGAATGTATATAGAGAAATTAATATGGCAAGGTGGGCCGGGCGTGGTGGCTCGGGCCAGGCGTGGTAGCTCATGCCTGTAATCCTGGCACTCTGGGAGGCTGAGGCAGGCGGGAGGATGGCTTGAAGTCAGAAGTTTGAGACCAGCCTAAGCAAGAGTGAGACCTGGTCTCTACTAAAAATAGAAAAATTAGCCTGGTATTGTGGTGTGTGCCTGTAATCCCAGCTAGTCGGGAGGCTGAGGCAGGAGAATCACTTGAGCCCAGGAGTTTGAGGTTGCTGTGAAGGAGGCTGATGCCACGGCACTCTAGCCCACTTGACAGTGAGACTCTGTCGAAAGAAAGAAAGAAAGAAAGAAAGAAAGAAAGAAAGAAAGAAAGAAAGAAAGAAAATAAATGTAATATGGCAAGATGATAGGACAGATCATCTATTTCAGGGCCATGCTGAATCTCTCCATATGCCAAGGATGAGTTCTCATGTAAGGTCAATTGAAGAATTTCTAGAAAAGATCTCATCTACCTGGCAAAATAACTGTGTTGTTTGGACCTAGGATACTTAGCTTTGATTGGACGAAGCAGATCTAAGGAGATTGTTAAAGGCCTCAGGTAATGGTGAGATGCTTGTTGAATGTTTGGTTTAAAAAAAAAAAAAGGCATGTTAATTGATTTCTACCATATTAGAAGTTACCTCTTAAAATCTAAGCAATTAGGTCCAAAATCCATCAGCAAATCTTTGACCACCACTTGTGAACTTTAGCATCCCTGGAATGTCTTCAGTAACCACAATAAGCCAAGTAAGAATACTTATATCTCTCCTGAGATGACCCCTGCTGCTTATTCTTGAAATTGTGGTAGAAAAAGTTTATTGTCTATGATATCAAACATTAAAAGCTAATCAGCAACATTTTGTGACTGTCCAAATTAGTTAATCTGTTAAATCTAAAGTGCTTTTTTTTCCCCACCAGTAGAGACGGGGGTCTTGCTCTTGCTCAGGCTGGTCTCGAACTCCTGAGCTCAAACAGTCCACCCACCTGGGCCTCCCAGAGTGCTGGGATTACAAGCATGAGCCACGGCACCTGGCCTTAAAGTGCTTTTAACCGTACACAGTCGGCCCTCTACCTGTGAGTTCTCTACCCATAGATTCAACCAACTATGAATTGAAAATATTTTTTTAAAAAAATTACATCTCTACTAAACATGTGTGGCCTTTCTTCTTGTCATTATTCCCTGAACAATACAGTGTAACAGTTACTTAGCATTTACATTAAATTAGTTATTACAGGAAACCGGCAAACACCTGTAGTCCCAACAACTCAGGAGGCTGAGAGGATCCATTGAGCCTAGGACTTAGAGGCTGTAGTGTGTTGATCCCACCTGTGAATAGCCATTGCACTCTAGCCTGGGCAACATAGTGAGACTCTATTAAAAAAAAAAAAGTAGGATCTACATAGGTTATATGCAAATACTGCACCATTTTACATCAGGGACTTGAGCATCCAAGGATTTTGGTGTCCACTAGAGATCCTGGAACCAATCTCCCGTGAATACTGCGGGAGGATTGTATTCACTGATGTTCTCCCTTTGCCATCTCTCCTCCTTTATCATTATATTTCCCTCTCGGGTTTCTCGTAGACTTTTTAGAAATGCCACTGTCCCTGCCACTAACTTCATACATTACCTGAAAATTTTTCCTAATTGGATTAGTGTTTTAAAATGAAGTGTTTTGCCGTGGTACTAATCTGTGCATTCAAAATTACCAGTAACATAATGACAGATGTCTTTTAGAAATTCTGCAAACTATTGTTTGGCCTTCGGCATCACTCTTTGTTAGTGTTAAAGAAGCTGCATTTTCTTTGGGTTAGCCCTACCCAGTTTTCTTTTTCTTCTGTTAATGCCTCGAGAGAAAACTGAAGATAGTCACAACTTTCCGACCTTGTGCACATTGCTTTTCTGGTTTACTGCCATAGGATACTGTAGCAGTATCTTACAGACATCTTTGATGACCAATCAGAAGCAGTTAAATTACCTTAAAATTTTTAAATGGAACTCAGACAGCCAATAAGGGATCCTGTGGGTGGGAATTGTAACAACCCTTTCACTTGGTTTTATGAACAATTCTAAATTTGCAGTATCCTGTTTTGGAAGCACATGATGTCCTAGTGCATCTGCTATGTGCATTTGCTGGGCATTTCCAAGCCTTAAGTTCCCTTTAGTTTGAAGGCTGAATCTGACCCCTGTTCTGCTTCTCAAGGTAACTTTAAAACAGGAAGTGTACAAAAGAGGTAACTGATGACGTGAACAGCCAATCATGGCTTTGTGTTCTTAGCTGATAAAGCAGCTCAGCCAATGGGACCACTGTGGAGGCAAGGTTTGGTGTCAAATAGCATGCTAGATTGAATGCCTTTGACTGTTAAAGTGGAAGGAGGTTGCAGGGCTTCATTGGAGCCTCGGAGTTTTTCACTGAGGCAGGGGTCAGCTGAAAGACAAAGAAAAATGGCGAATAGTTTGTTGGGGGGTGGGGGGACAGCTGTTCGGGTTTTCACTGGAGTGGACATTCCAGACTCAGGTTTCTGCATCTCCAGCTGCCTTTTGTTTCCTCCGTCCTTTTGGGGGGGAGGGATAGGAGTGACTTTAATTCTCCCTGTCCGAGGAGATATAAATAACTACATTTAAAATTAATGCAGTTCCCGGTAAGTTTAATTCTTTGTTTTGTGTTGAAATGGTAGAAACTGTTTAGCTTCAGAGAGTGTAGACAAGTTGCACTGTTTCAGAAAATGGCCACTTTACATTCCATGCATACCTTTTGGTGCACCTAGAATACCTTGCTCTGTTTAGATTTTGCATGTCCTTCAACTAGGATTTCTTTTCCTAGTTCAGTATCGACCAGATCAGGTACATGAAGAAAGGATAATCATTTTTCAGGGCACACAGATGCAAAGCACTTTCTCTTTGCGTTGGATAAACTTAACTGTTTTCCAAATAATTTTCCTTTGTTCAAGTGCACTGAAGCTTTCCTACAGAATAAGCTGAGTTATTGTAAGAGTTTTTCTATTTCCATGCACTTTGTTGACATCTGTTTTCAGAGATGGAAGCAACACTATTGCTGTTAGAAATTTGTGTGAAAATATGATTTGCACTGATACAGGTTCTGATGGTGAAGGCCCACATGCAAATGTGAAATTCTCCCATAACTTACTTGATTTACCTGTCTGCCTCTAGATTCTAAGAAGTACTAATTAATTTAGGAATAATCTTTGTTTTAAAATGTACATTTTAGCTTAGAATGGTGGTTAGAAACATACTTCTCCACTTACATTGACAGTGACAAGAGCAAATCTTTATCCACCAATTTCACACATTTTGTCAGGTGTTGATTGGGTTCTTTAGAATGATGTGAGCAAAATGCTTTTCATTTTCTGTATGAAATATTTAAAATCCTAATTACCAGCAGTTTGTGAATAGGAAAGTTAAGAGTACAGGCATCTTATCTTTTGCCCTTGATATATTTTGTCCCCCCTCTTTAGGGATATGAAGCTAATGTAGGTTGCTAATCAGTAATCATCCAGTTCTTGTGAATAGTAAAATCTTCAATCCCATGTTCTAAGATCTATAATACACCTGATTTTAAAAAGCATTTCTTTGTTTTCTTTTTATTTGCAAGTACGAAATGAAGGTCATTGGAACATTTCTGCAGCAGACTCAGTGTGGAGCAGTGAGCCAGCAGCACTCAGTCTCTGGATAGGGAAAAGGAGCAGGCCTTGTTAGGGAAGTTTCAAGGGTGTTGATTTACCTTCCCTAGCTTCCCCTCTAGTAAAGGATTTACCTGAAAGGACTGATAGGGATTGAGATTTGGGGCTTTTTGAGTTACACTGGTATAGCAGTCAAAGTTCCTGGATGCAGGCCTCTGTCGTTGCTCGCAAAAGTGACCTTGAAAAACTGCCGAGGAGTTGAAAGATTGAAGGACAAAGTTTGTTTATACAGATTTAGACTGAAAAGCTCTATTTAAGATGAAAAGAGACTATACTTCTGATGTTGAAGTTGAGTGGTTAGTAGGAGTATGTTATAGATTCAAATTAGGAATTTTCAAGCAGTAAGACAATAGGGCTGCATTCATTCTCTCTCCCACTCTGCTTAGTTCCCTCCCCCTAGCAAAAATATTCTAAATCCTTTTGGTATGATAGTTGAGTGAACTGCCTAACAGATTCAGAATTCCTTGCATGCTACCTTGTCTTCTTTGTAATCTAGTGAGTTCTTATTGAAGGATAGTATTTTAGGAGTTCAAATTGTATTTGTGAAAACTTCTTTTGGGAGATTAGAATACTTATATAAGAAAATGTTCCTTCTGGGAATTTAAGTCCTAACAGAAAGGAGTATGTGTTAAGGATTACGTTTTAAGAAATAATTATTTTAAGTTTATTTTTTACAAGTCATTGATTTATATGTTACAGATGATTCCAGGTTTTATATATGATTAAAGAAACATTTGTAGATACTGAATTGACCCTATTGGCCCTGGGAGAAGGCCTGGAGCAGGGGAGGCAAAAGTGAAGGGGCACAGTATGAGGCCTAGATAAAACTCTGTAAACTTAATAACTTTATGGGTTTAGCTTCTTGGAAAGATGCCCAACCACTGCCTCTAGCTTAGGTTCTTCATAACCTTTTTAGGGTCATGGACTCTGAGACTCTGACCCACTACCTGGATGTACATGGGCATGCCTATGCAACACTTCAGGTGACTAAGATATTGTCTAGTTTATTTCAAATAGTGTTTATATGATCTCCTCATATAACACTTTAGCCAGATAAATGTTTTCCAGAGTAATGAAAAAAACTTTACTTCCAGGAAGAGCAGAGATCTTCTAGGGCTATCACTTGGGCTATAGGTGGCTGTGTATATGGGTGGGGAGGCTTTGCTGGTGTCTGAGATTGGGACATTTATTTGCTCTGATTACAATCTTTGAGGCAGCATGGTACAGGCCATTTAAAGTCGGGAGACCTGTGTTCAAATCCCACTTGGCTCTATCACCAGCTTTGTAGGCTTGAGCAAGTCAGCCATTTAGTGTTAGCTTCCTCACATGTAAAAATGGGACCTAAAAATAGCACCTTCTTATTTAGTGGTGAGTCTTGAATGAGATCTTGTATGTCAAAGTGCTTTGCAAATTGTGAAGTGCTACATAAATATTAGTTGTTGTTAATCCAGACTATTGGGGGATGAAATGTTTATGAAGATAGGTGTGGCATCAAGAAAAAAATGCCAATATTTTAATATATTTACAAAGGAGTTTGTTTAAATCTGACACATCTCTTTTTAAACTTGTTCCACATGCCTTCACCTGCATATTCCTATTTATGCTGACATGACTATCTATTTAATGCATACATTGAGACCATCAAACCTTTACCCATCAAGATTCCTATGAAGGAATTTTGAACTCTGTCGAAAATGGAGGGCCTCACAGAATAAGATGAAATGGGAATGCTGATTTTTTTAAAAAACTCTTATTAGATTTAGGAACCTCTCAGAATAAAAACTGTGAGCCTGTTCTGATTGTATTCTGAGATTTGCATTATAATGCAGGTAAGTTGTAATGGTTGCAGATGTTTTACCAAGCAGAGGTTATGTTTTTTTAGTTTGTGCATCAAATATTTATAAAGTAAACTGGAATCAGTTTTTTGGTTTGCTTTGTGGTCATTCTTTCTGTCAGTTCCTAAGCTTGAGAGGTAGTTACAGCTTGCCGAGGAGTAGCAAGTAAGTAAATGTTGGAATGAGTACTTTAAAAAAAAAAATTGGTCTGTCATCAAAAATCTAAACTCTGGCATAAATTTTACATAGTTGATACTTATTGTAAGATACCTTTCTAACATAAGTGGTGGAAACTCATGGGGATTTCTTTCACCCATTTTACATGCATAGTGTTGTCTATTTTTAGGACTTCCTTTTTTTCCCCCTGAGGCGGGGTTGATATTTTGTGATCTATTTGA
Source organism: Eulemur rufifrons (assembly GCF_041146395.1). Lineage (NCBI taxonomy): Eukaryota > Metazoa > Chordata > Mammalia > Primates > Lemuridae > Eulemur > Eulemur rufifrons. The sequence goes on from NC_090990.1 coordinate 28,887,877, forward strand.
TTTCCTGTTCTATTAAGTCACTTCCTCTCAGGCATGGTCAGTCAGCATTGGTATCTACCTCCTTTGTGTGCACTGAAAGAATCATATTCAGACAGAATGAGGTTTGGCAAAATTGGCGTTGGCCTTATCAAATAAAATTCCATTTCCAGGAATGGATATATTTGAAAACAGCAATCATGGTCACTGTGGGCTTTTGTTCCTAAAATAAGATGAGGTCTCCTTTTAAAGAAGCGATATATTTTTATGAGGGCTCAATAACCCAAAAAGCATTCTTAAAGCTGATCATGAATGAAATGATTCTTGCCCATCCCTATCCCCCAAAATATGTGCATACAGAGTTCAAATACTACCAAATTAAGCAGATGGGAATCGTTTAGGGATCTAGTCTAGTTACCTTCTTGTAAAGTGGGGGAAATGGAGGCCCAATGAGGTTAGGTGTTCTAATCCAAGTCTTACAGCTTTTTAGTGACTGGCCAGTACAAGTTCAGAGATACGACTCCCACTCAATTTGTTACATATTTCTTTTATTCCTCTAGGTTGTTTTTTCTTTTTCTTTTTCATATTTCTCTTCCTTTTGGTGCATCTGTATAGGTTGCAATTTGAACACAGAAGGAACAGAGAGAAAATGGGTCATGGAAGAGGTTCAGAAGTCTTTATATGGAGTCTGTTGGTTTGAAAGTCTGCTGTGGCAGCAGACTTAGTGTCCCCTTTGGGATCTGAGATCTCTTGCCTCAGCCATTTGCTTATTCAGAAAGCTGAGAATCAGCTAGGAAGCTAATGGTGCCCACCTGTCTGTGGTGTCCCAGAGAGCTGGGTTACTTTTATGCATTATAAGGAAGTAAACTAATATATAAACACAACATCTGTATGCCGGTTAGTGGTTTTGTTTTTTGTTCATACATTCAAGAACAAGAACAAGTTTGGGCTTCGTTCTTCAAGTGAGTCCTTAAGGCAACCTGCATTTAATAAAGACTCCAGGGTCATTTTAAGCATTTGACAAGACTAAAATAGGAATCATTTTCTATATATGCCCCAAATAATATCTTAACTATATCAACTTTACTCTTTCCCACCAGCGAAGTGGCATTTCTATATGTGCTTGTGTGTGTTTTGGTGGTTTTGTTATTTTGTGTATTCTTTGATAAACCTTGATATACTGGAAAATTTTAATTTTTCTCACCACCTTCATATATTTAACAAAAGTTAGTTTATTGAAAGAATGAGGGCCTGAATATGTAAGCTATATAATATTTAAGTCCTGAAATGTACTGTAACTGATAATTATAACAGACACGGCTGGATAGTATATATCTCATATCTGCATTTCCCAAAAGTTTAATTTTCTTTTTAATCTTTTATTTTTGCTACCTCAGTATTGTGCCTAGCTCTTTAGAACTTTGTCAGATTCTATTTGCGTTATCACCCTTATCTTCCTGCCTCTCCTTTCAGGATCCCAAAGCCAGGCCCCATTGTTTGATAATTGACCAAAAGTTTTTCTCTACTGAGAGGATTTATTATAAATTAAATTACAGTCCAGCACCTGCAGTGGAAAAGGGCAGTTGAAGGATAAGAAATGAAAGTAAATTCCAGTATAAAGGAAGAACTGAAGAAAAAAACACCTAGTAAATGTTTAACTTTGAAGTGGCATAACATAGTTTGTGACCTTGTGTTCCTTGGTTCAAAGGAAGAAAGACTAAAATAACCACAGCAAACAGCAGTGCTAATTCAGTTGTCCTTTTTTCTTGGAAGTTCTATCATTTTGTTCTGTTTACATAGTTTCAAATTACATAGAAAACTAAAGGGAAGACCTGCTTGATTGGAAATATCCAGACAGAATGAATTTTTCCTTTATCTGCCTAAGCTGTGTAGTTCTTATCTTCAAGGAAATCCTACAGTTGGATGCTTTTCAGTAGTTCACTATGCATCCATCCATGTCTTTTATGTAGAGACTTAAAAAATGTACACAAATAAAATTTTACTCCAGGATCTAACAATCTGGTAGGGGAGACTGATAATGTATATCAATTATTGGAAACTGATATGGAAAGTACATGCAAAATGCACACAATTCAGAGGAGGAGAGACCTTGGCTTACGATTGAAAGGAGGCAGTTTAACAGGGTGTTGGATTCAGGTTAGGGACAAGGGCATTTCAGGCATGGCAAGCAGCAGGAGCAAGGTCATGATTCAAAAAGTACAGCTTGGGCTGAAGAGAGCAGTAAACGGTCTGCTCTGCTTAGAGCATAAGGAGATGAGTTAAGGACAGGAAGGACTGGTAAAGAAGTATGGACAAGTAAATTGGGTCAGATGTTAGAAGTCCTTCATTGCCAGGCTAAGAAATTTGAGCAGTCTCTGCTTGACATTGGTGACCATTGGAGATTTGGGGTAGTAGAGTGGCATTATCAGAGCTAGGCTTTTATAAGATTTATTATGCATCCTTTTGTAGAATAAATTTGAGACACTAGAAACTGTAAACAATGCAGTCAGTTCACATACTAGGTTCACAACCCTTACGGGATTGTTAAGAGGGTTAAAATAGGTAGTAATATAAAGGTCTTAGAACTGCGCCTGGCACACAGTAATCACTAATGAGTATTAGCTGTTATCAATATCATCATCATTTTTATTATTACATGGAGGTGATGAGGGCCTGAACAGAGATAGTAGCAGTGTGAAGAAAAGTCAGAAGATGGATAATATCGGACACTTATTACAGAATTTAGCAGTTGATTAGAGTTGAGGAGCAGAGGAGAAAGAGACTCTGAGATTTCAAGCCTGGGTTGACTGGAGGGTAGAAACAGAAAGTTAGGAGGAGCAGGTTTGGGGAAAGAAGATAAATTTGATTTGGGGCTTGTGGAATTTCAGTTCCAGGTAGCTTTCCAGTTGGAGATGTCCAGTGGGCAGCTTGTACATGCAGAATTGGAGCTTTGGAGAAATATCAAAATTGGTAATGTATATTTGGAATTTAAGCTCCTGGAGATTATAGCTGAACTGGGGGGATGAATGGAAGAGAATCAAGGGAGAGAATGGATACAAGAATAAAGCGACATGTCAAAGATGGAAACACAAAAAGGCCTGAATCTAAAGTTGAGAAATTCAGGAATAAGCATGGTGGTGTCCTCTAGATCAGTGTTCTCTAAGCTTTTTTGATTGCATACTCTTATTTGAGTGTGCAGCTCACATGTATGAATTAGTATTCTTTATAAAGTTACTTGTTCAATTTTTGAGTGTTAGTTTAGTTAAGCTAGAGAATATCTGTAACTACCTTTAACCAGGCATACATAACAGGGTAAAGGTGTCATTATTAGCCTACGTCTTCCTCAGAATACTTTAAGTACCATGCGTGATACATGATCTTGTGACAAGTTAAACTAAGTGAAGGCATCAGTATCAGATCATAGGTTAAATATTCAGAAAGCTAATACTAACATTTTCTTTGTGTGCCTTGATATGTAAAAGATTAGAAATACTGCCCTAGAATCTAGTAGCCTTTACTTGCTGTGAAAATACACAGGTATTTCCTTGAGATTAATTCGTATGTACACACACAAACACACACACATACACACACACAAAACATTTCCATTTGGTACAAAGACTAGATTTTGTTTTTTGAGTTTCACTGGACTTAGTCTTACTCGTGTTAGCTTTGTAAAGTCTCAAATGGCAGCACCCTGCACAAAGCCAACCAAAGATACATATGTGGGAATTTGGCAGCATTTGCTTAGCAAGTAATTTATAGTCTCATGATCATGATAGCACCAATGAGCAGCACATACAATTAACTACCAGGAATGGTACCAGCCTCATCTGTAGGATTTAACAGAGTTTTTAATATAAGGCACCTATATTTAGTTTCTAGGCTAAGTATGCTGTAATTATCTTCACTCTAAAATAAAGGCAATAGGAAACTTTTCACTAGAGAAATAGTGGTAAATTTCCAGCCATCTTACCTGTTTATTTGTATCCTGAATGCCATGATTATTTTTCTCCTGGTAATTAACTGGCCAAATGCCCATGGAGCTACCCTTGAAGGTGGTTAAGCAGTGTAATAGTATGCAATGTTTATGTGAAGCATAGTACTTTACAGTTAATGCAGTGATTTCATGCTCATTCTCTTATCTGGTATTTACCTAATGTAGGTAGGACAGAAGATTATTATCCCCATTTTGAGGATGAGAAAACAGGAGGCAGAGCCTAGTGACACAAGCCATTTGATCCTTGTACTGCACCTTGTTAATGTGTATGAAAAACAATCCATAGCTCTGTCCATCTTACTGGATTAATTCCTCCTCCCATTTTCCTTTTTCCTGTAGTTGCTCCTCCCCTAAAAGGCACACATCTTTTAAAAAATAGGACTTTCGGCCGGGCGCGGTGGCTCACGCCTGTAATCCTAGCACTCTGGGAGGCCGAGGTGGGCGGATCGTTTGAGCTCAGGAGTTCGAGACCAGCCTGAGCAAGAGCGAGACCCCACCTCTACTAAAAATAGAAAGAAATTATATGGACAGCTAAAAATATATATAGAAAAAATTAGCCGGGCATGGTAGCGCATGCCTGTAGTCCCAGCTACTCGGGAGGCTGAGGCAGGAGGATCGCTTGAGCTCAGGAGTTTGAGGTTGCTGTGAGCTAGGCTGACGCCACGGCACTCACTCTAGCCTGGGCAACAGAGTGAGACTCTGTCTCAAAAAAAAAAAAAGAAAAAAAAATAGGACTTTCCCAGAGTTCTCATAGACTCTTACATTGTATGACTAATTAAGAAGCTGATTATGAAAGGAGCAAATTGAATTACCTTTAAATTTTTGTCAAAAAAGGTGATCACAGCCACTTTTCTTTTGAGAACAAAGCTTAGTGCAAATAGATAGGTCCTGTTTAACACTACCAGTGTTTTGGGAAATTGTCTTTTGTGAATCCTAAATTCACTAAGGTCAGATTAGTAATTGAAGGACTTTTTCCAAATACAGACTTTTAGTAGGTATTCTGTGGTGTTCCTTAGCTATGCAAATGCACACTCTGGTAGTATGTATTGGGCAGCTCCCAAATTTGGATTCTTGTCTTGAACCACAGAGATTGGTGTTTTTAGATGAGTCACGGTATTCTTAAATAATCAGTTGCTTTAGATTTTCTAGCTGTGATTTATATAATAATCCTTGCTTTATCCCTAGTGAGATAGAACAAAAGAATTCTGATTTCTTGGAATGATGGCTTGATAGTTAAAATAACATCATCACCATGTTCTCAATGTAGCAATGGCTACAATTTTGAAGCACTCTGTAGAATTTAACCACATGATTCCTCCTGTACAGCTGTGGAAACATCTCCAACAAGGGGCTGAGCTAAGGCTGTTCTTCTGAACTATAGTGAAAAGATCGAGTGACTTCCCATCACCAGGCCCCCAGAGAATGAACTTGATCTACCAGACCTTTCTGTCTCCACTGTTGGTTGGTGACCAGATGGTCAATTCTCATTCCTTGGAGGCAACTGCAATTTAACACGCTTGAAACCTTGAGCTTTCCACTTTGAAATGTGTTAAGAATCTGGCATCTTGGCATTTTAGAGTTCTTTTTCCAGGAGAATGACCAGGAAAACTAAAGGTATTAATTAATAAAAAGGCTTTGTGGATTTATGTTCCAGCCTGAGAAAAGCTATAGATAGGTTCTTAAGGTTTTGGTCCTCTGTTGAGTTATCAATTCTCAAGTAGGAGAAGAACGTTTGGTCAAAGAGCACAGAACTGAGAATTGGGGGACATGGGTTTTAATTCAAGCTCTGGCATATACTTGCGCTGTGACCTTGGCCAAGTTCCTCAATCTACCTGGATAAAGTTTCTATATCTGTCAGATGGGAATATTAAACAAATGAGATAATTTGAAGCTACTTTAAAAAGTATGAAGTATGTAGAAATGTGTGGGATTAGCATAACCATCTAAGTTGCTTTGCACTCTTTGAAATGGTCTTTACATTCTCAGTTCCTGACAGCTGTATATATGGAGATAGAAGATTTACGGTTTGGTTGCCTTGGAGGATTTGTTTCTTTTTCATGCTTGCTTCTTTCTCTCTTTCTTTCCTTTCCTTTCCTCTTTCCTTTCCTCTTTCCTTTTCTCTTCCCTTTCTCCTCTCTCCCTCCTTCCTTTCTTTCCTTCCTTCCTTTCTTCCTTCTCTTTAAACATTTAAATCAATGCTAAAAGACACTAAGCAGAGGGCAGAGTTCATGGTATATCTGTGAGTGAGCAAAATCAATACAGCCAAGCTCATATTGACATTCTTATAATGTCCTCTAGGTTTTTAATTGAAAATTCTCTCCCCCGCCCCAGTTTTTAAACACATTAACTCACCAGCACAATCTTCCATTTTTCAGTGGCACCTATGATTAGATAATTGTCTCTGTGCTACATCTTCTAAAGTAGAACAGGTTTCTCTCCATCCCCACTCTTTTGACTTTTCATTGAATTACTGCACAAAGATTATTGCACTACTGAGCACAGATACTTAAGAAGGAATTTCCCCATTTGCCAGTTTCAAAGAAAAGAACCCAGAGGGAGGCCTAGGATACTTGGGGTCTTAAAATAGTTCTTGAGACGCTTGTGTTTGTTCATTCAGTAGATGTGTATTGAATCCCCACTATATATAAGTAATGTTTGCGTTGAGGATGTACCAGAAACAAAGACAGTTACATAAGAACTGGGGATAAGATAGGAGCATGAAAATTTTAGGCTTAAAAAGTAATATGGCACACAAACAAGTCTAAAGTAAGTGAATAAATACACTAATTGTGGAAATAGATTTGATTGTGTGCCAGGAGTGGTTTCTTTGGGAGAAAAAAAATTTAGTCTTCACTGATTAGTGAATATGTATACAGTATTTAGTTTAATTTCTTTATACTTGTACTGTAAAGCAGCAGTCCCCAACCTTTTTGGCACCAGGAACCGGTTTCATGGAAGACAATTTTTCCACGGACTGGGGTAGGGTGTCGTGGGTGGGGGGAGGGTGGTGCGAAGCTCAGGCCATGATGGGTGGCCCATTTCCTAACAGGCCACTACTGGTACCCAGCCTCGGCCTGGAGGGTTGGGGACTGCAGCTGTAAAGGCAAGCTTTTTACCAATACTATTCCAAAAAAACCTTAAACATTGGTCTCAGTCTATGAGACAGTCTCAAAATTCCTGCTTTCCAGAACATGTTCCCTTCACTCCAGCATCTTGGATAGAGATGGAAACAGGCAGAAATCTCTTCGGAGCTCAAAACAGAAACTTTTGCTTAGCCAGTGGGGCCGGGTTGGGTGGGGAGCTGCCTAGACTCCAGGTTTCCTCTGCCCTGTAATAAATTATAAATAAGATTCCTTCCACAAGACAAAACAGCCACGTAGTCCTCACTTATAGAAGTCTGAGGTGTCCACAGAGACATGGTCTAAGAATTTAAATGTTTTTGGATGAATCTGCAGGGAAAATTTGCATAGCTGTTGATCACTTACATTGTCAGGGATTTGAATTTGGAGCATTCCTAGTCATTTCCAGTTTGAGTTCTTTGCTTATTTAGAACTAGTACATTCGTTCTAAATTTAATATTAATAGTTTAAAGAGCTTTAAAAATTATCAATATTTCATGTTTCTAAAAGAGATAAGAGATCTTTCTCTAATATGTATTTCTATGCATCTAAAACTGGGCTTTTAAAGGAAACGTGTTAAAGACAAAGTAGTCTAAATTATAGAGTGAAAGAAGCTGTTTGGGTCACTTACTATGATACATAAAGGGGATTGGTCTAGGCTTGATACTGCATCTGGGCCTACCCAGGCCAGTAGTAGGTGTCTTGTCCAGCTCCAAACAGTAATGATGATATGATGCCATCTGGCATTTGTATGAAGCTTGGTATTTTTTGAGGCCTTTTAACATGTATTTTCCCACTTTTGTGTTGGGACTGTCTTGCAGGGTGCTGCTATCTGTGAACAGAGAAGTTCCTAAGAAATTTAAGGGATTTGCCCAAGATCATGGACATATGGCAAATTAATTTGCCAGGGAGCAAGAAACCCCAGGTCCAATACATTTTCTTAATGTATTTACCCTTGTACTTTACCGCCCCCCACTGTTCTCAGCTGAGTAGTCATAGGTACTGCTGACCCGCCTACAGACTTAGTAAAGGGGAAGGATAAAATAGAAAAGAGTGATAGCACTAAAAGAGAGACAACAGAGAAATAAAAGAAAGATGCATATATGATCGGGCTAAGGATTTGAGCCCGTGATCAAGCTGAGACTGTTCATCTCCTGAACAGTTTGAATATACATACACCTTAAAACAGTGCAAAAAGTGGGAATGAATACGTTGTAATAAATCAAGAACAGAATTTTAGATCCTTTGCATTTCTGACCCCCCCATTTCTTATATTGTGATCTTGAGCAAGTGACTTAAGATACCCATCCTCAGCGTTTTCTGTAGAATTGTAATAATACTGATCAATTTATCACTGAGCTAAATGAAGATCAATTGAGGATAATGTGTGCGGTATGTAGTTTGTTAACTCTACAGCTCAAAGTTGGCATCTTTGAAACATTCTTCACAATCACACTTCTCACCTCTCCTGGACACACAAACACAGAACACTGGCAGATACCAGGGAGGAGGTTATTTGTGAATCTCCAAAGGGACCCAGTAAGCAAAATGGCTCTTTGTTTTAGGATACAACTTAGGCTACAGCTACTCTTTCTATCTCTAGCTCATGCTAGATTCCCTTTCAGATGTAGGGCTTGAAAAACCAGTTACTCACCATTCTTCCTGCAAGAATTTATTTACTCTCATTACGCTGGAGGGTCAAAGAGATTAACAGATATTTTTGTGGGGCAGAGGGGACTGGCCTAGTTTACTTCTAGTGGAGGCTAAACAGGTGAGGGAGGCAGGGGAGCCACACAACAGCTGTGTGATCTAGGGCAAGCTTTTCAACCTCTGGTGCTCAGTTTCCCCATCAGTAAATAAGGGATAAATAAAATACCTAACAATGCTTTACAACAAGGCCTAAATATTATCTGACCATTTTTCTTTTAAAGACAAAGTCTCACTCTATTGCCCAGGCTGGAGTGTAGTGGCTCACTGTTAACTCAAACTTCTGGGCTTAAACGATCCTCCTGCCTCTGCCTCCCACCATACCTGGCTAATTTTTTATATTTTTTGTAGAGAAAGGGTCTTGCTGTGTTGCCCAGACTGGTCTTGAACTGCTGGCCTCAATTGGTCTTCCCACCTCAGCCTCCCAAAGTGCTGGGATTACAGGTGTGAGCCACCATGCTGGGCTTTTGACGCTTTCTCTTTAAAGGGCCAGGTAATAATTTAGGCTATATAAGTTCTAGGGTTTCTGTTAACTCTACTGTTGTAGCATGAAAGCAGCCATAGACAGCATAAACTAATGAGGTTTGCTGTCTTCCAGTGAAACTTTGTTTGCAGAAACAGGCTGTGGCACAGATTTGGCCTGTGAGCTATAGTTTTCAGACCCTTTCTATAGACAGTATTTTACTATTTTGGTTCTTTTTCTCCATCATGCAAAAGTACTGATAGTATTTTATTGCTGTCATATATGCAGGGATGGTTTAAGTTTGAGCATTAATGGAAGAATGAGAAAGAAAGTGTGTGAAGATGTTGCATACCATTTTTTGTTCCATAGAAAGTAGTTTTAGAGAATGTTCTTTTCATGCCTTTTCATCACTGTCATTATTTATACTAGTTGCTGTGCCTTCATTTTTTCTAGTTATACTACAACTTTATTATGATCTGGCCCGTTTCAAAGATTGTATTATAGTAGATAGCAAACAGAAACATGTTTTTGCTTTTGAAGAAAAAATGGCTCTCCTGTGAGTTTGAAAATGTGTCCTTTTGAGCAGATCTTTAAGGAGAGCAGTGTGCAGCCAATTCCAAGCCTTAGTCTTTTGGGAAGCATGGTTTTCTAGTAGGTGCTTTGAAAAGCAGCTTTGTACTTAGCCTCTTAGAACTAAAAACACACACAACCTCAGACCTTGAACTTGTCATTAATCAGAGTTGGGGAAACTAAGGCTACGCTATTCATTCTTGTACTGTAATAGTGGGGACTATGTAATAGCCTACCAGTAAGTGTGACCATCTGGTACCCAGCTATGTAAAGGTTTAGAACTTAAGTAATAAGGTTTCTGGAGCTAAACTCAGTGCTTTCTTGCTTAAGTAGGAACGTTAAATGAGCTTAAATAAAGACTACTGAACCCTCTATTCTCTCTAGTCACCCTGCCCTCCCTTATATTCATTCGTTTATTACATCATCAAGCAGTGAAGTGTAAGACTTCCCTCCCAGGCCACTGGAGACCCCTTTGGTGTATGTGTTCGGTATACATTCCTCCTGGAGTGGCTTAGTGGACTGGCCTGAGGCCGCCCGCTAGTAGGCAGCAAGCAGGCAGCAAGCAGGCCAGGGCACAAACATAGGCCTTTTAACTTCCAGAGCAATGCTACTTTCCTCCTTCTGAAATTGTCAATTTCCCACTGGTTTTATAATGGAGAACATAACCCTACTTGAGGCTTGAAATGCTTTTTAGCCATTGTGATTGATAATGACATATATCCTAAGGTCCATCTGTATAAGCATGAGAACCAAATTGTCTGTTGGTGGAATTGTCATGTTTTGAAAGTTTCAATTCTCATTTAGTTTTTTCTTTTCTTTGTAGTTTGGGAGAATATGTAAAATAGCAGGTATAGCTTAAATCCTACCCCTTTCTTCCTCATCCGTTTATTCGTATTGATATTCTTCATTTCTCTATATCTCTCGCTCACCATTTAAAATAGAACATCCCACCAATTTTATCTCATTCAAATGAAGAAAACTAGAACTAACTTCAGTAAATACCTGAGCAGTGTTGGAACATAAAATGCTTGTGATGGTGCTGCCCATAGGGCAAAATACAGGCATACATCAGGCTATTGACAGTTTGGTTCCAGACTACCACAATAAAGCAAATATCTCAATAAAGTGAGTCACACAATTTTTTTGGTTTTCCAGTACATATAAAAGTTACATTTACACTATAGTGTAGTCTATTAAGTGTGCAATAACATTATGTCTAAAAGGACAATGTATATACCTTAATTTTAAAATGCTTTATTGCTAAAAATTATTAACGATCATCTGAGCCTTCAGTAAGTCATAATTTTTTTGCTGATGGAGGATGATGGTTGCTGACTGATCAGGGTGGTCATTGCTGAACGTTATAGGTTGGCTCTGGCAATTTTTTTTTTGAGATGGAGTCTCACTCTGTTGGCAGGCTAGGCTAGGGCCTTGGGTGTAGTGGTGTGATCATAGCTGACTGGACCCTCAAACTCCTAGACTTAAGGAATGCTCCTGCGTTAGCCTCCTGAGTAGCTGGGACTACAGGTTCTTGCCACCACACATAGGTAATTTAAAAAAATTTTTTTTGTTGAGGTGGGGTCTTACTACATTGCCAAGGCTGGTCTCAAACCCTTGGCCTCAAGCAGTCCTCCTGCTTTTGCTTCCCAAAGCCCTGGGATTATAGGCACGAGCCACTGCATCCACCCAGCCGTGGCAATTTTTAAAAATAATGCAGTTTGCTGCATTGATTGATGGTTCCTTTCATGAAAGATTTCTCTTCAGTAGCTTGCTTTGCTGTTGTATGGTGTTTTACCTATAGGAGAACTTCTTTCAGAATTGGATTTGATCCTCTCAAACCCTGCTACTGCCTTATCAACAAAGTTTACATAATATTCTAAATGTTTTCTTGTCATTTCAACAATGGTCACAACATCTTCACCAGGAGTAGATTCCATCTCAGGAAACCACTTTCTTTGCTCATCCATAAGAAGGAACTTCTCTTCCAGTAAAGTTTCATTATGAGATTGCAGGCTCCACTTCTAATTCCAGTTCTCTTGCTGTTTCCACCATCTGCAGTTACTTCTTCCACTGAAGTCTTGAACCCCTCAAAGGCATCCATAAGGGTTGCAGTCAACTTCTTCAACACTCCGGTTAATGTTATCATTTTGACCTCCTTCCATGAATCACAGATATTCTTATTGACATCTAAAACAGTGAATCCTTTCCAGAAGCTTTTCAATTTACTTTGCCCAGATCATCAGAGGAATTACTGTCTAGCAGCTGTAGCCCTATGAAACGTATTTATTAAATAATAAGACTTGAAAGTTGAAATTAGTCTTTGATCCATAGGCTGCAGAATGGGTGTTGTATTAGTAGGCATGAAAACAACATTCATTTTCTTGTATATCTCCATTAGAGCTTTTGGGTGACTGGGTGTATTGCCAACGAGCAGTAACATTTTGAAAGGAATCTTTTTTCCTGAGCAGTAGGTCTCAGTGGTGGGCTTAAAATATTCAGTAAAGCATACTGTAAACATGCTGTCATCTAAGCTTTCTTGTCTCATTTATAGAGCACAGGCAGAGTAGGGCCTTAGGATTTTCTTAAGGGCTGTAGGATTTTCAGAATGGTAAATGAGCACCAGCTTCAATTTAAAGTCACCAACTGAGCCCCTAACAAGAGAGTCAGCCTGTCCTTTGAAGCTTTGAAGCCAAACATTGACTTCTACTCCCTAGCTATGAAAATCTTAGGTGGCCTCTTCTTCCAATAGAAGGCTGTTTCATTTACATTGAAAATCTATTGTTTAGTGTAGCCACCTTCTTCAATTATCTTAGCTAGATCTTCTGGATAATTTGCTCTAGTTTCTATTTCAGCACTTGCTGCTTCACCGTGTAGTTTTACGTTATGGAGATGACTTCTTTCCTTAAACCTTATGAACCATCCTCTGCTATCTTCAAGCTTTTCTTCTGCAGCTTCCTCACCTCTCTCAGCCGTCACAGAACTGAAGAGAATTAGGGCCTTGCTCTAGATTAAGTTTTGGCTTAAGGGAATGTTGTGGCTGGTTTGATCTTGTATCCAGACCACTAAAACTTTCTTCCTGTCAGCAATAAGGCTGTTTTGCTTTCTTATCATTTGTGTGTTTACTGGAAGAGGCCTAGCTCTCGGCCTATCGGCCTATCTCGGCTTTTGACATGCCCTCCTCAGTAAACTTAATCATTTCTAGCCTTTGATTTAAAGTGAGACAAGTGTGACTCTTCTTTCACTTGAACACTCACAGGCCGTTGTAGGGTTAATTGGCCTAATTTCAATATTGTGTCTGAGGGAATAGGGAGGGCCAAGGAGGGAGAGAAAGATGGCGAGAGAGGCAGAGAGGGAGAGAGAGAGGGAAACAGCCAGTCGTAGAGCAGTCAGAACACCCACATCATTTTTGGATTAAGTGTTCTGTCTCATATGGGTGCAGATCATGGCACCCCAGAACAATTACAGTAGTGTGTCAGAGATCACTGATCACAGGTCACCATAACAGATACAATGAAAAAGTTTGAAATACTGGGAGAATTACCAAAATGGGACACAGAGATACAAAGTGAGCACATGCTGTTGGAAAAATAGTGCCAATAGACTTGGCTTGAGTTGCCACAACCCTTCAATTTGTAAAAAGTGCAGTATCTGCGAAGTGCAATACAGTGAAATGCAATAAAACGAGGTATACGTGTAAAAAGCATGTTGCCTCATGAATAGAGGAAGACATGATCAAAATACATGTCACAAGGGGGGTGAAGAAGGTATGTGCATTGAACATAGGGAGAAACTTGTTGACATTTATTAAGTTGGAGACACACAGGATTGGTTGGGGATACTCAGCCCAAAAGACCTAAAGGCTGCAAGTTGTGTTTGGGAATGTTAAGGGAGAATGATGGTACTAACATTTAAGTGTGTTTTTCAGTCAATGCTGGGCTAAGGTATATTTGTTTACATAATACTCTCATTTGACAGTGAGAGCTTTATTTTTAGGAAAAACTTGACTGCCCAGATTGGGTCAACGCTAGCACAGCAGGTCCTCAGCTACCATCATTTCATTATAATGTTGATGAGGAAAAAAAAAAATCAATTCCTGACTGGGGCCAGGAATCTGGGTCTGTGTGAAGTTTTCCCGGTCTCCCCAAGTCTGTGTGGGTTTTCCTTGGTACTCCAGTTTTCTCCCACATCTCAAAGATGTACAGGGTCAGTTAATTGGCACGTCTGAATCATCCCGGTCTGAGAGTGTGTGGGTGTGTGTAAGTGCTCTCTGTGATGGAATGGTGTTCTGTCCAGGGAAGTTTCCCGCCTTGTACCCTGAGCTGTTGGGGTAAACTCCAGCCACCTGCGACCCTGTACTGGAATAATTGGATAAATAATTATGTTACTTGTTTTTATTAATCTTCCTTAACTGTATGTATAGCTCGCATTTGTGTCAGTGTTCAATATTAGAAGTGTTTTGGTTTTTACTTAATTTTTACTTATATCAGTTAGCCTGTGGTAAAATTGGTTTCATTATATGTTGTCTTGCTTAAGTTGCAGTTTCCAAGAACCTATTGAGGACACTAATGGAGGACTTACTGTACTTCAATGGGAAGCAGCATTAGTCAAGAATTAGGCTTCATTGTAGAGAAGCTTCCTGTGGTCTGTTTTCCTTGAACAGTTGTCGTGATGTTATATTTTTAGGTATTATCTTCCAACATCTATTTGGTTTTATTTACTTCAAAGAGCTGTATTGTTTGTTTAGGCGTATTATAAAAGACTTTAGTATAAAGAATGAAGTAACATGCCAAAGAATAGAGAACTAAAGCCTAAAGGTACAGAGTTTTAGAAACCAGGTAATAGTGCAATAAAACCTTAAATTTCTTTGTATTTATGAGGTTGGTAATTTTGATACATCCTGTTCCACACCCAGGCATATCACTAAGGGAAGATTTGGCAAGCGTGGTACCTGGTGAAGAGCAAGAGCTTGAGAGATTTCCAAGAGAATCTTAAAAGGAGGAGCACTTCGCTTTAGGGATGTTTTGAAAACTCCTGAGGTCTTTTTCTTCCTTTCTTCAAGAATAATTAAGAGTAACTGGATATTAAAGTAACAGCTAAACTAGATTCCCCACTCTTTGAGTGGTCTGATTGAATCATTTTACTTCATGATTTTCTTATCTTTTTGCTAATAGATGGCCAGAGGTATTTATCCTCCTCCTGTGTAGCTATTGTCATTAATTTTTCAAACTTTGCTAATCTGTCCTGGTCACCTTTCTGAAGAGGTTCTGACTTTCAAAAGATTTATACTTGGGAATGGTATGCACCCATGTTTCCAGCTTTCTAATCTGTCTTGCAGCTTCCAGGACCTTCTTGGATGTGTGTATGTGTCCTTTCTGTCATTCCCTTTTATCTTAAATCCACTTAGGGAAGTCAGCTTCCGGTAGATTTCTGATTGTAGTCCCTTTTGCTTTAAGTGCCCGGAGAGAGCTTTATTTATTCTGAGCTTCCTAGAATAGTTTGTATAACCATTTCCTTTGGTTGGTCAGGTAATCCCAATAAGCCCATTCCAGGGCCAAGCTTTCTAAGATGCCCCTTTTCTCAGAAAGGCCATACCCAACTACTCTCTTGCCCTCTCACTCAGGAGTAATTAGTTGTTAGACTGTACTAGGTGCTATGAGGCATCCAGGGATGAATTATATGCAGATACGACTCTCAAGGAGCTTGTACACCAGGAGGGGAAATAAGATATACACATTAATAATGATTGTACAAGGTTTGGTGAGGGCAGAAAGAGAGGTGTAGATCAAAGGCTCTTAAGGTTCACAAGAAGGAAGGACCACTTCCAGGTAGTGACATTTAGAGAAGACTTTGTAGAGAGATACCAATTGAGTTCAGCATTGTAGAAAAAATCTTTTCATGATGGACTTTGATTCTTCCCTTTCTAGCTTTGGAAAGCAGTCTTTTAAAAAAAAAAAACATGTAAGTTAATAGATACTGGAAACTGAGATTACTTCCAGCAACAACAGCTGTTCAGTACATCAACTCATCCTGAAGTCTTTATTAAACAGTTAGATAGCCTTATTCAAGTATTTATAAAGTAATTAATGAAGATGAATAATAAATCTAATATTAATAATAAATTATATTTGGGAAGTTCTATATTGCATTTCTCATAAGAGTGATCTAAGCTAACGTGGCTTGGTCTTAAGACAGTTTTGTCCTTGTCAACTTTATATAAATGTGTAACTTTATACAGTGTTAGAGATTTAACATGGAATGAAAAGGATCCTGAAATAAATCTCTTCTTACTTTTAAATACATGCCTTCTCTCATACGTTAGAAGATGAACCCAGCACATTTTCCATGGGCTGCAGATGTTGTAAATGGGCTACTTCTGTAGCAATATCAATTCATTTGCAATTAATGCATTATTAAAATAAGAGGTGGGCATGGTGCGGTGGATCACACCTCTAATCCCAGCACTTTGGGAGGACAAGGTGGGAGGGTCGTTTGAGGCCAGGAGTTCAAGACCAGCCCGGGCAACATAGCAATACCCTATCTCTATAAAAAAATTTTAAAAAACTACCAAGCGTGGTGGTGTGTGCCTGTAGTCCCAGGTAGTCCCAGGAGGCTGAGGTGGGAAGATTGCTTGAGCCTAAGGAGATTGAGGTTGCAGTGAGCTGTAATGTCACTGCACTCCAGTCTGCGCTGCAGAGTGAGACCCTGTATCTAAGTAAATAAAATAAAATAGGGGTGATGATTAAGGTTGCTTTATATTTTTTAATTTGTTGGAGTGTTTGGCCAGGAAAATTTGTTTTTGTTTATGATTAGTTTTTGGGTTTTGTTTTTAATAAAAGAGATTTATTTGGCTCATGGTTCTGAATTGGAAGATGAATGGTTAGGTTTTATAATTTTAGTTAAATCATGCCTCCATGAGAAAATATCAGACCACTAATTTGTTTTTAATAAGACTTACTGCTTGACATTTGGTCTAATTTTTAAAATTCCATGCAAAGAATGGATCTGCTTTAAGGAAAGGCTTTTGAATAAAAGTACTCACCTTTTCGAGGAATTTACAGTAACAATTTATGTTCTTCCAAAAGATATTACTAATAATCTCTGCAAAGATGCTAGAAAACATGCTCTAAACTTTTTTTTCTTTTTCCGTGTGAGAGGATCTTGTATCCCTGATGGGGGACCTTTGTCTTTTGAAGCCAGGAATTATAAAAAGAGGTCGCTGGATGGAAAAATCATAAAGGCTGTAACTCTAAATTGAAAGCTCAAATGGAACTTCGCTTGTAAATTAAACTTAATGTAAAGAAGAACAGTCAGAGCTATCCAAAGATGGGAAAGAATGTGTTACCAGTAAGCCAGTTTCCTAGAACTGGAGAGGGAGGTACTCAAATTTAAGCTGAATGACCACTTAAGGTAGAACGGAGTGGTGGTGGGGGAGCAGAGGGTGAAGAGGAGCTGTGAGCATTATATAGAGGGATGGGCCTGAGTGTCTCTTGATGTCTTTTTTTCAGTCCTAAACTTCTATGATGCAGTAAATATAAAGGACATTATTATTGACTTGCATTATTTGCCATTATCCATTTGGAATTTTCTAATGGAGATGAGCGTCCCAATTTTAAAACTTACCCTTTAATACATTTTCAGTTCCAGAAAAATTTGCTAACTTCTGTTTTGTACCCGACTCCGACTTACAACAGTGTGTGGCTCTGAGCCAGCCAAAGATTCATTCATGATCTATTGACTACACAGTTGTTTGGAGACTGATCAAAGTTTTTTGATAATTATTTTTATTTCCAGGAAGATTTTTTTATTTGCCCCATTTTTACAAAGTTAGATTGAGTCTCACGTTCTTCATTGTCATGAGGTAGGAAACTGTTAATAAATAAGTAAACTTCTCTGGATTACCTTGATTTCTTTGTTCTCAGTACATCTGAGAGAGTAGTGTATAGGTCATGTGCATGTGGTAATAAATGAAAATGTCATAAGAGTTGAGTTGAGGGGATCTTAGTTATTTAGGATTCAAGATTTTATCTAGTCAATTCCAACTATGATTCAACACTTCCTTTAACTCCCTTCAGAAACACCAAGATCATATTGCATCCCAGGTACTTAAGAGTTTCTGTTGATGTATAGAGAGCTGTTTATAGGCCTCCAGCACCAGAAATTGGCTCCAAACTTTTTCCCATTACATCATCACCCACTGATGTCATTACACCAGAGTGAAATCTGCTTTGAAGATTGTACACTTGTTTTCCTTCCATTTCTTTCCTCTCATCATTTCCTTTAGAAGGAAAAAGAAAAGAAAAAATTAGACCCCTGGGACAATCTCAGGTAAACATTTAAGAGTAAACTGAACATCCACACAGGCGAAACCTAAAGTTACCAGCCCTCATTCCACTTTGCTGATGGAGAGTGATCAGCTCAGCATGCATCCACATGGAGCCTGGAAAGTAACACACTTGGTCATGTGATACCTGGCTTTGGTGCTTTTCTTTCAGCCCCTCAGAATTAGTTCTTAATGACTCACATAGCTCTTCGCCAGCATCCTGTCACTGGCATGTTAAACCTTTTCAAATAATTCCCCAGAATAGAAATTCTTAGGAAATCACTACGTTTCTCATTCTTTGCATTTAATTAAACTGTTTCTTGCATTTAAGTATTTGCCAGATAAGCATTTAAGCCATCTGGAGGGTTTTTTTTTTTTTTCTTTTTTTCTTTTTACTTTCATCCCATAAATCTTTTAAGACATTACAATACAGGTTGAATACCTTTAATCTGAAAATCCAAAATCTGAAATGCTTTGACATCTGAAACTTTTTGAGTGCCAACATGACGTTCAAAGGAAGTGTTCATTGGAGCATTTTGAATTTTGGATTTTCAGATTTAGGATGTTCAGCTGGTAAGTATAATACAAACTTACCCCCAAATCCAGAAAATCCAAAATCTAAAACACTTCTGTTTGAAAGCATTTCAGATAAGGGATACTCATATTATCTATAGTTATACCTGATGTGGGGTCCTTACTCATCTTCCTCTATCACAAAGCAGTTGACTAAGTGCAAATTCTGACCCTCTTCTCTATCCTAATTTTAATTCCCCATTGTTTTTCAACTATCTTTAAAACTTCCTGTTGCTGGTATGCTGTGTTTGGCTTTATGCCTAATAAGAAGGTTCAGATTAGGAAAGAACTGGCAAGTAGTTTCAGTTCAGAGACTTCATGTTAACCTACTCAGTTATTGGCCTAGTCTTCAGCACTTTTATGTCCTTGGAGGCAGATTTACTTGAGATTAGAAAGAATAATAATCAGTAGCCCCAGAGATATGGGACCTCAGTGTCTAAAACTTGTCTCTCTCTCTCTCTTTTTTTTTTTTTTTTTTTTATTTAAGAGACAAGGTCTTGCTATGTTGTCCCCAGGCTGGCTTCAAACACCTGGGTTCCACTGATCCTCTCCCTCAGATTACAGGTGCATGCATCACGCCCAGCTTGGCTCTTTTTTTTAAAGACTTTAGGCTTACATTTCTGTACGGTGTTAATCACTGGGGACCTTAAAATATTTGCTGAAGGCTATGTCATAGAGTATGAAAAGCCATAGAGAACTTAAAAAAGCTTTGCAGGGAATGGCATTGAAAGTTATGGACTAGGTCGGGCATAGTAGCTCACACCTGTAATCCTAGCACTCCGGGAGGCCGAGGCGGGTGGATCATTTGAGCTCAAGAGTTCGAGACCAGCCTGAGCAAGAGCGAGACCCCATCTCTACTAAAAATAGGAAGAAATTATCTGGACAACTAAAAATATGTAGAAAAAATTAGCCGGGCATGGTGGCGCATGCCTGTAGTCCCAGCTACTCGGGAGGCTGAGGCAGAAGGATTACTTCAGCCCAGGAGTTTGAGGTTGCTGTGAGCTAGGCTGACGCCCTGGCACTCTAGCCCGGGCAACAAAGTGAGACTCTGTCTCCAAAAAAAAGAAACAAACCAAAGAAAATTATGGACTGAACTAGGGCACAAAATACTTTCCTCACCCCACCCCCACCTGCATAAGAAGTTAAAAACCCTGATTCACATTAGGATTTCAGTTTGGATTTCTAGCAACTGTGAGTTTTCTAGTTGGAGTTCTTTGATAGTGTCTGTGATATATGCTAGTAGAAGGAAAAACTTTCCTCCAAATGTTTGTGTTAAGATTTAAGTCTGTGCTAAAAATCTCTTCAGCACAATTATATACCTTATCAGACTGAAAAATTGAATGAATTAGTGAAAACTCCACAGAGAAAGATACAAATGACTTACTTGGACAGAAAGTCTGACGTTATTATTTCTAACGTGTTTTGTTTATGTGCTTATTTTCAGTTATCGAAATGTCCACAGAAGGAGGATTTGGTGGTACTAGCAGCAGTGATGCCCAGCAAAGCCTACAGTCCTTCTGGCCTCGTGTCATGGAAGAAATCCGGAATTTAACAGTGGTAAGGAAGATTGAGAAACTTTTTTTTTTTTTTTTTTTTTTGTTGAGACAGAGTCTCACTTTGTTGCCCAGGCTAGAGTGAGTGCCGTGGCGTCAGCTTAGCTCACAGCAACCTCAGACTCCTCGGCTTAAGCGATCCTACTGCCTCAGCCTCCCAAGTAGCTGGGACTACAGGCATGCGCCACTATGCCCGGCTAATTTTTTCTATATAGATTTTTAGTTGTCCATATAATGTCTTTCTATTTTTAGTAGAGACGGGGTCTCGCTCAGGCTGGTCTCGAACTCCTGACCTCGAGCAATCCACCCGCCTCGGCCTCCCAGAGTGCTAGGATTACAGGCGTGAGCCACCGCGCCCGGCCGAGAAACTTTTTTAAAGAATGTGAAGAGCTATGGGATGATTAACCAAAACTTAGACTAAAAACATCTTTAATTTCAAGCACATTGACAAAGGCGTAGTTCATTCCTACCCTGATTAGGAAAATGAAAATATAATTTACCTTAGGTGAGGTAACTACAAGGCTATCTTTTATATCTTAGTGGCTTTCCTTAGGCATGTGGGTGTGTAGCAGATGCTTTGACTTGGGGGTAGTTTAATGTGAGGCATATCTTTTAGGAAATGTAGAAAAGCAGAGATCTCACTTTCCTTCAGTAGCTATAGCTTATTTCTTGGGTCTTATTTAGTGGCTCTGTCAAATTGTGAAAACCACTGGGCAATATGTTCAACAGCACATCTATTGGGAGCCAGGTATTCTTTCTGGGTGTTAAAAGATACATTTAGATCAAGGTTTCTCAACAGCAGCATTGTTGACATTTGGAGCCAGATAATTCTTTCTTGTAAGGGGCTGTCTTGTGCATTATGGGATGTTTAGCAGCATCCCTGGCCTCTACTCGCTAGATGCCAGTAGAAACACCTCCAGACATTGGCAAATGTCTTTTTGGGCTAAAGTCATCCCCTGTTGAGAACCACTGACATAGAAGAATCCAGTAGAATCCTGGCCCTTGAGGAGCTTACAGTCTGGTAATTACAACCAGAGTCATTTAGAAAGCAGATATTTATTAAATACTTGCTGTGTCAGGCACAGTGATGAATCTTGAGGCAGTAAAAGTCAAAGTGCTATGGAAGCACAGAGGATATTTCTCTTTGGTGAGTTGGGGAAGGCTTTAAGGAAAGGGAACATTTTTGTTGAGTCTTGAAATAATGAGTAAGCATTCACTAGATGGAAAGATGGAAAGGATGGGATAATATATCTTTGGCAGAGAATAGGACATGCATAAAGGCATGGAGGCCCACAATGGAGGGCTTTATATTTAGAGAAACATCAAGAAATTCAGAGTGGCTAGATGTTACTGTGTGGTTAGTAGAGGTTGAGGATAGGAGTAAAGTATGTGGTATGAGAGTGGTAGCAGAAGGTGAGACGAGTTAGAATTGGAATATTTTCAGAATACAGTATTATATTCTGAATGATGAATGTTCCATTTGGTGTCATTTTAGCAAATACTGAAGAGCTCCCTGTGTTGGATGTGTTATTCCTGCCCTGGAGGTATTAGCATCCTGGCAGAACAGACACGAGATTCCTTCCTGATATAGAACTAATGTTGCAATTCCTTAGGGTTAATGGTGTTTAACCTCTGATATACAAGGTCAGTTTATTTGTTCACTCAACAAATACATGCTTTGCACCTACTGTGGCTATGCTAGATACTGTGGATCTAGTAGTGAACCAGACAGACAAGATCATTGTACTCATGGAACATACATTCTGGTGAGATAGGCTATAAGCAAGTAATGAATGAGATAAAATATTATAACTTATTGTGATACATGCCCACTGACTTCAGGGAATTCATATTTTAGATGTACCTGGGAGTTGTGTTTGTTTATACGGGAGGTTTTCAGCAGTTGAATTTGGCTTGGCCTTTCTTAGAGTGTTCAGAGTGAATTTCCACTGGAAAGTCATTGTTTCCTTCCCCTAGTCTAAAGGTGGTAGTTACTTATACTGACTCAGATATAAAAGAAAAGAGAGGAAAAAATGAAATTACAAAGTAAAAAATGTAGTGTTTTGTTCATATTTTAGGGGGATAAATCTCAGGGTTAAGCTTATCGGGTTTTAGTTCTGCGGTCAGCTTGGTGTAAAACTGATGCCCTCCTGGGATGTGGTGGGACTAGGCCAAGGCATCAAGTTTGCATACCAGCTTAAGCCCAGAGAGACAAATTGAGAATCAGACAAGTGGCCAGATAAACTCTGGAGGTTTAAGTTCAACACTTAACTTTTCTGTATTTTTTTGGGTTTTGAATTTTATTTTATTTTTTTTTAGTTGTGATAAAAAAAAAAGAAGCACATAAAATTTACCACCTTAACCATTTTTAAATGTGCACTTCAGTAAGTGTTAAGTATATTCACGAAACAATCTCCAGAATTTTTTCATATTGCAGAACTGAAACGCTATACTTATTAAACAACTCCGGCCCCTGGTAACCGCCATTCTACTTTCTGTTTCTTTGAATTTGACTACTTTAGATACCTCACATAAATTGGAATCGTATAGCACAGATGGTCTCCTACTTATAATGGTTTGACATAAGAATTTTCCCACTTTACAGTCATCCAAAAGCAATACACATTCAGGAGAAACTGTTTGGGTACCCATATAGCTATTTTGTTTTTTTCACTTTCAGTACAGAATTCAATAAAGTTCAATAAATTCAATAAAAATTCAATAAGATAGCCAGCGCTTTATTATAAAATAGGTTTTGTGTTAGATGATTTTGCCCAACTGTAAGCTAATGTAAGTGTTCTGAGCATGTTTTAAGGTAGGCTAGGCTATGATGTTTGGTAGGTTAGATATATTAAGTGCATTTTTAGCTTAGAATATTTTCAACTTATGATGGGTTTATTGGGACATAACCCCATTGTAAGTAGAGGAATATCTGTTTTGGTCTTTTTGTGACTTTGGCTTATTTCACTTAGTGTGATGTCTTTAAGGTTCATCATTCATACCACATTTTGTTTATCTCTTTATCTGTTGATGGACATTTGGGTTGCTTCTACCGCTTGGCTATTGTGAATAGTGCTGCTATGTACACGAGTGTGTAAATATCTCTTCCAGACCCCGGGCTTTGATTTGCAACCTACTTGGTTTACTTTTCAAGTTTGATTGCCAATAAAGCAGATTCTGGTGTTGACCAAATTTTAGTACCTAGACATCTGGTTTATCAGAAGTTAAAAGAGAATTACTTTGAGGGGTTCAGTTTTGGCTCAGGTTTTGTGAGTGAAGAGAAAGATGAGTAAAGAGGAAGTTGTCTTTACTCATTCTTCTATTGATGACTAAAATTTTTTTCCAGTGACCCTTAAAAAAGACTCCTAGACCTCTGCTGTTCTGTGTCTTTTACATCAGATGCTTAGAACAATGTCTGGCGTATAGTAGATGTACAATAAATATCTGAATGAATCAGACTCTTCTACTTCAGATTTAGTGGAAAGCAATATCAGTTCCAAGTTTGAGTGAAAATGAAGCCCAGTTAAGTCAGGGTAATTTCCCTTTGTATAACTCTTATTTTCCCCCCTGCTCAGGACTACAATACACGATGCCTGTGTAGGGCCAAATGTTTTAGTATTTAGTCTGTGGCTTTCCAGAGCTCAACATTACTTAAAACCAAACTTCGTGAGATATGTCATAGTCTCTTAGGTTGACACCTAAAAATTTCAAACAGATTTTAAAAATCCATCATGTTTAAACTACCCAAACATAAATAAAACTTATGAGTATATTCATAAAATGTTGTGGTCTCTCTAAGACTGGAACACAGATTGTTCCAAAAACAAGTAATGGAAGTTTGCTGGGTGATATTTCATTATGTGTTAGAAATACTGGCCTCAGTCATTTTGGTCTGAGTCCTGCAAAAACAATTTCTCTTTAATCTCAGCTTGCTCTCATAACTCTTAAAAGCTGTGTAACTGTCTATAAATCCAGGTGGTATTCAGCTAGGGTTGAAGTTGGTTTAACCAACCATACCAGAATGATTGTGTATCAGAGTGATTATGTAAAATACTATATTCCTGCTGAGCAGAGCTCTGAGAACGTCAAGTAGCAGACTTCTTGGTGTTGAGTTTTACCCTACTGGGCCTCTTTAAAAGTGGGGAAGACAAAGCTAACTTTGCCTTCTTGGGAGCTTGTGAGGCAGAGAAGGATGCTGAATCTTGAAAAGAAAAGTCTAACCCCCCACTAACTTATTCTCTGCATCCCATTCAGCCTTCAGTTAGCTGTAATTTAATGCCTAGGTTCTTTTAACTAACAGTTTCATCTTTTCATTCCTCAGTGCCTCCAGATTGCATGATGAATTTCTAACATTACAGTCAAATCAGATAACCATTTAAACAAGAACTTGGTGGTAAAGGTTGGTGGACTATTACAAAATAGGTCCTGTGCTGTATGAGCTCTTCCTGTAGAGCAGTGCTTCTCACACTTTTGTCTATATGGACCACATGAGGGAAGATCTTGTTAAAATACTGATTCCGATTTAGTAGGTTTGGAGGGAGCCTGAGATTCTGCATTTCTTTTTTTTTTTCTTTTTTTTTTTTTTGAGACAGAGTCTCACTCTGTTGCCTGGGCTAGAGTGAGTGCTGTGGTGTCAGCCTAGCTCACAGCAACCTCAAACTCCTGGGCTCAAGCGATCCTCCTGTCTCAGCCTCCCGAGTAGCTGGAACTACAGGCATGCGCCACCATGCCCAGCTAATTTTTTCTATATATATATTTAGTTGGCCAGATAATTTCTTTCTATTTGCTCAGGCTGGTCTCCAACTCTTGACCTCGAGCGATCCACCCGCATTGGCCTCCCAGAGTGCTGGGATTACAGGCGTGAGCCACTGCACCCGGCCTCTGCATTTCTTTTGAGTTCCCAGGTGATGCCATAGCTGGTCTAAGGACCACACTTTGAGTAGCAAGGCTTTAAAGCAGTGGTCCTTAACCCTCACTTGTGTCATAGTCACCAGGGGAGTTTTCAAAAAAATGATGCCAGGACTTTACCACTTAGAGTTCCTGATTTGGTTGGTCTAGAGGAGAGCTCAGGCATCTTGTTTTTCAAAAGCTTTCCAGGTGATTCTGACATGCAGCCAAGGTTGAGAATCATTGCTTTCAAGAGATTTAGAATCTTGACTTTGCTGGAGTGCTTGACTAGGTAGGTCTGGAAAAGATTCCTCATCATAATTTGAAACTCTGGATGTTCCTTCGTGCAGCCTGAGACCCCATTGACTTTTCTTTGGCTCCAAACTCTCATTGAATGAATTCCGACTTGAATTCATCTTGAAACTCAGCAGTTTCAGATGGCAGCATTTTTAGTATAGTTCTTTGGTTGTGGTCAGGAACGTGAGAATGCTCTGAGAGAGAATCTGCTCTTCTGCTTACCAATATCACTCCCAAAAGTAGAAAAAACTGTATGTGTCAATTGTTGTTATACTTGGATCAGCATCTGGAGAAGAAGTTAAATATTACTTGCATCAGTTGCATGGTTGCCAGTGATGTGGGGAGCATGAATTGAAAGCCCATTTAGTGGGCCTCAGTCTACTGATAGTGGAGGGACTCCCCTCTGCATCAAGCTTATTATAAACCCTTTCTTGTGACTGGAAAGTAGGATAGGATCATAGAAAACTGAGGATTGTTGGTGATGAACCACATATACACATCTCAAGATCCACTTTTCACACGCTGCCTCTTGAGATCTCAAAGTTTGAGGAACATGGAAAGGTAGTTTCTCACAAAAGAAAAGGTTTGGGGTGGGGGGCTTAAAGCAGAGCTTTGTTATAAATTTCTGCCTCATTTTATACCTCTGCAAGGTGGAAATGATATAATCTCCTTATTCTTGACTCTTTCTTGTTGCTTTTGATTAAGGAATAGTCTCATAAAGGCTGAGCACGGCGGCTCACACTTGTAATCCCAGTACTTTGAAAGGCTAAGATGGGAGGATTGCTTAAGGCCAATAGTTTGGGACCAGCCTAGGCCACCATAGCAAGACCCTGTCTCCACAAAAAATTTAAAAATTAGCTGGGGGTGGTGGCACATACCTGTAGCCCTCCCTACTCAGGAGGCTCTCTTGAGCCTAAGAGTTCAAGGCTGCAGTGAACTGTGATCACACCACTGTGCTCCAGCCTGGGCAACAGTGAGACTCCATCTCTTTTTAAAAAAGTCTCATAGAACTTCTAAAGTAATATTTTACTTGTTCAAGTTGGAGAAGGAGGTCTTTTTATCAGCTTTGGCTTTGATTAAGTAATCATGGAACAGTCTTGTGGAAATTACACTATTAAACAACCAAGCCAAATGAGAGCACACATGCAAGAGAGTGGTCATAATTTTTTCGTCATGATCTTGTGCTGTATGTGTCGTGATGGGAGGCCTTCCAGGAGAATTATCATCCCTAGGCTTCTCTCTGGCATTTCTGTGTAGCATCATCATCATCTTCTGTGATATGCCACACAAGAAGGAAGACCGGTGATTGATTTCTGTGATTAAACCTTTTAAAAAATTTCTTCAGGATCTGACCCCAGTCCAACATTCTTTTTTCTGCTGCTCCCCTCTGCACTCAGGTCATACGTCTAAAACTTAAATGGGCTGGGTTTTTTGTGCATCTGTGCTTCTGTGCTTGCTGTTCCCACTGTCTGAATAACATTCTCATACTTTTTCAACAGGCAAATTCTCAGCATCTTTTACACACGATTGACATGTCATCCCCTCTATGGAATATTTCACAACTCCTCTCTTTCTCTGCAGCCCCTCATTGCTAGCTGGTTATTCCCTTCTTTGTGTCCCTGTGGGGTTTTACACTCCTCCCCACTCCATATCGGATAGGGGATTATAATGTTTTTATGTGACTATCTTTGACAAACTTCAAGCTTTTCAAAGGTAGGAATCGATTTGTATCTTTGATAATAGTAGGTATCATACATTCACTATTACTTGAGTTGCTTGAAGGAGTAAATCAAAGAGGAGGAGGAAAAAATAAGAACAGAATCGGTATACCCTGCTGTCTGCTTTTGGTGAAATTTTAATAAGTTGGACTTCTAAGTCTGTGTCACTCCAGGCTTAGTTTAGTAGAAGCTTTTTGGAAAATACTGATACCTAATTTGGAAAAGGAAAAGATGAAAAATTGGTATTTGCAGTTTGTAGAGCAGAGTGGTAGCCGAGCAGCTTGTTGGGTTTGTTGTGAGACATTAGATGTCTTGGTGTATATTTTATCCTTATAGTTGCTTCTTTCTGTAATCATAAAATGGATTCTGGGAAGACTAGTGATGTTTTTCCAAAATGCCTTCTTTGACATGTATTTGCAGTTTTCTGTTGGTCTGGGGAAAATAGTTCACTTATGCTTGTTAATTACATCAAGTCTCAAATAATAGCTACTGCTTCCATAATGTGATGATGCAAATTCCCAGGTGAGCATATTGGGTTTGGTGAGTCACATTTCAGACCACTTATAGAATCAATCATTTGACACCTGGTCCCAGTAGAGATTTTGCTGATTTTAGCTAATCTCTGCCTTTGCACCTTTCTCTTCATTGCAGCTCTGAAACTCAAAATTGATTTTTATTTCTAGAATTGCATCCATCATTGGGCATGGGTTTTTAAAAATCAGTAGTTTCAAAATAAGACAAAAAAGGGCCTAAATGGCAAATAATTGAGTAGTACTGGTCAAAAAGCTCTTTCCTAAATCCCATCCACGGTGAAGTTATGTGGTTCTCCCCACCGTAGGCCTGTTTGTTAAGGAAAAAGTAGCAGAATTGTTGCTAAAAGGCAGCTCTAATAAATTCACCCTCACCCTTTTCCCCTACCTCTCTACCTCCACCCTGAAGCACATTTTGGAGACAAAACCATTGCTGCTGTGATGAGCAAACAGCGCCTCCCCCATTTCTGTTGTCAGGTTAGTGCAAAGGCCATCAGCTGTAAAAAACTGTGGGTCACTGTGGTCAGGTATTGCTGGCACTTGCCCTTGTAGTCTCTGAATAGAAGAAAAACTGGCAATTTAGAGGAATGCCCTGAGGCAGAAATCTCATTTTAATTTACATATTGCGGACTGGTAAACTGTCTTGGAAAAAAAGAAGCTACTCGTAATATACCTCTATATTGTGAGGAGGCAAAGAACCTGATGTTGTTTGGGGCTGTGTTTCATGAGGGCACTGTTAGGGGCCATCATAAGTTTTTCCTAAAACCCTTTAACTGTTTGAAGCTCTGCATGGGTTCAGTAAAGAATTTTGGTCTGGAGCTTGTATTTTCTTCATTTCGCCTACCTCCTCTTCTGCCATATTTCCTGAAGGAAGGGACTAAACCATGCAGTGTTTCCTGCTGCTTGTCGTGCTCTGCCACCCTGTTGATTGTCACCACTGTTTACACACCTCTTGTTGCCATTTCAGAAAGATTTCCGAGTACAGGAACTCCCACTGGCTCGTATTAAGAAGATTATGAAACTGGATGAAGATGTAAAGGTGAATTCACATTCATTTTTCTTATTCATATTGAAGCTAAAATCATGGGTAGGTTATTGCTCATTTCTCTAGGGTTCACAGTTTAATTAAATAAAAACAAAAATATTGTTACTATCTGTTGCTTTTTTATTTCCTATCTAAACTTGTTCAGTGAACTAAAGTCGAACAGTTTTAGTTATTTTAATTTTTATCTCTGAAAATGAGGGGGTATCCTGGTTTTTTCCAGATGTTAAAAAGATAGTGTTTATTTTTTAAAATCAGGTGATATCACCCAGTTCTTTTCACAGTGTAGTGTAATCATGTATCATCAAATCAACAGGACAATGCCATCATCTTGGCATCTTATTACAATCAATAGTTTGTTGATCTGAGCTATAAGACATTTTTGATGATATTGTACCTTTTCTAACCTTTTGATCTGTGAGTTTCTTTTATATGAATTATACTTATAAGAGGGTTTACTTGGGGTTGGCCATTTCTGTATTCCTCCTTTCCCTTTATAAATCTCAGGGAAAGAGCAACTCTGTCTCTTCACCACGCAAAATTAATAGTCTGTTGTATTTGCACAGAAAGCTATCGGTTTGCAGCAGTTTTCTCTTTTATTAGCTCCTTTCCTTGTCACAGTGAGACTTGATAGGATAAGAATTGTTAGTTCCATTTTACAGATACAGAAATAAACACAAAGAGGTTAATGATGCACCCCAGCTGATAGAACCAAGATGCCAATTCTCATCTACTGCTTCTTTAACTCCAGAGCTCTTCCTGTGGCTCTAGCCTGCACAGACCACCTCACCAAAGGTTTAGAGCCTTGTTTGACCAAGAGCTTGAACTTCGAAGCCAGACACATCGATGCAGCTTACATTGCTTGAGCACTTACTATGTGCCAGGCCCTGTGCTGGTTACATAGATTATCTCATATGATTCCCACAATAAAACTGAAAGATTGTTTTCTTTTTCAGTATGTGAAAAATAAATCCCAAAAGGAAGGGAAGCTTGAGGTTTTACCTAAATCTATTGGCTCCCAAGCCCATTATCTTTCCTCATATTGTCCCTCCTTGGATTAGAACTGAAACCCTGCCACTTACTGACTCTATGGCCATGGGCAAGTCACTTCACCTCTTGTAAACCCCAGTTTCTTTGAAAGGCTATGATGAGTATAAGAAAGTGCCTTGCGCGGGGCCTGGCATGTGGTAGGTGCCAGATAAGTAAGTATTCTTTCTCTCTGTTACCTGATTTATTCCTTTACTTATGGATTTCTTTTGCCTTGGAATCTCTTAAGACCACCACCATCTCATTTTCTGACCCTTGCCCCATAGTCCCGTGGCAGGCATGAGGCAAGAAACAAATTGACTGGTTTGAATGACATGCTGGTGACTGACAGGGAGGGCCTACATCTGTTGCAGATGATCAGTGCAGAAGCCCCTGTGCTCTTTGCCAAGGCAGCCCAGATTTTTATCACAGAGTTGACTCTTCGAGCCTGGATTCACACAGAGGATAACAAGCGCCGGACTCTACAGGTAATATTGCAGATTTATGTTGGGAAAACTGGGGCAAGCAGTGCCTTTAGCTGCTTGTCTTGTGTGGCTTTGGACCAAAGATTGTTCTTCCTTATGCCTCTATCAAGCTGACATGTAATTGGCATCTCCACTGTTGGGAGGCAGACATACCTTATAGTCATGGTGATAGTATTTCCCCACCAAGAATCTTAATTTCCAATTCTCTCATGGTTTTCACAGCTCAGTGACTAAACTCTCTTCACTTGAGGAGCCTTTACTATAAACAGAGTCTCAAGTAATAGAGTATTTACCTGTTTCTAGATGTTAACTTCTGGTTGGAGCCTTGAGAGATTCTAGGAAAGGACAATCCCAGGAAGAATCAGCAATCTCACTAATTTCATTAGCCTTTTTGTTCCTTGTCTGCCTTCCTGGGAATCCTTTTCTTCTTCTTTTTTGTTTTTTTGGTTTTTTAATCCAGCAAATCAACATTCATATTATATGTAGAACCCTTGGTCATTGGCTCTGGAAACTCTTGCCCAAACAACCAGGCCCTACTGTTGGAGAAAAGGTCTCCCAGGTATAAGAGGGAAGGGTGTGACAGATACAAAACAGGGATAGTATTTTAACAACAAAGCTAAGAAAGTAAATTATGTTTACTCCGCTTGTTTCCCTTTACCTACAGAATTAAAAAATGAACGTGCTTATTCATTTATTTTACAAATGTTTATTGAACACTCTCAATGTGCCAGGCACTGTTCTAGGCTCTCTGGGTTGACAACACACAAAACAGACAAAAATCCCTATGCTTGAGGAGCCTGCATTCCAGTGTAGCTAGCTATTGCATCATAAAGATTCATGGACGTTACTATATGAAAATTTTAAAGCAAGAAAAAAAGGGAAAAATATTGAACTCTATTGAATGATGGTGCATTTTGAAGTCACAAATTTAATTTATGTTGCTGTGCAGTAAGTCTGTGGATCTAGAGAGATCTAATTAAAGTTACCTTCAAGATCAATTCAAATTAAAAAATAAAATGGGCAAAACACTTGAATAGCCTTTCTTTTTTTTTTTTTTTTTTTTTTTTTGAGACAGAGTCTCGCTCTGTTGCCCGGGCTAGAGTGAGTGCCGTGGCGTCAGTCTAGCTCACAGCAACCTCAAACTCCTGGGCTTAAGCGATCCTACTGCCTCAGCCTCCCGAGTAGCTGGGACTACAGGCATGTGCCACCATGCCCGGCTAATTTTTTTTTTTTTTGTATATATATATTTTAGTTGTCCATATAATTTCTTTCCATTTTTAGTAGAGACGGGGTCTCGCTCTTGCTCAGGCTGGTCTCGAACTCCTGACCTTGAGCGATCCACCCGCCTCGGCCTCCCAGAGTGCTAGGATTACAGGCGTGAGCCACCGCGCCCCGCCTCGAATAGCCTTTCAAGAAAGAAGA
Organism: Eulemur rufifrons; assembly: GCF_041146395.1. Classification (NCBI taxonomy): domain Eukaryota; kingdom Metazoa; phylum Chordata; class Mammalia; order Primates; family Lemuridae; genus Eulemur; species Eulemur rufifrons. The sequence goes on from NC_090990.1 coordinate 28,919,565, forward strand.
TAACACAAATGACCAATAAGCCTATGAGAAGGTATGCAGCATCATTAGTCATCTAAGAAATACAAATTAAAACCATAATGAGATATTGGTTTACACCCATTAAAATGGCTAAAATAAAAAGACTAACAATACCAAGTGTTGATGAGGCAGTGGATTGTCTGAAACTTATTTATTGCTGGTTAGAATGTATAGTGGTACAATTACTTTGAAAAATTATTTGGGACTTTCTGATAAAGTTGATTCCTACTTTATGACTCCTAGGTATGCACCCAAAAGAAATGTGGACATTCTTATATAAAAATATTCATAATAACCTTATTTATACTAGCTAAAAATTGAAAACAAGTAGCCGTCAATACAGGAATATATTGGGACTTTAAATATGAAATGTCTGATTTCGAATCAAAAGTGTAGCTTATTATATCTCAAACAAGAAGCAATACAATCTAAGTATGTGTTAACTATTGACACAGTTTTGCCATGTTAATAGTAGCTTGTTTATGCCAACAGTGAAGAAGCCTAGAGAGCGAATGGCAATGAAATCGCAAAAGGCGTTTTCAACTGCTTGTTGAGAATTGAATATTTTTCCTTGCAAGAAGTGGTCCAAAGCCTGGAAGAAGTGGTAGTCAGTGGGTGCAAGGTCTGGTGAATACGGTGGATGACAGAGAATTTCCAAGTCCAGCCTGTGTAGTTTGAGCAGCATTGTTTGCACAACATGTGGTCGAGCGTTTTCTTCCAAGAGGATTGGCCTGTCTCTGTTGACCAATCTCAGCTGCTTAATCGCAAGCATCCTCATCATTTCATCCAACTGATTGCAGTAGACATCTGCTGTAATCGATTGACCAGGTTTCATGAGGCTATAGTGAATAATGGCAGTGCTGGACCACCAAACAGACACTGTTAGCTTTTTTTGATGAATTTTCGATTTTAGACTGTGTTTCAGCACTTCATCTTTATCCATCCATTGTGCCAAACGCTTGAAATTGTCAAAAAGAATCCATTTTTCATCACACGTCTACAGTGTAGAAATGGTTCACCTTTATGTCGTGACAGCAAAGAAAGTCAAGCTTTGAGACAATTTCTCTTCTGATGTTTGTTTAATTCATGCAGTACCCTCTATCCAGCTGCTTTACCTTGCCGATTTGTTTCTGATCGTCCAATATTGTTGGAATAGTAACGTCAAACCTTGCTGCTAATTCACTCGTAGGTTGAGGTGGATTCGCTTCCACTATAGCTTTCAGCTCGTCATTATCTACCTTGGTCTCAGGTTGCCCACGTGGCTCATTTTCAAGATTAAAATCACCAGAACGGAACTTCTCAAACCATCATATACTGTATGTTCATTAGCCACATCCTTCCCACACACTTTGTGGATATTTCAAGCTGTCTGCGTTACATTGGTTCCATGACAGAACACACATTAAAAAATAACATGAATTTTTGACTTATCCATGGTTTCACAAATATTGCTTTAAAAAAAATTAGAAAGATAATCACAAGCCACAACATACATTTGAAAGACTGAGGATGTACCTTCAGCATAAAAATAAAACAAGTGTCAGCTGGGCGCGGTGGCTCACACCTGTAATCCTAGCACTCTGGGAGGCCAAGGCAGGAGGATTGCTTGAGCTCAGCGGTCTGAGGTTGCTATGAGCTAGGCTGACGCCACGGCACTCTAGCCCAGGCAAGAGAATGAGACTCTGTCTCAAAAAAAAAAAAGTCAAAGTGAAATGTCAGCGATACCAACTGTCAAACTTAGTACTCAAGGAAATCAGACATTTCATATTTAATTACCTAAATATAAATAAATTCTGATATATTCATAAAATGGATTACTATTCAGCAATAAAAAGAAACTATTGCTTCATACAACATGGATGAATATCAAAGATAGTATGTTAAAAGAAACCAGAGGAAAAAATTATACAGTGTATGATACCTTATACTGTCACCATCTATAGTGATAGAAATCAGAATTGTGGTTGCCTCAAATTTAGCAGGATTTGGGGCAGGGGAGGGTATTAACTGGAATAGGTTATAGGGAACTTTCTGTTTTCTTATCTAGGTGTTATCTACCTGGGTTTGTCAAAATCCATCAAACTGTTACTAAGATTTCTGTATTAGGCTGGGCGCGGTGGCTCACGCCTGTAATCCTAGCACTCTGGAAGGCTGAGGCGGGAGGATCGCTCGAGGTCAGGAGTTCGAGACCAACCTGAGCAAGAGTGAGACTCCCGTCTCTACTAAAAAATAGAAATAAATTATCTGGACAACTAAAAATATATAGAAAAAATTAGCCGGGCATGGTGGCACGTGCCTGTAGTCCCAGCGACTCGGGAGGCTGAGGCAGTAGGATTGCTTAAGCCCAGGAATTTGAGGTTGCTGTGAGCTAGGCTGATGCCACAGCACTCTAGCCAGGGCAAAAGAGCGAAACTCTGTCTCCAAAAAAAAAAAAAAAAAAAGATTTCTGTATTTACTGAAGATGAATAATAACTCAATAAAGTATTATTAGCATTAAAGGCAAATTTAAGATTTTAGAAAGACCAATTTAAGTGTATCTATGTTTCCAAAATGCTCTAGAACATTTCATTGTTTGGAAGTGATTATAATATTTTCCCCCACATTCTACCCATAGATAAGCCATTTAGATAGATTTAAGTAGGTGACATTATAAAAAAAATATGGCTCTCTTAAGTGAGTCCTGGCAGTCTTAAGATGTGCCCTGCTTCACTTGGGAGGGTTTATTGTCAAGCTGGTGGTTGGCAAGAAGGGTAGACTAGAGTTTTGCATTTCAGTGGCTTGGGGCCATCACAGATACAAGGGAAGGAAAAAACAGAAAATTTCCATCCTCTCCTGTTTTGCTTGATGAGTCACCTTCTCTTAAGGTGTGGTATATAGAGGTTGCCAAGGATTTCTGTTAGTGTGTTGACTTTTCCCCCAGCATTTTATGAAAAATTTCAAGCATAAATAAAGTTTACAGTGAATACCTGTATACTTACCACCTAGATTTTACCATTAACATTTTACTATGCTTTATTTGTTTAATTTTCATTTTGTTTTATTGTCATATTTATCCCTCTATCCACCCTTCAAGTCATCTATTTTTTTCTATTTTTTCTCTTTTTAAAAAAAAATTTTTTTTTTTAGAGACAGGGTCTCATTCTGTCACCCAGGCTAGAGTGCAGTGGCATGATCATAGTTCACTGCAGCCTTGAACTCCTGGGCTCAAGCAGTCTCCCCAGCTCAGCTTCCAGAGTAGTGCCACCACAACTGGCGAAGTCATTTATTTTTAAGTGCATTTCAAAGTTTACTTTCCTCTAAATTCTTCAACATGCAGATCATTTGCTAGAATTCAATACTTTTTCCTGTTTTTCTTTTTCTTTGAAATTTTCAGTAAATTACAAAAATCTTAACTATACATAAGGTGTTGGTTTTTATTAAAAATCTTCTAATTTTCTCACTGAAAGAAAAGGAGTGGCACACTTGGAGAGAAAACCCCATTAGAGCCTTGGTTTCGGTATCATTAGTCATGTGACTCCTGTGTTCTCTACCCACCCCAGCCTCTGTTCTAGGAACTTCAGACTTCTAATATTCATATCACGTGAAACCACATTTAAGCCATGGATTTATCATTACAATTTTGAATTGCAGTAAAAATCCAAAATAAAAATCATAGCTTTGTGGGAACTATTTAACATATATAGATCCAGTGACTAGAAAATGTTGCAAAAAATTATTGAATTAGGATTTCATCTAAGAAATTCAAAATACATTATTACTACTTGTGAACCAGAGACAAACTATTATTTATGGCCTAAAAAAGGTGGTAAGATTGAATGATGCCTAGCTTTGTTAACCACATAATAACCAGAAACCTGTCTGTGTTGAGATTGCTAGATTTGCATTAATTTAGCTGAAGGATGATAATTTGACATTAGTGGGTAGGGCCTTGGGTGGGACAGGATCAAGTGAGAATAATAGTGGTTGGAGGCTCAAACATCCTGTTTTAAAGCATGAGTTACTGTATCTCTTCTTCGTTGGTATTTGTCCACTAAGTCTGATCATTTGAAGTTTATGAGAGTTTGGTTGTACTTATTTCAGCTATAGACTTGGCCATGAGTATTAGTTTGGCTTAAAAGTTGTCATCTTATCTTACTTGGAAGGTGTAAAGCCAGGTGAACTAGTTTCTCCCCAGGCTAATTTTTCACTCTGCTTTTCTTTGTTACAGAGGAATGATATCGCCATGGCAATTACAAAATTTGATCAGTTTGACTTTCTCATCGATATTGTTCCAAGAGATGAACTGAAACCTCCAAAGCGTCAGGTGAGCCGGGAGGGCACTGCTGTTGCTGCTGACTGAGAGCTCTTTGCACGTGGTGTCAGATATGCTCCTTCTCCTCTCTCAGCACAAGTCATATGCTGTTTCCTTTTGCTCCTCTTCTCTAGACCAGATTCATCCTTAACATCGCCTTCTGTTCCTCATTTTGGATACTTTTAACTCAGTGCCTCTGATATACTTCAGTGAAAATAGACAAAATGAAAATTAAAAACTTAGTTACAAATGGTAAAGTGAAGTTCATTCCAAAGTCTCTTAGGAAGTCTATCAGAATTCTTCATCTAGGATGGGAGAATATTCCCAGCAAGTTATGGATTTTAGATTTTTAAGAAACAGCTTCTCTGGGTCTAGAGTGGTATTTGGAGTGAATGAACTTAGTTTTGTCTTATTCTGTGTTGCGTTTCTGTATATAGTGCCCTGGCTGCACACTAGAATCACCTGTTGAGGTTTAAAAAAATATCAGTGCCCAGGCTCTACCCACTTCAGCTGAATCAGAATCTGTGATGATGGGGCCCAGGAATCAGTACTTTCCAATAAAAACTCCCCAGATGCTTTTAATGTGCAACCAGATTTGAGAACCACTACTTAAACTGTCTTCTAAGCAATCACAAGAAAAAATGAATGTCACCCTTCTCCTCTCTTCTGCCTTCCCCTTGCCAAACCAATTGTTTTTTCAGCACCTTGAGTGCATATAGCCCTCGGTTGTGATTGTAAATAAACCCCAATCCTGTATAATAGCTCATTGTTTTAAGCACGCAGATCGCACAACTCACTAGGTGTAGTAGAGACACTTGGGAAATAGTGACAGAATCTGACAGGAGCAAAGCTGTGCCTTGTTCTGCTTGCTTTACTTTGCTAATAAATTTTTAAGTGTTTTTAATGAATTATTTCTTAGTATATTATCCTTGGAAACAGAGTCATTCAGTGATTCCCATTCTTCCGATGCTGGTCCATATTAATAAGAGTCAGAGAAAGTGTAGGAGAACTGGGCATTCTAATCAGCATTTATAATTCTGACCCTGTATGCGGGCCTTTGGATTAGCAAGCCCTTTGTCACCTCCTTAGTAGAGCAGAGTGTGCCTCACTGCGTCTCCGTTCTTTCTGGGCAGTCTTTGCTACTGTAAACATCCTTGACTGGAAGCTGTAAGGTGTTCAGAGGAGCTTTCAGTCGGATGTTTACAGCGGCAGGCTGCCACGGTCGTCCCCAGCTGCGCATTGGCTTTGAAACATTACAGGTTCATGCCCATAGGCTCAGTTTCTCCTCTTGGGGTACTTCCCTCCTCTCTGAGAAGTCACAACCACAAGAACTCAGACCACTTCTCTTCCTTCAGAAGAAACAGTATCATACACCTGCTTTCCTTGGTGGAATTTTTTTTCTCCTTGTGTCTATCAGAAGTCCCCTTTAAAAACAAGATGGTGAGTTCTCTAATGAAATCAGGCTTTGCTCACTCTCATTGTGCTACCTCCTTGTTCTCTGTGGGCTGAATAGACTGGCTGGAGAGAAGGGTCACATCCTATCACTTCCTCCAAATTCCTTGGTGCCTCTGGCTCTCTCAGCGTGTCAGACAGCTCCTTGTTCCATCCTAGCTGGACTCGAAATGCTGTGATCCATCTCCTTTAAAGTGTCTAGCTGAAACAGCTTCTTGCTGCCTGGATTTAGTTCCTTGTAGGTGTTCAAGCCATTGATTGGCATCCTATTCGGGACAGCTGCTGCTTGGCCTTTGAAAGGTTGAGATTGCTGCAAGCCAGCCTGAAATTCTAAGATAGCATTTTCAATCCTCTGTAGACATGAAGTTTTCCCAAGCTACAAATTGGCTGGCACCTCCTAAAGTCCTTTGAAAGCGCCTACTCTCCAAAACTCACCCTTTCTGAAGGAGGCAGCAGTTCACTCTTGCTACTGAAGCAAATGCACTTTTTTTTTCTTGTGGCTGGCTGCACAACACTATGGTGATGGCTCTGGGATGTGATGCTGCTCATTCTCTGGCACTGTTTGTCAGTCTCAGCTTCTGAAAAGATTGCAAAAGCAAGCCCTCTGGTTGGGGAGGCCACTGCTAAAGTCAAGCAAGTGCCCCATTCTGGATTGATCCGGTCCTTAAGGGAGTGTTCTAGCACTTGGGGTGATCTCCCACTGATGGGAAGAGGAACTAGTCAGAAATATTGAGTTGTGGGTCTAAGGCTCTTGACTTCTCAGAGATGCTTGGGAATTTCTCTTATTCTTCAGGGAAGTAATAAGTAAAGATCATTTGAAAATAGAAGATAATTGAGGCCTGACTTCTGCCCCACTAAAGCTATGAGTTGAAAGTTCCTGCCCATTGAAATGTCATTATCTTTTTACCCGTTTCTAAACCAAGCATCATTCCCTTACTGGCTTGACTTCCATTGGCAGAATAATGAGTCTTCATATTGCAGAAGAGCCTTAGATATGCCTCCTTCTATTCCAGTGGTTTGACAGCAGCCATATCTTGTCCTAAAAACACTAACGTAGGTGCCACTACTTGATATTTGCAGTGTCCTAGACGCTGCCTAGGTAACACACAATCTAAGAGGATATAGTAAGCAGTGTGGAAGGAGCTCTTTACCTGCTCTCACAGCTTTTGGCAAGGGGTATTTTGACTTCTGGGAGGGGTATTTAAAGGATTTGCTTTTTGTCTGGCAAAAAGACCACATTCAACGCTAGATCAGCTTTAGTCAGGGATAACTGGAGACAGAACAGTCACTGGTCAGGGCTAGGAAATGCCAGTGACTCCCTGCTCCCTGATTGCCTACAAGTGGTTCTGGGGCTCTCGGTCCTCTATACCCTCTCATTACCCAAGAGCTTTTCCAAGTTAGGTCTGGACTTTAGTAATTTGTGCTTTTTATAAAATAAGAAGGAGAACTCAGTGGGAAATAAATACATTGAATCTGTTTCAACAGCTTTGCAAAGTGCAGGTGGCCTCTGCTTCTTGGCTGAAAAGGGTATCAGTATTTTATCCCTGCCATAGCCAAGACCTAGTTGCTAGGCTGACCTTTATGCATATAAATACTGAAAAGCTGGAGTTGAAATGGAGTTGACATTGTCACTTTTAAATTGTTCTGGAAATTGAGACCTAGATGAAAATAAAAGGGAATTTCCTTTTTCTTTTGCCTCAGCATAATCATGTTGAAGGTTAAAACTGTTTGGGTCTGACGCACAGAATATATTAACCTAGAAGGTTGATTTATGTTTAAGGACTTGCTTAGAAACCTAGAATGTTAGAAGTATCTCCCTAGGCTGGGTGGATGACCATCAGGAAACCTTGTCATGCAGAGACCCACATTTCTCAGAGACTAGGTATTAACAGTACTAGTTTTAGTATCTTGGCCCCCAGTCACCAGGCAAACAAAAGAATACCCAGCCCCATTCGCAGGGGAAACCAGCTTCTCCCCACACTATGGCCACAGAATCCTAGAAGCGTAGCAAAAGAGAATTTAGGACTCTTTCATATTGGTAACAACTGTTGGCTTCAAGAGACTTTATCATACCACCAACTTGGATTCAGATAAGTACTTCCCAGCCTCTGTCTGCCTGTCTATCTCAATCCATACATCATTCAAGAGGCACTTACTGAGTGCCAACATGGGAGCAGTGGGGATGGTTGGGGGCAAGAGAGAGATGGGGTTTATGTTTTAGCAGGCCAGGCAGTTAATTTGACATGCCAGTACAGAAAAGTGTAATGAGGACAGTACTATGGAAGCACAGTTCGGGGCACCTAACCTAGTGAGGGCCTGGACTCAGTACCAACTTTGTAAATGTCACTTTGGGGAGCTTTGAAGCAGGCCACAGGATCTCTCTGTACCTTGAATAAGTGTCTTTTCCTCTTTTCTGGAACCTGGCTAACTGCCCAAAACAAAGAAGTGAGAAAATGTAGCTAATATTTTTACTTAGCTGGCCCAAAGTGTTTGTATGTTTTTGTTGTTTTTGTTGTCCCAGGCAGGGCCACCATGTGTCACAGGTCACTCCGGATCAGACGTCGATCTCTGTGTCAGTGGTCAGGGGCCGACCAACCCCAGACCCTGTGGACTGTAACCATGCTGTAGTGTGTGTAAACATCCTACACTCTCAGCTGTGAGCTCAAGGTGGCTGGGAGAGGGTTGTTTACTCCTTCTGCCATGGAAAACATCAGCTGAAGAAGGAGCAGTCTCTTTACTCGGCAGATCGGACAGAACGCGACCTCCCTAGTCAGCGAAGGCAGTACCCCAGTGGAGAGCTGTCCATCAGGCCCCCTGGGTTGCGCTTCTGTGGCTAAGTACAACCAGAACCAGATGTGACACTGGATAGACATTTCATCAGTGACCACAGAGCTTTCGATGTGCTTGTGAAAAGCTGGGTACTTGCCTACCAGTGCTCTCAATCCTGACATTTGATTGTGAAATTCCAGCCCAGGAAAAGTCCTGTTTCCCTTTAACCTGTTCTGCCCCCTCCTGAGGTGGTGGGTATAAAATAAGAAGAGTGCTGCCTGTTTGAGAGATTGGGAGCTGGCCTGAGAGGCATGATGTTTGGGTAGCATCTTCCCAATGCTTGCAATTAGCACTGTTCTCGGATCACAGACCTTGACAGCATTTACGGACAGGCACTGCTGGTGCGTGGTTTTTAGTTACGATAATTATTTGCCCGTTTGCAACTCATCACGCAAAGGGTGATTACTCAGTACTTGAGAAAATTGGCTGTATGTTTTGTGAAGCTTATAGAAGAATCTGTTATTTTTAGTTTGATTTAGCACAACTGGTCTCTTCGAATTCCACTCTCCTTTGGCTTCAGATGTGGAGAGCTCAGCATTCAGCAGGCAACTGCACATGGCCTGCTTGGGGGAAGAGTGGAAATTCACTGTGGCGGCTGCTGAGTCGGTTCTTTTTCTCTTACCTGTCTCTCCTTCCACCCCACAGGAGGAGGTGCGCCAGTCTGTAACCCCTGCCGAGCCCGTCCAGTACTACTTCACGCTGGCTCAGCAGCCCACTGCCGTCCAGGTCCAGGGGCAGCAGCAAGGCCAGCAGACCACCAGCTCCACAACCACCATCCAGCCTGGGCAGATCATCATCGCGCAGCCTCAGCAGGGCCAGGTCTGTGGGCTGCAGAGGATGCCCACCCAGCAAGAGACCACCTCCTAGGTTTGGGGTGGGGAAAGCTTGACTAGGTCAGAGGGGCAGCCAAATCATTGCAGAGTATGGAAATTGAAGTCTGGAAAGCTGAGCTTTTCCCCCAATTCAGCTGTTGAGGTGAAGTGTCACCTTAATTTCTCTGGCCCCTGTTTTCCTAATAGGTCAGTTAAGGACAATGTAGTGAACAAGATGTTCTCTAGGGTCCCTTTGAACTCAGAAATTATAGAAGGAAAACAAAATCTCTATAATGCCCCCATGAAGAGTAGTGGGATCTCTGTATGAGGTGTTTTAAGTGGACGCTTACCTGCTGTCCATATCTAGGCCAAAATTGTAATTTGTTCAATTAAGGGGAAATTGGGTGTCATTGCCAGCTTGCACACCTCTCTCCTCTGTGTCATTTCTCCTTTCCATCATATCTGTGTCAGGTAACCTTCTCTTTGTACCATAGTAGAGAGGATTCTTTCTTTCCCCGCTAGTCGTGTTGTGAGAGTGATAACATTCATGTTTTTGGGGGGTCATGAGAGGCTGCAGAGAACTATGTACTGTGAGCTCTGAATCTAAATTCTCTGTCGACTGTTAATTTATTTGTTCATCAAACATTGAGCATCCTCTATGGGTAAAGTCCTGTGAAGTCCTGTGCTATGTATTGGGGATACAAACATGAATAAAACAGTCCTTATTTTCAAGGAATTCAGAATCTAGTTGGGGGCACAAATACTTAAAGGTTATACCACCAAGTGGGAAGCGTAAGGCATTCTTAGGATTATGTACAGGGAGTTAGGGATGTACAGGGAGTTAAGGGGAGCACATCAAAAGGAGAACCTAACAAAGATGTGAGGGAGGTGGTAGAAGAGGAGGTGGTCAGAGAATGTTCCTGAAAGGAATGAGTCTTAGAGGGAACAATGGAAGATAATCAAATAAAGCGTGAAAGGATGATATTGCCAGTAGAGGGCATGGCACAAGCAAAGACTTAGCAGTGGGAAACAGTTCTAGGGAGTGTTAGGAAAATAGAGCCGGCATAGGGGAACATAATAGGCAAGTCTGAACAGATAGACAAGGGACACATCCTGGATAGCCTGTGTCTTCCAGTAGGGAGCTGAGTTTGCCTAGAAAAAAAAAATTAGGGTAGAGGTGGATTTAGATATTAATTATGATCTTAGGATTTATCCCCTGCTCATTTATTTATCCATACAACAACATTGAGTGCTTGCTCTATGCCAGACACTGCTAGGCAGGGGGCGGTTCAAAGATGATTGTAGCTCAGTCCCTGCCTCAAGGGGTTTGCTGCACCATGATGCCTGAGGCACCTTTGGGTAATGCTTGTGCCTCTACAGTGGTGAGAGCTTTACCTGCCAAAGGCTTTATCCCTTTACAGAGTGAACTTAAAGGGAGTCTGCCAAGCCTGGCTCTGATTGGCTGATCATCCTAAGAAGCTCACGGCTGTTGTGCCCTGACAGCAGGGCACACCATACGTGATTTGACAGCTGCCATGCTAACACAAGCCCTCATTTTCCTAAAGTGATTTAGAAATACCTTGGAAATTCTCTTGGGAAAATTGGGTTGATATAGTACAGTGATGAGTTGGCAGCATGTTTTTTTTTTAGTCAGCGAGAATTTCATCTGTCCTCTTCTCTGCCAACCCAGACCTGCTCAGCGTGGAGCTGATAAGGCTTGTGAGGACAGTGAAGTTGGACCCACCCAGCATCTCTTTGGTATTGTTACGCTGTCCTGCTGCTGCAGGGTGGCCTCGTGCTGTCGCACCTCCCTGGACCTGTAGTGATAGCTGTTTCAAGTTGAGTCCAAATATCCTTTGCAGGATAGAATATATATTAAAGCAAAGTTGTAAGGAATGCATATTTTGGTAAAGTGAATCCTGTGTTTTTTGTCATAAATTGGAAACTTATTTCTGGAGGTTTGGGGACAGTCTGAGTTGAAAATTGCGGCACAAGAATGGAAGAGATGTTTCCTGTTGTCCTGGCCTACTGCATGTACTTTTTACTCAGAACACTCTTCTCATCTTTTTCCCTACCCTCCTCCAGTTTACAGTAATACGAGGTTATTAAGTATGAAATGTCCGATTTCCTTAAGTACTAAGTTTGACAGTTGATATCCCTGACATTTCACTTTGATGCTTCTTGTATTGTTCTTATTGTGAAGATACATCCTCAGTCTTTCAAACATAGGTTGCAGCTTGTGATTATCTTTCAAAAACATTTTTAGAACAATTTTTGTGAAACCACAGATAAGTAAAAAATTCGTGTTATTTTCAAATATGAGTTTCGTCGTGGAACCAATGCAATGCAGACAGCTCGAAATATCAACACAGTGTTTGGGAAGGATGTGGCCAATAAATGCACAATCTGTGGATGGTTTGAGAAGTTCCATTCTGGTGATTTTAATCTTGAAAATGAGCCACGTGGGTGACCTGAGATAAGAGTGGATAATGATGAGCTGAAAGCTGTTAGTGGAAGCGAATCCATCTCAACTTACGTGTGAATTAGCATCAAGGTTTGATGTTACTATTCCAACAATATTGTACCATTTGAAACAAATTGTCAAGGTAAAGAAGCTGGATGGATGGGTTCCCCATGAATTAAACAAGCATCAGAAGAGAAATCGTCTGGAAACTTGCCTTTCTTTGCTGTCACGACATAAAGGTGAACAAACCCTTTCTATACTGTATTGTGACATGTGATAAAAAATGGATTCTTGATGACAGTCTAAAACATTTGGCACAATGGTTGAATAAAGATGAAGTGCCAAAACACAGTTCAAAATTGAATATTCATCAAAAAAGCTAACGGTTTGTGTTTGGTGGTCCACCACTGCTATTCCACTATAGCTTCACAAAACCTGGTCAATCAATTACAGCGGATGTCTGCTGCAACCAGTTGGATGAAATGATGAGGATGCTTGCAGTTAAGCAGCTGAGATTGGTTGGTAGAGACCAGCCAATCCTCTTGGAAGACAACATTCGACCACATGTTGCGCAAACAATGCTGCTTAAACTACAGAGGCTGGACTTGGAAAGTCTCTGTCATCCACCATATTCACCAGACCTTGCACCAACTAACTACCAGTTCTTCCAGGCTTTGGACCACTTCTTGCAAGGAAAAATATTCAGTTCTCAACAAGCAGTTGAAAACGCCTTTTGCGATTTCATTGCCACTCGCTCTCTAGGTTTCTTTGCTGCTGGCATAAACAAGCTACTATTAACATGAGCAAAACTGTCAGTAGCTTAGGCGCATACTTTGTACTGCTTCTTGTTTGAGATATAATAAGCTACACTTTTGATTTGAAATCAGACATTTCATATTTAATGGCCTAATAGTAATTTCTCCTTACCTAGCGATTCCTTGAATCTCATCTATAGTTCTCAGAATGTATTCCCTTCCCTTGTAACAGTAGATGCATAGTTGTAATGTTCAGTAGACCTAGGCAGTCTGAAATAAGAACATCAGAGTAGCAGCATCAGTTGAAGTCCATGATTCATTGAGACTCCCAGAGTCATCTTATTGAGGTGATTCTTAATTCAGAGTGGGGAGAGATCATGTCCAAATCAGGGTCAGGGGTCGGTAGTATAAGTGTAGTTTTTAAACTTGGCTCCACCCACCTTCCATCACTACCATCAGATCAGCCAGATATGCTGGGTTCACTGCTCTAGGTAATCTGTAAAGTCATATCTAGGGCTGAAGTTTAGAGATTTGAGGGACTGATTAATCCTTTTGACAAGTTCATGTCTTTACCATCTGTCAAAAGAGTATATTTTATAAGACTACAATCCACTAAGTGTGTGTGAGAGACACAGGATCTGTCAAGCCATATACGTTAGACAGAAATGTCTTAAATCTGAGACTGCCATCTCTAGAAAGTTACGGTTCTTGCTTTATTAAATTCTGTTGATCTGAGGTAGGCTTAGTTAAGAGTCTAGGTTTTAATGGAATTTACTCTCCTGTGGGAAGCCATGCTGTGGTCCAGAGCAGCCATCTGCCCAGTGTGGGCAGGAGCCGCTCTGCTGCCTGGATGGGCGTGAAAGCCTTGCACAAGGGCCAGCTTCAGAGATATGCCCGTGTGCTTTATTTTGCTTTTAATGTCTTACGTGTGTAAGGAGTGCAGGACCCTGAACTTAATTGCTAAATTCCTACTGACTCCACTTTCCATTTGGTTTTGCCCTCCAAATTCATCTGCTCCAGACTTGACTTTGGCCATTTCTCAAGTGAACTGTCATGGTTGCTTTTGATTTTTTCTGTACTGTAGATGCCTTACCATCACTGAACCGGCCGTGAAAAGTTGCAACATTTGAGGCGTAGAGATTTATGTTTAGGGCCCGGGCAGATACTCTGTACCATGAGCCTAGAAATCTGTTTGGCTTTCCCATCTTTCATTTCAGAGAATAACTTTAGTAATGCTCTAAACCCAGAGGACTCTGTAGGTTGAGTATTGTAATTAAGGGTGAGATGAGTTTAAGCATTAGTGAAGGGGGTTTGCTCCTGGTTAACTGCTCATTATTAACCGTTTGGCAATCCTATGGGCTCCGAGCCAGAGCTCATGTGCCTTTCTCGTGACTCTTCCTTCTAGACCACACCCGTGACAATGCAGGTTGGAGAAGGTCAGCAGGTGCAGATTGTCCAGGCCCAGCCACAGGGTCAAGCCCAACAGGCCCAGAGTGGCACTGGACAGACCATGCAGGTGATGCAGCAGATCATCACTAACACAGGAGAGATCCAGCAGATCCCGGTAAGCCCTGCCCTGGAAGTCTGCATGGCTCTCTTCACAGCTTTATAAAAGGAAATACTTAAAGATTTTATATATACATACACACAATAATGTGTGTACGTGTGTGTGTGTGTGTGTGTGTGTGGTTTTTAACCCATATTCTTATTACCTCCACTACCACAACTTGCTTCACTACGTTTACTCCCTGCTTTCCTCTAACCTAGGTTCAGGTTCACCGTTGTGAGGTAGCTCCTCTCTATTTCTCCTCTCTCCAGCTATGCAGAGAAATCATTGTAACCACCATCCCGTGCCAAGGCTCAAAGGCCCTGTGAGGCAGTCCTGTCTTTTGATTAGCAGAGAATAAGAGGGAGGTGTACAGGGAAGGCCATAAATACACTTGTTGCATATTCATGAGTCAGTTCCCAGTGGAGCCTGCAGCAAAGTGTATTTTTGGCTTTCATTTAACTCATCCATTCCTTCACTGTGGACTGCTGCTTCCTGTGTGCCTTGAGAGATTTCATTTCTTAGATTTGTTGGCTTTTTTACTTGTACTTGTTCTTTTGTAAAATATATCCTTGTCTTAACACTTGTCTGTATATTGGTCATTTTGCCACCAAAAACTGGAAAGTGAGTGAAGTGGAGCAATCCTTCTATTTCCTGCCCCTTACCCTTCCTGTTGTAGGCAGGTATGGACTCATTTGGACTTGGCTAACTTCCTCTTTGAGAAAAGCTTGAAAAGTATCCTTAGCTCAATTTAGGAACTGTTCTTATTAATAGAGTAATAGGCTAAAAGAAAGCTTAGGACAGTGGTGTGTGTCTCTCTCTCACGTATGTACACGTGATACCCATCAATTCCAGGTGACTGAGCTCCGTCTTGCCTCATTGTTTCAGCCACCAACCCTAAGACCTCTTGAATCGTTCTCATTTTTGCATGTGAAGGCACAAAAGCAAGTTCATTTAAGCCAGAGAAGAGTTCCCTCTTTGCAGAGACTTTAAGCCTCTGGGGCACAGAGCTTTAGCCCAGAAGATTTGTTGCAGAATTCACAACAACCTCATCATCAACCTTACTGAGACCAGTGAACCTCATTCACTGGTCTCAGACACCTTCTTCAGGAGTCTGCATTTCTAGACTCTTCAGGCATCTCATTAGAGTGCTTGTAATAGTGATGACCTTCAGGAAGGAAACTTTGCTTTCCTTTAGAAAACCCAAGGGGTGGGCTTATTTGCTCTGTATTTAATGTAAAAAACTGTGAGAATCCCTAGGCTGAGGGGCGGAGCCTCCCCAGATGTCTTAACCGAAACCTGAAAGGAAAGCTTCTTGCTTCTGTTGAAGAACAGCTTGGAACCATTTGGCTCACAGCTTTTCACTCACATTTGGGTTTCTGCAAGGAGCTCTTCCCAGCTAGAAAATGTTAAATCCCTATGGCTGTCAGTACACCTTCTCCCACTCCTGGGACAAGGCTTTAATCTTTGATCCTGTGATCCTTGCCTGGAGTTCTGGTGACTCACGGGACCAGCCATTGTCACTCTCAGCTGATGAGGTTTCCCAAGTGTCCACCCCACTGCCCTTATCCCCACAAGCTACTTGACATGATTGCCTAGCAGCTGCGTGATAGGATTTGGTGGGGAATTCAGGCTTGGCGCCACAACTTCCCAGCAGCTCCTCTTGGCATATTCTCAGGAAAGAAATGACTGCAGGTCACGATATTCTTGCCCTGTCTCCTTTGAACCAGATTCTTAATGGGTTTAGATTTTGTGTTTCTCCATCTTGCCTCACGTGGAATATTCTACCAAGAACTTCAGAGTCAGTTTTTTATTGGTAGTTTAAATCCTTTGAGGTTGGAATTTTCAGAGAAGCAATTTGATTTAACACCGCATGCAGGAGAAGTACAGCTTCATCCCATCAGCATTTTCCTCACAGAAGTAAGATTCCTGTGATGAAGTCAGCTCTTGAAGGCTAGAGGGAAATTTGCTTCAGGGCAAAGAGGCAAGACTAGCCTATAGGCCTCAAGAAGCTCCCCCTTGCAACATAGGTAGGCTGGGTAGCCAGGGAGGGTGGTTTCTGGGGCCCCCAGATGGAGACAGGCCAGATCTGCCCATGTTCCCTAAAATTCTTTGATTTGATTCCCCTAAATCGAGGGTGTGAATGTCTGCAGTCCTCTGCTAACCTAATATTATCCCTGCCAAGCCGCAGTTCCTCTCACGTTGTAACTGCTTTGGTCCTCTCTTCATCCCTAGCTCAAAGCACTAATACTTCCATGGTACACTGGAGCGTTGAGAGCCTGAGTTAAGGCTTTTAGTACACAATTAAATGCAGCATGTGGTATTATTGTATTATCTGAGATTTAATCGGAAGCATGAGGGACTCTAAGGGCGCTTTTGTAGCTTTGGTTTCCCATGATGGGGTTTTCTGTGAAAGGTTTATTGATTCTGCTTCCCCTTGGGAGCTGTTTGGCCAGAAGCTAGTGCTGAACACCAAGGATCCTAAAAGTCCAATAGACCCCCATTGGTCCTGGCTCTTGGGGACAGAGATAGTAAAGCAGGCCAGCTCCAGGATGTGCAGCATGGGGCTGGGCAGCACGGGGGCTCTGGCGTGGAATGATGGACATCTGCTTTGGGCTCCCAGTGGACACGGGAACTCTTCACAGTATTGAGAAGTATGGAGATGGAGGAGGAAGAGGTCCACGCTTAAGGTTCAGGCATTCCGATAATGTCGTACAGGCTTTGAGGTACGTTCCTAAAATAAACTGTAATCAAGCAGCCAAGAGCCAGCGAATGATGAGCATGCAGCCATGCTGTTCTCATGTAAGTGACAGGATCTTCCGGGAGTTTTTCACAAAGTCCACTCGGAACATATCCTCTTCTGTGTTGTGTGTCTTGTGGGGTGGGGATTTTGTGTTTTTGCTTGTTTTGACCTCTGTTTAAAAGGGACTTTTTTCAGTGTAGGCTTCTTTGGAGAGTTTAAGGGGTAGAGGGCAATCACCATCTCTGGTCATGGAAAATGTGGCTGGTTGAGATTGTGCTCAGTCTCTTATGGCCTCTTTGTCTCTGCCCCTGCCCTAGGTGCAGCTCAATGCTGGTCAGCTGCAGTATATCCGCTTAGCCCAGCCTGTATCAGGCACCCAAGTCGTGCAGGGACAGATCCAGACACTTGCCACCAATGCCCAACAGGTATGTGCCCCAGAGACATGAGGCTTGAGTTGGAGACCGGCGGAACTGGCTTCTGGCTCAAAAGGAATGTGCACCACACAACTCTCTTGCCACCTCATGCTTCAGCTAAAGGCACCCACCCCCGTACCCTTTATATCTGTTCTGTACCCCAGGGGACAAATGGGGGTAGTTGGAAGATTGGATTCAAAGTGTGTCTCTTACCGTCTAGTTCTTGAGGGACAAAGAAATGCAAGTCAAGGGAAGTCTCAAGGGTGCCCGAGAGAAGCCTAATACGTATGCGTGCACGTCAGACCGCAGCAAGCATTTGCAGACTGCCTAATCTTCAGGCTGAGTTTCCATCTTTAAACCAGGATAACTGTCGCGTTCTGGCACCTCCTGTGGTCTTTGGAAAGCTTGCTTAGATTTTACCCTGACTTCCTCATGCATCCCTAACCAGAAAGTTTGCCCATCTCCTCTCCTCCTGTGCCCTACAGGATGAAGGCTGTGAGTCACAAAGGCTGAAGGGGATGCCTCTCTGGGCCCAGGGGTGTTGGGGGACACGGGAGTCACTGGCAGAGGATGGGGGAAGCTGGTCAAGGGGAGGCATTGTTAATGGATTCTTTTGCCTCAGACCCAAAAAAAGCAGCGATCGTTTAAGAGCTGGACCTGTCTGGCCCAGTTGCATTTCTGGTGATGTATCTATTGACAGTGGTGACAGAGCTGAGTTTGTAGAGCAGGTCTCCGAAGATCTCATTTGGGAAAATGAGAGGAATGAGCCAAAAGCAAGGCTTCTGAGTTCCATGTAGTCGCTGGGATCGTTAAAGGGCCCTTTCCATACCCACTCCCTGGCCTGCCATAAGGACTTGGACTTTTCTATAATTTCCTTAGGGCTCGCTAACACTGATTCACATCTTAAGACTGGTCATACCCTTGGGTCTCCCCATCCCCCTCTTTTTTTAATCTTGTAAGATTCTTCCCTGGAAGCCAGAAAACTTTTTATGGCATGGGAGTGGGAGGAAACGAGAAGGAAGGGTTCTTGGTTTCTCAGAGGTCAGTTTTGGGAACAGAACCAAAGGCAGAAAGTGGGGAGAGGAGGGGGAAAAGGAAGAAGCAGGTGCCTGAGGGCACTTAAAATCTCTGTAAAAACAGGTTGTAATTGTGACAACCTGGCACTTAGTAGGTGAGACACTCAGTAGGTGCTCAATAAATGTTTGTTGAATGAATGCTGAATAAATAACATGTAAATGGAATTTAAAGGTAAGTGAAACTTTCTTTTCAGCTGATGTGAATAGCCATCCTGTTGTTCACAGGACACAGTTAACCTTCTTATCTATGAGGAGTATTTTCCATTTATCTTAGGCTCATTTATTTATTCTACAGACATTTCTTGAATACTTACTTTGCACAGGGGATATAAAGACAAAACCTAGCTCCTGCCCTCAAGCAGCTTATAGACTGTTGGAAGGAAAAGGATCTGAAATAAGGAACAATAGTAAGAAATTGTCATGAAGCCCTCTCACACCTGTCCCCCTTCTTACTCCTGATAGCCTCATGGGTAGGCCTGCAGGGTGGCTTTTGGCCACCATGAGGACACTCGAGAGGACAGCCCTTACCTTGCTGGCTGGCTGTGATGATTCAAGGAGATGGTGCACACGGGACGTTGCCAGTCCAGTGTTCCATAGATGCACACACATGCACGTTCCAGTCCTCTTTCTAGTTTACCAAGCTGCTCCCAGCAGTTGTCATTATATGATGCAGTTCTGCATGTCAGTAAGTTTATTCTAAAATCCCCACATAATGTTCTAAGTACATGTGATAAATATTTTCCTTGCTCCTCCCCTGTCCCTCCCCCTTCCTCCTCCACTCCCTTGGCCCAGAGGGCTGCATATTGCCTATCTCGGAAAAAGTACTTCATAGGTTTGCCACGAGGACTGCCAGGGCCAAGGCCACTTGCTCGCCCGGGTGTTTCATATTCCATTCAGATAATCTGGGTGATAAGGGTTTGGTTTGGAGCCCACCTTCCAAGAATGAAAGGGACCACTTAACACTTCGCCCAACATTTTGCAATCTGCCTTCACTAGCTGAAGGACTCTCAGGATGTCTACCCCAAACCATAGCACATAGAAACTAGGTGTTCTGTTGGAGCCTCAGACCTTGAGGTGAGTGGGTGGTTGGGGGAGTAGGTGGACCTGAGAGAGATGGGTATGAGAGTTGTATTATTACATGCTCCAGGGTTCTCAGTGTGCCTATGTGGGGCCAACTCTTTGGGTAGCCATCAGTGCTAGGAGATTGGGAATGACCCTTCCTTTCCTACTACTCATCCAGCACCTTCTGGCTACTTTATATGCGTTGTCTGACCTGATCTTCACAATCCTCTCCTCGGTGGTGGGCTGGTGGGCCGGCAGGCCCAGACCCTTGGAGCTGACGTGCCTACTCTGCCATCTTGATTCCTACAGATTACACAGACAGAGGTCCAACAAGGACAGCAGCAGTTCAGCCAGTTCACAGATGGACAGGTAGGGTACCCACCTGGGGCAGGGGCAAAGGGTGAGGAGTTGGGGGGCAGGGTAACAGGTAGTATCTGGGTTTGGATGGTTAGGGCAACTGTCCTATCCTCCACTAACAATGAGTGGACAGGAATTGTTCAAACAAGAACAGTCTTTAAATCAAGGCACGTATCCTTTAGATTTATAGACCTGTGGGACTAAAAATAGTCTTAGACATATAACCCACATTGCCATTTTACAGATGGGTAAACTGAGCCCCAGAGATGGGAAGTGCTGGTCATTTCAGAGCCAGGACTGGAATGCGATGCGAGTCTCTTACTTCCTCTCTCTGTAGGACTGTTTTTTTTCCCTAAGCCTTGATGCTTTTTTAATAGCATGGGCTAGTTGAAATGCAGAGAACGTGTGACCTCCCAAGCTCTCTCGGTTCCTGAAATTCAGTAATATTAGACCCATGCAAGGAAGGCATCTTCCCTTTTCCCTCTTGCTTTCCCCTCACAGTACAGTCCCAGAGACCACTGAGCACATGATAGGATGACACACCCACACTTGTGCTGTCTGCTGCCCAAAAGAGAGAAGAGCTAGCATCAGGACTCACCTCTGGCTTCTCCTAGCACCACATGCTAGGCCTACACGCCAGGGTTTCTATGGGGGTCTTGGCTTTTGTTTTTTCCCCAGAGTCTCGCTTTGTCGCCCTGGCTCAAGTACAGTGGCGTCATTATAGCTCACTGCAACCTCAAACTCCTGGGCTCAAGCAATCTTCCTGCTTCGACCTTCCAAGTAGCTGGGAGTACAGGTGCATGCCACCATGCCCAGCTAATTTTTTATATTTTTAGTAGAGACAGGGTCTCACTGTTGCTCAGGCTGGTCTCAAACTCCTGAGCTTGAGTGATCCTCCCACCTCAGCCTCCCAGAGGGCTAGGATTACAGCGTGAACCACCGCACCTAGCCGGGTCTTGGCTTTTGGTTTCTCTGGGGGGGCACCTGAGAAACCAAGTGGCTCGTTGGCCCTAACCGTCTTAAGTGGCTGTGTGAGCTTGTTCTCCACCCTTCATGGGTCTTGGCTGTAGCAAGTGTTTAATACCAGGCCCCCTCATTAGCAGGGCCCATGTAGAAAATGCAGGTTCAGTATAGCTTCAACCTGAGTCAGATACTCTAAGGAAAGGAGGAGAGGGGGTAATCCTACTGCCCCTGCCAGTGAGGGTTACCAAGAGTTGGGGAAATGCTGACTTCCAAGCTGCTGGTACAGTGGTTCGAATTGCTTGTGTTTGTCACAGAGGAACAGCGTGCAGCAAGCTCGAGTCTCTGAGCTAACGGGAGAGGCAGAGCCCAGAGAAGTGAAATCCGCAGGAAATTCAACTCCCTGCACCTCTTCCCTGCCCACCACACACCCCCCCTCACACCGGGCTGGTGCCTCCTGTGTCTGCTGCTCCCATCCCCAGCAGAGCTCCACATCCCCTCCTCCTTCTGACGCCTTGCACTGGGTGGTGGTTGAGGTATCTGGGACCCCCAACCAGCTGGAGGCCCATAGGGAGCTGCATGCCCCTCTCCCGGGGATGACCTCACTCTCTCCTCTCCACCCCTCGCAGCAGCTCTACCAGATCCAGCAAGTCACCATGCCTGCGGGCCAGGACCTCGCCCAGCCCATGTTCATCCAGTCAGCCAACCAGCCCTCCGACGGGCAGGCCCCCCAGGTGACCGGCGACTGAGGGCCTGAGCTGGCAAGGCCAAGGACACCCAACACAATTTTTGCCATACAGCCCCAGGCGATGGGCACAGCCTCCCTCCCCAGAGGACCCGGCCGACCTCAGCGCCTCCTGCAGGCTAGGACACTGGTGCACTACGCCCCACGCCTGGGGGCCAAGATTCTCCAGCAGAAAGATGCAATATTTTTTGTTTCCCTTTTTCCATTTTTTTTTTCTCCAAGGAATCAATATTTCAGTATGTTAAGCTGTGTGTCCAATGCTATGAAATGAAAATATTAAATAACATATTTATGGCATTTTCTTAAAGAGTGTGGTTGAAGGAATATTTCTCCTTTTGTTTTTCTTTTTTGGTTCTCACTGCCACTTCTTTTTAGGAGCAAATCTCCCCGGGGTGTGCCATACGGTATTTCCTAACTCTTGGAACAGCTGCTGCCCCCAAGATTTGCCACCTTGTTCTGCCCTCAGAGTGAATTAGGTGAATGTGTGTACCTGCTTTTTCACTAGTGGTCCTCTCTCCACCCCCTGCACTCACCTCTGTGTGTTTGCACCCAGAGGCCATGGAAACATTCCTTGCATTTAGAGACAGACTCATTCCCCATGGAGAGTGGGTGGTTTCATTCCCACACCCTGCTCTCCCAGGGACCCGAGGAGACTAGAACTTTGTGCATTTTCTGCCCCTCCTCCCAGCCTTTATTTTTTAAATTCATTAAAAATTGTGCTAGTCTCCTTTGCTGCATGGACTTCAAACTGCATGAAATGCAATAAATCTCATTTTAGATAATTAGTCTGGGTTTCTCTGTCTGGGGGCATTCCTGGGGCCACTTTGCTTGGGAAAGGCGTGGAAAAGTTCATTTGTCCTCATATTGTATGGTATGTGGGAAGCATACCATACAATCCCCTTGTGAGAAGGGGATGTCAAAAGCTAAGGTAACTTACGTCGTATATCTGAGTCAAAGTGAGGTCCTCGGCCAATTTTAAAAGTGAACTTCATCAGAATATGTTTGCTGCTCAGAGGTGCCCACCCACATTGCTTACTGGACTACCACACGTGTGTCAGATTGAGCTGTGCCCTGCTTAGTTGAGGGTCAAGGGGGCATCTCTCATGGAGAAAGCTGGCTCTGTGCTGCAAACAAGAAACGAGATAAACCCCTCCAGTCCTGCCTGGCACAGGCTGGCACTCTGAGTTGCCTGCCTTGGCCATGCCCATTACTAAAGGCATGGCTCTGGCCGTGGAGAGCAGCCCAGGCCCCTTGTCAGCCAGCAGATCAGAGGGGTTCTCCAGCCAGGGCCTGCTTCCTGTTAAGTGTGGAGAATAGAAAGAGCATCCCACTTCTTTATTGGCCACAGAGGCCGGTGATGAGCCACCTTTCTCACCTCTACCATGTCATCCTTACAACTAGAATGAGGACTGTTGTCATGGGAAGAGCAGTGAACTGGGTGCCAGGAAACGTAGGTAGATATAGACTTGCCATAAAACCATGGGCCACTCCTTGTCTTGAGACTGTCTCAAAGGGTGAGGTGGGAATGGGGGAAAGAGGCTTATATTTGAAGATTTCAAGTCCGAGCCTGATACTGTTATGATTCCCTCACCAAATATCCCCCACTCTAGATCATGGGGGTAGGACATGGATTGGTTTTCAAGAATGAGCAAAGATTCAGGTAACACTCCTGCCTTCTGTTCTTTCTTCTTCCCAAGAGATGACCCAGATCTCTTGGATCTATTTAAATATCTTGCCCAGATTCAGATCTGGTCAGCTCTGCCCTTTACTTTTGGATTGGGGGAGTCCTGTTGACTGTGTCTTCTTGATGCTGGTAGTTTATAAAGTACTTGGCCATCTATGTTATCTATTTCATTTTAATTCATTTACTTAAGTATACCTTACCTCATTCCACAAGAAAAACTGAGATGGCTTGCAATGAAAACATAACACATGAAATAATAAAATAAGACAAATTAAAATTAGGACAAATATAATTGACTAGGAAATCAGGATCATAGAAAACCAGAACACAAATGTGATGGCCATAAAGCCCTACCTAGTTGTTAGAATTATTTGACCCTGAGCTTCCTGCCACCAAAGCAAAAAGAGATGGGACCAGGTGAGGGATTCACACTATGAAAGAAAGAAAACGTTGTTTTGCAAAAGCAGTTGTCTTAGTTTTGAGGTTTGTGATATGTGGTAGCCTTCCAATATCATCAGGGTAGGTAAAGCAAGTGGTACTGTCACCATGAGAAGTCAGTAGGTCAGCCCCCATATGCGTCTGACTCCCAAGTTCAGTCCCCTCCTCCTATATCCAGTTACCTTCATCTTCAAAATCTCTGGACTTTTCTCTAAAGGAGGTCTTCTGGCCTTTCCAGCTATCCTGTACCAGAACATGTCTTGGTGAGACATCATACAATAAGCAAGTTTTCACCAATAGCCATGTGCCCAGTCGCAAGTGCAGAGAATGCAAGAGAGAGAAAGCAAGTGTGTAGAGGGCCCTGGTCTCCGAAAAGGCAGGAGCCCCACTATTTCAGTTCCTGGCATGCTCTTTCCCACCTTGCTGCTCTTTGACTTGTTCGATTGGAATTTCAGGCCAATCAGTGGGTCCCCATTTCCCCACAGACTTGCATGCTTGTTTTGGAGATGTTTCGATCAGTTGTGATTGGTAGGTAGCTTCCCTGCTGAACACTTTCTCTTTAAATTTTTCTGCCAGCAGGGCCCATCCTAGTGTAAACAAACCCTTTGGTGCAGCCCTAGAGAGCCCCTATCTAATACCCAGCACGATCCCCTTACATCCGGAGCACTCTTTGAACATTTTTCCTAGCACTTGCAGCATCCGTCCTCTGATGATCTTCAGAACGACCCTGCCGGGGAGACAGGAAGAGGGATCATGATCCCTGTGTTATACAGATGGAGTCATGGGAGGTCTAGTGAAGTGCAGTGACTTGCCCAAGGTCACTTCATGAATTGGGGGTGGAGCTGAAACCAAAACACTGGACTGACACCCCCACTTCCCACTCTGCAAACACAGTTGCTCTTTGGCCAAAGGTGATGTGTATGTGTGTATAAAAAAACAAGGCTTTACTAAATGTGAGCTGTCTCCTTTTACTCAGGCTCCCTGAACCAACTGGCCCAGCCCTGAGTATACGTAGAATAAATAAAGCAATTGGGTCTGGTCTGAGGACAGCTGGTAGTTGGGATAACTTTCCAGGGGGCTGATGTTGGAGATTGGAGACCCCTGGAATTGCAAGCCCACTATCTGGCTGGCTTCCTTGCTGCTCTGGTCTGCCAGGGCCACAAGGGGGCAGCATGCATCCCTCACCTGAGTCTGGGAGGTGCCCTGTCTCACCCTCATCTCTACTGGAGACAGTTCTGGGAATCAAGGGGGTTATGATATGACTGTCCCCTTTCTCAATGGGTACTAGATCCTTAGCCCCTTCCTGATCAGACCCTCACCCTTTGAACGGAGAGGGCTCCCTAGGATAACCGCGAGGGCTGGAAACACTACCCTTACCAGAGTATTGCACCAAGGTGGGTAGTTAGATTTGAAGAAGGACTTTCTGACAGCCCAAGTTCATTCAAGGTCCTTATCTTTCCAGCTTTGTTTCTTCCCACTTTCCCTTCCCCACAACCCCCTCACTCCGTGTTCCTGTCACACCCAATTACTCACTGGTTCCTGAACTCACCTCTGTGTTTTCTGAATGTGCCGGCCCATGCCTGGAATGCCCTTTTACTTCTTTTTTCACTTATTGATCTCCTGTCCATCCATCAAGGCCCAATTTAAATGGCCCTTGCTGAGAAACTTCTAATTCCTGGGGCAAAGTCAGCGAAGACCTCTTCAACTTCTACAACCTCTGTTATTAGAGTTCATATACACAGTCATTCAGCAAATGTTCCTTTGACACCTCCTGTGTGTCAGACATTGTTTTGAACGTTGTAAATACTGCTTAAATCTAGAGGTCCCTGCTATCACGGAGCTAATATTGACTGTTGGGTTGGAGGTGGGAATGGGGGGGATAGACAGTAAACACAAGACCAAGTTAGGCTCTGAGGAAACCCCCTATCCCTCTGTTAGAACTTGCTGGTTTGGGCTATCTTCCTCACAGGTGGTCCTTCGCCAGTTCAGGGTCATCTCTGTGCCTCTGGGCCTGGCACCAAGAGGGTAACAGTAAGCGGTGAGTGGGTGAATGAACACAAACCCATCCTTGCAGCCATACTGCGCACATTCCCAGCTCTGCTCATCTGCTCTCACCGTGACTTTTTTTTCTTGTTAGCAATTTTTTATTGATCTCTGATAATATGCTAGGCAGGGGTGTTAGATGGAGATTGTCCTTCTAAGAAATTTCTGTACTGGAAAATACTTCTAAAGCTTAGTACCTAAATGGATTCTCATTTCATCTTCACGTCAAATAAGGTAGGTATTCGCCCCATTTTATAAGCAAGGAATTGAGGCTCAAAGAGATTGAGAAATTGCCCAAGGGCACCAGCTGGTTGAATGGAGCCAGATGCTCCAAGAAGGAGCCCCTGTCCCAGGTGGTCTTGTCCCCTCTGTGATTCATTTCCTGTAGAGAATGAAAGTCCCCTTCCGCACCACGCCCTAGGTAGGACCTAACCTTTGTCCCATGGCTCCCGCCATCTATAGGCCTCTGTAAGGTGGTCTCTGACCTCCCAAGAGAGGACCCTAGCGTAGAGGACAAGTGCCCAGTCACATGAGCAACTTGGGCATGGCCTCTTCAAAGGCCCTAGAGCCAGGCCCCTACCATGGCCCAGGAAGAGGAGGCAGAAGGACAGTAAGGCTGGCACTCAGAAGGGAAGAACCTGAGCTGGGCCCCCACTGGGCCAGGCTGGGCGAGGCTCCTCTGCCTGGTGCTGAGAGATCGGAAGCAGAGCCCCGCCTCCCTCCCTATCCCTGAGCCCCATCACCTGTGAGCTCCCAGCCCCTCCCTCAGTCCCTGCACCTCTCTCTGTGAAGGTCTGTGGAACAGAAGCTTTCTAAGATCTTGTATGTGTCAAAATGTCTTTATTTTGCCCTTTCATTTAAAAGACAGTTTGGCAAAATATGGAATTCTAGGTTCACAATTATTTGCCCTCAGCACTCTGAAGATATATTCCATTGTCTTTTGGCATCTGTTGTTGCTGATGAGAAGCTTACTGTCAGTTCAATTATTGAACCTTTGTAGATAAGCTATCTTTTCTCTCTGGTGGCCTTTAGAATTTCCTCTTTATTCTTGATATTCTACACTTTGACTACAAGGTGTCTAGATGTAGTTTTGTTTGTTTTGGTTTTTACTAAGCAAGCTGTGGGGCTTTTAAATCTAGAAATTCATGTCTTACGTTTGGAAAGAGCTTAGTCACTCCAGTATCTCTTTCTGCAACTTTAATACATATGTTGGGGTTTCTCATTCAACCCTATTATCTTTTCTTTTTTTTTTTTTTTTTTTTTTTTTTTTTCTTTGAGACAGAGTCTCACTCTGTTGCCCGGGCTAGAGTGAGTGCCGTGGCGTCAGCCTTGCTCACAGCAACCTCAAACTCCTGGGCTCAAGCGATCCTCCTGTCTCAGCCTCCCGAGTAGCTGGGACTACAGGCATGTGCCACCATGCCCGGCTAATTTTTTCTATATATATTTTTAGCTGTCCATATAATTTCTTTCTATTTTTAGTAGAGATGGGGTCTCGCTCTTGCTCAGGCTGGTCTCGAACTTCTGAGCTCAAACGATCCGCCCACCTCGGCCTCCCAGAGTGCTAGGATTACAGGCGTGAGCCACCGCGCCCGGCCCCTATTATCTTTTCTTTCATAAATTTAATCTCTTTATTGTTCTGTTCTTCATTCTGGAGGATTTCCTATTCTAGCTTCTCATTCATTCATTCTCTCCTCAGCAATATTTACTAACCCATCCATTGATTTTTTAAAATGTCAGTGACTTTAGTTTTCATTTCTAAAATTTCTAGACAGTTCTGTTCATTTCTGCTACATGTTCCTGTTCGATATCTTTCTGTTCTTGTTTTATAGATGCTATTTCTTCCTTTATCTTCTTGAAGATTTTAACTATATTAAACTTCCTTTCAGATTGCTCTATTATCTCTAGATCTTTTGGTATGAATTCTCCCATGAGAGATATGTCTCTGAAGGTATTGTGCTTCTAATATGTTGGGAAATTTATCCTTGAGATTATTTTCTGCACATTTTTCTGACTGTGCCCTGAGATATGGAGGCTGCCCTAAGTCATGATTTCTGTTATATGTGATCAAGCCGTGTGGAAGTGCACCAGCCTCAAACCAGCTCTTATGCTAGTGTCTTGGATTGTGATTTTTGCATGGCATGGATATCAAATCCTGAGCCCACACCCCATGTAGACAGGCTGAGGTGTCATACTCATACGGGTACTCTTTCTACCGAAAGCCAGAGCCAGGTGGCTAGCAGGCAGAAGGATTTTAGTCCTGTTCATGGCAGGCCACACTTTCCTAGAACCAGCTTTAAGTAGGGAGCCTACAGTTTAGCCCCTGCCACTGATGGGGTCTGCAACTATATTTCCCACCCCTACTGGAATACTGAACCCTCGCTCAGCTTCAACTCCTGCTTGCCACCAGGAATTCCATCTCATTTATGGCCTGTAACAATTTCTCATTCTTGCTTTTGAGCTTGAATATGTATTTTTTTTAAAAAGTATCCAGCATTTACCTTGCAATATCTAATATTTCAAATAGGAGGGACTTCAATAAGTGGGTTTTTTGTTTTTTTTTACAGTTTTGGCAATTTAGAGTCACAGAAAGATGCTGAGGGGACCCCTCCCCCCACAAGCTCCAAGCCGTTAGGGTGGCTTTGTTCCCTCTCCTCTCCCAGGGGCATCAATAAGCTTTTAATCAAGCTTGACCTGGATGAAGTCCCACTCTCTGAGCCTCCCACCTCTGCCACTGAGCCCCTGGCCTCTCTTTGGAGCCCCCATTCTCCGCCCTCAACCCCTCTCTCCCTTACCAGGTGTCATCTGCTTTCTAAACCCCTTCCCTGCTACCAATCTTCAGTCCCTCCTACTCACAGCATCTCCCTCCCTGAGCTCTCATCCAAGTTGCTCCCACCAGGGGAGCATGGAAGTTCTTTTCCATTGCATACTCAGCAACTCAGAAAAATCCTTCCTCTTCATTTTTCAACCAACTCCACTGTCCCAGTGGCTCTCACGGAGAATGTGGAGCCTACCAGCAGGACCACAGCACTGTTGCCTTCTGCATGGTCTTCCAGAAGTTGAGGTTAAGGAGGAAGAATCCTGAAGGCAGAAGAGGAGCAGCAAGAAGGGGATGGCTTTGATCTTCATTTCCACACCCCTTCCTCCCTCTGTTTCTCCTCCCTGGGGGCCCCCTCCAGCCCTTAGGATCAATGGGGGTTCACTTTCGCTGAGCTCAGCGACACTGCTCCCTCCCCACTTCCTGTGGCTCTGAGCTGACTGGCCAGGCCTGCTTGGTCTAGGCTGGGGACAGATCAGGGTGATGGGGCAGGGAGAGAAACTGTCATCTGCTGGGTGGCTTGAGTCTTGTGTCCTTTCTGGGCTGCACAGGGAACAGGAAAAAGGAGTTTCTTTCATACCTTCTCCTCCTGCTTTCAGTGGGGGTGGAGTCCCAGAGGTAAATAGTGTGATGCTGTCACCCTGTGAGCATTCCAGTCCCCTCCTAGGAAGCCCTCCTAGATTGAGAAGAGCTGCCAGGACCAGGAAATTCCCATAGCATCTCCCCTTCCACCTCAAACACACGCCTAAAGAGTAGTAAGATGAATGGTTCACATTTGTGCAGCTCCCTGCATGATCTGCGACTTTCTCACACATGATTGCATTCAGCCCTCCAGAGAGCCAGGGGAGGTGGGGAAGCGGTGGAGTGACTTGCCCAAGGTCACCAGCTAGTCCAGAGGGAGAGCCAGGACTGGAAGCCCAGCCATGAGTTGTAGTTCAATGCTCTTTCTGCCTCTGGCACTGCCAACCTCCCCAGGTGCTGGTGCTTCCCGCTTCACCCCTCCTGAGCTCTCCTGTAGGGAGCCACAGCCTCTGCAGCATGCCCAGGCCCGAGCCCTGGCTGGGCTTCCTGTTTCTTATCAGGCCAAACTGGACCCTTCAGCCTGGCATTCGAGGCCTCCCGTGTCCTCCTGGCTAAGATTGCTCTTGCTCCCCCGTGCTCTGTAACATCCTCCCCACCCCAGTAACCCCCACCTCCCAGCCCCTGCACACATTGCAGCACAGGGGTTATGAGCAAGGCAAGTCTCTTCACTGAGCCTCAGTCTTCCTGGGCTGTAAAATGGGGGTGTGAACAGTATTAAGTCACAGGGTTGTTGGGATGCTGAACTAGACAATGTAGGTAAAGTGTCCTGCACAAGGCTTAGCAGTTAGCATGAGGCTCAGTAATGGGAACTGCAGGTATTATTGGTTGTAATTCTCTGAACTTCTCCAAGTTCTCCCCACTCCCATCACCGGGAAGGCTCCCTCTGTCATTGCCTGTGGGGACTTCTCCCTCATCTGACCCCTAACAACCCTTAGAGCTGTAAGAAAGCCCAGGAGGTTCTGGGGTACAGGGAGGGAGGAGGAGACAGGTGGGTGTAACCCAGATACCCTCACCCCAATTCAACCAGAGCACCTTTGCTCCAAAGCTTTGCACACACCGGAGTGCTACCTTATGATTCTGTCTGTAAAATGGATTCTATTGCTGATAAAGTGTGAAAACCTCTGACTTAAGTCACTCCCTCCTACTTCAGGAAAGGAGTCTGAGGCCTTGATTGACCTGGGGTCACAGGGAACTCAGCGACAGGCTTGAGCCTAGCCTGAGAGACCAAAGTCCTAGGTCCTTCCAGACCTCAATGCTTTTCAAACCTGGAAGTCTCACTCCCTGGCAGGAATGAGTTCTGGAGAACAAGCATTGGCCATGTGTGGTTCTCCTAAGCCCCCAGCTGATCCCAGCACTCAGTGCCCAGTAGGCAGGTGCCAGCCAGGGGAGAGCACAGGTCACAGACAGTTCCGGGGTCACAAATGGGTTGTGTGTCCTTAGGCGAGTCTCCACACCTCTTTGAGCCTAAGTTTTCTCACAAGCAAAGGGCTGCTCTTTGTCCCAAAAGGGACAGGACCTGGCACACAGTTGGTGCTCAGCAAATGGGAGCACTCTCCCTCCCCACCCTTCCTCCCAATCAATACCTGCTCCATTGATGGACCAGGGGGACAGTGATGAATTGCAGGAGATCTTGGAGCCCTGCCCCCTTCTAGTACAGATGGGGACCCTGAAGCCAGAGCTGGGAAAAGACTTGCCCAGGTGGGAGTGAGTCTTAGAGAGTGAGTCTGGGCAGAGCGGGGACATTTGGGCACCGTTACCAGGGAGGGAGATGAGGGCTTGGGCATGGGAAGAAAGCTGCTGAGGGTGGGGTCAAGGGAACAGGTGGGAGAGAGGGAAAGAGGAGGATGGGAAACCACACTGCCCCTTCCCATCCTCTCCAGCAGAGGGGCCGGCTGAGCGAGCCTGAGACAGCTGTCTGCTCAGAAAAGTGTCTTAGTCACCAAAGGCTGCAGTGGGGAAAGTCCATCCTCCCAGTCATGCCCTGGGAATCCAGATGGGGGCAGGAAGGCCGCTGAGTGACCCTAGAGTGTCCACCTGTCCTCTCTGAACTGGACTTTCTCCTCTGTCCCCTCCCCTCCTTAATACACACACACACACACATACACACACACCCTAACTAAACTTTGCTATGGCCTCCTAGAACCATCTCTCCCATCCCACCCCTTGGGAAGAGTTCCATGTCCCTCTATTACACATACACCTGCAGGACAAACAGGCTTCTGTGCCCTATGAAAGTCCTTCCTGAGATCTAACTTCCATTCCTCTAGCTACAACCACAGTCTCTTTCTGCCCTCTGCTGCCTTCGAGTGGGTAATCTGGAGCCGGAGTCGGGAAAGATGACGAGACCCTCTCCCTGTAGTGACAGCTCCTCACAAGGATGGGAAGGGACCTTTGCAGTCCCCCAGCTGGGCAGAGAAGCATGGGGTCCAGAGGTGGTGCTTAGCCTGAGGATCAGATTTCCCAGAACAGACCCAATTTCAGATATTCTGGGCAGTGATAAGGGAAACCTGAATTCAAGTTCTATTTCTGCCCACAGAAGAGCCTCAGAAAGACCCCCATGAAACACCGCCAGGCCCCTTGCAACTGCCTTCGTTTGCACCATTCATGTCCCAGACCTTAGTCCCACCCACAGGACCCACGACTCGGAAGGCCCAGACAGTCCCACAGAGTCACGGAGGCAGTGCTGTGTATTTGGGGGCTGCGTGCTATTTTCAGCTTGTAGGGAGAGGATGGTTAACTCAGCATCCATAGTGGGGCCCTCCAGCCCAGAAGCCTTCCCCAGCCACCAGTAGAGGATTCGGGCATAACCTGCCCATGGGCACTAGGCTCTAGCCCTGGGCACACCTGGAGCCAGGAGCAGCCAGTCAGGTCAGACCCCAGAAGGCACCCCCAGCTAGGCAGAGAGGAAAGGGTCACTACGGGGTAGGGGTAAGGACCAGCTGCCAAGCCCAGCTTGGGGACCCCTCCAGTCCCGGCAGCCCCCTCCCTGCCTGCCCACGGCCCTGCCTCTCTCCCTCCCCCGCCGGCGCTCAGCAGATCAATGCTGCCTTTGCTGACAGCTGAGAATCGAGCTCGCCTTCCCGCCCCCTCCCCCGCCCCTCCCGCTCGGCTCCGTCCCTCGAGAGCCTCCCGGAGGAACCGGGAAGAGTTTGCTGTGGAAGCGCTTCACCCTGGGGCACGGCCTGCGGAGGGAGCGGCTGGCGTGGCAGGGGAAGAGGATCCAGAAACCCAAATACCACCCTGTGCAGGGCAGGAGGGCTAAAGGGGAAGTCCGCCGCTACAGCCAGAGAGATGGAGGTCGTGCACTGAGAAGAACTTTATCCATGGGATAAAGTCTCCCTTTTCCTGGTTGGGATTCTGTGGGTCTTTGGGGAAGGGGGTGTCGGCCCCCACCACACACTGGCTCAGAGCTTACCTCCAAACACCCCATCAGCCCTGAACCTGGTTCCCTGACCTGGGAGTGAGACAAGGGGAGGCAGGCAGCAGGCCCCGGGATCAGGAGAGGCCCCTCTTCTGAGCAGGGTGGCCTAACTGGGGAGCTCTTCCCCCATCGTGAAGAAGGGAAGTTGGTGGGAGGAAAACTGAGCACACCTGAGGCCCACTGTGTCACACACACTCTGATACAGCTCGCGGGCACCAGGCCTTTCGGCTGCAGCTACACACCCAGCCACGCACAGCCCTGGGCACACCTTGAGCATCCCGCACAACGGCACAAAGGGCACGACCCCGAAGGGCACACCTCATGCTTACACCACCGCTCCGCAGCTTGCACATCCGTCTTCGCATCCAGCCACAGCGTACCCACGACCCACACCTTCACCTTCACTGACTCGCTCCCACCACCTGGCGGGCCCACAGCCACCCACGCTGCACGCACAAGTAGACACTCCTCCACCCATTCACACCTAAACTCCACGAGACACCGCGTCCCGTCCACGGCCGACCACGGCCACAACTCCGCTCTCCACGCCCCACTTTCCACAACCACACTCGCGGAGTCCCAGCCCCGGCTGGCCTTCGGGGCCACACTGCCCCACGCCGCCGTGCACACCACTCGCACACGCCCAGCCTCCCGGCCCCGCGCGCTGCCCCCGCCACGCGGTCCGGCCCGGGCACCGACTCGGCGGCCCGCGCGGCCCGCGCGCCCTGCCCCGCCGCCTTCTCCCGCGTCCCCTCTCTCCGCCTCGCCTCGCTGGCTCGCTCGCTCCCTCCCGATTTGGGAAGGCGGCCGCGGGGCGGGCGGGGGCGGACGGGGGAGGGGCGGGGCGGGGGAGGTTGACATGTGAGCGGCTAGCCAGCGGCAGGTGGAAAGGCGAGCGGCATGGAGCGCGTAATAAGAGAGTTGGAGTCGGAAAGAGCCGCCCCAGTCGCCGGGGAAGCGGGCGGTCAGTGCGGGCTCCGGCGGCCCCCAGGCTCCGAACGCCCGCCCCCGGCCCCGGCGCGGCCCCGGCCCGGCCCCTAGCCCCCGCCGCCCGCGCCCGCCCCGGGCCGCCCAGCCGGCCCCGGGTCCGAGCCATGCGCCGCTGAGCGCCCCGAGCGCGCCCCCGCCCCAGACCGTACCCGGGCCCCGGCCTCCCCCCGCCCGGCGCCGCCCATGGCCGAGGCCCCCCCGCGCCGCCTCGGCCTGGGCCCCCCGCCCGGGGACGCCCCCCGCGCCGAGCTGGTGGCGCTCACGGCAGTGCAGAGCGAGCAGGGCGAGGCGGGCGGGGGCGGCTCCCCGCGCCGCCTCGGCCTCCTGGGCAGCCCCCTGCCGCCGGGCGCGCCCCTCCCTGGGCCGGGCTCCGGCTCGGGCTCCGCCTGCGGCCAGCGCTCCTCGGCCGCGCACAAGCGCTACCGCCGCCTGCAGAACTGGGTCTACAACGTGCTGGAGCGGCCCCGCGGCTGGGCCTTCGTCTACCACGTCTTCATGTAAGTTTGCGACCCCGCGCCCCCTTTCGTGTCTCCGCGATCCCGCCCCGCGCTGCCCCCGCGCGAGCCTGGGCTCCCTGGGGACGGCCGCCCCGCCCTGGCTCTGCCTCCTGCCCCCATGCCCCGCTGCCGACCCTCATCTCTCTCACCCCAGGCCCAGCCCCGTTTCTGATCCTCCCTGAGCCTGAGCCTGACCCTAACCCCTGATGTCCCTGCTTGACCTCGCTTCTGACCTCCCCCCACCTGACTCCTTATTTCCGTCCTGATCGCCAAGCCCTGCTCCTCTGTCCCAGGTACTCCCCACATCCGGCTGCTTGTCCCGCCGTCCACTCTGCAAGTCTGGGGCCACTGAAGTCGGTTCCCTTTTCCTCTTCCCCACCTCTGCCTCCCTGTGTCCCAGACACACAGAGGACCCCTTGGCCCCCACACGCTTTGTCGCCTCCTCCCCAGCTCTGAGGTAGCTCTGATGGGCTCCCACCTGGGCTCCCCTTGGAGATGCCCCTCTCCAGGGACGGCCCTCACCCCAGCTCAGGGCTGGCCCCTGATTGTAGCTGTTTTGGGGTCCTTGTGGGCCACCTGGGCCCTGACCCTCCTGTGTGCAGTGTCCGACTTTGTCTGTTTTCGTTCTGTTTTCCCCTCCACCCTCAACTTCCCAGTGGCAGCGGCAGCTACCCTGCCTGCCCTGCCCGCCCTGCCTGCCCTGGCGGCTCAGCCCTGCTGGCCTGCCTTGCTGGCCGGCGGCACCAGGCCTGGCTCTGGGCACTGGGGAAAAAGAAAGAGGAGAGGGGCAGGTTTGGAAACACTGAGGCTGCAGGCCCTCTCCTCCCCCTCACCGGTTCCTACAACTTTCAAAAACACTGACCCCTCTTGGATGTGAAGAGTGAATTTTGGCAGCTCAGAGCTCAGTCTTGGGGGACGGCCTGGCCCAGTCGGGAACATGAGAGGCCCCACAGATATCAGTTGAAGGGCTGGGCCTGGCGCTGGGACGCTCCGAGGTGCCCGTGAGAGACCTCCGGTCCCTGGAAAATGTGCTGCTATTAATCCCTTCTCATGACAGTCAGAGAGGGCCCTCTGGTGTTGTGGTCTCCTGGGTGGCCCACTGCCTGTCCACTTGACTGTCCGACAGTCCTTCTTGTCTGGCTGTCCCTCTGTCACACTGAGTTTCCAACTGTAAGTTGGCCAGTCTGTGCATCTCTCCACCTAACTGTCTGGCTGTCCTTCTATTTGTCTGTTTCCATCCCTCTGTCCTCCTGTCCTGTTATCTGTGTGCCTATCTGTCCATCTGTCTATCCACCTGTCCACCTGACTGTCCACTCTTCTTCCACCTGTCTTTTCCCACCTGTCCTTGGATCTATCTTCCTGCCTGTCCCTCTGATGCCTGCTTGCTTGCCTCTGCCCCATCTGAACTGGGCCCACAGAATTTCGAGGTGAAGAGGTGGGAGATGCTAGCATGGGGAGGGGTAGAGAGAGAGAACTCTCAGCAGTTAAGTACCTGGTGGTGCAGCCTTAACTTTGTGCAAAGACCCCGGCTGGGCTAGGCGGGGGCAAAGAGTTGGAATTGTTAAGGACGTGAGGTCAAGCTTTGGGTGGTGTCAACGGTTAGGAGTAGCCCAACCCCTAGTGCCCACTAGGAAGTCTGGATGAATATTTGCAGCTACAGAGAGGACGCTGGAGTGATGAAGGTTCAGTGCTGGTGGAGTTGGGGCGAGAGGCAGGGGACTGCTCACTAAGAGTGGCCGCACGGCCCAAGGAGGGTGAGACAGTCCACAGAGAGCAGCTGTGCCCAGCATGGGCTCCTCTTGCAAGGTGACTTTTCTACCGCATGGCTGGGCCTGGAGAAGCCTATGGGCTCTGAGGTGAGGGTCCTTAGCGCCAGGCTTGGCCTCTCAGCCCCGACGAGGGTCACTGGAGGTGAAGGACCTGCTGCCTCTCTCCTGGCCAGCTGCTGCCATGGCCTCCTCTGGAAGGGCCTCCCCTTCCTCTCCAGGAGCTAAATCCGCTGACACCTTTACCCCACATCCTGCTGCTTCAGGATGCCAGGAATGCCCTGGCCAGGGGCATGCTTGTCCTAACCACTTGTCCCCAGGAGGCCAGGACTAGGCATTTCTTGGGAGCTGGGGGGGGGCGGGGAGCGGGGAGGAAATGAGGCGTGAAAACATCCCAATGCTAAGGGATCTCAGGGAATTAGTCGAATTGGTCGTCCATCTTAGAGGTCAAAGGGGGCTGCAGGGTCAGGAGCCCCTCCTTTTGTGTGCTCTGTGGCCTGGGGTTGATCACTGGGCCTCTCTGAGATTTAGGTTGTCAAAGTGGGTAGAAACCCCAGCCTTGCAAGCCTCCGTCTTGGATGAGGAAATGGGTGGGAAAGCGCTTCGTAAGCTGCGAGGGCCTGAGTGTGAGAGACTGTTAGTATTGGGGCTGGGGGAGGGGCCCACACAGAAGGTCTCTCCTGTTCTCGAGGAGCTCCAGATGTGGGGTTTCTCAGTCACTCGCTGCAGGGTCTTGTGTATTCTTGCCAGGAAGTACTTCCTGCTGTTGGACCTCTAGCCCTCTCGGTGCACTTTTGATCAAATCCTTTCCCCCTCCCCAGTCTCCCTCAGAGGCAGCCCAAGTGAGGGGGGCCCCATGGGTAGGACCCCCTTCCCAGGGACGCAGGCTGTGGCAGGAGGGGCCCCAGCAGAAGAGCCTGCAAGAGAAGGGCTTGGGAAGGAGGGAGGAGCTGGGGTGAGCGCGCCAGTTCGCCCTAGGGGACACCCCCTCACACCTGCCAGCTGGGCCCCTCTGGGCCCCATTCAGAACCTGCACCTTTCTGGCACCTAGGGCTGGGGTATGGCCCAGAGGACAAGCCCTGATACAGCCTCTCCTGCCAGCAGCTGTGGCCTCTGGGAAGTGAGAACTGCTGACTCCCATCTTCTTGCTGAGATCTAGAATGAGGGGTCTCTGGGCCCCTCTGTAAGCTCTCTCTCCTTCTCTAGGTCCTCAGTCCCATCACCAAGCCCCAAACCCCTCCCTGTGCCCCAGTCTATGATTTAAGCCCTCAACTCTTCAGAGGCCCCGCTCCCTGAATTTTAAGAAATACCACCTTGCCGCCCATCCTACTGTCTGAGCCCTCGGGAGGAATGCTGGTGCCGAACGCCAGCTCGGGGTGAGCAACACCCCCCCTCGGAGGCCACACCGGCCTCCCTGGAAGCCAGAGGGCCGGAAGGGGCTGAGCAAGACCCCCTCTCCCGCCAGCCTCTCCAAGGTGCTGGGAGACGGGTGCCCGCTGCTCCCAGCCCCCAGCTGCCTAGCAAACCCTCTATGTGAAGGTTTATGGCTCTGTAAACATCCTCCCTCAGCCTTGTCCCCGGGGTCAGAAGCTGTGGGAATGGGGAACGAGGAGGTGGGGGCAGCTCCTGGGGCCCTCAGACTCCTAAACCCGGAGCCCCGTGACGTCCCCTGCTGACCATCTGAGAGAGGGAATGTCGCCTGGGTTGGAATAATCCCAGGAAGATGTACCCAGAACCCTTAGGCATCCCTGCTAGGTCGGTCCTTACATTTGACAGCCCCATTTTACTTATGAGACAACTGAGGCGCTGAAGATCAAAGTCACATGGTAAATTAGTGGCAGATGCAGGGGACCAACAGGCTGTTAACTGTTCCCTGCGGCCGCCTGGCCAGGCACTCAGAGTTTGAAGTGAAATCTCTGATGGTGCGTGCAGCACGGGCTACGTGCTGAGCACGCTCTGTAAACCGCTCTCGCTGCGCCCTTCAACAGCCCGGCCAGGTGGGAACTGTGGTCCTCCTCATTTGACAGGTGAGGAGGTGGAGACTTAGGAGAGGTCACTCAGTTAACGTGGAAGGGCCTCGGCCTAGAGCCGGGCCTGACTTGGAGCCGTCGCTCCCTGCACCTCGGCCTCAGCCAAGCCCAGGCTCCTCAGAGCAGTGCGCCTGTGTCATCCATCTCTCCGGCCCGGGCACCCGGCACACAGGCAGCGGGGGTGGGCAGTGATCGCATTTTGTGGAATTGAGTGGAAACTTCCAGCCTTACCCAATGCGGCCACACTTTTGATGTACACGCATCTCCCCACTGTGTGTCCGTCTGAATGCCTCGCGTGCACACTCACTGCGACGCTGGCACACATGCGGCACGCATCCAGTGAAAAGGCGTCTAGTGCACAGCTGCCCCTGCCTTTTCCCCAGCGTCACAGACACGTAGCCAGAGACTCACAGCTGGCCTGTGGCTCCAGCCCAGACCCCTAGGACAGAACAGAGCTGGCTCCATTACTTGAATGATTTGCCTTCACTATCCACAACTGCAGGGCTGCCCTTATAGGTCTGTCTGTATTTGTGCGTCCACCCTGGAGGGCAGCCCCAGACTCACGCAGGAGTAGGGTGGCCGGCTTCCTAGAGCTTTGCTGGCCCTCGCTGCTCCTGGAGGGCCCTCTGAGGTCCTTCCATCCAACCTTGCGGTGTACTGCTGGGCACACCAAGGCACAGAAGGGCGCAGATACTCATCTGAGGTCTTGCCTAGTGAGTCAGTGGTAGGACTGTGCCGGGAACCCAAGGCTTTTGTCTACCAGATCAGGACTTTAGATAACAATTTCTTAGCCCTAGCCAATAGGGAAGACTGATGCTCTAAGAACTTCGCCTTGTGATTGGGAGTCTTTGAGTGTGACCCAAATTTTTCGTGCTGCTGCTTTTCAGCCTGGCCTTTGGCTTGATCTTTGTAAGGAGCAGGGAGAGACCATGGTATTCCTAAACTACCTCACTCCTCCCCTTTTTCTCCCCCTTACACTCCTTTGCTCCCTTCTCCCCAAGTTCCCCTTTGGGGTTCCGGGTGGCAGGGTAGAGCCCTCATGGTCTGCCTACCCCTCCCCAGCTCCCTAGTACATTCATTCTTGCCATGGAGGAAGCCCTGCTGGATGTCTAACTTCAATCCCTGTTGCTGCAGAAGCCTATATGCTTGGAAGGTTGGAGCCAGGAGTGTCTCAAGAGGTGATTATTCTTGGGCTGATGGCAGCACTTTGAGTGGGTAATTAATTTAAGGTTCTCTGAGCCAGTCGAGGGAGCCGGAACTGCCTGGGAGCAGGGAGAGAGGAAGGATCTACAGAACTGGCCAAGGCCCTGCCCTTGCCCCGAAAGGAAGCCATGCAGGGAACTCCCCAGACTTGGAGCAGCCCACGTGAGGTCCCCCCACCTCCCTGCACCGATGTGGGTCTTTGGGCAAGTCCTTGGGCGGGTCCAATTCTCTGTGGGGGAGGGGGCCCAGCAGAGACTTCTGAGTGTCTGCCTGGGGCAGCCCCTAGTGTGGGAGTTGAGAGGCTGGGAGCGGGGGAATAGTGGGAGCTTGAGTTTAGAGCATGGGCGCCGAGTCTGACGGATTTGGGTTCATTTCTGCCTCTACCTCTAGCAGTCATGTGTCCTTGGGGAAGTTACTTAACCTCTCTGAGCTTCGTTTTTCTCATCTGGGAATGGGAATAATAACACCTGCCTCTAGGATTGTCAGGGCTAGATGAGATAAACCACCAGACACTGTGCAGGGCACAACCGTTAGCCATTACCCTTGTCACCATTATTATTATATTGTTATTGTTGTCATCATCCTTTTCCTCTGGGGCGAGGTTTGACAGGTGGCCCTAGCTCAGCACGGTATGTCTGGGTGTGCCCGGGGTGGCGGGGAGGGGCGCCGTGAGGAGGCTGCGGAGCCCACGGGACCACTGGCCTCCACTGTCTCCTCTCACCAGGCTCGAAGAGAGGTCTGCGCGTGGCTGCGAGCGTGCGTGGGGAGGAGGTGTATGCCAAGTGTCATTATGAGGCCGAGCTTTAGACCTTGTTGTCCAGCCCTGGCAGCTAGCCTGGCCCCAGGGAGATGGAAGTGGAGCCATGGCTCTCAAACAGGCAGCCGGGGACTCCTGGGAGAGAGGGGCACACGCCCACCTTCTTCCAAGCAAATCATCTCAGAGAATGAGGGGAGGGAGTCCCAGAGGAGATTTAGAGATCTCAGCCCTTACTGGGAAGGTGCCCACACCTACTAGATCCCAGTCCCCAGCCTCAGTAGCCTCTTCTGTAAAATGGGCCTAACAGGAGAGCGGACCACTTGGGGTTGTCTGGCACAGAGCAGTGCTGAATGGATGAGAGGAGCTGCTGTCTCAGGACCTTGACTTTTATAGAGTTGGGGGTGGAGAGTTCGTCTTCCAGCACCTTCTCCTGGGCCACCTCAGAGGACAGGGTGGCACTTAAAAGGGCACCCAGGAAGCTGCCTGCCCCAAGAGAGGCTCTGAGAGGCTGGGGAGAAGGTGCTGATCAGACCTCTGGGGCTCCCAGAGAGCCCCCCTCCCCAGGACTCCAGGCTCTCTGGGCAACTCTGTCCCTAGGGTAAGATCTGCGTGCCCTGGGGGTTGGCACCCGGGGAGGGCAGCCCCAGGCAGCAGACTAATTGGGCTGGGAATCCGTGGGCAGCGCCTGAGGGAGGGAGGCAGAGGGAGCAGGGAGCTCAGCGACGCCTTCCCTCGTCCTTTCCTCCTGGAGATTTGGGGAGCCGTGCGTGGAGCAGGGTCTCTGGCCTAGGGGCTGGAGGGAAATATTGGGGTATGCTCTGCTGAGACTCCTCAGACCCCTTGGGGCCAGGCAGGTGGGACAGAGGGAAAGCTTGCTGGAGATAAATGAAGCAGAAGGGATGGAGGTCAGACAGCAGGAAGGACTGCCCAATAACCAGGAGGTGGAGTGAGATTCCCTCAGGTACTCTTCCCAAGCTTGGACACCCCCGTCTAGCTGGGCCAGACAAAATATTTGCTCTAATGGTCCCTATTAAGCAAAGGAAAAGCTCCCCTCCCCACAGTGTGAACGACAGAGGGTAGATGCCTGCTCCCTCTGAGCCCAACTTTGGGGGTGGGCAGGGATCCAGTCAGGTACCCACTGCTTTGGGGCAGTGGTGGGGAGGGTCACAGGCTGCACCTCCTCCACCCTTCCTTCCCGGCCGCTCCTCTCTGGGGCCTCGGCCTGTCCAGGTCACTGTCTTTGGGTTTATTTTTTGCTGGGCTTGTCTGTCCCCGGGGAGGGGAGGGGATGGGGAAAGGAGGGAGAGAGGGAACAGCCCTGTCAGCATAATCCCCAGGCACCTCCGCTCCTGCCCGTCTTGGCCCAGCTGCCACCCTCTGCTAGAGGGACCAGCCCCGGGCACAGTGGGGACCCAGACCCACGGAACTTCCTCTCTTGGGGTCAGGGCCAGCAGGTCAGGAATAGGCCTTTCTGTCCTTGTCCTCTCTCCATACATCCTTGCTACGGAACATCAGAGCCAGGGGACCTCAGAGCATGAGCAGATCCACAGGCTTCATTTCACAGATGGGGAAACTGAGGCCAGGAGGAGGGACCTGATTGCCCAAGGATGCAGCTCACATGGGGGCCTTCTCCACCTCTCCTCATGATACTAGAGGAGCTCAAGAGGGTGCTGCCTTCCCGCTGCCCCTGTTCTCTGAGAGGAGGGAGCAGCCCCTGAGTTCATTCACTCATCTCATTTTTCCAGCCTCTGGGGATTGGTGGGAGAGACAGAACAAGGGAGGAAAGTGTGACCCATGGCCCAGCAGAGGGAGGGAGGTGAAACCTGGGGGTGCAAGAAGGCTGAGGGTATCAGTCCTCCCGCCGCCATGCTTTTTATACTTAAAATACACTGGCTGGGCACGGTGGCTCACACCTGTAATCCCAGTACTTTGGGAGACCGAGGTGGGAGGATCACTTAAGCCCAGGAGTTCAAGACCAGCCTGGGATGCTCGCTTCAGCAACATATATACTAAAATTGGAACGATACAGAGAAGATTAGCATGGCCCCTACACAAGGATGGCACGCCAATTCGTGAAGCGGTCCATATTTTGTAAATGATTAATATAAAAAAAATAAAAATGAACAAACAAACAAAAAAAGACCAGCCTGGGCAACATAGCAAGATCTCATCTCTCCAAAAAAAAAAAAAAAAAAAAAAATTTAGGTAGGCGTGGTGGCAAGTGCCTGTAGTCTTGGCTACTGGGGAGGCTGAGGCAGGAGGATCGCTTGAGCCCAAGAGTTCAAGGCTGCAGTGAGCTATGCTCACACCACCCCACTCCAGCCTGGGGGACAGATGGACACCTGTCTCAAAAATAAAAAAAAAAAACCCCTCCCAAACACATAAAAACCATATTAGCCCTATGTTCTAGATAAGGGGACTAAGGCACAAAGAAGTTAAATGACTTGCCTAACCATCAACATAGCCGATGGGGGTAGAGGCAGGATTCAGATGCAGAACGTGGCTCCCGGGAGCCGTGCACTCAGCCACTCCGCCAGCTGCCCTGTGCAAGAGGCCGAGCCTGTCGCCTTCCTTCTTGGACACGCTTCCCCTTGGCTTTCCTCACAGCCACCTCTGCCTCTTCCCTCTTGGTTCTGGCAGAAGCTCTGCCTCCTCTCTCTGCTCCTTGAATGTCGGGGCTTTGTCTTGTTCTCTGTACACAGTTTTGGGGGGTGGTCTCATGCAGTGCTGTGACATCAAGGGTTCCCTCCGGGATGACAGCCGTGCCTTCTGCAGTTTCATGCCTGAGCCTCCTGTGCGGCCACCTGCTGACGCCTCTCCTCCTCATCCCCCTAGACCTGCCCTCCTTCCTTGGTCCACCTGACAGCAACGCCCCCACCCCCAGTGGCCAAGTCAGAAACCCCCTCCCCACAAGCATTCTTTGCTCTTCACCTAAGAAATGACTCAGTGTCCCAAAGTGGTGTGCTATTTAGTGCTCCATGTGTTCTTCTGCCTGTGACCCCCTCCCTTGTCCTATTCATCCCCCCCTCCCTACCTCCTCCTATTCATCCTCAATCCCAGTCTGGGCACCACCTCTTCGTGGAGGTGC
Organism: Eulemur rufifrons; assembly: GCF_041146395.1. Taxonomy (NCBI): domain Eukaryota; kingdom Metazoa; phylum Chordata; class Mammalia; order Primates; family Lemuridae; genus Eulemur; species Eulemur rufifrons. Next base: position 28,962,402 of record NC_090990.1, read on the forward strand.
TTCTGCCCACCCTCACCCCAGGTCAGCTCTGCCCACCCAGCCCTGTTTGTCCTTTGCTTTTCCTCACCGGGCTATGCGAACTGGGTGGGTGGGGGCTGAGCACTGTGCTTGGCCCATGGGTGGTAATTAGCGAATGTTTGCCGAGTGAGGGATGAAGGTGGCATCGAGGCCAAGTCGTAAGGATGAGAAGGGTTTTGCCAACTAAAGAGAAGTGGAGAAAGAGTCCCTCAGTCCCGTGCGTGGAGACACCCAGCTGGTCACGCACACCGGGCGGAGGGAACGGCTGGGGCGAAAGCTGTGAGATGGGACCTGTCCCCCTAACCCCTGCGCCCCGAGACACGCAGCATCTGGCGTGTCCTGGGCCCTGAGGACCTCAATTGTCAGGCCTTACTTACCCTGTGGGCAGGGGGGGCCTGACAGGGCAGGGCAGGGACACTGGATGGAAACCAGGGCCTCACTGATCTGGGCAAGCGCTCTGCAGACACTAGGCCGCCTGATTCTTCCAGTACATGCTATGTGGCAGTCACTATTATTGTTCTCATGCTGCAGACAACAAACTGAGGCTCAGAGAAGAGAAATAACACACACAAGTTACAGGGTTTGTCTGTGGCAGCGTCAGGACTTGAACCCACGTCTGTGTGACTGCCAAGTCCAACCTCCGAATGCTTGTCCAACTCCTCAGCAGACCCATGGCAGTTTTTAGTGGCCTAAGGCAAAAGCTAGGAAAATAAGGACAATGTGGTGACTCTTTCATAAAGCTAAATTTATTCCATTTAAAGACTGTGTTTGAGTATGAAATTATGTCCTTTCTTTTATGAAATGATGGGCTGGGAATTTTTAAAAAATTGTCCTTACTTGGCAAAATAAAAAGTTGACATACTTATGCAGTCCCCAAAGTGTTTTTGGAAATTTTACCGGTGCGTAAAATCCCTGAGTCTGGGCGCCACCCTGGCTCCTCCCTCCTGAGCTGCGGGGGGCCAGAGAGGGAGGAGTCGGTGGGGGTGGAGAAGCCTCAGCCCCTGCCCTGGCTGGAGCACAGCATGGCCAGGCCCAGCCAGGCTCTTTCTCAAGCGTGGGTTGGTGGGGGAAGGGTCAGCCAGAATCAGGAGTTAAAGGAGCACGGGACCAGGAGTTGGCAGGCTGGGGTTCACCTCCTGCCTCCGCTTCCTAAAGGCTGTGTGACGCCAGGCAGGTGACCAACCTCTCTGAGGCACCAGCTTCCTTCCGCATAGAATGACAGTCGCCATCTTTGCCTGCCCACCTCACAGGGCTGCTTCACCTACATCAAGTGCTTGGTGAACTACAAAATGCTGTGAAGAGCAGAGGGGTTGTGGTGGTTTTAATATTTTTATCTTCCCATCACAGGCTGCCACTCCTCGGGGGTCCTGGGCTGCTCATCTCACCCTCACCTGTACTGGTTTGAACCCTGACGAAGAGACATTGGCGGGGGGTGGCACACAGGCTCCGTAAGAGCAGGTTGGCCAGACTAGCAATTCCTTTCCTCAGGAGCCCGGGCAGCAGCCCAGGGACGCACCCAGGCTGGAGGCAAACGGTGCACTGACCGGAGCTGGCTGGAGGTCTCAGAGCAGAGGTCATCATTTAGTAAGATTCATAGTCTAATCTCCGCCGGGTATTGTGCTAAATACTTTTCACACGTGGCTTCGTTTAATCCTTCCAAGAGCCCCAGGAGGTGGGTCCTATCATTATCCCCATTGTGCAGAGGAGGACACTGAAGCTTAGAGGTTAACCCCGTACCCTTGTCACACAGCCAGTAAGTGGTGCCTGCCCAGGAGGATGGGAGTTTTCTGGGCTCAGTTCAGACAGCCGAGTGCCCGGAGAGCCCGAGTGTGCAAGGAGTCTGTGCCGTGGGAGGCTGGAGCGGCTTGCAGGGTGTGTGTGTCGGGGGGGGGCGGGGGGGGGGCGGGGGTCGCGATCACAGTGCAGGTGGGAAGGCAAGAGACACATTCCTGCTTGGCAGCTTCCAGCAGTCACCTCCCTCTCTGAGTCTCGGCCTCGCCCTCAGCTCTGGCTCTCAATAATAATAAAGATAATAATAGCGAATCCTTCCTGAGCATCGATCCTGTGCCAGATGCTGCTCTGAGAACTTGCCATGCCTTCTCTCACTGTTCCCTCTTAACCACCCTATGAGGGAGGTACTATTGTTATGCCCATTTTTCAGATGAGGAAAATGAGGTACAAAGGACTTAAGTAACTTGCCTGGGTGTAGGTGGCAGGCCCAGGATTCAAACCCCAGAAGTCCAGCTGTAGAAGCTGTGATCTCACCCCGCTAGCTCACTCTGACCATGTCTGCCAGCTGCCAGGGGAGTGATGTGAGGAGCAGTTGAGCCTCAAAGTCCAAGGTTCTGCTCCCACCCTAGTTCTACACCGAGGACTCATTTGTTCCCTCTAGCTCTTTCATTTGGGAAGGCTTCACTGGAAGTCCCTTGGGACCAAGCCCTATGCCAGACGCTGGGGACAGAGCAGAGTGAACCAGACCCTCGCCTGCCCCCTGGGGAAGATGGGCCAGGAGGCTGGCAGCTACCAGGCAGGGTGTTAAGTGCCATGTCTGAGCAGCACGGAGTCCTGTGGGAGCCCAGCATCCAGGGCCAAGCCCACCCCCCAACTGAGCAGGGCTGGGAAGGCTGGGAAGCCTATACTGAGATCTGAAAGATGAGTAGGAGCCAGCCAGGCAAAGAGGGGCAAGGAACAGTGTTTCAAGCAGGGGACTAGCACCTGCAAAGACCCAGAGGTCAGGCTGAACAGGGCATTTGCAAAGAACAGCAAGGAGTCAGAAAAGTGAGAGCCTAGAAGAGGCAAAAGGTGTCCAGAGAAGAGGCTGGGATGTGAGCAGGGCCAGGCGTGACGGTGAGGGGCCAGCCTGAGGAGCAGCAACTTCCTGAGAAGAAGACAGGAAGGAACTAAAGTCGGGGGTAACACGGGCAGATTCGTATTTTAGAAACTCCACTCTGGGACTGGCAAGGAGGATGGTGTAGGGCGAAGGACTCCGGCAGGGAGCCTGGGGGATGCCATCAACTTGGCTTCCTTTTTCCTCTGCCTTCCCCCAGGACCTAGCCCCCCCCAGTGCCTCCTCCCGAGCTGTCCACTAACCCTGCCCAGGGCCCAACCTGGCCCGGAGCCCTCGGACTTTGCCTATAGGGAAAGTTCAGCTGCTTATGCAAACCCTGGCCTGGGGGGAGGTGTGTGTGGCTGAGCTGGGGATGCCTTGGAAGCAGAGTGGGTGGGTGCAAGCCCTGAGGCTGTCTGGAAAGGTAGTCTGGGGTCATGGGGGCCCCTAGAACAGTAACCTTAGAACAGCCCCAGGAGAGCACCCAGGGATTTGGCCCAGATCATGGAGGGGTGCTGTGGAGGAGGGGCAGACCCCAGGTGGCTCAGCCAGCCCCAGCGCCAATCTCCCTTCTTTCCTTGCAGCTCAACAGAGTGTGGAAATCACTGGTTTCACCCGGTCCCCTCTTTCTTCTGGTGAGGAAACTGAGGCTCAGAACAAGACAGGGACACTACTCAGGTCAGCAGTGAAGCCCAGAGCAGAACCCAGGCTGGGTCCAAGCATCTTAGTTGTCTCCAGCAATGATAAACCAGTGACAGCCGTTCTGCAGAGCTTCATGGAGGCTGGCCTGGGCTCAGGTCACCTCTGGGAGCTCTTGGGCAGGTTTTGTCACATCTCATAGCCTCGGCCTCTGGGTCCAAATTACCACCTGGTACTGGGAAGGAGGTCCCCTCTCTCACTTGATGTTCCACAAAACACTTTTAGGCATGCCTGGCCCGTTGTGGGGTTTAATCATCGTTTGCTCAGCAAATCCCACTGAATTCTCATAACCACCCTGGAGGAAGGTATGACACCATTTGCTGCTGAGGCTCAGACAGAAGTGACTTGCCCAAGGTCATTCTGCTGAGAAGTGGCTGACATGGGGCTGGAGCCCAGGCATTCAGGTGCCTGCCTAGGACCCCTGCCAGACACAGCCCCAATTTTGAGCCTGTACTCTCAGTGAAAATCAGCTGGTGTCCCAAGCAAGACCCATCAGTCAGCTGGGCAGGGTGCGTGTGTATGTGTGTGCCGGGCTGGACTGGGCTGCTGGCGGGAACTCGGCTCACACCAGCCCCTGTGCCCCTGTGTTTGGACCTGGCTGCAGCTGCTGCCTCATGGGGAAGGGAACCTTTCCACTTGTCCTCCGGCATCAAGCGTTTTTTCCCTCTTGGCCTGGCTGGCTGGGGAGAGGAGCTGGCTGTAGCATGACCATGAGGGCACCTGCCAGCCCCTCCTTGATGGGGTCTGGCCATCTAATGCCCTTCACATGACAGGCATGGGGGAGCACTGGGCTGGGAAGAGGGATTTGCACCCTTCTAATCCAGGGCCTGCAGCCCTCCCCCTGTCTTGGCCAGGGCCGTGGGAGAGGTTTGTCCCTGCCCCATGCCCAGTGGCCCAGATCAGATCCCTGGCACACAGCCAGCTCCTCTGCTTGGGGCCTTCCCCTGTCCTGCTCATGCTCCCCACCCCTCCTACTATGTGAGCAGAATTAGGACTTAGGGGGGCAAATGCTGGGCACTTGGGGCCGCTGGAAGTGCAGCACTGTGCAGCATTTGGGGCTGAAAAATGGGGGCAATGTCAGGGAGGCTTTGGGCTCATGTTGGGGCACAGCTGGGGGAAGATGATTGGGGTGCAGAGCTGGAGTGTTTGGGGCTAATCCTGGGCCACCCCTTCCTGGAGAAGAAATTTGGCTACAAGTCAGGGAGGCAAATGTGTGGGCCATGCCCCCCCTCTGGGCAGTAAACATGGCCGTCACCCGGGAGACGGGCCCAAACATCCCGGCCCCCCACGGTTATTTATACCAGGACTCCCTCTCCTTCTCTGGCCTGGTCTGGCCTCTCGATCCACTCCTGAGCTGGGCAACCTGAGTCCAGGGTCCAGCCCCCTGACAAGACAGGAGGCCCCAGCAGCAGGCCCGCTCGCACCCCACCTCCTCCCCGAGGCCCATCCCATTGGAGGCCCTCGTGGATCAGAAATGAGCTGCCAGGCCTTGGGTAGTTCACGGAGGCCCCGGCCTGGGAGAGAGGCAGGAGACCTGGGATGGTGCCTGGATTTGCTTTGGCCTGCAGCGTGAGTGCGGTCACTGGCATCTCCATAACCTCAGCTTCCGCCTGTGTTCAGTAGGGAGGAGGGTCTAGATGAGAGCTTTTCAAACTGTTTTAAGCAGTAGATATGGTTCTTTAAATGAAACTTGCCACAGAAGCACAGTATGTAAAACAGATCAAAGCAGGGCTGCTCTGGGTGGAGTTGAGGGTAGGGACCCAGAATTCTGCCTGCTCAGCCTATATGGCCCCTCGTACCAACCGGGAGGCTGCACATGGCCCTCTTGTTCTAGAACACATTCCAGGTAACCCTGGAATTCTCTGGCCAAATACTGTCTATTTCCAGGGCTTGCACATGCCCTTCCCCAGTTTACCCTCCCGAGAGCTGTCAGAGCTCCTAGGCCCAAGGGCAGCTGATTACAGCGAGTGTGGCCGGATCCTGAAAGAGCAGCCGGACACACCGAGGAGTGGACCCAGCGCCCCTCCTGGGAGGGGTGGGCCCAGTGTGGGGAGAGAATCCGAGGACCAGAGGGTAGCAGGAGCTAGCTCTCCTCTCCCTGCCAGATTCCAGCATGGGACTCCAAGGAGTCCAAGAATTTCACTTCCAACCTGGCCTTCCAGATCGTTATGAAGGTATGTGTGTCAGAAAGGATAGAACATATTTTATTTAACAGCTTGTTAACTTCATTTAAACTTTTAAATATTTAGCCTCACAGTATGTGGATCTCCACTGGTACTCTCTCGCCAGCCCCGCAGTGTTAGGGGAGCACGTGCGTCAATCCTCCCCCTGCAACGTCTGCAGCAACCCCAAGGCAGCCTCACCCAGAGCTCCCAGGCTTCGTGGGGCAGTGCAAGCTCACTGGAGCTCAAGGCCCTGGTGACCCGGGTCTTCGGTTCACTCCCTGAACGTGAGTGTGGACTTGGGCCAGCCCGAGGGGTGTGGAGGAGTCAGACTGGCCCTGCTCTAGAGGGATGGATCTCAATGAAGGCGGTGGGAGGGGAGACAGAGGCAGGAACAGCCTCAGCACAGGACAGAGTCACAAGGGGGTCCTGTGGGGGCCAGGAATCCAACCCGGGGGCTGAGAGAGCTCTTCTCCCCAAAGCAGATCAGGGATTCTTGGGGTCGAAGGGGGCCAACCCAAGGAGAGGAGAGAGCACAAAAGTCACCAAGGTAGACACGAACAGGGCATGGGGAAGTAGAGTGTGGCGTGGTGCTTAGGGTGTGTGCAGCCTCAAACACTAGTCTAAGGAGCTTGGGTTTTACATTGTAAACAGTAAGAAGCCATTGTAGGATTGTAAATGGGAGAGGAGCTAAGGAAGGGACACTCAGACTGCCAGGTAAATGGACTAGGGACTAGGGGTGGGGGTGGGGAGCTGGAATTGTGGTGGTCAGTGAAGGGAGGGAGGGGGAAGGGGGCTGAGTCCTGGGCTGGCCAGGAGTGGGGAGTTGGGGGCTAGGAAGAGAGAAGTGATCTTCACTCTGCCTTGCGGGACCACATCTCCTACTCCTTCCTCTTTTGTCCTGTCTCAGTTCTGGTCTCCTTTTCCCGCCATTCCACTGCTCTAAGTGACCAGGCTGGGAGAGGGGGACTTCACTCCACACCTCCCTCCCCAAAGCAGACAACTTCACACAGGTGGCCAGGTGGGGGCTACAGTTATTAAAGAGGCTTTTCCCAGTTTACTGGACCTGCTCATTCATTCATTTATTCATTCACTCACCCAATGAATATTTATTGAGAAGCTACAATGCACCAAGCCCTGTACTATTTGTTGGAGAGAGAGCAGTGAACGCTATAAAGTCTCTGCATCATGGAGCTTACATTATGAGGGGTGGTAGGACCAGAAACTGCCCTTGGTGTCCACCCTCTGGCTCCCTGTGCCTGTGCCTGTGTCCCTGGGTGCCTGGGATGCTGACCCCAGGGACCACCCATCTCTGTAGGAAGAGCCTGGGCCTGGGGGTCAGGACCTGGGCTCAAGCCTGTTCTTCCCACTCATTTCTGATTTTGAACCCCTTGCAAGGACCTTCCTGGCTTTGGTTTCTTTGTCAAGTGGGTCTAAGGAGGTGAGAGGAGGGAAAGACCCTCAGCTCCAGTATCCCCCATTGGTGGACAATTCCTTCAGCTATGAGGGGAAGCCGAGGGGGCCCAAGGACTCAATAGTCTCATCATTATCAACACACGATAATAGTTGCTACCTATTGTGCTCCCTGTGGACCAGCCTCATGTATCGTCTCAATTTGTTCCTCACAAGCAGCTCTGTATGGTCTTTTCTCCCCATTTTCCAGATGAGGAAACTGAGTCTCAGTGAGGTGAAATGACTTGCTTGAGGTCACACGTGAAACTACCTGACTCTGGGAGCCCTTTAGGACGGTGCTATGAAGGTGCTGTCTGGCACCTGCCCCACCCGGGCACTCAGCCTCCGAGTGAAAACCCAGCCCTAGCGCCCCCCCGCCATCCGCTCGGGGGTTGGCACCACCCCGAGCCTGGGCACTGGGTCCTGCGACCCTGGCCCGGCGGTACCAAGGGCCAGATCAGGCCAAGATTCGACTCAGGGGCCTTGGCACCTCTGGGTCTTGGGGCATTCAGTCCTCGCACCTGGGCATTAGTGGGTGGGCGAGTACCAGGCGGTCGGGGTGTCACGTCCCCCCTCTCCGCCCCCGGCCGCGGGACGCGGCGGCACCTTCACACTTTCCGCTTGGCCCGCTGCTCGCCTTTCAGGCCGCAGCGTTTTCAATTGTTAATTTGGAAACGGAAAAAGAAGCCGGCCAGGCGGGGGAGGCCGCGGGGAGGTAACCGGAGCCGCGGCACCGCCCCCGCCCCTCCCGCGCTCGGAGGCGGGTGTCGGCGAAGCCCCGCCCCTTCCAGCGTCGGCCTGGAGCCACGCCCACCTCCGGGTCCCGCCCCTGTCGTGCCCCGCCCCTTCCAGTTTGCCCCTCCCACGCTGAGAGGCGGGGACGGCCGCGCCGACCCCAGGGCGCGGAACCCTGGCGCCTCTGCCTAAAGGGGACCCTGCGGGTGAGAGGAGCAGAGGACCGTGCCGGGAAAGGAGTCCCACAGGAGCCCTCCCTCCAGAAACTCCTCCCTCTCCCGAGGAGCCCTGCCTGGTGTCAGCCTCTTGTGTCCCGAGGTGAACCCAAGCCTTTCTGCAACCTCTCTATTCAGGGTTCATCCGGTCTGGACCCCTGCCTCCAGACTGCATGAGAAGGACTAAGAAACTAAGTCCCAGACAGGGACAGTGTGCTTGCCCAAGATTATGCAGAGCTGAATTCAAGCCCTGTTCTTTTGACTGTGATGCATTTAGGGACTTTCTTTCTCAGTTAGAAGAGGAGAGGGCATCAGGACCAGAGATATAATTTGTCCCCTTCCTCTGATCTTCAGCACTGTTTATGTGGTTAATAAGTTACTGGAAGTTCTGCTTTGGTCTACCCTGCCTCCTCCTTGCTATCATTATTCAATTATGGGAGAGTTTTGGAGGTAGAAGGAGGTCCCTCTAAACTTTCCTTGCAAGTGAAATGTAAAAGACCCTCTTCTGGAGACTCCGGAACATTGAAGTCCCTGAAGACTGGCAGCTTCACGAGCTGTGCAGGGCCTCACTTCCCATTTGGGAAGCTGGAATCACCTGTCCCAGATGGAGCAGCGAAAAATAGGCCCCTCAGAGACCCCCGCCTAATCCCTTCCTCCTGCTGAGGAGGAAGCTGAGACTCAGTTTCCCAACTCTTTAGCTGACTGGTGACAGAGTCAGGACAGAGAACTTGTGGACCCAGCGTCGTTTCTAGCTCTCTTCACACCCCTGTGCTTCCTCTCTGCTGCCCCCAATCCTGACACCTCTCTCAGAGCCACCAAGCAGGCTCCTGCCTTTTAGAGGACTCTGGCTCAGCTAGAACTGCAGGCTGGCAGCCTTTCCCTTTCCAGGCTGAGGAAACCGAGGGCTGTGTCTGTGGATGTCCTCCTAGCTTTCGGCTTAAGAACCTCCCAACATCCCTTCCACCTTAGCTGTGGGACAGGCCCAGAGAAGCTGAGCTCCTGGCCTAGGGTCACACAGCAAGCCTTTTCCAGCTTGCAGGGCCCACTGGATTAAGTTTGGCTGGTCCTGGATTTGGGGTTCCCACTGGGAGTGAGCCTCTCAGGGCAGCTGCAACCAGCTGCCCCAGGTGTGGCCTGTGAGTTTGCATGCTGCTTTGCTTATTAGTCGCAAAGGAATTGAAACCCCTTTCCTTCATGTCTTCAAACCACCACCGGGTGGGGTCCTCGATGGCTCAGTCTGTAGAGCTTCCAGGCTGGGCTCAGTCGTGGTACCTGAGCTCTGCAGGGAGCCCTGCCCTCCCCAAAGTTCCTGTTCTCCCCTGTCAGCTCTTGTCAGTGCTCTCTCTGCTCTGGGTGTATTGAGAACCAAGTGGCAGGGACTAAGCTCCTTCCCCTGTTTTAGAATCTTCCCTCTTTCCCCCTCCCCCACCTTAGTGCACAGATTCTGCTGAATCAGAGGACAGAAGGCTCCTTGGAGGTGACCCTGACCCCTGCCAGGCTCAAGTAGCTGGGGAACCGGGAGTCCTCGAACTCAGTGCTGCCCAATTACATACAGCAGGAAGGGTAGGAGCAGGTCCCCTCCTGGCTCCAGGATGAGGGAGTTTTTGAGGAGCGAGTGAAAGTGCTTGGGTCCTTCTACAGAAAGAGGAGAAATGAAAGAACATTACCTTAGGAACTGAGAAATCTGGGGGCTAGGCCCAGCTGTGTCTCTCATCTACCGTATGATCACAGGTTAGCCAGGCCCCTCTAGGACTCGGTTTCTCCATCAATAAATGGGAGGATTGGTTGATCGCCAAGGGATCTTTCAGTGCCAGAATATAGCCAGTATCTGATCACGTCTCGCCACCTCCACTTCACCTTGTACAAGCCACCGTCATCTCTTGCTAGGATTATACCATTAGCTTCCCAACTCATGGTGGGGCAAATGTCATTGCTCCTCCCTCCCCCACCATAGTCTGTCCTCCACTCAACAGCCTGTGTGACCTTTTGCAAATGAAAATCAGACAGAGCTACTCCTTGCTCAAAACTCCTCATCTCACTTGCAGTAAAGGCCAAGATCCTGACCATGGGCAGGAGAGGGTCCACTTCACACCTCCACTGCCTCTCTGCCCTCACCTCCTACCACTCTCCCCTTGCCCACTCCGCTCTGGGACCACCCCTTTCTTGATGGTTCTGGAACACACCAGGCACTCTTCTGGTTTGGGCCTTTACACTTGCCTTTCTGTCTGTTCAGAACTCCCTTCTCCCCATGCCCACGTGGCTCAAATGCTGCCTTATCAAAGCTGCTTTCCCTGACTACCCTCTGTAAAATAGTCGCCCAGTCCCATACCTTGTCCCCTTGTCCCTTTGTCCCCCTTTTCCAAGTAATTTTTCTCCATCATCCTCTGACAATTTGAACCTATACTTCGTTATTTATTATCCATCCCCCGCTCCCAGAATGTAAACCCCACGAAGGCAAGGATGTTGTCTGTCCTTGTGCCTGGCCCGTGGTGAGCACTCAGTGAATAGTGACTGAATGAGTGAGCGAGGGAGTGCTCTGTGGCTCTAGGCTATGTGGATCCCTGGGGCTGCTGCCCACACTGGTTCCTTCATAATCCCCCCTCCTGTGGAGAGGGTTGAGCCGTGGAGCCAGGCGGGGGCCGCAGGGCACACTTGGGAGTGGTTGGTGGCAGTGAGAGGTTGCCCAGCGCTCTCTCAGGAAACTTACCCAGCACTCACTGGGTAAAGACACAAAGGACAGGACGCTGCCCTCAAACAGCATTCAGTGTGTAGGAGGCAGGTACTCACACAGGTACACGCCACTGTGGGGGTGAACATAGAGGGGGGGGTGGGGTTAGAGGACGTCAGGTCGGGGCTCCCACCTGACCCTGCCTCCTGCCTGGTTGAAGAAGGGCAGACACAGCATGGGCAGGGGTAAAAGCCCTGTGCCATTGTGTGAGACAGAGCTATAATGTAGTGCCAAGTGCCAGGCTGGGCACCGGGTGGAGAAGAGCAAGGTGACCGGGTGGATGGGGCCTTCCTTGCACCATGCTGAGGAGCTTGGGCCTGAGCCTGCAAGTCAGTGGATTTCACACTTTTAAAAAAAGCACTGAAGCTCTTCGTTCAAATTATATCTTATGCCAAATCTAGCATGTAAAACTCAGCCACGCGAATCCACAGGGAGCTGCTCGGTGGAACGGAGGGAAGGTTTCCACTGGCCGTCTTGTTTAAGTTTCGCAAATCCTGGCTGCCTATATCCAGCCCTTAGTTCCCCTGCTTGGCAACTTCGATGGCCTCCTGCTTGGGAGCCCCACGGCTCCCTGCTTGAGGAGTCAGTGCTGCCTGGCCAGCCCCTAAGAAGGGGACGGGCCCTGCTCCTCCTCTTCCACCCTTGGCTGATGTTGATGTGTTGCTCAGCCCACTTACCTGGTGCAGCAGGTGGTCTGGCTGTGGCAGAGGAAAGCAGAGAGAACAAGTTGGAAGTTTTGGGGCTGGTCCAGGCAGGAGAGGATGAAGCTATCACTCATCAAATACCTTGTCTAAAAGACTGCCTTCCATGTCCTAGTGGGATGGAGACTGTTCAAGCTAGCTCGAGAAAAATTGGCATGTGGGGGTGGAGGACAGCTATGGTAAGGGAAGAGAAGGACTCTCTAGAGGCTTCATGGCAGGAAGCACGTCCAGGATGCATGGACTGGAGAGCGGGAGACGAGGTTCTGGGGTGTGCAGTCTCACTGCTGCTTGTCTCTACCCCTCGGCCAGCTTTTCTCGGTGGTGCATAGTTCCATGCCTGAGAAAGACAGTCTGATTGGTTCAGCCCAGCCTGTGGGTGGGTGCTTCTTGGGTCAGTCTCCAGCTCTAAATGAATCAGCGGTAGCCAGGGGAGCCGCATGGAGCCATCCACGGGGCTGGCACGCAGTCTGGGCACTGCAAAAGGGCCCAGCTCAGGGCTAATCGGTGCTGAAATCCAGCCTGTGCCCAGGGGTGGGGCAGCCCAGAGAGAGGCTCTGTGCCAGCCCTGTTGGTGGCTCCATGTGGCTCCCCTGGCTACCGCCTGTTTCTAATGGGTCCATCTAGAGAGGTCAAGTTAGCGTAACTTGTCAGGCAAAAGGGAATGCCTTTTTCTAATAGGTCCTCCAAGAGAGGGGATTTTTTTTCCTAGTTTGTACTATGTGCTGGCGGTTGCTGTCCCCCCAGGGACAGCCTCAGAGAAACTAGAACTGAGCTGAGAGCCAACACTCTCCTTTCCACCCCACTGCTGGAGAGTCATAAGGCCGAAGGGACTTTAGCCGTCACTGAGTAGTACCCCACCGTCATGCTGTGGACAGGGAAACTGAGGCTCCATCAAGGCCTCATCCCGAGCCCCGAGCCCCGAGCCCCAGCGCAGGCCTCTGGCCCAGAGAAGCAGCAGCGGAGGCAGCAGCCCTGGTGTGGGGCCCTGGGTCACGTGCTCTTGCTCCCTTTGCCATATTTAGAATCGCTGGATCAGGGGAAACGTCTCCTCCCAGCCCCTGAGGATTCTTGGAAAGAGCCTCGCTCTGAGGCCTGGCTTACTGCCCCTCCCCTCTGTCCCCCTGCAAGAGAAAGTAAGTGCCCGCTCTCCCTAGAGAAGCCTGGGGCCCTCCAGGCCACACTGCACCCCTAGTCAGGAAGTGCCTGCCAAGTCTAGCTGAAGTCCCTTCTTCCGTATCAGCTCTGTGCGGAGATTTAAAGAACCCCTTTCTGCGGGAAGGTGGTGAGGGCCATGGCTTCTGTCCTCCAGGAACCTTGGCTGAATGGGGACAGGTGGGCCTCAGGGTCTCCCAGCTGAGGGAAGACAGAACCCTGCCTTTGAGGCCCTGGTCTGGGGAGCAAGAAAAGAGTCACACACTCTCCAGGCCAGATGCAGAAATCACGGAGCCCACTGGTGGCCAGGCAGGCCCCAGACACTGGCTCAGGCCTGTGTGGGGGTGGGGGGCACTGGAGAGAGGGAGGGAAGGAAGGAGGTACAGGAGGAAAGATGGGGCAGAACCTGGATCTGCATTTATCTTGGCTTGGTGGTGGGGGGGTCCCTTGTTCCCACACAGGCTGCTTCCTCCCTGGATAATCATGCCTTAAAAATAAACAATAAAAACTAAACAAAACCAACAAATGCATGTGTTGAGTACCTGTGCACTCCTGCTCGCTGTTGGGGATAATGGCCCCGTGCGTGCTCCCGAGGGACTCCTCCCCAGGGCCTGGTCAGCTCCTTCTGCCAGCCTCCATGCCTCCATGCCCCCCACCTCTTCAGGTCCCCCCGCCCCGCTGCCCACCTCTGCGAAGGGGGGCCTTGCCTCTTCTTCACGGAGTCCCCAGAGGATGGGAGCTCTCTCGGCCTCCTCCCCTCTCCCACCTGGTCCCCTGCCCGCTGCAGTGGAAGCTGGAGGGGTCCTCCCTGCAGGACAGAAGCCCTCCCGGGCTCCTGATCCAGCCTCCCAGCTTCCGTGGGGATTTCAGCCCACTGATCACTCCTATCTCCCCTGCATCTTCAACTTCTCCTTCTCTCCTGCTCTTCTGGCTCCTTCCACGCTGGCTTTCTCATCTTAAAAAGAAAAAAAAAAAAAAAGATTCCCCATGCCCTTACCTTCTCCAGCTACTGATCTCTGCCTCTCCTCTTTGCAGTCTTAAAACAGTCATGTCTACACTCACTGTCTCCACCTCCCCACCGGCCCTCTCCCTTTCTCCCTTCATCCGGGTCTGCTCTGGTCCTCCCCACCCTCTGCGGCTGCCCTTGCCAAGGTACCCAGTGACCAACATGTCACCAAATCCAGAGGACATTTTTCAGGCCTTATCTCACTTGACCTCTTGGCAGCATTTGACACGGTTGTCCACTCCCTCCTTGAAACACTTTCCGCGCTTGGCCTCTGACGCTTCTCTCTTCTGCTTTCCCTCCCATCTCCCCCGCTACCCTTCCCAGTCTCTCCTCCCTCTGTACCACTGGGGCTCCATCGGTCCCGTGCCCTGCCGCCACCCCCACCGACTTTGCCACGTGCTCTCTGGACTGTCACGGCCACTCCCATGACCTCAGTCACCCCCTCTACCCCAATGCTCCCAAGTCTGCCTTTCCAGCCTGGGTCTCTCTTCATACCCACTGAGTGTCTCAACATGTCCAAAAGGGAACTCGCCGCCCCACACCTGCTCCGCCACCGGAGTCTCCCTTCTCCCATGAGGTCACTCATGGCACCTGCATCCATCCGGTGCCCAAACCAGAAATAGAGGAGTCATTCTCTCTCACTGTCCCCATTGCCAACTATTCACCAAGTCCTGCTTGCTGCGGCGTTCTCCAGCCCATGCACGTGCCTCTGTTCCCTGCTGCCACCATCCTGGCCCGCGCCACCCTCCTCTCTCATCTGAATTACTGTGGTGCCTCCTGCTTGGTTTTCCTGATCAGTCTCAACTCCTCTAATCCACGCTCCTCGCTGCCCATGAGTGGTGTCCCGAAACACAGCTCAGATTATGCCATTCCTTCTCTTAAAACCCTTCGATGAAGCCCCATTGCCTTTAGGATAACGTTCAAAATGCCTGAGAGCGCCACTCGAGGCCCCAGACCTGGCCGTCTCCGGTTCCTCCACTGCCCGCTTCTCTTTAGGCCCCCACCGGCCAGAACTACTGGCCGTCCTGGGCGCCTGCAGACTGTTACATCGCTGCTGCCTGCGCATCCTGCTTCCTCTGCCCGGGGTGCCCCCACCCTTGGCTAGTCACCTCCTCCAAGAAGCCTTCACCGATCCCTCCACTTTGCCCTGACGCCTTCTCAGGGCCCTCCCAATTCCCAATACACTGTCATCGCCTCATCCATCGTGTCACCACTGAGTTGTGTTCTGTGTTGTTAATTTCTTGAGACCTGGCCTATTCGTTTCTGGCTTTATGATAAACCTGGCTTAGTGTAGACGATAACTAATGTTTCTAAAGTGAATGTGACCCAGAGAGGATAGGTGACAACCTCTTTTCTGCTGTGAGATTCCCTGCCATCCTCCCCTCCATCATATCCCCATCTCTCTCCAGCCTCCCAGCCTCTGTCCTTACGGGGACATCCCCCAAGAATTGGGAGCTTGGCTGATGACCAACCCTCTCCCTTCCACCCCACTACTGTAGAGTCACAAGGCTGACAGGACCTTAACCATTGTTGAGTTCTCCCCCACCTTCACATTGCACACAGGGAAACTGACGCCCAGAGAGTTAGTTTGGCTGGTGGTCCAGGTGGTCTTGGGTTCAGGTCCTGACCTTATGACTTTGGACAAGTTAATATACCTTTCTTTCTGTTGTTCTTCTTTTAAATAATAGCTTTGTTGAGATATAATTCATATATCATAAAATTCCTCCTTTTAAAGTGTACAATTCAGTGTTTCTGGTACAATTCAGGATTCTGCAGCCATCATAGTATACCCCTCGGAGCCTCTGTTTCCTTATCTGGAAGCTTTGGGTGGTTGTGGTACTGCTCCCACGGGGTTGTTGCAAGACGCGATTAAGAACATGCATGTGGAGGGCTTGGCACAGCGCCTGGTGGATAGGAAACTGTCGGCCAGCAGGAGAAGTTACGGTTACTACTTTGCGTCACAGCACCAGACCCACCTCCTGGCAGGGCTTTGCCCCTGCCCCTGCCCTGTGCAGCAAATATGCAAATGAAGAGAAGGCAATGCCTGCAGTTGTTTAAAAAGCCCTGAGGAGGCTGATAATTGACTCAGCCACAGCCACTCCCATCTGCTAAGCCAGTCATTCTCAAAGTGAGGTCCCAGAACAGTGGCATTAGCATCACCAGGGAACTCTGCAGAAATGCAGATTCTCAGGCTCCACTTCCTACTCCCTGAATCAGGAGCAGGGCCCAAAAAATCAGTATTTTAACAAGCCCACTAGGTGATTCTGATGCCCACTCTAGTTGAGAGCCATGAATCTAAGCAAAGCTTTTACTTTTTCATCCCTAATCTTGCTCCCTCCCGAGTGAGGCAATAGTCGTGGAACGGGTGGGGGGATGTAGACAGGAAGCCAAGCAGCACCCACCTGTCCCAGCTCTGCCTCTTGGGTGGGCAAGGGAGGACATGGGCCCCTCATTGCAGCGAGACACAATCAGCGTGCTCCAGAAAGTGGCTGCCAGTGTGGCCTCTCTGCTGGGGAGATTACAGGGGGACCAGGCCAGGTAGCTCTATGTGCCATCTATTCTTGTATATATGGAGAAGCTAAGGCCCCAGGGCAGGCCACAGACAATCCTTAGACAGTCCTTATTTGTCGTATGTATCAACTACACACTGGTTCCGGCAGACACAACCGGACCCAGCTCAGGGGCTCCTTCACACTGTCTTCTCCACCCCTGATCTCCAGATACTGAGATCCAGTCCCAGCTCTGCCACCGATTCGCTGTGCGATCCTGAGCAAGTCTGTCCCTCCCTGGGCCCTGTTTCCTTATCTGGAAGATGGGGATAATTATTCAGGCGCCTGGAACACAGGATGTTCCCTGTCAGACCAAGTGCATCCCTGCACATGCACCAAGCATCGAGGGTAAAGAAACCCCCAGCCAGTGGATTAAGGCGGCGGGAGGTGAAGTTCAGGGGCTTTGTAAGCAGCCTCCATCCGCCCAATGTCAGAGGCAGGTCTTCTTGGGAAAGACACTGAGGAGCCCGACAAGTCAGGCACTGGGGAGCTTTGGGAGCCTCTTCAGTGGGTACAAACTGGGGCTTTAGTGACATACATGGTGTTTCGATGTTCATTTGATGCGCATTCCTGCTATTCATTTACTCAGTCTTTCAACAGTGTTGTGAAATCCATCAATCATCAGTCAATCAGGGTAGGGGGCAAGAGAGTCCGGATGAGGCCATTATTTCAGGGAGGGGCTGGCTGGGGAAGCCTCTCCAAGGAACAGCATTTGAGCAGAACAGGGCAAGTGGGGAGCAGCAGGCAGAGGAGACAGCAAAGCAGGGCACAGCCTGGGGCAGAGCGTGTCCGCTGTGTTCCGGGGCCAGCAAGGAGGCTGGAGCGACTTGGGGCGAGTGGGCAGGGCAGTGGAAAAGGTCACATTCAAGGTGGGGGGGTCCAGGTCTAGCAGGGCCCTGCTGGACGTGCCGAGAAGTTTCACTTTCGCTCTGTACGTGTGAAGGCAAGAGTGGTGACGGGGAGAGCAGGTAGGGCTGGGTGGTGGTGGCTTGGTCAGGATGGTGAGACCTGGCCCACCCAGGGCTGGATTCCGAAGGAAAAGCCAACAGAATTTGCTACAGAACATGCCGTGGAGGGTGAGGGATACGGAGAATCCAAGAGAACTCAGATATTCGGCCTAAGCTCCTGGGGGAACCGTGGTGTCATTGCTGAGACGGGGAGGCCGAAGGTGAGCTGGGTTTGAGGGCAGATTGAGAGGCTGTGTCTGACATGCTCAGTGTGAGAGGCCACCAGACATCCGAGAGGAGACGTTGAGTAGGCAGTTGGACATGTGGGCCGGACTCCGGGGCACGGCTGCCACACCTCACACCTGCCAAGTGGCAGAGGCCAGTGTCGTCAAGGGGGGGCAGCATTCAAAGTGGGCTTTTCCTGTTTGCACTTTTAAGGAAATACATCTTAAAGTTTATATCCGTTTGTAATGGCCCAAGCAACCCATTTATACCTTAAAAAATTAGGAAATACAGATAAGCAGAAAGCAACACAAAAGCCATGTCACTTCATTTTGCCACCAGAGATAAGCCTTGCTGGCTCTTGGTATGTGCATAAAAAACATCTGTATTTTAAACATTGGGATCATATTGCCCTTAACGTTTTGTAATCTGCTTCTTTCACTTAACCTATTGTGA
The DNA here is from genome assembly GCF_041146395.1 of Eulemur rufifrons. Lineage (NCBI taxonomy): Eukaryota > Metazoa > Chordata > Mammalia > Primates > Lemuridae > Eulemur > Eulemur rufifrons. The sequence continues at coordinate 28,980,271 of NC_090990.1, forward strand.
AGTGGAAACTTTATGGGTGTGTGACTATTGACAGGGTAAGAAAAGTGTTGAGGAAAACAAAATTCTTGACACACCTAGTAGGAAGCCCCAGTGTGACCCACTGCTCCCTGACGTTCTGTGGTCAGCTGAGAAAGGGGACTGAGGTGTCTGTCCAGGGCCAGGGGAGGTCCCGTGAAGGTGTGGCTGCAGCCCTTCCCCGGGGAGGGGGCTAGATGAGATGACCTCAGGGAGGGCCCTGCCAGTCCCAAACCCTGTCTCAGGGCAGTCCCCATCCAGGTGGGTGTGGCTGCCGCCTTTTCTGTGGTTAATTACTGAGCACGAGGAGCTGGTGCTCTTCCCTGCTGCTCCCTCAGGTCTCACGTCAGTGCTGACTCAGCGCTGGCTGGAACAGGTGAAGGGGGCCTCCTCCTCACTCATTCATTCCAAACACTCTACCGACACCCACCACCTACTTTCTCCAGCCAAGAGCATTCGCTGGGATGCAGCCCCAGATCCCGCCCTCCAAGAAGGCCGGGAGCCCCTGTCCAAGGAGGGGTAAGTGGGTCAGGGCAGGGCTGTGCCCTTTACATGTCATCCTCCCACCAGCCCCCATTTTACAGATAAGGAGACTGGCTTAGAGAAGGCAGGTGACTTTCCCAGAGCCACACGCATAAGTGGGACTGGGATTCAGACCCAGACCTCTCTGACCTGGAGCCCATGCCCTTAAGGCCACCCTCAAACACGAACACAAATAAAGCCATGTAGAAAGTGACTTGGGCCACACACAGGGAGGCAAGCATTGGGAGCGGGAAGTTCTGAAGAGGGAACAGTGGGGTGGGGGCGGGGGAACCACTGGGGCTCCTCACAGCAGGTAGCATTTGTGTCTGGGTGGGGGTGCAGGGTGAGCAAGTCTCGCAGGCTCAGATGGTGATATTCGGCACACACGGTGCCAGCAGCGGTGCAGAGATGGGGAGATTCTGCGGACGTCTGGGGAAGGCCGGTGGGTCAGTCCAGAAGGAATGTATTCCAGAGAAGCCCATTCCCTCTGGAGTCTCTCCCAGGGCACGTGTGTGTTCAGCACACCCCCATCCCAAAGAGGGGTGCTTCCTAGAGTCTGGCTCATTCTCCTTTGCTGCGTCTGGAGACTGTACCCTCTCATCCCGCCCTCCCTCACATACTCGCGTACCACCAAGGCCCCTGGCTTCTCTCGTACGCCCTTTGTGCTCTTCCTGTCCACTGGGAACCCTGGCTCTAATCTCAGCTCTGGTCTGGACATACCAGGAAACCTTAGGTGAATCCCTCTCCCTCTCTGGGCCTCAGTTTCCCTCATATGTGCAATTGGGGATGAGGGAAGCATTGGATGAGTTAGGCGCTAAGGTTCCTCCCATTTCTAAACATTGGGTTCTGGGCCACTCAGTAGCTTCTCCTGTCCCCAGGGGAGTTCCTGGCCTCGATGGCCCAGCTCCACACTGCCTGGTTCCCCTCCCTATGCCCTCTCCACACTGCATTCTTCCCTCCCTACCTGTCCTCCCTGATCCCCTGTCCTTTGTTAGCTGTCTCGTTATTTAATTCCTTAAGAGCCCATGAGGGCAGAGGCAGTTGTCCCCATTCTGCAGATGAGGTCATGCTCCTGCCACTTTGGTGTGCATGGGGAAGGGTGTCCCTCCTTCAGCCGCTGACCTCCCCTAAGCCTCTGGGACACTTCTTCCAAGACAACTTAAAACCAAGCTAGGGGCTGAGGCCACCACTTGTGGGTGGTTTAGCCTGGAGGAACCCCGAGCCTGTCTGTTCCCACTGCCAGCCCAGACATACCTGCCACTCACAGTGGAATGACCACCTCTCTGAGGTGCAGCCTGTGTCAGGGGGCAATCGACAGAGTTGTGAGGTGTCTGTGAGCTCAGCAGCATGGGTTTGGCAAGTGCTGCCTTTGGTGACCAGCAGAGAGCCGTAACTCTGATTCTGATTTCCAAATAATTCTCCCCAAATAATGCTTCCCTCCTCCCCTGACTCAGCAGCCCCCTGCCAGAAGCTCCTTGGCTGTCCTGTCCCTCCAGCAATCTAACCCTCTCCTTCATGCTGCAATTGCAGATTTTTGCTGGTCTTCAGCTGCCTGGTGCTGTCTGTGCTGTCCACTATCCAGGAGCACCAGGAATTTGCCAACGAGTGTCTCCTCATCTTGGTGAGTGCTGGGAGCCCAGGTCTGAGGGGCCTGTGTAAGGCGGAGAGAGGCTTCTCATACCATGGCTCAGAGAGCAGCTTGCTGTGCTGTGTTCCCTGAGCTGGTGGCTGCCCCTCTCTGGGCATTGTCCCCACTTTATAGTAGGTGTTGGGGGACTGCCTGCCTCTATGTGAGGGCTTATGATGAGCCCAGAATAGAAGAGGTGAGTAGGGTCCACCCCTTCTCAGAGCAAAAACTGCTAATGCCATTTTTGGTAGGTTATAGTTTAGATTAGGTGTTTGTTTTTGTTTTTTTTTCCTAAACAAAAAATATCCAACAGAAGCCCCTCAGAGGGCAACAGCTAACAGCTAACAGATAACCACCTCTTATGTCACCCAGCCAGGGTTAGGGAGTCTGAGATGTCTGGGAGACTGAGGGCAGGTTGAGGAGCAGAAAAATCCAGACAGCTCATGGGGGTCGGAAGGGGAGGACAGACTTGGGCCTTGGTCTCCTTGGAGGGCCTGGACTGGGCCACCTGCCTTCTGGAAATCCTCCTCAAGTCCACCCAGGTGTAAGAACCTCCAGAAGAGGGGTCTGAGGAGATTCTGGCCCCCCTCCCCAAGGACTCCTGGCTGGGTTGGCACTGTGACCAGGACCCTGGTTCTGGAAAGTGGGGACCAGAACTCAGGTCCCTGGTCCCACAGGAATTCGTGATGATTGTGGTATTTGGCCTGGAGTACATCATCCGAGTCTGGTCGGCTGGATGCTGCTGCCGCTACCGAGGATGGCAGGGCCGCCTGCGGTTTGCCAGAAAACCCTTCTGTGTCATCGGTAAGAAGGCCTGCCCTGCTGGACCTGGCCCCTGACTCCTCACCCTAAGCACCAGGGTTGACACCTTGACCCCATTCCTGACCCTGACCCTGACCCTGGCTACTGACACATTCAATGGACCTTCCTAATCCCCCCTGCCCCATGGCCCCAGAAGTCCCCGACCCGGGTGGGCTGGCTCCCTGGCTGTGACCTTGCCACCCCCGCCCCTGCAGACTTCATCGTGTTCGTGGCCTCGGTGGCCGTCATCGCTGCGGGCACACAGGGCAACATCTTCGCCACGTCTGCGCTGCGCAGCATGCGCTTCCTGCAGATCTTGCGCATGGTGCGCATGGACCGCCGCGGCGGCACCTGGAAGCTGCTAGGCTCGGTGGTCTACGCGCACAGCAAGGTGAGGCCAGCGGGCCGCGTGGACGCCCGAGGGCGTGTCTGGGGAGGAGCAGAGAGGTCAGGGGCCCGGGAGGAGCTCGGGGGTGGGGTGGGGTGGGTGGAGAGACTAGCGACAAGGCAGCGGATGAGGCCGGAGACTAGCTCCGCGCCGGAAGGGGCGTGGCCAGGACATGGGGCGGGGCCTAAGGGGCGGGGCAGGACGGAGCGTAGGGGTCGGGACCAGGCCAGGAGGCGGGGCCAGAGGAGAGGGCTTGCCCGCTTCACTTGGAAGCTTGTGGCTTTGGACTGACTGTTAGCACAGCACAGTAGGAGCTGAGCTGGGGCGGGAGCGGGGCTAGCTGTAGGGCCCGGATCGAAATCTGAAAGAGGGCGTTGGGGGTAGGCAAGGTGGCCTGGGGTGGAGACTGAGCCTGTCACCTGGAGAGTCAAGGGCAGGCCCGGGGGTCCTGGCGGTTTCGCGAAGGCAGGGCAGGGTCTCCTTGAAGGGAGGAGCTGAGAAAGAAAAGCAGCAGAGTCACAGCCAGGGCGCTCCGGGGAGCTCTGAGAGGTGCGGTGTTTTATCCCCTCCCATTCTGGGAGCTCCCACCTCTCCCGCGGGCGCAGCGCCCCTCACCTCCTCACTCCCTTCGCCCACCCGGCAGGAGCTGATCACCGCCTGGTACATCGGGTTCCTGGTGCTCATCTTCGCCTCCTTCCTGGTCTACCTGGCCGAGAAGGACGCCAACAACGACTTCTCCTCCTACGCCGACTCGCTCTGGTGGGGGACGGTGCGTGAGGGTCTGTGCAGGGCTGCTCTTCTGCCTGGGGCCCTGCCTGGGAACTTCCGACTCTGGGGTTGAGCAGGCCTGTCCGCGCCCTCTGGCTAGAGCTAGGACCCCTGAGACCAGACCCTGTGGGAGCCCCCCGACCTGTCTAGTGGACCGGCTCGTGCTCCCACCCAGCCCCCCACATCGAGCCCTTGTGACCTGTGCCCCTTTCTGCTGTCCAGCACTGGAGAGAGGGCATCGTCTATGCTCCTAACCAGCCCCTGTGGCAGGTCCTTGTAACCAACTCCTGTGGGTGACCACTAGGCCCCTTCCCTCATGATCAGGCTCACACCAGCCTGTGCCCCCAACAAGCTCTTGCAGGTGGCCCCAGTGACCAGTCCTGCAGGTGACTTGTTTGTATCCCCAGATTACGTTGACAACCATCGGCTATGGTGACAAGACGCCGCACACATGGCTGGGCAGGGTCCTGGCTGCTGGCTTCGCCTTACTGGGCATCTCTTTCTTTGCCCTGCCCGCCGTGAGTTGCCCTCTGCTGGGTTGGTGGGGGAGGCTAGGAGCGGGACCTGCTCAGCCCCTGTCACAGATTTGCCTGAGTAGCCTGGGGTGCCTCGGTGGGCAAGGATGGGGATACCCTTGCAGCCTCTTGTTGCCTCCAACTACTGCATTCCCCCAACCATGCCCTATCCACCAGGGCATCCTGGGCTCTGGCTTCGCCCTGAAGGTCCAGGAGCAGCACCGGCAGAAGCACTTTGAGAAGCGGAGGATGCCAGCAGCCAACCTCATCCAGGTACAACATGCCCAGGATGCCCTGTGATGAGATGCTATGACTGCATTGGTGTGTCAACCCCATATGCTGACCCATGTGTCCCAGACCAACTGTGACTCCACTTTGAAGCTCAGAGAAGGGATGTGACTTTTCTGGGTCACATGCCAAGCCATAGGCAGAGCTGGGATGCTAACTGAGATTGTCAGAAACGGTCCCCTGCACCACATGCCCAGTTTAGGGCTAGCCACAGCTGTCCCACTGCCCAACTCCAGGCCCCACTCTACAGGGCCTGGAGAGGGGTGGAGCTGGGACAAGAGGCCCTAGGCCCCTGGAGGAGAGCCAGTTCTGCCACCGGTCAGCTGTGCAGCTCTCAGTAAGCCTGTTCCATTCCCAGCACCTTCATTCATTCATTCATTCATTCCACAAGCACTGATACAAATGAAAAGAATATGGTCCAGACTGGGTGTTTAGGAACCTCAACATTTAGTGGCTGGTTGGGCAAAGTTGAGCTGGCCAAGGAGGCAGAAGGACCAGCCACAGGGGTGGCTGGAGAGCCAGGAGTGTGCGGTCTCCATTTCCCAGTGTCATGGGGTGTTCTGACCGACTGTGGCCTGAGCCAGGGCTCTTGATTTTCTGTGACCCTGGGACTAGGCCCTGGCTTCTTTCTAGTCAGGGGTGTGTGCAAGAGAACTCCTTGCAGGAAATGGCTCAGGGATACTGGCATAGCCCACCCTGCCTGCTCCCCAACATGTCACCCTCCGGCCCCCAAACCCTAGCCTTACTCAACTCCTCCTTATCTCTCCTCCCCAGGGTGGAACCCCTCTCCCCATCCCTGCTATCTCTCTCCAACCACCAGCATAGCCTTTTCTTCTTAGTGTCCCTTGGGCACAATGGCCACTGTCCCCTGGGAGCTGGCCCTTCGAGGGCATTGTAGGGGCAGGCGGCTGGCACTGGCCGTGCCGAGAGACAGCTGGTATTGTGGTGCCCATAATTAATGAGACAGCTCTGGCAGCTGCTCCCTAGCCCATGCCAGGGGCCTAGGCAAGCAGGAAGTAAAAATATTCCTGTCTTAGGAGGACGCCTGGCTGGTGAGGTCAGCGGTGGCAGCCCCTTAAGGACAAGAAGCATCCAAAGAAAGGAGGTATCCAGGGCCCAGTTCTGCTTTGTCCTGTCCGGCAGCTTCCATGCCTCCCTGCCCTCGCTGATGGCTACACTCGCTGTCCCTCCCTGGCTCTCTTTACCTGGAGGGAGAGGGCCAGTCTTTCCTCTTGTCTGACTTGCATCCCTCCTGCTTCAAAGGAAGCCCTGCAAGTCCATGGATGTGAGGGGTTGGTAGGTGATGCTCTTTCCTCCCCTCTTCAGTCCTTAGTATTCCTGTGGGCAGTGACAGCAGGGGAGAGATGGAGTGGAGTTATTAGTGATAATAATTCACTCAGTCAGCATTCATTCCCCAGACTTTCGCAGAACACCCACATGCGCCAGACGCTGTATTTGCATTGAGGACACAGCAGTGACCAAGACATAATTTACAGTCTAGGGGGAGACATTAATCTAATACACAGTGAATAGATATTTATCAAATGTGATAAGGAAGAAAACAGAGTGTTTAACAGGAGAACCTGTTATTAACTGAGCTTGGCATTTAGTATACATTTGTTCATTTAGTCCTCACAGCCCCCTGTTAGGGAAGGAATATTAAATCCATTTTATAGGTGATGAGGTTTCTGAAGCTTTACTTAATTTGTCCGCACTAGTCAGGGGCAGAGCTGGGACTGGAAACCCATGTCTGCCCGACAACAAAACCCCAGCTCTTAACCCCTGCATCTAAGTCCCCGGCTCTGATGTTGATCTGCTGTGTCACCTTGGGGAAGTCATTTCTCTCTAGGCCTTGATTTCTCGGCTGGCCCTGCTGGTGGCTCTGGAATCGGAACTAGACTCTGGCTCTGAGTTGCCCTCAGCAGGCCTGAGGACTGGGTTCCTTCAGGGAAGAGGGCTGGTGTGAGGCTGAGAGGTCTCATTGACACCCCATTCCCCCATGTCCCCATACCACCAGGCTGCGTGGCGCCTGTACTCCACCGATACGAGCCGGGCCTACCTGACTGCCACCTGGTACTACTATGACAGTATCCTCCCATCCTTCAGGTAGGTCCTGCTGGGCGATGGGAGTGGGTGGGGGACTGGCAGTAAAGCCCTTTGAGGACAGGTGGCTGGGACTCAGCCCTGTAGGGCAGGGAGCAAGTGATGGCTCCCAGGGAGGCATCTTGGGCTGGCTCTGCAGACACTATATAACTCAGAGCCTGGAGTGTCCTCTGTCCCACTCTGCTATGTCCAGGGAAGGGTGGACCCTGGACATAGGGCATTGGTGAAGCCCCGCCCCACGGCTGAGGCCAGGCTCCTGAAGTGCCTGGCAGTCTGCGTGCTCACCTGTAGGTGATGCCACCCAGGACAGCGGTGCAGCCAGCTCATCCACCCTCAGTCTTGAGTCAGGGACAGTGTTAGCCCTTACTAACACTGGCCTGGCACACTGTAGCTGGTTGGAGAAAGTGTGGAATGGGCAGGAACGTGTGTAGGAACATGTGTTCCACATTTAGGTGCATGGGCCCACCCCATGCCCCCATGCATGTGTATGTGCTTACTTTTACTATGCTAGGCAGTGGCCTCAGGGCTCAGAAGTGGGTCTGACCCACTGGCCCAGGCCGGGCTGAGGCTGAATGGGGGTGGCTCCACTCAAGGGATTATTAATAGCATCACCAGGGTGCGTGTGGCCAGGTGGCTGGCCAGGCCCTTGGGTAGGAATGAAGACCACGGAGCCCAGCTCAGTCTCATGAGCAGGCGGGCAGCAAGTGCGCGGCTGGGCCAGGATGCTGTGCTCAGCGCTTCTGTGGGTGTCTTTTTTGCCTCATTAGTTCTCCAAGAGCAGCTGTTGCATGATCCCACTTGACCCTGCACCTGGCTCCCCCCTCCGCACTCCCTCCTAGCCCCAGGGGCTTCCCCAGGGAGGAGCAGGAGGGAAGGGGGCTCCCAGCATCATACTAGTGCCCCCCCATCTCTCCACCTGGCAGAGGCAAGCTCCCACCTCAGAAACGGGGGTGTGGCTGGGTTAGAAGCAGCCTCTTTCTCCAGCAGTAGCCCTGAGGGCTCAAGGCCCGGCATGGGGAGGGGGGCAGGGACTGCTTTGTTAGAAATATGATGTGTGTGAGGGGTGGTGGGGGTGGGAGGGTGGTCTGGGTCTTCTGGTAAGAGTCACAGAGCCTAGTGTGGAGATGCTGGGTCCACTGGGCCTCCTGCTCCTTGGACCTCAGTCTCCTCATCTGTACAATGGGATGGTAGGCAGGGGAGAGGGGAGATACCCTCCTTGGCTTATGGCAGCAGAAAATGGCCTGGAGAGTTAGGAAGAAGCTGCAGGCCCAAGATCCAGTCTCCAAGAACCCAGTGGCAGGAGTGATTGCCATAGGGGAAGGAAGCTGGGCTAGCCGCCCTATCAAATCTCCCTCCTCAGCCTCAGTCTCCCCTAAAATCCAGAGGCAGATCTGGAGGGTAGGATTTCAGGGCTGCTGCTGGCCACTGGTGGGCACAGCTCCAGGCCCAGGCAGTCAGCTCGGCGAGCAGAGTGAGCTGGACTGGAGCTCCCAACTCGCTGCCCTCGAGTTGTGCCCAGCCTTCATGACCACGCCTGGCATCCCTCAGGACTCCCAGGAACTAAATATAGAAAGTGGGGGAGGAAGGCCAGTCTCTCCCACTCCCCACCCTGTCCCGGCCTGGCCCGGGGCATCGGTGAGCACCTCCAGAGAGGCAGGACCTGGCAGGATCTGGGCTCAGGGGCGCAGCGCCCACTGGGTGAGAGGGTGGCGCCAGGACCCTGCCTGCTGCTGATGGCGCCCTCTCCTGCAGAGAGCTGGCGCTCTTGTTTGAGCACGTGCAACGGGCCCGCAACGGGGGCCTACGGCCCCTGGAGGTGCGGCGGGCGCCGGTACCCGACGGAGCGCCCTCCCGTTACCCGCCCGTTGCCACCTGCCACCGGCCGGGCAGCGCCTCCTTCTGCCCTGGGGAAAGGTAGGGGCCCCCTGGGGCCGCCACCTCCTCTTGCTTCTCCTCCTCTTCTTCCATCTTCTGTCTCATCCTCTCTCAGACCTGCCTCCAGCCACTACATGAGTGTCTGAGCCTGTTTTGGGGACTCCTAGGCCTTGTTACGAGGCCTGGGTGGTGTCGTCAGAGGGCCAGCCAGGTACAGACCGAGGGCCTCTCTGGAAAGGCCAGGCCGGACTCACCTTTTTGTCACCTGGGGCTTCAAGGGTCTGAGTGGGAGAGATGTCCACACCACCCTTCCCATCACCTCCTCCGTTCATGCCATTGTCCTCTTTCTTTCTCTGTTTCCACGTCCCCTCACTCTTCCATCCCTGCACCCCCATCCCTCCTGGGAAGCTGGAGAGAGGAGGAGGCCGCTGGCCACAGGTGCTTACGGCTCAGGTAATCGTGGGCACTGCCCTGGGGTGTGAGGGCAGGGAACCCCTTCCCCCCCGGCATGTTGCCCTGGCAGGGGCTGGACTGAACTTGCCTCTCGGAAAGGAGATGCCGGCTGGAAAGAGAGCTCTGTGACTAAGACCACGTAGGACCTGCATAAACGTGACCAGCGACTAACGCTCTTGTCTTGTGCGACCCTTGTCCACAGCTTTGCTGAGCCCAGGGGGTCCTCCTGGGACTCTCTTTTTGTCCTTACTGAGGTCACTTTGGTGCTCCCAATAGTCTCTTCCCCTTGACCTGTCTTTCCCAGAGCTTTTGCATCTCAAAAGAAGAACAATGTTCACAGATACAGGAGTTTCAGGCACATTTGGATAAGGGAAGCCCGTCAAATTACAGCATGGTCAGGTGGCTGCTCTTGTGGAGCTTGGAGGTCAAGGGTTCAAACCGCCTCGTTCCTCCCCTGTCCTTTACCCATCTCTTTATTTTTGTCATATCTTCACATGTCCTCCTGGAACCAGACAGGGGGACACTGGGGCCTTGAGCCTCAGTGTGATTCTGAGCCCCAGACCTGGAGCAAGGGCTGGGAGATGAGAGGGAGGAGGGACGGTGGACCTTGCCTCTGCCACCTGATGCTGTGTGTCTCCGAGGAAGTCATCAAGTCACTCTGAACCTCTGTGTCCTGGCAGAAAATTCGTGAGGTTCAGGCTGATCAGGGGCTCTGGGTTCTCTGAGCCTCTGGACTGGAAAGGTGTGGGGAGGTGTTCTGGTGCAGAGGATGCAGGGAGCGGCAGCCCTTCCCTGTTCTCGGTGATGGTACTTCTGGGCCAGGGCTGGACAGGAAGTGGGTAGAGAGGGAGAGCCCCTCAGGTCTGGGGCCGGAGGGAGGGGACACATGACCAGCCAGGCCAGGCTGGGAACTCCCTGGGAGAGAAGTCCATGGTGGGGCCCCACTCTGATTCTCCGTCACTGCCTGAGGACGCCGATGTTACCCGCTTTCCCACCGAACCACTGCTTATAGGCAGAAACTCAGAAGTTTTGCCATTCTAGCATCCCTGCCCAGGACCTGAGCCAGGGTCCTCTGTAGCTTCCTGTTCACTCTGGTCTCACCTTGCCCGAATAGGCAGGCACTGGGAACGGAAGTTAGCCTGGAGCCAGCACCTGTACCGCCCCCCACAGCTTCTCTGGGTCCCTGAGCCCCCCAAGGCCCGGGAACAGATTACTGCTAGGGGCTTGGCCAGTACTAACTCCCAGCCCTGTATCTCTCTGCCCTGGAGGGCCTGTGTGTCTAGGACTCATGGTGAGGCTGATGGTGTGTCCTTTCTTTCCAGGGACCCAGGGGGCTGAGCTACCACTTCTAGATCCATCACCACACTCAGGCCAAATGGCCATATCCTTAATCATGGCTGTCTTGGTCCTATGGGGTGGGTACCCTAGCCAGAACAGCCCCTCTCCCCCAAACACACACATATACACTCCTGGTTGGTCACACCCCTAGTGGTGCTGGGGAGGGACCCAGGTGGAGCATGTTCACAGGAAGTGGAGATAAAGGAGCAAGACTTCCTGGGGGCTGGCATTGCCAGGGCAGCGCAGCCCCTCATTAGGGTTTTGCAGTGAGTTTCTCTAAGCATGGTCTCCTGACCTCCTGCATCAGCATCCCATGGGGTGTTTGTTCAAAATGCAGATACCTGGACCTCTCCCCAAGCCCTCAGGATCAGAATCTCTGGAGAGTGGCGGCTTCTGCGTTTTCAACACGCTCCCCAGGAGATCCTTATGCAAAGTGTGAGAACCTCTTATTCCTGGGGATGGGGCTAGAGGATGATTCAGGTGGAGGTCCTTCTCTCCCACCAGCCACAGGAGGCCGGCCCCATCCTGGCCACGCTCCCCACGCTCTGCCCACGGCCCCTTTCCCACTAACCTCTGTTCGTGTCTTGTTCTCAACTTTCCAGCCAGATGTTTAATAATAAACGGAGTTTCTTTCGGATCCACGCCAGCTGGAGACCGAGGTACCTCCTCGCCTGCTCCTCCGGTCCCCACTCCTCCTTGCCCTACCCACTTCGGGGGCTGGAGAGGGGGACAGGATGGGCCAAGGACAAGGTGCATGTGCCTGCCGCCTGCCGTCTGCCTCAGGGCCCCCGATGAGCCCCTCGCCTATCTGGGGATGCCTCTGCCGGGGCTTGGGGCATGGTCCCTGGAGAGCTGCAAAGAGTAATTGCAGTTCGGTTAAACGAGTGCAGCAAAAGGAGGGGGCAGAGGGGCTGTGGAGCTTGGGTGAGGCATGCAACCCAGGGAAGCCTTGGAAGGAGTGTGTGGCAGGGAGGGCACTGCAGGCTGAGGAAGCAGCAGGACCTGGGCAAGGAGGTGAGGGAGAGAGGGAGCGGACAGCTTGGGGAAAATCAGCAGCCCCGCATCGATTGGTGCTTCTTCCTATTGGTGCGCCTGGCAGCCTGGGCTCACTGGGTCTTTGGTTTCCCAAAGGTGCCTCTGGAGCCTTGTGGGTTGGGGGGCCCAGAGCCAGGAGATGCGTGAGAGCTCCTGGCTGCCCGGTGTGCTTCTGACAAGGGGCAGTCTTTCTTAGAAACATGGGTTCTGGGCGCGGTGGCTCACGCCTGTAATCCTAGCACTCTGGGAGGCTGAGGCGGGAGGATCACTCGAGGTCAGTAGTTCGAGACCAGCCTGAGCAAGAGCGAGACCCTGTCTCTACTAAAAATAGAAAGAAATGATTTGGACAGCTAAAAAATATATATAGAGAAAAAATTAGCCGGGCATGGTGGCGCATGCCTGTAGTCCCAGCTACTCGGGAGGCTGAGGCAGTAGGATCACTTGAGCCCAGGAGTCTGAGGTTGCTGTGAGCTAGGCTGACGCCACGGCACTCTAGCCCAGGCAACAGAGTGAGACTCTGTCTCAAAAAAAAAAAAAAAGAAAGAAAGAAAGAAAAGAAAGAAACGTGGGTTCTGGACCACAGTCTAGCCACCACTCACTAGTCATGTGTCCTTGGGTGAACCACTTGACCCCTCTGTGCCTCAGTTTCCTCAGATGGAAAATGAAGATGATAATATGATCTGCTTCCACTGAAACTGTGCCTGGTTCCTAAAAATGTTGGCTTCATTTGATTTAGCATGTTGGGCAGTTAAGATCTTACTTACTTTAAAAAATAGCTTGGAAACCATGGCTGTAGGCAATGGGGACACACCAAAGGGTTAAGCTGAGGAGTCTCTCCGTCAGACTCTTTGCAAGCCTCCTTTGGCTGTGGAGGACATGAGAGACAGGAGGGCACAGCCAGGGCAGGGGCCAGCAGGGAGGCTGTTTGCACAGTCCCTGAAGAGAGGGGTGGTATGTGGCATCAGATGCGTCTGCCTCTGTTTCCCCAAGAGCCTGGCCTTGGCTGGCAGATGATGAATCAATCCCTATAGAAATCCCTTCTGGAAGTGAGTACAGGGGTTGGGTTGAGCAGGGCAGCCAGAGCTTGCCCTCCCCCTAGGATACGGCAGTCAAGCCCACCCATGGCTCTCCAGGCACCAACAGACCCTTAGACCAGAGTTTCTCGATCTTGGCACCATTGCTGTCTTGAGTTGGATAATTCTTTGTGGGCGGGGCTATCACATGCAGGGTAGGATATTTAGCAGCCTCCCTGGCCTCTGCCTACTAGATGCCAGGAGCACCCCCCAGTGTGACAACCAAAACTGTCTCAGGCATTGTCAAATGTCCTCTGGGGGGCAAAATTGCCTCTAGACTCTATCCTGATTGCTTGTCCCAGAAAAAGAACACAGTCCCTGAAATCAGAGAAAACTGGGTTCCAGTCCTTCCTCTGTCCCATAGGAGCTCTGTGACTTTGGGCAAGTCATTTCACCTCTTTCCTCATTTGTAAAGTAGGGATGGTGAAGCTGGAGCCTGCCACACACAGTGGCTGACAGAGCTGAAAGGGGAGGCAGACAGGACCCTGCGCGTTCTAAGGAGCCAGGGAAGGGAAGGAGCTTTTGGGTGCCCTTGGGTGCCTGTGTGTGCCAGGTTTCTTTTCATTTTCTCTGAGCTTTTAGGCTCAGGGAGGCCAATGTAGGCCATTTTCTGGGCCCTGCCCAAGGAGCTGCAATCCAGGGCCACTCCTGGGAAAACAGTGCCTTCTCACATTAAAATAGGAGCCCATGGTCTCTGGCCTGAAAATTACAGAACCCCATAAACCAGGCCAGAACCTCCCTCAACCATCACAGAATCAGAGCTGGAAAGGGACCTTTCAAGGTCTCTAGTGCAAGCCCCAGACCCCTTCTTCCAAAAGTCCTGCTGAGTACAAGCTCAGCCTTGCTTGCATACTTCTCATGACGGGGAGATCATTTCCTTCCCCAGAACGCCATTGGAGTCTTACGTGCTGGGTGCAGCGATGCAAAGTCCCAGGCCCTTGGGTGAAGGGTCAGGGCCTTCTCCACCCTCCTCTCTTCCTCTCCACTTGGAGGAGTGGAGGACAGGGGGAGGGGTTGCATGGACTGGGTGGGGTGGGGTGCTTGCCGGCATGAGGAGAGCCCAAGGAATGGCTCTGCAGAGGAAAGTTTGGGAGAGCCAACCTCAAACTTAGATTGGAATCTTTGGGATGTGTCGGTGGGACCCTGGGCCAGCAAAGAGCATGCTGGATTTCGGCAGCCATCCCCGTCCTTCCCTCCTGATACCCTCAGGGCCCCCATCCTTGACATCTAAACCTCTCCCCTCTGGGCAGAGGCCCCCCCCACCAAGGATGGCCCTACATCCTGGCCACCTTCCCGAAGGTGCCCTGGTTTCGAGATCCCCTCACCTCAGCACCTTGGCTCTCTGCCCTCTACCCCATGCCCTGGGCATGGGGGAACCCCGGCTGCCACCCAGCACCGAAACCAGACCTCTCCTCTGCTCAGCCCTGGATCTGGAAGTCCCTGAGAGTAGGTGACACAGTCTTCTCCCCCAACCCCTGCTCCACCTCCAGCCTCCTCCGAGGCTGGCTGGTGCTCTCCTAAGCCAGGGCTGGTGGAGACCCCCACTCCCGGCACCTTCTGCAGGGGGTCCTCCAGTGGCAAAGCACAGCAGGGGAGGCAGCGGTGACACCACAGGGCATGGGATGGAGGGTGTGTGCATAGGTCCTACCCAAACAGTGATAGCATGGTCCTTGAACCTCTTGGACACAGAGTTACTCTACCAGGTGTTGGTTAACTGGGGTCTGTCCTGGAGAACCTGAGGCCTCCCCCGACCTGTCTTCCTCCAAGGTTTGGGGATGTGGTGGAGAGTTGGGCGTGGGAAGGGAAGTCCAAGCATGTACAGACATGCACATGTGTGTTCACATGCTCACAGACATGTGTAGTGCTGTTGAACTGGGAGTTCAGTAGGCAATATAGTGGGGTAGATCTTTAAGGGGGGATCCAAAATCTCCCAGGACATCAGTCCAGGCAGGCAGAGCTCAGGCAGGGGAGACCACAGAAGAACAGGTTATCAAATATAGACCCTTACTGGGAGGGCAGGCACTAAGCATGTGCTGGGCATACTTGCGGGCCCAGCAGCTAGACCCATGGGGCCAAGGCCCTGATCAGGCCATCACACCACACACAGCCAAGGGCACCATTGCATGGAAGTCTTTGTGTGATGGAGACCTTATTGGGCAGTGCACTGCCTGCACAGCTGTACCAGGTCCTAAGTCCCTGACCTGACCAATGTGGGATCAGGTAGCTGCAGCAGCAGGGAATGGAGGAAAATATAAATTGACGCATGTACATACATGCCAACAGATGATATGTATACACACTGGTGCCTGTGCACCTGCACTGCCATGTACTTGTGCTCACACACACACACACACACACACACTCGACTCCACACACCCTGTCCCTGCGCACAGTGGGGACCGGAGGCCTACCTCAGTGTGCACGGCCAGGTGAGCTGCCGACCCTCAGCAGCCTGTCTGTGCCCAAAGGGGTCACCACCTCCACTCTCCACCCACCCACCTGCGCCAGGCCCAACTCCCCTGTCCTCCTGTCTGTCTCTCTGACTCCTTTCTTGGGTTTCTCTCAGTCCTTCCACTCTGACATCTGTCTCCTGTGTATCCCTTATCTGTCTGGGCAATGAGGGGTGGGAGGTAGGGGTGGGAAGGGGATCTGCTCCAACTGACACTGAATCACCTTCTCGTGGGAGTCAGGGCCCCCCTCACCACACCCTGTCCCACCCCAGGAAGTCTCCATGTGGTTGGGGAATCAAGCAAGACTCAATAGCCACCCCTAGGTCCTAAGTCAGCTTTGTCCCCACTCACCCCCCCACCCCCAGCCCCGGATAACTTTGCTCTCTCCCCACGCCCCGCTGCCCTGCCAGCAGTCGGATGGGCATCAAAGACCGCATCCGCATGGGCAGCTCCCAGCGGCGGACAGGTCCTTCCAAGCAGCACCTGGCACCTCCGCCAATGCCCACCTCCCCGAGCAGTGAGCAGGTGGGCGAGGCCAGCAGCCCCACCAAGGTGCAGAAGAGCTGGAGCTTCAATGACCGCACTCGCTTCCGGGCCTCCTTGAAACTCAAACCCCGAACTTCTGCTGAGGGTGAGCCCCTGGGGGTCTGGAGCCCAGGACCTGCTGAGGTTGGCAGGGGTGGGGACAGTCTGGGCTGAGGGCAGAAAGATCTGGCTCTAGTCTCAGCTCTACAAGTGATTGACCACCTTTGGGCACCAGGCTGTAAGACGGGCATCAGACCAAGAATCAAACGGAGGGTGGCATTTGGCAGTGGTTAAGAGCAAAGGCTTTGGGGCTAGGCTGCCTGGACTTAAATCCTGGCTCTGTCACTTACCTTGGACAAGTGACCTAATCTCTCTGGGTCTCATTCTCCTTATCTGTAAAATGGGGACAATGGTAGTATCTACTTCTTAGGACATAGGATGATTGTGAAGATTAAATGAGATAATCCACAGAAGGTGAACAGAAGACTTTTGAGAACACAGAAAGTGCTCTACAAAAGCTAGCTGGTGACAAGTGTGCTTTGGAAGGAGCAGGAACCCCTGCTTGATGAGCCCTGACCGTATACACTCCACACCGGATTATATCATTTCTTTCTCCCAGTGACCCCGGGAAGTAGGTTCTGTTTTCATCCCCACTTTACAGACAGGGACACAGATCCCCCAGCCCGTGAATGGCAGAGCTGCTATCCTCAAGCCGGTCTGTCCAGCTCCAAAGTCCGTGCACTCTGCCTGCCCCTCCTCACCCAGCCTGGCCTGCGGACATGAAGCCGTGGACCTGGTGGGGTCACTTTTCTGAGTTCTAGCTCTGCTCGAGACTTGCACAGTGATTTAGGAAAGGTCCTCGCCACCCTCCACACCCCTCTGTGCCTCAGTGTCCTCTTCTGGAAAATGACCCCTGGGTCATTTCGACCAAGCCCCCGGAAGACCTCTCCCAGCTTTGACATACTTTATGCCCCTGGGTGGAGAAAGGTCGGGGTGAGTGGACAAGGATGGAAGATGGGGACAGGAAGCCCCTTTAGCCTCGGAGGGAGGGGGCCCAGCCATGCTGTCTCTGCCTGTGCTGTGCAAGCCCTCAAAATGCTTCTGGCTGACAATTCAGAGTTTGCAGAACCCCACAAACCACCGGGAGGTGCTGACCCACAGAAGCCTGGGCATGGCTGGTGCCTGGGACCGCCCTTCCCTGTGCTGGAAGCTGTCTGATCTGCTCCCTGCTCCTGTGGGGCAAAGATAGCATCACCTCTCTGTGCAGCTCAGGGCACCAGCCTCAGAGAGGCTGTTTGTCTCATCCAGGGCACAGGGCCTTCCCCAGTTGCAAATCTGCGGGTGGGAGGCAGCCCCGTGAGCTGCAGGATAAGACGGTGTGGCTGGGTACTTGCAAAGGCATCAAGCGCCTTTTCTCTGGGGCTCACTGTTCTGCATGGTGGGATCAGTGGGGCTTCCCCCAGGACTTTGTGCAACAAATTTGCTCCAGCCAGACCAGATGTGCCCTAAAGTAGCTCCTGCTCACTTGGCCACAGGCAGATGTTTACCCTGACTGGCCACAGGGGCAGATGGGCATGCAACAGACTGGGGTTTTCTGCCCTGGGTAGGGTGGTGAGGGGCAGCAGCCAGGGAGGCAGGAGCCTGGTCTGCCCCCAGGAAGCTTCTGGGCCCTCTGTGGGCCCCTCTCTCTTCCAGTTGGTACCTCTGATGGTGGTTTGGCATGCATTGGTGGTGGTGGGGGTTGAGAGTGGACCACTTGGGCTGTCTCTGTCTTTTCAGAGGGCCCCTCAGAGGAAGCAGCAGAGGAGAAGAGCTACCAGTGTGAGCTCACAGTGGACGATGTCATGCCCGCTGTGAAGACAGTCATCCGCTCCGTCAGGTGAGACCAAGGCCTGAGGTGAGCACCCGCTCCGTCTGCCACCCACTGCTGCCTTCCATCTGGGCCTGCCCTCGTGGCCAGGCCTGGCTTGCTCCCGGCGTGCCAGCTGCTGCCTGCCTAGAGTGCAGGTGGGGTGGGGGTGGCATCTGGCTCCCAGCAGGGTTTGCTCCTACCCGTCATGTCTAGAGGGCCTGGCTCCAGCAAGGTGGTGGGAACAGCTGCCCATCACTGTCCCTCTCCTCGCATACACAGTGTCCTCCTGGTCACTCCTCACTTTGCCTCTCCTCTTCCTCTTCTTCTCTCCCCTGCCTCTGGCTCTTGTCTGCACCAGCCTCTCTTCTTTCTCTCTCTCCCTGGCTGTGTGTCAGCGGCTGCCTGTCTCTCCCAGTGGGCCCTGTCTTGTCCACTTTTCCCCTGCATCTCTCTGTCTCAGTCTCATCTTTTTGTCCCTGTGTCTCAAACTCTCTCTCCTTGGGTGTCTTGGCCTCAGTCTGTCTGTTTCCCCCAAGACTTCTTCCAGAGAAGTGCTTTTCAAACCACAGATTGAGATGGTTTGAAATCAACTTAGTGGAATCAAGTTAGTGGGCCCTGATCAGCATTAAAAAAAAAAAAAGAATAGAATAGAAAATATCAGAGTGCATCTCTCATATGAAGGGTAAATTATGAAACTTATACTTCAGTTATCTGTGCATGTGTGTATATAAACTTGTTTGTGACCTAAAATGTAATTCTTATGATAGATCTTGGTCCAAAAAGTTTGAAAGCCCTTGCTCTACTGGCTGTCTCCCTGCCTCCACAATTATGAGGGGACCAGAGTCTTCTAAGCCCTTTGGCCATGGCCTAGGCATGGCTGTGGCCCCCGAGCTCCTTGGTGTGGCGTCCTGGCAGCTGTAGCTCCAGAGACCCCCTGACCCCCGGCCTTCTGGACTCACCTTCTGTTTTCCCTGGCTGCCCACTGCCTCTGCCCTTGTGTTCCTTTCAACATCAGAGTCAGCTAGGCTCCCCCATGCTCTCCCCGGAGTCTGAGGCCTCTTCTCACCCCCTTTTCATATATCCTGTCTCTCCCCTTCACGTGACCAGCATCTGGAACAGAGTGCCAGAGCTGCCACCTGACCTAGGTCAGCTCTCCTTGGCCACCCCACACACCCCTCACACCCAGTATGCCCCAAACCTGCTCCTCCTCCTGGATCCCCACTTCAGGCAGCAGCACCACCACCCACCCTATCGCCCAAGCCCTGAGAGTCATCCTGGACTCAGACTAGGAAGCCTTTCAGTGCCACCTCCTGAGTTGCTCAAAGCTGTCCCCTCTCTCCACTCCACAGCCCCTCTCCCAGCTTAGGCCATCCCTGGAGCTGGTTTCCCTGTCCACGACTCTGCCCCCCAGGGTATTCTCTGCACGGGCTGGCAGAGCGGTCATGCCAAAGCAGAGTAAATACACCCACACACGTCCAGGAATTCAGAGCTCTTCAAAGTACCCCTGCAGTCTCCTTGTCAAGGCCAATCTCCCCGCCCCAGTTTTCTCATATGCGCCTCCTGCCCTGAGGACTAACCCCTTTCCATCACCTCCCTGTTGCTGCTGCTCAGGGGTAGGGAGGCTGGGGGACCTGGCAGAGTCCGTTTGTGGTGACCCAAGCAGGAGGTGCCCTGGTGCTGGACAAAGGGGTAGCAAAGGGACGGAGAGGGGCTGGAAAGGAATCCCCTGCTCGAACAGGCCCCTCCCTCTGAGACTCCCTCTCCTGACAGGATTCTGAAGTTTCTGGTGGCCAAAAGAAAATTCAAGGAGACTCTGCGACCTTACGACGTGAAGGATGTCATCGAGCAGTACTCGGCAGGGCACCTGGACATGCTGGGCCGGATCAAGAGCCTGCAGACTCGGTGGGTGCGCTGGTCCCCAGTGGGAGAGCGGGGCAGGGTGGCGGTGTCCCCAGCTCAGCAAGAGGTTTGTGGACCAGAGCCCCAAGCACCTCCCGGGGTCCCCTGCCGGAGCTGGGGTTTCTGGCCTGAGCCAGCTACCTGGCTTGCAGCGCTGCTGCGGCCAGACCTCGCAGGGCACCGGGCTGGAGGCTGAACGACCACCGGGCCAGCCAGTCTTAGGGCCTCTGTGCCACCCTCTGTGGCCCAGAGGGCCTATTGACTTGCATGTCTGCGCGGAGGGGCTTTGTTTAGAATGACTGTTTCCTGGACCTCAAATAATAGGTGTAAAATAATTACTGACCTCCCATTTCCCAAGGGGATAGGCAAATTGTGTTCAAGGCCCATTCTTGCCTCTGGAATCTTCCCACATCGCTTCTCTAGGCCCAGCAGTGAGGGATGACCCTCACACCAAGACCCAAATCAGCTACACCTTGCCCTTGTCCTCTCCTGGACTGCATTCACTGCCCGCTCATTCATTTATTCACTCAACAGATAATCTCTGGGCATTTCCTACTTGCCTCATAGCAGGGATATGATGGAAAGCAAAACAGAGTCCCTGCCCTCATGGAGCTTTCATTCTAGTGGAAAGAAAACAGATGATAAATAAGAAACACTAAAATACCTCAGATGGTAAGGAGAAAAATAGGGGTTAAAGTATTGAGGTTTGCGATTTTAAATAGGTCAGAAGGTGACATTTGAGACCAAATGGAAGGAGAGGGGACAGCCAGACCCGTGGCTGTTTAGGTGAAGGGTTTCCAGAGGGAATGACACGAGATGGGTGTTCATCCAGGATGAGCTGCAAGCATTGGAGGGCTCCGTCCAAAGGCCTGCTAAGATCGGGTTATCTTTTAAAAGGCTCATCTGGCTGCTGTGTTGCGGGTGGACTGACTGTAAGGGAGCAAGGGTGCAGGCAGGGAGACCAATGAGGAGCCTACTTCAGACATGCAGATGTGGGGACTTGGACCAGGGTTGCAGCTGTGGAAGTGGAAAAAGTGGCCAGATTCTAGGTATATTTTTGTAGGTAGAGTTGACAGTGTTTTCTGATGGGATGTAAGAAGGAAGAGTTCAAGGATGAAGCCAGGATTTTTGGCTTGAGTAGGAGGAAAACTCGAGTTGCCATTTATTGCCATGGAGAAGGCAATACGTGGAGCAGGTTTCGATCGGGAGAGTTGGGGGTGTGCTGGGTTTGTGATGTCTGTCAGACATCCAAGTGGAGCGTGTTGGTCTGGCAGTTAAGGTAGGAGTGTGGATTTCAGAGGAGAGGTCTGGGATGGAGATGGCGGTTTGGTGTCAACAGCGTATAGAGGAATTGAAAATCAAGGAATGGCAGACGTCACTTAGTGAGTGAGAGTAAACAGAGAAAAGAGGTCCCAGGAGGGAGCCTTGGGTCCTGTAATGTTTAGAGGTTGTGGAGATAGAGGAGGACCAGCCAAGGAGACTGGGAAGGAGAGGTCAGGGAGGGAGGAAAAGAACCGGGCCAGGATGGTGTTTGGGAATCCAAATGAAGAAAGTGTCTGCAGGAAGAAGGGGTGATCAGATGAAAATGAGGACTGAGAGTTGATCGTCAGATTTAGCAACACGGAGTTCATTCCGGAGCTTGACAGCAGTAGTTTTGGTGAAATGGTGGGGGTGAAAGACTCATTAGAGTAGGTTTGAGAGAGAACGGGAGAAGAGGAATTGGAGGTAGAGGGTAGAGACAACACTTTCAAGAATTTTGCTGCAAAGGAAAGCAGAAAACTAAGGCGAGATCAGCTGGAGCCTTGTCCACCTCATAACTCATATTCCCACGTGTCCCCCTCCCCCTTTCCTGGCCCAGCATTTCCCACGGCTCCTCCACCAGGCAGCTGTTTTCCTTGTCATGCTTGTGCGTGGTGCCTTCGCTCGGCCAGTGAAGGACCGCAAAGCAGGGGCCGGTCCCTCCGCGCCAACTGGGCCTCCATTTGGCAGGGCGCCGGCGCCCGCCCTCAGACCGCCCTTCCCTCTGGCTCAGGCTGTCTTCGCGTTCACAGGCGCCCCAGGATCCGTGCGGAAGGCAGGGGCGGCGTGTGTGGGGGGCCACTTGACGGTTCCCTTTCCCCACAGGGTGGACCAAATTGTGGGTCGGGGGCCCGGGGACCGGAAAGCCCGGGAGAAGGGCGACAAGGGGCCCTCAGACACGGAGGCGGTGGATGAAATCAGCATGATGGGACGCGTGGTTAAGGTGGAAAAGCAGGTGGGTGTAGGATGGAATTTCAAAGCTCTGGAGGGCCACGGGGGCAAGAGGGTGCGCTGCTCAGAGTCGCAGCCCCGAGCACCTGCCGGGAAGGCGCCGGAGTCCGCAGTCCGTCCAGGCCCAGCCCCACAGATGAGCCCCGGGACCCTCCCACTCCCGCCACAGTATCCGGATAAGCCCGCCCTCTCCGGCTAGGTCTCGCCCCTAGGTTGCAGTTGTCTCAGATAAACCCCTCTAAATTCCCGCTGCTCCATTTAAGCCCGCCTCTCGGTCGTCTGTCTGTCTGACGGACAGTCCCAATCTATCACAACTGAATTTCGCCAGGGGAATGTGCCCCAGCTTCCCGGGTCCGTCCCTCTCTCCAGCCGAGCCGCGCGTTCAGTCCAGACTCGCGCCTCCCAGATAAGCTCCGCCCAGTCCCCGCCCACCGACCGCGCCGCGCCCCAGTTGCCCCGCCCAACCCCATTCCGGCCCCGCCCCTTCCCGGCCAAGCCCCGCCTCCAGCCGCGCCCCGCCCCCAGGTGCAGTCCATCGAGCACAAGCTGGACCTGTTGCTGGGCTTCTACTCGCGCTGCCTGCGCTCCGGCACCTCGGCCAGCCTGGGCACCGTGCAAGTGCCGCTCTTCGACCCCGACATCACCTCGGACTACCACAGCCCTGTGGACCACGAGGACATCTCCGTCTCCGCACAGACGCTCAGCATCTCCCGCTCGGTCAGCACCAACATGGACTGAAGGGCGTCTCGGGGGCGGAGCAGCACACGGCCACCCCCTCGGCCTGGCGCTCGTACCCGCCCTCCGAGGCCTCCGGACTCCTCTGTACTTGAACTCGCTCCCTCGCGGGGAGAGAGGCCGCACGCAGTATTGAGCTGCCTGGGTGGGCGAGATACTCGCAGCGGGGGCCAGCGCCCCGCCCCCACCTCAGGAGCATGAGATGCCAGGCCGCACGGAGGGCAGCAGCAGGGCTGTCGGGCCGTCCCGTGCCCTGCCGGCTCCATCAAGGCTCGACATGACCCGCCTGGCAGGGGCACTGCCCCGGGAGTGGGAGCCGGGCGTTGGGGCCCAGGGCCCTGACCCAGCTTCCAGCTATGCAAGGTGAGGTCTCAGGCCCGCCCTTCGGACAGAGCAGGGAAGCCCTCCCGCCAAGTCCTCGCCCCACTTGGGGGTGGGCCCAAGGTGCCCCTATAGGTACCCACAAAGCACAGGACCCTGCCACAAAGCAGGTGGGCACCATATATGCAAACTATGTTAAATATGCAACTTTGAGGACCCCTATGGGGTCCCTCTGCCCCTCCCCCATTGGGAGACGGCCCCCAGCAGTAGCTGGTCTCAGGCTGCTTGGCCATAACCCTAACCCCATTCTTTGGCTTATCACCCGTCCCCACCCAGCATGGGGCCTGTTTCTCCCTGCCCTTTCCCAAGGGCAGTGCCTGGGCCTTCCCATTTGCAGGTGTCACCTCCCAGAGGCTCCCCCTTCCTGCTCGATGTCCACTCTTCCACCTGGATCTCCAGACACCTTTGATGTTCAGCACAATTTTCTGTATTTTCCCCAAACCTCCCAGACAGTGCTCCATGGATGGTCACACAAACATGGCCTTTTAGTTTCTCCAGACATGCAGAAAGCCTCTCACACACTGACACATACAAGAACACATACTTGGAGACGTGAGCACAGAGCCACTCAGCCTTTCCTGGGCCTCTACAGCTGATGTCAGTGGCCTGGCCTTGCAGGATGGTGTCCACTGAGAGGAAGCCCCCCACTCCATCTGGGCAGGAGAAGGAGCTTTGAAGTGACCTCAGGTTGCTTCAGGCCCCACCCAGAGCTTTACCAGCTCCCCTTCCTCAAGATCTCCTCCTCTCTGGTCCAGGAGCCCTGACCACTGCCTCTGCCTGCCCCTGAGGGCCCTCCTCAGCATCCCCACAGCACAGCTTGGGCCTAGGCCTCTGGGGCATGGACACTACTGGAGAGACCCTAGGCCTGCTTCTATCCAGGCTTGCCCCTTCCTAGTCACTCTAACTCCCAAAGAGAATAGTAATGCACCTAGCAGCTATACCAGCTGCACATCTGCCTTTCACATGCACTGTCTCCCCTTTCTCCATACCCCACTTCTTCACTTCAGCTAGCAGCCCTGCATCCCGGCTAAGCCCCCATCCACTCCAGGTCCCCAGGAACACTTTCGTCCCCCTACTCCTTTGTTCCTCTTCTGCAAAGCCAATGCAGGATGCAGGAGGATCGGGGTAGTGGACCAATGGCAACCGTCTGTGGCTGAGGCCAAGCTGCCTGCATCTCATACTGGGGACCTGCATGCACCAGCGCCAGGACTCGGGTTGGATCTTGCTCAGCCCCATGGTGCCCAGCCTTTACCCCAACATGCCCTCTGCATGTGACCGTCATGCCCTGGATGGAGCTATCCTGGCTCACCTCACCACTGCACTGTCCCCAGAGAGCCACCCCTCCACCCCCTCAGAGACAGAGCTGTGGAGAGAGGCAGGAGAATGGGATTACCCTATGACCAAAGGAGACATGGGAAGAAGCCCTCCCTCCTTCCATGATCGAGGTTCCCCCACCAACCCGGTTCTGGGATATGCAAGTACCTCACTTTGTTAACTTATTAACTTATTGGTTTCATTAAAGTTTTCAGTAGGAGGTGGTTGGTCTTGGTTTTGTTCAGTGGCTGTGGGGTGAGGTTCCTGATTTGGGGGTGGGGACAAGATTTGTGAACAACAAAAACCCAACACCATATGGCCTAAGCGAAAAATGAAACTTAATGGCCCAGAGAACTGAAAAGTCCGAGGGATAGATTTGGCTTCTCGCACAGCTGGATCTAGATGCTTATTCAGGAATCTGTTTCCCGTGAGCCTCCCTTCACAGCAGGCTGACCTCTCACAATGACCAGTGAAAAGTGAGCCCCACATTCCTAATAGTTCGTATCAGTGGGGTCCAGTCAGAAAAACAGAAACACCACTAGGTTTTTCAGCAGAGAGAATTTACTCTAGGGAATGGGTTACACTGATGTAGGAGGGCTGAAAGAACAAAAAGAGAACACTGATGACAGAGAGAAAATGACTGCAGGAAGCAGCTACCACTCCTAGAGCTGCAGGAGTAAGCAAGAATATAGGCAAGAGATTGGGCTTATCAGAATCCACAAGCTTGCAGAGGGGGAGTCCTGGAGTTCTGGGGCTCAGATCTGAAAAGGGGGTGTTCTCTGGCTGGTGCTGGTACCTCTCAGGGGGTATGAGGCTTGTCTAGGAGTGCAGGAACAAAGCTGAAGCCAGGGATCAGCTGTTGCCACCTGGCTGTTGCTGATAAGGATAGGAAGCAAAGGAAGAAGGAAGTCTCCACTTCTGCTGGCTTCCAATCTTCCCCTCATGCCCCTTATTGTCCAAGCCAGCTAACAAAAGAGTACCAAGGGATGTGGTTTGCAGAGTCCCAGCCCCAGTACCAGAGTTAGATGGCTGCTCTTGGAACCGAAAGACAATAGTTTAATAACCAGCACAGACCACTCCTTTGGACACTCGGTATTCATACACACCAACCCACCCATATGTTAACCTCCACCTAGTAAGATGAAAGTATCCTTTATACAAGTGAAGACTATTCTGTCGTCCAAATGGAAAAGGCACAAAGTCTCACAGTCCAACAGATGTATCCATGTCCACGAGTTAGTCACTGTGTCCATATTTGGATGTTAATTATTCTTCTAATTCAATTACAACCTCACTGTACAACTAAACACTAAAGTCGGTAATCATTTACAATTTTTTATATAAAAGAAAGGGAAAAGAGGAGGGAAGAAAAAGTAAATTACACAAAACACACACACACATACCCCAAGACAGGAAGAAAGTATGCATAGCTGCAATAAACCTCTTTCTGGTAACTGGTCACCATGCCATAGTTAGCATGCATAACTTCAGTTTTCCACTGCCCTTCTATGTCCCCTGTACGCTCAGCTGACACTTCAGCTGGTTAGGGTGCTTTACATGGTGGAGTGACTCCATCATTCCTGAAGGGGCTGAATCCTCAGTGGTCCTGCACAGTTTGGCATGCCATAGCTTCTCATTAACCATTATTATTGTCCATGGAAGTATTAAGAGGAGACTTGGAGAACCCCTTGGGTTCCAGACATCATCCTTCTTGCCCTGGTGGAGCAGCAACCCAGTTCCCCCTTGGTGACGAGGATCAGCCAAGGAACCACTACAGTAACTCTTTCTTTACCTATTGGTTTAGTGGCATGAAGAGCCCAAAATGGCCAGGTGGAAGTTGGAACTTCCAATTCAATGAAAACTGTGTTGGCTCCCTAACAGAGCTCAATATTGCAAGGACTAGAGACAAAAGTTTTGTGGGTGGCTGTAGTAGGCTGAACAATGGCCACCCAAAGATAGCAAGCTGTAATCCCTGGAACCCGTATAAGGAAAAAGGGTCTTTGCAGATGTGATGAAGTTAAGGCTCTTGACATGGGGATATTATGTAAGATTATGTGGTGGGCCCTAAATTTGAAGTTAGGCAGAGGGAGATCAATCATACAGAAGGGGAGAAGGTTATATGAAGGCGGAAGCAGAGATGCGAGTGATGTGGCCACAAGCAAAGGATTGCCAGAAGCCACCAGAAATTGGAAGACTCAAGGAATAGAGTCTCCCCTGGAGCTGTGGAGAGAGCACAGCCCTGCTCACACCTTGATCTGGCCCCAGGGAAACTGATGCTGAACTTCTGGCCTCCAGAACTGTGAAAGAATAAATTTGTTTAATTTAATTTATTTATTTAAGATAAGGTCTGGCTCTGTCACCCAGGCCACAGTCCAGTGGCACGATCACAGCTCACTGCAGCCCTGAATTCCTGGGCTCAAGCGATCCTCCCACCTCAGCCTCCCAAGTCGAAATTTCTGTTGTTTTAAGTTTATAGTTATTTGTTATGGCAGCCACAGGAAACTAATATGGTGTCATACATAGTGAGAGAAGCCACTCTTACTACCTCCCTTGGGTTCATGGAACCTTGTATTCTGGCTATGTCAATGAGGATAAGTCATGCCCCCTCAATGATGGACTCGACCTGGCACCAGGTGGCTAGGTGGACCCCTGCAGAAGGATGCCATATTAGCATTTGTCTCTGCTGATGGCAGGTTGGACGTGCAGTAGCAGCATTAGCCAGATCAGCCTCGGTGAGGTAAGCCCATGTTTTTGATCCCACAAATGGTCTCCATTCTGGCCACCGTGACCACATTGTACATGAGCATATTGAAAAAGCACCAGGGAGACTGCAGAGAGAGGCTGGCTGACAACCACAGAATGTGCCATCTTGTCCACTTCACTGTTGAGAGGCCCCTCTGCCATGCATGGCTTGTGGTGAGATTTTACTTGGAATGCAAATATCTTCACATTCTGTGTCATTTCTGAAATTCCATCTAAATGCCTTTTCCAGCTTTCCTTACTGCCAATCCTCCAATTCTGTGCTGAGTCCCTGACTGTCCAGCCAAACCATTAGCCACTACCCATAAATCAGTATAGATCCATACTTCTTGTCACCTCTCGATCCAGGCAAAATGGACAACCAAATGTGTTGAAGGATGAGTAGGATTTGGCCAGCCCTGGGAACTGGGGTGGTGGTGTTGGTGGTGGTGAATGTTCCGGCTAGAAGGCATAGCATGTGCAAAGGTCCATAGGCACCAGAGAGTGTGCTACATGAAAGGGACAGAAAGAAATCCCTGTGGGTGGGCCTAGAGAGCAAGGGAGAGAGTGGTACAAGTGAGACTTTAGAATTAGGGATCAAGGTTTGCAGGATATCATATATCCATTCCAAAGAGGACTTGACCATGAAGGCAGTGGGAAGCCAATGAAAGATTTTGATCAGATATCGCACTGGGGTAGATTTGCATTTTAGTAAGTATTCTTCCTAGAATGGAAGATGGATTTCAGGGAACAAGTGTGTATGTCGGGGGACCAGGTAGGAGACTACTGTTGCAGTAACCTGAACAGGAAAGGCTGGTAACATGAAAAAGTCCCTTGGCATTTCACTAATTGAGTAAATGTCTATTGAGCACCTGCTGAATGCCAGACCCTGGCTCAGCACAATACACAGGATGAACAGGTGCAAGAGAACGGGCTTTGGCCCTGTTCATCCGGCCTCTGAGGGAGACAGATGCACAATGAACCAATGCACAAGCTGCTGTTTGTCTTCTAAGTTTGTCTGGCTCAGCAAGGAGGGTTTGCAGGTGGCTGTGGGAGTCCCCAAACTGTCATCAGATATGTCCTTGAGAACAGATATGATTTTAGCCTGGTGTGTCATTTATCTATTGCTATGTAACAACTTATCCTAACACTTGATGGCTTAAAATAATAGCTGTTTTATTTATTCTTGATGCTATGGGTTAGCAGTTTGGGCTGAACTCAGCTGAGCAGTTCTGCTGGTCTCACCTGGGGTCACGCATGTGCTTGCAATCATCTGGCATCTTGACAGGGGCTGGATGACCTAAGAGGGCCTTATTCACATTTCTGGTGTCTGGCGAGGGCTATCAGTTCCCTGGTTGGTCCCCAGGCAGAATAGCTTGTCTCTGCTCCACGTGGCTTCTCATTCTCCACTAGGTCAGGCTGGGGTTCCTCCCATGGCAAGAGAGCGAAAGCAGAAGCTGTACGGCCTCTTGAGGCCCAGGCTCAGAAGCTGTCCTAAGCAGCCTGGGGCTACAATGTTACAAGGGTTCTGCTCACTGGCATGGGTGCTCTGAATATGTTGCAATTTTTACACTCTTACAGATCAAAAAAACCCCATGCAGGGTATTTCTCAATTTAGATAATTTTGTTTTTCATGGACCTTTGACAGTTCCAGTTGTTAAAACAACGTCTTTGTTTTCCCTCTGAGAAGTCGAGGGGGCACATCTTGTGTACAATGGGATGGTGACAGCTTCCACGCCGGTGCCAGGTCTGTGTGGATTGCCATAACAAATACCACAGACTGGGTGGCTTAGCAACAGAAATTCATTTCCTCGCAGATCTGGAAGTTGAAGATCCAAAAATCAAGGTATCAGCAGGGTTGGTTTCATTTTGAGGCCTTTCTTCTTGGATTGTAGAGGCCGTCTTCTTCTGGGTCTGTACACGATCGTCTCTGTGTGTGTACTTGTCTGGTGTTTCTCTCTGTGTCCTAAGCTCCTCTTCTTACAGGATGCCAGTCATATTCGTTTAGGACTCACTCTAACTCCCCGTTTTAACTTAATTACCTCTTTAAAGGCCCCATCTCCAAATGCAGTCACATTTTGAGGGACTGGGGGTTAGGACTTCAACATAAGAATTTTGGAGGGACACAATTCAGGCCCTAACACCTGGAGTGTGGGTTTGGCTCACCAGCCTGGCCACCTTTCTGCTATAAATGCACACGGGCTGAGAGTCACTCTATCCCAACTGGGCAGAGCTAGATAGATACATAGACATCATAGAACCCAGTTGTTTGAAAAAAAATTTTTTAAAGCCCCAGAACCTTTGCTACACTATAACCTATTTAGAACCCTAATATATAAAATACACTCAATGCAACCAAAAATGGGGACCTCCCAGAGGTAGCCTCAATTGTCCCCCCACATACACATGGAGCATGTGTCCAGCATTTTGTTGCAGGCAAAATAAATCAGATCTGTCTCCGTGATGCATTTTTTTTTTTTTTTTTTTTTTTTGAGACAGAGTCTCGCTCTTTTGCCCTGGCTAGAGTGCCGTGGCGTCAGTCTAGCTCACAGCAACCTCAAACTCCTGGGCTCAAGCAATCCTCCTGTCTCAGCCTCCCAAGTAGCTGGGACTACAGGCATGTACCACCATGCCCGGCTAACTTTTTCTATATATTTTTAGTTGGCCAGATAATTTCTTTCTATTTTTAAGTAGAGACGGGGTCTTGCTCTTGCTCAGGCTGGTCTTGAACTCCTGAACTCAAACAATCCACCTGCCTCGGCCTCCCAAGTGCTAGGATTACAGGCATGAGCCACCGTGCCCGGCCCATGATGCATTCTTTATTTAACTATTGCAGCAGACTGTATTCTTTGTCTGAAAGTCTTCCCTCCTTCCTCGCCCTTGCCGTGGCTACCCTTGTGTGGCATATTGCCCACCTGTCTTACAGGGGGTTTCCTGGAAACAGATTTGGAGACAGAGAGTTGTGTGCAGAGGTTTATGGGGGAGTGTGCTCAGGAGAGTCATCTATCAGAAAGGCGGGAGGCAGGAATGGGCAGAGGGAGAAGATGATCTACTACGTGATGTCAACTGAGGCATCTGCTGATCGTCTGGAGCTCTGGAGCTCAGCACTGCAGAGCTGTGCCAAATGGAAGGAAGGAGGCAGGCCTTTGTTTTCCTGCATCAGCCAGTCACTGGCCATGCCTTTGGGTGAGGCAGTTCTTTATGGCCAAGGGCAAATCCAGTGAGTGACACAGTTGTGATCCAGCAGCAGATTCCCAGCATCTGAAAATGGTTATGTAGGCCTTGAAGTGGGGGGGTCTGGGTGGAGGCCCACGGCATCCACTCCCCTACCCCACTGACTTTGGGCTTGGCCATGGGATTTGTTTTGGCCAATAAAATGTGGGTGGAAAGGACCGTGTGCTTGTTTCAAGCTGAGGCCATAAGAGGCACGGCAAGTTCTTCCACCAGGAGAAACGTCAGGCACCTGTTGTTCTTTCCTCCTGGGTCCAGAATGCAGACATGTGGAACAGACCTGTACTAGACAAAATTCGGGAGTCCAGCCTGGTGCAGCCAGCATCATCTAAACTGAAGTTGACCTAGAGGCTTAGGAGTGTGAAATTATATTTGGTTTCATAGGCCACTGAGATTTGGGGCTTGTTTGTTTCGCAGCATTATCACAGCAAGACCTGACTAACGCAGCTAGTAAATTGCTTTACTGGAAACAATAAGGTAGAAGATTCACATTATACATCACAAAAGATTTTTAAAATCTCCTTAAATATCTTTGATTTTGTCCCAGATGGCTTCTCTGGGCACCACTTCCCCTTCTCTTTCTTTCTGTCTCTTCCCCTCCCACCCCGAAACAGGCTGTAAAATGAATGGGAGACATGGAGAATTTCCTGGAAGAGGTAGGAAGATTACTGAGAAACAGATACCCTGGAAGGAGGATCCTGAGGCCCCAGATCCAGGCTACCCTGCCTGCTCCAGAGCTGGGGTGTAGTCTGCCCTTACCTCCCCCTCACTCCTGCCAGATTCTCCTTTTGCTCTTCCCCTGGACCTCAGGACCACTCCCCTTCCCCAGGTGTGACTTCAGCTCCTGGAGGGCAAGAAACACATCTGTGTCTTGTTTGTGGTCATCACCATCCCCAGCACAAGGCTGGATACAAAGGTGATTCATAAATGCCGGCTGGAGGGGAGGGAAGCAGGGCCACCTGGGACTGCTCATCTCCCACCTGAGAATCTTCTCAGTCCCTGCTATGTGTCCTCATGGCCACAAGGCGCCAGTAAAGATCTTGGCTTGGTGTTGCAGCTCCAGCCTGGAGCCAGGAAACAGGCTGCACTTTTGGGGCCAGGGCACCCCACTATGAGGGCCCTTGAGTTAGGCTCAGCATGTCTGGACGAGAGAGAGCGAAAAGGGGGTGGCAGAGCTCAGCAGTTCACGGGTTGAGCCGTGGGGACTCCAGGACTTGCCTCAGAGAGGAAGGGGCTGTGTTCTCTGCCCTTCCTTCATTCATCCTGCAATTGCTTGTTCCTCTCTACCACCTGCCATGCGCCATTGTAGACGCCAAGGTCACAGCGGCTCTCCCCAGCTCACAAAGTCCCTGCTCACATGCAGTAGACAGTAGATTACTGTCTAGACAGAAAATAAACAAAAACCACGATAATTTCAGAGGGTGATAAGTGCTGTGAAGAAAATAAGACAGAAATGGGACGGTGACATGTTGGGGCAGCAACTGTGAGGCGGATGTTCAGGGAAGCTGAAGGGGAAGGAGAAGTCTTCATAGAAGTCAGGGCTAGGCCGGGCGCGGTGGCTCACGCCTGTAATCCTAGCACTCTGGGAGGCCGAGGCGGGTGGATTGTTGGAGCTCAGGAGTTCAAGACCAGCCTGATCAAGAGCGAGACCCCATCTCTACTAAAGATAGAAAGAAATTATATGGACAGCTAAAAACATATATAGAAAAAATTAGCCGGGCATGGTGGCGCATGCCTGTAGTCTCAGCTACTTGGGAGGCTGAGGCAGGAGGATCACTTGAGCCCAGGAGTTTGAGGTTGCTGTGAGCTAGGCTGATGCCATGGCACTCTAGCCCGGGCAACAGAGTGAGACTCTGTCTCAAAAAAAAAAGTCAGGGCTGCCAAAGCTCCCAGAAGCCTGCTGCTGGTCCAACAGCTTCATTTTGCAGATGGGGAAACTGAGGCCCAGCAAGCAAGCCAGTGCAGAGCCCAGAGCTGAGCCCAGGTCTCTTGAGCCCCAGGCCTGTGCCTGGGTGGGCTTCCTCCCCTCACATCCTTAACCTGCCCTGCGTCATCATGGGGGCAGAAGCAGACACGGGGTGCTCTCAGAATGTGGGCGTTAAAGAGGGGCAGGGGAAGTCCCAAGTGCAGCTAACAACACGAAACAGCACAGTAATAGTAAGGAAGTCCCAGAGTTCTCATTTTCCCCTTGCTACAAATTAGATGCTTTTTTTCCCCCAAATAAATATTACCCATGAAATTATTTTCCAAATTTTGGTTTTGGTGTCTCTGCTTTTCCTGTTTGAGGGGTGTGACCCTGGGAAAGTCACTTCCCCTTCTCCAGGAGCCTCGGTCCCCTCATCTGCAAAATCTGGACCCAGCTTTCCTGACCCCAAAGCCACGGCTCCGTCCAGCCCTTGTGAACCCCGCAGGCGCACACGCCCCCACCCCCAGGGCTGGCCTGGTCTGGTCCCCGCCTCAGCTCCTGAGCTTGTCCCTGCTGGCCCACCCCGGCCTGAGTCTGCCCACAAGCCACACTGAGCCTGTGCCACAGCCACACTTGTTTGGAGACTCACAGTGCCCGCGAGGTAGGTTTGGGTTTGTTGTCATCCCCACTTTGCCAACCAGGAAACTGGCTCGGTGCCGGAGAGAACTTGTTCAAGGTCACACAGCCGGTAAGCGACAAGGCCAGGATTTGAACCAAAAGTTCCATCCAACTTTCTCTATTCAAGGCTCCCATCCGAAATGGGGGGAAAAAAAAAAAAAAGTAAAGTTTTGGTGTTTGGGGAACTGAGCTTCTTTCCCTGAAAATGCATTTATGTATTTATGTGCCCTGTGTTGGTCCAGGGAGTGTTGGTGTGGTGCTGCCACCATCAGAGCAAAGGCGGGTATTGCAGCCCATCCCAAGCAGGTGCCATCCCGGCCAAACCCAGGGGTAGAGGTAAAGGTCCAGTGAAAAGCCCAGTAAAGAAGCCCTGGACAGGGGTCACTTGTCCCATGGAAACACTGAGGTCCAGAAAGGTCACTTACTTACGCCATCTACCTTTGCTGATCCCAATGTCTCTTTTCCCATTTCCGGCTGACCCACGGCATCCTGACTCCCAGCCCTCCACTCTGCTGAAACTGCTCAGGAAAAGCCATTTTTGACTTCCTGGTTGCCCAACTGAACAGCCTCTTCAGCAGCGTCAGGTAACACCCACCACTGGGAAACACCTGCCTGGGCTTTCCCAACACCTTCCGGCTGCTTCCCATCCTACACCCCCGCCCCCCACCCCAGCTGCTCCTTCTCGGCCTCCCTCCAAGGTTTCTGTCCTTGGCTACCTTCTTTTATCACTCTGCATCATCATTCCCATGGCAACCATGAATGTGCTGATGCCTCCAAAACATGCTCACTGTCAGTCCAGACCTCACTCCTGAGCTCTGGACCTGTTTACCTGGCCCGCTCCTCCTGGACATCAGCCCCGGATGACCCGACCTGTCCAGTCTGATCTTATCCTGCTCCCTACAACCTAGTCTTCCTCCTAGGCCTCACCTCAGGGAACAGTCATCCTGTCCCCCAGGCCATACCTCTGGGAACCATTTTTGGCTCCTTTCTCTCCTGTGGCCTCCTCTTCAGCAGGTCATTATTGAAACTGCAGAATCCGTTCCCATCTGCTTCCTCAGTAGCAGAACCTCCAAATTCTACTGAGACACTTGAACACTCAGAATAAAGACTACATTTCTGAGCCTCTTTTGTGGTCAGGTGTGGGCAACTTCTGGAAAGAGCACTTCTCGTCTTTCCTCCTTCCTGGAGGGAATGTTGACACGGTAGCTGAAGCAGCCTTTTTGGATCATGAGGTCTAACCCATGAATGACAAAGCAACCAGGTGCAGGGGCCTGGACACCGACACTATGGGTCACCACACTCATCCTGCACCACCTACCTGGTTCCTTTTATTTAAGCTACTGTTGCTCAAAGCCACACACCTAATCCCAAGTAACCCAGATATGACACGTACTAGGTGCTCACATGGTGGAATGGATGGGGTGGAATAGAGTCATTCATTCAGCAAAAGGACACTTAAGGAAGACACTGTGTTCCATACTTGTTAATACCAGATCTCTCTTCAGGCTTATGATTTCTGTCTCTTTACCATTTCCCCCATCTACCCCACTTTGCCACCACTTGTCACAGGGCCCTCAACACTGCCTGAATCAGTGTGACAGTCTTCTCATGGCTCCGCATTTCCCCAGTGTGCCCCTCTCAAATCCATTCTACTCACAGCAGCCAAAGCGATCCTTCCAACCCAAACCTAACTCTTTTTCCACTCTGCTCATATCCTCTATGGCTCCCCAGTACCAACAGGATCAAGTTCAAGCTCCTCAGCCTGCTACCCAGAGGTCACCCCGTTTGACCCTTGCCTACTCTGAGCATATCCCTTGCCCCTCTGACCATCCACCCTACACGCTAACCACTCTGGACTTGTTGACTTTCCCAGCCGAGCCTTATTCTTTCATGCCATTTGGCCTTTGCACACGTGGTCACCTCCCTTGGAATTTACTTCTTTCGTGTGCTCATGTCGCAATTCTCCCCCATCCATTCCACCATGTGAGCTCCTAGTATGTGTCATAAACTGTGGTAATTGCTTCCACAGCAGCAACTCATCGGTAAGTCCCCTTACTTTCCCCATTTTACAGATAAGGAAACTGAGACTTCCAGAAGGGAAGGGAGTTGCCCAAGATGGGCATTTTATAGTGATGGCTGAGTGATATCAAATCTACTAAACTCCAACAATTCTCTTTATATAGGACTCAGGCCTCTGACATCTTCCCCACCCACACCAAGTGCCCTCGGGCGTAGGAGACTTGAGTTCTAATCTCAGCTGAGCCACTTACTACTACCACTCGCTGCGGTGGAGGCTGCTGCTTGTCCACCAAAATCCATCCTTTTCCTCTTTCATAGTAACTGAATTATTGACGACACAGGGTTGCCAGCTAGAAACCACATTTCCCAGCCTCCTTTGCAGCTAAGTGTGGTCATGTGATTAAATTCCTGTCAAGGGCATCTGAGTAGAAGTGATGTCTGTCACTGGGCCTTAAACCATTGTGTGTGCTCGCCTGCTCGGTTTCTTACTCCTGAAAGCTGGACCCGGAGGTGTCCATGACCCAGCTTCCACTCTGCAGACGAAGATAGAAAAGAAAAAAATGCTGACTCGGACTCTGAGCAGCCGTCTTGACTTATAAGGTTGGGATCATGAATAGCAGAGCAGCAAGAAGCAGGCAATCTGGGTCTGAATGACTGGGTGGAACCAGAAGGAAATATTTTCTGCTCTTTAAGCCTCTTTAAAATTTTTCTGGTTTGCTTTGTTATAGCAGCCGAGCTAATACTTAAATATCTCTTACTATGTGCAAGGTACTATCCTAAGTACATTAAATATTTTAACTCAATAAATTACTAGCAGGTCACTTTCTACCTCCTTTGTGAGCCTCAGTTCCCTCGTCTCTATATAACCCAGAGTAGCAGTGCACCAAGCTAGATTACGAGAGTCAGGTGAGATATAATGTCTATTAATATTATGAGTCAGTACTGAATGACCTAACAGATGGACAGCCCATGTGTTTACGGCACTAGCTGCAGATTTGAAAGACTTTCATGTGAAGAAGAAAAGGAGGAGAAGGAGGAGGAGGAGAAGATAGGCAGCCGTCCCCAACCTTTTTGGCACCAGGGACTGGTTTCATGGAAGACAATTTTTCCATGGATGGGGTGGAGGATGCGGAGCTCAGGTGGTGATGCGAGCACTGGGGAGCAGCTGCGAATACAGATGAAGCTTCCCTCGCTCACCTGCCGCTCACCCCCTGCTGCACGCCCCTTTCCCACCCCCTCCCCAGTCTCATGGAAAACAAGTTTTCCACTGAGCTGGGAGGGGAGTGCAGCAGAGGTCTGCAGCAGACAGGGATTGGGGACTGCAGAGATAAAGCATTGCTATTTCAAAATCGTCATGGAAAAATGAAGAACTATTTGGACTTCCTTACACTGATTTTATAGTTTAGTAGTATCTTATTTTGAATTGCATGTAGGGGAACAGGCAAACTTACCCAAACTACATGGGCTGTAAATGAGGGAGAGGTGGTTTCTCAAAGGAAATTTGGGAAAACCTTTTACCAGGAGAAGGGTGACTAAATCCTGCAAGGCATAAACAGCAGATATCCACTTCTGTCTCTGGGTCTTACTCCTCGGGCTGGAGAGCACTGTCCTTCAGCCATTTGTGTGGGACATGGTTTGAAGTCATCCCTCCCACCCTGCACCCCTTCTCTGGGTATGTTAACAGCTACTGCTTACTCAGCACCTATGGTGCTAAGTTGGAGCGGCTATCGCTTGGGGAACTTACTGCACCAGGCACCGTGCTGAGCCCATGTCAGCCAATAGCTCATTTAATCCCATCTGTTGGGTGTGTGCGCATGTGAACACAATTTAGATTAGAAAGAAAAACAAAAACAGGGCTACAAGTGGTAAAGCAGCTTTGCCAAATGCCATATACGTACTTTGGAGCCAGAATTCAAACCCAGGTCTATATGATGCCAAGGCCTGGGCTTGTGTCTCAGGGCCGGCTGCATCTGTCTGTGTCCCGCTCTGAGAGCGAAGCCCGGGCCAAGGCACAGCTCCACAGGAGTCTCCGGCTATTCCTGAAAACCAGACCAACCCTGCCCTTCATTTAAATCCAGAAGCTCTTGAAGGAAAAAATAGAGAGATTTGATGACATAAAAATTAATAAAAGGCAAAAGATCCCATGTATAAAGTTAAATGACCAGATACAGATGAGGAGAGACTACCTGAACATTCACAAAAGACAAAAATCTCCCATTCATAATGCATAAAGAGCTCTTATAAACTAAACTATTACAAAAAAACCCCACACAACCCAGTAGAAACCCGGGCAAGGACATGAACAGGTAATTCATAAAAGAAGAAACACAAATAGACAATATCTTTATTGATAAATAAATGGCAATTAAATGACTTTTCTTCCCATTGAGAGAGGTAAACACTAAAAAATTGCTAATGTCCAGTGTAGTCTAGGGTGTGAGCCAATGGGCACAGTCACACAGCCCTAGCAGGGAGGTGGCTGGAATCAGTCACTTAGGAGCTGTCACAGCTCTGTTTGCTCACATCTTTTGATCCAGTAATTCCCCTTCTAGGAATTCATTCTATAGAGATGTTCCCACAAATGTTCAAGGGTAAAATACACAAGGATGCTCCCTGTAGCAGTATTTTTTTTTTTTTTTTTTTGAGATAGAGTCTCACTTTCTTGCCTGGGCTAGAGTACTGTGGCATCAGCCTAGCTCACAGCAACCTCAAACTCTTGGGCGCGAGCGATGCTCCTGCCTCAGCCTGCTGCGTAGCTGGGACTACAGGCATGTGCAACCATGCCTGGCTAATTTGTTCTATTTTTAGTTGTTTGGCTAATTTCTTTCTATTTTTAGTAGAGACGGGGTCTCACTCTTGCTCAGGCTGGTCTCAAACTCCTGAGCTCAAGCAATCCTCCCGTCTCGGCCTCCCAGAGTGCTAGGATTATAGGCGTGTGCCACCGCGCCCGGCCCTGTAGCATTATTTGTAACAGTGGAATTTAGGAATCCACTGCCCATCAGTAGGAGATGGTTAAGTAGATTACACACAACGCAGTCATTAAAATGAATGGAGTAGAAAGAGCCATATGTGCTGACAGGGAAGAGTCCTCAAAATATTTTAAGGGGAAAAAATGCAGCCATATAAAATATTATAATCCCGTTTATGCAAAAAGAGATGTGTTATGTATATGTATGTAACATACATGTAATAATAATATAATGCAATCATTATGCGTACATGTGTGGGAAAACTTGAGTGTCTCTGATCTTTCACTTTATACTTCTTAAATTGTTTGGAAATATTTTGCCTGGGAGGATTGCTTGAGCCCAGGAGTTTGAGGTTGCTGTGAGCTAGGCTGATGCCACAGCACTCAGGACAATAGAGTGAGACTCTGTCATAAAACAAAACAAAACAAAACAAAAACAAAAAATATTTTGCCTCAAGCATGTATTACTTTTGACTAAAAACAATGTGTTTGTTTGAAAACAAAACCCAAAACAATGATTGGCTCATATCCTCTGTTGGGCCAGGGTGGTCTTGGTATCAAGGAGGGGGGACCTACAGTCTGGGTGAGCCCATTTTCCAGCAAAGCGCCAAGCCAGAGCTGCTCACTAGGAGGAGGCACAGGAGTGAGCCCCTCTGGAGACCACCCTCTAATGGGCTGTGTAGGACTTCCTGCTCCGTCCCTGGACTCACCTCTGCTCCAAGGGGTATCTGGGCT
Organism: Eulemur rufifrons; assembly: GCF_041146395.1. NCBI lineage: Eukaryota > Metazoa > Chordata > Mammalia > Primates > Lemuridae > Eulemur > Eulemur rufifrons. The sequence goes on from NC_090990.1 coordinate 29,018,754, forward strand.
TAATATTTCTGGGTGTCCACCCTTTCCCACTCTACAAATAAGAAAAACCTTTCCCCAAGAGCCCTGTGCAGTTTACAGTGTCAGTCCATTCCTGTGGGGCTGTGTGTTGTTGAATAGATTGCTTAACCTCTCTGAGCCTTGGCTGCCTAGAATGAGGACAGTAACTACACCCACCTCCTGGAGTTGCTGTGAGGACTGAAGGGGAAAGTGCCCATCAAGTCCACTGCCCCCCAATGCTGTCCACCGTCGAGCCAGCGAAGTGTCGCATTTCCCTCTCCCCCTCCCTCAGGCCAGCCTCACTGCCTCCCAGCACCTGTGGGGTAGGAGGGGCAGGGAATGTGGGGTCCTCATCATACAGAGCTTAGAGAGCTCACATGACGTGCCACCGTCACAAGTTCATGGCTGTCTGGGCCTAGATTTCAGAGCTCCCAGCTCCATTACTCAGACTCCAGACCCAGGGCCTCTTTCAGCCTCGGCTCCAGCTTGGGGCCCGGGCAGTGGCCGCTCTGTCCAGCTCTTCCTAATACCCCCTCTGAGCTACACACAGGGTGGAGGTGGGGACAATGGTGAATCAGGTTCTGCCCCCAGAACCTCACAGCCTGGTAGGGGAAGACCCTCACCAACTCTGATACAGGAGCACTAGGCCTTTCCTATGAGGAAAAGGCCCCGGGAGGGCATTGCAGGGCTAGGAAACAGCCACAGGCGTAGGTGGAGGCCTGGAGGCCCGAGGAGCATCGTGCATGAGGAGCCCGGGCTGGCTGGGACCAGGCTCTGTCCTCCTCGTCCCTGCGGTCATGCTTCCCTGCCCCAGCTCCGTCTGAGCAGCTCACAGGGGCAGGCACTTAACATCACCTTGGTTTATTCTCACGAGAAGCCTGTGGTGTTCCCATTTGACAGATGAGGAGATTGAGCTCAGAGTAACTTCCTTTATTTCTCCTACCTGTCAGGGCACGCTTTGGGCCTTGGGTCTTTACACACTCCCAGTCCCCCAAACTATGTGTCCGCCCCAAGCTGACCCACATCCCAGCCTTTCATCACCACCAACTCTCGGGGCCTTCCCGACCCTGAGCTGCTCAGCAGTGCCCGCCTGGAACCCTCAACGTGTCACTCTCCATTGCACGCTCCAGGCTGGCCAGACCTCAGGTCCCAGAGTGTGTGCAGGTCTCCTCTCCCCAGACCAGCCGCAGGGCAGAGGCCATGGCTGCTCACCGCAAATCCACCGCGACCAAGCAGCACGGCACCATTTGCAATGTGCTCTCAGAAACGTACTCTCATTTGAATCCTCGCACACCCGCTTCTGATGTCGGGATTTTTCTCCTCATCATGTGGAAGAGGAAAGAAAAGCTCCAGTGACTTTCTCTGTGTCTCACAGCCACAAAGTGGCAGGCTAGGTCTGGGACTCTGCTCTTGTTCCACCAGGCTCCAGTTGTTGGCCTGACCCAGCCAGCCCGGGGAGGGAAGGGCCCTGGAGAGCCCGGGTGGGCGTGCTCACCTCGCCGCTTACAGGGTACGACTTGAGCAACTCACTGTTCGCCATTTCCTGGCCTCTAGAATGGGGACACACTGCCCAGCAGTGCTATTTACAGGGCAGGGCGGCGACTCAGGGAGAGGCTGGAAGACAAAGAGGGAAGAGTATCCGTGGGTACTCCTGGTCAGTCCCCACCACGCCTGCACACAGTAGGCACTCCACAAGTACTCACCTGGTCTTACAGCACTTCTAATGACGGGGTGGCATAAAGACTTAGGCAAGGATGGATTAAGGATTCAAGAGGATTACTTAGTAATCAGCTAAGCCACTTAAGCTGCCTGGGAAAAGACTAGGATCAGACTGTTCATTAATTTCTTCAACATGACTGTTGAACACTTAGCTGACCCGGAATGATGATGATGATGATGGTGGTGGTGTTGGCAGAGCTCAGTTATTGAGAATCTACCATTTACCAAGTACTTTTTGAGTCTCATCACATCAACCCTCTAAGTTGATAGATCTTAAAAATGTTTTTTAGTTGTTCTGTAACAGGGAAGGTGCTAGTCAGGCCTGGGACAAAGGGGAGGCAAATGAGAGGCCCAGAGCATAGATTTAAGGAGGCGCCTGCGGTTACGACTCTGCTGACTCCTGCCTCACCCTAGTCCCTGCCCCAGTGCTTGCGGTGGACGCTGTGATGTGCTGCCCGGAGCCCCCTTCCGTGAAGCCATCGCCCCAGCGGCTGGAGTGCTGCCCGCAGACCGCCTTGCCCTGGCAGCTCCTCCAGGCCTGGGCCCATGGGTCGTGCCACTTCCCCGGGCAGCCCACAGCGAGTGACTGCTGGGGGCAGGCGTGGAAACTCAGGGTGACCTTGCAGGGCCCTTCTAGCGGCAGAGCTCCCTGTGAGGCCCGCAGAGGCTCTTATGGGCCTGCTCTGTGGCCTTTTAGCTCACTTCTGCTCCCGTCCCCTCCCCTCGGCAGGGGCTGATTCCCTAATAAACCTCTGGCAAGCAAACGCCATCCCAAAGGCTTCCTGGGGAAGCAACAGTGACCTGCAACCGTGTCACTGTTGGGGTGACCCCTTTCTAGCTGGTTAAAACACAGCCTACCTAAAGACTTGAATACAAAGGTGTCCCCCAAAAGCCAGGGCTCAGGGATCATAGCACCAGCTGCGAACCGCACTGTTCTAAACACTTTACCTGCATGAACTCACTTATTCTCCATAGCACCTGTCTGAGTTGATACTATTAGCACCCACATTTTATAGATGAGTTCAAGAGAAGTTATACTTTTCTGGAAGGAAACAAAAACCACAAACAGCTTCGTGATAAAATCCAGTCCACCAAAAGATAATTCAAAATAAAGAACATTAGCCTGGGGAAACATTCATATGAGTAGGGGGAAAAAAAAAAAAGGGTGGAAGAATGTCTTGTCTGTGTCCTGACTGGGTTCTCAGCCCTCAGGGAGCCTGACCCCTGCTCCCGAAGACCCAGGCCAGGGATGAAAGTGAGCTCCACAGGACCAAGGGTGCAAAAGGTTGCTGTAGGAGGGTAGCCCAGGGAAGAGGTGCAAGACATCCGGTTGGAGTCACAGGAGGTGGTGTGATTACCTTAGGAGAACCAAGACTCAGAAGGTGACGTGATTGGCTTGAGGCCAGGCAGCTATGATAGTAACAGCTGCTTCTGGAGCTGGTCCCTGAGGCTGCCAGACTACGAGCCCACTGCTCTTTAGGCTGCTCTACATGTGCTCTCTCCTCCCCTCCAGCTGCTAGGGTCAGAATCCTCCCAAAAGAGGGCCAGGTACAGTGGCTCATGCCTATAATCCCAGCACTTTGGGAGGCTGAGGCAGGAGGATCGATTGAGGCCAGGAGTTCGAGACCAGCATGAGCGAAAACAGTGAGAATTCCTCCCACCTCCCACACCCCCCAATCCACCAGTCTCTAAAAAAATAATTTTTTAATTAGGTGGGCACCTAATTAAAGGCATGCACTATAGGCGGTGCATGCCTATAGTCGTAGCTGCTTGGGAGGCTGAGGCAGTAGGATCTCTTGAGCCCAGGGTTTGAGGCTTCAGTGAGCTATGGTTGTGCCACTACATTCCAGCCTGGGTGGCAGAGCGAGACACAGCCCCTGGGGAAAAAAAAAATACTTCAAAGAGGGTCAGGTATCTGGGGATCCCAGTGGGGGGCTGCTCATCTTCTCCTCTATCTGCTGTCCAACTTGTCAGCAGTCCCTTTTGGAGAACAGGAGGAGGGAACAGCTCAGCAATTGGACTCCCTCCACTACCCCCACCCCCCTTAACTCTGGAAAGAGGCAGGCGTTGGGTCTCCATTGTTATCCCTTCCATATGGAGAGCACTTTAGAGTTTACCAACTGCTTATCAACTCATCCCTGAATTTGTTTCTTATTTATTGTGAGTTTTACTGCCTTATAAAGTAGCAGGGCAGGGCCAGGCATGGTGGCTCATGCCTGTAATCCTAGCACTCTGGGAGGCTGAGGCGGGTGGATTGTTTGAGCTCAGGAGTTCAAGACCAGCCTGAGCAAGAGCGAGACCCCCGTCTCTACTAAATTAGAAAAAATTATATGGACAACTAAAAATATATACAGAAAAAATTAGCCGGGCATGGTGGTGCATGCCTGTAGTCCCAGCTACTCGGGAGGCTGAGGCAGGAAGATCACTTGAGCCCAGGAGTTTGAGGTTGCTGTGAGCTAGGCTGATGCCACGGCACTCTAGCCCGAGCAACAGAGTGAGACTCTGTCTCAAAAAAAAAAAAAAAAAAAAAAGTAGCAGGGCAGGAATATTAGCCCCATTTTACTGGGGGAGGGGGCGCGGGGAGCGGGGGAACAGAGGCCCAGAGAGAAGGAAATCAGGGCAATGTTCAGCTCAGAGCCAAACCCTCCTGTCTTAATCCAGCCCTGCTGGAGTCTATCTCTGGCCTGGGGTCCTGGGCAAAGCTGGGGTCAAACACTGGCCTCTCTGAGCCCAGAGCCTGGGCCAGCCCCTTCCCAGAAGCCTCCTTTCCTTTCTCTCTTCGTCTGGGCCCAGAAGGCCCCATGATCTTAGGGGAGACCTTTATTCATTTGCCAAATACTTCCTGTCGCCCACTCCATGCCCATCCTGGTAGCTTTGGAGCTGGTGCCAACACAGTATGCACTGAGACAACGCACAGGCTGGTGGAGAGTCACATCGACAAACAAACTTGGCACAGGAGCAAAGCCCAGCCACTGAGGACAGAAGGTCTCAGCCCCCTGTTCCTTTCCAGAGAGTATCTGGAATCTGTTCTCTCCTAGAGAATGCCCCACTGCCCATCCTAGAGCCATCTGCAGCATCTCTGACCTCACCTCCTCCCTGCCTTTGGTCTCTCTTTTCCCACCTTTCTCCCACCCTCCCAAAGCACTTAGGGATCTTTCCAGAGAGAGTCAACAGCAGAGGGTGGTGAGGAACTCACGCTGGTGATCAGGACTCTGAGACCAAATCCTGCCAGGCCTGGGCACACTCCGCATCCCTCATCTGTAGAATGAGGACTGTGCTTACCTCACAAATGTATTGTAAAGCCATGTGACCTTTCTTGTCCCTTCTAGACACCCCATGCCTTCCATGTACTCGTATGCCTCCCTGCCTTTAAACAGGCTCTTCTCTAACCTAAAAACACATTCATCACTCAAGGCTCTGTCCATCACATCGAATGTCACTGCCTCCGGGAAGCCTGAACTGACCCCCACTCCAACGGGCTGAAAGTGCTCCCCCTTTGGGTTTGCCTGCTTGCCCAGTCTACCTGTTTTCTAGACCTCACCACGATCTTCCTTATACCAAGACTGGTTTATTTCCAGGCCTTCATTTCCACCTACTCCACCTAGACTGCGATTCCAGGTTGGCACAGGGCCTGGTATAAAACTAGCACCAATTCGTAGAATAGTCACCACCATCACATACTGAGGGCTGCCTAGGTGCCTGGCACTGTGCTAAAGGCAGCACAACCACCTGAGGAGACTGGGACCTTCTCCCTCTGGGGAAACAGCCTCAGACATCTGAATGGATGGCGTCCTGGACAAGGGAGAAAGCCACAGTCCACATCCAGGGCTGTCTGAATTCTTAGGTGCCACTCAGTTCTGGGACAGATCGCCAAGCTCCCCTCACCCTAGGATCTGGGGAGTCCACTGGTTACCTCACCCCCTGGTGGCAGCCTCTGCCTTCCAGGTTATGACATAATTGCACAACTCCCCAGATATTTTCGAAAGAAACTGTTGGTTTCCTCCCCGGGCACTGCTGGGGACCATGGCCCCCATGCTACCCAGGGTCTTCAGCAGTCTCAGGACTTTGGAGGCTAAATATAGTCAGGGCATGGGGTGATAAGGAAATGAAAACGGCAAGACTGTAAAGTGACCCAGTTTTATTTCGGTTTTGGAGGCCAGACGGGGCACTGCTCCACGGGTTAGGGCTGTACAACATTCCCCTCCCCGAGGTGGGAGGCCCAGGGCCCAGGCAGCGGGGGTCGGGGCTCAGTGGTTGGTGGCTCCGGGGACCCAATCCCGGTACAGTGTGGCACGAGAAGAGAGGGGGAATCAGGCAGAGGCCTGCAATGGCTCAGATTGGGAGGGGGGCGAGGAAAGAGAGAGAACACAGAATCCAAGAACCGAGAGTCCGAAAGCTGGGCCAGTCTCCTTCACTTTACCGCCGAGGCTCGGGTCAGAGAAGTGAAGCCAAACTGTCACCCCGCAGGAGGCAGGGCCTGGAGGGACACCCAGGCCTCCCAGCTCGGTGCCCGGCTCCGCGCTCACACCCGCCGTCTCCACCCTCACGGAGGGTGCGTGCGGGCCCCCTCGCTGGGTGCGGAGTCCGGCGGGCCGTCAGCAGCTCACCGAGCCGGCGGGCGGAGCTGCCCCCAAGTCCGAGAAGCAGTCGAACTCGCTCTGGCCGAGGAAGAGCTCGGGCAGCTCGCGCACGCGGTGCAGCCCGAGCTCGAGCTCCAGCGACGTCAGCGCCTCCTCGTCGATGAGCTCGGCGTCCATGCCGCCCAGGGCGTGCGCAGGCGGCGGGGCTGTGGCGGCGGGCGCGGGCTGCAGGCCCGGGGGCCCTCCTGGGGGCGCGGGGGCTGCGGGCGCGCGGCCCGGACACAGCGTCGCCGCAGGCTGCAGGTGCGCGCTGCCTGCGGCCGGCGGCGGCACCGCCAGAAAGGGCTGGAAGGAGGACGGCGGCCCGAAGGACCCGAAGGCCAGGGCCCCGGGTGGGGGCGGCGGCGGCCCCAGCACAGCCCCCCGCGGCCGCAGCCCGCTGTCCAGGCCCGGGCCCGCGTACGGCTGCAGAGTCCGGAGCGCGTGAGGGCCGGGGGCGGGCGCAGCAGGCGGCGGCCTCTGCATCAGGCGGTAGCCCTCGGCGAGCATCAGGTGGTCGGCCATGGCGGCGGGCCGGCTGCCTGCGCGGGCAACGGGCGGGCGGTCAGCGCGGGCTCCCCCGGGCCGGCTGCTCCTCTGCGGCGGGAACCCCGGGCACCGTGCCGTCGCTGCAGCGCAGCCGGGCAAAGGGAAACCAAACCCGGCTCGCGCCCCTGCCCCGTCCAGACGTACCGAGCTCCGCGCAGACAACCCGCGAACCCACCACGTAAAGCTCCGAGACCGCCACGCCGCGCCCCCGGGCTTGGTGAACTCTTATATCCAGAGGCGGGGCTTCCCCGCCCCCTGGCGCTCATTGGCTGGATGAGACGCTTCTGGGTGCGCCGCTTGCTCCTCGTTCTAGGTCTCGGCCCCGCCCCCTGCCGGAGCCCCGCCCCTAGCCCCCAGACCCCGCCCCTAGGCCCCAGACCCCGCCCCAGGCCATGAGTGTGGCTATGGAGCCGTGCGTTTGGCACTTTCTGAGGGGCGTAGACTCGAGGCTAGGCTTGAACTCACCAGAAGGTGGCCTGGGAGGGCCAGAGGTTAGGCCCCCCCAGAGTTGCAGAATCTCAGGCCCACCCAACCTCTTAATTTTCCAGATGGAGTCACAGGCTCAGTGGCCGAAGAGGTTTCCTGGAAATATGCAGCAAAGCCTTGACAGAAGCGAGACTCAAACCCAGGCCTTGAGATTGCACAGCTACACTGGGCACAGGCACTTTAGGGGTGCAGGGTCCCCGCAAAAGGTCAGCTGTCCATCCCCATAACCCTCAGGGGAGCCAGTTGCTGTTCCTCTGGCTCCCACCGTGCCTTGTCTGTTGAAGCATGTACTGAGTTGTTATTAAAGTAATTTATGGGCCTGTCTCCTGAAGGACTTGTTCATCTTCCCAGCCTCAGCACTTGGCCCAGAGCCTGGCCCAGCGCAGACTTTTAGCAAGAGTTGGGTGAATGAACAAATGAATGAATGAATTGCAACTCATTCACCTGAGCTTTTGTTTTTCCATCTGTAAAAGGGAACAACAGCAGCTCTTGGCACCCCCACCTTGTGAGGGTTAAATGAGGGGATGTGTGTAGTGTCCAGCACAGTGCCTGGCACATGGTAGATGTCCAAAAGTGTCCTCAAATGAATGAAAGGCTGGATTTAGTTCTGTCCCTAAGGACCTTCCAAGTGGGGAATATCACACCTTCCCTTGGTAACAATAATAATAACTTGCATTTTTTTAGTGGTTTACATCCTACAAGCGTCTCCTTGGGGGCAGGGCATGGATTATCAGCCCCATTCTGTAGATACAGAGAGGCACACAAAGAAAAAGTGACCGTCCTGCTGTCACAGGCAGCCAGAGTTAGCATGTGAATGCCATGTGTTTTACAAGTCTGAGGAACTGGAGTCTGTGCCAATGGCCAGGACACAGGCTTCTTGAACCTTGCCCTCCACCCATATGACACTCTCTCCTTCCCTTCTTTGACTCCCCTCCCCCAGTACCATCCTTGGTACTTCCTGGAACTTGGGTTCATCCGGTTGGTGTAGAGGGGAGAGCCCTACAGTGAGAGTGCAGAGGCCCAGGTTCTAACTGTACCTCTGCCACCCGCAGGTGTGTGACCTCCACCACCAGCAGACTGTGACTGTTGGGTGTTGGGCGTGGTGGGACGGTAGAGGCTCAGTTTTCTGCTCAGTGAAAGGGCTATGGTGACCCTACCCGGGCACCCTGAGAACTTGTGGGAAGTCACAAATGACCATAGGTGTGGTCACGTGTCTACAAAGTGTAAAAGCTACACACTGAAGTTGATTCCCCTGAATCTCTCTCTCCAGGTAAGGTTTCACACAGAAATTCCTAACCCTGGCCACACCTCGGACTCATCTGGAGGTGGGGGAGAGGAGCTGGTGGGTGGGGGCTTTGAAAAAGACAGAATCTCCAGCCCCACGCTAACCTCCTGACACAGACTCTCTGAAGGTATTTCTGAATCATAAGAATCTGCCATTCTGACATATTTGGTCTAAGGACATCGACATTTGGGAGTCATTGCACCACCAGACAGTTTTCCTTTTAAAAAAATGTGTGTGTGATTAATGTTTAAAAAGTTCTTTAATTTACACAACAAATATTTATTGAGCACCTACTCTACTAGTTTATCTACTAGTGGTTTTTATGCTTTCAAGGTCATGTACTTCTCTGAGAATCTAATGGAAGCTACAGAATCATGGTCACAATCTACTGCCAATAAATTTAGAGGGTTAACATATCTGGGTGTGGGAGTGTCCAGGGACTCCTCAGGGGTTCATGGAGTCTGGGTTAAGAACACCTGTTCGATACGTGTAAAGAACAAACTAAGTAAAATAATGATCCCCATATTAGAAAGTGATAGGTACAATGGATAAAAGGAAAAAGAGAATGGTGAGGACACTGGGGTGCAGGGAAGGGGGGAAGGTTGTAGCCTTGCACAGAATGGTCAGGGTGAGCCCACTGGGACTGTGGGGTTTGAGCAGAGACTTGAAAGAGGAGAGGAGTGTGTGGGCAAAAGTGGTTCAAGCAGAGGACGAAGCTCCCAAACACTAGAGCAGTGCTTCTAAAACCGCAGCAAGTACCGAGGTGTTAGCATTACCAGGGACTTGTTAGAAATGCACATTCTGGAGCCCCATTCCAGACCTGAATCAGTTTCTGAATCAGAAACTGGGCTGGGGCTCAGCCATGTGTGGTTTAATAAGCCCTACAGGTGATTCTGGTTACGGACCTCTGAGTGAGGGCGAAGCCTCAAGGCAGGTGTGAACAACAGCCCAGAGGGAGCGTGGGCAGAGGAGTGACATGATCTAACCTGTGCTCCTCTGATCGGAACTCATTTGATCCCAGTGTTTCCACGAACTGCTTCCTCGCTGCTCCTTGGACTTCACAAGCACATCACTTCTCAGGGCTCTTCCCTCAGACAGCCCCACTCCTTTACTTTGTTCGGACCTCCATCCAAAGGTCACCCCTTAGAGAGACCTTCCCTGACCACCCTCTATCCCTTTCTATCCCCTCACCCTGTTTTGCTTTTCTTCTTAGCACCTACCACCACTTGGCATTACACCCATGCATGACAACGTTTTGGTTAATGATGGTAGTCCTATGAGATTATAATGCAGCTGAAAAGATTCCTATCACATAGTGAGCTTGTAGCCATTGTCAAGTCATAGTGCAATGAATTACTCGTGTGTTTGTGAGGATGCTGTAAACGAACCTACTGTGCTGCCAGTCATATAAAAGTATAGCACATGTAATTATGTATAGTACACTTGATAATGGTGATAAACAACTATGTTGCTGGTTTATGTATTTACTATACTTTTATTGTTATTTTAGAGTGTATTCCTTCTAACTTAAAAAAAAGTTAACAGTAAAACAGCCTCAGGTGCTTCAGGAGTTATTCCAGAAAAAGACATTGTTAGCACAGGAGACGACAGCTCCATGCCTGTTATTGCCCCTGGAGACCTTCCAGTGGGACAAGATGTGGAGGTGGAAGACAGTGATGTTATGATCCTGACTCTGGGTGGGCCTAGGCCCATGTATGTGTTTGTGTCTTAGTTTTTAGCAAATATGTTTAAGCAAACTGTTAAAAAATAGAAAAAAAGCATATAGAATAAGGATATAGAATAATTATCCTTTTTGACAGAGGAAGAAACTGAGGCCCAGAAAATGACTGGAACTTGCTGAGGAGTGAGTGTGCGCGCGTGTGTTAGAGTCATGGTTGGAAGAGACATTTGTAGCCCTCAGAGCAGAGCCTTTCCCGGTGACCCAAGCTGCTTTATCCTGAGCCACGTCTTTACACACGTGAGTTGACAGGAACTGGTGGGCCCTGGGGGCCATCTTGTGCCACCAAGTAGGGGGATGCAGTCCTTCCCTCTCCTTCCAGCCTTCCTTTTGAGGACATATCAGAGGAGCCACCCGAAGTGGCTTCTATCTACCCCAAAGGCCCCACGTCCTGGCTGGCACAGACACCTGACGTGACACCTCTTGGATTTTACCCTTGTTGACAGCACCATTTCCAGCACCCAGGGAGGGACGAGGCTCAGAGAGGCCTCAGCAAACACTGTCCATGGACTGACAGACCGGAGGGCGCAGGAGAGGTGTCTGGGGAGAACCTTATTCTAGAACCTCTGAGCTGGCTCCCTGGGCTGTGGCTGAGCCCCCTCCCCACCGCCACCCCCAGGCAGCCTGGCAGACTTGGCACCCAAACGTGGACACTTCTCTGATGCCGAGATCCAGGTGACTGGCAGGCAGAGCCACACCCCTCTGCTGCTGCTTCTCTCGGTTGCAGAGGTGGCGGACATTTCTACCACATCCCTTAAGGGTCATGTCCTCCCAGACACCTCAGCTGATGATCTGCACCATTGCACCTGATGCTCAGGTGGCAAGAATGAGGCGACAGCACCTGATGGTAACAAGAATAACATTAGCTAGCGTTTACTGAGTATTTACAGTATACCGGACATGGGCTGGATGCTTTACGAGTATGATCTTATTTAATCGTTGTAGTAAATCTGTGAAGAGTTACTATCACTCCCATTACCCAGGGAAGGAAACAGGGCCTTAGAATGGGAAGTGACGTGCCCAAGGTCACACAGCTAGTGGTGGAGGAAAGGTGTGTGGCAGCTCTGCTAGCTGCCTCCCAGGGGCACTCCCTGAAATTTCCCTCTGTTTGAATGTGGGGTAGACATAGTGACTCACTTTTTTTTTTTTTTTTTTTTGAGACAGAGTCTCACTCTGTTGCCCAGGCTAGAGTGCCGTGGCGTCAGCCTAGCTCACAGCAACCTCCAACTCCTGGGCTCAAGCAATCCTTCTGCCTCAGCCTTCCAAGTGGCTGGGGCTACAGGCACATGCCACCATGCCTGGCTAATTTTTTATATATATATTTTTAGTTGTCCATATAATTTCTTTCTATTTTTAGTAGAGACGGGGTCTTGCTCGTGCTCAGGCTGGGTGACTCACTTCTAACAAAGAGAATTTAGCAGAAGTGATGATGTCACTTCTAAGACTAGTTCATAGAAGATATTGTGGGTTCCTCCTTGCTCTCTCTCTGGATTCACTTGCTCTGGGGGAAGTTAGCTGACATGTTGTGAGGACACTCAAGCAGCTCCATGGAGAGGGACACACGGCAAGGGACCAAGGCTTCTTGCCAACACCTGGGAAGAACTAGGGCCTTTTGCCAACAACTGTATGTGTATTTTGGAAGTGGCTCCTCCATCCCCAGTCAAGCTTTCAGGTGATGGTAGCCCCAGCTGACATCTTGTTTGCAACCTCATGAGAGACCCTGAGCCAGAATGACCTAGCTAAGCTACTCCTGGATTCCCAACCCACAGAAACTGAGATAATAAATGTTTGTTGGTTCAAGCTGCTAAGTGTTGGGGTAATTTGTTACATAGCAATAGATAACTAATACAGTTGTTCCTCAGCATCCACGGAGGATTGGTTTCAGGACTCTGCGTAGGTACCAAAATTCTCTGATGCTCAAGTTCCTGATATTAAATGACATAGTATTTGCATATAACCTATGCATATCCTCCGGTATTCTTTAAATCATCTCTAGATTACTTACAACATCTACTACAATATAGGCAGGTGTGGTGGCTCACACCTGTAACCCTAGCACTCTGGGAGGCCAAGGCAGGAGTATTGCTTGAGATCAGGAGTGTAAGACCAGCCTGAGCAAGAGTGAGACCCCGTGTCTAAAAAAAAAGTAGAAAAATCAGCTGGGCGTGGTGGTGTGTGCCTGTAGTCCCAGCTACTCGGGAGGCTGAGGCAGGAGGGTCACTTGAGCCCAGGAGTTTGAGATTGCTGTAAACTATGATGATGCCACTGCACTCTGGCTGGGACAACAGAGCAAGACTGTCTCAAAACAAACAAAGAAACGAACAGTATCTAATACAATGTAAATGCTATGTAAATAGTTGTTGTGCTGTATTGTTTATGGAATAACAAGAAGAAAAATATCTGTGCATGTTAAATACAGATGCAATTAAAAAAATATTTTCCTTCCATGATTGGTTGAATCCACAGATGTGGAACCCACAGATACAGAAGGCAGATTGTGTATTAAAGAACAACTTGTCCCTGTTCTGTCCCCCAAATGGATTTACTTTGCTCTACTTTTTATTTTTTCTCAGTGTTTATCTTCTTCTAACACAGTAATTGACTCATGTATTATGTTTAACTGTTTATCTCTCCACCATTAGAATGTCAGCTCCGCAAGGACAGGGAACTTCGCCTGTTTCATTTAGGCACCTAGGACAGTGTCTGACACATCCTGTTTTTCATTAAACATGAGATGTTGTCAATTTAAGAAGATTCTTGTTTTGGAAAAGTTAAAAGGTGAAAAAGAATTTGTGTCTTAAAATCAATGAAATACGGTTGTAGGTGCTCTAACTATTAGAATGTAGAATGACAGATGCTGATTTTACTTAGGGCAGCAATGTGCCCAGCCAAAAATTAGACACATTCCTGGCCAATGAGATGTGAGCAGGAGAGGGCTGGGTGGGGCTTCCTGGAAAGCTCTTTAAAAACAAGTGGAATTATGGAGACTAAGTAAACCCACCGAGGCAGAATGCAGACTGGAGGTTGCCAGGGGCTACGAGGAGGAGAAAGTGGGGAGCAACGGCTTAATGGGTACAAGGGTTCCTTTTGGGGTGATACAAGTATTTTGGAACTAGATAGAGTTGGCAGTTGCACAACATGGTGAATGTATTAAATGCCATTGAATTGGTCACCTTAAAATGGTTAATTTCATGTTATGTAAATTTCACCTCAATTGAAAGAAAAACAAACAGGATTCAGCCAGTGCTCACATTTTGTGCTTTGCCTCTCCTTTCCTGCCAGGGAGGAGGATGTGATGCCCGGGGCGGGGCAGCCGTGGTTTTCAGCATGAGGCCAGAATAATAATATGTCAACAGCTTACATTTAGAGAGCACTTACGACGTGCCAGATACTGTTCTAAGCTCTTCACATATATCAACTCGTTTAATATTTACAACAACCCTATGAGGAAGGTACTGTTATTCCCATGTTATAAATGAGAAAACTGGTACAGCGGTGAAAATCGATGGCCCATGCAGAGGATGACAGAGTGAAATCTAGCTGCCGCCCAGGCCCTCCGTGTACCATGGGACCTCTGTGGCAATCCTGGATTCTGACCTTCGTCTTCTTAACTATTTGAGGAAAACACTCCCTATTTAGTTGAGCCCCTGTAGTTGGGTTTCTGTTGCACACAGCCTGAGATTCAAAGCCAGGTGTGATAGATGTCAGTGCACAGGCACCTAGCCCCTCTGCTCTTCTGGTCTGCAAATCAGTTAGCAAGTGCTTTGTCGTCTCTCAGATGCCATGGATGGTGGCTTTCTTGAAGGTAGCAGTGGGGTCTCCCTCCACTCTGAAGTGCGATTGGGCAGCATGGGCTGGTCCAGATCAAACAGTGCAGTGTGGTGTTGGGATTAGCAGTTTGGAGCCAGGGAAGGGGCTCAGGATGCAGTGAGGGAGACATTCCCAGGCGTGAAGCGGGCGTGAAGTGGGGGAAGACGTCGTGAAGGAGCCAGACATCATGGGTGGTCAGGATCTGCACAGATGAAGGAGGCATGGAAATGGGCTTTCTCAACAAAAAGCACAGCTTTGGGGTGAAATAACCATGGTGTGAATGTAAAGAGTGAAGTTCAGGAAGTACCAGTAGCCAGGTAGGGCTAGAAAAATGGGCATCTGTGTCCGGAGAAGGAGAGTTCAGTCCTCAAAAGTCAGGACTCATAACACTGAAAATAATCTGTGCAGAGCTTTCTACATCTTCTCACTGCAACCCAAGGAGGAGAAATGGCAGGAGGTGTTCCTCCCATTTTGCAGAAAGGAATCGAGGTTCAGAGAGGTGACTCAAGGTGGCTAATATTGCCTACCTAGCAAGTGGCAAGGGTGGGACTTGAACCTGGGTCTTTTAACTTTACATCCTACACTTGCCTGCTGAAGCCAGGGATTGTCAGCATGACTGTGGGTAGGAGGGACCACAGAAGTGTTCAGAGCAGGAAAGAGATGTTCCTCCTATCGGAACTTTCTCTCTTGCCAGTGGAAAGGATAGGATGGATTTGAGGAGAGCTGCTGGGTTATGGCAACAGACTCATTCATTCATTTAAAAAGCACTTGCTGAGCTCCTACTGTGCACCAGGCACTCCCTGATACCATGGAGCTCACAATTTAGTGACAGGAGAGACAAGAACCAAGTGAAAAAACAAACAAAACAATTACAGTGTCAAGGGCTAGGAAGGAAACAAGCAGGGTGCTGTGAACTTACTTTAGAAAGAGGGGTCAGGGTGACAGCAGGTTGAACTCTGATGGAGAGGGAAGGTGTCCTGGGCAAAGAAGCAGTGTGTGCAAAGCCTCGGGTGGGGAAAGCTGGCCGATCTGAAGAACTGAACAAAGGCCCTGAGGCTGGAGGGTGGTGAGCCGAGGGGTTGGAGAGTGTTCCAAGTGGGATGGGAAGCCACTTGAGGCAGAAGGTCCCCCTTGGTGCCCCATCAGGACCAGAGCCCTGTGACCCTGTGGAAGAGGGACATTAGGAAGTGGGGGAGATGGCTCAACCATCTGCAGTGGAGTCACATTTAATGGGGAGGGGGCATTAAATTCTAAAATCAGCATGTAAGGTAAAAGTCACATGTAGTCCTTAAGAATTCAGTAAGGAACTTAATTCAGTTATATTTTTGTGTGTTCAATCCTTACAGTGATAGATATGTTTGTATGTGCTCTATATAGTAATACATAGTATATGAAAAAGCATACACTATATAGAAAGCACATATACAAAATATAATTTAATAGGGTTTTTAAACACGTAAAAGAGAGAGAGAAATGAGTTGGCTCGTGCCTGTGGAGTAGTGTGTGTGGGCTGAACATGTGAGTAGGTGACTTTCTATAATGGATGCTGGTGGCACCCCGTCCTGATCGCCTTTCCCGGCTGCCACGTTGTTGGCTGCCAGTGTCACAGCTGCCCCCTTCTCTTGAGAACTGCACTCAGCCAAACGGAAGCCTCCCCCCTCTGCCACCCCAGCCCCTGCCAGTCCTGGGGACAGACTAGGGAGGGGCACAAAAGAACAGTCTCCTTGCCTCAATGTGAGACTGACTCTCTGGGGCATTGGTGCTCTAGAGCTCCCCGGGGTCAGGCTGGGACCTGTTTGTCTTCCCCCTTTCTCTTCCCTCCTCCTCTCCTCCTGAGAGCTCTGCTTCTGGGGAACCCGGCCCAAGACGCTCCTTTGAGGTGCATGCTCTTATGAGCCAGGCAGTTGATGTTCATTGTCTCAGTTAATCCTCCCAATAACTCTCAGGAGGATCTGCCTAGATCATGGTGACACTCATCCTCTGAGAAGTGCCCCCTTCATCACTTTACCCGTGGGAGTCCCTAGTTATGCCCAGGCTGGGCCAGATTCTTCCTCCCAGGAGTTTAGAATTGACACTGAGAGACAGTGGCCAGCCTGAATGAGGCTGGGACAGTTACGCACAGACCGAGGGCCATGGAGGGTGGCCAGCCTTCCCCACAGGGGCCAGATCAATGGAAGAAACCTGTCCGCAGAGGGAGAGTAGAGCAAACAGTGGGGAGGAAGGGGAGAGAAGGCAGACAGAGAGGGAGTCCTGCCTGAATTCCTGACGGCTTTCCAGGCTCCAGACCCTCACAGTGCCTTCTGCCCTAGGGTCCAGGAGGTACCCTGGTCTCCTGAAACCGTCCTGAGTTTGCTCAGCTGGCTCCAGAAACACAGGGAGTGTTGGCTGAGACCTATTGCATAGGTGATGAGAAGGACGCTCAGGAAGGGTAAGCCACCAGCTCATGGGAACAGCCAGAAACAGATGGAGTAGAACTCACAGCGGGTCTGGCTCATTCTAAGATTCAGCTCCTTCTGGTGCCCGCCCCCCCGGTGCCCAAGCTGCCCACTGCGGACCAGGGCTCTGGGCATGTGGTCGCTGCATCTCTGAGCATCTCAGCTCTGTCCTAGCACCAGTTGCTTCCTTGGGCGCAGGAATTCCTGAGCTGCCTCAGAAGGTGTCACCTCAGCCTGGAAGCTGCTACTTCTAACCTGGCACCCACAGATGTCCTGTGAGAAGATGGCCTGTGCCCAGCTTTGTCCCCAGGCTCAAAGGATGGCTCAAGAGCCCTTGCCTTTCTGGTTTCCATGTAACTGGGACTCAGAGACCTTGCACATCTGTAGGAGGGGGAGTTTCCTCACCAACATCACCCTTCCCTTAAGAATCAGGCTGGTAAACAAGTCAATGCTAAGCCCAAACCAGGCAGGATTAATCATTTCCTCCTCCACGCTGCTGCTGCTGCATCCTGGGTCTGAGTCATTTCCACATCCCTAGTACCTAACACAGTCCCTAGCACAAAATAGGAAAGGGAGGACATTTGCTGAATGAATGACATTGAATCTTACACTGTTGGATGCTGTCCACTCAGTCCACTTGGCAGCACTATAAGCAGCATGAAGGTAGAGCCAAGTTTTACTCTTTGATGTGAGAAGGGCCAGGATGGTGCAGTGCAAGAGCGTGAGCCCTGCAGACACTCAGGAGTCCTGGACTTGAATTCCAGCTCTGCTCCCTGGGTCTTCAAATCTTAGGCAAGTTATTTCTCCCCTTTGAGCCTCAGTTTTCTTACCTTTAAATTGAAGGTGATAATAACAACTATCTGACCAGGTAATTGAGAGGATTAAATGAGACAATACGGCCAGGCATGGTGGCTCATGCTTGTAATTCTAGCACTTTGGGAGGCTGAGGCAGGAGAATCACTTGAGGCCAAGAGTTTGAGACCAGCTTGAGTAATATAGCAAGACCCCATATGTATAAAAAATAGAAAAATTAGCCAGGTGTGGTGGCACACATCTGTAATTCCAGCTATGTGGGAGGCTGAGGCAGGAGGATCTCTTAAGCCCAGGAGTTTGAGGTTGTAGTAAGCTATGATGACACCATTGCACTCGCCTGGGCAAGACAGTAAGACCCTATCTCAAAAAAAAAAAAAGAGAGAGACAGAGGAAATACTAAAATTTCCATCCCTAGCTTAGCACAAAGTGTGAGCTCAGTGAATATTAATTTTCTCCATTCTGGTATTTCCCACAGTACCTGGCACATGGCAGACATCCAGTAAATGCTAGGTCAATTTCAGGCCACCCTGGACCATCCAGTCCTGGTTAAGCTATCACTTAACTGCAACTACATGAGCGAGCCCAGGAAATATCAGCAGAAGAGTCACCTAGCTGAGCCCAGCCAAAATGCAGCATATAGAATCATGGGCTAATAAATGATTCCTATTTTAAGCCCTAAGTTCTGAGGTTGTTTTTGTACAGCAAACACTAACTTTTACAAACAATGAAGTTATAGGAAGAGCTGGGATGGAGCTGGTCTTTAGGAGCCACTGGAACCAGGACTCTCTTGCTCTATCTCTTTTGTCTTTGCTTTTTTCTGCACATTAGCTTCCTTCTCTTTCACAGCACACTGATTTTCTTCATGGTGCGGAAAGCAGGGCTGAGTTTTATACCTTGCACTTTCAGCTAATGGAGAAAAACTGACTCCTTTCTCTATATCCCAGGTCTAAAAATCCCTAGGAAAAAACTCATTTTTCCAGCTTGGATCAAGCACCCCCTTGGACCATTCAGTTGGTGATGGGGTTGGGAGGGCATGATCGCAATACCCACTAGATAACTAATGCTGAGCACAACTATATGCCAAGCACTGTTTTAAGGCTTAACGTGCGTTAATTTACTTCATCCTCATAATACAACAATCCTATCAGAATCATTATTACCCCTACTTTGAAGTGAGGAAACTGAAAACTAAGCCACAGAGAGGTGAAGTAACTTGCCCAAGATCACACAGCAAGAAAAAGGTGCAACCAGGCTGTCCGACTTGAGAACCCACACCCCTAATGACCACAATACTCTGCCTCTCACATTGAGTTCCTGGGGGGACATCTAATGGATTGGTGGGTAGGCAGGATGGAGGCACTCCAAGGAAGGAACTAGAATGGTAACCCAGAGAAGGGAAGCTTAATCACACTGTCTTCAGATCTCTAAATGACTGTCTCTCGACAATTAGAGTGGATGGTTCTGGGTGATCTCAGAAAATGAATCTAAGATCCGTGGGTGGACACCACTGGGAAGTGGGTTTCAATTCAGTGAAAGGAATTTCTTCTGAATCAGGAAGGTTAACACTTGAGGTCATACAGGAAGCAAGTGGCTGAACTGGGGTTTAAACTTCTGCCTGAAGGAGTGTCCTGATCTTCATTTCCTTCTCAAAATGTGGAAAGAAATATTGGTGGGGGTGGGGCAGGGAGAAACCAAGACCCATATCTGCCCATATATCTTGCTAAAGACCTGCTATTTCCCTGCAGATGAATCCTGCTGTGTGATCATCTCCAGCTACCCTGTGGGTGTGACTTGTCTCCTTGGCTGGTGTGTAAATTCCCTGGGGGTAGAGTCATGTGCCCTCTTGAATGCCCAGGCTAGCACTGTCCTGGCTGGGACCTATGAGATGTGTTTGTGGGGGGGGGTCCCTGTGGTTCCTCAGGTGCCCCTCAGCCTGGCTTAGACTTGGGGGGCAGGGTCAGTCTAGGCTGGAAGGCTCAGCTGGGGGTTTCCTCTGGGTGGGACAGCCTGGCTCTTGCTGGGCTGGAAGCCAGCCTAGGAAGGAATTTCCCAGTTACATCTGAATTCTGTTTTCTTTGTGGAGAGAGAACAGCATTAGAAGAAGGGCCCTGGTCCTCATGTCCCCAACAAATAGCCTGAATGGGGAAGAGGACAATGGGGTGCCTTCACTTGGTGGGAGGAAGGAGCACTTTCTTTTCTCTTTTCTCTCTCTCTCTTTTTTTTTTTTTTTTTTTAGCACTTTCTCAAAAGGTGTCAGGGTTTGGCGCTTCCCTCCTGGAAGGAGAGTAAGACTCCCACCCTCAGAGCTGATAGGTGCTCAGGGAAGAAGTTTTGGTTTAGCCGGGTGACCATCAATTCTTTGGCCAGTGCTGTGTAATAGAAAGATAAAATAAATGTGAGTCACATATGAAATTGGAAATGTTCTGGTAGCCACATTTAAGAAAGTAAAGAGAGACAAGTGAAGTTAACTTTAATGACAAATTTTATTCAACCCAATGTATACAAAATATTAATAATACCATTGCAACATGCAATGAATATAAAAGATATTAGTGAGATATTTCACATTTATTGTACCAGATATTTGAAATACGATGTGTATTTTATACCACAATTTTGATTAGCCACATATCAATTGCTCAGTAGCAACACGGGGCTAGTGGCTGCCATATTGGACAGAGAATTTTAGACCCTGGATTCTGGATATGGAGATCCAGAAGTCTCAGAATTTCTGCATCCTAAGGTTGCCTTTGGAAGGACTTCAGGGTCATCTGGTCAAGCCCCTCACATACAAGGAAATGGCTTTCCTCAAGGACACCAACTGCTCCTAGCAAAGCTGATGATATCTGCACCTGTGTGTCCCAGTCTCGGATAACGCCCCTGTCCTCCCAGCTTCCTGCCAGTGGAGATGGGTTGCTGACAGCCAACATCAAGGAATAAAACAGGGGCAAGAGGTGAGGCAGGAAGACACTGCAAAGAGGTGAAATGTACCCTACCCTGGCAGACGTCCTCTCGTCAGCCACCTTCACCCTATCTGGAGAGAGTGTCACAGCTGGACACAGAGCAGGCAGGAATTCTTTTGGTGACTCCTCAAACCTAAATGTAGACTCAGGCCCACCCCCTCCCTTATGATTCTCCTCTCTTTCCATATTTATTGCCATCTGCGATGAGCTAGACCCTGGATTGGTTGTGATGGGCTATACAAATAAGAGACAGAGGCCTGGGGAAGACGAAGCACGCTCAGACTTCCAGGGGGAAGGATCAGACAGAAGCAGCACTGGGACTCAGGGTTGGTGATAGTGGAGGATGGGGGAGAAGGGAAAGGATGTCTAGGCAGAAAGTGAAGTCCAAGAAAGGGCCAGTGCTAGGAGCTCTCTCTTGTTTTCCCAGGGGCCATGGCTGCTGCTGCTCTTTCTCCTCCCCAGCCCAGGGCCTCAGGAGCTGCTGTGGCTTCCCATGCAGGAAAGGAGATGCCATTTTTAAAAATCTGTCTGCCTTGCCTGAGTTCCTGAGAAGACCGGCACATGGTGGGTAGCCAGTGAAGGTCTGTTGGATGGGTGGAAGAGAATGAGGAAAGCAGATGAAGCGGACATTAAGCTGAGGCCAGGCCAGCTGGAGCACAGAGCACAGGGATGGGTAAAGGGGCAGGAAGGGAACTGGTATGTCCTGAGCACCTGGCTGTCCCTTCACTTGCAGAATCTCATTCACTCCTCCAATAGTGGGATGTAGGTAGTATTGTCCCATTTTACAGATTAAAAAATTAGGCTCAAAGAGGTTCAGTGACCTTCTGGGGTCGAAGCCCGTTCTGTCTGATTTCAAAGGCTGATCTTTCGGGTGCTCTCTGGCATGTCCTCATCTGGCTACTGCCAAGAACTCAGTAATGACCAAGTTCTTGGCAGGCACCCCCACCTTTGGGGAGAGAAGTCCGTGTCACCAGGAGTTCCTGGTGAATAGGGGGTTCCTGGAAAGGCCTCCTGAAGCAGAGAGTCACTACCCACTGGGCTTGGAGATCACCCAGTCACACCCCGCCCCCTAAGCCCCAGGTAAGGATGGGAGGCAGCTCTGAGAGGTCAAGGGGCTTGCTCGCATGGGGAATGGGTGGCTAGAGGTGGAATTGACCATTCTGCCCCTGGGTGCTGACTCACGGCAGCTGCTGTGGGAAAGCCACTTCCAGTCTTTCAGCCTTGGCTTTCCCCGCCAGGCAATGGGTAGGATTGCTTTGCCATCTCTGCCTGGGCCTGGAGCCAGAAGACTGGAAAAAAGCTGAGCACAACAAATACATCACCAAGGTATCTCGCCGTCTCCCTGTTCCCAGTGCCAACAGCTTGCATGGGGCATCCCACCCCTTGGGCAGGAAACTTTCCAGTTCCCGGAGGGACCAGGCCAGGCTTTGATGAGACTCAAATCCCTGCCACCCGGCACAGACAGGGTGACAAACCTTCCTGGTTTGCTCAGGACTATCTCAGCTTTAGCACTCCAAGTCCTGCATCCTGGGAACCCCTCAGTCCTAGGCAAAGCTGGACAGTGGGTCACCCTAGCTCTGGCACCAAGTTCATAATTGGCACTCAAGAAATGCTCTAAGTAGATGAACTAAATTGGTGAACTAAGGAGCAAGTGAGCAACAGTGCTGCCAGGGAGGCAGGATGGGGACTGCTGTCCCCATTTTATAGATGAGGAACCGAGGCCCAGAGAGTTTAAACATTCAGGTTGCTCATCTCCGTCTCATGCCTTTCCTCAGCACCAAATCTCCCCCAAACCGTCCCCTGAGCACTGTGAGCTGGTCACTGGGGTGAGAAGCAGCTGGGCAAAGAGAAGGCATTCAGTGGCTCTGTGCCCATCCTAAGCTCAAGGCTGGAGGGACCCTGAGAGAAGAGGAGGCGAGGGGACTGATCTATTTCAACTGCTCAGGGAACAGCCCCGGTGGCCCCTGCCGGGTTTAGTGGGTTCAGACCTTGCTTCAGCCACTTCTAGCTGTGTGGCCTTGAGCAAGTGACTTATTCCAGCTTCAGTTTCCTCATCTGTAAAATGGGAATACAATAATGATGCCCAGCTCCCGAGGCTGTTGCAAGGATTCAATGAGAGAATGCCTAGAAAGCCCTTGCCACGGTGTCTGCACAGCGCAAGCACTGCGGAAATGTCAGCTGTGGGCACTTTTCTAACTCAGAGCCACAGGCCTTAACTGCAACTCACTGTGTGCTGCAGTGGGAGCTGCTTTGGAGGACAAGAGTCTGACATCCCATTACTGCGTGGCCTTGGCAAGTCCCGTCGCTTCTCTTCCACTCAGTCTCCATATCTGTAAAATGGGCTGTTACCTCCTTCAGGGTTGTGAGAAGTGAGCCAGTGCGTACTAGGAGTGGGTCTAGCTGAGAACAAGTACTTAATAAATGAGCCATCTCTCTCCTTCCCCACGCTCATCTACCCTAGACGGTCCTGTAGGCATGTATTAGTATTTCCAATTTATGGAAAAGGAAAAACAGTAGTTAGGAGGTACTCGGGAAGCGTTTGTTCAGCGAATAAATGAACCAGCGAGTGTGTGCGCCAGTGGGTACGTGAAGGAATGAACGAATGAGAGACGAGCGGATGTGTGAGCGAATCCTGGCGGGCAGGACGCCCCGAATCTCTCCTCTGCACCCCAGGCGCGTGGGAACCCCCTCGAGTGCTTGGCCACGCGGCTTCCCTGGCCACTGGGGCTGCGGGCCCCGCCGCTGCTCCCCACCCGGGTGTGGGGACTGGGAGTTAATGGGCGCGCGGCGCTTGGCGATCGGGGGATGAAAGATCCCGAGCGCGCAGCGCGGCCCAGTAATTAGCCGCCGGGTGCGCGGCGGGGCGGGCTTATCGCCCATCGTGGCCTCGCGGGCGGGTCCCCGACGCGGCCACCGCCGCCGCCCCGGGCAGAGGGCACGGCGGTTCCCACGCTCCCGCCCGGGGCCGGGGGCGTTCTGGGGACCGCGTGGCCGCGCTTGCCGCCGCCGCCGAGGCCGGGCTGTAATTAGGGTAATTGCTGCGCTCCCAGCCCGGGGCAGCTCCGGACCCCGCTGTGCCGCGCTGGCCGGGGAGGGGCAGGGGGCAGCCAGGCGGGGGCGCCGCAGTCCCTGTCCTCAGACAGGTGAGTCAGCACACCTGGGTGGCCCCAGCAGAGAAGGGGGCTTTGTGGGGAAATGAGGGAAAAGGAGAGAACCAGCCATGGTGGAGCGCCTACTGAACGCCGAAGGGTGTGGGTTAGGCTGCTCCATCTCTGCTCGACATTGGGGTATTGACGCGAGTAGCTGAGAACATCTGTGCCGCCCCGTGGTGCCTGCCCCAGAGAAGACGGTCAAAACACGGAATAACATCCTAATCTGCACGGCGACGTAACAGGTGGGCATTAGGAGGCCCTAAGGGGTTAGGTGCCCAAGATTCCACGGCGGTACATCCATGCTTCGGGAAGGAAGGAAATGAAGACCCTGTGCCCGGACAATGTTGATCTTGCTCCCTCCAGCACCTCGACTTTACTGTGCCTTGAATCCCACCCTAAAGCCTAGCCCTGAGCCTTAGGTTCTTGGCAGGCCTCATCGTAACCCCAGAGCCTTATCACTCACTGATACAGGCCACATGAAATCCTCCTGGAAAAGGCAGGTTAAAAAGAAATGATCCAATTTCAAGATCTCATCTCTAATCCTAAACCCAATCCAAACCTTAACCCTGCTCCATACCAAACTCTGAAATTAATCTTGACCTTGGCCCTTGCCCATGTCGCCAACCTTCTCCTCCCCAAAGCTCTTCTGCTACTCCTCCCACAGCTGCAGGTCCCCTCCTTTCAGCAGCAGTTTCAAGCCTCTGGGTCTTTGCACATGCTGCGGCCTCTGGCTAGGATATCCTTTTTCCACGGCCACATGGTAAACTCTCACCTTTCAAGGTCCTTGGCAGGCCCTTCATGTTCCATTTCCAGCCATGTGCCACCTTGTCCCCTGAGCTTAAGGCTTCAGAGTCTGAGCTCTTAGAGGGTAGGGTCACAGTCTGCTGGGAGTAGAAACTGGAAGTGGAAACAATTGATTGTGAATAAGTGAGTGAATGAGTGAGTGAATGAATTATTGAATAAACAAGTGAATACCTATTCTGAGCCTGAATCCTTAACCCTCCCCCTAAATTCCTTCCTAAGTAGGGAACAACTGGAAGACCAAGGGAACCCCCTGCCCCCAGGTTCCTTGAGATTGTTAGTTCTCTGTGTGTGTGTGTGTGTGTGTGTGCACGTGTGCACATGCACATATGTGCATATGCATTCGAGCCCAGAACTTTGAATCAGACAGTCTGGAGTCCACTCCTGGCCACAATGTTTACCAACTGAGTGACCTGAGCAGATGCCTTCACCTCTGTGGGCCTCTAAAAACATGGTAACCGTAATAAAACTGATCATGGAGAATCAGCTCTCTCTCGTTCCTCTGTTTGTTCATCCTCCCCTGAACCCCTTGCCTGCAGCAGGCTCAGTGCGCAGGAAGGGGGGTGGAAGGAACACCAGTCAGGGCAGGAGACAGGTCTGCAGGGAAGGGGGACAGCCCCTGGGTGGAGAGGGAGGCTTCACAGAGGATGTGAGAATCACTCCGGGTTTGCTGCTGGACAAGTCAAGGCAAAGGCAGCCACATGTTCAAAGACAACAGCTGTGAACAAACGTTCCCTATTATTGCTGGAGGACGAAGCGGAAGGTGGGGGGTGGTGGCAGAAATTGGGGCTGGTGAGGGTGGCAGTGACAGGGTCAGGAAAGGCTTTGGGGGCAGTCTACAAACTGTGCACTTTATCCTGTAGGCAATGGGGAGCATTGCAGGTTTGGGCAGGGAGGGGTGGTCAGATCTTTAGAAAAGTCACTCTGACCAGCAGTGTGGAGGACAGCATGGAGGTGGCCATGGTGGGAAGCTGGTGGGGGAGCACAAGGGACATAAAGGGACGTTGGTGTTAGCTAACCTTTATTGTGTGCCTACTATGTGCCAGGTGCTGCTTAAATGCTTTAATGTTTTAACTCATTTAATCCCCATAACACCCATACAAAATAGGTGCTTTCATGAAGCCTTTCTCCTTCTAGAAATGCCATCTATATGCTAAAGTCTCTCACGTTTCTTTCTCCAGCCTGGACCACCCCTCTGAACTCCAGACCTGTATGTGCAACAGCCCACTGGCCTCTCTCCTGGCTGTCTAGTAGGAGCATAATAACATTCACATGTCTAAAAATGATCTCCCAAACATCCTCCTCTCTGTCTTCCCCATCTCAGTAAATGACAGTTTCACTCTTATGGTTGCCCAGGCTAAACACTCTGGAGACAACCCAACAACCCTGTATCCCTGTCCAACACCCACCCCCCCACCCCGCTGCCCCCTGCAACACTTTTTCTTACTCCCCACAACCAATCTATCTGCAGATCCTGTCGATTCTAACTTCAGCACGTATCTTCCATCTGCCCGCTCCTTACCTCCCAACTACTGGCAGCTGGGCCAAGCCCCTGCTGTCTCCTACCTGGACTACTGCAGTGGCCCCATTATTAACTGGCCTCTCTGCCACTACCCCTTGGGTCCCTATGCAGCCCCTAGTGTGATCTTATCCTATAAAGTCAGAACATGTCCCTCCTTTGCTCACATGTTCCAATCTCCATAGAGACAAAACCAAAGTCCTGACAATAGCAGAGAGATCCTAACATGTTCTAGTTCCTCTCCCCTCCAGCCACTTTAGACCTCTTCTTCCAGGCTCTTCCCCCGACTCTGCCCCAGCCACACTGACTTCCTTGCCACTTCTCCAACATCCCGAATGCCCATTAGCCTCAGAAGTTTTGCACTTGCTGTTCCCTCTGCCTGGAATGCCATCTCCCCATATATCATGTAATTTTCTCCTTCAAATTTCCCCTCAGATGTCACCTTATTAGCAGGGCCCTCCTTAACCATCCCATTAAAACTAACAACCCACCTCCCTCCCCTACCCACGCACTCTCCGCCCCCTTCCCTGTTTATTCTTCTTCTTTTTTTTTTTTTTTTTTGAGACAGAGTCTCACTTTGTTGCCCAGGCTAGAGTGAGTGCGTGGCGTCAGCCTAGCTCACAGCAACCTCAAACTCCTGGGCTCAAGCAATCCTCCTGCCTCAGCCTCCCGAGTAGCTGGGACTACAGGCATGCACCACCATGCCCAGCTAATTTTTCTATATATATTTTTAGTTGTCCATACAATTTCTTTCTATTTTTAGTAGAGACGAGGTCTCGCTCTTGCTCAGGCTGGTCTCGAACTCCTGACCTTGAGCGATCCACCTGCCTCGGCCTCCCAGAGTGCTAGGATTACAGGCGTGAGCCACCGCGCCCAGCCCGTTTATTCTTCATAGCGCATATCACCGTCGGAATAGTTTCATATATTATATTTTGCTTTTTGGTTTACTGTCTTTCTCTCCCCTCACCACACTAGAATGGCAGTTCCACGAGGACAGGGATGTTTCTTTTCACTGCCACATCCCCGGTGCCTAGAGTATTGTAGGTGCTCAATAAATTCTTTTGGATGTTGAATCTGAACCTCATGAGGAGGTTTGAACGTTGAATATGAACCTTACAGAGGAAGAAATGGAGGCACGAGGAGGTTACCTTGCTCGAGATGGCATACTAGTAAGTGGTTACAGCAGGATGATGAGCCCAGAATATAGGCAGTGACAGCAGCGCAGCAGGACAGGAGGGAACTAATGAAAATGAGGACCTGCCAGATGGGCTCAGGTGACTGGGTCCCAAGTCCATGGGCTGACTGCCGCAGAACCAGGGGGTGACCTTGATATTGTGGGACCTCTGGGGGCTGACGTGGAGATTAAATGAGCTGAGACTTGAAAACACATTGTATATGTAGTGTAAAGAGATTTTCTTTTAAATCCCATGAATTTTTAATTCCCAGCAATCTTCCTGGCCTTCCCCACGCTTGATGCTGACGCATCTGTCGCTCCTAGGACAGGCAGATTCAGCAGCAGACAGACGCTGGTCCTCATCTTCAACTCTCTAGACGGACATTCTGAAAGAGTAGAGCAAACATGACAGTGTCAGAATTCAGAATTCCAACTTAAAGACTTACACATTTGGGAGGGATAAAAAGTTTTTCTGAACCCCCAAACTTCCTTTTAAATGTCAAGACCTGGAGTCTGGCCAAGTTGGAGCATGGACTTTTTACTATGAGCCCTGGAGGGAGGGAAGGGAGGAGGTGGGCCAGTGATTCTCAAAACCGAGTGTGCATCAGAATCCCCTGCAGGGCTTGTTCCAACAGGGCTGGCTGTCTGGGCTCCACCCCCGGAGTTTCTGATTGGAGGCTCCAGGGTGGGGCTGGAAAATTTGCATTTCTAACAAGTTCCTGGGTGACAGTGACCACACCTTGAATAGCCCTGATGTCAGGGATATTCTCAGGAAATGGTGGGGCGGCAGCGCCCACCCCCTCTAGGATGCAGGTGTGAAGAGGGAAGCTCAGGAGATGGGGGGTGTAGAAATGCTCAGGAAGACTGTGGGCAAGAGGAGAGCTGGGTTTAGAGGACAGGGTGTGCAGCTTGTGGCCGGGAGCCCGGTCACGGGCAGCAGAGGCCAGAGGCCTTGCCCAGAAGGCAGGTGGGACATGTGCATCAGCTGCAGCTGCAAAGGGTAGACACCCAGGAGAGAAGACAAGGCCGGGAGTGACACTGGGATCGGAGACCCCTTCCCCAACCTTGGGACTATCAAAACCCTCAACTCCACCTCCCTTCAGATGTCACTCTGGAGAAGTGACGGAGGAGGGCAAGAAACCCTATAAGACTGAGCATTTCCTGAGTGGACCTGGAATGGCACAATTTAGAATTTCTTGCCAAAACTTCACTGATGAACCGCTCTGCTCCTTACCGGGGCATGAGGAAGTGGCCCGCAGTTGCAGCGTGATGGTTGGTTAACAACACAGACTGTGGAGTCATTTCCTTGCGACAACGCAACCCTGGGCAGCAGACACCCTCTCTGCAGCTCAGTCTTGTCTAATGGAAATCGAGAATGAAAACATCATCCATCTCATAGGATTGAGAGGTTTGAGGGAGACCACACAGGCGGTAGAGTGCAGAGCCAGTGCCTAGCACAGAGCAGATATTCAATAAATGCTATTTATTATTATGGGTTTATTTAAAATTCTTTCCCTCCTTCAATTTTTCCTTCTCTCTTCCACTTTTCCGCACTACTGGCACCTACTAAGCCCCTGACATAGATTTTGCCTCCTTGGAACTCAGATCTACAAGGGGGGATCAGACAGGTTAACAGGCAGTTACCAACTGTGGGCTGGTGTGGCCTTGGGGTAAGCCCTGGGAATGGGGAACTCAGAGAAGCCTTGGTGAGGAGAGGATGATATGGAGCCCTTATTTAGCTGGCTTTGTGAGGTGGATAATAAGTCAAAAGAAAGTTTTTAAAGGAATACTAACACTTGGGAAGGAAAGAGTGAAAACTATAAAATTTCTCTCTTAGTCAAGGTTCAAAAATGTAATTCTAATGTGTAACAGTTTATAATGGGAGGCAGGAGAGTATGGTTGACTTTGGGATCAGAAAGAAATGGAGTTGGAACCCAGACACGGAGGTTTAACAAACTGTGTGACCTGGGGCTAGTTACTCAACCTCTCTGAGCCTCAGTTTTCCTGACCTGTAAAATGAGACTAAAGATAGCTACTCAATATGAGTTCGTGGTAAGAATTAAAGGAGGCAGATTACGTAAAGCACTTAGCATATATTTGTTTGTTCACTAAATCCGAGTCCATGGCTGGAGAGTGGATCGGGTCTGTTTCGTCTCCATCCTGTGTCCAAAGCAGGGCTGTCACTTTCAGTCTCTCCCTTGGTGCTCTGGATCATGATGAGCTGGTGACCCACCTGTCTTCCCCACCAGCCTGGGTCTCCTTGAGGACAGGGTCTGATTTAGGTTCTATTTCGTGTATCATTTTGCTCTGGGAGGTATGTACAGATATGTTCACAGCACTGTTTGTAATAGCCCCAAACTGGAACATCCCGAATACCCATCGAAGCAGACTATGTAAACGACTGTGGTAATTCTCCAGTGGACTGTTACACAGCAGTGAAAATGAACGCCTTACAGCTGATACCATCCAGGAATCTCAGGACTATGATACCGAACCAAGAAAGCAAGTTACAGCAAGATGATTCTTATACACAGTTTATATTCCTACGTACATATTCTTATACACAGTCTATAAATATGCAAAACCAAGTGGTATTTTTTAGGGATACAAACATAGATGAGAAAATAATTTTTACAATAAGGGAATGACAGACACACAATTCAGGATAGGAGTTTCTTCTGGAAGGAGGGAAGGCCCAGGGCAGAGAAGGGCAGATGGGTGGCACGGAGGTGGCTGAGCTGGGAGAGGGGCACAGGAATGTGGAGAAAATTGAGTGTTCATTTTTTTATGTCATATTTATAACATAAATGTTAAAAATAAATTATAAAAATATTTTTCTGGCTGGGTGCAGTGGCTCATGCCTGTAATCCTAGCACTCTGGGAGGCTGAGGCAGGAGGATCACTTGAGCTCAGGAGTTCTAGACCAGCCTGAACAAGAGTGAGACCCCCTGTCTACTAAAAATAGAAAAATTAGCTGGGTGTTGTGGCAAGCACTTGTAGTCCCAGCTACTCAGGAGGCTGAAACAGGAGGATTGCTTGAGCCCAGGAGTTTGAGGTTGCTGTGAGCTAGGCTGAAGCCACGGCACTCTAGCCTGGACAACAGAGCGAGACTCTGTCTCAAAAAAAAAAAAAATGTTCTGTATTTAGTCACTCAATACTTAATATAACAGGTGACTTCTCAACTAAGAAGCTTTCAAGGGAGGGGCCCACTGGGGCAGGGAGGATGTGAGTGGCCTGGAAAAGGAGCCACTTGTGGTTATGGGGCCTTGGGGCTATAGGATCTGCTGTATGAGGAACCAGTGCGGACATTTCCCTCCAGAAGAGCCTTCCCTTTGCTGGAATTCCACTATCACCAAGGAACTCTCAGGTTTCCTTTCCAGGTCCCTGGATCCAAGAAAGGAGGGGCCCAGAGTAGGAAGGGAAGGAAAGGGTGTCCACCCTGATGGAGCACTGAATCGGCTTCTGAGTTCACATCAGGGGCCTGTGAATTTTACTGCTTTTCTGGACACACAGGACCTTTAGGAGAAGTCCCTGAGAGCCCCGAGTGGAGTACCTGGTGCACAGTGAGTGCTCAGTAAATGTCCCTTCAGGAAAAAGAAATGTCCTCATAGCGTGATTCCCAGCTCCAGGCCAGCAGTACCCGGGGCAAGGACCCTGTGCGACTTCGGAGGCTGGGTTAGAGGCAGCCTGGTAGCTTCTGCCTTGGTCTCTTGGAACCCTGGCTCTCGCTGCATGTGGAACCCCAATTCTAGTCACCAGATTTAATCTGCAGCAGCTTTTCAAGAGCTCAGTAGCTGGCAAATCTAAGATAGAGGTATACTCTACGGGGAATTTCCTCCACTGGCTGGGGGCTTCTCTAGGTAGAGAGTTTCCCACGGCGCCCAGCCCTGGCATTCCAGCCACAGCCGCCCACTCCAGCTCCCATGTCTGAACCGAAGCCTTTCTGCAGCCCAGATCCCGGGTTCTGGACTCTGGAGGGAGCGGGCTGGCAGTGGGGATCCAGGGAAGAGCTCAGGACTTTAGTGCAGGAAACTCTCACCGGAGGTGGGGGGGGGGGCCGGGGGTGGGGGCGGGGGGACCCAGGCAAGTCTCCTTCCCTCCCTGGGCCTCCAGTTCCTTATCACTGGAGGGGCAATCACTGCTCCTCACGGGGTGGCTGCAGGGGACAAAAAGAAACACTGTCCACAAAGTGCTTGGGACAGTGCCAGCTCAGGCAGAGGCTTAGTGAAAGGCGCCTCCACTTCTCTTTCCCCAAACTTGAGGGGACGGAGCTGGGGGTTTCCTGATCAGAGTCCATGAGGAGGCTCAGAAGTCGCAGTCGAGCTTTCCTATTTCCTCCGGTCCGTCCTCCTCTCTGCACCCCACCTCAGCTCCCCTCTCCTTCCCTCGTCCCACTGCCCTGGCCCCACCCCACCCAGCCCATCTTCTCCAGCTTGGTGGCTGTTGGGGACATACCCTTGTGTGGTGTGATAAGCTTTCCTACCACTGACTTGTGCCTGTGTCCCACCCACGCCACTCCCGGTTAAGGTTACCTTGACTCCCCCTAGGAGCAGCCTGGCAGGACCCGTACCTGGCTGACTCTGAAGCACCCTGACTTGAGCTGTGGGTTCAGGCTGATTTCCCTCGAATTCTTTCTGCTCTGATCCATCCCATACCTCTCTGTTCTGGTCCATTTAGTTTCTCCATCCGTCAGGTAAGGTGAGAACTACAAGCGTCCCTATTAATATATAGCGTTGTATGAGGCTCAAATGAACTAGGGTATAGAGTGATGGTTCTTAAGCAGACTCTGGCCTATTCCATTAAGCTCTATGGAATTCTGAGAAACCTTGGTAAGAATCAGAGCCTCTCACTCAGTTTCTAGAATTAAAACAATCACAGATCAAAGGCTCCTTGAATGAGGGGGAGGCCAGGTGCCCCTGAGATCGGACTCTGCCATAACATCACAACCACCTACTATGTATCTTCTTTCTACCCACCCCCAAAGGGAAGGGGAACTGTGACAACGTGCAGGGTGAGTGCGCATGGAAGAAAGGGAATACCCAGACTTCTATGGTAGCTCATCCCTGAGTTTAACACTAGTCCCTGGAGACATAATGCCACTGGGGCCCAGGAGCCTGGTCTTCTGGCCTCCCCACAGGACACCAGGCTGGTTCACTACCTTGATGACATCATGCTGATAAGACTAAGCCCTGGTGAGCAGGAAGCAGCAGACACCCCAAATCCCCTGGTAAGAAACAGGCGTGCTGGAGGTGGGAGACAAAGCCCACAGAAGTTCAGGGACTGCTACTTTGGTGACGTTCCTGGGGGTCCAGCAGTCTGAGGCATGTCTTGTTTTCTTCTCCAACATGAAAGGTGCTGCTGCACGGCGCACCCCCACCACTGAGAAGGAGGCATGGCATTTGGCGAGCTTGCGGAATTTGGGGGCATATGTTCCACGTTTGGGTGTGTTACTCCTACCCATTCACTGAATTATCCATGAAGCTTCCCCTTGGAATGGGCCCCAGAGGAAGAGAAGATTCCAGGTGGTGCAGGTGGCAGTGCAAGCGGCTCAGCCACTTGGGCCTTTTGGCCCAGCAGACATCACGGTGCTGAGTGAGATGGGTGTATTAGGCTGTTGTACGGAACCTGTGGCAGGTCCCAGCTAGAAGAATTATAGGGAAGGCCCTTGGGTGTTGTTTTGTTTTTGTTTTTTAAAAACAGCTTTATTGAAGTATTATATTCCCATATAGCAAACTACATATATTTAAAGTACACAATTTTATGTTTTGGCCCATGTATATACCTGTAAAACCATCACTGCAATCAAAATAATGAACGTATCCATTGTCCCCAAAAGTTTCCTCCTCTTGGGTGGGGAACCTGCAGCCTTCTGATTTCAAGATTTTCTTTTTTAAGTACCAAAGGAGGCAAGAAAAGCTTCATCTTTCTCTGCTATACCCCTTTTCGTAAAAGGATTTGCTCTATAAAATTTGGATTCAGTCAAAAGGCCACACTTCAGGACCTAGAAGGCCACATGTGGCCTTAAGGCCGCAGGTTCTGTGAACACTCATGGACAAGTCATTGTGAGAGCATGTGCTTTCGTTTCCCTAAAGTCCTAGGCTCAGAATGACCAGCACACCTGGTAGGTATATGTTTAAGTTTCTAAGAAACTGCCAAACAGTTCTCCAAAGTGGCTGTACCATTTTACATCCCCACCACCAGTGCCTGAGATCCAGTTCCTCCACGTCCTCGCCAACACTTGGTATGGTCGGTCTTTTTAACTTTAACCGCTCTAACAGAGACATGTAGTGGCATCTCATGTGGCTTTGGTATGCACTTACCTAATGACTAATCAGTTGAGAATCCTTGCATGTCCTTATTTGCCAACCAGATATCGTCTCTGGTAAAGTAGATATTTTGCCCATTTTTAAATTATTTATTTTCCAGTTATTGAGCTTTGAAAGTTCTTTACATATTCTGGATACAAGTCCTTTATAAGATATATCATTTACAAATATTTTCTCCTAGTCTACAGAATGTCTTTTCATTCTGGTAACAGTGTCTTTCAAAGAGCAGCCACTTTTAATTCTTATGAAGTTCAGTTTATCAATTTTTTTTTTCCTTTAAGGTTCATGTTTTTGGTGTGGTATCTAAGACATTTTTACCTAACCCAGGACTCCATGTGTTTTCTCCTATGTTTCTTCTATAAGTTTTATGGGTTTAGGTTTTACATTTAGGTCTATTAATCCATTCTGAGTTAATTTTTACATATGATGCCATGAGCAGATGGAACTTTTGAAATTTTTGTTTGTTGTTGTTTGTTTTTAATATATGGATCAGCAATTGTTCCAGCACCATTTGTTGAAAGACTACCCCTCCTCTACGATGTGCCTTTGCATCTTTGCCCCAAATCACTTGCACATGTAAGTGTGTACTTCTGGACTCTCAGTTCTGCTCTACTGTGGTATTTGTCTAACTGGATGCCAGCACCGCATTATCTTGATTACTATAGCTTACTCTGACTACTGCAAGACAAAAGCATAGCTGATAAAGAGAGAAAATTTTTACTGTACATATAATATATTAATATATGTGTGTGTGTGTGTGTTTTAAATAAGCACTTGCCAAGAAAGGAATTTTATTTTCCTGGAAATGTTGGGAAACTAAATGTCCCCTACTCCAGTTCCACCTCTAGGTATTGTCTGATCAGAGATGAGGGGAACAGGACTAGAACATCTCCCGTCTTCTAGAAACAATACTTTTCTTAATATGGCCCGAGATCACTTTAGCTTTGTGGTGGTTACTGTTGACTCACTTAAAGCTCGCAATAAACTAAAACTCCTTTGTTTTACAAGTGATCCTACTAAGCCTGGTCGAGTCAAATCCTTTGCACTGACCAGTGTGCCCTTTATATTACATAATTTTTGATTAGTAATTATGTGTCTAGCCTCATGCTAGGTACTTTACATAATAAATTACTGTTATGGCCACCGCATACTGAGCACTTTTACTATGTACCAGATATTGTGCTAAACACTTTGCATACTTCATTAAAGCCTTACAACAACCACTTAAAACAGGCTTTATTAGCCTCACTTCATGGTTGAAGACGTTGAGGAATTTAGGTGTGAAGTTTTTTTCCCAGATTATCAGCCAGTAGGTGGCAGAGCCAGGAGGTGACTTCGGGGTCCATGCTGTCCTGCTTTTCAGCTTGCAGAGATGAGGAATTGAGGCTCAGAGAGGTTAACTACGTCACCCAAGGTCATACAGGTGGTAAGTGATAGTGGGCGTGTGGACCAGGTCTGCCTGGCTCCAAAGCTGGGCTGTTTCACCTCTGCCCTTGGGAGAGGGGGCCCCTGCAAGGAGTCTAAGTATAAGTAGGTCTGGGGCAAGTCACCCAGGCTGGAGCGATGACCCCTATGTTCGGGACTTTTAAATTATAAGGCACCAACCGAATGTGCGGGGGTGGCATTACCATCATTACCGTTACCCTGGCTTGCCGAGTCTAGTTCGGGAGACTGTGAAGGACGGCCTTCACGGTGTCAGGGATTGATTTAGTTACATGATACAGAAGCCCACTCCAGCTGGTTTAAGCAAAAAGTGCAATTCAGTAGAAGCAGTCAGGGCTCGGTCACCCGTCTCAAGGGCAGGCAAGTCACACAGGACCTTGCTGCCTGGACGGGCTCTCTGGGGACGCCCACCTTCTCCTGTGCTTCTGTCAGAACACTGGTTTCCCTCCTCCCTTTCACATGAGTATCCCAAGTGAGTCTCCTCAGCGGTCTACATTTCCTAACCCCGGCTGCACCTGCAGCTAACTGTCCAGGCTCTCCTTGTCCTAACCCCAAAGTTCAGGAATCTGACTGGCCCAGCCTGGCTTCTGGAGAGGTTCCCTCTGAGTCAGGTGCCCACCTCTGGCTCCCCAGCTGGACAAGAAGGGGCCGGGCTGCATTGAAGAAATGAGGATCCAGGAGCCCCATCTCCCACCCCACCCCAGGGAGATCAGAAAAGGGGCCTGTGGCAGGAGCAGGCACGAAAGAATGAACTACTTCAGTTTGGCCTGCCCTGGGAACCAGGAGGCGGCCAGTTTGGCCATGTTTCTGCCCAGTCATTTCTCAGTGCCGAGCTTCTTCTGGGGTTAAATGCCTTTATCTGGTATCCTAGTGCCTCTACAAACTCTGGAAGATTCTCAGAAAGTCTAGGGAAGTATGTGTGGCTCACACTTTTGGGGCTGTTTAAGGCTCCCAGGGACTTGCCAACTTGTTTTTCTTAGTCCCTGACAAACCAATCCCAAGGGACTTCTTGTCTTGCCTTCCTGAGTCACTGCCCAGGCTTAGAAACATGACAGATACATTTGTTGCTTTCAACCAGCTACTTCTCCGCTGATCCCATCTCATCTCTGTGTTTTCCTTTGCTGGGTGTGACTCTTTGAATCATAGACTTCTAGAATGTTAGGACGGGAAGATCATTGTGTCCAAATGCCTCCACCTCTTGGCTGTGGAAACTGAGAGGCCGAGAAGGGAGATGAATGAATGCGGATATACCCAAAGCTGGTGCAGGGAGGATTTTAGGTGGCAGGTGGACAGACACGTTGTTATTGTAACAGCTATGTTTAAGCAAACTACACTACTGCATAGGCCGAGGCTAAATCCATTTCAGTAAAATAGTCAAATAAAGAAAAACATGGGCCGGGCGAGGTGGCTCATGCCTGTAATCCTAGCACTCTGGGAGGCCAAGGCGGGTGGATTGTTTGAGCTCAGGAGTTCGAGACCAGCCTGAGCAAGAGCAAGACCCCTGTCTCTACTAAAAATAGAAAGAAATTATATGGACAGCTAAAAATATATACAGAAAAAATTAGCCGGGCATGGTGGCGCATGCCTGTAGTCTCAGCTACTCGGGAGGCTGACACAGGAGGATCACTTGAGCCCAGGAGTTTGAGGTTGCTGTGAGCTAGGCTGATGCCACGGCACTCTAGCCCAGGCAACAGAGTGAGACTCTGTCTAAAAAAAAAAAGAAAAAAGAAAAACATGAAGTAAAAGAGCTCACAAGTTGTACTGGATAAGGCAAAACAATGAAAGTTACAGGAGAATGAGTGACGTTTGGGAAACACTACATTGATGAATGAGTGAGTAACTGAATGGATGGATGAATAAATGAATAGATAATGGAGAACATTGAAATCTTTGGGTTTCATTTTCTTATAGACTCAGAAATATTCCCCCATCCTTGCATTTCGAGTCAGAGAATCATCATGACTCCGTGAAACACCAGCCCAGCCTCCTCAGGTGCTAGGCTTCTGACTAGGTAGGACACAAATTGTTCACTGTGCTGTTCTCTTCTTTCCAGGTCAGCAAATTCTAGCCGCAGGGCGACTGAGTCCACCTTTCAAGGTGAATGTCTTGGGCTCTGGTTGCCCCGCCCCCTCTGAGTTGCTCTGACCTTGTTCCTTCTTGGAGTAGCAGGTGGGGTCTTTGGCTTCCCACGGGGATCCCGAGATGCAGCCCTTCTTGGCAGAACCCTCGGCCCAAGCCAGTGAGTCACAGAGGGGAAGCACCCCATGTGGAATTTGCACAGGACTGATGACCTTGGGCAGGTCCCTTCCCTGCTTTGCTGGGACTCAGATGCTTCCTCTGATAAACAAGAGGGTTTAACTCCACCTCGTTAGTATGTTGATTCAATGAACACCTATGGAGTTCCTGCTACATTCCTGGCATTTGCTTAGTAGGTGGGCAGAAAAATAGGGTAATTGGGCTCAGTGGCTGGAATAACCCCAGTCAGGTGGGGTGGGGGAGAAGGCACATATGGGCATGTAATTAGATAGTTTGGTAAGTGCTGGGTGACGTGGACAGTCCCCGCCAGATCTGGGATCCCCAGAATGTGTCAGTCCAGGAATATATGAACAACTTGGCTAGGTCACGGGGCTGTACCCAGAAAGGGGTTGGCCCTTGAAGGTAAGGACGGACCTGGGTCCCGCTCCAGATCCTTCCTCCGTCTCACAGCAAAGCCAGTGAACGTGGACTTTGAAGTCAAGCAGATTCAGGTTTCAAGCCCTCCACAGACACCAGCTAGAACTAGAAGCTTCACTCTCTGGGCTTGAGTTTCCTCCTTTATCAAAGGGGGATAGTGCCCCCAGGCTCCCAGGACTTGTGGGGGCTCCATAAAATAAGTATAATGTGAAGAGCTTGGCACGGGGCCTGGTACATAGCCTGGTTCCCCAATCCAGGCAGGAGGTGGAGGGGTGGATGTCTGCCCCCTCTGGGAACACAGCACCCCTTCCCAGGCTCTCTTGCTGGGGGCCTCTTGCTCAAGAGGTCTCGTCCCAGCCCTTCCTTGACCCTGGAATGCTCTGGTGGGCTCTCCTCTTCCCAGGCCAGAGCTTTCCCACTGTGCGTCTCTGTTTCCTGATCTGGCTGTGAACCTGGTATGTGCCAGAGACAGGGAGGAGACTGGTGGGGCTGGGACTCCTCTGGGGAAGGCCTACAAGGGCTGCAGGTTCCCTCCTCTGTTCCCAGCAGTGGCTCAGCATTGGAGCTGCCCTCTCTTGCCCCAGAACTTTCCCAGGAAAAGATGACATCCTTCCTCCCTTCTTGGAGGCAGGACTGAGTGGCTTCCTAGAAGCAGGCAGGCATGACAAGCCTAGTATCACTGTCAGACACACCCAGGGGAGGGGGAGGGAAGGAGGCTGGGTGAGAGGATGGGAGCAGTGGAAGGAACAGGTTCTCCCACATTCTTGGCAGGCCCCAGGATTCCAAAGCACTTTCTGTTTTTGTCATTGCCCTGCCAATCACATACTCTGCACCAGGCTGTTTGGAACACCAAGCCCTTCCACCTGCACTTCTCATTCTTTACAACACCGAGAGATGGGTGCCAGTGGCTCTGTGTTACAGATGAAGAAACTCAGGCTCAGAGAGAAAGAATCACATGCCCAAATTCAGAAGGGCTGATAGAAGGGATTAACCTTTCACTGAGAAGCTGCTATGAGCAAGGTCCATTCCAAACAAGAATCCTTCCTCTTCTCAATAGGCCAGCGAGGTGCCCATTTTACAGATGAGTAGACCAAAACTCAAACTGGTAAAAGCACTTGCTTGGGGTCCCAGAACTAGTGAGCACAGAGCTAAGATGTGAGCTTAGATATGTCGTGCTCCGGGTCCCGCTGTGATAACCTCCCCTCCATGTCACAGGCCAGGAAGCTGAGACTCAGAAAAGTGCCAACCATGCCTCAGGTCACACGACAAGCAAGTGGCAAAGCTAGCGTTCAACCCATGTCTGTCTAACGCCCAAACGCCTGCCTGTCCCACATGCTACCTTGTCTCAATAAAACCTTTTCTCATGGAGTAACTGACTGATACCAAATGACTACAAATACGTCTCAAAGAGATAAAGACTCAAGGCAGAAAGGGCCAGGAACTATTATCATTATTATCATTAACACTATTATTATATTAATTGCTGACATAGCAGGGTCAGCATTTATACTGTATGATTCAGATTTGCAGGAATAAACTTTTCTTCTACAACCGAACCCAACTTGATCACAAGTCCCCTTCCCCTGACTTATTTCTGGGTCAAAGTGTATTATCTTCAAGACAACTAAGTGCGATGGGTAATTGTGTATTTTCTTTTGCTATAAAGGACTTTTGAGGGCTGGGCGTGGTGGCTCATGCCTGTACTCCCAGCACTTTGGGAGGCCAAGGTGGGAGGATCTCTTGAGACCAGTCTGGGCAACGCAATGAGACCCTGTCTTTACAAAAAATAGAAAAATTAGGCTTGGTGGTGCATGCCTATAGTCCCAGCTACTAGGAAGGCTGAGAAGGAAGGATCCCTTTGAGGCCAGGAGTTTGAGGTTGCAGTGAGCTATGATGATGC
This sequence comes from Eulemur rufifrons, assembly GCF_041146395.1. Taxonomy (NCBI): domain Eukaryota; kingdom Metazoa; phylum Chordata; class Mammalia; order Primates; family Lemuridae; genus Eulemur; species Eulemur rufifrons. The sequence continues at coordinate 29,058,156 of NC_090990.1, forward strand.
CAAGGCATTCTAGCTGGGGTGATGGAGTGAGACCCTGTCTCAAACAAACAAAAAAAGGCCATTTGGGACAATCGGTAAAATCTGAAATAAGTCTATAGGTTAGATAATAGGATTGTATAATATTAATTCTCCAATTTTGATAACTGTATTCTGGTTACATAGGGTTATGTCCTTGTTTCCAGGAAATATACATTAAAGCATTTAGAGGTAAAGGGGCATTATGTTGGCAACTTTTAAATATTTCAGGAAAAAATATACATCCACATGTACTTATACACATAGAAGAATAAAGCAAATGTAGTAAAATGTTAACATTCAGAGAATTTAGATGGAAGGCATCTGGAATTCTTTGTATTTTTGCAACTTTTCTGTAAATCTGAAATTATGTTAAAATTTTTAAATTTAAAAAATTTACTCTTTTTTTGGAAAAATAGTCAATTCAGGATCTGAACTTGCTGTTAGGGTAGCTTGTTTCTTGGTGTAGCCGAGGAGCCTTATCGGACACCAATGGCCTTGGGCTCATGCTCTGGCTCTGCTGGCCTTGGTGGCCCTGGTGGCCCTCGCACTCTTTGGTCTTTGCTGTCAGCTCTCCCCATGGCTTCTCTGCTGGTGCAACTGGCTTTGGGCCTGCACATACGTCACTCCTGGAGTCTACGGTCACTGGTCACTGTGTCTGTTGTCAAGGCCATGCACTCTGAGCCCTCCTCATCCCGACCCAAGGCTCTCGCAATCAATGTGTTATCAGTGCTTGGATATGCCCCACTGGAAACTTCTGTTGCTTAACCATGACCCACTGAGGCCTCAGGGGGAGCAGACACTTGTATGAGTCAGTCCCATCAGGAAGACAGAAAAAGTAGGCTGGTTGTTTTAAGAGAGAGAATTTAATATAAGGAACTGGCTAAACAGTCTTTGACAACCGGCAGAGCAAACAGGGAGACAGCAGAGGTGGTAAGTGCAGGACACGGATACCAGCCCGAGGGAGGGGAGAACAGAGGAAGAAGTCAGGATTATTAGAGCCCAGCAGCTGGGACCCAGAGCCCTGTGGCTGGTGCTGGTGTACCCGAGGGGCCGCGACGAGGCTGGTTCTGGGAATGAGGGGAAACCCGGAAACTGGAACCAGGTGCCGAGGGAACCAGTTGCCACTGCCAGGAGGAAGGGCGGTTGCTGAGCGATGCTGACAGGAGGGAACAGCAAGATGAAAGGTCACGGCCTTCCTCCTGGGACTGTCTCGCACTCTCCAGTGCCCCCTATTGGCAAGGCCTACCCTGGAAACAGCCATCAAAACCGAGATGGGTGGGCAGAGCGCCAGCCCAACGTCACCAGACACATCACCAGAACACAGAGGGGTGGGTTTGGGGCTGGGAGCTGATAGCTTAACAGCTGGTGCAGGGAGAGGGCTGGGAAGTGGGGTGGGGCCGGGACAGAGGATGTGCGTCTCTCTCTTCCAAAATAGGCCTCACGGCCATTCCACCCCTGGACCTCTGTGAGGTAGTGTCCTTTCTAGAACTCTGGGGTCATCTAGCAGCGTCCCCTGGGTATGCACCCTGGGCAGGGCCCAGACTCCAGTCCCAGGCGCTTGCTCTGTTTTCTCTCAGTTTCTCAGCCCATCCAGGAGGAGTTCCTTGTCAGACATGAGAAATCACCTACTCCATGACTTCGGTAAAACTTTTACTGCCTGGGTCATCCAAGTTTCATTTCTTGACATTTAAAGAGAAGATTTTGAAATTCTGAAATTTTTTTTCCTCTCCTGTATACATTGACTCTTGTAGTTGAATGCCTGGATCTGTTTTTTTTTTTCTTTTTTTCTTTTTGTTTGAGTGATGGAGTTTCACCTTGTCACCCAGGCTGGAGTGCAGTGGTGTGATCATAGCTCACTGCAGCCTCGAACTTCTGGGCTCAAGTCGTCCTCCCGCGCAGGTGGGACTATAGGGGCCCACCACCAAGCCCAGCTCTGAATGCCTGGAGCTTTACAACATTTTGCTTTTACAGTCTGATTTGACGTTCAGTGCTGAACAATGACTTCTTTCTCTCAGGCTGTACTCCACCGCCCCCTTAGACAATGGGTCAACGGCCACTAAACAGCAGCAACAACAACAACAACAACAACAAAATGTTGGTGAAGAAGAAAAACCCTCAATTAAAAAGCTCCAAATCATCCCCTGCTCTAACACGGATTGAGTACTAACTACGTGCTTGGCACACGCTAAAAGTGCCGTGGCTACCATCATGTTGGCCATCCCAACAGCCCTGTGAAGGAGGTGTGAAAGTCTCTTTGACGTAAAGCCTGAGCTCTTCCCCACTGTGCCACACCACTTTTCTGGAGTCAGTTCTAGCCTTTTACCTTTTGGGAAACTGAGGCCTAAGAGGGAGCTATGCAAATCAGTACTGAACACAAGTCCTGGAACAGTTTAGCATTGGGCAGGTCACGTAAGCTCATCTTATATGAAATAGGCATGTTGTGAGGATTTGAGATAATAGATGTGAAATTTTGGGCACAGTGCCTGGAAAACAATAGGTATTTGATAAATAATGGTACTATCACTACTAATAACAATAATTAACATTTATTGACTGGTTACTACATCAGGCACAGGGCTAAGCACTTTCCATGTGTTAGTTATTTTATTAATATCATAATACCCAGTTTCCCTCCAGGCTGGAACACATGGGCCTACTGTCTCTCTTCCCATCCAACCCTGCTGAAAACTTCAAGCTTTGGTCTTGCTAATGCTGCCCACCCAACCCCAGGTCATAGCTCTGAGTGTGACTAATGCCAGCCCAGAAGAGGAAATCGTTGCACTGGACTGTATACATCCACCAGGATCCTTGGACACGTCTACCTATTGCCTTGGACCTATTGCTTTTTGTTATATTGTTGCTGTTGGTTTCTTTCATCCAGCTACTTGGATGTTGTATATATTCCAGTTCCCAACCTTTGTGAGTAAGAACACTTTTGTTTGTTTCCTTGCTTCTTGGTTTAATTGAGACATTTGAAGTCTTTGTGATTTAATTATTCTTGTATATTTAACTTATTATTTTGAAATAATTTTAGATGTACAGACAGTTGTAAAGATGGAACAGAGATTTCCCATATGCCCTTCACCCATCTTCCCACATCAGTGAAAACTAAGACATTGACGTTGGCACAACACTATAAACTACAGACTTTATTTGGATTTCACCAGCTTTTACATTAATGTCCTTTTCTTATTTCAGGGTTGCATCTTGGACGTCACGTTGCATGTAGTCATCATGTCTCCTTGCTCTCTTCCAATCTATGACAACTTCTCAGTCTCGTTTTTTCACGACCATGGCACTTTGGAAGAGTACTGGTTAGGTATTTCGTAGAATGTCTCTGAGGCATTGTCTGATGTCTCTGATGATTAGACTGGGGTTATGAATTTGGGGGAAGAATACCACAGAGGCGAAGTGCCCATTTCCTTGAATCACATCTGGGGATATATCATATCGACATGACTTGTAACCGGTGGTGTTAACCTTAGTCACTTGGTTGAGGTGATGTCCGCCAGTTCTCTCGGTTGTAAAGTTGCCACTTTCCCTCTCTCCACACTCTAGAAGCAAGTCACTCAATTCCGTCCACACTCAAGGGGAAGAGAATTAAGCTCCACTTCCCAGAGGAGGAATATCAAAGAATTTGTGGACATCTGTTAAAATCACTATGGTAATTAATATTTTGAAGAAAATACTTTGAGGCCATACAAATATTATACTTCTCCTTAACACGTCACCCGCTCTTTCAGCATTTATCAGTGGATCTTGTCTGCAGCAATTATTAATGTGCTATAGAATACCTTTTAACGTAAAAAAAAATGCCACCTTATCCATCGTTTGGGAAAATACACACAATGTTAATAAGATATTGTGAAATCAGTTTTTGTATCGGATTGACCACAAAAAAATCTACATGGTCTAGATGAATTTAAAATGTATTGTGTTCAGGGCTGATTCAGAGCTGAGATCCACCACTGTGGCTATATTGGCTCTGAATTGTTGAAACACTTCTGCCCATACCCTGCTCCGAGTCCTACTCCTTCCCAAGTCTTGGGAAACCTCACCCCGCCTCTCCACAGTTAAAAAAAAACAAACAACAACAGCTTTTCCAGCCATTTGGGGTGTGAGTTCATATCAAAGTTTTATTACACTCTTGTTGCCAGGGAAAAGGTCTCTAGCAGGCCAATCCAAAGATTCACTCCCGGAAGGGACATTTCGTGAGAAAATAGAATGGCTAGCATAATTATTATTAGATGAACAAAAAAAAAAACAAAATACTGCCTGTTATCAGTAAATTGAGAACATAGGCTTTAGAAATGGGCTTTGGAACAATTTTGCTTATTCACCACTCTCCAGTAACAAAAGCAGCAATACGTGGCACAGAGCAGGACCCCTTCTCACCTCTCACCTCCAGCTCAGGGCCAGGGCCAGCTTCCAATTCTGACGGTCACGGCTGTGCTGGGATGGTTGTAAGTACTTTGAATACTTTGAATAGTCTTTGAATAGTCTTTGAATAGTCCAAGTCTTGCGTATACACACAAGACATAGTAAACAACCAGTCTATAATTTGGTTCAGGTACAGTTTGATTCCGTTCAGAGAAAGCAGGTTTTAGAGCCAGAAAGGGCTGGTTTTGAAAACCAGTATTGAATACAAGTTCTAGAACAGTCTAGCATTGGGCAAGTCACTTAAGCTCACTTTATATAAAACAGGGATGTTGTGAGGATTTGAGACAATAGATGGGAAGTTTTTGGCACGGTGCCTGGGAAATAATAGGTATTTGACAAATGGTAATGCTATTAATAATAATAATAGCAAATATTTATTGACCAGGTACTATGTTGGGCACAGAGATAAACACTTTACATACATTAATTATTATCATTTTTAGTTTGATCCCATTAAGAAAATTATCATTTGTAATTGTGTAGAATTTTCTGGAAGGACACAGACTGGCTGCAGTTACATATGTTAATTATTTTAATCCTCACATTGATTCTATGAGTTAGATGCCTTTAGTATCACCCTTACTCTGCAGATAATGACATAGAGGCTCTGAGAATTCAAGTAACACATTTAAGATCACACAACTAGAACATTACTGGAGCTGAGATTCATACCCAGGCAACCTGACGTTAATATCTCTATAATAAACATGCGGTACACATGAGAGCCCACTAATCCCTTGCAATAACTCTAAAGCCTGCAGAAGTCTACAGCCTGCAGATTGGGAGCTCCTGCTCTAGACTTAACAGAGGCCTTTGCCTACTTTACTTAATAAAACATTTCTGACATCAGCAGGGTTGAATAGTTATTTTTATAACTTTATCGAAAGAGGAAGACAAGTCAAAAGAAACAAGCACTGAATATTTTAAGATACGTGGCTGGCAGGGTATGACTGTTCAGAAAGAGTCGTTGGACAATACTTCCCCCTACAATACTGTCCCAGGGTCCCCATCTGAGAATTACTAGTTGCCCACCAGTGCCTAAGTTCTGGGCTCTGCTTAGATGCAACTCAAGATCTATTATTTAAAAGGAGTTGCCCGAACTTTTGGGGTTGAGAACAAAAGAGGCTTACTCCTACCTGGGATGACCTGGGACACTAAAAGGCACAGCACGAGAGGTGACCAAAACCCAGTGTAGTGCTGGGGGGGTGATGCTGAAGAGTCTGCTAGAGAGAGGAGTGCCAAATTGGAGGGTGGAGCCACATGGCAGTGCGGGTAGCATCAGATGACTGATGGGCTTTCAGATTCTTTCCCCATCTTGGGAGTTAGAGCCAAGCAGGTCCACTTCTCCTGGCTTTTAGAAGCTCTGGCTATTCCTGAATGACCCAAAGTGTCGGAGTATTGGGGAAGGGAAGGCACCGCCCACAAAGGGTGATCCTGGACTTTGTGCTAGTCTAGCCAGGGGTGCTCAAGACACTTTAAATTCAATTTGGATAAAAACATTTAAAGCACCTTGGAGTTCTTTTCCAGCACAGAAGTACAACAATGATCTCCTGCCACATCACCCCTCTAGGGGATGGTGACGTCTGGGATGGGGACTTGGCAAGATGCAGCACCCTAGATCACCAGGCTTTTCTCGTCCCCATCACCCACCCGTGCTTAATTCACCAGGAACCCACAAAGCCCTTTTGTATGCCTCGCGCTGAGTGCCTGGGCAGTTGGAAGGGCCCAGGCTGGCCCGGTCCTCTGAGTTCGCAGAGGGAGCGGGGAGAGGCACTTCTGATGAGACGGGAGCCAGGAAAAACAGAACTGGAAGGAAAAATAACCTGCCACCAGAAAGCTCCAGTCTTACGGAAAAGCAGTATCACGTTTGACAATCGCTCATGTGACACAACGGGACTTTCATTATTCATTGTGTTTTGAGACAAAAGGTCTTTCTGTTTCTGCTTTATGCCGAACCATTTTTAAATTGTCTGGACATGGAAACCAATTTTGAGAGCTCCAGGAACGCCTCTGCTGGCAACCTGCGTTCACCCTAAAGGAGGGCCTTCTCGCTCGTCATCCAAGACCTCGAGGGCCTGTCCAGGGCCGCGAAGCGTTGGCCAGTGACGCCAGCTTACTGCCGATTTCATCAGACGACGGGGACTACGCTGCACACCTCAGTGCAAATCTGAACAGAAGTGCCCATTAGATGCCTCTGTTTTCTCTTCCTGCCCCCAAATTTCCTTCCTGGCTGCCGGCCCCCATCCCCTCTTGCCCCTCAGCCTGTCTTTGCCCGGCTCCCTTGCCCGAATCTTCCACTGCTCCTCCTCCCCTGGGCAGGGCAAAGCGGGGCCACCTGCCCCTCTCACGGGGAGCCCATTACTGTCCCGCCAAACTCAAGAGCCTGTTTAGGAGCCTTTGCAGATACTTGCCTAGGTTTTGCCTGTGGGGGAAGTAAAGAAATAATGTTTCCCTCTCATGGAGATTTTTTTTCTACCCCCTTTTTAGGGACGTTAGTAAACATATCCTTTCCCCCCTCAAATCATCAAACATAGAGTCTTCAGAATTTGGAGGAAGAAGGGTGCTTCAGTGGGGTGGGCTCTTGGTTTGGGTCTGGTGACCTGGGTCAAGCTGACCTGGCTCAGCCCTGTGTCCCTGGACTGGTGCCCCACTAGGTGTGCACAGACTCAGTTTCCTCACTTGTAAAATGGGAACAATAATCCCTTTCCTCTCTGCTTCTCATGGTTGCGGTGAGGATCAGATACATTGATGGACCTAAAGGCACCAAGGAAGTATAGAGAAATAAACTCCTCTGAGTCCTTAGAACCACTAGCCTTCCACAAAACTCTGCAAAGGTTTTGGGTGGCACTGCCTTTCCTTCCTCTTTCTTCTCTTCTGGATTCATTTTTTTCTTAGTTTCCTCAGGTTTTGTCCCCCTTCCCTCTGCCCCCACCGCCCCCAACACGATGCTGTCTGGGTGAAGGATCGGCTGCCGGCCTTCAACTACACCTGCATGTGCAGCCTTAGGCGTTACCCGCTGTCTCGGACTGCGGTGGGAACAGCCTTGTGGTAGTGGTCCTCAGCCTCAGTGGGCCCCAGATGGCAGGTTCCTGGGCCATGCCCTGAGATTTGGGTCAAGGCCACGAAATCTGCCTTTCACATGAGCAAGGCAGGTGATTCTCAGCCAGGGGCTCTGCTCATGGGACAGGGAAGAACGTTGATTTCTAGTTAGGAGCTTTAGGAAGACATGGAGGAGGTGGTTGGGGGTGGGCAGGGCATCCCACTGAACTCACACCAACACCGAGCCCCCCAGCCTTCCTGGGCAGTTCTCCCATGGGCATCAGAGAAAGTCATCACTTTGTCAGAAGAGTAACAGTCACTGCCATTGTTACAAGGCCTCCCATTCCAGCTGTCTCTTCCCCGACTGCGGGACGGCAGGTGGTAGAGTTCCTCATCCTGGGAGACAAAGTGGAGGCTTCTAGAGACCAAGTGATTGGTATCAAGTCCCCCCGAATGACTGCAGCAGATGAGAACCCAGGGGTTTGTCCCCAAGCCGGTGCGCAGGCCTGTACACCAAGCTGCTGCTCTGGGGACCAAAACTGTCCAGGGACCCGTCCTGGGTCCTCCCCTCCCCTCCCCTCCACCATCCTGATCTGGTTAGACCCGTGACTCTAATCCTCAGTCCTGTGGTGTCCACTTCCCAAATATTTTTGGAACCCACCCACTCCTGCCCATTTCCATCACCACCACCCAAGTCCTGGTCCAGGGTCCACTCTACCCTTCCAGGCCCACTGCAGTGGCTGTGGACACCAACGAGGCGCCTTCCTGGCTGCAATCGCCCCGTCTTGGGTAGCATGGTTAGCAGTGTGACTCCTTTGCCATGTCTAGGCTAACATGGCCCTTTCCCAGGCATGATGGTTGGTGCAGACGTAGCCCCTGGCCTGGGTGGACCATCCAGAGTCCTTCACAAAGAACAGGGCAGTCTCTCCCCAGTGGTGGTTGGTGGACTGCTCCCCGCCAACCAGACAGGACACTGAGGTGGACTTGGCAAAGCGCGGGGGCTGAGAGAGGGTGGGGAGCACGGGAGGGAGAGCAGGGACAGCCCGCATGCCCCGTCTCTCAGCCAGGGCAGGAGAACCTGCACAGCCCGACTGTGGGAAGAAGGGGGACCGAGAGTGGTTTTCCGTTTGTTTCTGTTTTAGAGAGGAGAGAAATCATAGCTTGTGTGCTTTTGAGAATGACCCAAGCAAGGGGGAAATTAGACGACTCCCCAGCAAGGGGGATTTGCTGGAGGGAGATCCCTATGCAGGTGAGAGGGTGTGACTGGAAGTCCCCGTGGGAGGGGCTGGACTTCGTGTGAGCTCAGCCGGTTCACCCCTGGGAGCTGGGGGAAGGGCAAAGAACGTGAGCACAGTGGCGGGAGGGGGCAGGCTGGTGGGGACTGCTGTGTTCACAGTGGCCTGGGAGCCAAGGGAGGGCAGGGGCTGGAGGGTGGAGGATGGAGAAGGTGGCAGGAAATAGTTGAGGGGGTGGGTGATGGGACGGCCCAGGGGAGCAAAGAGAGAGGAGAGGGCTGGAGGTGCGGTAGGAGGAGGCCCGGCTCGCTGGGCAGATGAGCGGTGGAATCCTTTCCCGAAGCACCGCGCTGTCAGTGTGGGCCACATCCCTGTGATCCTGGCCGCCTTGGACAAGGCTCTCGCCCTTTCTGCGGCACCCTCCCGTGGAGACTGTCCTTCCAACATCCCTAATGTGTGCAGATACTCTAGTTTCCAAAGCATTTTGCACACAAAAGCCTCTTTGGACCCACCCAGTTCCTACCCGGGAGGAGGATATAGCTATTTCCATCTTTCACACGAGGAAACCTAGGCTGGAGAGGTTGCAGAGCCCGGACTGAGGCCCAGGTCCGCTATTCCTGATGCGATCAACGCTGTTTCCAGGAAGCCCAGCTGCTGCCGCTCTGGGTAAATTAGGCCCTGCGGCAAACTCACCGAGGGATTGTGGGCAAGTCAACCTCCCTGAGCCCCAGGGGCCCTGCCTGACGCACTCCCCTCTCCCTCACTGCGTTTTTAAAAAGATGCTGGGCTGGCCCTCTGTGGCATGCCACTCCTTAGACAGGGGCACATTTGGGGACTATCTCCTCCAGTCATGGGCAGAGCTAGTGGGGAAGGCCCTTGCAGCAGAGAGACCAAGAGGGCAGCCCAGTTCCTCCCCAAGCTGCCTCCACCCGTGGGCTTGGGTGCTCCAAGCCATGGGTGTGGCTACCCTGGGGCCAAAACAATGCTCCAGGCTGGCACGGCCTGGGACTCGGTGTTCCCACCCGGCTGCCCAGGTCCCCTTGCCCGCATCCCTGGCTGCTCCCCAGGGAGCAGGGCAAACAAACCTCTATTGATTCCCCACCATGGCTAGAAGAATGCCCCTTTGTTGAGCATGTCACCCTCCTGCTCTCCGTGTCCTTGCCCACAGGAGAGGCGTTCAGGTAGGAAGCAGCCCGGCCACGGCTCCTTCCTTAGGGGCCCAAGAAGGAAGGAAGCCTGGGACAGAGCCCCCGCCCAGCTCCTGGAGGAGACCCTCACTCCTACCTCCTTCTCTTCTCCCCGCTGTGGCTTCCCAAGCTTGGGCACCCTTGCGCATCAGCCTGGCCACCCCACATTACTCATGGGAGGCCCAGTCCCACAGCTCTCAGCGTTAAAATTCATCAAGGTCCTGCCTGAATGGCCACTGTCCCCCAAGCTCCGCCGGAATGGGAGTCCCAAACGCTGAGGCTGTGTCCTTGTGCCCAATCCAGGACCTGAGTCCTGAAGAACAGATCGACTGACTTCTGCCAATTGCGCTACTCACTTCCCAGCCACCTAGGCCTGGACCCTGACCAGCCCCACACCTGGTCAGTCACAAGTTCTGTTGGTTCTTGGAAGCCACCTGCATGCCTCAGCCCTCCCCAGCCTACCCAACAGCCTCCCGTGTGACCTCTCCTTCTCTGGCCTGGGCTTCCCACCCACTTTAACCCTATTTCTTGAGCATGTACTATGTGCCAACATTGCTCTAGGACCTGGAGATGCTCCACTGAATGAGGCAGAGTCCCCTCCCTCAAGGACCTCACAGACAGTAAACATGTACACAGATGAGTAAATCGTAAAGGAACAAAGAGTGTGTTGAGTGCTCTGAAGAAAGTCACACAAGTCAAGGGAGCAGGGAGTATGGGGGAACACGTGTGGGGGAACAGAGATGGCCACCAAGGCGGCGCGGGCACAATGACAGGAAGGGAATTGTGGTCCCAGAGGAGGGGCTGTGGTGAAGAGTTTACATTTTCTCAGGGTGTGACAGGGACCTGCTGTCCTGCCAGTGCGCCGTGCCCCTTCCCGCTCCCAGGCTGTGTCCTGCCGGGCTCCTGTCTGATGTCCACCCCCCAGGCCTCTCCAGCCATCCCCGCCAGGCTGAGGTTTCAGGACCCAACATCAGTCATGCCACCATTCTGCAGCTGTCCTTGTTTGCTCCAGACACAGTCGTGTCTCCCCCTCTGAATTCCTAAGGTGCTACCTCTGCTCTTGGGGCTTAATTGCTCAGACTGTTCAAGTTCAGATTCTCAAACAGGTACTCATGCCCCACCCAGGTCCTGCCACTGTGCCAGGCTACACGGAACTGACTCCTCCGAGCCTCACCACCTGCCCAGGAGGTTCGTATCGTGCTTGATTTTTAGAGACGGTGAACTGAGGCTTGGAGAAGTTAAGCGACTCATCTGTGGCCTCACGAATAAGGAGTGGTGGAGGTAGGATTTGGATGGACAGCGTCTGGCCCCCAAGTCCAGTTCCGTTCTTACCGGCCCTCAGCCACTTCTGCCTTTAGGGAACTTGATTGTGGCGTTCAGGGGCCCCAGGCTCACCCCAAATCTCCTTCCCCATCTTCTCTTCTGCACGACCCTCTGCTCTCAGTGACAATCGGGGCAGGCACCTCCCAGCCTTCCCTATGTCCCCACACCCCCTCCACCCCTTCCTCTCCTGTAGTGGGTTCCTATAGGGAGCCACCAGCCATCCGGTGAAACCACGGCCCAATGTTCAGAAAAAGTCGCCATCCCCTAGAATTGTGTTATTGTAAACACAGCTATTTCTCCCAGGCACGTGCCGTGATGGGAAGAGTCATAAAGGCCTTTGCTACAGTGACTCTTCCCCGGCACCAGCCCATCTTAAACTTTCCTGTCTTGGTTAATTTCGGCATGTCAATGACAACCATAAACACAACGCTAGCTATTTTACTGAAGACGTGCACATGGAAGGAATCGACCAGTTACTTTCTGTACACTACCTCTTTAAATCTGCGTAACAACCCTAGGATGCAGCTCAGATTATTATTCCTGTTTTACAGATACAGAAACTGAGTCTCAGGGCAAAGAAACTTGCCTGAGGGCACAGAGCTGATAAACGTTGAAACTCAACCCCCAGCTCCAAGCTGAGGCTGGTGGACCTCCAAGTCCTTGATCTGAACCTCTGCAATCCAGCTGTACAACCAGGAGATGGGTCACAGGCAGCGAATAGGCGAGGACTCAGTTACTGGGGCTCCCCATAGCGGAGCGTTGCAGGCAGGGAAGCCTAGAGCACTGCGAAAATGCTGGTCTTGAATTAAGGGGTCTGGGCCCAGGAGCTCTGCCCACTCTCAGCTGTGCCTCCTTGCTCACATTGCTTCCCTCTCTCTGCCTTCATTTCCTCGGCTGTGAAATGGGATGGCAGTAAGTTCACCCTCCCCAGCCTGCTGTGAGAAGGAAGCGCGATGATGCTCGTGAACGTGGCTTGAGGCCCTGGAGAACCACACTCAGGGCATTATTATCCATGGCCTGGACTTCTAGAATGAGTGAATAGTAGGAGAATCAGGAACAGCACTGGGGCAGGGAGGAGAGGAAACTGTCGCATCAGACTTTCTCTGGGTAGAGAGAGGCAGGTGAATGTCTTGCTCAGCCAACCTCACATGACAAGAGAAACCTGCTAACTAGGTCACCTTGCAGTAGGAAGGAGCTATTCCGGGATCCGCCTGCAGTTGCAGAGCCGGAGCTGGGAGCTGAGCTGGGCTATTTCAGGGGTGCACAGAAAGCTCATCCAACAGCTCTGTCTTGGATCCCGGCCCTGCTGTGGGCCTTGGGCCTCGAGAGGCCCTAGTGGGCAGTATGCTGGTGCCCTCTGCATGGCTGCCCTCGGGTTGGGGGAACAATCTGGCACCATCACAGCACGTGGGACGGGACCTTCCCGTCCCCTGGGAACCACCATCCCAGCCGTGGGGGAGGACGGCGAGACACTAGGCTTGCATTTCCCAGCCCGGCTGGGAGTCTCAGCTCCTGAATACAGCAGGCTTGCAACAGCAGGCAGTTCGCTCTACCATTCTGGGCCTGGGTGTCCTCACCTGTGCCCAGGGGTAATGGTGCTTATGTTCCTGTACTGTTCGAAGATTAAATGAGATAATGACATACAGCACCAAGCACGGGGTCTGGCCCAGACGAGGTGCTTGATAAGCGATTATTGTTCCTAACTGAGCTTCTGGGGCATTCCATGGTGTGGTGGGGACTGTGGGGAGGACAGAGAATTGCTGGGCATACCTGAAAAGAAGGCTGCACACTGTGGCTGGGAGTGGGGTGGAGGGGAGATTATGCTGGAGGAGTTCGGCTTTCGAGGCTGTGGATTTGGCTTGACCAGCACAGTGAAGAGAAGGACGCTTTCGGAAGGAGCCCGGGGCATTGAGGTCAGTCTGACCCGTGGGATAATTGCTCAGTGCCATGCAGGTTGGGCAGGTGTGTCTTTGTCTCTGAGTTTCAGGCGCCTTGTCTGCAAAAGGAGGGTGTAAACACTTACCTCCTGTGCCCTGGCAAGAAAGAATTAAGGTGATTAACACACAGTCTTTATTTAGCACAGCGCCTGGCACCTAGAAAGTGCTCAAGAAATGCCAGCTATTGTTGCTATTTAATCCTCCCGGCAACCCTACGAAGAAAGGGTTATTATCCCCAGTTTATAGGTGAGGAAATGGAGACACAGAGAGATTAATTTACCCAAAGTCTCACGATGAAAAAGCATTTTTACTGAGATCTGAATCTAGTCTGACTGTAGGATTTGCATTTTTAGCTGCTACTCTCCATGCCTGGCATGTAGCAAGTATGTGTGTGCATGCATGATAAAGCATGTACAGATGTGCAGATGCATGAAGAGTGCCCAGCATGGTGGTTACACAGTCAGAGGTCAATAATGGGCAACTGTTGCCAGTTAGTTATCATTCTCATCATGACCATTGCTCAGGATTTAATCGGAAATTACAAAACTAAGGAGTGGCAGCTGAAGGTAGAGAGTGTGCTAAGATATTAGAAAAGGCAACAACCCCATTCTCAAGGGACTTGTCAAAAGGAGGAGGCAAAAAACTAGAGTCATAAGCAACTTTTGTGCCGCATTCTCTGTAATTACGAAAAATTGGGGAAAATGTGAATATCAAACAATAAGGGAGTGGTTTCATAAATTGTGGTTGATCTCTGGTGGAAAATTACACATTCATTTAAAACAGTGATAATATGTCTCAACGTGGAAAATGTTTATGTAATTATGATTACAGGAAAAATGCTGGATATAAAATTCTATTTCTGTTCTAATTATACCTCTATTAAAATATCAACTGTGTGTTGGGAATTGCTGAGAGAATATGCAAACAGACGATGTGCTAAGTGCTGGAATTGAGGGTTTCTCTTTTCGTAATTGGTTCAATAATTCAACCATAATTTACTGAGCACTTACTAAGTGTCAGTCACCGTGTCAGGCATGGTTATTAGTGTGGATTATATTAGGCTGCAGAGGGACAAAGAGAAAAGAGGTTTTATCGCCTCTCAGAACATTCGGGGGGCGAGCAGTTCAACGCCGATGAGGCAGCATCAGGGTGTCAGGGCTGTGGCTCTGTCTGGTGGCTCTGCCATACCTAGGGCGGTCCCCTTTTCCACGTGGTCCTAGAGGGCACACCACCGCAGCCACATTCCAGCCAGCAGGGTGAGGATGGGAAGGGGAGGGCATGTCCCTTCCTGGGAAAGGTCTCACTGAAGTTGCTCACACCACCTCCATTCTTATGCATCAGTCAGAACTTTGTCACTTGGCCATTTCTAGCTGCAAGGTAGACTAGAACATGTCATTACTTCAGTGGGCCATCAGCCTAGCTAAAAACAGGTCCCTATTCATGTAGAAGAAGGGAGGACAGCAGTAGAGCACCACTGCTGCAGTGCGCCAAGCTAAGCAAGGCAAGGCCACAATCCGTGCAGAGGCCCTGCCCAGTGAGAGGGACGCGCACATCCAGAAATAATTACAGGGCAGCCTGAGAAGTGCTGTGACTGGGCTACAGGGTGACTGGGGGCAGCATGACCAGTACTGCCTGGAGGGGCATTAGCAGCTCCATCTCCCCTAAAGATCTTCCCAGGAACAAACCCCTCCCACCCTGTACCACGTGGCACTGTGCTCTCTCCCAAGACCTAATTGATTTCAGCAGGACGAGGGGCAGTCCTGACCCACACCAGGACCATCCAGGAGCTTGAGTGGAGTGGAGCGATGCAGCCTCTGGAGTAACCGCCCCTGAAGGCAGTGGCTTCCACTGCGGTGGTCCCTGGAGACATCCTGGATCTGTCCTTCATAAGGATTGTTTTTTTTTTTTTTTTTTTTTTTTTTTTTGAGACAGAGTCTCACTCTGTTGCCCGGGCTAGAGTGAGTGCCGTGGCGTCAGTCTAGCTCACAGCAACCTCAAACTCCTGGGCTTAAGCGATCCTACTGCCTCAGCCTCCCGAGTAGCTGGGACTACAGACATGCGCCACCATGCCCGGCTAATTTTTTGTATATATATATTTTAGTTGTCCATATAATTTCTTTCTATTTTTAGTAGAGACGGGGTCTCACTCTTGCTCAGGCTGGTCTCGAACTCCTGACCTCGAGCGATCCACCCGCCTCGGCCTCCCAGAGTGCTAGGATTACAGGCGTGAGCCACCGCGCCCGGCCTCATAAGGATTGTTTATTCAACTCCTCTTCCTCCGGTCTGTGGTGCCTCGCTAGCCTCCCAAGAAATCCATCACCAACTATTACTTTGTTTTGGCTTAAGGTATCAACTTGAGACCAAAATAAGCTGAACCAACGCAGGGTCAGGGTAAGTTAACAAGGAGTTTCATTGAGATTTGATTCCAAGCAGATTTCCCCCCAGTAGGTGCAATGAGAAGCAGGTGGGTTCTAAGGAGGGCAAAAGGGAAGGTTTTCCAGGCAGAAATCAGCAGAGTATAAATCTGGAAGCCTTTTGTTTCTGTTAGTGCTTTATTGATTATGCAACAAAACGACCACAGAGAAGGGAACGTACTTAACACAGACACGAGCAGGACCTGCAGCGGCAGCTGTGCCGGCCTCTGGGTGAAGGTGCTTTGCCCTGGGACCCTGGGCACACCGGGAGATCTCTCTGGACCTGTTTCTTCAATTCCAAGAGAAAATCAAGAGTATTTAAGCGAATTAAAACCACGGCAATATCTACAAAAACTTTAAAATGCCCCTCTCCCCAGGCCTGGTCTACCCTTGTGATGTCACTGTCAATCCTTTCTACCCTGACGCGCCCCCCCCCCCCCCCCCCCCCCCCCCCGAGTTCAGTCCATCAGCAGCTCCCACGACCTCGGCCCCCAGGCTGCATCCAGCACCCGCCCCCCCACCAGTCTCCTCCTCACCGAGCCCCCGAGCCACTGCTTCGCCTGCTAACTGGCCGTCCTGCTGTTATTTTTGTCCCCTTCCAATCTGTTCTCTACAAAACAGCCAACACCATCTTTTAAAAATTAGATCAAGTGAAAGAAGCCAGTCCAAGAAGGCTACAACTACATAATATTTTGGAAAAGGCAAAAACTATGGAGACAGGAAAAAGATCAGTGGTTGCCAGGGGCCTGTGGGGAGAGGGGAATAGGTGGAGCACAGGGGGTTTTAGGACAGTGAGACTATTCTGCATGACACTGTAATGCTGGATACAGGGCACACATTGGCCCAAACTCATGTTCAACGTACAGAGTGAACCCTAATGCAAGCTATGGACTTCAGTTATTAATGATGTATTGGTTCATCAACTGGAACAAATGTACCATGCTAATGCAAGATGTTAATAATAGGGGAAATTGTACGTGTGTGTTTGTGTGTGTGCGTGTGCACAGTAGGAGAGAAGGAACTCTCTATACTTTCCACTCAATTTTTCTGTAAACCTAAACTACTCTAAAAATAAAGTCTATTAATTTTTTAAAAATCAGATCATGTCATTTCCCTGTTAAAAACCCTCCATTGAATTCCCCAGCCATGGTGGCATGTGCCTGTAGTCCCAGGTACTCAGGAGGCTGAGGTGGGAAAATCATTTGAGCCCAGGAGTTTGAGGCTGCGGTGAGCTGGGATCGTGCCACTGCACTCCAGCCTGGGAGACAGCGAGACCCTGTCTTAAAACAAACAGGCCAGGTGAGGTGGCTCACAGCTGTAATCCTAGCACTCCAGCTGAGGCAGGGGGATTGATTGAGCTCAGGAGTTCGAGACCAGCCTGAGCAAGAGCGAGACCGCGTGTCTACTAAAAATAGAAAAATTAGCCGGGCATCGGGGCACGTGCCTATGGTCCCAGCTACTCGGGAGGCTGGGGCAGGAAGATTGCTTGAGCCCAGGAATTTGAGGTTGCTGTGAGCTATGATGACACCACTGCACTCTAGCCCAGACTCTGTCTCAAAAACAAACAACCAAACTCTCCAACGGCTTCCCATTGCACCTTGAAAAACATAATAAACTACTTCCTCTGGATCACGAAGCCCCCACGATGTGGCCCCTGCCCTGCTGTCTCCTTTCACTGATGACACTCCACACTGGGCTCCTTTCTATTCCCTACACGTGCCCAGTTTGTCCCCATCTCAGGGCCTTTGCACTTGCTGTTCCATCTGTCTGGACAATTTTCTCCCTGATTTTCAGACAGTTGATTCCCTCCTATCATTCAGGTCTTAGGAAAATGTCACCTCCTTAGAGAGGCCATCGTTGATCACCCATCATAAGCAGCCACTCAGTCAGGTGACGCCGTATAATCCTACTTTAACTGGCACCAGTCACAGGCTGCTGTTTTTCTTGCTTGTGCATTTGTTTCCTCATTCAGTGCCTGGATCTGCATTAGAATGCAGTTGCCATGGGAACAGGGGTCTTCTCCACCCTCTTCATTGCTGTATTCCCAGCTCCTAGAACAGTGCCTGACATATCAAAGTATCGAGAGATACTTGTTGAGAGAATAAGTGAGAAATTGAATGAATGAATGAATGAATTTGTTGAAACTCACTCAGGGCCCCCGTTTGTGACCCCTGGAGTCTCACAGTTAATAACACACAGAGGCTTATATAGAACCTTCTGAACAAAACAGCAGAGTGGTTAAGAGCATGGGCCATGGAGTCAGACTGCATGGATTCAAATCCTGGCTCTGGCCCCTAACAGCTGTATATATAAAACACTCAGAAAGGTTCTTAGAGCATATTATAGGCTCAATAAATGCTTGTCATCATTATTACCATGCAGGCCATATAAAGATACCCCTCTAACACCAGAGTTCAGGGAATCCAGGAAATCTATTTATCCATTTGTGTCTGCATCACTCATTGCGAGCATCTGGAAGCGAGCATGAAAAGAGGCAGGGTATTTTGGGGAGAATTCAATTCAAAAAATGCAGAAATTAATATTGACTGTACTAAGAGGCTTGATACCCACGGATGTCATTTCATCCTCCCAAAGAGTCTTTGGGGTCAGTACTATCAGGTGCTATTAGGGCTATTTCGCAGATGCCAGAACTGAGATTCAGGGAGGTGAGATAATTTGTGCCGTGTGACACAGCTAGTAGGTGGCCAAACCAGGAATCACACCCAGGGCAGACTGAAGTCATATCGTGACCCCTCCTCGCTCACCATCCCTGCTCTGGCAGGCATGGGCTCCAGCACTGAGCCCGGGGGCTTACAGGGTGGCAGCGACAGGGGGTGGTCAGGAAAATGGGGACCATAGCAGTGTCTGCCTCACAGGTGGACGTCTGTGCAACGGAACACTGGCTCTCAGGACAGCACCTGGCAAAGGGCGGGCTTTCGGGAAAGACTCATTGTGAGAGATGAGACGAGATGAGACTGGCCTGTCAGCTACATGACAGGCAGTCCCCAAAATTCCTTAAGGAAGGACCAGGGCCGGGATTCTACATTGTGGCATCTGTGTGGCAGGTAGGAGTTCTGAGGGGTATTCAGAGCTAGAAGGAATGATACCAATCACCTTGACACCCAAGGTAACTGAGGCCCAGAGAGGGGGAATGACCTGTAGGTCACCCAGCAGGTTGGTGGCAGAGCTGGCTGGAGCCATGACCATCTGTCTGTTCTGACTCAGGACACTGGTGGGAGAGAGCCTGAGAAAGGCGCCAAGCTCAAGGCCCCTTCTTCTAGCCCCTGGGGACTCTGATTCTGTTCTCATGGGGAGTTGGGGTGAGGAGGCCCATATCACCCCCGGGCGACATCCCCAGCCTCCTGGGAGCTCCGCAAACCCGGCTCCTTCAGGCCCGGCTACCTCCGGGGTTTAGGTCGCTGGAGAGGGCCACACTGCTCAGAAGGTCTCAGGACCCAGCCCATGCCCCAGCCAGGCCCACCCTTGCTCCCTGGCTGACCTGGACTCAGGAACTGGCTTTGCCACCCTCTGGGTGTGGACAGCTGGCCTGGCAACCTCTCAGAGCCTCAGTTTCCTCAGCTTTTAAAGTAGGGACAAAAGCTCCTACCTTTGCAGAGCTGTGAAGATGAAATGCATGTATATGTGTAAAGTGCTAGCACAGCGGCTGAAGGTAGTAGCTGATGATAATGTTATTATGCTTCTTTCCTTCCTCACACCCACCCCCACACTGCGTCAGAGGCACCTCCTAGCCCTCAGCCGGGGTTACGTCACCACCCCACTTAAAAACTGTTTACTCTTCCAGAGTTCTTTAAGATAATGGCAATATTCCTTAGCTTGGCAGCAGGGACCCTCTGCTCCTCCAGGCTGATCCGCCTGCTTTTCTTCTATCCCTTTGTAACTAATGTGTTGTCAAGCTAATAAACCATTTTCAGAAATGTCACACATGTATCCCTGTCTTGTAGGCCCAATGCACTCTGACATATGAAGGGTTCTGAGAAGGCCTGCAGAAAAGGAATCTGTTTAACCTTCTTCAATCCAGAACTTTCCGAATGAGTTTGCCCTGGGGCCCCATTAATATCCCACAGAACGTGCTTTTGTTTCCTGAGCGCCCTTTGTGATTTCCTGGCTGCGTGCTCTGCACAGGCCGGTCTTTCTTTGCACAGATCCCTTCCTCCCGGCCCAAGTGTACTCATCCCTGGGGGCCCCATGGGCCGCCCCTCCCCTGGGCTGCCTCAGTCTGTGTCTGTGTCCCCCACGCTGGCTCCCCCAGGCCGGTACCATGGGCACCCCGACCCTCACCCCCAGCATCTGGCCTCCCTTGCACCCCCTTTCCCTGCCCAGGAGGCCTGTTTAAGTCCTGTCTGTTCCTGGGGGACCATCAAGAAGCACCTCCTCTAAGCACCTCTCTCTATATCCCTCAGTCTGGAAAACGTCTCTCTTTTCTCATGGTTTTAGAGTGAGAGTGAAAGCTTGCTGAGGGCAAGGTCCATATTTTGGGTTGCTCCGCAGTGCTTTGCACTCAGCAAATGCATGCTGATTCACACATTCCACCAATACTGTCACAGAGTAGCCGCCCCTCCTCCCACAGACATGGAAGGGTAATATTGACAATTCAAATGGCTTGAAAACATGGCAAAAATGTTTCATGTCTCTTTAAAACATCCCCCACTCCTTTTGAAGAACTAAGACCTGCATCCCTGTCTCAGGCCAGTGACCAGGAGGGGGAGGGAAATGTCTTTTGTTCTTTGTGTCACAGGAGATGGCTCAAGGGAATTGTCTGGGTGGAGGTCATGAGGTCATCTTAGCAAAAATGGGACTGATCAGAACCTTCAGAAGCTCTGTACTTCTGCTCAGAAGCAGGATGTTGGTGCTTTGAGATGGGACTCTGCCAACCTCCTCTTTGCCCACAAATTAATAAACTCCTCTTTCCTTCTCCAAAACCACTTGTCCTCGTTCTTCTGATGCGCCTCAGGGACAAGTGCCTGAACTTTCGGTCACAATATTTACTGAACACCTGTCATGCATTCCATGCCGAGTCCTGGGGACATAATGGGGACGAAAAGAGATGTGGAAGGCAATAGGCAAGTGGGAAAAAGCTGGGACTCTGGAACAGACAGCTCAGGCCCAAATCCTGGCTCCACCACTTCCTAGCGTGCAAGCCTGGCCAAGGTACTCGGCCTCTGTGTCTCAGTCTCTCATTCATAAAACAGGGAAAGATATGTGAACTAAACTAAAATCTTAAGGCTCCCCCCACCGGCTGACTGAATGGACGCCCTCTTGGCCAAAGGGATATCCTAAAACTAAATTGCCTGCCATGAGGAGGGAGGTCAGACATGCCTCATCATGCCCCCTCCCTTCTTGGGGACATCCTTTGTAACCCATTAACAGGCCTAAGAGTATGCAAGACAAACCTGCAGCTCCTCGATATACACAACAAATATATGTCCAGTGGCTTCTCTCTGATTACAGACCTCCTTATCTTAAAACATTCCAAGCTTTTAGACAAAGCTTCATGTCTTTAACCAATTACAAATCGAAGAATCTTTAAACCCATCTATAACCTGTAAGCCCCCGCTTTGAGATGGCCAACCTTTTTAACCAATGTATACCTTCCATGTATTGATTTATGACTTTACCTGTCATCTCTGTCTCCCTGAAATGTATAAAACCCAACCACAGTGAGTCCACTCGCTCAAGGCTTCTTGGGTGTGACTCCGAGTCATAGTCCTCAAATTTGGCTCAGAATAAATCTCTTTAAAATTATTTTACAGAGTTTGGCTTCTTTTCCATTGACAGATATAATATTTATCTTCACGGGTTACTGTGAGGATTCAATACAATGATATATGAAAAGTGCTTAGAACAGTCCCCAGCACGTAGCAAGGGCTACAGATGTGTCAGTTATTCTTATTGTAACAGACAGTTTTTGCCTCAAATAGTGTACAGTCTGATAGGGAAGTCAGACATTGAGTAACTATTATACAAATAGCTATGTTTTTGGTAAGTGTCAAGGAGGAAAAGCACAGTGCACAGATGGGCCAGGCTTGTCCAAGGGATCAAGGAAGGTTTCTCAGAGAACGAGCCATTTAAACTGAGACTCAGGACGAGCCGCAGTTGCCAGGCCTCGGGGGGATTGAGGGGCATTCCATGCAGAGGGAACAGCATGTGCAAAGTGTTAGGTCCAGAACCGAGAGAGACTCACGAAGCCTCATGTGTAGCAAAATGCTGTTTATTTTGAGCATCTGGGTGCAGATGGGTAGAGGCCGAAAAAGGCGTCCACGAGAGAAAAGGGGAGAACCTCGGGTTTTTATGGGAGGAGTAAATAAATTCTTTTCAAACAACCAGGAGGGATAAGGAAAGTAAGTTCCCTTCTTGCATTCCATTCCCGTATCTCCCTAGGGGTCTGGCAAAGGCTACACACCTAAGACACCTCTCGGAAGGGGAGAGGGGTGGGTTTATAGGAGGTTTGGAAGGGAGTTTGGAGAGGGTGAATTCTTTAAGCCTAATACAAAGATACTGAGCCAGGAAAGAGGCTGGCATTTTGGAAGAGCTCAGAGAAGGCCAGAGTGGCCAACGTGCAGAGGAGAGAGCAGAGGTAGAAGGTGAGTTTGCAGAGGGCCCAGCAGGGCATGGCAAGGACTTGGGCTTTATCCCAGGAGCAGTGAGATGGTTTTGAAGGTTTCAATCTGGGCAGTGACCCCATTATACCTGCGTCTTAGCAGACCATTCCAGAGACTGGTAGAGGACACCAGCAGGAGATTGATCCGGGTGTGAGAAGACGGTGGTGGCATAGACTGGGGTGCTGGCTGTGGGGAAGGAGAGAAATGCAAGCACAAGAGAAATGTTAGGAGATCAAAGAAACGACAGGAAGGAGTGACTAATGGGAATGGGCGGGGTGGGATGTGCAGGCTGCTGAGGATGCATCTGGAAGCCCGGTCTGAGAAACTGGAGATGACCCCACGCACATGCAGAGGGGCGTGATGCATTCAGTTTGGACATGCTGAGTCGGAGGTTGCAGATGGCAGTAAAAATAATACATTAAGTGAAATCATACTATATTAAGAATATAAAAGTAAGCAAAGTAATTATAGAGTGAACAGAGACTTTGAGTTGAAAGAGATATAACTTACGTGTTTTATTGAAAAAGGCTGGGTCCATTCCTTTTTGAATGGAAAAGGGGTTACAAATGGAGACCCAATTTCATTTTATACTCCAGTGTAGGGCTGAGGAGTTTTGGTGGGACTTAGGCCACAGTACACTCTCAGCAGTCACTGGCTTTTACTTGACAGAAATCACAGTGTAAATACACTGGTGTCACTTAGAAAGTCATTCATTCATTCAACAAATATTCAACAAATATTTATGTTTCAGTCTATCAATGTTCTAGGGCTTGGAGATAGAACAGTGACCTCAGAATTCCTGGAGGAGACACACAAAAAATAAGTCAGTATGTAATTTAAGATCAGATCAACTGATCTTAAAGGAAAAGAAAGTAGAATCAGGAATTGGAAAGTGCTGGGAAGAGCTCTGTGATTCAAGTGGTCTAGGCCTCCAAAGGAGAGACGTTTGAGTTCCAATGAAACAATTAAGAAATTAGAGGCCGGGCGCGGTGGCTCACGCCTGTAATCCTAGCACTCTGGGAGGCCGAGGTGGGCGGATCGTTTGAGCTCAGGAGTTCGAGACCAGCCTGAGCAAGAGCGAGACCCCATCTCTACTAAAAACAGAAAGAAATTATATGGACAGCTAAAAATATATATAGAAAAAATTAGCCGGGCATGGTGGCACATGCCTGTAGTCCCAGCTACTCGGGAGGCTGAGACAGGAGGATCGCTTGAGTTCAGGAGTTTGAGGTTGCTGTGAGCTAGGCTGATGCCACGGCACTCACTCTAGCCTGGGCAACAGAGTGAGACTCTGTCTAAAAAAAAAAAAAAAAAAAAAAGAAATTAGAGATTTCTTTTTGTCATCTTTAAATTTATATATGAAATAACCGACATAAGACATTGAAAACTTAATAGAGTTTGAAATAAAAGCTATAAAAGTGAACAATGAGACCCGTAGACATCAACAGAAAATCAACAGAAAAAAATGGTCACACAAAAAAATCAGGATCATTCCAAAAGCAGAAACGCATTAAGAAGAATAGATAAATTTGAAAAGCAGGTATGAATAGGCTCCTGGAGTCTTCAGTAATCCAATTAGTAAAAAAGAAGTAGATCACAATGGAAAATATTTAATTTTCTTGCTGATTTGACACAAATTACTGAACGGACTAAGAAAGCATAAAACTTGTACCACTACAAAAAGACATTGATGACAAACTGAATAATGAGTGTCAATTAAAAGAGGATTTAGGATTAGTCATTGCATGAGAAAACTTAAAATGTCCTGAAAGAAGCTTGATGGGTTCACGTTTGTCAACAATCCTAAAAATTGACACAACATGATCAATAGCAAGTTGTGAAGCTAGAAGAGACTTTTCTAAATCATTAATTTAAAAAAATATTTTTCAATAAACCATGCTTGAGGGAAGGCTAAATCATTTCTCTCTTCTCTCTATAGAAACACATACAAAAAAAAAAAAAAGTTGTCATGCGTAAAGAGGCAACCAAAGAAGATGTAGCCAAAATGTAGGAAATTATAGAGGTGTGTCAACAGGCAATTAATAAAAATGTTATGTATTTTTCTGGACTCTATGACTTTTGAGCTATTTGTCAGCTGCTAAAATTTTATAATCCCACTGTGATTTATTCTCCCATTGCAAAGAAACTTTCATGTTTATTCCTGCACTGGTTAGCTGTTGCTTCTGGACTACTGTGTAACATACCACCCCCAAACTCAGTGGCTCACAACCACAAGTATTTATTTGCACAGAACTGCAGACCAGCAGGGACGCTGCAGCTTTAGGACACTGATGCTGGGAGTCAGGTATTCTAGGCAGGACCAGCGGGATGGCTTTCCTCCCTGTGTCCCTCATCTTCCGCCCAGGACAAGCATGCTAACCAGTGAATGCTCTCATGGTGATGGTACAAGCAGGCAAGACACAGAAATGATATGCTGTCACTGCCACTCAATCCCATTGGCCAAAGCAAGTTACCTGGCCAAGCCCAGAGTCAAGAAGGGTGGAAATATACTATGCCCCTTTAGTGGCCAGAACCGCAAAGTCATATGGCAAAGATGTAGACACATGGAGGTGTGAAGAACTGGGTCCCATAATGCAATCTCCTATAGTACCTAATTTTGAACTTGTAATTTTATAATCTTTTTCTTAATGAGCCCTCCCTAGTTGTATAAACCTCAGGCTTTCACAAAACCTGGATCTGTCCCTGCCGGCTACACTCTTCTAACAGTGTCCAAGGTAGCTAGAGGGTGACTGCCCTGACAATGAACATTCTGCAAATAAGGGCTTCATGAGTATTATTGAAATATTTGATACAACAAAATTCTATTGAATCCAAAGTTCAATTACATCATTTCAAGCAATTTCATTTATTTATGACAGAAAAGAAAGTACTATTAGATTTTTTAAATAACATTTCCATTTATTTCAAAAATTTGATTAGGAATTTTGTGTAGCTGTTTCCAACACAAAATCTGATCTAAAAATTGATGTTCACAGAAGCAAGCTCAAATCTCTAAGCAAAAATGTTGAAAAGATTTTATTTGGAAGTATTTACAAACTCAGCTCTTAGTATCTTTGCTAATTGTTTTTCAGAAGGATCCCAGGTGCACCAAATTAGGTTATAATAATCCTTGGTTTATGATGCACTCTCAACATTGGTTCAGGTATATAACACTTTGGCTTAGTTATTTATAATACTGTAACATGTCACCCCAAACCAAAGCTAGTACCTTGAGTGTAACCTACAAGTAACCATAAGTTACCTCACCAGAGTGTTCTGAGGCTCAACTAAGACCATCCATGAGAAAAGCTTTCACACAGCACCTGTTTGTTGAGCCTGAGTGTTTGTGAAGCTCACAGACATTAAGTGATGTGATCAAGCTCACACAACTAGATTGACTCTCCTCTGACTTCTCAGTGCTGGAATTCAAGGACAATTTCTAGACAATTCGCCTTCTCAGTTTCTTTTTTCTATTATCTTCCTTCCCCTTCCTTTCCCTTCCAAAAAAAAAAAAAAATCGGTTTTCAAAAGCTCACCACTTTCAAAGGTACAGCATAGCTCCCAATGACTCCATCTGTTTGGCTTTTTCTTATCTGATGGGAACAGAATGAACTGGATCAGGGTCTCTCTAACAATGCTGAAGAGGAAGTCAGGCTTATTTAAAATTTAACTTCTTTGGCTCTGTTACCACTGGCCTTGGCTGAGCCATGGCTTGGGGGCATCTGAAAGCAACCAGGTCTGGGCATGGCTCCCAGGAGAGTCCTTGGGGGTGACAGTGCAGTGCCCCTGAACTTGGGAATCACGGAGATCGCAGTGCCCTTGAGGGCAGGGTTAATCACTAAAATCAATATAAAAGGCTGGGTCCATGTTTGTATTGTTCCCTCTGTCTCTCCTGATCCTACACAGCCCCTGGCACAGAGTAGGTGCTCAGTAAGTATTTGTTGAATGACTAAGTGAATGTGTCAGACAGATTCAGAGTCACCTTGAAGAGACAATGACCTCATTCTAAAGGCATACATAGCCAGAGAAAGCAGGTACAGCTCACCAGGAGATTTTGGGGTCTTATAGTGAGAAAGGTTTGGAAAAGAACATGAGTATCTCAAAAGTTACAAAAGTTAAAGTGTGCAACTGGCTCAGAAATTGATGATGGAGAGATAAATGGAGTGCAATAGAATTCACAAATAGATCCAAATATATAAGAAAATTGGGTATATGATACGGTGGCATTTCACTTATGTGAGGGAAAAATACATGTTAAGATAATTGATGAGCCATCTGGGAAAAAAAATCAAACTATATCCTTAATTTATTGCATGTACTGAAATAAATTCCAGATAAATATGTATAAGTAAAAAACAAAATCATAAAAATATAGAAGAAGATATCAGAGAATGTTTTTATAATCATGGAGTGGAAAAAAATCTTTCTAATATGACACAAATCCCAGAAGTTACCAAGGAAAAGATGGACAGATCTGACTACATAAATATTTTTAAACTTCTGTAGGGGGAAAAAAACCATACACAAAGCAAATAACAAACACCAAACTATAATAAATATTGATTTGCTTTCCACATGACAGATGAGGGCTAATAACCTGATATGCAAAGGCCTCTTACAAATCTACTTTTTAAAAGAAGTAGATAGGAACCAAATGAAAGAAAGAGAACTATGAGTAAGAGAAATATGCAAATAACATTGGAAAATACCTCTTACAGAAGGTGACATTCAAATGGCAATAAACACATGAAGAGCTATTTCACTTCACAGAAAAACAGACCCAAATGAAAACAATGTGATAATATTTTTCATGTATCAGATTGGCAAAAATTAAAAGTCATCAATGTTGGGCAGAGTGTCAATTGGCCTCTCCTCACTGCTGGCACACATGTAAATTGGTAGATTATTTTGGAAACAAATTTATCAATTTCATAAAACTTTATGTGCCCTTTGATCTAATCAATTCCACCTTTAAGAATTTATGTTGTAGATATAATAGTAAAAGTAAGCAAAGATAAACATATAGGAAGTTCTTTGCAGCATTATTTGTAATAACAAAAGACAGGAAATGCCTGTGTATAGGCAGAGGATTGAGTAATTCATGATATGTCCATAGTATACAGCTGATAAAAAGAATGAGAGAGATCTGTCTACGTGTGCCAACATGGAAATATGTCTACAACTTACTGCTCCATTTTGAAGAGAAAGCAATTTGCGTAACATATGTATTATATATCTATATATTATTACATAGATAATATGTTATAACACATATTTTTATATTTTAAATACTTTATTATATTTTGAAAAGGACCTCTCACTCTCTCCATATATATTCATATATAAAAACATACATATATGTGAATCTCTACGATTACATGTATTATATGTATCTGGAAATTTACACACCAAAGTGTTAACAGTGATTTAGATTGAAGGCAAAGACTGAAATTCACATTTCATTTCTCTATCACTTAAATTTTTTTCAATGGGCACACACTACTTTTGTAACAATGTTAAAAATAATTTTTGTTAAAAATATTTTAACTGAGATTGTGGTTTGTATATCAGTTGGTTACTAAAAGTTACAGCTCTTTTAGAATTTGTCCAGCAAGTTTTCCGGTCCTCACTGGAAGACCCACCACCACGCTAAAAAAAAAAAAAAAAAAAAAAGTCTGCCTTTTAAGGACAGACAACTCCAAGACTGCTAACAGAGTTTTCTCTTGGATCACGTTTCCCTCCCCTGGCTATTTTTTTTTTTCCAGAAATGAGGGAGCCAGACAGGTCCTTGTGTTTGCCCAGTACTCACTGGGGCATAATAAGTGCAGTCCAGGCCCACCCTTAACAAGTAAGCCCTTTCACAGAGCATGGCCACAGCAGCCTCTGCTTCCCACCCTACACCATGAACGTCCCCAGGGCAGACACCAGGTCTAAATGTGGTCTGTATTCCTAAGAGCCAGCACAGAAAAAAATGTTACTTGAACTAACTTATTAATACAAACACAGACCAACAGAACTCGACCACTGGGCAGATGGTGAAGCCTGGCTATAAAAGCAGTATAAGGAAGAGAGAAATTGATTAGCAATAAACCACCAATGGCAGGAGGGTAGAGGGGAGAAAGGGAGATCTTGGAAGTCAGTTACCAGATGGTCCCTTTTGAGAAAGGGGGAGGCAGCCAGTGCCCCCCAAAGGGCTAACGGGGCATGGAGTTTGCCCATCTTAGGAAGAGAGCAGAGATGTGGGTAGGGATGGAAGGGTGGGGAGGTGGGTACCGGCTATATACTATATTCTATCCTGCAACTCCGGTGGGTGAGACTACCGTAGTGTTGCCGTTGATGACATCTGCTGGAAACTGCCTTTGTGGTGGAGGAGATAGCTTATATAGCAGGCGGCGGCAACATGCTACAGCCAACAAGAAACTAAAAGAATGGCAAGAAGTACCTATTTGTCCCTGTGTCCCCAGCACCAGGGGCCTGGCACAAAGCAGGGGCTCAGTAGAAGCCTGAGGAAGAAGGAAGCCAGGGAGGGAGGGAGGAGACAGGCAGAATGACCCAAGGAGCAGGGAGCTCTTTCTAGTTTCATGACTTCAGGGGTGCTTTGAGGGGGCTCCTGGGAGGCTGCCTCAATAGCACTTCACTGCCCCTTTTCCATTCTTGCCTGTATAGTGAGGGTGGGAGCAGTGGGGAGAGAAGGTTGGACTAGCTCAGTGATTCTGACCTGGAGTCCCAGAACCCTAGGGAACTCTCAAGATAGAATGGGTACCATGAGCTATTTTAGTACTTCTAAATGCATCACAGGAATTTTGCATCTGCCCAGGATAAGACTGTGCTGACAGGCCAGGAATCTTTCTCTGGGGCTGGAACACCACCTTTCCCAAGGAACAGGGAAGCATTTTGGTCAAGTCCGCTCTGCAGGAGGACGGGCCAGGTTAGACTATACTCAGTGTGTGCCTTGGGCAAGTGACTTAGCCTCTCATGGGGTCAGTTTCCTCTTAAATATATGGGAGTGATAAGATACCCCACTCAGAGGTTTATAGTGGCAGTTGAGTGAACGCATACGTGTGAAGCACTTGGCCTGGTCCCCAGAGTCAGCCCCCAGCAAATGATAGTTACCATCATTATTAATTCAGATAAGAGGTCTGGATATCTCATACTAATCAGAAACTCTGATTGGAGCTATATATATTGATTAATAAATAGTAGGAAATGAATGAATGATTAATTATTTAAAGCAGCTTGTTTGGAAGACAATGCCTTTTAAAACATGAGACCTCTCCTAGAGAGAAGTCACAAGAGTGTAAGGCTGCGTCCCTCTGTGTGAGGCTGAGCTGGGGTTCAATAAGAGGCTGAGCTCTCCCTTTTCTGGGCCTTGGCACAATTCTTCTCTGCTTAGAATGCCTTTCTCTCTCCTCTCTGCCTGGCTGACAGACACGGCTTCCAGGAAGTCTTCCGAGCGGGGCCCTTCTTCAGGAGCTCGATCAATCCTCGTTGACACTCGCTACATTGCGCCCTGCTTCCTTAGACCAGTGTCCCAACCTTGACGTGCGTCAGAATCACCCCGAAGACCTGTTAGAATAGAGATTGCTGGCCACCAACCCCAGGGTTTCTGATTCAGTAGGTCTGCAGGGGGTCCCGAGGCTCCTGTGGGGGACCACACGTTGAGAACCGCTGGCTTAGACCACGTGCTCTAAGACAGCCGGGGATCTTACTTGCTTGTTCCCCCTGGTACCCCCAGCAGCACCTCACAGTCTCAGCCATTACACGGAAAGAGAACATCAAATAACAAGACGCGGTGCACAAGCTCTTCCAAGGCCTCGTGTGCTGGGAGTCGGACCGTGGTCGCGTCCGCTGGAAGCGTGAGCTGTCCCGGAGGGCGCCAGCGTGGTGCCCAGCACAGCGGTCGGGTACGGCAGGAGCTCCTTGTCCTGGGTCGTAGCGCCCTCTGGTGCCAAGAGCTCAGCTCTGCGCCTGGAGCTGCAAGTGCATGGGTGACAGCAAGGGAGCCCCCAACTGGCCTCACCAAACCCCAGATTTCGCCTCGAGGTTGTCCATGTCGCCACCAGGAGTAACTTGTGAAAAGCCAGCTCTGACCATACTCCCCTATTCCCGTCGCCCAGCTTAAATCCATTTATGGCTCTCCACTGCCTTCTGGACAAAGATCAGCGTTCAGGGCCACTGCTGTCCGCCCCTGACTCTCCTGCCTCCTGTCCCTCAGTATCCTGCAGCTCTCCCCAGGGACTCCCTGTTTCGTCCACACAGACAGGACTTGGACTTTATGGCTTCCCACAAGCTATTCCTAACAGTACTACAATGCCACATTCTGCCCTATGAGAAACTTATCCTTTTTTAATGTCAAATGTGGCCTCTTCCAAGAAGTCTTCCTGGACTCTCCCAGGCAGAAGTGATTGCCTTCCTCTGCTTCTGTATAGCCTGGTGCACAGACCACTAAAGAGACCACATGGTCATTGGCTTTCTGTTATCTGTCACTGGACACCATCCTTTTTTTGTTTTTGTGTGTGTTTTTGGTGAGGTGTTTTTTTTTGGTTTTTTTTTTGTTTTTTTTTTTTTGAGACAGAGTCGCACTGTCTCACCTGGGCTAGAGTGCCATGGCATCAGCCTAGCTCACAGCAACCTCAAATTCCTGGGCTCAAGCCATCCTCCTGCCTCAGCCTCCTGGGTAGCTGGGACTATAGGCATGTCTACCATGCCTGGCTAATTTTTTCTATTTTTAGTTGTTTGGCTAATTTCTTTCTATTTATAGTAGAGACAGGGTCTTGCTCTTGCTCAGGCTGGTCTTGAACTCTTGAGCTCAAGTGATCCTCCTGCCTTGGCCTCCCAGAGTGCTAGGATTACAGGTGTGAGCCACTGTGCCCAGCCCTGGCACTATCCTTAACCGATGTTCCCTCCCAAGAAGAGTCTGATGGATCTACACAGCCTCCCACCTTGTATGAGAGCATTTGTTCCCACTCAAGTGCACTGGATGTTATAAAGCTTTCTCAGGTTTGCCAGTCTTCCATGTGACAATGTATGTCTTGTTTTATTGTGCATTGATTTAGTTACTGAGTGAGGTTGAGCATTGTTACATGTTTGGTGAACATTTGTGTTTATGTGAACTATGTTTCTGTGCTTTACCCATTTCCATTTGGAGGGCAAAAGGATTTACAATGTGCGTTGGCATCTTAAAGGTTCTGAAGATTCCTGCAGTAGCAAACCCGCAGTTTTTAACTTTGGCACAGAATTCTTCAAAATTATTGAACCCAGAACATGTTCTATCTTGGAATCCCTATTCCAATTAGTTAGGACAGAGCTTTCTAACCGGCATGCCAGAAATGAGCTACTGGCTTGCAGACCTGTTCAACCACTCAAAAATTTATTATGTGACAGGTGAAATACAGTTGAACACTATTAGGTGGCTCCCTCCATAAACTTCCTGGAGTCAGTAATGACTATTTTGCTGGCCAAGATTTTATTCAAAGTGCCTGCTGCCAGAAAGGCTTTGCTGTGGCCACACTGTGCCACTGCACAGAGGTGCCCAGCAAATGGTCTCAGAGAGTCCGATTACCATCCTGATCATGACTTGTTTATCATCTACAACATTCCTCTGTATTGTGCAAGTGTGTATAAAATAGTAACTTTTCTTTTAAATTTCTCTTTTCACATTTTTCTAACACAGAAGTATGGATATTATTATTTAATGTTTAGTGTTTCCACATAGAACAGAACTTATTTTGTTAATTTTCTCAATTGTTATTTTTTGATTGGGCGAGTGACTTTTGATTTTTCATGTTCACATTGAATGCAGTTTGATTCTCGATAGAATTTCAGGATGAATTATTGTTTGCTTTTAAAAGTGAGAAAATTTTCTAAAGTTATTAATAAATACCTACCCTGATCTAGTGTTTCTAGTTCTAGATATTTATTTACCCAATAGCAGGGAGTAATGCACAAATATGTATGTGGCAGCTTTATTCATTATAGCCCCAAACTGGAAACAAGATAAATGTTCATCAACAGATGAATGAATAAAGAAATTGTAATGTATTCACACGATGGAATACCACTTAGCAATAAAAAGAAACAAACTATAGCCACATTCATAAGGATGAATTTCTTGAACATGATGCTGAGTGAAAAAAGTCAAATAAAGAGCACATGCTGTATGATTCCATTTATAGGAAGTCCTAGAACAGGCAAATCTAACCTATGTGATAAAAATCAGATCAGTGGTTACCAGCGGAGGGATAAGGCCACCTCCAAGGATAGAAATTGTCTCTGTATCTGGTACATAAATAATGTAAAAATTCACCAAGCGTTCAGTGCAGATTCATGTGTACTTCACACACCGCACTATGTGTATTTTATTTCTCAATAAAAATAATTAAAAATAAAAAACAATTTAAAAGCTTATGCCTAGAAACAAAAACAATTGAAAATAAATTAATCAAATTGATTTAGAGACTGTGAAACATCACAGAGCTAGAAAATTGACTTTCCAAATATCTTTATCAGGCTAGGCGCGGTGGCTCACACCTGGAATCCTAGCACTCTGGGAGGCCGAGGCGGGAGGATCACTCGGAGGTCGGGAGTTCGAGACCAGCCTGAGCAAGAGCAAGACCCTGTCTCTACTAAAAAATAGAAAGAAATTATCTGGACAACTAAAACTATATAGAAAAAATTAGCCGGGCATGGTGGTGCATGCCTGTAGTCCCAGCTACTTGGAAGGCTGAGGCAGAAGGATTCCTTGAGCCCAGGAGTTTGAGGTTGCTGTGAGCTAGGCTGACACCACGGCACTCTAGCCAGGGCAAAAGAGTGAGACTCTGTCTCAAAAAAAAAAAAAAAAAAATCCAAGATATCTTTCTCATACTTGAGTGTGAATAGTATTTCTATGTTGTGAATTTTCAGAATTTTAATTACTAAATTAAATGAAAATTAGTATTTCAATACTTCCATTTTGTTTACTGAATTGTTTTCTTTAAAATTTAATACCACGTGTATAAAATTTTCTTAGCAATGCAGAAGACCTGTAGGCATAAAGGCCTATAGCAACCTTAAGTACTTCATATTCAAATAGATTTAATTTTTATGGATAATTATTTTTCCACCATAATGAACAACTTTTTAATTAGAACTGGGAAGTCATCAGAATCACTAAACACTGCAGTAAAAAAAATGTTTGTCCTTCAACAAGCAGTAAATATACCAAGGCGATCTCTTATTTGTACTCTGGGCCCTTCCAGTTCTATCCCTTGGCCCAGAAATCTTATGTCCTGGAAAACTCCTGTGAAGCAACGTGGCTAGGTGGTCTTTTCCTACACCTAACTACAAACCGCTCAGCTACTGCAGGAAAATATTTGTTTGCTCTTTGGTAAATGTCTGTTATTGCAAAACAAGAAACAAAGTTCTTTTATGAGCTCTGTTACAACACTTTCAGGTATAGCTCAAGAAAACTGGTTGCAAGTCTCCGCACTTAATAGCCAAAGCCAGTATAGACTGTCTCACTCCATTGCAGACTTGCTCATTTTACCAGCTCGCTCGTGTGAAAATTATCAATACCAAGTTTGACACCAAAGACATAAATAGAAAAATTGCCACCTCCAAACCATCCTATGGATGCATTGAAAGCATCTCAGACGACATAAAATCAAGGCTAATCCAGAAGCTCAGAAAATGTTCATTGCAGAACGATGAATCTACAGGCATCAGTAATTATGTTCAGTTGGAAGCACCAGAAGAATGCTCAGAACCCAGTGAGAAGGAATTAGCCAGAGGTAAACGAGCACTTTGAGTGGACGAAGGACGAAGGTCTGTGACTACACTGGGTAAGTTTGTGTTCTCACAGGGTGGCTGCAATGACAACAGTGTATCAAGCCTTCACCAGTCCATCCCCAAAATCCTGGGATTCAAGCAACACATTCTTTTATGCACAGACAAGCTATTGTATGTAAGATTTCCTTGAAGATCTGAATTCCACAATAGATGATGTGATAAAAAATGGGGAATTAAAACCCGAGTCTTTCAGCCCTGTATGTCTTCAGCTTTGTTTGAAGAAATATGACAATAAAACTATTCTCTGCTGTTTTGTATAGAAATGGGTTGTTTTTCCAAAGGAATACTTTTGTCAAGAGCTTATGAGCTTAAAAAATAATAAAAATAAAATTCAAAAAGTGTGAATCACTCTCACTTTGCAATTTTTTTGAAGGACAGTAATTGGCTTCAAAATCTCACTTACTGGATTGACATTTTTGAGACTCTGAATGAACCTGGTCAAAAATTCTAAGAATCATGTGAAAGTATATATGTGTAGTAAATGGTTACTCAGTAGGCCTGGGTTTCCCAAACTCTGCACACTAGCTCCTGGAAGATCCCTCTGAGCCCTTGGAATCGCCTGCCTGATACCTGGCCTTGCACGATGCTGCATCGATTTGACCTCTGGGGGCTGGAGACTGGGTAGCTAAGGTCAGCCATCCCTATGTGAAAGACCCCTAAATAAAAACCCCAGACACCAAGGCTAAGTGAGCATCCCTGGTTGGCAACACGTCACCCATGTTTTCGCATATCATTGCTGGGAGCTTTAGGTGCTCTCCGTGTTACTCCACGGGAGGATGAGAAGCTTGAGCCTGGTTTTTCCTGGACTTCACCATGCACCTTTCTCTCTACTGCTTTTAATCTGTATCTGTTCACTGTAGTCAACTCTAACCATAAATATTAACAGCTTTTCTGAGTTCTGTAAGTTCTAGCAAATCATTGAGCCCGAGGGTAGTCTTGAGAAGCCCTCCCAGAATATTATTAAGTGCTAACGGCATTTATGGATTCAAAGGAAAAATTTACCTTAGCAAAAGTGAAATTACAAATGGTTTACCAGTGAACCAAGTTGGAGTTATTATTTGAATCCTGAAGAAAAATTATTAAGACTACTGGGGCAATATCTGTTTATGTTTGAAGAAAATTTTATCATAATTTAAAAATACTTGCCTAGAAAAAGTACTATTGTATTCTAAAACCCTTTATATATTATAAGAAATTTCAATGTTACATCTTGTCAATGAAAGAAGAGGCAGAACTGTTGGATTTAGAGAACAATTGCATTGTTAAAGTAAAATTCAAAGGAT
The DNA here is from genome assembly GCF_041146395.1 of Eulemur rufifrons. Classification (NCBI taxonomy): domain Eukaryota; kingdom Metazoa; phylum Chordata; class Mammalia; order Primates; family Lemuridae; genus Eulemur; species Eulemur rufifrons. The sequence goes on from NC_090990.1 coordinate 29,093,478, forward strand.
CCGAATTCTATTAAGGACAAGAAAGAAGTTCTGACAATTACAAGGAAATAATAGCTATTGTTGCCATTTGCAGTACCTACTTGTGCAGAGTTTCTTGTCGATGGCGATGATCATGGATTTGAAGACAGCATAATTAGAAAAATATAATCAGGAATTTTATAGCCATTTCAGGTAAAAAAAAAATCTAATGTAAAAAAGCATGTTCTTGGAAGAAAGCTGATTCTCACAAAAATTTGAAAAGATGTTATCTGGAAGTTTTATTCTAATTCAATATTTACTATATTCCTAAATCCTTTGTATTTTCACTTCTTTTCATAATTATGTTCTGTAAATAAAACGTAATTAGTATTTTCACCAAGTCTTATGCAGACATTCATAAATCTCGAGTTTACCCTAATGTACACAAGTCTAACTATTGCCATTTGCCACATGTCCCAGGGTATGAAAAATGTTGGAAAGCACTGAGTTAAAATAGTTTGATTACTGTAAAAAAAGATTCAACATAATAATGGCTTAAATGTGTAGTTTTATTTCCCTCTCAGGTAACAATACAGACGTAAGCGGCCCTGGGATGTTGCGGCAGCTCTTTAGCTTAGCACCTGATGTGTTCCAGCCCGCAGGCAGGCAAAAGGAACCATCATCTCTCCAGTTTTACGTGCTTTACACGCAGTGCTGGGCATTCCCTTACCTGCCCAGTTCCTGTCTTGACTGGAGGCTCTGGGGGCAGGTAGCAGCTCTCATTAGACAGCCAGAGAGAGCAGCGGTCTTGGAGCCAGGCAGACATGGGTTCAAACCCCATCTCTTCTGATTACAAGCTGGGCACTTGGGAAGATGCTTATCCTTCTTCCTAAGCCTCAGTTTCCTCATCTGTGAAATGGAGAGAAGAGAGTCAACCTGAAAGGGCTGTGAGGAGAAATAAACGAGGGATGTGGGTAAAGTGCTCAGGACTGCGTCTGGCACGGCATGTGCTGAAGGAAGCTCAAGCCTTTTCTCTGTCCCTGGTGTCTACAGAGCCTGGCACAGCCGGCCTGCATTCCTGTGGGTTGAGATGAATGGAAGTGAATTGGGCTCAGGAGAGGGTGGTTAATTCCCCAGTCCATCTGGCCTGCCCTGTGGGCACAGCTGGCTCTGGAAGCCACAGAGAGCCCTAGGTGAGGATTTCAGGAAAGGGTCTGGACAGAGTGTTGTGCCCTGGGGGTTGAGGGCATGGGCAGGGAGATGATGGCATCTGCTACACTGGTTAACACCATTTTTCATTTATAGAAATGGAGTTTGGGATGGGGAAGGAATATCACCAGAGTGGGTGGCAGCAAGCAGCAAGTAATTGTCCTCCAGGGCTGAGGTGGCAGCCAGGCCGTGGTGGGCTTTGGGTTGACCCCTCCCATCTATTCTCCACGCCTTCCATTCGCATAGAGTTTACCTGGGGGGACGGCTTCAGAGGAAACTGTTCATCCTTTGCCTCCTTTCCTTCCCTTCCTGTGGGGATGTGAACACAGACAGGCAGAAACCCAGCCCAAATCACGGCGACAAGGACAACGGCCTGCGGGAAGGCAGAGTCCCAAGATGGAAGGAAGACGGTCATCCTGTTGGCCAGGACTATCACCCTAAGACTATCATATAGGTGAGTGGTAAGTATTTATCTTATTTAAACTACTGCATTTTGGGGTTTCTGTCATGGAGGCTTAGCTGCTGTGGCCCTGGAGCAAGGTAGCTTTTGATTCAGGCAGGAGAGCGCAGCCTGGGCCCATAGGAGTTCACTAAGCATTCGAAACCCTCCCCAGGGCTGGCCCCTCACGAAATGCAAGAGGCCACACTGGAGGGAGTGCGTGTTGCCAGGGGAGGTGGGCTACAGGGCAAAGAGCAGACCTGCGGCCAGCTCAGGGAGCAGGCAAGAAAGGCAGAAAGGTAGGGGCTCCCCACAGAAGAGAACAGGAACTGTGCAAGTGGCGGCAGTCTCTCTTCTGCCTGCAAGGAAGAGCCAGGTGGTGGCTGGCGCAGCCCTGATGGCGGGCAGTGGCAAGGCGTAGCTTGGACTGTGGCTGGCTGCCAACCAGAATGGGAAGCCCAGGTGCTGATGAAGAGTGAAAGGCAAGTGGCAGATCTGCAACTTGGAGGGATTAGAAAGTAAAAGTGATACTTCCAAGAGGAGAAGTAGAGAGTGTTTTTGTTGGGATATGCATTCAGTGGAAGGAACAGACACCCAAAGTTGCAGTCGCTTAAGCAAGATAAAATTTCTTCCTCTCTTACCCGAGTGTCCAGGGTCTGGCATGGCTGCTCCTTGGCGGCAGGGCCTGGGCTCCTTCTGTCTTGTTGCTCCCCAGCACGTGCTGGTGCAAGTTTTATTTTCCAGTTGGTTAAACTGGAAATATATTTTCCAGGAGCCCCTTTCCTATATAATGAGATTTGGCCAAAAGAGGGCCAGGGATGAGAACAGGGAGGCAGAAGTGAAGCAGTGGCCGTTGTTCTCTGAAGGGGAAGGTGGTGGCAGACGCAGAGTGCTCTTCCCAAATTCTGGCCCTGTTGGCCACAGTGGCCCCAGGCCCACCACCAGGGGCTTGGACCCACTGAACAGGTGGCTACACAGAGGATGCAGATTCCCATAGACCTTCCCCAAGGTCCCCCTTCCCAGTGGCTGGACGCGCCTGGCTCCTTAGATTTCCCAGCAAGCTCTTGTGTGTCCACCATGATAGCTCTTCAGGAGGATTGGGACTGGCCTCGTGGATCTCCCATCCCCACTGCAGATCTTCACTGCCCAGCTGCTCCGGCAGTTGTGCAAAGTCTGATTCCTATAATCAATCCCTTTCCCCATCAGTGGAAATCAAACGGGTCCTCAGTTTTCCCCACTGCTGGCTGGGGTTTGAGCCTTTTTTGAGTATTCTCAGTTTTCATTCATTCATCTAATTTCTTGTTTCTAGAGTTTTTACTCCTGTCACCTCTCCTATTCTCCCTGCCTTTATAGATTTATGTATTTTTCAAACGTTTCTTTACTGTGGTTTTAATGAGGTTTCAGTGGGGAGGGAAAGTCCACGTTTGTTCAGTCTAACATCTTAATCCAGAAGTCTTCTCAACACTGTGTCTTCCTTCACAGGCAATCGACTGTTTGCAGTTTCCTGAACAGACTCAGCCTCCTGTCTCTGTGACTCAGCACGTGAGTCCCCTCCCTCCATTGCACCCCTAAACCACCCCCCCACACCAGCCTGGCCTCCCTTCTTCCCTGTGTTGATGTCAGCCCATCCTTACAGACATTGCTCTGAGAAGCTGGTTTTGGCGACCTGGCTGGGTTAGGTGCCGCCCCAGTGGGGGGATCCCACCACCTTCCCCCACTACAACACTGACTTCAGGAGTGTGCTTGTCTTTGTAACCCTGGAGCCTGTGACAGTGCCTGGAATATGGGAGATGCCAATAACTGTTTGGTAAATGAATTAATGAAGTAGATGAAAATTTTGCAGACTCCTTTGCCTTGTTTGCATAGTAAGAATCAGAGGAAGAGAATCTGTTGACCTAAAAAGAAAAAGGATCTGGCATGCAGGAGGGAGAGAGGGGACAGGTACAACTTAAAGAAGCCAAATAAAATATTGTGAATCTTACCATTCTGAAAAAGTGATTTGAGAGCTTTACTGGATAACCATATTAAGTTTAGCTTTCGAAAGAGCCCTGAGAAAACTAATCTATGGTGCCTGAGGTCAAGGTTGTGGTTGTGCTGGGGGGGGGTGGTAACAGGAAGGGTAGCTTCTGGGGTGCTGGTAATGTTCTGTTTCCCAGTCTGGGTGCTGGTTACATGAGTGTGGTCAAATATGGTAAAATTCATCAAGTTGTACACCTACGATTATTACACTTTTTTGTATGTCTGTAAAACATCAGAGATGGTTTACAAAATGTAAGTACATTTTTTTTAAACTGCAGAAAAACAGAAATCCAGCCCTTAATCTCTTTCTCAAGAACAACATCACCTCTACCACCTCATTCTTGTCAATCTTCAGTTATTTAAACCCACAGACTGCTGTTTTTTTCCATATCCCCTTGAGCTCAGATTAAATATATGTTGAATGCAGTTATTTTGAAAGGCTGGATCATCTAAAAAACTCTCATCATGTGCAACAGGAATCAAAGTGCTAATTATGTAAACTTGGAGGTTGCTGCATACCTACGAGTCCCTGTTTTTCCCCAGGTTTAAAAGGTGCCTTTCAAGTGATCATAGTACTAATGACAGGAACACGAGTTGTTGCTTTTGGAGACAGAAATATACCTCTTAGATAGATCTTGGATACAGATGTCTGGAGCCTGGCCCTAGAATATGAAATTATGACTATTGAGTTTTATATACAGATTACTGCTCCATGGGTGCTTGCTGGATGGAAATCTTTCTGAATCTCCCGGTCTCCTGACTGTCCGTCCACTTTGTGTCATTAGGTTAGGTCATTCAGCTCTGTGGGAGGTGTTCAGTGGGTGCCCAGAGAACATTGACATGCTGACCCCTTAGTGATCCTCTGCCCACAAAATCGCCCTGGGGAAACATTGCCTGGAAATGTGTGAGACCCTTGAATTATTGAGCTGGGCTGATGTAAGGGTGGCCTTTGTGGCGTCTTCCCACCAACTGAAATACAATAATCGGTTTTCTTGAAAGAATGCTCCTTTGTCTTGGCCAGATAGGTGGAAAAAAGCCAGACCACGAGGAAACTAAAAGTCACAAGGTATTTCATAGTATTAATTCAGTTCATCAACTATTTATTGAGGGCCTGCTATGTGCCCAGCACTGTGCTAGCTGCTGTGGAGAGAATGCTCTGCCTCGAGCTGTGACACGGGCAGGGCGCAGAGGCCACCATTTGGTTGGAAGCAAGTGGTGGCAGCTGTCTTGAAGCTCCATTTGCACAATGAGCGCAGTTTTTGCGTAGACTGTATGTTTGAGGTGGTTCTGGAGGCTTGTGGAAGTTTGGGGGAGGCTTTACCACCCATCCCTTCTTGCAGCTACTACTGCTGAAAAGGGGCAGTTTTTTTTCTTTTCAAAGAAGCAAATCTGAGCAACTCAATAGAATGTCATAAATGCTGGGACAAAGGCATGAAGAGAGGGCCCTGCAGATCAGGTGAGGAGTACCTAACTAGCCTGAAGGGCTTGGCGAGGTTCCACAGGTGGGGGTGCTGGAAATGAGTCCTGTTTGCTATATATATATATATATATTTTTATATTTTTTTTTTTTTGGAGCAGAGTCTCGCTCTTTTGCCCTGGCTAGAGTGGCGTGGCTCACAGCAACCTCAAACTTCTGGGCTCCAGTAATCCTCCTGCCTCAGCCTCCCGAGTAGCTGGGACTACAGGCATGCGCCACCATGCCCAGCTAATTTTTTCTATATATATTTTTAGCTGTCCAAATCATTTCTTTCTATTTTTAGTAGAGAGGGGGGTCCCGCTCTTGCTCAGGCTGGTCTTGAACTCCTGACCTCGAGCGATCCTCCCGCCTCGGCCTCCCAGAGTGCTAGGATTACAGGCGTGAGCCACCATGCCCAGCCTGCTATATTTTTTAAACCCAAAAGTCAGGACATATGATCTGAAAAGTATTCGTTTCCTCATTTGCCTATTTCTTTTCATTAAAAGTCTCATAGGGGTACAATAACAAAATCACATTTAGTTATACATATAAACACATTACTTTTATTGAAAATAAAATTGTAAGAAATCAGAACTATTCCCCCAAATATGGGTTATGTGGTGATATTAACTAGGGTCTATTTTTCAACTAAGATTTCATTCTTATATTTTAGAGCATGTTTTTATAAAGTGGCTTCTTTCTCTTTTACTGTTAATACATTTTCCCCTAAATGTGTTATTGAGGTGCTAGCGTATGATTACGCCGCGTCCCATGCTCACACATAATAGTAATACCCACTATTACAGGCCCTAGGTGAGACAAATGTCTCTATCAGATTACTCTGCCATCTCATCACGTTCCCTGTGAAGGACGTCAATTAGTTCTGAGGTGGAGATGAATTCTCCCAAGCTCAACTGCTTATTGAAAGCCTCTGAATTTAACTTCACATTCAGAACAGCTGCATTCCGTGCATTTTTCAGAGTGGTACTGCATTCACTGTGTCACACGTTTACCGAGCACCCAGGTTAGAGAACAACCTTTGTAGAGGAACAGCAGCAGATGCCTTATAATTTACCCCTGAATGAGCCAGACCTTCATGTGGCTCCTCCCCTGCTCTGTGTCCTATTGGCATCCCATTGGCAAAGCGCTTTGCCTGCATTACGCTTTGTGGCACTGCCATCAGCCTTTACTGAGAGTCAGTATAAAGAACAGGCCTGTGACCCTCACCTGTATATCTGCTATATGGACGTTATTTAGACCTTTCATCCTTACATTACATATCCTGTATCCTCTCCATGAAGACTCAGGAGAAACGGATTTCTGAGCTTAGTAGCAGGAATAATGGTCCTTTTTGATTCATTCAATAAACATTTACTGAGCATAATATGAGAGCTGCCAGGGATACACTCATCAACGAAATATAGTCTGCTGGGGAAGACAGACATTAACTAACCCATTATCCCACCAATTATTACCGTTTTGGTAAATGCCACCAGGAAAAATAGGGGAACTTAGGGATGCCAGTAAAGGGACCTGGGGGTCAGTGAAGGGTCATTTGAGGAAGTGATACTTCTCCTAAGCAATTCTTGTATGGTCGTGTTGATCCTCTTTACTTTGGTTACTAGGAAGTTAAAAGTTAATTTGTGACTCACTTCCAGAAGAGGTTTGTGATCTAATTTAATTTCTAAATTCATTCATTTGTGGAACACGTATTTACCAAATGCCTACTATGTGCTGGGACCAGCTAGGCACTGGGCATACAACAGTATATAGGATAAACAGGTCCCTGACCTCACAGAGCTTATAGACAAGTGGGAGATCTGGATAGGAAATTAATTATTAAAATACAATTTGGTAAGTGCAATGCTCAGGGAAGTCCAGGCAGCAATAGAAGAATTGGAGAGAGGCGCCAACCCCAACTTGAGAGAGGGAGGCTGTTCAGAAAAGTTCCTTTGGGGCATTAAGACCAAGCTGAGATGTGATGTTAGTAAGACAAAGGTGGGAAAGGGGGGTGATGTGCCAGCAGAGATCTGTGCAGAGAGCCAGATGTGGGAAAGACAATAAATGGCATGTTTGGGAACCGAAAGAGTTCAGTGTGGCCAGAGAGGTAAACTGAGGCCAATTTGTGCATGGCCTCATGAATCAGAGTGTGGTTTTGACTTTATCCCAAAGGCAATGGAGTGTCACTGAAGACAGAGAGCTCCTACTCTTATTTTTGTTTGCCTCATTTTTCTCATATTACACATATACACACACACACACACACACACACACACACAGCTTTAAATCCTTTCTTGAACAAAGTGAGGGTATAGCCAACTAACTCACTAAATAACGTTATTAAAGAAAGCCAGCTCAAGGGAGGAAAATCCAATGTAACACATTCATATTAAAACAACATACAGCCAATAAGAAAGGGTCTAGACACACACACAGAGAATCTCTTAAAGGTTAAATAAGAAACAGGGAATAGCGGTTGCTTCTGGGAGGAGCCCTAGGTGGCCGGGAACAGTATGGGAGGAAGGCTTTTACGGTGTATTCCTTCTCAGCTTTCGAATTTTGTACCATTGACATACTATTAATACATGACTGTTAAAGGCTAATAAAATGTAAATTTAAAATAAATCTGGAGGAAAAAAAATCCCACAAGTTTGTCACTAGTTGCAGTCTCCCTCCTGCCCCATTTCTCATGCAGATAACCTATCAGAATGCCTGACTAGGGTGACAACATATTGCTGTGAACGTGGAAAAAGTCAGTCAAGGAAGCCTTGGTGAGGAAACGATTAGCAAGATGCGGTGGTGGGCAGAATGAGGGGGCAGAAACAGAAAGAGGATTCCAAGCGAACCTTCCTGTGTGCTCTCAGGAGGGCGTTTACATGTGTTCAGTCTTGGCTTCGTCATCTGTAATATAGTAATAATGATGGCATTTGCATCATTGGGTAATAGTGGGAATTAAATACGCTAGATGCTGGTTATAAAAAGGTCAACAAGACTGTGCCTGATAAGGAAACTGAGGCACAGAAAGGTTAAGTAACCTCGAAGTGATTCCAATCTGGTGTGGAAGAGACCAGGAAGTAAACAGGCAACCTCAGCACGCTGAGATCAGCACCGCAGGGTAAGCATCAGGCGCCGTGGGACACGTGGGAGGCGCCCTGTCTTAGGCTGGGTTCCCTGGGAGCAGAGCCCAGGATGGGGCTCTCGGGCAAGGGAATGACCGAGGCACGCTCTCCGTGAGGCCTATAAGGACAGAGCCGAGCACAGGGCAGGGAAGAAGCTAGACAAAGATGTGTGTTTAGCCCAGGGGTTGGGAGACTGTGGCCTTCAGACCAAATCTGTGTTTCTGTGAATAAGAGTTTTAGTGGAACACAGCCATAGTTTCATTAGAATAAGTCACATATATTTCCTTTATATATTATCTGCCTCTGCGCTATGAAGGCAGAGTAGAGTAGTTGCAATAGAGACCACCTGGCCCTTTCCAGAAAGTTCGCCTCAGGTAGATTCCGTGGGGCGCCGTAGAGCATGAATGGCGTCCACAGGTTTGTCCCACCCGAAGGCAAGGCGCCTGGCTGACCTCAGGACCTGTGCTCAGAAGTGCACTTGGAGTTCAGGAGAGAAGTCCAGGCTGGGAATATAAATTTGGGAGATAGCAGATGACAGATGGTATTTAGTATTTAGAGTCTGAATGAGGTCATCTAGAGAATGACTGTAGACAGAGAAGAGATCCTAGGACTGAGCCTTGGGGCACAGCAATGTTTACAGGTGAGGAAGAGGAAAACGAAGGGGATAGAGGAAGCGAGACCCAGGAGGAGAAGCTTGTGAAATAGGGAAAAACTGAGAGAAAGTGGCTTCCTACAAGCCAAGTAAAGAACATGTTCCAAGGAGGAAATGACCACCTGTGCTGTTCGGGAAATGGTCAGTTTGGAGGCTCTGAGGGCAGTATGGCTGCACCCAGAAGCCCATAGGGAGACTGAGGGAGCCCAAGGTGGGGCGAGGAACAGCCCAAATATGCAAACACACACATACGCGCGCGCACACACACACACACACACACACGTGTGCATCCGCGCCATGCACATACAGCTGCACTGCTGTCTTTATCTGGGACTGGTGAACAAACATTAGAGATTAGAGTCTAGGCTGATGTATAGTGAAGAGGTCTGAGAACACAGAGGCTCATTTTTGACAAGAGAAGTTTCGGTGGAATTACATGAGCAGTAGCCTGATTGGAATGAGTTCAAGAGAGAGGGAAGAAATTGGAGACAGCAAGTATAAACAGCAATTTTAGGAGTTGTGCTGAGAAGCAACACAGAGAAATGGAGGGGTAGGTAGAGAACGATACAGAATCGAGAGAGGGTTTTTGTCTGAAGATGGGAGAAACTGTAGCATGTTTGCATCACGCTAATCTAGTAGAGAGGGAAAAACTGACGGTGGAGGTGGGGAGAACTGCTAGACATTGTTGAGTGGATGAAAGGATATGGCACTCAAAGCAATGAGGAGGTTGACCTCTAGGAACATGGGCAGTTTATCCACAGTAACAGGAGAAAAGGCAGAGCTTGTGTGCACAGATACAAGTAGGTTGATGAATACCTAGGTTCTCTTGACGGCTTGTATTTTCTCTGTGAAATGGGAGGCAAGACCATCAGTGGAGACAGAATATGGGGAAGATGGCAGGGGTTTGAGGAAGGAGAAAAAAGGTCAAGTGGTCATCCAGAAGAATGACGGGGTGAATGGCCCACTGTGTATCTCCTACAGCATCTCCATTGCTTCAGCAAGTATGTTCTCAGTGTCTATTATGTCCCAGGCACTTTGACAAACATCAAATGCTTCTTGGAAGAAGGTGTAGTAGAGCACCTTCAAAGACATCCCAAATGTTTTTCAGATTTACAGCTGAGGGCAGCTTGGGCAGGATGTCAGGGTAGAAGTGGTGATCTGGATTTGGAAGGAACCAGAAGCCTCAAAAAGAGACCACTGCAGGAGCCTTCCTACCTGGTTTCTTGGGATCCATGTTGGAGTGATTTTCCTGAAACACAAATCTGATCATGTCATACCTTTAACTCCTTCAGTGAAGACAGGTAAGAACTTGGGGCAGCTTACGCCTGTAATCCCAACACAGCACTCTGGGAGGCTAAGGTGGGAAGATCACTTGAGGTCAGGAGTTCAAGATCAGCCTCAGTAAGAGTAAGACCCTGTCTCTACTAAAAATAGAAAAAAATTAGCTGGGTGGCATCATGGCTCATGTCTGTAGTCCCAGCTACTTGGGAAGCTGAGGCAAGAGGATCCCGTGAGCCCAGGAGTTTGAGGTTGCTGTGAGCTAGGCTGATACCACAACACTCTAGCTACGGCAACAGAGGAAGACTGTCTAAGAAAAAGAAAAAAAAAAAAAAAAAAAAGAACTTGGGGCAAATTGCTTCTAGGGAAGAAAACAGGAATACTGGGTACAGAGCAGAGAGACTTACTTCCATGGATACCCTTGTGTAATGTTTGGGGCAAAAAAATTAACCATGTGCATATATATTCACTATTTAAAAGAAAGACAAGACTCTCTCCTCAAAAGTTTCTATGGCTTTCCACTATTCTTAGGAGAAAGAAAATGCTTAACTTGGTCTATAATGCTCTGCCTGGCATGGCCCTGCCACCCTCTCCACCCTGATCTCACACTGATCTCTTCCTTAGCGCTCTCCACTCAGCTACACTGACCTTCGAATTCAGCTGTCCCAGGCTCTTCCAGGCCTCTTTGCCTTTAGGCTTTTCATTCAGCCTCACTTTCTTATTTTCATCTCTCCCTTCCCTATCTGTGGGAGTCAATTTAGGTCTCAGCTGCAAAGTCACTTTTTCAGGGAAGACTTCCCTGCCTGAACCCCCAAGCCCTGCCAGTTGGTCAGTCCCCCGCTGGCACTCACTCCCCGGGCACCAGGCATTTCAGCAGCCAGCACCTGTAACGACCATGATGAAGCGTATGGAGCTCATCAGTTTGCCTCACTACACGGTCAGTCCAAGGACAGGGACCCTTGGTGTCCAGCACAGAGGGTGGCATAGAGTCGGTGCTCGGTGTCTGTCAGCTGGACCAAACTGAACTTCTCAGGACCCTCGTCCACCCAAAGCAGCCGCCGTCAGGGCAGATGTGGGGAAGAAAGAGCGGCCCTCTTGGACTTGCCTCTTAGGAGCCTGGCAACACTGCCGGTGTCCCTCCGCCGGGCGGGAGGGACAAGCTCGGGGGCAACCGCCGAGGGCTCCCAGGTCGCACGTGTGAGACCATCAGGTGGGAGCTCTGGCAGCCGGGATGGAACGGGGACGACCAGAACTGCAGAGGGCTGCTGCGGGGCAACCGAAGCCAGGCGACGGATTTGCCAGGCGTGAGTCACAAAACGGCCTCCTTCCCCCTCAAGAGAGGAAGCTCGGACCACCACTGGGACAGAAGCCGAGAGGCTGAGACACCGCAATCCGCCCAGCCTAAGGAGCCCGCAGCACTGCCCAGCCGAGCCCCAGTCCCGCGGCGGCGTCCACCTGCGCTTGCGCAGTCGGGCTCCGCCCCGCGCCCTCCAGGGCCCGCCCCGCCCTCTGCGTGCGCACCGCCTAGAGCCCGCCTCCGCTAAAGACTGCCGGCGCATGCGGCCGGGCTTATTCACTGGCTGCCAGGGTCTCCGCGCGCGTCGCCACTCAGCTCTGTTGCTGACGGGAGGGTCTGAAGCCGAGCTCAGGTAGGCTGACTCCAGGGATCCCGGGGGAACTGTTCTCCCGTGCAGGAGTCGGCGGCGTGAGCTGAGCCCGGCGCGGGACAGCCCCGTTGCCGGGATGACAGACACCGCTCCCCACCAATCAGGAGCGAGGTGGCTCGGCGTCCTGCCCAATGGGCTGCGTGCCTAACGGGAGTGGGGCGGGCGGCCCCGGCCGGCGAGGTGCCGGCTCCCGCGCGCGGGCCGCGTGGCCGGGCGCGGCTGGGGAGGGGTCGCCTTGGTCGCACGGTGGCTACAGGGGCCGCGGGGCCGGTGCTGCAGCGCCCGGCGGCACCCGATCAGCCTAGCCTGGCTCGTGGGACGGAGAGGGCCGTAGAGGCGCGGAGCCCCCTTCGCTCAGCCGTCTCCGAGGAAGCCCGGTGGCCGCCCCTCTGCTTTGGCCGCCCCGAGTCTCGGGCCTCAGGACCCGGGCTCAGCCTGCCCGGGTGCGAGTTCCAGGTCCGAGCGGGCCCACCGCGCGCTGGGGGATGGGATGGGCGGCCGAGCGCCGTGGGAGGAAGGGGCCTTTGAGCTCGCGGTGCCGACGGCCCCCCGGGCCGGCCCCTTTGGCCCCACAGCTCCCCTCCCTTCCTGGCGGCCCGGAGAGCGGATGCGGGCGTGTTAGAGTTCTCACGTTTGCGCGGCGCCCTTATGACCACACTCGTTAGAATTTTGAATCCTCAGCAGCCCTGTGACGCGGGCGATGCGGAGATTCTCATCCCCATTTTACAGAGGTGAGAACCCGGGCTTCCGGCAGCTCGAGTGACTCGACGGAGGAGGTCTCAGCACACGAGTGATGGAGCTGGAACTTATCTCATAGCAATGAAGGAAAAAGAAGCTTTTTATTCCAAATCTTTGTTGAATTTCTCTGATGCATTTTATTTATGTTACTTACGTGCCTAAAAACCCTCCAATGTCTTCAATCACCTTCAGAAAAAAGTTCACATCGGGCATTTGAGTTTGCACATGATTTGGCCCCTTGCCTACCTTTACAACTTATTTTCCACCACCCTTTTCTTGGCTATACCTCTGTTCTCTGTAGATGCCCTCACCTGCCTGTTCACTCTGTTTGCTAAAGTGTGCAGTCAGTCCTTCAAGGCCCATTGCAAGTCAGCAGCAGTGCAGGCCTGCAAAACAGCAGCAGTGTGGATCCTCCCCCACCCCCAGGATGTCTCTCGGTTCTGAAAGCTTTCTGCTCTCTTGTTCCCCGTTTATAGCCTTCATATGTTTCCCTCTGCTTTCCACCATGGCTGGATTACTCATTTATGTGTAAATGTATTGTCTCTCTACCCAGACTGCCAGCAACTTGAGAGCGGTTGGGCCCAAATCTGATTAATATTTGCTGCCTCCAAAGCTGTGTGGCATGGCCACTCTCACATAGTGGGTGGCCCATAAATGTGAGTGAATGAGCCTCCCACCTGATCTTTGTGTACATTGGAATATTTATTGCCAGGCACTGTGGGACTGCAGGAATCTCCCCCAGAGATGTTACCCTCTTAGTAAAATTGGGGCAAATCAAATGTAAATGGATGAGATGAGTCTTTTGTAGAAGTAATGCATTCAGGATGGCTGAGGAGTTTCTAGGAACATCCAAAATTCAGTCAATGAGAGCAGGGTATAGTCTCAGTAAGGGGTCTATCTGGTTAGGACATATCTAAATTGTAGCCAAGTCTGATGTTCATGCATCAGTAAGGTACTGTAAGGTGACAGTATTCCCCAAATAATAGAGACTTAACGGTCAAATAAATTTGGGGAAACTGCATCCTGTGTAGCCCTCTTGGGAGATCACAGTGTGGGTTAACTTATTTAATGCTCCCAGAGGTCTTTAAAGAAACTAGATGACTTTGTTTAATCAGCATTTCTCTGATTTATCTATCCGCAAAACCCTTTTTGGGACTGTCGTGCATTTTGCAGAAACCAAGAAGTAGCGCTTTTGGAAATACTGCAACAGAGGATGGAATGAGCAGGACAGTGTCTTCCGGCTGTCCCAGGAGGAAGACATTCTGAGCATTTTATTTTCTTGCCAAGTGTGTGTTCATTTCTGCTCTGAGGGGGGAGTGGGATGGGGGAATGCTTCAAAGAGACCTCCCCAGTTTTCTTGTTCCTTTCTTAGCTTATTTTTATTATAATTTGGCTTCACATGGAACGTTCCTGGAGGAGGAAAATATCCTGACGCTGCCAAAGTAAGCACTTTGTGCTCCTTGGCGATTGTGTTTCTCATTTTGGTCACATTTGGCTTTGCTGACCAAATGATGTTTCTGGGCCTCTGAAGCTGGGGACAAGTGATAAATCCTCCCTGGTGAGCTGTCACTGTCTCCTCACCTCTTGTCTGTGCTGTCCTTACATCTACCTCTTTCATACCTCATCAAGTCTGCTGCTTCATTTCCTGCCTTGACTGTACTGCTCTTTGGATTTAAGCTACTCTCCCCTCTGGAGTCCTCTGCCCATGATGTGCTTTAGACTGCTTTATTATCTGATGTTCCTTTCTCCCAGGTTATACAGTCTCTGTTCATGGCATACCTGGGAGTGATTGCTGGCAAGGAGTAAGCCGTTAAATTACAGACGAGAACTACCTTTAATTAAAAGCATTTTAGGTTTAGCTGCACCTACTTTTAAGTTTTGAAGTTCTTTCCTTTTAGTCTATCTTCCATAACCTAGAGAAGGTGTGTTTTCTTGGCAATACATTGTAGTTTAGCCAAAGACATTATTTCTTTGGTGGAGAATTGGAGTGTTTATCCAAGCTTGAAATTTTTTTCCCATATAGGGAAAATAATGAGGCACCTGCCTGGTATTCCAGTGTCTGGCCGTGATGTCAGCCAACATTTGGGGGACAGTGTACTATCAACCAGCTTGGAGCTGGTTTTTTGACTTTTGTTCTATTAGGTTGACTCTCAAGGTTCTTAGTTGTCAAAGCTTTGAACAAAAGCTACATTATCTGAGTAGCAGTTGTTTTTCTACCCATATTTGACTAAAGCCATCTAGTGATCCAAGAAACGTTTGTTATGCTATTTACACCTGACAAGAACCTTCCGAAGGCATGTGACAGATGAAGAAACTGAGAGGCTCTAAGAGGGTTCATAGCTAGTATTAATAATTGGCAGAGCCAATATTTGAACCCAGATGAGTTTGGTTTGTTGAGATACATTTATTTTATCTGTAATTTTTTCTTTTTCCAGGTCAAAAAGTAAAATGAAGTACATTCTAGTTACCGGTGGTGTTATATCAGGAATTGGAAAAGGAATCATTGCCAGCAGTGTGGGCACAATACTGAAGTCATGTGGTTTGCACGTAACTTCAATTAAAATTGATCCCTACATTAACATTGATGCAGGAACATTTTCTCCTTATGAGCATGGTAAGCAAAATGCATTTTTCCTTCCCTCTCCCTTTCTTTTTTCTTTCTTTCTTTCTTCTTCCCTCCCTCCTTTCCTTTCTTTCCTCCAGCCCTTGGGAATTCTGTGTACATTTTGCATAACTTCCATTTCCTGCCCTCTAGAAAGGTTCTCAGTGTAGCAGAATGATGCTTTTCTCACCTAGACAGGAAGAAGCAGAAGTCTTAATCGGCAATGCAGTGATTAGACTTTAGAGGTGTCTGTAATAAAAATAATCTTTTTGGTGGCTGAATGAAAGGTGGTCACTTCTCTTGAAAAAAGAGATCTGGTGACATAATTACATTTTTCTGACTATTTGAGAAGAGGGAGTATGCTTATTCTTTGAGACTTCAGTCTTTAGAAATAGAGTAAGTTGATAGAAGTTGTAAGGAAATAGGTTTTGGCCCAATATAAGGAAGACCTTTATAATAGTAAGCACCCTCCAGGAGTGGGGTGACTGACCAAGAAGTTGTTGAATTATCTTTGGTAAGATGTTGAAACAGAGAGGCTAAAGGACCACTTGGTAGGTATGCAAGCAACAGCTAGACGCTGGATTTGAAGGACCTGTAAGTTTGGGATTCTAGTTTGCTAATACTTTGGATAATAGAAATGAAGATCTTTGAGGTGAGTGAAAAGTTGAAACCTTTAAGGGAGGGTAGGAAAAATATATCGCTTAAGTTTCTAAATTCTGTATTCATACTCATACTGTCTTAGGCTGAGGTAAAAGTCTATAAAGATTAGTGTCACTAGAGTAAAAGTCCTCATGTAACAAACAGTGTCAGGAAAAGATCCATATACTGGAGTGGTATTTATACAGAAATCTTGAGCAGAGGATTAGTTATCTCCGAGGGGAAAAATAAGGCATTTTTTTCCTCTCTTATTTTTGAGCTTGTCTCCTATTGCGACGGTAGGATTGAATCATTCTGGGCACAGTTTCAAGAATGAAGTTTCAAGGAATGAATGTGAAAGGAATGGGGGGAACTTGTGCAGTTTCCCAGCTTTGTTGAGAACTAAAGCATAGTTGAGAAGCTAATTTTTATAATCAGCACAAACATCATATGCATGTATCTTATGTAAGTTTTGAATGAAATCATACTTTCATCATACTTTAAACTTTGTTATGCTCAATTGGGAGACTTTTCTGAAAGTTCTTTTTCTCTGGGCAGCAGATGCCGTACTATTGGAAAGTCCTGTATATTCCTACCCCTCTGGGCTATCATCTGTCTCTTTCCATTTTATTCTGTTTTATAATTCGTCCTGAATAAGTGTGAGTTTGTTGACAGGCCAGAAGTCTGATGTTAGCTTGGAAAATGATTGATAATTTTTCTTTTATTTGTGTCACAATTAGTTTTCTAGAAATAAATTTCTCTGGTTCATATCAAGTTAATGCAGACTTTGTTCTATCTGAATGTTTGTATTTCAGGATTCAAGTTATGCCACGGTATGTGTACTTTCACTTCCCTAAATGTTTGCCCTGTTCACTGCAGGTGAGGTTTTTGTGCTGGATGATGGTGGGGAAGTAGACCTTGACCTGGGTAACTATGAGCGGTTCCTTGACATTCGCCTCACAAAGGACAATAATCTGACCACTGGCAAGATATACCAGTACGTCATAAACAAGGAACGTAAAGGAGATTACTTGGGGAAAACCGTTCAAGGTAAGACTGGATTTACCGTTAAGGTTAAAAAATCTTAACCAGTTTAGTTTCTTTTGAGTACAAAAATTTACATTTTCTGTGATGTCAGCATGAAACTGTCAAGGTACTGTTGTTGAAACATGCCTGCAGTTGAAAATACAGAATTGCATAGCCATTTACTAAAAAAAGAATTTGAGGAAGCCATTGCTGCTCTGCAGATGGCCCAGGAGCTTGTCAGTCCAGCCAAGGCAGCATGATTTGAGTCCAGAGAGCTGTTGTTTTTAGTCAGTGATGGGTGTGAAGTGGTGAAGACACCTAGATGAGAGCATTAAGCCAGGTGGCATGTAGCTTGTGCATCTGGGACTGACTGTAGCCAGTGATAAGGAAGTGAACATCTGTTGTGTACGCCGGTTTTCATCGGTGGCATATGGGCTGGGTGAGTCTGAGAAGTGGGTTTCTGGGTCCTCCCGTGCTTTCACCAGCACAGCTTCACTTATATCTATTTGCTGTTTTGGGGTTTTGCATAAGTGTTCATTTGAGAAGAGTATTTTGCTGCTTTAAAAAGGTGGGATTGGAAAACCACTGGTCTAGAAAAATGGCAGCAGCTCAAATTTTGGGGTCGCCGAACGGTGGCTTTCATCTGAGTTATGAGAGCAAATCTGCTGTTGGCTTCAGACTCCCCTGGACAGAAAGCTGAGGGTCACACTGATCGCTGGCTCTGGTTGGGTTGTGTTTGGATCTTAGCTCTGCCACTTACCAGCTTTATGAACATGGGCAGATTACTTAACTTCTTTGAGGTATGGTTTCCTTTCCTATAAAGTGAAGATCACAACATCCACTTCTGTGGGTTGTTAGGAGGATTGAAGCAGCTAAGTCAATAAAGTGTTTCCCTGAGTTCCTGACACATAGAAAGGGTCAATTAGGAATAAAATGATTTTGATCGTACAGTTCGTTGTCCTAGGCCTCTAATGCGTTCATTCATTTATTCATTGTCCATCAAATATGTATCGAATGCTCACCGCGGTCAGATCCTCGCTGGTGCTGATAAAATGAGTGATTCACAAGACCAGCGAGGTCACTGCATGGAGGTTCCCCGTGGGAGAGACAGACTGCTAGGAGCTGTGAAGGAGACGAATGTGTGAGGAGAGAAAGAGTGGCTGGGGCAAGCCACTTGGGACAGACGGCCAGGGAGCCGCCCAGCAGAGGCCAGTCACGGGGAGGACGGAGGAAGGACGCAAGGAGGAGGGCACAGCAAGTGCAGCGGCTCAAGGCCACAAAAGGCTTTGGTTGGTCAAGGAACAGACGGGAGGCCGGGGTGGCTGAGGCACAGTGATGAACGGGGATGGTCAGAGAGGCGGATGACGGGGACCACAGCCAGGTTCTACCTGGCCAAGGAGTTCGGACTTTACTCAGAGCACTGGGAAGCCACTGAAAAGTTTAAACATGGGAGTGATGAATTCTGATTTGCATTTTAAGAGATCACTTGGGCTGCTGTGTATGGAACAGATAATGAATATCCTTGTGCTTGAGGCACTGCTGTTTAACTCCAGTGACCGGAGTTAAATAGTAGTTGTCAGCCCTCAGGAACTTGCAGTCTGAGGCCAGTAACTATGGTTTTTAAAAAGCATTTAGCAGTAGCTGGCATTTGTTGAGCACTGACATGCTAGGCACTCTGAGCATTTTACAAGTGCTATCATAAAATTTCCACAGTTTTGTGAAGTAGAAGTTATTACAGATGGGGAAAACAGGCTTAAGGATAGTGAAGTAATTTGCCCAGAGATCTACAACTAAATGAGTGGTGGGACTGAGATGTGAATCCAGACATCCTGACCCCAGATTCTGTGCTCGTAGCCATTCTGCTAACTGTACCGTCTCTGCAGTGGATTGTCTACCCTTTGGTAACCGGAAACACATGGAACAGGGTCCTGGCAGGCACTCAGGTGTGGTGTGAGCAGTAGGGGTGGCCGCAGTCTGTTGTGTCGGTATGTGGCCAGAACGGTGACCTCTGATGTGGTTGGGACACCACTTTGAGCCTCTCTCTCTTGCAGGGTTTCCAGCAACAACTTGGAAATCTGGGAAAGATTAGTTGAGGCCAATTAAAGGAGGCCTCAAAAGTATTTTTATGACCCCATTGCAACTCTGTCCAGGCAAAGAGAGCAGCAGTTTGCTTTAACAATGAGTGTATTTGCCTCAGTCAGCGCTGATGGACGAGTGTCAGTTGCGTATTTCTTTTCTCTCTCCCAGTTGTCCCTCACATCACAGATGCCATCCAGGAGTGGGTGATGAGGCAGGCATTGATACCCGTGGATGAAGATGGGCTGGAACCTCAAGTGTGTGTGATTGAGGTTTGTATGATCGCCGCATGTGTGAATAGGTGTTATTTATCTCCTTAGTCAGCCAGCGACAGCTGATAGGACAATTTCCAGTGAAACTTTGCCTTCCTGTCTCTGTTAGTGCAGTATCTTGCAACGTGGCAGGTACGGGCACAGTGACAGTCGTGGAATGGCCACTCAGGAGAAAGCAGTACTTTGTCCAAACAATACTTCTTTTTTTAGCATTTATTGATTCACTTGGTACTAAGTGTACCGATAGGAGTGGTGTGACACATCTTTATCCATCTTTGGAGAAAGTCGGTAGATCTTTTGCTTTCCTCTGGCAGGAACATTCCTCTCTCAATGAACTTCATTTGGTTTCAGTTTCAGTATTCCTGCTCTGCTGATCCTAGCTGTTGGATCTCAGTGTTCCTCTGATAACAGGAGACTCAAAAATTCCAGCAGTTTATAACTGATGCTTTTTAGTACAAAAGTTACTGTTGCTTATCTAAGGAGATTTAGATTTTTTTGCTTTGTGATTCTCATACAAATAAAACTCCTGGTCCCTCTCTCACCTGCCCTTTTTCTTGAAATGATGTGGAAAGACCCATAATAACCTTGGGGCATGATGAGCCTGTCCAAAAAAGTAACCTTTTAGCACAAAGAAATGTCTAATCACTGTTAACTGTTGTAGAAAGTCTGTGTCACACTGTTAATGATCCCTGTCAAGATGACAGAGCAGTTAGAAAACTAAACCGCCAGAGAAGGGCGTAGTGCTTCCCCTCTAAAATGACTTTGTCCTTCCAGCTCGGTGGCACTGTGGGGGATATAGAAAGCATGCCCTTCATTGAGGCCTTCCGTCAGTTCCAGTTCAAGGTCAAGAAGGAGAACTTCTGTAATATCCACGTCAGTCTAGTTCCTCAGGTGAGACGTTTGTCAGAGTTTTACTTTGGGGAAATTAGGAGGAGGGAAAGGTTGATTTTCACTTGTGTCTAGTAGTTTGCAATACTTGACGTGCAGGAAGCTGGGAATAAAGAACTTCTTGGCCGGGGGTGGCTCACCATGCCTGCAATCCCATGCCAGCACTTTGAGCCTCCAGGCGTGAGGATCACTTGAGGCCAGGGATCTGAGACCAGCCAGGGCTGGAGCACCCGTCTCTATAGAACAAAATAGAAAAATAGTCCCAGCTACTCGGGAGGCTGAGGTGGGTGGATTGCTTGAGCCCAGGATTTCGAGGGTGCAGTGAGTGAGCTATGACCACGCCACTGCGCTCCATGGGCGACAGAGCGAGACCCTTCCTAATTTTTGTCACTGTTGACTCTTTACAATATTTGTCTTTGTGGATTTTTGTTTTTAAGAACAACCCCTTTACTCTGTTATACCATATGGTAAAGACAGATGCCCGTGGTCAATCTACCATCGTTAATTATACCTGCTCTGATTTTAATTTTTTGAATTTCCATTTGATCTTTTAAAATAGGATGATTATAATAAAGTTAAATTCACAAAGAAGTGTTTGTTTTATTTAGAGTCAAGGTCTCACTCTGTCGCCCAGGCTAGAGTGCAGTGGCATGATCATAGCTCACTGCAGCCTCCTGCCTCGAGTTCCCAAGTAGCTGGGACTACAGGTCTGCACCATCACGCCTGGCTCATTTTTTTATTTTAATTTTTTTAGAGACAGGATCTTGCTTTGTTGCCTAGGCTGGTCTCAAACTCCTGGCCTCAAGCCATCCTCCCACCTTGGCCTCCCAGTGTACAGTATTTAGATATTCAAAAGTATGTCAGCCCTGAAGAGGGCTGCAGGCACGGAAGGGTGTCTAGTGTGGCAGGGGAATGAGGGAGGGCGGGGTCCTCATTTAACAGGATAATTAATAGAAAATGCCTCAAACTAAATGTCAGGAATTAGCAGTAAAGCATGCCAGAGGGATCAATTAAAAGAGTTGAAGAGCAGTTGTTTCTAGCATTTGGAAAGTGGGAGAGGGTGGGGAACCACCGTGTGTTAGGACAAACCCTGTACAACTATGGGACTCTAAAATACATGCACTTGTAACTTTGACAAAAGTAATTCTATTTCTCTATTAAAAGGGGTTCAGGGAAAACTCATACTTAAATTCTTTAACCTAGAGAAACTAACTTGTTTTTCTTTTTGTAAAATAGCCAAGTTCAACAGGGGAACAGAAGACTAAACCCACCCAGAATAGTGTCCGAGAACTTAGAGGGCTTGGGCTTTCTCCAGACCTGGTAAGATTTCTTGATTACCTGGTTTCAGTGTGATCTTTTACGTCTAATTAAAATCACTCCTCCATGACAGAGAAGACCTTTGTCATCTTAGCATGCTCTTGATGGTAATTAACGACGGGAGAGAGAGGTTTAGTGCTCTGAACCAGGGCTATTGTTGTGAGATTTGAGATCTTACCTGGCTCGTGTGAGGTCTTGGCATTCTCCTCTCTGTGCCTTATGTCTCCTCTTAGTCCTTCACTTACTCTCCTTTTCCTTGCTGCTCGTGAATGTTCATTAAAGAGGAAAAGCCTAGTTAGCTTCTAGATCATTATCTGTTCATTTGTACTACCAATTCTCCAGTGTGAGATTTAGGATTTCAGTTTTGAAAACAGGCAATAATAGTTTTGTGTATTATGTGCATTGTGCCAAGAATTAACATTTTCATTCGTCTTAACAATGTGATGTCTGTCTTCACTTCAATCAGGAACCCCCACCCTGCCCCCACAGTTGTGTAATTCGTTCCTTCTATTAAACCGTCTTATTTTCTTTACTGCCAGGTTGTGTGCAGGTGCTCAAATCCTCTTGACACCTCAGTGAAAGAGAAAATATCGATGTTCTGCCACGTTGAACCTGAGCAAGTAAGTAGAAATTCCATCTCTGTGTAGGTCATTTTTTTGCTTTTAATTATCCTAAAGCCTCTTGATCAGTTTCATGAGGCTTGCTGTTACTTTGTAATGGGAGACAGTCACCTGTTCCCTAGAAGGACTGATTGCCATTGGCTCTGATTCACCTTCACCTGCCTCGCGGTTCCCTGAACGCACTTGGATCCCTCCTCCTCCTCTCTGCCCACTTTACGCTCCACCAGGCTGAATGTCTTTCAGTTCCCGTAGTGCACTGACCGATTTCTGTCAGGAATCCGTGTCCCCTCTCCCTGTTGGCATGGCAGTCTACTCATTTTCATCCTTGGGGGCTAATGAGGACTTAGTGTTGTCTGAGAAACTCCTGGCCCTCAACCCTCAGGGTTAACACATCCTTCTCTGGGCTCCTTGGTGAGCCCTTCCTCCTGTCCCTTGTGTGCGTGTGTGTCCATGTTTGTCTTCCCTCACAGACCGTGAGCTTCTGGAGGGCGAGGACCACCTTACTCCACTTTATGTTTCTCATGCCTGGAGTCTAGGGTGCTGTAGGCTCTCACGCATAGTTACTGTAGCTATGGTACGGGAAACCCAAAATTTTGGAACTTGTAATGTATCTAAGTGTGGTGCTTAGTATGAGAATTCTAGTGGTGATAAGTTGAGATTGTGGCTTTGGCCAGGTTTGGGTGAAGGAGAGTGGAAGGGAAGTTGGGGTCAGGAAATGTGCAGATGAGGCTATGGAGGGTTTATTTCACTACTAGGTTATTTGAGGGTCAGGAGACTAAGTAGGAGAGCCCAGCTGGCCCAGAGAGGGGAGCGGCAGCAGCAGGGTTAAAGTAAGAGCAGTCCATGTATTTACAAGATTATGAGGGAGTGTGGAGGTAAATAGAAAGCAGTTAAAATCATTGGCCAGGCATTTCCATAAACAGAGCGAGAGGAAAGCTTTTGGCCCCAAGCTTCAGGGCGTGAGGGCCTGGGGTCAGGGCTCTTGGGCCTGAGCTCAGTCAAAGGAGTCTGCTTCTCACGGAGCAGGTGGAACACGGAGTAATTTTAGTGTGCTCGACAGCCCTTTACCATGCACTTTAATTATTTTAGATATTTCTGTCCTAGCAAGTGAAGGGACTTCAGTTCTGTAGCAGAATAAGTTGTCATTAAAGTTATTTACTGATAAAAATGTAACGAGTACTTAAATTTCCATACTTCAATTTCAGACCTTTTGCCTGTTTTTTTAACTGAGCTGTAAGAATTCCTTATGTAGTCTGAATACAAGTCTTTTATCAGGTATATGATTCGCACAGATTTTCTCCCTGCCTGTGGTTTGTCCTCTCACTTTCTTGGTAGTGCCTTTTGGAGCACAAATCTCTTAAATTTTGATGAGGTCCAGTTTATCTATTTTTTTTCTTTTATGGACTGTGCTTTCACTGTCATACCTTAAACTCTTCGTTTAAGGTCATGAAGATTTTCTTGTTTTCTTCTAAAAGTTTTATAGTTTTAGGATTTACATGATCCATTTTAAGTTTATTTTTGTGTATAGTGTGAGATTAGGGTTGAAATTCATCTTTTTGTACGTGGATCTCTGGTTGTCTCAGCCCCATTTGTTGAAAAGACTATCTTTTTATAATGTCCTATGCTTTTCTTTATGAAGGAGCTTTTTAGGTTCATTAATCCTCATAAAGTTGTTTAGATTTATTTATAGCAACTCATAGTTTTTGTTACAACAGTCAATGGCACTTCATGATTAGATATGACCCACATGTAGAAAACCCTGCTGATTTCTGCCCATTGATCTATAGCCTAGCATCCTCACTAAAATTTTATGTAGTCTAATTGTTTACCTGTCAATTCTGTTGGTTTTTATGGATAAGCAATGATTTTTTTTTTTTTTTTTTTTTTATGGAAAAGGAGAGCTTTATTTCTGCATGTTACATATGACCCGTATTCACTCTGGGGTGGAAACTTACATGTAAATGTATCACAGTTAGGCCCTGTGCCTCAAAGCAGGTGCACGAAGGCACCCAAGTACGCAGTAGCTCGTGGAAGAATGTCTCCGAAATCAGTCTCTTGTCTAGTTGAAGCTGTGGTTATGGCTTGTGGTACAGGAGGTCTGGCATTGGATGAGCTCCAATTGCTTCAATATTGCGATAAGCAATGACATTGCATGCATTATTCAGTGGCAATTTTTTCTTGTTTTCCAGTTCTTTTTTTCCCTTGTCTAATTGTGATGGCAAATATCTCCAGTATATCCTTGAATAGAAGTAGTGATGGCGGTCATTCTTGCCTTTTTCTGGACTTTAAATATTAAACATTAATATTTAATGTTAAACCGTGTGATGTTACTGTTGGTTTTTTATATTTTTAAATTTTCCATAATCTTAATTCACCAAGAATTTTTAGTATGAATGGATTTTGAATTTTTATCAAGTCTGCGTCCACTGAAGTGATTTTTTTCCTCCTTTTATTTACTTCTGTGGCAAATTCCATTCTTAAATTTCCTAATGCAGTGGTTCTCAAACTTTGCTGCACATTGGAATCATTCGGGGAGCTTTAAAAAATATTGCTGCCTACCTCCTACCCCTAGGGATTTTTTTTTTTTAATTATTTTTTATATAATAGGGGGTCTTCCAGTGAGGACTAGAAAACCTGCTAGACAAATTCTAAAAGAGCTCTAACAGTACCCCTAGAGATTCTAACTTAAGTGGTCTGGGATACAGCATGGCTTTTGGATTTTTATAAGTTCCTCTGAGTGGTTCCAGTATGCATCTGGATTTGAGAACCACTGTTTCAGGAGTTCCTGGGATAGGTCCTCCTTGGACATGATTTTTTTTTTTTAAACTCCATCTGTGATTTGGATTGTGATTTTTTTTTTTTTAAAGGATTTTTGCCTCATTTTTATAATAGATTAGCTGCTAATTTTTCTATTCTTCTTGAGTTTGTTTTGGTAGTTTATATTTTGTAGGAAGTTGCCCTTTTTTCTGTTTTCAAATTCCGAAGAGTTATTTTCTCAAGGTCACACAGCCAGTAGGAAGCTGCAAGCCCAGTGGGTTTTTGTGTTTACCAAATGACTTGCTTTTTCCTAAACAGGTGATCTGTGTCCATGACGTCTCATCCATCTACCGAGTGCCCTTGTTGTTGGAGGAGCAAGGGGTCGTAGATTATTTTCTTCGAAGACTCGACCTTCCTATTGAGAGACAGCCACGAAAGATGCTGATGAAGTGGAAGGAGATGGCCGACAGGTTTGTTTTGCCCAGAGGAGCTGGGAGAGCCAGCCTTCCTTCTCTCTCTTCTAGGTGCTCAGGGAATCCAATTCTTGCTATGGCACTTTAGCACTCCTGCCATCAACTCGTGTTAGAGAGGTCTTGATGCTAAGAGATGTTCAGAATGTTCAGAAAGGATCTTAGCTGTCATGTAGCTGCGGCACAGATGAGCAGGTCCTGGCAGGGTTGGGTCAGGGGCTGGGCCTCCAAGCAGTGAGTTTAGGTTATGTTCTGTCATGCTTGTCTCTTACTGACTAGAAGATCAGTGCAAACAGGCATCCTAGTGGCGGCAGGTTAGCGCACACAGCTGAAGCCCACACACTGGCTGACCATGGCTGGAGCACTCTGGGTAGTGTCCTAGATGTTTGAACTGCGTTTGGACACGTGCCGCTCACCCTGCACCAGAAAGGGATCAGTGCTGCTAAGCTCAGTACTTCAAGGACTGTCCCATTCCACTACCTCTTCTGAAAGCTCTGCAATGCTCTCCTGTCACTCCGAAGATCATCACTCAGGGTTTCAGAGCAACAGTTGAGCCTTATTATAGTTGCAAAATCAACATGATGTTAGAAGCATTTGGGGAGGGAGGACTCATTCCATTGCTTTTTGATATTTACTTTCATTTTGACATTTTCCCTTTCAGTCTTTGTCTGTTTATATGTAGCTACCAAAATGGCACACAGTTTTATGATCCTTTTCTTCATAAAACATTCTGAGCATTTTGTTGTTAATAATTGTCCGCTACAATGAAAGTTTTTAATGAGTACAGACTTTTCTATTGTGAATGTCCCATGACTTGACTCTTCCCTTCACCACGTTAACTTTTGCGAATTGTCTGTTCATGTCTGTTAATTTTTTCTCGTCATTTTGTATTTAAAAACATTTTTTTTTGTAAGCAAATTTGTTTGAGATTTTGAACTGTGTTTTTGTAACAGCATCTAAAATCCTACTTTCTTTACAAAGCCTGCCATGGTGATCTGAAAATTGCTGCTGCTTTACTGGTCTGTACACAGAATTCAGATCATATCCACTCCCATTATAATCTTCTCGGACATATTTTCTTCCTCTTCAAAAAGCTATTATGATCTCATCATGGCGTGTACGTTCTAAGTAATGGGTGTTTCTTGGCGTTTGTTTGACAGATATGATCGCTTGCTAGAGACCTGCTCTATTGCCCTTGTGGGCAAATACACCAAGTTCTCAGACTCCTATGCCTCTGTCATTAAAGCTCTGGAGCATTCTGCACTGGCCATCAACCACAAATTGGAAATCAAGGTAAGGAACATTGGTGCAGGCACAGTGGGGGTGGTGGGGTGGGCAGGGAAGCAGGATATATTCTAGATGCTGCATGTGTATTTGCTTTATAGTTTTGGAGCTCTGGATTTCTTTTTAGGGATTAAAAAAAATTTGTGGTTGCTTCCTGGCTTTGAGAAAACAATAGAGCATTTTCAGGAAATAATGGTGAGAAAAGACATTTAGAGTAGAGGGTGAGAGGTGACTACATAAAATTGCCCCGTGGGAATGGGGGCCCTGGTGGACCAGAGGCTTGTTGCGCAGTTGATGGCACTGCTTAGACACCATTCCAGACACCTGGCGGCCCTTGGAGACTGTGGCCCACGGGCTGCCTTTCTAACCTGTGCTCGTACTGCCTACCTCACCTATAAAGTGGAAATGAAAGTATCTACCTCACGAAGCTGTGGCGGTTCTCTGAGACATGCGGCTGGTCACCCAGCCAGTTCCCGGACCACGGGTGGCACTCAGTTAATGGCAGTTCCTGTGTTCTGGTCAGTTCCATGGTGGGAGTGTCAGGGCATAGGTGCAGTAGAGTGTCGTGGTTAAGAGCATAGATCCCAGAGCCAGATGGCCAGGGCTCTGTCGCCTGCAAGCTGTGAGACCTGGACAACTTAGTGAATCCTCTTTGTGCCTCAGTTTCCTCATCTTTAAAAAGGGATGGTGATAGTGCCCTCCTTGTAGGGCTGTGTAAGAGCTTCATGAATTAATCCAGAGTGCTGAGAGCTGCCTGGCCTGTGGTAAGCACGGTCTGTGTCAGCTCTCCTTGGAAACCCTTCTACCTGTCCCCTCTGTTCCTTCCAGCTCACTAGCCGGAGCTTCTCAGGAGGAGACGAGAGTCAGAGGTAAAGTGGCCCTTGGTTCTGAGGCTGTTAACTAGACCCCATGGAGCCGTCCCCGCTACTGGCTTTGGGGTTTGCCTCCCACTTCTCCAGGTGTTTCTCAGTGTGAGGATCGAGTTTGCTTTGTGTTGGTGGACAGGTTCCCGCAGAATGACATGTTACACGTGTTTTAAGAGTTGGAGGATCCCATTATGCGGCCCTGACTTATTTTTTGCTAGTTCCTCCATCATTCATTTATCCTCCCCAACTGGAGTTGGTCTGTGGCTACCAGGTGTTAGAAGGGCGGGCTGAGACACGAACAGTCAACAGCCTCTGCCTTCGAGGATTATCGAGTCTCTTAGATCCGAAGGGAACGCACAGGAGAGAGGATGAGCCTGCCTTGGCAGACACGTAAGGAGGGCAAACTTCCTCAAGGAGGGGCCCCAGGGCAGGCTGGGAGATGGAGAAGGCAGAGGGAAGGGCGTTCCTGACAGAAAACAGGCAGAGCATGTCCGAGGGCTTGGAGTGTGGAGCAGTCGGGAACGCAGTGGACGGAGACCGTGAATTGGAGGCTGTTTGGAGATAGGCCGGCGAGAGGCTGGCGAGAGCCCAGTCATGATTTCTGTGACCAGGGATCATGCCTGGATCTTGCCCTGAGCTTAAAATACTTGCATTTTATTGTATGTAAATTATACTTCAACACAGTAGGAAAAAATGAAAAGAAAAAAAAAAAAGGAAACAGGTGGGAGACAGGCTGGGGAGAGTGTCACCTGAACAGAGAACACTTCAGAGTCTGCTCCGGTGGCTTGGCTGAGGCCACATCCTAAACAGCCCAAGTGTAGAGTGGAGAGAGCCGGATTTGGGAGTTAAATGATTTTGAAAAAAACTGTTGTATATTAAGATGACCACTTTAAAGCCAACATTAAGAAAGATGGAGGCTGGGTGCGGTGGCTCACGCCTGTGATGTTAGCACTCTGGGAGGCCAAGGTAGAGGATCACTTGAGGTCAGGAGTTGGAGACCAGCCTGAGCAAGAGTGAGACCCCGTCTCTACTAAAAATAGAAAAAATTATCTGGGCGTGATGGTATGTGCCTATAGCCCCAGCTACTCGGGAGGCTGAGGCAGGAGGATTGCTTGAGCCCAGGAGTTTGAGGTTGCTATGAGCTAGGCAGATGCCACCGCACTCTAGCCTGGGCAACAGAGTGAGACTCCGTCTCAAAAAAAATAAAATAAAGGCCGGGCGCGGTGGCTCACGCCTGTAATCCTAGCACTCTGGGAGGCCGAGGCGGGTGGATCGCTCAAGGTCAGGAGTTCGAGACCAGCCTGAGCGAGACCCCGTCTCTACTAAAAATAGAAAGACATTATATGGACAACTAAAAATCTATATAGAAAAAATTAGCCGGGCATGGTGGCGCATGCCTGTAGTCCCAGCTACTCGGGAGGCTGAGGCAGTAGGATCGCTTAAGCCGAGGAGTCTGAGGTTGCTGTGAGCTAAGCTGACGCCACGGCACTCACTCTAGCCTGGGCAACAAAGTGAGACTCTGTCTCAACAAAAAAAAAATAAATAAATAAATAAATAAATAAAATAAAATAAAAATAAATAAATAAATAAAATAAGAAAGATGGAACATCGATGATATTATTTAAAATTTATGAAAGCGCAGTCTGGAGTCATGAGCCGGTTTCTCTCTCCCCCTGTCTGAACAATGCCCAGTACATAGATTCCACGGACCTGGAGCCAGGCACCTCGCAGGAAGAGCCCGTGCGCTACCATGAAGCTTGGCAGAAGCTCTGCAGCGCACAGTGAGTAGCGCTTCTGCCTGCGGTTTCCAGGGGGTCTGGTTTGTTTTCATGAAGTCCTGTGCTTTCATGTACTCTAGTAGGAAGGAATGTACTTGCTAAAATATCTCTTAATTATTGAAAAGACTACACACCATATGATTTAAGCCTTGTAAAAATGCAGCTTACCAGAATCATTGGATCTGAAGGAAACCTAATTTTTGTGATATTGCTTACCGTAGGCCTCTATTGATGAGGCTTATTTAAAGATTTTTCATTCAGAACATGTGATGAGTACCCATCAGTAGAGTCTCATAAATCGTTTTAGGAAGCTTCCTAAATCCCCCTGGAATGTTCAGCAGAAAAAATTTTTAAAAAGGAAAAATATATGATAGTAAAAAATGAGCAAGGATTTCTGGTTTGCTGGAATAACTGAGTGTTACGGAGCTGCACGGCTGCTGAGACTTTTGGCCAGTGTGGCGGACCGAGCTGATGGAGAAAGGCCCCCTTCCTACTCAGGGGAGCATTTTAAGCCAAGAGGTAAAATAAATAAAGTATGTTAAAGAATATGAGCAACTCAGTGTCTGTGGCAAGTGCTGTAGCAGTATTACAGTTTTGTATACTGTCTTGCTTTTCACTGGTAGTGCACATTTTCTTGTGTTGCTAAGAAAAGTCCATGGTTAGGTTTGCAGTTTTTAATTTTGAGGGGTTTATGTACAGCTCACTGACAGTCTTTAGCACATGTAGTCCCACTAGCGGAACGGATGGAGTAACGTCGCGGCGTCAGCGTCCTGGGGTGGCTCCTTAGGTGGCTGCTGCAAGCTGGAATGATGAAAAAGGGTGTGTTCTCTTGTGCAGCGGCGTGCTGGTTCCAGGAGGATTCGGTGTTCGAGGAACGGAAGGAAAAATCCAAGCAATCGCCTGGGCTCGGAAACAGAAAAAGCCTTTTTTGGGTAAGGAGCTGGCCATGCACTCTTCACTCAGAGTAGGAAAGAGTAAGAAAAGGTGCCGCGTGGGGCCTATAAATAAAGCAGGGAGGTTATTGAAACGTGCAGCTCAAGTAGAAAGAAGCCTTTTTGGTTCTCTCTGGGAGAAATTCACACTTGTAAAGTGGAAAGTTGTGCTTGTGAGCTACACGCAGATGTGATGCAATTCTGAGAGTGAACTATCTATTAGGAAACCTGTCCACTGATCAAACGCAGTAGTTCGTAGTACGCAAGGTTGAGTTGCACATCCTCACTTGGCACCACAGCCGACTGTACGAAGTGATTTTGGATGCCTCCGGGTGCTGTATGTCTTAGTAATTTTCAACTTGATCAATTGTAAGTGAGAATTTAGGGAAAGGAAACTTGAATTTTAAAGTACTGAATGGAGTATTGCTTATTTCTAAAATTGGATAAGGTTGCAAAACCTGGAGTCTTCGTGTACCTTAGAGCCAGTTTTTGAAATCTACTCTAGGTAAAGTGTCACAGCAGGGGATGCTTGTTTATAGCAGGGAGTTAGAGTTTGTGATAATAATTCTGTGAACAAGCCGGGCACAGACTCCATGGCAGGCTGGTGGGAAATGTAGGAGCTGCCTTTTCAGTGGAGCTTTGTTTGTTTTTCCCTCCGCCTGGAAGGTGTGTGCCTAGGAATGCAGTTGGCAGTGGTTGAATTCTCAAGAAATGTGCTGGGGTGGACAGGTAAGTGCGTGTTAATTCCCCCTCCTGTGTTTCCTGGGGGGCGTGAAGCCCGTGGCATCGTGGGTGATGGGCAGCTGTGGGGAGGGCGGGTCTGGGCCCTCGGCACCTCGCAGCGTGCAGGGAAGGGGCTGCCTGGCTTACTCAGGTGCAGCACGGCTCCTCCACACAGGGGCGAGGCCGCAGCCGAGCAAACAGTCCTTTGGCCCTCTGCCCCTGCATTCCCTGTTCTAGAGTTGGTCTCGCTTTGATCACCATGGCTGCCATCTGGAGCTGGTGCCCAGCAAGAAGTCCCTGGCCTCAGTGAGGCTTGTGCAGTTGTTGTGAACTTGGGCTCTGGAGCGATCAGACCTGGGCTCAGATTCTGACTTTATCATTTATAGGTGACTTTAAGCAAATTACTCAGCCTTTCTGGGCCTGTGTTTCTTCTCTAAGATGGGAGTAATAGTAGTACCTACTTGACGTGGTTGTAAGAATTAAATGATGCATGTAAACCGTCCCTGGCAGTGCCTGGCAAGTAGGAAATGCTCACTGTGTATTGCTGTGTAACAGACCACCCTGAAACTCAGTGGTTTCCAGCAACAGTGAGTGATCGTTTTGCAGTATTCCATGGCTCGACTTAGCTAGCTGGTTTTGCTCCATGTGGTGGCGGCGTATCTGAGATCACGTACTCCTGCCTTGCGTTCATCCTTGTGCTTGGCCTGGTAGGGATGTGGAGGTGGTCTCCCACGTGGTGGCTCATCATTGGTTCATTCAGCCCAAGCTCCCTCACACATGGCGACCAACTAGCTTCCAAAACAACAGGCCCACTGTGCAAGCACTCATCAAGCTTGCCAGTGTGCACTGGCCAAAGCGAGTGACACGGCCGAGCCCAGCGTCAGTAGGGGAGGGGAGCACGCACGGGCGTGAATACCGGCTGTGTGGTCCGCTGGGGCCACTGATGGAGTAGTCTGCCACAGCCCGTCTGTTCTCTGCGGCCCAGCGGACAGATGCTAGATCTTCAGAAAGACCTCCTAAGTTCTATGAAAAATAAACAATGCAACCCGAAGGGATGCAGGAGCAGTCTGATTTTACAAAGCCTGAGTGATTCTTCAGTGGCCAAGTTAGGGCTGGGATTTATTTCACCTGTTTCCTGAGTGGCGTCTTCACAGTGACCCTGAGGTGGGGGTGGCTGTTTGGCAGGCACGGTGCCCTGTAGTCCTGGCTCATCACCTGCCACCTCAGAGCTGGCTTTCTGGGCTCCCTGGACCCTTTCCCAGCCCACTCCCTGCTGACTCCCAGTCAGGGTCCCAGGTGGGTGGGTGCCCTGGTGATGAGCTTCCCCTTCAGTGGAGCTCAGACCCTGGTTCAGGCCAGGAGGGGAAAATACCTGCTCTGACACAGAAGGAGCTGGACGCAGCACCGGGAACTGGGGCCTTTGCCTTTCGGTCGTCAGCGGGTTTGCCTATGGTTAGATGGTACATTCAGTAAAGGGTAGAAAGGCTATTTCAGCTGAAACCAGTTAGTTTCTGATTTAGCTACTCAGTGAGGCAGTTGAATAGGGCAGTGTGTTAGATCCTGAGAATGAAGGAAATGTAGAAGAAATAGTACTTGCTCATGTTGGAGTGAGAGGGGAGTCGGAAACAAAAGTGAAGACATACATTAAGACGGGTGGGGGCGGGGAAAAAAGACAACAATATAAAAATTGTTGTAAAGATGTATTATCTACATACAGACTTTTAGGATATGCCAATGGTTTTGATCTCCCCATTTTGTACAGCTTGACTTCCTAGAGAGGTATAGATTTAATGGAATAAATTCACCTGTGTTTGTGTGCTGAGGGTTTTATGTCTTAAAACTTCTGTCCCTAGTTTTTGTTCCAATCATTAATCCTAAACTGAGGAGGGAATTGTGATTTAGAGCTTAGCAAAGAAACTAATAAATAATCACTTTTGTTTTTAACCATTTTTGTGACACAAGTATTTTGACTTTTCAGATGCTAATTCTACAGAGTTTGACCCCAAGACCAGTCATCCCGTGGTGAGTCAAGTGTGGCACCTCCACAGGGCTCAGGAGGATGTGTAAGGGGCATTCATGAGCGTGACTGATGCTTAGCGACAGGGAGTGAGACCACGTGCGTCCATTCCAGACAACCCTGAGGTCTTGGGCTTTCAGACCGACCTCACGGGAAAACCTTTTATTTTTTCATTATGTAATTCCTCACTAATCTTTCCAATTTACCCTAGGAAGTTTGAAAGACAGGTACCAGTCCAGCCAACTACAGGGGTTTCTTGATTAAAATACTTCTCCATTTCTGCTCCCCTCAGCTCCCAGGAGCTCCATGTCGATAATACTAATTTGAAACACTTAAGCAGGCACGATTCTGTGCCAGCTGCTGTTCTCACCCCCTTACATATAGTCACTCATGTAACCCCAACCACAGTCCCGGGAAACAGGCTTTTCATTGGAGAACTGCTGGGATCTAGCACTGATTGGTGTAACGGCATCAAAAGCGTTTTCAGGCCAGCATACCTCATGTTAGATCTCGTGCCAAGGGCATGTGGCACTGCCCAGCCCACTGTATTGCTAAGGCTCACGGAGGAGGGACCGTGCCTTTTTTCATCTTTGAATCCCCAGCTCAGGGGTGACAGGCATGTAAAGGGCATTATTTTTCTCAGCATTCGAGTGTTGAGTACCTACTACGTGCTAGGGGCTGCCCTTGCCACTGAGGATGCTGTGCTACATGAGGTGGACACAGTGCTTGAGCTCAACAGCACTTGGGCAGCACCAGTGTGTTTGCCGACCTGAAATTGAACTTCGCTAACACTAAGACCTCTCGAGGGGCTGAACAAAGGTTTCAAAGTGTGGGGTTTTGGGATAAGGGGGAGCAGGGCACAGAGAAGGCCCTGGAGGTCGGAAGGCACTCGGGGCGCTGGGCTGAGAGGTGAGCTGGACTGTCCCTGCTGGGCGCCGTGGCCCACCTGTTCCACAGACACTTGCTAAGCTCCTGCTGGGTGCCCGCCCTGCCTCCCCTGCCTTTGAGCAGCTCATCAGGCTGGCAGGGGAGACAGACGTGTTATAACCTGTCTAGTCTCACATCCACGCGACTGTATTAGCCGCTCTCAGAATGTGCCACTGACAAGCCGGAGTGCTGGAGCAGGAATAATCTAAGGAGGGAGCAGCTGCTTGAACCTCTGTGCAATAAAGATTTAAAAATGAGCACTGGGAGGCATTTTCCCCTGTTCCACAATGAGAACCTACTCAAAGGCTTATTCCATTTAGCGAAGGTGATCTGTCTCCTAACACAAGCAGAGTTTTGTAGTTCATGTGTGTTTTCTGAACATCTCCAGGTTATAGACATGCCAGAACACAATCCTGGGCAGATGGGCGGAACCATGAGGCTGGGCAAGAGGAGAACCCTGTTCCAGACCAAGAACTCGGTCATGAGTAAGAGCTGCCCCGCGCTGGCCCAGCCCTCAGCTCGGCATGTCCAGGACGTGTGTCTCAGGGTGGTGCAAAGCCACTTCATTTGAGTCAACTTAAACAGATTTTATTCTAACAAAGTAATAATAGGCGCCAAAGACTTAGGGAAATTTTGGGAGGAAAATATTTGTCAAAATGACTCTATTAGATGCATTTTTTTCTTTCTTGCCCACTGGGAAAATTCCGCCTTTACTCTGTTAGCAGAGGCAGCCTGTGTCTGTCCGGAGGGTCCAGGGCAGCACAGTTTGAGAGTCACTTGAATAGGGAGATCTTTGGGGATTTTTAACCCTAATGTTCTGTGGGTTGGGGGACATCATTCGGTGACCGTGAACAAGTCGGTACAGGAGCCACTTGCAAATGCAGCGCCTGTCTGGCTGCAGCCACCGGGTGCTAACGACCTTTGATGCCTGCGATTTGAACTGCACGGTCATCAGAGGTCATTGGTGCAGCTCTTAACATGTCCCCATTCCCCGCAGTATTCTCAGGGCCTTGACTGGGTGACATATCCTGATTGTTTCCCAAGCAGTTACTAGCAGCGAAGCGCTCGCACTCAGCAGTCGTGTTTTGAGGGTGGCGGTGAACATCAGTTTCTGTTAGTTTTCCTTACTGTGGTCAGAAGGAGTCAGAAGTCCCAGAATTAGTCAAAGTTGTGCTGTTAAGAGCAGGTGACTATGGCAGAGTGGTGGAGCCAGCCTCAAAAAGGCCTGGCCGCGTTGGTGGGGAAAAGTAAACCGGGAAGCAGAGCGGGGTTGTGCGTCATTCATTCTGTGGAATCATTTCTTCACCCCCTGCATGTTTGTTTGCAGGGAAACTGTATGGAGACCCAGACTACTTGGAAGAGAGGCACCGCCACAGATTTGAGGTGAGGATTCGAGCTGGCTTCTTCCTGTTACCGGGAAAGACAGTAAGCTGAGAGGCCAACAAAATTATTTTTCATGCTTCAACAGGTAAATCCAGTGTTGAAAAACTGTTTGGAAGAGCAAGGCTTGAAGTTTGTTGGCCAAGATGTTGAAGGAGAAAGAATGGAAATTGTGGAGTTGGAAGGTGATTATTTGGGCATTTCTATTTAATGGAAAACTTAGCAGGGTTTTGTTTGCATGTGGGAAACTGTAAAAATGTATCTTATCACTCCCGACCTAACAGAATTAGGAAGCGGGGCTGTCATGTGAGGGAAAGGGTCTTGGGGATTGAGGGTCTGGAACCCTGAGAAGTTCATCCTTGTGCATGGCCTTCCCTGGGCAGCTGTTTACCTTCTGGCCACAGTTCCTCCTCCAAAATGAGAGTCTGGACCTGGTCCTCTCAAGTGAACTGCCTGGCCCAGCGGGCAGGAGTCACGGGAGCCAGGGTCTCTCTCAGGCAGGACCCTGGAGAGGAGGCGCCTTCAGCTGGAAGGGGACAGCAGTGCTGGAGAAGGGGCATCAGATTGCTCGTGCTTTGGGGTTACCTGTGCCTAGATTCAAATGAAGAAGTCATTTTCAAATAATTTTAGGGTCTGTGGAAATGCCAAACCGTTAACAAGATTTTTTCCTCTCATCTTTTACATTTTATGCATAACATACATAATGAAGCTGTATCTTTTGAATTTCTCTTGCAGATCATCCCTTTTTTGTCGGGGTTCAGTACCACCCTGAGTTTCTGTCCAGACCCATCAAGCCCTCCCCGCCGTACTTCGGCCTCCTCCTGGCGTCCGTGGGGCGGCTCCCGCATTACCTCCAGAAGGGCTGCCGGCTCTCGCCCAGGTGGGTGCACTCTTTGCCTCACTGACCGACTCCTCTTCTAGGCCTTTAGGGGGTCCCTGGGTCATTACAGCGAGGTGTCACAGTGAGTCATAAGAAAAAGCCACTGGTTCCTGGGCCGGGTGTCCTTGGATGGGGTGTCACGTGCTCCTTCTCAGGTCTGCCCAAAAGCTTCCTGTCCTTTCTCCGTGTTCCCCCAGGCTGCTCCCCACTGTGTTAGCGAGGTTCCCTCCCACCTGCAGCATCCAAGCTCCAGTGGTGCTGGCAGGGTCCTGTCTGGC
Organism: Eulemur rufifrons; assembly: GCF_041146395.1. NCBI lineage: Eukaryota > Metazoa > Chordata > Mammalia > Primates > Lemuridae > Eulemur > Eulemur rufifrons. The sequence continues at coordinate 29,129,742 of NC_090990.1, forward strand.
AAAGGACCTTTTGGTCCATGTTTAGGGGAAATCTGGCTTTTCGGGGGGGGGGGGGGGGCAGGACGGGGCGTTGCCCATTGCTCCCGTTGTCTGAAACCAGTTACTCCGAGGTGGTGTTGAGGGCGTCACGACTGAAGCGTAAATAGAGTGTGCATCTTGTAACTAGAAGAAGAAAATCCCTCCCCAGCTTCATGCTGAATACATTATGCAGTAAAGAGCCTTTCTGATTTCTGCTGTGTGCAGGCAAGTGTGCCTGTAGTGATGGTGGCTACAAAAACAGGGAAGTAAAGTGAGTTTTTGCTGGGAGATGCTGAATGAACCATCTGAATTCTGCAGGGACACCTACAGTGACAGAAGTGGAAGCAGCTCTCCTGACTCTGAAATCACTGAGTTGAAGTTTCCATCAATAAATAATGACTGATCTTGTAACGTAAGTGATAGTTTTAAGATTTAGTTTAAAAAAAAAAAATAACACTCTAGGGTTACAAGAATACCGCGTAAGTTTAGTGCTGAAATTTATCTGCCAGAGAATGAAAGTGGTGAGGTCAGTGTAGGTGTCCAGTGGACAGGCCGTCCTCCGAGTCACAGCACACCTGCCCGCCCCGCTTCGGGGGCCACCGGGGAACAGCGGTCACCGGGCAGTCGTGTCATTACTGATTGCTATATTCAGGAGCCAGTGTGGCCAACTCTGGGGGAACTGGGTTCTAAGACCCTGTTTCCTGTAGCTGTAAACTTGGAGATCTTGAAAGAGGTGACGGGTATGACAATGTGGCATTTCTCATTTTTTGCTTTCAAGCTTTCATCGGAAAGTACTTTAACACTGCTTGTGAAACAGTTTTGTATTGATTGCTGCTTATTCTGAAAATCCAAACAGTCATCGAACACTTGGAACGTTTGGCTTTATAGTAACAGGGTCTGTCGGTGTACAGAGTGCACCAGCTGTGGGCACTGCCGCGAATCATAAAAGCCCTTCAAGATAACTGAGTGGGCTGTGTTGATGGAAGTACAGAGTCTTCATCAGAAGCGAGTGGGGGTGTTGGAGTCTGTGGGTCTGGAAGGAGAACCAGAGATACGGGTGTGGTCCCACTGCGGGGACCCCACGGGTCCCTGGGCATAGGTGAGACACGCTGCCGCCCTGTGGCGTGGGCAGGGGGACCTCCCTGCACGCTGTGTACCGTATGTTCACCACCACGGGCCTCTGGTGCTGGTCCAGCGCTGGTCTGATCTAATGATCACAGCCGCTTCCCCTCTGCCCTGGCGGATTGGCCACCTGACCTGCGATAACCGTGATAGGCTGGCGGGCTGGGAGGTGAGTGAGGGTCAGCAGGAAGGCCGTGTTGCTCCCTCCAGGCCAGGTAAGCATTTAACACAGACGGACTCATTATTTCCTGACCACACAGTTTGCTGTAGGCTGTGTGACAGCGTGAGAAACTGATAAAAAAAGAAACTTTCACAGTACAGGAGGTAGATACTGGATCGATTATATGGGACTTCTGACTGCCTTACCAGTGGCACTTTTAAGAGGCTGGGTGCTGTGGAAAAAGAATGCTTGTATTAGGACAGATGTAGAAGTTGAGATGTGAGTCGTGAAAAAGTGTGATTCTGTAGGAATTATAGATTTAGCTTCTAATTATTCTTATTAGGCTCCTGTTCTGCCGTGAAAAACAGGCATAGTTTCCCATGACAGCTGACTATAAATTCTGACTTTTCTACTTCAACATGCATCTTATAATTGCTAAAACGTATTTTTTTTTTTTTTTTTTTTTAAACAGGGATGATTCTTCATGAGAGCCTTCAAACTTTGGTAGCGTTTACAGCTTTGATTTTACACTCGGCTTTCGACACTTCCTTTAAATTATGTTTTTACTAAGATTATTTTATTATAGGGGAAAGGTTTTGGGAAACTTTGTCACTTGCATGTCCCATCATGTGTCCTGGCTCCTCCTACATGGTGTTCTGCCTGCTGTGCCACCGTTTCCTTTGCAGTTCTTGAGTTTCTGAGACGAGAAGCGGCACCGAGGGTGGTTGGGGCTGGTCGAGTGCCTCAGCGATCACCTTGTTTGCCCAGCTACCTCGCGTCACTGCCTGTTGCTTTCCCGTTACAAAGTGTGCCACGGGGCCTGGATGAGCACAGAAGGATGACTGTAGCTAGTACTTGCAACGCTTGGTGCCGGGAACCTGAGGGCTGCTGGCCACTGAGAAGCAGTGAAGCCAGAGACAGATTCTCAATACTGCCCTGAGTTGTGGGGACTCTCAGTGCCAACTTTTGCTGGGTCCTCATCACCCCAATGGATGGTCAGTTTGGTGTCACGTGAAATAGCAAGAAGTCTCTCTCTCTCTCTGAAGTGTGGTCTTAAAATCTCCCTGCCTCTGGCTGCTCTTCCATTCCTGGGGCTGGGAGACACTCCTTGCATCAAGGGGTCACTTTAAAAAGAACAAAGAGTCTTTTGGGGAAACTGCCTCTAACACCCTCTCATATATAGACAGCTTTGACTCGAGGGTACTTTTTTCTTTCTGGATGGTGTTATTACTGCAGTTGAAATGCAATATAAAAGCTATTTTCTTAATGTGACATTAACAATAGGCACAGCCGTGTGCATCCTATATTCTGGCTGGACTCAGTGTATACTCTAACTTAAGAAATAAATAATGCAGAACAAGAGACGTGCTTTGTTTTCCGTTCTCTGTGCCATCTGGATGGAAAATGCGCGAGTGCCGGGCGTGCCGTGCACAGTCACCTCACTGTGAGGCCCGGCGCCCCTCCAGGCGAGCAGCCTCAGGTGAGCGAACAACCTGATAATTTGTTTACAAACTAAGAAATGAGCCCTGCTTTTAATAGGAACCAGAATTTTCCAAAAAGCCTTCAAATACAGGTTCTCAACACATAAAGAGAGCAATTAAAAGATGCGTGAGCGCTGAGTATGCTGCTTGCTGTTGGGAAAGGGGCGGGAATGAACACGTGTTATTTAGGAAGGTCTTTTCCTCTGCAGGTCACCGGACCTGGGCACTCCACATACACAGCCAGGGGGCGGCAGACTAAGACTGCTTTGTGCCCTGGTTCTTCCTCCCCCTGTAGCCTTCTGAGTGCAGGCCCAGCAGCTGAAGGTCGCTGGCCTGAGTGGTTTGTCCTCCACAGTGACATCGTGGGGTGTTGGGGACACCCTCTGGCCTCTGAGCACACCTGCTTAGGGATGAGCTGGCTGCTCTGCAGAGTCTGGAGGCAGGAGCTCAGATCTCAGGCCTGATTGCTTATCAGTCCTGACAGCCTTTACTCCTCACTGACATTTGAGACCTGGAGGTTGGGGAGGAAAATGTTTCCTTCTTGCAGCATCTGGCCCAGCCCCTACATCAGAGAGATCCAGAAAAGAACTGGGCTCTCATTTATCCTTCCACTCACTGGTCCAAGGCCAACCACCACCCTTGAGGCCCAGAAGCCGGTGTCCCTGCCTCGTGACCAACAGCGAGCCACCTTTGTCTGCCTCTCTTTCTCGTAGACAAAATATCTTCACTCACACAGAGATCTTCATGCTTGCCTTGGTACTTTGTAGCTGATTGAGCATGATTCTAACTTCCTTTCCTACCTGGCGGTCTCATCAGTCTTCATTTAATAAAAAGTCCCCAAACTGAGGGTCTGACATGCCCACTGGTGGCAGTAAGTGCTCCCACAACAAGGGGACTTGGTTAGATGTGCGGTAGCTTGGGAAAGCCTCCCAGTGATCACGTTCCTGCCCCTGCCTTTCAGATGGCCTCACTGACCAACTGTCACGTGCTGGCCACTTGCATAACGGTTCTGAGAGAAGGGACCCCCGAGTGGCTCTCGGGCTTGCAAAGCCCCACCAGCCCAGGACTGTACTAGGGATGGGGGCCAGGGCTGGACTGCACAGCCTTCCATACCCGGTGTTTACTGACCAGTGTCTGGAGGCTTCTCCCTGGTGGGAAGGCAACCCAGCAACGTGCCTCCGTGTCCTTAGAGTAAATGTCCCTTCAGTCCAGGGGATCTGGGCAGGTTCTTAGTCTGTAGCAGCTGAACTGAAGCCTGCCTTCACCCTGCCTTTATAAAAACCTGTTGTTTCTCAATAAAAGCATTTCCAAGGACTGTGAGGCCTGGACTAGCGTCTAGCATTGGGCCTGGCACGTGGAAGGTGCTCACAAATGTTACTCCTGACTTCTCGAGTAATGCATTCTTTATTTGTGTAGTTCTCAAGTAGCCTTGGTGACCCTGGGGCAGCTCAGCGGGTGGCTAACAGGAGTTTGGTAACCTGTCACGATGCACCCATTATCATATTTGGTCCCTGTGACCAGCATGAGCGGTAGCCAAGGCAGGGGTTGTATCCTGTTTGCTAAGTGGGAAAACCAGGTCTCAGGGCAGTTTTATTTTATTTTATTTTTTTTGAGACAGAGTCTTGCTGTCGCCCCAGGTAGAGTACATTGGTGTTACTGTAGCGCACTGCAACCTCAAACTCTTGGGCTCAAGCGATCCTCTTGCCCAGCCTCCTAAGTAGCTGGGACTACAGGAGTACACCACCATGCCCGGCTAATTTTTCTATTTTTAGTAGAGACAGTGGTCTCACTCTCGCTCGGGCTGGTCTTGAACTCCTGAGCTCAAGCAATCCGCCTGCCTCAGCCTCCCAGAGTGTTAGGATTACAGGTGTGAGCCACTGTGCTTCCCTTCTGAGCAGTTTTAACTGGTTAGGAGATGTCACCTGGCTGGTGAGTAGAAGGGCTGGGGTCCCAAATGGATGGGCCAAGGGCCCCTAGACCAAGGAAGTTTTAGAGAATCAACTGAAATATGTTCCATGGGACCCCAGTCCTGTGAAATGCCCTGTTTGACAAGGTTAAATGCATTTCTGGTGGCTCACACCCCAAAGTTAGGAGTATCCTTGATTGTTTCATTAGCAGATACTGGGTATCTACCACATGGCAGCCATACCAAATCCCTGTCCCTCAGAGCATGCATTTTAGTGGGGGAACACCACATCTACACAGTGTGACTGTCCTACGGAGAAAAAAGATGGAAACAGGAAAGGGAGGAATGGCTGTGCTGGGAGGTCGTGTAATTTAAAAAAGGACGGGAGGAAAGTTGAGCATGGACTTGAAGGTAGAGAGGAAAGGAAGCAGGAGCCATGCAGCTATCTGGGGGGAGTGTCCCAGGCAGGGGTAGCGGCCAGTGCAAAGGCCCAGAGGCAGGCGTGCAAATGAGACAAGCTGGTCAGTGTAGGTGGAATGGCTTGTGCAAGGGGCAGAAGAGGTTAAGGTCAGGTGGGCTGGTCGTGGAGAGCTGTGTGGGCCACTGTTGGGCTTTTGATGAGATGGGGAGCTTGGGGGGCTTTGGGTGCCAGGCACAGCATGGTCAGACTGGCTTTCCAGTGCCTGGCTTGGCTGGTGGAGACAGCAGGGGAAATGGCCAGAGCAGAAACCCTCTCCTGTGGCAGGAGGGGGCTTGGAATGGGAGTCAGACCCTTCCTGTGCAGGTGCTGCTCTGCCATAGCCAGCACAGATGACAAATGGCCCTGCCCCCTGCCCATTGTCATTGTCTTAGGTGAAGCGGCTGAAGCAGAGGTATAGCACTTTGCCCTCTGGCTCCTGGTCTTTAAGACAGAGCTGGACTGCAGCCTGGCCGTCTGCCCTTCTCCCCAGCGCCCTGCGTCGTAGGGGCCCACGGCTGGTGGGCTGGGCATGGCACTCACGACCCAGCAGCGTCTGACCAGCTGACCAAGTGTCCGAGTAAGAACCATTGTTGCCCTAGGCACGTGCAATTTATTAGGGAGCTTTGACAGCCACAGGTTCCGTCAAGTCCAGGGTGGGGGCTGCAGGGTGGCCTGCCTGCCCTGTAACCACAGTCACCAAATGTGTCTCACCATCTGCAAGGGGCTCCAGGATGACATATCCTTTTTGGCACTGTCTAGCCAACTGGAGTCACAGACCCCACCCTGGGCCAAATGAGCATTTTAGGAAGAGGGACAGTCCCTTCTAGCTCAGCCCTAGGGTAACTCTGGCCAAGGTTTTACAAGTTCTTATCGAAAGTAAGTTTCCTCGGAGATAGTGCTGAGAGCAATTTCTTAGCTGCACAGACCAGGGTCTGCTCAGGGTTGAAGCCACGTGGGGACCAGCCGAGGTGCAGTGTGGAAGGAGCTCTGAGTGGCCCAGATGGGTTTTATTGGTAGGACTCGGGCGGAAGCAGGAAATCCCTGCAGCTCCCTGCGGAGGGCGCAGCGCCGTCCCGCCCGCTCGCTGGCGCCCTCACAGGACGCAGCAGGTGCAGGACACGGGCCAGTGCCGCCGCAGCTGCTGCTGGAGCTGCTCCTTCTCCGCCGTCAGCACCTTCACCTTCTCCTCCAGCCTGCCCAGCTCCACCATCCACTTCTGAGGACGTCGTAGAAGCAGATGGCTGCGCCGACATCGTCCCGGGCCAGCCCACCCTCCCGCCTGGGCTTGAACTCGAGGAGGCAAGGCCCAGGGAGCCTGGGGGCCTCTCAGCTAGGTGGGGACCAGGTCCCTCAGCCATTTTGCCCCCGTGACCATGTCAGCCCTGGGGGTCTGGAGAGAAGGTTGCCAGTGTGCCAGGCCTGGGGAGGGAGGCATCCTCTGCAGCCTCTCCCTCCGCCGGGCGCCCTCTGCTTTTCCACCACCCGATGTTCCCCTCTTGAAAGGCCTTTCCTTGGGGCTGTTCCAGCACCCCTGCCTCCTTTCTTTCGGCCCGCCCTAAAATGCAGTACATAGCCCTCGGGGTTTCCTGGTGACTTCCAATATTCAGATCTCCCAGCTTCCTCAGCCACTCAGGATTGAATGCCTTAACCTCCCACGGGGGCCATGCAGGCACCACGGGAAGTGGGATGCTGTATAGATTTTTAAGAGGAGAGCGCTTGGGCCTCTCCCCATCGGCCACTGAACAGTGGAGTGGGGGGATGTTACTGGGGTAATTTTAATTCCACCCCTCCCATGTATTCATGGGGTGACACTGGACCCAGGGAAACGCAAGGGCTTGCCCAGGACTGCTTGGTGAGTGGCCAAAGGGCCTTGGGGTCAGCTTGGCCCCACCGCACCTGCCCCCTCGGCTTCCTTACCTGCCTGCACCACTCTTGGATGGCGCTGGCGGACAGTGGGCCCTGGGTGCTCCCCTCGCGCCGCAGGAACACCTCCCCCTGGTCTGTCTGGTAGAGCTGGGGCTCGCCCTGGGCCTTGGGGGCGTGCACGGCCAGGCGGATCACCTTGGGAAGGGCAACAGCAGCTCTGGCAGGTGCTGCACCTGACAGTTGGTGCCCCTAACCCGACTCAGACCTCATTGCTCTCCGAGTCTGTAGGGCAGCTTGGGGCTGGCGCAGGGGCTGCCCCAGCCTCTCCTCCGTGCCCTGCTCCACCGCTCCTGGCCCCGGCACACTCCACAGAGTAGCATGGGCCATCGTCTTGTGATGACAGATGACAAAACAGACCCAGAGGCCCTCCCGTGCCGCAGGCTCACCTTGAGGGGAACACTGGTCGTGGAGGTGCTGACCACAGGGATGAAGGTGAGGGTGTAGGCGTCGGGAAAGACCTGGGGCTTGAAGCCCTGCAGGATGGAGTCCACCAGCAGGCGTGTGCGGTCCTCATCGCGGTGGCTGCAGCGGATGCCCTGCACCAGGCCGCTGTCCTCCACGCCCACGAGCAGGCTGCCGCCCTCGCTATTGAGGAAGGCGCACACGTAGCGCCGCACGTGGTGCTTGAAGGCCAGGTTCAGGTACTCGCCGCCGCCCCGCTTGAACTCCATGTTGCGTGTCTCACTGCCCAGGAAGGCGCCCTGGAAGAGCTGCTCCTGGCCCAGGATCTCCTGGTGCATGATGGCACTGTCGGAGCAGACGCCACTGGGCCGGCTGTGGCAGCTCTGCTGCTGCCGGGCCCGGGACCGTTTAGGCGACGTGGCTGTAGGCCAGGCAGGCACTGGGAGGCCGGAGTCCGGGCTGGGGCTGGGGCTGGGGCTGGGGCTGGGGCCTGGACTCAGGCCACTGTCCTCCTCCTGCTGGGGTGGGGATCAAAAGCAGGGTGTATGGGTCCAGGCAGAAGTTGGGACCCTCAACTTTGAGACAGACTGCGAGAACCCCCAGCGGCAGCCCGGTCTGGGGTCCAGCCCCCACAGGCATCCTGATACCTGCTCCGCTAGGCTGAGGAGCCCAATTCTGCCCACCCTCCTGCAACCAGGGCGAGAAACCCTGCTGGATCAAAGGTTCACACCAGCCACTGCTCCTTCCCCTGCGGGCTGGGCTCTCGTCCTAGCTGAGCTGTGGGTGCCTGCTAGGTAAGAAGAGGTTTCTGCTCCCTGAGGCTGGGAGCTGGGACACCTGTGGGCCAATCTCTTCCCACTTGGGTTGCAGACAGGCCTGCAAGGCCCAGGACCAGATGATTTCAGGAGGTATCTCAGCACCCTGAGTCCGCTGTGACAGAGCTTCAGGCCTCTGAATTGAGAGGGGCTCCCAGAGCACCGCCCCCTTCCTGATCTCTCTGGAACCTTGGCCCACCACTTTCCAGGCTACTGAAAATTCCCCCCGAATCTCAACTCTCCTCTGCTTCTCCTGAGTCCCCTTCCGGGGTTTCTGCCCTGCTTGAAGTCTCTGGGCATGAGCCTCCTCACGGCCACTTCCCAGCCTGGGCCTCCCCAGCCAGCCCCTCACTGGTCTCCACACCTCCAGGCTTCCCCCTTCCCAGCCACCCTCCTCACTGACCCTAAGTGCCAGTCGGATTGTCACTGCCCCTCACAGCCCTTTCCTGAGTGTGCGCTGGGGCACAACCCTACTGGCCCTGCAGCTCCACAGAGAAGACAAATTTATCAGTCTTAGAAACCGGAAAATTGTCATACAAATGTGACATCAGGCACGTGTTGAAACATGAGTCACAGAACTGTTTAGTTCTGCAACAGTTTAAACACCATGGGTTTTCACCCCGAAAGAAGAAAAACCAAGATCGTCTGACTCACGGAGTGACCTGCCCTAACTTCCCACCCCCCAATAAAGCCCCCTGCTCTGCCTTGGTCTACAGCCTTGGTGACCTGGTCCCCACCCTCTGGCCTAGCTCCTTCCTCAGTTCCCCCTACAGCCTTCATCCTGAGCTCCAACGACAAGAAATGGCTTGTCCTTCTGCAAACGCAACATCGCCCTTCACCCCCAGGGCTCTTTTGCATGAGCTGTGTCCCTTGCCTGGAATGTCCTTCCCCCGAGTGCCTGTCCAACTCCCTGAGTGCCAGTTGGGGTTTCACTTCCCCTGTGAATTTGTCCCCAGAGAGCAGTGTGAACGCTTTCTGTCCTCCCACAGCTCCGAGCACAGCCACCTCGCAGCTCTGTGACCAGCTGTATCCGGCTCTGCCCACAGACGCAGGGCTCCCGGAGGGCAGGACCTGGGCCTGTAACCTGCCTTCCTCCTGGCACACAGCGGGCATGTCTGCCAACCGAGCAAATGGGCGGGGCCAAGCAGAAGTCAGGACCCCTGTGTAGCCTATGGCCTCCCAGGCCCGGAGGCTGAAATGTAAAAGAACTCAAGGAGGAGGCCACCCTTTGGCCTTTCTTCATGCAAGCACCGGGGCAGGAGTCGCACTGCAAGGCCCAGTGTCCCTCTGGGCGGAAGCTGGCAGTACCACCTCAAGCCATGGTCATTTGAGTAGCAGCCCCCAAGTCGGCAGGTTTGTCTCCACTCCTCAGACGCCCCTCCACCCCCACTCTGCAGGCCATTCACACCCGGGCCTGTCCCGCAGGGTGAAGCGTTGGGGCTTGCTTGGGGAAAGTCCCACTTACCTCTCGGCGGTTTAAGGGCCCCCGGCCCTCACCCACCACCAGCTCCTTCCCGTGCGCTGCCAGCTCCTTGAGGATCAGGTGCTCCTCCAGGGCCATCCGCAGGCGCCAGGGGAGGGAGGCCAAGGCGGCCTTGTGGGTGGCCACCTGCACCAGTGCGTAGGCCTTGCGCGGCCGCCTCACCACCTCGATATGCTCCCGCGCCACCGGCAGCTCAAGCCGCTCCAGGGTGTCTCGCAGCAGGCAAGCGAGCACGGGCACTGAGAACTGGGGGTTCAGATGTCCCACATAGAGAGTGTGCATTCTGGGAGCCGCCTGGAGGCCCGAGTCCTTGGGCAGGGACTCTTCTCGGGGGAGCTCTTGTAGAGGCTCCTCACCCCGGGGCTCCATGAGGGGCTACCACACCTGTGTTTACACTGATCTCTTCCTGGGGATCATGGGAGTGTCCCTCAGCAGGGGTTCGGGGACTCCTCACTGCAGGCTGCTCCTCCCAGGGCCTGGACTCGCCGCTTGGCCCAGGGCCTTCCAAGGGACTCAGGGCGCCAAGGCTCCTGGGAGGCTTGCAGATTGGCAGAGCCGGGCAGGGCCAGAGAGAGGGAGAGGGAGAGCACAGAGGGCCGGCAGGAAGGGGCCTGCCACCCACCCAAGGCCTAGGACAGGAAAGAGGAGTCAGGCAGAACTGAGCCAGACACAGCCTGTGAGGAGACAGAGGTTTGCCCAAAGGGGCAGAAGGGACCAGAACTCAGGTCTCCGAGGGCCCCACAGTGTCCTCCCAATGGCCCCAGGGGTCCTGTCTTCTCTCCCAATCCACAGGCCAGGGGCCTCTTGGTCCCCTCAGGGTCCTGCCCACCGGAAGATGGCCTCCGGGCACCAGCGAAACCTTTTCAAGAGGGCCCTTTGGAGAAGAGGCCTTAAGCCCGGACCCTCAGGACTGCCCAGCAGCCCCATTGCTGGAAACTTGTCAGGGCCGGGTCAGAAGGTTCTGGAGCAGAGGTTCTCACGCTTGTGGCACACTGACGAACGTATGGCCCCTCCCCAGAAAGATGGCCTTTGCATTTGTACACATAACGTGAGGACACTCACAGACCCTAAGAACTCCCCATCTAGACTGAGTCCACCATTTTTGATCCAGAGAGCAGAAGTGAGGAGGGGCAGAACAGGGGTTAGAGCTGGGGCTTTTGCACCCTCTGCCCCCAGGCCAAGGAGCCTCACTCCTGAGCTAAGGGTGTGTGGGGTCGTCCCTCTACTGATGACCCCACATACCCAGCCTCCGGTTTGCATGGTAGGTACCCATAGTCTGCATCTTTTCGATAGAGTCCTTGAGGCAGACAGGGCCTGCGGCTACCATGGCTGAGGTCGGGCATTCAGGTCAAACAGAATAGGAGGAAAGGGGAGGCCTATGACCATCATGTCCTGATGGCTCCTGGGGGAGCACGGGAGGTGCCTGCCCTGAGCTCCCACAGCCCCCTGACCCCTGGCCAGCAGCTCTCGGGGTACTTGGGGGATTGGCACGGGGGCAGTAAGAACCAGGGTTATAGGAAGTGGGCGGGGCCTGTGCGGCTTCCTCTGTGATCTCATGAGGGCCAACAATGCCTTCCTGGCCAGCCTCATGCAGACAGGAAACTCCCCAGCTCCCTGTGGACCCCACCACACTGGAAGCAGATACACCTGCCCACCCACCTTGCAGCTTGGCCACGGGGCTCCCACTCTCCGACAGCTTCCAGGACCCAGGGGCTGAAGACGTTCCCTCCATCCATAACATCTCTCCAGGCCCCAGTGCCCACACAGGCCACCAGTTGCCACCTCTTTCAGTCCTGTCACCTACAGCCTCCACCTCTCTCTCCAGTCACTAATCCCAGGCTCCACTGAGCACACTGCCAGGCCCACTGACGGATCAGAATGCAAGCGGCGGGGTCCAGGGCTCCCCCAACACCAGGCCCTTCTCTACGCCAGAGACAGAGGCTGCCGTCCAGAAGAGCCCTGAAAAATGGGTCAAGCACTGCCATCTCCTTGGAAGGACAGGGTTACCTGCTGTTTGATGGGAACCAAGACATGGGTGGTACACAACTTTTATTAATGCATTAGCTTTTATTACTCTGTTCTTGGACAGGTGGGGGCTGGGGTACGTGCTGTTCATCTGCGGCCCACACTGCTTCTGGAAGCCCTGACGGGGGACAGTGAGGATGGAGGCCACAGGCAGATGCTTCAACTAAGGAAGCTGTTTGACATCGAAGAGAAGCTGCTTTCCTTGCAAGCAGCCATTCTGAAGATGTTACTGAATGTTCCTGTAGGGACTGAGGGAGTAGCTTGGTAGGGAACTTGAGAAAAGAGACTATGGTGGAGGCAAGGGAGAGGCCCAGGTCCCAAATGGTGGCAGTGTGAGGCTCTGGCGAGTGGCCGTCAGGTGACCTCTCCTTGCCCTCCGTTGAAGGAAGCCAGGTGGGCCTCAGCTGTGACCGTAGCTCTGAGTCAAGGAATGATGGCCCTGAGCTCCCCATGCTCTCACCCTTCTCCCTCAAGCCTTTCTTGTTTCTGCCATCCATGAGCTGCTCTCGCAGCAGCTGGACAGCTGAGGCTGTAGTTTTGAGAGGGTCAACTCAAGTCGTGCTGAGGTTGAGTAGTGCAGAAACAGACAGCTGGCCAGGAGAGGCCTGCAGATGAAACACCTGAACACAACCAGAGGTGTCCCCCCTACTTATCTAGAGACCTTGCTATTGGGTGGCTGTTCTGCATGACATTTCCCAAACTGACTTGAGTGCTAAAACTTCCCCACTCTCACTGGCCATCTCTTTAAGGCACTCTATATGTATTTCTCTGGAGCCTTTAACAGCCTTATGTGGGCTGGACATCAGTTCCACTTCTTTTGGGGGTTGGGGGTAAAACTGTCTTTCATTGTAAGCACTGAGTACATTTACAAAAAAATTTTAAATACAGAAGTGAATTGCAATATAATAGACTTATTTACAGCATCTCGGGCTTTCTAGTAGTATTAGAAAGCACAGGTGCTCTGCAGGCAGCTCAGAGTGGCGAGTCTGGGGCTGTGGGACAAGCAGCCCTGTCGCTCCTCCTGCTGGATGTCTGGGACCTTACTGACAAACTGCATTTAGCACTGCAGGGAAAACCCTGGAATTTAAGGCTGCTTATGAAAGTGAGGTGGGGCATAAAGATGAAGTGCAGAGACATGCTGTGGAATGCCTCCTTTCATGTTATCTGGACGGGGTCCACTTGGTGGCCCACACGGCCATGATCTCTGAAGCCGTATCATGACAGGTGTCTGCCTTTTTGTCTGTCCCCAGCTCCAAAATCATAGTCTTTGCTAATTTCCCAGGGAAGCCAGTCAAGGAGCAGAGGGGCAGGGAAGGGGCATGAACTCAGCCACATGTGGGAGAGGACGTGGGTGTTAAAGAAGAGCAACTCTGAGAAGGGGTGTTGTGGATGCAGCCTTCAGGGTCCTGGGCCCATGTCACCCCTGCTTCATACCACCAACTGCCTGTAGATTCAAGCCTGACTTCCGGCAGGATCTAGCCCCAGCCACCACGGGGTGTCTTTGAGACCACAGTGGCTATGGCCGTGTCTGTGCTCTGGGTACTGCTGGCTTCTGTGAGCATCTGCAGTGGCTTTGGTATTGCAGGCACAACACCTGGCTGTGACTGTCCCTGGGCTGGAGGTTTCAAGCTGAGGCCACCCATGAGCTGCTCTCACAGGAATGTGGGAGTGAAGGAATGTGGCGGCAAGGCCAGATCCAGTGACTCAGGGTATTAGGGTAAAGAGGCTGCAAAAAGCCGAGGGCTGGCGAGGGGAGGAGTGTCTGGACTCGCTTCTTCTCAAGGTTTTCCACGTTTTTATTTTTGGTGGTAAGCAGAGGTGAGTCACCTTCAGGCTCTTCCAGGGAGCATGAGGGCAGAAACAGTGTGTCCACTTGGCCCACCAGTGTCACACTCGAGAGAAGGACATCAGGGAGTTCCACAAGGAAGCCAACGAGGAGTGTCTGGACAATGGAGGAAGAGTGGAGGGCGGATGTGGACCATGTGGCCAGCAGGCAGGGAGGAGCCAAGGATGAGGAGCGCGTAGAGGGTTCCAGAAAAATGACCTACCCTCCTTTGGATTCAGCCTTAAGTGGAGCCTAGACTCTCAGTTACCTCCTGAATGCCTGGTGTTTCCCTCCTGATCTCAGCACAGTCAACGTCATCTCCCCATCATGGCGTTGAGGGTGGGCACGTGAAGCTGATGCCACGAGGCCTCTGTCCCCCCGTCCTGCTTTCCCACACGCCTTCCCACTTCGTGGCTGCTGGACTGCTGGGGCCCAGAGTGGTCTCTGTGCACTGCAGCACGTGTGCACTGGGCCTGCCTGAGGCCACTTCAGCTGCGTTTGATGACCCTGGGTCACTATTAGAAGGCTTGGCTCTGGAATTATTTCAAAAGTTGAGGGTTTTTTTTTAGACATTCAGTTCTGACCCAAGAGGTTAGGGCAATATGAATAACGGGTTAAATCCTCTCCCTTCCTGCAGAACTTGACATTTGGTTACCTTTCTAGTTTTTTTTAACCCTGGAAACCAGATAAAAGTGAAACATTAATTGTTCAGGGCAACATTACTCATGGTAAAAATGATCCCCGATTGTAAATTATCTGGACTTGGAGTTCAATGTATTAACTATAAACACTTGCTAAAATGCCACAACTTTGGGCTTGCTACCGGTAATGACTCAACCGGGCATTTCCCTGGCGGAGTTGCTGGAAGCTATGCCTATTGAGTTGCTCAAAGAGGTATTAGCTCCTTTGGGGTATGAAGTCTCAAAGCCAAGGAAAGCCCCATTTTTTCCTGAATGTCTCATTTCCTTGTACCTGAACTGTCACCTGGGCAACCAAGGGGAATAGCTTCTGATGACTGGGCTCCGCAGGGACTATCCTCCTCACCATGCTGTCCTGCTGGCAGGCTGTTTCCTGTCGGCCAGCCTTCAAAGTAAACTCCACGCCCAGCGCTACACAGCCTGTGGAGTCCTGAGTCTGAAGGTAGCTGGATCTAAGACAGGCCCCTGGAGGGAGCTGTAAGCAGTAGGATGTATTGTACCCCTTAATAGCTATGGAGTTGTAGGCAAGTAACTTAATCTCTAAGCACCTCTGAAACTGGGGTAACACAGTAGTTGCTGTAAGGTTGAAATGAGATAACGTACAGAAACAACCCAGCACCATAAGCCCTCAAAACAACGTTCGTTATTAAGTTACATACTTTCGGCGACAAGAGGGTGTAAGGCAGGGTGGGTGCCACTTCGCTTCACAAGGTCCAACCTTGTGGCACGTCTGGCCAGCATACATGTGCCACTGTTACCTTCAGTTCCTCTGTCTCCTGGGTGAGGATCCCATCTGCTGTTAAGGCTCAGCAAGGCCTCTGTGAAAGTGCCCTGAACGCACAGCACAGCCTACCAGAACCCAGGGGCCGGGAGTCTGCAGAAAATGGGGGCCTGTTCTGGTTTGGCAGCCTTGACCCTGATTGCTTCACAGTGACTATGTGAGAACCTCTCGGTGGCCAAGTAGAAAAGATAAGTTAGTCATGATGTCAGAGCTGCCAGGGCCCTTAGGAATCTCATCCAAACCTCCCATGGCCAGATGGGGCCAAAGAAGGGAAATGACCCCACGAAGCTTCACGGCAAATAGGTGTACCACGTAGAACCTTACCCTGGGAGTCAAATGCCTACTTTGGCACTTCCTGCCTGTGTGACCTGAGCTTAAGTTTCCTCATCTATAAAATGGGTTTGTTGTGAAGATTAAGTGAGATAATTCTAATTCACGTAGAGCAGCTTATGTGGCACATAGTGACACACAAGCATTATTATCAGGTTATACTGCACTGAGCTGCTGCTCCCTACACCTGCTCTTCCTCCTCCTCTTCCAAACACCCCACCCCATTATAAAAAGGGATATATGGCCCTGAACTTGAACAACCTGGTCCCTGGTCAGAACAAAGGGTATAGGGCAGGCCCATCATGGCGAGGCTGGTCTGCATCTCTCATCACCCCACGAGGATGAGGATGAAACCCAACCAGGGAGGCTCTCTGGAGTTACTGACCCCAATATTGCTCCTTCCTGCTCTGTCTGGCTTTGCGTGGCTGCTGCACTTACCATGGTCTGGCTGCGCCCAAGCAAAGCCGTCTGAGGGCAGAGACTGGACGCACACACTGTCTTTCCAGGGGGCCTCCTCGATGCTGGGACCCCAGTGGGCATTTGGAAGTCTGTTCTTTAGGGACTGCTGGAATTAGAAGGATTCTTAAGGATAATCTTGTCCAAGATCCTCATTTTGTATATGAGAAAACTAAGACCAAGAGAAAGGGAGCGACCTGACCATTGAGTGCATAGTGATTTGGCTGCCAATTGATTAAAAAGACACTGGCATCTATATTGGTTTTTATTTATAAACAAATTGACATAAAATAAGTCCAGATGGCAGCGGGAGCAGCTGTGCTGCTGACTTGCTTACGAGGAAGCATATGGACAGCAGAGTGGGTGGAGACCCTTCCCTCCCACCCACCTTAGGGCCTCCTTGGCCTAAAATCACTGGGCCCATCTTTTTCGGCAGCAATTCTGGCCAGAGCAAGGAGCTGTGGTGGGTGACAGTAAGGGGCAGGGGACTCTCATTCCCGAAGATGAGGCCTGGGGCTAGAAAGGTCCCAGGAGGGAAAGACAGAGGAAGGTGACAGGGACCTATTCCTCACCATACCGAGTGATGTGGTTGAGGCGTTATGTGTCTGTCCATTCCAAAGAGAAAATGCCCTAGAGCTGTGTCCTCTGAAAAGGGGCCGCGCCTACGTGGAGAGGGCCTCTCTGGGACCGGGGCAGGGCAGTCTCCCTCCTCCTGAAACCCAGTGTCTGGTGCGAGAGGAGTATTAACTAGAGGGTTTGCCCAAGTGCCAGAAACAATAAATTAACAGTAAGAAAAGATCTTTTTTTTAAAAAAGGTAGAGGTCTGCACCATGAGTTTAGAGTCTGGGGATCTGGTGAGAAGGCAGGGGCTGTGGGGCGACGGGGGGCCACACCAAGCCCAGGCGGTGGCTGGGGGCCTGGGTGTGAGTGTCAATTCAGGGACCCGTCTTCCAAGGCCCTAGAGTTGGCCTCTTCCTCCAACGCTGTGAAGGTGTCCAGTCTAAATTCCTGGTGAGAGGCTGGCCAGGTTTCAGAAATAAATAGAGGGGACCGCAGAGGCACGGCAGGCCTGAGGGGAAGAGCAGCGCCAGCCCTGGGCCCCACACTCTCCCCTCCTCAGTCCTTCACGGAAGGACATATCGCGGTAGGAGAGGGTAGCAGTGGTGGCTCCGCACAGCCTCCTAGAGTCCTGAGGTGGCCTGGAACCCCACGGAGGCGCCTGGGAGTGGGCTGACGGCCCTCCTTCCTGGAAGAAGAGTGCCCCCACCTGCTTGACCACTCTGTTGTTGAGGCTGCGTCTCTCCGTTCAAAACTTGCCCTGCTTTAGCCGGTCGATGTGGTAGGAGAGCTTGAGTGCGGGCCCCAGCTTCAGACCCATGTACTTCATCATCATGTCACTGCGCAGCAGCAGCAGGGCCTTGCCGTCGATCTCCTAGGGGGTGGGGAGGTGGGCAGAAGTGGAGGGGGAGGCTCCATCAGAGTCCGATGGAAGGACACCCATGGAGGTGCCAAACACATAAGAGTCCAGTCTGGTTAACCTGCTGTGACACTGAAGCCTACCCGTTCTCCTTACCTTTTGTCCCTAAGTGTCCCTCCTTCTCAAACATCTGCTGCTGAACCCCCCAGATTAGGTTCTCCACACACACTGTACCACCTCCCTTCTCTGCTGCCTGGGAGGCAGTCTCCCACCCTCCCAAACCACTGAGGCGCAGCTCAACTCCAGCTCGCCCAGGAAGCCTCCCCAGTCAGTGGGCCTATTTTTGTATTGTCATCAGTGGTTTTTATATTGACCTTCAACGGTTATTCTAGGAGTCACTGTCTTTCCTGAGCAGCAGAGACCCCTCTGTGTGAGCTAGGCTCAAAGAGGCACATGCTGAGCAGCTGTGATCAAAGAGCCCCCTCCACGCCCATCTGGCGTGAAGGACTGAAGTGACCACAAAGGGAGCAGACCTGCTCTGCTACCCACAGGGAGGACAGCACCAGCAGCAAGGGCCGTGGGAAGCAGGTTGGAGGCTCAGATCAGGACTATGGTTACAGCAGGGGGGTCAGGAGCCATCCCTGGCCATGGAGCCAAATGGTCACTTGAATAGATGCTGGGAATTCATGGAGGGGAAGCAGATGACGGGGGACCGATGAGGGTGGAGAGTTGGGGGTCACCTGGCAAGGGACTCTTTAACTTAGGCTGAGGCCCCTGATTTTCACACCAAGGCAGGCAGATGGGAGAGCAAGCACTCCTGGGAAAAGAGATTGAAATCCCTGTCCCTGGAACTGAGTACCCCAAGCCACCAATCCAGTAGCAATGAGGCTGTATCACATCCTACACTAAAAGAGTGAGCTGAACACAGTGTCTGATGAGGTCTGTTTGAGACCCAAGATTCTGTTTTTAAGTATTTATGACGTCTCCTGTGTTTAGTTTCAAGGGACCTGGAACAAATACGTAGCCAATGCCCTTTCAGAGCCTACATGTTGCAGAAGCAAAACTCCCAGTGAACCTGGGAGAGGTCAGGCAGGGGCACCTACGTGTTTGCGAAAGAGGTCAGCGTGGGGTCCAAGCTGAGGATCAGCTTCCCGGACAAACTGCATCACGTCCTCGACTGTCCATGAGGAGGGGTCCCGGCCACTCAGTCGAGAGGCATCCCGGCTTTCCAGGTATCGGTCCGACCCTGCAGGACAGGAGGGCACCTACCATAACAGGTGGGGACTGGTTTGTAAATCCCCACCACTCTCCTTGGCACATCTCACTGGCCTTACAGGTAATGCTCACAGCAGTGCTAGACCATGAGCAAAGGAACTGCAGACAGCCTAGGGAGGGAAGAGTTTTTCCACAAAGGGAAAGTCAAATCTTTGTTATTTAAGGGTAGCTTTGATTTTTGGAAATAATCAGAAGAAATCTTGCACGGAGGCTGTGATTCAGTCTGAACCTGAGACAGTGGTACAAGACGGTAAAGGGATTACTTGGGTTCAGTAGGGGCTGGTGGGTGGGGCTGCTTTTGCCTTGCTCTGGGGGACTATTTCTAGACAGACCCTGGTAGCTGGGCAAAATTAGAGACAAATCTTTGGTGTGGGGGGAGAAAAATGTGGTAGATAATACTCTGGATTCTCTCCCAGTGCCTGGAGAATTAGCTGACCTCCCTACAACCTGACACACTAAGGTAGAAAACACTGTTTGCTTGGCGGCCAGGAATCTCAATGGTAATTTAGTGCTATGCTAAGAGCTTTTATCTCAATTTTGGCTCAAATATAACTCCTCCCCTTTCCCCTGTGGGATTTAGGATCCCTGTATTTTTATCATCATCTGTCACAGATCTCTTGCATGTTTTATCCCCTCTGCCCGGAATATGTCTCCTGTCCTTTCAATTTCTCCATTTTTTTGGGCTAACTCCTCCTTACCTAAGCAGGTGTTGGCTTTGAGGACCAGTTCCCTTATGAAACTTCTGGTCCAATCTGGAAATAAATGGTCTCACAAAGCATTCAGCATATCTCTTAGTTATAGCTCATTCTGTACACATTTTCCTACCATCAAACCACCTAGTAATCTATTCTCCATAATGCAACCAAAGGAACCTTTAAAAAGCAGTAACTGAATCACGTCAATATCTTCTAAAAACTCAATGCAATGGCCTCCCATTGCACATGAAATGAAATCTGAACTCCTTCCCATGCTTACCATGGTCTGCGAGGCCTCCACTGGGAGGCCCTGCCTACCTTTGGCCTCGTTTCACACTCTGCACCCACCTCCCCTCCCAAATCATCCTTTACTCGCCATGCTACAAACACACTAGCCTTCTTTCTGCTTCTTGAATAGGCCAAGCTTTTATTCTTTGACTTGCAATTTCCTCTGTCTAGAACGCTCTTTTTCCATCTTTTCATGCCTAACTCCTTCTCAACATTATGGTCTCATCTCAAATATCAACTCCTCAGAGAGGCCTTCTCTGATCTCCTGGTAAAAGTACCCAATTACCCACATAATCATTCTCAATCCAATTACCCTAGTTTTTTTCTTCCACAGCACACATCACTACCTAATTTCATGTATTCTTTATTTTATGTTTATGATCTCCTCCCTATAGAATGTAAGCTCTGTCTTGTTCCCTTCTATGTCTCTCACATAAAAGAGGGCCTGGTCTGTCATAGATGTTCAAACACATTTGTTAGATAAATGAATGATCATATAAAACAGCTACTTATGTATTTTTCTGTCTCCCCAACCAGACTGTCTTATTGAGGCAGGGTTCTTGCCTTGCTTATGTTTATGTCTACATCCTGAGCACCACGAGATGCCCTGTCAGACAACTACCAAGTGGCAGAGCTAACACACCTGTGAAAGTAGAAAGGTATAATCTTTAACTATCTCCTGCAAAGGCTAAGTATCTCCTCCCATTTTCCTTCATTGTGGGTCCCAATCTAAAACTTAAAGCATACTTTGCCTAGCCCAGCCCAGCACAGCCCAGCCCCTGCTTTCTGGGGAAGAGATTCTAGCATATTGTCTTTCAAGCTTGCAGCTGGGCACTGACCAGACTGGGGAGAAGTGTGCTACCCTAGCAAGCAGGGGCTGTTCAGATTACAGCCACAGAAATCCCAATGGCTTCTGGGAGGTGTTAGTAGACAGGAAGTTGAAGGGGGCTCTATGAGCCAGTCAATTCTCCCTGACCTAAAAGTGTACTGTGATGCTAAGAGAGAAACCAACTGCAGAGACTCTGGAGAGCAGAGAGAACACACACGGAGAAAGTGTATATGCATGTGTCTTCTTGGACCATCTTAGCTAATGCCTCTAATCAGGGGCTAGGAATTATACACACATATACACAGAAAATAGTACTATATATATAAATATATATACACACATACACACAGAGTATGCTATTGACTGAATATGTATCCCCCCAAATTCTTATGTTAAATCCTAACCCCCACAGTGATGGTATTAGGAGGTGGGACTTCCGGGCAGAGCCCTCATGAATAAGATCAGTACTTATAAAAGAGGACTGAGATAGGTCCCTTGCCCCTTTGGCCATGTGAGGTTACAGTGAGAAGATGGCCATCTATGAACCAGGAAGCAGGTCCTCATCAGACAGCAAATCTGTTGGTACCTTGATCTTGGACTCCCAGCCTCCAGAACTGTGAGAAATAAATTTCTGTTGTTTATATGCCACTCAGTTTACAGTATTTTGTTATAGCAGCCCAAATGGACTAAGACAATCCACATATGTAATACTATCATATATTTATGTGTTTGTCTGCTCTACTCCCATTAGAGTATAAACTCCATGAAGGCAGGTGGGTGGGAAGTAGCTAATTTATATGGAGGTCAGGAGAGATATCTCTGAAATGATGACATTTGAGCAAAGATCTTGAGGCAGAAGAGTGGATGGCATGTTGACAGTTTAGCAGGAAGGCCAATGGGTCAGGGCAGAGTGAAAGAAGGAGAAAGTGGTATGAAATAAGATCCAAGAGGCATGTATATGTGTGTTGAGTGGCAGAAGGAAGTGGCGGAACAGACAGTAGAGGACCCTGTAGGCCACTGAAAATCGCTGGCTTTTCTGAGTGAAACAGGTATATTTTAAGCAGAAGAGTAACATGAATCAACTTATAATGAGAAGTGAAATGGGCAGCCTTGCAAAATTAACAGGAAACTATCTAATCCTGCAATTTCTTAGTAACAGTTAAAGATCAATCCCAAGAGTTCTTTCACTAACAGGCACCCTGTAGGAGTTCTGTTTTGCACAACTTCTGAAAAGAGCTGAACAGACAGAAAAGAGATGTAAATCTTTCTCTCTTAAAATTGCTTTTGAGGGGCCGGGCGCGGTGGCTCACGCCTGTAATCCTAGCACTCTGGGAGGCCGAGGTGGGCGGATCGTTTGAGCTCAGGAGTTCGAGACCAGCCTGAGCAAGAGCGAGACCCCACCTCTACTAAAAATAGAAAGAAATTATATGGACAGCTAAAAATATATATAGAAAAAATTAGCCGGGCATGGTGGCGCATGCCTGTAGTCCCAGCTACTCGGGAGGCTGAGACAGGAGGATCGCTTGAGCTCAGGAGTTTGAGGTTGCTGTGAGCTAGGCTGACGCCACGGCACTCACTCTAGCCTGGGCAACAGAGTGAGACTCTGTCTCAAAAAAAAAAAAAAAAAAAAAATTGCTTTTGAGGATCTGTTTTTACAGAATTCCTGAGTGAACAGCAGGGTAGGAGCTTCAGGCTTCAGCCATATGAAAAGAGCAGAGTCCCATCTCCTGCGATAATCCTGATAATCCCTTCTCCAAGGAAAGACAGGAGAGCCAACTCTTTCCCTTTGACAGCCTGTTTCTGTTATCAGCTCGCTGCCAGGAAGAAAGGAAGGAGCTGATGCAGCAGTTTCTCACAACAATCACTATTTTTTTTTCCTTTTTCTTTGTCCCCATAAACTCGGCAAGCCACTGGCCTCAGTGCTGGCGGCCCCCTTCTCTTTCTTTGGGATGTCACACCATCTCCTTACTCTCCCTCTCATTCTCTCTGTTCTTCTAAGAAGATAAAATAAACTTTTTAACATATCTATCTATCTTCTAATCTTTGCGTGAGAAATTTTTCTCCACCCGCGCTGTGAACTCCTACTAAGTTCTCCACCCTAATAAGAAGGATCACTCTCATAGTCCGTATCAACAGCAGACTTTAGGGGCAAGGATAGAAGCAAGGGAGACCAGTTAAGAAGGAGGCTGCTATAATAATCCAGGCAAGAGACAACTGGGGCATGACCAGGGTGGGAGTGGTAAAAAGTCTCTGATATTATGAACAATATTCTAGAAATTATAAAGAACCCCCACCATTGTCAGCTCATTTGACCTTTACCATAGTCCTTCAAGGAGGTATCCTCACCATCTTTAGTTTAGAGAGGAGGGAACTGAGGGAACAGAGAGGTGAAGTGACTTCCCTGTCTGTCTTCAATTCCCATTTCTGCAGACAGCCTAGCCCAGGGCTCCCCCCACAGCCCTCAACGTGTACAGCTGGCGGCTGCTCTTCAAGGAGGCATGACTGTCTCAGTCTCAGAATGATTGAGGCGGGGGAGGCACATCGACAAGAGGCTAACTCATAGGGTCATGCCTAAGCATCCTGGATTAGTGAGATAAGAGGGGGGACAGACACAATATCTAAATTCTTTGAGATAAACGATTCTAGGGCTGACCAAATAGAATCCTCTTATAGCCTTATGCAGGTCTCAGGGTCAAAAGAGATTGAGACCGTGACTTGGCAGAGAGACTCACGATGTGTTCCAAAGGAGGAGTGAAGTTGTCTAGGAGACAACAGTGCCATGTGAGGTAGCCTATTTTGAGGTGCTCCTAGTAGAAACAGGGCCTTAGGAAAGATAACAATAACAGTAACTCCCATCATACCTGGGAATGACTTAGTTTCCAAAATGATTTCATACCCCTTCTTTGATTCATTTAACATTCCTGTGGAAAGACCCGGCTGGTATCACCATCTCCATTTTGCATATGAGGAAGACCTGAGAGGTGAGAAGACTCACCCAAGTCTCAAGGCAAGGGAGCTGAGGCTAGAATCAGCCCTCAGCTCTACCTCTTCTTGAGAGCTCTTTAGACTCCATTTTGCTGCCTTGCTGGGGCTACACAGGGGGGAAGGGCACCACAGACTTTTTCCTCAGTGTTAACCTTCAAGAAAGCTCTCTCCCTGCTGAGGCCGCTTTTCAGGCTTTGCTAATGGGGTCTTCTTATTCTTTCAAACCTCACACGCCTCTGGGCTAGGGGAGGGCAGAAAAGGAGTGTGTAGGTGACATCATTCTGGCTCTTCACTGCTGCTTCTAGACCATCCTCCTATGAAAGCTCATGGTCTTCAGAGGCTGATCAGGTACCCAACTAACTGCTCTTCCTGGTCACTGTTATCTATAGATCTCCGGGTTTCTACCCCTTGGTAAATGAAGACTATTTGGTACTTAGCTCACTACCTTCTGTTCCACCACAATTCCTGCCATAGTCCTCAGAGGCAACCCATTCACCTACCATGCCTCCAGGGGCTTTCACCTCCACTCTACTTCAAACACCTATGGCCAAGGTCACTGTCTGGTTCTTGCCATCATTTGGAACAAATCCACTTCAGAATTTTAAACAGCCCATTCTCCGACCACCAACCTCTTACCTTCCTAACTCTTCTGGGACTTATATCCACTACAACCATTATATCGCAAAGTTCTTTAGCGTATCAAACTGTCCATTTCCCCCATCCTTCAGCGGTGCATCCTTGCCACCCTGCCTTCCCAGATCCAGTGGTTGATGACCTAAACTGCTATCCTTCCACTGATTTCTTTACATGCTTACCCACTCCCTCCCGCTCTTGCCTGACTAGCTCAGCCAAAAAACCTTTATTTTCAAACTGTCTTTTCTCACCCTGTATCTAGGTGGTTAAGAACCACAGAAGAAAACCACAGCTCCTGCAAACTGGCTAACTAGTCTCTAAGAATTGCTGGGCTCTTGATGTTTCCTGCAAATCATCCCCTTCTTGACCCATTTTCTCCTGTCCAGTCTTTCGGTACTCCTTTCCTACCCAGCCCTTTCTCTATTCACTGATGGAAACACTCATTCTTCCCTCCTGTCCCAGAGAAGGTGTGCCTCTTTCTGGCTTAAGACTGACCCATCTGTCTATACCCTTGATCCCCATTTCTTCCCACCACTCCCAAGGCCTTACTTTCTCTTCTTTCCTTTATTCTTTTTTTTTTTTTTTTTTTTTTTTTTTATGTTGAGACAGAGTCTCACTTTGTTGCCCAGGCTAGAGTGAGTGCCGTGGCGTCAGCTTAGCTCACAGCAACCTCAGACTCCTCGGCTTAAGCGATCCTACTGCCTCAGCCTCCCGAGTAGCTGGGACTACAGGCATGCGCCACTATGCCCGGCTAATTTTTTCTATATAGATTTTTAGTTGTCCATATAATGTCTTTCTATTTTTTTTTTTTTAGTAGAGACGGGGTCTCGCTCAGGCTGGTCTCGAACTCCTGACCTTGAGCAATCCACCCGCCTCGGCCTCCCAGAGTGCTAGGATTACAGGCGTGAGCCACCGCGCCCGGCCTCCTTTATTCTTAATTTCTTCTTCTTGGAAGACTCAGGTTGTTTGCTGACAAACATGTCCAAAGTGCTCCCATTCTAAAGACCTTCTTCTGACTGACAGTCCCTCTCATTACCATCTTTCTTGTTTCTCATCAAACTTCCCTTGATGTTCTAACCCACTGCAGTCTGTTCTCACCATCCTCTACCACCAGTGAAGCTACTCTTGCTAAGATTGCCAATTACCCACTAATTTCTGAGTCCAATAGATATTTCTCAGTCTCAGTTTTACTGGAACTTTCTTGTGCTGTGCTCTCCTTCAAACACTCTCTGTTCCCCTGGCCACTGCAATGTCATATTCCTTTGTTTCTCCTCACTTTGAATGTTTCCTTGTCCCCTTGGTGGGCTCCTCTTCCTGTTCCCACCACCTGAACTTTGTTGGTCTAAAGAACTCCATCTTTGGTAAACTGTTCTTTTCATTCAACACATACTTCTTGGAAATGAGTGTCACACACCCTATAGTTTCAGCTACGATCTGTAAGTTGGTGACTCCCAAACATTCAGCTTCAGCCCAGTTCTCTTCCCAGAGAATCAGACCTTGATAGCTGCTTCCTGCTGGATATCACCTAGATGACCAGGTGCTCCTTTCACTTCCTTCTCTTCTATGGTTGGTTCCCTCTGTCAGTGAATGGCACCATCATCTATCCAAGCCACCACATCTAGAAACCTAGGAGACATTCCCCACTCCCATTTTCCTCACAATCCTGAAGTCTGACTAAATGTGCCTGGTGAACAGTTTTCAAATCCATTTTCTCTTCTCCAAACCTCTAACTTGCCTTAATCCAAGCCTTTGTCACTTTTGGCCTGGCCCACTCTAGTAACCTCCTAACCGGTCACTCTAGTCTTTCCTCAAATCCACACTCAACACAGCAGTGAATGATCTATTCAAAACACAAAACTGTTCATGTATTACCTTTAATTAAAAGCCTTCAGTAGCTTCACATTACCTACAGGATCAATTCTAAACTCTCTAGCATGGCATTTAAGGTCTTCTATGATATAAGCCCCCACCTTTCCAGGCTTTTCTCTTTAAAGTCCCAGTATTACATTTTATGTTTTAGCAATTTCAAACTGCATGCAATTGCTGTTATAGTCTGTGCTATTTTGTATCCCTTTGCTCTTATTCATGTTGTTCCCCTCTTCCTGGAAAGCTCTCCCTCCTCTACCATCCCTAATATGGTCGTCTATATAGTGTCAGACAAGTTGTCACTTCTTCAAGGAAGCCTCCCTTGAACACTAAGCTTGGGTTAAGTCTCCCTTCTTGCTGTTTTCATACTACCCATATCTCTGTCACTGTACTCAAGACAGTGTTTTACAATGATCTGCTTAAGTGTTTGTCTCCCCCATGACACCTGAGGACAAAAAGTGATTGATTTTTGCATCCCCATGCCGAACACAGATGGTGTTCAAATAAATGGCTAATGGATGAATGGATGAATCCGTCTTTGTCCCTTTTGGCTCTAGGTCTTTGGCTCTTAGTTTACATTATTCTTAAGCCAATCCCAGAGCTCCAATTACCTCCCAGGTGCCTGGCAAGGTACAGGTAAGCCCAGCCCCCAATCTCACCACCAGGCAGGGGGCAATGGAGCTAGGTCCTCTCTGGCCTCCCAGAGCTCAGGAAGGAAGGGAAGGAAAGGGAGGACAGGAGGGCCAGAACTCTGGTACGCTTACCCTTGGAGCACAGCCTGCGCATAGCCGAGGGAGTGCTCAGTGGGAGGCCACAAGATGGAAGCAAGGGCCGGTACGCAGGAGTTCGAAGATTCTGGGAGGTGCTGACAAGGTTGGTAGGATTCAAGGTGGAGTCCATTGAGTCTGAGTGTGGCTCCAAGGACCGGGCTAGACTATTCCCCAGGACAAAGGATTCACCTGAAAAGCAGTAAAACCAGAGTTAGAGCTTAGAAGCACTGCCAGGGTGCTGGCTCCTAGGTACCTGTTTGAGTGGAGCAAGAGACAACAAAATAGGAAGTCCTGGGCTGGGACGCAGGAGGACTGTATACCAGTCATGGCTCTGGCTCTCACTGGGTGATCTTAGTCAAGTTCAGTGCCACTCTCTGGACTCTGATCTCCTTAAACTCTTCCTTTTAGATTAGATGGTCTTTGAGGTTTCTTCTGGTTTGGATGCCCTATGCTTTTTCTGGAAAAGGGAAACCTTTAAAAAATGGAGCTATTCTAGGTTAGAAGAAACTCTCTTCGACATGAGATGCTAGAGCAGGGAATAGGGGTATCGGAGAAGAAATACATTTGCTTAGATGTACTTTAGAAGCTTAGAGGTGCTTTAGAAGAACTCAGATGTACTTTAGAAGCTGCCCGCTGCTCCAGCAGCAGGACATCTCAGAAATGTTTCTCGATTCCTGGTTAAAGGCTCGTCAGCAAAGGATCTGTTCCTATATTCCCTCCCTCCTTTTGTATTTTCCCTGTTCTACAGAAACATTTCAAGGAAGCTGGGGTTGTACAGTGCTTGGGCATGGAGACCAGAATGAGTGTTAGAATTTGGCTCTGCCATTCAGCAGAGTGCTTCCCTGAGAACCTCAGTCTCTTCATCTATAACATGGGAACCCTTTTCTTCCCAGGAGATTGTGAATATCAGAAGAGAATGGCTATGAAAACCTTTGTAAAGGGAATCTCACCCTGTTGTGTCTACACCAAATCCAGAGCCCAACACCAAGCAGCAGTGCCCAAACATTGTGCTATGGAACCTGAAGCAGACTCCCTCTCATGATTGGGTTCTACTGAAACCAAGTCAGTTCCTCAGCTCTGGCCACAGTATTCTCTGCCTGTGGAGGGGGGTTGTCTTGGGTACTGGACCATAATACTGTCCTTTGTGATTTTTCTTAGAGATCAGGTACTTAGATAATGCTTGGGATTTATTCAGAGCCTCTGATGAACACTGAATTCAAGCATGCTGTCTGGCATGCAGTAAGACCTCAGTGGCAAGATGGTTTAGGATTTTAGGAATACTTTCTAATACTCACCTAAAATTGCTTGGTAACCATGGGCTCAAAGTCAAATCTAGCATTAGACAGCTATTCACCTATATCTTAGGGAGGTTAAATTGTTGAAGCCCTTTCCTAGAAGTGGTTCTGAAAAGAGTAGTCTCTGAGGCTCCATGATACCTAAACCATCTCCCACCCACTTTCCACAGATGAGGTTTCTGATTCCTGCTTTCCAGGAAAGATGACTGTAACAGTATTCCACTTTGAGACATGAACAGGAACCCAATCCAGGAAGCAGGAGAGCTGGGTTCTACGCCTGGGCTCCTCCCTTTCACTAGATTTGTTATCCTACGCAAGTAGCTTGTCTTCTCTGAGCACCAGTTTCCTCATCTGTAAGATGGGGAAAAGTCACCCCTTTTCATGAGAAAATGGAATGGGACAGACTTTATGAATGTGAGGAATTATTTTGTTTTTCAGAGTTGAAGTGGCAAACCTCAACTTTCTGTGACAATTCAAGGTCTTATCCAGTTTCTGCACTTACCAGCAGGGTAATCTCACCTTTTTAGCCCTCATTTTACTCAGCTAAAACTGGGGATAGTACAGCTGCCTCACATGAGCTAAAAGATGTGAAAAATAATTATGGTGACAATGGCATAATTATCATAGGGGCTCACCAGATGCTGATGCAAATCAGTGGGTGTCTTCCTCTTAGCCATGGTAAGAATGCTAACTGGGATCTGGATTCTGAGTTGAGGGGTCTGAAAATCTGAACTGGTGGCACCTGGACTAGGCAAGGTCATTAAATCACTAGGACCAGCAACATCAATACAATCTCCTGCCTAATACTGTCAATTTTTTAGGTGGCCAGAAGAAGCTCCTCTTACTTAGTCTTCACAAGCCTCTTATTGGATCCAGCCATGTGTGTAGTTCCAAAAAGGGGACTCTGCTTTGACATTGCCTCCCCCAGGAATCCTCCCCTGACCACTTCCTTCACCTTACTCAAGGCTCATCACACCTGGCCGGCCACAGTACTGCTGCTCCCTGCTCTTACCACTTACATGTTTACATATTTCTCCCTCTCTCAGCTCTCTGAGTGTAGTGATGGAGTCTGTTTTACCTCTGTCTCCCCAGAGTCCAGTACAGAATCTGGCACAGAATAAGTATTTGATAAATGTTTGATGACTTAAACCAAAACACTTGGCCTAGATTCTTCAAAATGCCAATGTCGTGTCATGCAAGAAAGAAAAAAAAAAGCCTGGAGAACTGTTCTAGGTAAAGGAAATTAAAGAGAAAGTACAATGTAATGCAGTGGATGATTCTTTATTGGATCCCAAATTAGGAAAAAACAGCTACAACAGATACTATTGGGACAACTGGGGAAAGTTCTAATATGTACTGTATATTAGCTAGCAGTATTTTATTAATCAAATTTCTTTAGTATTTTATTAATGTTAAATTTCTTGATCATAATATTATACTCCTTATTCTTAGGAGATATACATAGAAGTATTTAAGGATAAAGTCTCATCTACAATTAACTCTCAAGTGATTTAGTACATAAATAAAAATATGCATATTTTAAGTATACAGATACAGATATATATACACACACACAAACTTAGAGACAAAGTAAATATTGCAAAAAGTTAAGTGGTAAATCTAGGTAAACAGTCCATGGTTCCTCATTATGTACTATTTTTGTAACTTTTCTGTAGGCTTGAAATTTTTCAAAATAAAACACTGAAGAAAAAAGTAATTGTCTCAACTTAGGTATGGAAGCTTAATGGGATATAAAATCTACCTGAGCTTTTAGTGACTATCTGCTATATTGGAAGTACATGCTCAGCTGGGCCAAGGCCATAATTGGTGGGTAGCACAGAGACAGGGTTGTAGGAGAGGCAGAGGGTTCCAGTAAGCACCCAGATAACAGAGGTGGTACCTACGGATGTCAAACTAGTAGAAGGGTGTAGCCAGGCAGAAGGGCAGGAAAATACCAGATCCAAAGGGCAAAGCAAAAGACAGCTCTTGTACAGATTGAGCTCTTTGGCAGAGGTTTGGGTAAACAATCAGAAAAACGCAGGAAGTGATAAATGATCAGAGGCGGGGCCAAGGGTCAGTAAAGCAGGTAGGTGGGTACGTAGGCAGAAAAGATAAGCTAAGGAGCACAGAGTAGTTTAGGCAAGACTCTGGCTTGTCTGGGCACAGTTAAAACGCTCATTTCAGGGAAGCAAAGAGAAACCAGGGTGAGAGCAGACAAGCTGCTGAGCACCCGTTATGAGAAACAGAGCTTAGAGAGCAGAGGAGGGTGCACAGGGTTGGCTCACTCTGTCTGAAAACAGGGGAAAGAAAAGGTGGCAGCCAATGGCAGAATGTGATACCCTTGATCTTTGTCTCTTTCTTAGTTGGTGAGGCAAGAAGAGGAGTCTGGCTAAAGCTCACTTCCTCTTATCTGGTGGTTGAATCAGAGAGATGTAAATTTGAATAGAATTCCCGGGAAAGGCCAAGCTCCAATCCCAAACTACCTTCAGGACTGCAGGCCCATGAGGTATACTCCTACCAGTCTCTGAATGCTGCTACCAGTACATTTCTCTCACTACTTAATGACAGTATTCTATTTAAGAATTTTGAGTTCCTGTTTCTTTGAGAAATCTCTCTTTAGATGAGGAGGACATACTACCTCCTCTCGTGTATCCATTCTTTCAGAATCTCAGGTAGGCCTAACTTTCATTACTGAAATACAGATCAGAATTCCTGGATGCCAACAGCTGGGGACATTTAACAACTTGCCTTTGTCTGTATCAACTCCACCATGCCCAGTCCAGACTCCCAGGGCAACATTCTAACTGCCACTAAGACACCTTTTTCTGTTCTTAGAGATTCTGATGCTGAAAGCAAGCAGTCTAGAGCAGGTTAGGTGAGAAGTTCCCTCTGAAGAAAAGGATTAGCCAGGAGGTCACAGAAATGGCTGCAGGAACCAGATGGTTTGGCCTCCACAAGGAAGATTTCAAATTCAGGTATTTTTTTGCCCTGCTTGCAAGTCACAAAAGCAATATTTGGGTGCAGAAGTATGATCTAGGGGAAAGGGAGAAGAGGACTGGGTGAATAGTCACTTCCCAGCACTTTTATCGGAGATGATTCTGTTGAGGCTATGATGAAAAGATACCAAGGAAGGCAATGTGGACTTGTATAGAGGAAGGTGAGAAGGGGCAACTTTCAGTCTTGTGCCCTCTCATGATCAGACAGGACAGCCCCGCTCTCTACTCCTCCGCTGAGATCAGAGTCTGCAGGACTCTTTTTAAAGGGCCTTTCTTCCCTCTCTCAACAATGACCTACCTTGCAGCGTTACCTTCCCTCTCTCTTGTTCTGTGTCTTGGGCTCCAGGTTAGAGAAGCCAAGTTCCACTTCTTTAACCTCTCTCAGAAGTACTTAGTCACTGATCTGGCCACGTGGCATCCACTTTCTCATTGTGGGTCTGGTATGTTAACTAAGAAAGTTATTTTTCAGCCTAGTTAGAAACAGCAGGAACTTGAATCAACTTGCTAGACTGGCAGTGCTGAGAGTTAGGGCCATGTGCCAAAGGAAAGAATGGATGGCCAATCACCAGGGAGCACATTTCTCAATCTGCAGCCTGAGACTAACCCTTCCTGCTGGCAGGGAAATCACGGTTAGGCCTTTGCTGCCACATTTACCCTGGGATGTGTACTGGGACTTCACAGGGGTCCGCACGCAGTCTGGAGATCAGAAGAGGAATCATAAATCACCTTTTTCTAGGGATAAGAGTCCAGAGGAAATAAGGATAATCCTAGAGATAGAAAACAAAATCCTGAAGAGAAAGTAAAGATGAGAGAAACCTAAAAGTTCGGATATGGTAAAGGTAAGAGACAGAAAACCAGACCTCTGCATAGTAGATACCAGGTCAGCAGGTCTGAGGGCCGGCCCTGGGCCCCCACAGGTACCGCTGCTAGCCCTGTCCCCAACTCTCAGCCCAGGCCCCATCCCAGCTCCTACCTGGTAGGTACCTGTCGTGCCTGTGGCCGTACTCTGTGGAAGTGAGTGACAAGTGAGTCTGTGTAAAGGGCTGGTTGCCAAACAGATTGTCACTACGAAGGTTGTGGCAGAGTTTCTCCAGGAAGCGGAGGACGTAGGTGATGCTGTTGACTGCTGGGAGGTTGAGGGTGTGCTGTTCCCGGTCAAACACGGCTGTGGAGTTAAGTAAACAGAGCCGAGCACGTCAGCCCAGCGGTGCGGTACAGCGCTGGGCAGGAGTCCGGCCCACTGCTTGTCTCAGGCTTACCTGGTTACACAAAGGGAATCAGTGCCCCAGGTTTTCTCCCTCCCTCTCTCCCCTCCCTCCCTCAAGGGCTTTGATTTTTGCCTCCAACTCCAAAGGGCTTGCAATTATGGGAGTGGCCAGGCCAGGTCTGTTGCACCCGGGGCTCTGGAATGATTTCATTCAACCTGTGAAAACAACTACGAACATAATTGTATCTGCTCCATCACTTGGCTGGGCCTCCTCCAGGAAATTCACACTAGGAGAATTCACACCTGTTCATTTAGGATGCTATTTTCACAAGAACTGCCTAAGAGCAGAGAACCTGGGAAGAAGATGGGAATACAGCTATTGCCAGCAATGGTTCGGGCACACAATTTCTGATCTATATAAGGGCACTAGAATTTTAGCAACATTTGGAACTGTTTCATGCTTGGTTTTATTTTATTCCCTATTTCTATTAAAATATGTATTAGTATAATTCTTAAAAAGCAAAAGACCTATGTATTTGTCTCTGAGGACAGCAAGGAAATGGGGATTTGGGGAGATAGGTCATTCTTGGGAACCAATTTTGGGACACAGGAAGAACCCTAGAGGGGGTAAAGGTGACAGCAGCTGAAGAGAGGTAGCAAAGAAGGCCCGGTCTCTGCAGACTGCTGCACAGAGCAGAAAGAGACCAGGGAGTAGCTTGGGCTTCAGAAGGGACATGAGGCTTAATTTCCCAAGCAGCTCCTAGTCTCCCATAATATTCCCTTCTTGTCCGCTCCAACCTCCATGTAGCCAATTACTCCCTAATCTGGGCTTCCACACCACTCTGTACACATTTCTCTATTACAGCATTTCTCACAGTTAGCTGTCTACGTTCTTTCATTTCCACTGGTGCAGAGCCTAAGCCTGTCATCCTCTATCTCCTGCCTCTCCCGGCCAGTGTCTGGCAATAACCTGACACAAAAATAGGGCTCAGTAAATGTTCCCTAAAGAATACAGTTTGGTTATTTATGGGGTCTTTCATGTCAGCTGGGCTTCCTGAGGCTGGTTATTGCAACTGGTTAGGGAGGAGGGGCAGGGGATATGGAATAGCATCACAGTTAAGATTGAAAGCCTCTTGGTCAAGTTTTGATATGTTTTAGTGGGTAAAGAATAAGGTTTTGGATTTAGGAAAACTGAAACAGAAGCAGGGCACAGCAGAAAAAAATGAATATTCTCATTGAGAGCAAAAAACTCTGTGCTATCAAATAAACTCTCACAGCAGGAAAGAAAGAGGGGATGACTCTTCCCGTTCTGCCCTAGAATTTAACCTTCTTATATTGGGCCTGGTTTAGGACTGGGGAGCTAAGGAGTTAAAGGAATGAGAGAAGAGTTCAGTGGTTCCCTGAAGCCAGGTGGGTGGCCGTGGTAGTCTGGAGACAAGTTGCCATAATACAGCCCCCTAAATTCTTTCTTCTGTAATGCCTTGAAAGCAATACACGCCTATACTTTCTGTATGGGAGAAGTTAAAACAGGCAGACAGGAAAGGAATCTATTTAAAGGCTCAGTTAAGCAGAATCTGTATGGCTATTCTCCTTGGCAGAGCTATGGGAAGGCTCAAAGGGCATCTGGAAGTTGGAAGTGAGGATTTTCTGAGGGATGGAATACCTTCACGTTTCTCCAGAGCCTGCAACTGTGAAGTCGGAACCGGGACGCCTTGTCAGAAATCAGCCAGTTGAGAAGGCCTGCCCCTTTGACTTGGAGGCAATACCAGCCCAAGGGTGCTTACCTGAGATAACCTCACCACCGTGGCCCTGTTTGAGGAAGCTGAAGACGGTTTTCTGGTGATAAGCACAGTCGATGCAAGCCTGGACAG
Source organism: Eulemur rufifrons (assembly GCF_041146395.1). Taxonomy (NCBI): domain Eukaryota; kingdom Metazoa; phylum Chordata; class Mammalia; order Primates; family Lemuridae; genus Eulemur; species Eulemur rufifrons. Next base: position 29,163,757 of record NC_090990.1, read on the forward strand.
CCTGTTGTAACACCACAGAGGCACGGGCTGGCCCAAAATGGTCAGGGAGTTGCTGGACCTTCTTCTTATCTAAGTGGGGGCCTGTGCTGCCATTCTTGTTCAAGTAGATACAAACTACAGGAGACAAAGAATCAAAGAAGCTTAAGGAGTCTCTGGAGTAGAGAAGTCAAAGAACAGAATTCTATTCCATCTTTTATACCCTGGATTCTGATCCCCAGCAGAATTCCCAGCAGCTAAGCTGGTGAAACACTGTGGGTGTGGGGGTCAAGAAAAGGCTGTGCCCAGCTGTCGCCAACCCAAACTGCATGACCAAAGGCTCTTGGAACAGTCCACTGGGACAACAGCCCAGACAAAAAGCCAGGGCACAGAATTTGCACTTTGTCTTCCATGTACTGAAAAGAAAATCTAAACAATTCGCCAGATGTATGAATTTTCATTTTCTGTACTTGGTTGCCTCACATATTCTTCATACCTTTCACCTTATATATATAAGGGGTTGTGGGGCCATGGCAATATTAGCAAGAGTGTGCATGTGCATGTATGTATATGTTTGGCATTGGACTGAGAATGGTTACACCACTGGTCACTTGCCTGGGCCTAGAGTCCCCGCCACCCCCCCCACCACTTTTTTTTTTTAGACAGTGTCTTGCTCTGTTGCCCTGGCTAGAGTACAGTGGCCTTATCATAGCTCACAGCAACCTCCAACTCCTGGGCTCAAGTGATTCTCTTACCTCAGACTCCTGAGTAGCTGGGACTACAGGTGTGTGCCACCTCTTCTGGCTAATTTTTCTATTTTTTGTGGAGATGGGGGTCTCGCTTTTGCTCAGGCTGGTCTCAAACTCCTGGCCTCAAGCAGTCTTTCCGCCTCAGCCTCCCAGAGTGCTGGGATTACAAGTGTGAGCTGCCACACCCAGCCACCCTTTGTTATCTTCTGCATCAACATTCAGGCCCAAATAAAGTAGTAAAAATTAAAAAAAAATTAGCATAAAGAAAAAAAAAAAAGGAAGGAAAAGAGCCTGAGTGTCCGATTTACATATTTGTTTGATTGAGTAGTTTCTCCTGTCAAGACAGCCAGGCACTCTTCTAGTTGTTGCCCTACACCCGGCCCTGTGGTGGGGAAGGGGCAGGGTGGGCACAGGAGAACGAGGCAGTCCTAAACGGAATTGTCTCCTTGTTCTCTGGAGAAGACCCACAGCAGCCTGGTCAGCAGTGGCATTCTCTCCTCTGATCTACCTTCCGGGCTCCCATTTGAGTAGGGGTACACTTCTTTCTCACACAGCTGTGGCTCACTAACTGAAGGGATAGGAAGGTAAAAGTCTCTTTGCTATTAAAGGCAAAAAGGATAAGAGCAGTAGGTGTGTGGCCAGTGGACGGTCTGTCATCCTCTTTGGGTCTCAGGTTCACCATCTATAAAATGAAGGGGCTGAGCCAGATGCTCTCTGAGGACTCTCCACCTTTATAATTCTAAGGAGAAGCAACACAGATGGAAGAAAATGGAAAATAGAAAACGAGAGGCAGGATGTGGAAGGTGACAGGAGAAAAAGAAAGAAAAAAAAAAGATAAGGGTAAACAGGATGAATTGAACATATACATTTTACCCTGTTCTTTCCTTAAAACTCACTAAAATGACCTAGATGATAAGTGAGGAGACAACAATAAAATTTTGGAAGCTGGAAAGGTAGCAACTGATTTAGGAGACCCAAGAAAGCTGCATACCTCCAAGCAGGAATGTGGAATGATGAGAGCCATGCTATTTCATCTTATAATTTACAAAAGACCTAAGAATTGGCAGAGTAGGTGCCCCTGAAGGTGAGTGTGAAGGTAGATCTATAAAGAGAAGGACTGACTGAGGTCTGTTAAACAGGATTTCCATGTCTGGTAATGTGACTTTTCTACTGAAAACAACTAAAAATGCAGGAAAACTCAGAGAGATAATAATAATAAAACTAAAACAATTGCCTATGAAAAGACACTTACAAGAATGTTCATTAACAGTTTATTCAAAATAACCTCAAACTAGAACCAACCCAAATGTCCATTAACAAGAAAAGAGATACACAAATTGTAGTACAGTCTTGCACCGTATAATGACGTTTCAGTCAACAATGGACCATATATATGACGTGGTCCCATAAAATTATAATGGAGCTGAAAAATTCCTAAAACCTAGTGACATCATAGCTATGGTAAAGTCACAGTATAATGCATTACTCACGTGTTTATAGTGATGCTGGTCTAAATAAACCTTCAGTGCTGTCAGTCATATAAAAGCACAGCATATACAACTATATAGTACATAACACTTGATAATGACATATTACTAGTTTATGTATTTACTGTACCACGCTTCTTATCATTATTTTAGTGTACTCCTACTTATTTCTTTAAAAAAAGTTAACTGTAAAACAGCCTCAGGCAGGTGCTTTAGGAGGAATTCTAGAAGAAGGCATTGTTATCATAGGAGATGATAGCTTCACGTGTGTTATTGTCCCTGAAGACCTTCCAGTGGGACAAGATGTGGAGGTGGAAGACAGTGATATTGATGACCCTGACCCTGTGTAGGCCTAGGCTAATGAATGTATTTGTGTCTTAGTTTTTAACAAAAAAGCTTAAAAAGTAAAAAAAATAAAATAAATAGAAAAAAGCTTATAAAGATACAGAGAAAAAATATTTTTATTCAGCTGTATAATGTGTTTGTATTTTAAGCTAAGTGTCATTACAAAAGAGTCAAAACATTGAAAAAATTTATAACGCAAAAGAATTATAGTAAGCTTAGGTTAATTAAACATTGAAGAAAAGTTTTAAAAATAAATTTAGTATAGCCAAAGTACACAGTGTTTACACGTGTCTACACGAGTAGTGTCCTACGCCTTCACATTCACTCATCATTACTCACCAACTCACCTAGAGCAACTTCCAGTTCTACAAGCTCCATTCACGGTATACCCTCCCTATGCAGGTGTACCATTTTTTATTTTTTATGCCATATTTTTACTGTTAGTTTTTAATGTTCAGATACATAAATACTTACCATTTTGTTGTAATTGCCTACAGTATCCAGTATAGAAACATGCTGTACAGGTTCCTCGGCTAGGAGCAATAGGCTATACTATACAGCCTAGGTGTGTAGCAGGCCACACCATCTAGGTTTGAGTAAGTACACTCTGTGATGTCTGCACAATGATGAAACTGCCCCAAAGTGCATCTCTCAGAATGTACTCCCTTCGTTATGCGACGCATGACTATATATTCATTTAATCGTATATCATTTGGCAGTAAAAAAGAATGAACTACTTGATGGGGAGAAGTTACTTTTACGCTAGTCTTTTGTAACAGTCCCAATCATCACGTTTTAAATATTTACTCATGCATATACTCATTCTTAAACCATTTTCATCTATCTAATATGTGCTAAGCACTGAAGAATTACATGTTTTCTATAATGTATAGAGGATGCATATATGCGTTAGCACCTAATATACTAAATTCTAAGATTTAAATATTATCTAATGTTTTCAACAGGGAGTAATTGTTAAATAATGCTTCTATTTACACTTCTAATTTTAAGTAACAAATAGAGGCAGATTTACCATGAAATAACAAATCTTAAGCTTTGTTTCTCATTTACACAGGCCCCTTCCAAGTTCTAAGAGAGGCTCCAGCAATGTATTCACACGGACATATATTTTTGTAAAATTTGAAAAAGTAAGACATCTAACTACAATTGTTTAAGAGCTTTCTCTTCCCACTACTACTTTTCCTCCAGCACATTTTCCCTCTTGTTGAGTGGCATTAGAGTGGGTAGAGGTATTTCGAGGATTCAGCTTTAGGGGAAGTTGAGTTGGAGACATTTAGTTTGGATTTAGTGGGATACACTGACGCAGTTATCAGTCAGTTCTCTGTATAGCTAGCTTACTGCTGGCCTCCCAGCGTAAAATTCCTTCCACGAATAGGCCACGTGCCCAATCTGGGACTGGTCTGGGATCATAATATAGAGATGAAGGGCACTGGCTACATTATGTTATACATGTGGAGACAAATAGAGCTCTGAAATGCACAGAACCAGACGGTCGTCTTTGCAGAATTCTTTCAATTATCAGACATGTAAAATTGTAAGTTGAAGATTTGATCTCATTGTCTACCATTCAAAATGGAATTTCTGTTTTGTCAAAGACACACTTGATATTGGAATGTACACAAATATAAACACATCATATGTTTTTTTTTTTTTTTTTTTTTGAGACAGAGTCTCGCTCTGTTGCCCAGGCTAGAGTGAGTGCCGTGGCGTCAGCCTAGCTCACAGCAACCTCAAACTCCTGAGCTCAAGGGATCCTCCTGTCTCAGCCTCCTGAGTAGCTGGGACTACAGGCATGCACCACCATGCCCGGCTAATTTTTTCTATATATTTTTAGCTGTCCATATAATTTCTTTCTATTTTTAGTAGAGATGGGGTCTCGCTCTTGCTCAGGCTGGTCTCGAACTCCTGAGCTCAAACGATCCGCCCACCTCGGCCTCCCAGAGTGCTAGGATTACAGGCGTGAGCCACCGCGCCCGGCTGAGTTTTTTAAAACAGGAATTCTAAAATAGAAATTTTCAGAATTCCTCTGAATGTAGGACACAAATTTACAGCAACGTGAGCAAACTTGCATGTCTATGCATCCCAACACGCTAGATCACATCTGGGCATATCTGACACATCTTGCAGTAAGGGAATTCCAGGTGAAATGCTGGCAAAATTCTTTTTCTTAAAAAGATATCACTAAATAATATAAGCTTCAGGTCCCACAAAACCCAGACCTGTCCCTAAAAAGGAATTCCGCTTAGATTATCCTCACCCAGTGAATCATAAAATCATAACATCTTAGAGATGACAGACTTTAAATACCATATAGTCTGGTGGGGGTTTTTTCACATATTTTCTTTTAAGTTTCAAGACCCTGTTTTCAAATAAAAGTTCACATAAAGAAATGCAGTAGAAAGTCTTAGTGGTTGATGCTATGAGGAAAGTAGAGAATAATAAGCTAAGTAATAGATAAACATGGAACAAATAAGAAACAACAATAAAGTAAATGGAAAGAATCAGTGTGAAGTCGGAACTTGAAAAAGATACATCCTCTCTTCTATTCCTGTTAAGAATATTCCGTATCAAAAACATTGAGGTAGGCAAAAATTTCCTAGACAGGACACAAAAGACATTAATCATAAAAGAAAAAATAATTTCATCAAAATTAAAAGCATCTATTCATCAAAAGACATCACTTTTAAAAGTGAAAACGCAAGCCATAGTCAACTGGACTGTGTCACAGAATGCCCAGATATTTGGTTAAACATTTCTGGATGTTTCTTTGATGGTGTTTCTGAATGAGATTATCATTTGAATCTCTGAATTGAGTAAAGCATATCATCCTCCCCAATGTGGGTGGGCATCACCTAATCCATTGAGAGCCTGAAAAGAACAAAAAAGGAAAGAGGCCTGACACTGTGGCTCACACCTATAACCTGGCACTGTGGGAGGCCAAGGCAGGAGGATCACTTGAGGCCAGGAGTTTGAGATCAGCCTGAGCAACATAGTGAGACCCCATCTCTACAAAGAGTATAAAATTAGCTGAACATGGTGGCACATGCCTGTAGTCCCAGCTACTTGGGAGGCTGAGGCAGGAGGATCACTTGATCCCAGAAGTTTGAGGTTGCAGTGAGCTATGATGACACTACTGCACTTTTTAGCCCAGATGATAGAGAGAGACCCTGTCAAAAAAAAAAAAAAAAAAAAAAAAAAAAAGAATGAACTACTGATAGGCACAACATGGGTGCTTCTCAAAAATATTATTTTGAACGAAAGAAACTAGATATAAAAGAGTACATATAGTATGATTCATGTATATTAAGTTCAAGAACAGGAAAATCTAATCTATGGGGATAAAAATAAAGGTGGAAGTGAAGACTGTAATGAGGCATGAGGGAACTTCTGGGGGTGGCAAAAATGCCTTCTATCTTGATTGGGGTTGTAGTTACATGAGTGCTTACATTTATTAAAACTCATTTAATTGGACCTTAACATCTGTACATTTTATTAATATAAACTTTACCTAAATTAAAACACACAAAAAAGGAAAAAAATAAAACTAGTCTGGTGATGATGAAAAAGTACATTCTACATGTATTAAATGGTAAAACTATAAAACCTTTAGATGACTGTGTTAGTTTTAAAACATGGCCCTGAAATTCTCTGACATCACTCTTATTGATCTTTGTCACATTTGACCAATAGACCATGGTGGAAATGACACTGTGCCAGTTTCTGGGCCCAGGGATTAAGAAACTGGCAATTTCCATTGCCATTTCTTGAGACGTTTGCTTTTAGATCCCAACTACCAAGTGTGAGGAAGCAAAGCCACCCTGTAGAGAGGTCCATGTGGAGAGAAACCAACAGCCAGAATCAACCTGTCAGCCATGGGGTGAAAATGGATCCTCCAGTCCTAGTCAAGACACCCCAGCCGACGCTCCCTGAAACAGAGACAAGCTGTCTCCACCCAGCCCTGCCTACACTGTTGTTTTAAGCCATGAAGTTGTCCGGTGGTTTGTTACATAGCAAAAGATTATTGGAACAGATTCTGGTACCAGAAATAGGGTGCTGCATTATCAAAAGCCTAATACACATGGCATTGGCTTTGGAACTGGGCAGCAGAAAGCAGCCCAAAGGCCCACAAAGAGAGTGTCAGTGAAAACTGGAAGAGCCTTCAGCAGAGTTTTAAGGAAGCCTAAAGATTCCCAAGGAGGCTGTCAGTAAGGGTTTAAAGGAAAGTGAGGAAAATCTTATTGGACGATAGAAGACAGGGGAATACTTGCTAAAAAGTGATTGAAAGTTTGACAAGACTGTTGCTTATTATAACATGGAAATGCACTTTCAAGGAAATAGCAAATGAGATTTCCAGACAAAGTAATTAAAGTGCCACCTGGCTTCTTCTCACTGCTTATGATAAAATGCAAGATGAGAGAAGAGCTTAAAAAATGTACACATACACACACACCCAGGACTTGCAGAGTTCATAAATAAAACTGCTTCTCATTTCTAGTCTATCTAGAAAGCAAACAACTATAAATTAAGAAAAGGTCTCAGGCCAAAAATAAACTCCAGAATAGGACAATAAAATCCTTTGTTAAGATGTCAGAAAGATGTAAGACTATGTTTCGCAGACTCTTTCAGACTAAAAGGCCCTCTAAGAATCTTACAGGGAAGTCTCACAGAGTCTTTCCCTTAAACAACAGGATTTTTAAGAATCTTAAGAGTATTGTCCCACAGCAGCTATACAGAAAGCCCAAAGTATAGAAGGGCTTATCTGTAAGAGTTTTGTGGTTATGGTTTTGTTTAATGAGATGAACTCTGATAGCATTCAAAGAAAACCCCTCAAATTTCTAAGAGAATCATTCCAGTGGAAGCATTGCCAGCTTGGATGAAAAGAGACAAAGATGGTACAAAATGGAAAGTATCCTTTGGATGCACAACCTTTTACAGGCAAGAAGAAGACTAAGAAGGCAACCTCAGTTTTCTTATGGAAAAGGAAGGATGATTCAGAGAACAAAACCAAGAGCCATGAAAAATAACTCCCAGGTAATTTTGAACCTTATTAAGGAGTTGGCAACATATGCCCAGCTGGATTTCAGAATTTCTATAGACCAGTGACTGCTGTGTGCCTCCAGTTTTTCTCCATTTTGAATGGGAGATAAAAGTTTTCTTATGCCTATCCACCACTGTATGTTGGGTATGTGGGGAGCAGAGAACTTATTTCTTTAGTTCACAAGTCTTCAGAAAAGACTTCTTAGAAAAGAACTGCACTCAAGAAGGAAACCTGAGAAAGCAAACCTAAAAGACCTTATTCAGATGATGAGATCCTAGACCTTGAGCCTGATGCTATAAAGGGATGAGACTTTTGATGGGAAATCTTGTGGGGGAAGAATACATTTTGCAAGTGGGAAAATGTTAATAATTTATATCCACAGAATGGTGGTTTTAAACTATGGTCCGTAATTCTTTGACCTCTCTCCCACTGAGAGGTGGGGTCTGTTCCCCTCCTCTTGGATCTGGGCTCTGTGACTGATTGGTCAATATGGTGGAAAATGATCTATGCTAAGTCTGGGGCTCAGGCCTTAATAACATGGTAGCTTCCACTGTCTGTTTCTTGGGACACTTGTCCTTGGAACCCAGCCACCATGGTATGAGGGAGCCCAAGCTACCCTTTGGAGAAGTTCTTGTGGAGAAGAACCATTAGCCAGGACTTGTTTTGCTATTTATGTGAATAAACGATCCTCAGCCCCAATTGAGCCACCTCAAATGATACCATGTGGAACTGAGATGAGGTGTATTAATTTTAATATAGTAGAATATATTGATCTTTTTAGTTTATGCTTATTGTCTGGTTTTAAAAATCCTTCCTGATCTTAGGTCATAAGGATATTTTTGTATACTGTCATGTTTAGGTTTTCTACTGCATCCATAAAATCAGAATCAGAAGCTGTAAAAAAATTCAGTGAAGGGTCTGGCACATAGGAACCTGGAATTCACCATTCCATCCTAACAACAAGTAAAAAGATGAATAAACTTAAAAATCAATCAATCTTTCTTAGATCTGTTAGAGAAGTGAGGTCGCAGGGCAAACCACCGCCCCCCAAATTTGAAGAGGCAGAGACGTAAATATAGAGAATCACAACTTACTGGGGCAGAAACCTCTACTGAACCAGTGCTAGGGCAGGAAAACCTAAACTGTACTTGATGAACTGCTGGAGGCTCAGCGTGGACAAGTCTGATGTTAAAAACTCCAGGGAGCCCCAGTTATGGGGGGTTTTGGGGAGTGGGCACACTTTTGTTAGTTTTACCTCCAGGAGCTCAACCAGGTTCTCACAGTAAATATTGGAGGAAAAATCTCCTGTTTCTGGCAGGGGCCAAACCATTTTGAAATACACCAGCGTACTCTGTTCTTCTTAACAAGGTCTTTCCTCAGGAGAAACTATTTTACCACAGCCCAAACTACTGGGGGTTTTTCAGAGCCTAACTGACTTGAAGGAAGAGAAATAATCAACTCTAGCCAACTCTAGCCTCTCATGTGGGAGAAGGGAAATACCCCACTCCAGGTCACTCTAGCTATTCTGTCCAACCTAAGGGAGGTTGGGGGTGGGGGGAACTGAGAAGCTCTTGTGAAATTTACAGCCCAGGGGCACAGGCTCACTCAAAGACTAACACCTCATCACAGGACTATAGAATGCTTTCCCTTTCCCCACACCTTACCACACATTACTAAGGGCCCATTTGCCATAGTTACTTTTACCAAGTACATCATGTCTAATTATCACAAAGACATTACAAGGTATAGGTGTACTCAAAGACAAAAAACACAGTTTGAAGAAACAGAGCAGGTGTCACAAGCAGACTTAGATATGGCAGAGCTGCTGGAATGATCAGATTGAGAATTTAAAACAATTATGATTAATATGCTAAGGGTTCTAATGGATAAAGTAGACAGAGTGCAAGAACAGATGGACAATGTAATCAGGAAGATAGAAATTCTAAGAAAAAATAAAGAAGAAATACTAGAGATTAGAAACACTGTAACAGAAATGAAGAATGTCTTTGGCTGGTTCATTAGTAGAATAGACAGGGCTGAGGAAAGGATTGCTGAGCTTGAGGATATCTCAATAGAAACTTCCAAAATTAAAAGCAAAGAGAAAAAAGACTGAAAAAACCAGAACAGAACATCTAAGAACTGTGGGACAACTATTTAATACAAAAGGTGTAATATACATATAATGGTAACCACAGAAGGAGAAGGAAGAAAGGAATTGAACCAATAATTATTGAGGATTTCCCCAAATTAATGTCAGACATCAAACCAGAGATCCAGGAAGCTCAGAGAATATCGCACAGGAAAAATGCTGAACAAAACAGAACAACACAAAACAACAATAAAAAACAAACAAAAACCAGAAAATAAAAAAACCCCTATATATACCATTTTCAAATTATAGAAAATCAAAGATAAAGGAAAAATCTTAACAGAAACTAGAGGAAAAAAGCCTTACCTATAGAGGAGCAGAGATAAGAATTACATCCAATGACTTTTGTAATAAGTTTTGTAGACCCTTCATTCTTTTGAACTATGAACATGTATAACTCTGATAAAAATCAAAATATCTTTTAAAAAGTGTTATAAAGTTAAAAAAAAGGTAAATAATAAAGGATACAAGTGTGGCTCACAGAATTCCGTTTAAATAGTGAAGACTACGAAGAACTGAAGTTTAGACAAGGAAGTGATGTCAAGGTCACACAAAGTGAATCAAGGGCCAATAAAAGATAGTGAAACAATGAACAGTAGAGACTGTTATAGTCTCACCATGAGACAGGGATATATTGCAGAGTGAGTTCCCACTTTCCCTAAGCTATGAGACTCAGGCCAATGCAGGGACACCAGCCCAGTGACTGCAGGCAGCGATGGTCTGCGTCATTTAAAAGACATAGTAAGGCATAGTCATGAAGCTCCTGTTGCTGTGGGTCTTCTAGGTCTTGTTGAGTAGGCACCTAAGTGGTATCTAGAATGATGCGGGATAAACTAAGCAGGTATACAGGCACCTAGGGAGCATGTCATGAAGTTGGAAAATGTATAATCAATATTTTCACCAAGGTGCTCATCTGTCCTTACTTCCTTATCCATGGAGCTCAGGGACAATCTAATGATACTCTTGGACTAAGCCAATCCAATAACTGGCTGGAGCTAGATACAGATGACAAATTTGGAAAAATAATGTGATAGAACCTTGAGCTGGACATACATGCTACAGGCAGGCTCTGTAATCTTCTAAAGATTATTTGGAGAGGAAACTATGCTAGGCTTTCCCTTCAAGCTCTAACATTCTAGGATTTGGGCAGAGATATATGCAACTTCTTCTAAGAGAAAGACTACCTAACTTCCACGGGGGTGATTCCAATTGCTTAGACTTCCCAGAAGAAGATAAGAGTGTCTCCACAGTAACAGAGCAAGGTTTCACACATGTATCTTAATTTACACATAAAAAATGAGTATTGTTCTTTATAGTTATCTCTTTGGTAGGCTGTGTATCTATTCTAAAGGGTAGTCCTTTTAGTTATTGTCATAGACAGTTTATGAAATGGGAAAAGATATGCATAATCCAGATCCAGGGTGATTACCCACCCACTTCAACCACCAGAGTTTGCTTTAAATCAACCATTCATTGGTTGGTCCCCCAAATCAAGTTTACTCTCACCGTACCAAGGTTTGCCAACATCAATGATTGTTTAAAAAAAGATCAGAGGAAATTCATACATATCTGAACAGTGACACCATTACTGAAATGCTGGAAGGGTTCTGGAAGGTGGAAGGAATCACTAAGAAGGATGAGCATTATTCTAAACTGGGCCAAGAGCTCTTGGTGCTGCCACAGCTCCAGTTCCCCAACCCTGAGTTCACAGAACACTTATCTAAGTTTCTTTGTTTCTCTGAAACTATTTCAAATGCCAAAGATAAAGAGATTTTAAAAGATTCTACCTAGGTTTACAAACAGGGGGCTAATTTGGTGTAAGACAAGAGAAAGTGCAGACACTGGGGCCTGGGGCTTGTTGCAGGTAGTCCCATCATCTGCTCTCACCTGTGGGGGCCTGCATGGCTGAGCTGGGGATAGTGGCAGCATCTTGGGGTACAGTGCTGGTATCCGGTTCAGGGGTGCTGGTTGTTGGTGAGGTGGGTGGTGGGTTCAGCAAAGTCCGAGGTTTCCTCTGTCAAAATGGATGGGGAAAAGTTTGTTACTCACGATAGGTAACTTGTCTTTTCATTCTTCTATTCTTAGCACTAAATTCACCCATGAAACAAAAATATATTTATGAATGGAATTGTGTTTTATATTTGTTTTCCACACAGCCACCTGGCCTAAAACTATACGTGTACCTGTAGTAGAAGCTTAGTAAACATTTTCCAAACCTATGTACAAGATTCTGGTCTTCTGTAGAGCCAGAGCTTAATGTACTATCTTTTATACTAGATTCAATGTTATCACATGAAGTTCGAGATCCTTTATTATTAATAGTTGGGCAGACAAAAGCAAAGTGGAAAAAAATATGCTGTGGTTTAAATCTACCTTGACATTACTTCGTACTTTGTTCCCCTGTCTTTAAAAATGGAAACAACCCTTTTCTTAATACTACAAATGACTTTTTTCTGCCTACCTCCCACTTCAGCTTCTTATCTGTCATTCCTTCCCTTAAACCTCCCACTCTAGTAGATCTCTATTACTGCTCTAAAAATCCTGCAGTTTGACCTAGTCCACATCCTTACAATAATAAGCTATCCCTTCTGCCTGAAATGCCCTTTCTTCTTTTATTTATCTTACAAATTTCTGTTCATCTAGGAAGCTTTTCTAGTTTTCCTCTAATTATTGTCCCTTTTATGCTACTCTGTATTTTGTATTGTTGCATTTGTCAATGTATTGTCATTGTATGTTTACATGCTAGTGTCCCTATTAGCCTGGAGCTCCTTGAAGGTCTGATTCTGAGTTTCATTCTTAGCATGGTACTTGGCATGTAAGTGTTAATACATATTTTTTTATGGTGCATATACAGTGTAGATAGCCAATAATAGGGAAGTAATAAAGATGATTTGAGAGAACTCTAATATCTCCTCTATGCTGTACAGGGCAGTTTCTGGGGGAGAAAGATCTCAGAAGGTTTTTTTCTAGAAAAGTTTTCTAAATGCCTTTCTGAATACAAGGAAAACATAACTGTCATTGGGATCCAAAATTCCTTTTTTTCTAAGTGTTTCATGTGGAGCCCACTGCTAGGAGCTGTATAAACCTGTCTACCTTCTAGGAGTGTATTCCCTATAGAGACAGCACTGATAACACAGGCATACATAAGATGGCCTTGCCACTGAAAACAGTCATGCAAACTCTCATGAAGCATTCACAACACACACTGAACATGGACACCTGCTCATATTTTTTGATATTGCTAAAAGTGAGAATCCAAATAAGTAATGAGTCAGGGAAGAAGGGAAATACCAATTCAATTTCAATGAGGTGGTGGTAGGATTTCATGGGGCCCCTGAAGGAACAAGCCTGGTGAGTTAGGTGCCTGAATCTTATAGAAGAAAACAGAGAGATAGAAGGCATTATTACTATTTGAGATAGGTGGATTTAACATGTATTATTTCTATTCATATATTACTTCATCTCCATTTAAAAGTGAGAAAACTAGGTCTCAGAGCCTCACAGAAGCTTTCCCAAAGTCATCCAGGTGGTTAACAAATGGAAATGAGATCTACACTCAAGTCTGTCTGGCTTCTGTGCTCTAGGCACAGACCACTTTATTTCAAAAAGGAGTATAATGCTCATCCGTGAAGTGGAAGGCATGTATACCTGTCGGAATAGGCAAAAGAACAAGAAGGGGAATTAAGGAGTCAAATGCCAGGACATAAAATACAGGATGAGAATGATTTTTTTCAAGCGGGTTGGAAACAAAGAGGACTTTGCTACTATGTTCAAGACTTCCTGAGGGAGCAGAGCAGAGGCAATCACAGGATCATAGTTCTTGGATTTTGAAGGATCTTAAAGGCCATTTAATCTAACCATCTATCCAATATTTCCAATTCCCTCTCCCTGAACACATCCTTCCCATGGAGTCATCCAGTTCGTGATGAAATATCTGCAGTCATAGGAGCTTACTGCTTTCATTTTGGGATAGATTTAACTGTTATGTTGAGGCAAAGCCTGTCTGCTTGAGTTTCTGCTTATTGGTTCTGATTCTATCTTTGGAGCCCCCCAGATAAGTTTTCTCCTTTTTCTGACTGTCCTCAAGATGTCTTCACATCATCTAAAGCATGGCCTCTCTGCCCTTGTTATCTGTAGGGCCTACAGCCTCTCCTCTACAATATAAGAATGAAAGGGGAGGGTAACGGAGACAAAAACAAATCAGGACCCAGTGAGAGCTTAGTGGTAATAGTTCAAAAGAAGTACTAAGTGTTACACAGGAAGATCAGGGGGTGACATTGAGAACTCAAAGCCAAAAATAAGTGACAACTGAGATTAGTAACATCATCACTAAAATCATCCATTCATCCATCCACCCGCCCACTCACCCATCTTGCATATTCTGAACATTTCCCAAGAGATTAAGATATAAGGCACTGCAGGAGAAAAAGAGAAGAAAAAGCTCCTTGAGGAGCTTGTATTCTGCATGGACTGAAGTCAGCAGGAGCTAACAAACAAACAAAACAAACAGACCAACCAACCAACTCTAGGGAATAATTTATGAGGCTGGAGTGGAATGTCCAGGCAGAACTGGGTATGATTTTCCACACTGGAACTCAGGTATTTTTGTTCAGGAAGGAGATCCAGAGACATTCCTCTGGCAGTGAGTGAGGAGGTAATGCTGAAGGGGGGACCTTTAGAAGCTGCAGAGAGGCCTTCTTTCCATATCAAGTGTTTTTCCTAGGGAAGAGGCCCATGAAAACCTGGCCAGGACTAAACGGCAGTACTTTGAGTAACAGTGCTCAGTGAGGCTGACTTAGTAGTCTTTCTCAGTACTAGAGCTGAGTGTTTATGTCCCTCAGGAAATGTGAAAGAGTGAATATGTAGTCGGCCATCAGTCATCTTGGAACTAGAAGATCTGGGGATCACTGCAGCTTTTGCCAATTACTAGCTCTGTGACCTCAGTGAAATCATTTCACATCTCTAAGTCTCAATTTACTAAACTATAAAATAATGTTAACATTACTTATCTCCTAGGGTTTTGTGACAATCATACAGGATATATATAATGGCATCTAATACATTTAGTAGGTCTTCAATTTATTTTTTAAGAAGGGGTAGAGGTAGTAAAAAAATACATTTATGGAGTTAATCTGTTCTTTCTATTCACATGCTAGGAATCCACTCTGGGGAAGTTAACAAGGAGCAGGGTCTTCCTACATTAGACCAGAATCTATCTGCATTAGACTAGATTCTGGTCTATGTAGACTTCCATCTACATTAGATCAGAATCTGCTTGAATGGGAGTAATTTTCAAGTTAAGATTTGTTTTCCATCCTCATCATCCTATCTCTAATATTACCTACTCCCAGGTATGCAGCTAAGTAGGAATGACAATCTAGGAAAGTCCTCTTAAAAGCATACACAAGATGAAGAGGGCCAGATATGCCCCTTTCCAAGATGGATCGATATGAGTGAATTACCCCTTCGTAGCCTCTTATCCCTTTCTGGGAAACCCATATTTTTACCTACCTTACTGCCAGGTTTGGGACCCCTCTTCTTTGGGAATTTCAAAGGTTCAGCTGACTTGGGTGGGGCAGAGATGGGATGGGGAATTAGGGTCTTGGGTGTCCGGCCCCGCTTCTTTGCTGGTTTACGTCCCCTCTGCCCTGGTTGATGCTCCAAGACAGATTTGGTGCTGCTGTGGATGCTGGGCTTCTCGGTGCTCACATCAGACGCAGGATAGGGATTCTTTGGAATAACAACTGCAAGAAAAAGACTCATTCTATCACCCTCTCCTCCCCTGCATTCTCATCCCAGCCAAAAAGTAAAAAAGGACTTGCCACTTCTGCTTAGATAGTTTTGTTCCAAGAAGCTAGTTTCCTGGCATCTGACCTAAATGTTTAGAAAATCTCACAAGGAAACTGAATTTACATTGACTGGAACTGGATGTTTTAAATTATTTCCGGCAGATGCAGAAAAAAATATTAATTTTTCTCTGCAAGGTATCTTAGAGAAGTACTGTGACCAAGTCAAAGCTGAAGCATATAAACAGAACCATAGGCTCAGAGTTGGAATGGCTCTTAGAAGCCTATGATCCTCCCCTGCTAAGAATGAAGGTCTGAGGCTCAGAAGATGCCTTCCCCAGGTTACACAGTGAGTTGGGATGAGAACTTCTGTTTTGAAACTGAGCCCTGACAACCAAGTCAGGGATTTTCTACATTGATCTACTTGAAGTTTTAGCATGCAGTGAGGAGTGGTAAAACGTCTAGAAATATGTATCTGATAGCATCTCTCCTTACCTTAAAGACCTTTGTTCCCAATTACCTTTAATATAAAGTCTAAATTCTTTATCCTGATACCTAATGACTTTTGTGACTTTGCCTCTGCCTTGTTCTCCAGTTATGCCTGATGTCATTTCCTATCACCCAACCCCATGTTCCAGTAGTCCCATATGTTGAGCTATTATTCTTGGTCAGATACATATCAATACACAGTTTTCAACATTCAACATCTCTTTATTGAGGTATTCTCTGACCATGGTCCAACTAAGTCAGTGCCCTCCCCTTACCCTCAAAGTATTCTGTAGACATCTATTAATATGTCAGAGTACTCCTCAATTTTAATCCAATCATTCATTTTTGAGAATTTTTCAAGGTAAGGGATAGCTAATTCATTCCATATATAGTTATCAAGCACTTACTATAGGTTATGTATTGTTGTTCTAAGTCCTGGTGATAGAACAGTGAATAAAGCATAGTTTCTATTCTCAAGGAGCTTACCTTCTAGTGGGACAGACAAAAAATAAACAAATACACAACATAATGTCAAGTAGTGGTAAGTGCTATGATTAAAACTAATGCAGGGTAAGGAGACAGAATTGTAGGGGAAGTCCTTTTTGAGGAGATGACATTTACACAGAGCTCCCCAAAGAGGTAAAGGCAAAAGCCTTATGAAGATCTGAGGGAAGAGCCTTCCAAGTTGAGGACAGAACAAGTACAAAGATTCTGAGATGGGAGCATGTTAGTGTGTTTGAGAAATGGAAAGGTCAGTATAGCTGGAATTGAATGAGCAAAGGGGAGAGTGGAGGGAAATTAGGTTAGAGAGGGAGTAGCAGTATTAATAAAATTGTGTAGGACTTCGTAGGCTTTGAAAATGAATTGAACTTATTCTGAGTATAAAGGGGAAGCTGCTGGAGGGTTTCGAGCAAGGGAATGACAAGATGTACTTAAAAAGACCACTCTGACTGCTTTGTGAGAGGCGCAAGAGTCAGATTAGGAAGACCAACTAATAAATTATTACAGTGGGCAGGTAGAAGATAATGCTTCTTAGGCTTCCAGGTGGGATGTGATAGGTTGTGGCAATGCAATGTTAATGATGCAACAACTAGAAAAAGTCAGATAAATTATTTTAAAAGACACCGCAGAGCTGTCATGAGGATTAGATGAACCATGAACCGGAACTCCAGAGCAGGGGGCCTTCTGAGGTAGCTGACACTTTTCTTTCCTGAGAGCATTTGTCAATTTTGGCCTGAACCGAGGATCAGGTTTGGCCTATGGAGAGGAGCACTACTGGGAGAAAGAGAAATCAAAGAGGCTGCTGGGACGCACTGGAAACCTAAGGAGTCCCATGCATGTGACCAGTTTTCCCCAGGAAATATTTGCTGAATTGTAGGCTTGCACACTAGAGTTTTGAAGTTAGTTTGAGCGCTTCTAAAAGACAGAATGAAATCTCCCATCATCCTGGAGTTTTAGGAGACAAGGTTCCACTAGAAGGAGGTAGTATACTGCAAACACATAGCTGATCTGCTCTTCAAGATATATGCCATATTTTGAAACTATGAGGGTAGGAGGTGATAGAACTAAGCCCCCAATCTCTCAAGGGTAGAACAATCTCCTGTAGTGTTTCAGGGCTGAGGAGACAGAGGTAGGCTCTTAATCAAGAGCCTAAGAGGGTCCATGTCTAAGAAACAGGGATAAACCATAGGTACAATCCAGACCTGGTCTAGCTCAACCCATGATTAGACTGAGGTGATCAGGGCCTTATCCTATTAGCTTACCAGAGGAAAGGAAGAATTCTTTCTGATAGAAAATATCAGCTGAAGCCTCAATAGTTCTTTTATATAAAATATCCAACATACAATAAAAAATTATTAGACATAAAAAGAGGCAAAATAGTGTGATCAGTAATCAAGAGAAAATACAGGCAATAGAAGGAGACCCATATACTATCCAAATAATGAAACACATAGATTAAAAAAACATAATTAATATGTTAAAGAAAATGAGGGATAAGAAGAACAAAATGTAAGAAAAGATAAATAATACCCACAGAAAGCTAGAAGCTATATAAAAAATTAAATAGACACCATAGAATTAAAAAAAAAACTATTAGGAAGTTAAAAACTCATTGAATGGGTTTAAGGACAGACAAGATCCAGCAGAATTAATGAACTTGATGAAAAGTCAATAGAAAACATTTAAAGTATAGTGAGAAAATATGGAAAAACAGATTAGAGCATTAGAGGCAAGTGGACATAATCAACAGATATAAAATATGAATGGCTGCAATCCCAGAGGGAGAGGACAGAAAGAATGAGGAAAAAACAATATTTGAAAAGACAATGGATGAGATGTTCCTAAGACTAATAAAAGACATCCAAGGAACTCAGTAATTCATAAGCAGCAAAAATACAAAGAAAACTATACCAAGACACATCATTGTAAAACTACAATAAAAGACAGATGAAATATAAATGAAAGACAGAGAGGAAGACAAAGATAAATTTTTAACAGCAATCTGAGAAAAAAGAATCATTACCCTTAAAGGAACAACTGTAAGACTGATGACTTCAGGCTTTTTGTATTAATAGTTTTTACAAAAGCCTGAAGCAATAGTATGGCATCCTTAAAGGACTAAAAGAAATAAACTGGCAATGTGAAAATACCCTTCAGAAATGATGGTAAAATAATGACATTTTCAGACAATCAAAGCTAAGGTCTGGCCAGGTATGGTAGCTCATGCCTGTAATCCTACTACTTTGGGAGGCTGAGGCAGGAGGATCGCTTCAGGCCAGGAGTTCGAGACCAGCCTGAGCAATATAGCCAGACCCCCTCTCTATAAAAAATAGAAAAATTAGCTGGATGTGGTGATGCACATCTGTAGTCCCAGCTATTTGGGAGGCTGAGGTAGGAGGATCTCTTGAGCCCAGGAGTTTGGGGTTGCAACAAGCTATGATGATGTCACTGCACTCTATCCAGGCAAGAGAGTAAGATGCTATCTTGAAAAAACAAACAAACAAACGAACAAACACACAAACAAAAACCAATCAAAGGTTTGTCACCAGCAGACCTAACTACAGGAAATAAAGTTCTTCAGGCCAAAAGAATTCCAATGAAATATGTGCAAGACAAATATTTAGTGAAATATGTGCAAGACATCTACAAAGAACTGCAGGAAGGAATGAAGAGGGTAAATATGAATAAGAAGGGGTAAATATGTGAGCAGATATAACAGAATATTAATTATTTAAAACAACAATAAAAATGGCTTACAGGTTTTATAATATATATATAAATAAGCTATGTGACAACAATAGCACAGAGAATGGAAATGGGGAGTAAATGGAGCCGAAATTTGGTAAGAACTTTGCACTATTTGGGGAGTGGTTAGAGTCCTTACTTAAGGTAGATTTTAGTAAGTCCAGAATGCATATTTGCATAGGGCAAAAAATTAAAGAATTATATAAGAATGTGTCGCTAAAGTACTGATGGGAGAAAAGTAGAATAAAACTTGCTTGATTAATCTAAAAAAAGGCAAGAAAGGAGAAATGAAGAAATAAGGAAGAATTTTGACAAATAGAAAACAAAAAAACAAAATGCAAAATGGTAGACTTAAACCCAAATAAATAATTACATTAAATATCAGTGGATTAAGTACAACAATTAGGAAAAATTGAATATACTAGACCAAAATAAACCCCAGAACCTAATTATATTTGTTTATAAGAAGGCCTTGAACTATAAGAACACTTGAAATATAAAAACATAGGAAGATAAAAGCAAACAGGTGGAAAAATATATAATCCATAAACACTTAACAAAAGAAAACTAATAACATAAATAACCAATTAACCAACCAACTGGACACATATAGAACACCATACTTAATAAATGTAGAATACACAGAGAAGATTTATTTCATCTTAGATCCTCGGGAAGGGGGGGTGGGGAAGGGAGGGATATATACCTACATGATGGGTGCAACGCGCACTATCTGGGGAACAGATACGCCTGGAGCTCTGACTTGGGGGGAAAGGCGGTACATGGGCAACGTATGTAACCTACAATTCTGTATCCCCCATAACAATAAGATGAAATAAAAAAATAAAAAAAAAGAACAGGATAGTATGAATAAACTTTATGCCAATAAATATGAAAATTTAGATAAAATGAGCAACTTCCTTGAAAAAACACAACTTATTAAAATTGACATAAGAAAAAACAGAATATGAACGTCTCTAAACATAATAAAGAAATTGAACTTGGAATTAAAAATCTTTCTGCAAAGCAAATTCCAGGCCTAGATGGCTTCACTGGTGAATTCTAACAAACATTTAAAGAAATAACAAATCTGGTAAAATTTCTTTTGAAAAATAGAAGAGGGAACACTGCCCATCTCATTTTATGAGGCCTGTATAACCGTCATACCAAAACATGACAAAGATACTACCAAAAAAGAAAACCATAGACTAATATTTCTCATGAATACAGATGAAAAATCCTTAACAAAATATTAAGAAATCAAATCAAACTATATATACAAAGGATAATATATCATAACTAAGTGGGGTTTATCCAGAAATACAAAGGTTGTTAAATAATAGGAAATATAATCAGCTGGACATATACATTAACAAAATAAAGGAAAAAAAATTCCATATACCTTCTCAATAGATACAGAAAAAACATTTGACAAAATTCAACAACCATTCATGACAAAAATTATCAGCAAACTAGGAATAGAAGAGAATTTCCTTAATCTAGAAAAAGGCATCTATAAAAAAACCTATAGCCAACAGCATACTTAATGGTGAAATATTGAACACGTTCTTACTACATTATGTAACAAAACAAAAATATCCACTATCACCATTTCTTTTTTTGTATATTTATTTTATTTTATTTTTTTGAGACAGAGTCTCACTCTGTTGTCTGGGCTTGAGTGCCGTGGTGTCAGCCTCGCTCACAGCAGCCTGAAGCTCCTAGGCTCAAGCAATCCTCCTGCCTCAGCCTCCCGAGTAGCTGGGACTACAGGCATGCACCACCATGCCTGGCTAATTTTTTCTATATATGTTTTTAATTGTCCATACACTTTCTTTCTATTTTTAGTAGAGATGGGGTCTTGCTCTTGCTCAGGCTGGTCTCAAACTCCTGACCTCGAGCTATCCTCCCGCTTTGGCCTCCCAGAGTGCTAGGATTACAGGCATGAGCCACCACGCCCGGCCCACTATCACCACTTCTATTCAACATTATATTGGTGGCCAATGCAATAAGGGAAGAAAAAGAAATAAAAGCTATAAACATAGATTGTAAGGGAAGAAGGATTATTTGCACATGACATGATTGTTTACATAAATACTCCCACCTCCAAATCTATAAAATCTATTAATATCAAAAAATGAATCAGTAAGGATCACTAGATACAAATCAAATATACAAAAATTGAATGTATTTCTATATATAGTAACAATTAGAAAATGATTTAAAAATCCACAAAATCAAATAACATCAAATATTCAGTGAAATATGTACAAGACATCTACACTAAAAATTGTAAAACATTGCTGAGAGAAATTAAAGAAGACCTAGATAATACCACGTGGCCATGAAGGGATACTTTACATTCATGGATTGAAAAACTCAATAGTTGTCAGGCTGTCAACTCTCATCAAATTGATTTAGAGTCAATGTAATTACAATCAAAATTCCAACAGCTTTTATAAAAAATTTGAGTGTGTGTATAAGTTGATGAGTTAATTCTAAATTTTATCAGGACATGCAAAGGACCTAGAGTAGACAAGTCAACCTTGATGAATAACAGCAAAACTGGAGCACTTATGTCATCAGAGAGCAAGATTTATTATAAGGTCATAGTAATTAATATATATGCTATTGATACAAAGGTAGACAAATGAACCAATGGAGCAAAACAGAGTTTTCAGAAATCAGCGTACACACACACAGTCATCCGATTTATGATAAAGGTGCCCCTGCAATTATGTGGAGGGAAAACGTGGTCTTTTCAATGAAACTGTAGTGAGTTAAACAGATATCCATATGGTAAAATAATTAGACTTAAACACTACTTCACACCAGGTACAAAAATTAATGTGAAAACTAAACCATCAAACTTCTAGAAGAACACAGAAAAGAATATCTTTAAAATTATGGGGGTTGGCAAAGATATATTAAACAGGACATGAAAAGCATTAATTATAAAAGATTGAAGATTGACATATATGACCTCATTAAAAGAAAAAACTTCTGTTCATCAAAAGACAACATGAAAAAAATCCAGCAAATGGGAAAAGATATGCAAAACACATGTCAGAAAAATATTATGTAGAATATATAAAGAATGACTAAAAATCAGTAATAAGAAGACTGACAACCTAATTTTAAAAATGGTAAGTCTTGAAGAGGCACTTCACAAAGATGGATACATAAATGGCCAATAAGCATAAAACTCTGTAGCATTTTCACAAGAGGGAAAACTGGAAAAAACCTAAATATCCAATAGAAGATTTTAAAACATGATATATTCATAAAGGGGAATACCACAAAGAAACGAAAAAGAACAACTGCTGTCATATGCAGTAACATGGATGAATCTCACAAAAATAATGCTAGACAAAAGAAGCCAGAGTGTATATTTTACAATTCTCTTTATATAAAGTTTGAAAACAGAAAAACTAATCTATATATGCCATTTACTGGGATAGAAAATATTGAGCACGGGAATCAAGAGTTCAGTTTTGTTTTTTTGAGACAGGGTCTTTCTCTGGTACCCAGGCTAGAGTACAGTGGCATCATCATAGCTCACTACAATCTCAAACTCCTGGGCTCAAGCGATCCTCCTGCCTCAGCCTTCCTAGTAGCTGGGACTACAGGTATGTGCCATCATGCCTAGTTAATTTTTCTATTTTTTGTGGAGACAGGGTCTCACTATGTTGAACTTCTGGCCTCAAGCAATCCTGCCTTGACTTCCCAAAGTGCTAAGATTACAGGTGTGAGCCATTGTGCCCTGCAGAGTTTTCAGTTTTAAAATACGGTTTTTTATAAGATAGCTACTACAAATCAAAATATGGAGACGTTAATTAGGCAGCTATATGTATGAGTCTGGAATTTAAGGGAAAGGCTGGAACTGAAGATATACATTTGAGAATTATCAGTATATAACTGTTATATAAAGCCATGAGACCAGGTAAGATCTTGTAAAGTGTGAGTACATAGTCAAGAAAGGAAAAAAAAAGATTGTTCCTGAGTCATCCTAGCATTTAGAAGTTGGAGAATAAAAGAGGATGCAGCTAAGGAGACTAAAGAGTGGCCCATAAAGCCAGAAGAAAATGAGAAGAGTGATGTCCCAGAAGCCAAGTTAAAAAATGGTTTTAAGAAAGCAGGAAAGGCAGCATCTCAACATTACCCCAAATGGGACACTTTGACATCATGTGTCTCCCGATATGATATACTGAGGATACCGTATTACTATGTAGTATCTCTGCCAAAAATCCATATCCTGAATCAGACAAACAAAAATTGAGGCATATTCAACAAAACAACTGACCTGGTACTCCTCAAAAATGTCGATATCATGGAACATAAAAAGACAGAGGAACTAGTTCAGATTCAGAAGATTGAAGTGGGACAACTAATGCAATGTATGATCCTGTATTGAAGCCTGAATTAAAAAAAATCTTTGAAAAGGATATTAGAAAAATTTACAAAATTTAAATACTATTAGGTAACATTTGATGTCCAATGTGGCCTATTGAGTCTGAATGTTTATTTGAGTCCAGAAAAACTCCCTGGCAGGGCAATGTATGCATTATCTAATAAATCTGAAGATGTATATACCCTATGATTCAGTAATTTCAATCTTAGGTATAAACTTCAAAGACATTCTTACACATGTTTACCAGAATACGTGCAAAAGAATGCTCATAGCAATCTTATTTGTAATAACTGAAAACCTGAAATGACCCAAATGTCCACTATTAATAAAATGGATTTTAAAAATTTTGTACAATTAGCAGTTCTCAGAGTATGGTCTAAGGAGCCAAATGGGTCCTCAAAATCCCTCTGAGGGTCTGTGAGGGCAAAACTATATTCGTAATGATACTAAAACATTACTTGCCTTTTTCACATTCATTCTCTCACAGTGGAGTTTTCCAGAGGCTACATGTGATGTCATCACTCTGACAAATAATGGAATGTATGTTTGTATATTCTTTTTTTATTTGAAATATATTTATTCATTACAAATTTTTTTTTACAAAAAAGGTTTTCTGTATACTTTTTTGGTATATAAATATGAACGTGTTTAATGTACATAATCTGATGAGTTTGGATATATGCATATAACTATGATACCACAATCAAGGTGATAAACATATCCATCACCTCCAAAAGTTTCCTTATTTCCCATTGTGAGATTTTTTTGTGTGTGGTTAAGAACACTTAACATGAGATCTACCCTCTTGACAAAATTTTAAGTACACAGTATCTTACTGTTATCTATAGGTACTATGTTGCACAGCAAATCTCTAGAACTTACTCATCTTGAACTGAAACTTTATACCTATTAGACAACAACTTCTCATTCCCCCCCTCCTCCCAGGCCCTGGAAACCACCATTCTATTCTCTAGTTTTATGAGTTTGACTATTTTAGATACCTCATATAAGTGGAATCGTAGTATGTGCTCCTCTGTGAGTGGCTTTTTTCATTTAGCATAATGTCTTCCAGGTTCATCCATGTTGTCACAAATGGCAGGATTTCCTCCTTTTCTTTTGAGACAGGGTCTTGCTCTGTGGCCCCGGCTACAGTGCAGTGGCATCATAGCTCACTACAACCTCAAATTCCTGGGCTCAAGTGATCCTCTAGCCTCAGCCTCCTGAGTACCTGGGACTATAGTTGTCCACCACCATTCCTAGCTAATTTTTTTTCCTACTTTTTGTAGAGATAGGATCTTGCTCTTGCTCAGGCTGGTCTTGAACTCCTGACCTCAGCGATCCTCCCACCTCAGCCTCTCACCGTGCTAGGATTACAGGTGTGAGCCACTGTGCCTGGCCTTTCCTTCTTTTTTGAGGCTGAAAAATATTCCCTTGTATGTATATATCACATTGTCTTAATCCATTCATCTGTTAGTGGACATTTGAGTTATTTTTGTGGATTGTGTCCTTGTATATTGCTGTTTCAAAAGGTTCTAAGTTTTAATTTCTAATATGATGATATAGAGAGATTTAACCCGTATAAACACAAGCTCTTTGAGGTCTTTAAATATGTAACAGTTTCCTGAGACCAAAAGGTTTGAGAACCATTGATGTACTATTATAATAACTTCCTCGACCTCTGTTTCCAATACATTAACCTAGAAAAACTCCCAACCCAAGTTAAATTCAACTCTGTACCTATTCCACACCTAAGCCTAAGTCACTGAATAATCTCACTTTAAATTGATTATTATAAACCCCAAGACTGTCCCATATTTCTCTAGTAATAGATCACAGATCTAAGCTGGGTAGGTGGGTATTAATAACTGATTCACTTTGGAATTCCTGCTATCACACAATGCGGTGTTGAGTTCTTAGATAGTATACAGGTACATGTTTACAGAATAAAAAACGAAACTGACATTAAGGGCAGAACAAAACAGGGCTTTACTTGGCTCTTCTAACAGTCAGAAAATAGTTTTTCTTCTTCTCTTGTTCCTTAAGGCTAGACATAAAAGTTCATGATGCCACCTAGCAAAGAAGTTGCCCTCTCTGGCCTGAAATATCTGGAGAGAAGAAACTAATGAATTATATTGAACAGTTCTGAAAAATCAGGTTATACAGGTCATGTGTGAGTAGCTAGCACTGAGATTAGGCCTCATGCTAATTTAAGAGCTTCTTAATAAATGGATTTTCTTAAGCAACCCTGAGGGACTATGAGATTTGGAAGTTCTTCCTATCAGGAAGCTCTGCCCTGCCCTATTCTAACTTAATTATCCTAGTTGAAAAAAAATTGGGCTGATGTCAGGGGACCAGGGATCTAATTCTAGTTCTGTCTCTCACGATGTGACCTTGACTTTGTCATTAAAACACAATCTTTTCTTATTTTTTGAAATGTAAATAATTAAATAATTTAATGACTGTCCTACTTCAGAGAAAGATGAAAGACAAGAATATTGTCAACACATTTTGATACTACTTCGGTTGACAGAATTAGACCCTTAATCAACAATAATACTTTGACAAAATTCTTGTACATCTATGGTTTCATTTGGATTTCAGGACAATCTTATGAAGGCTGACCTTTATCATCTCCTGTGACAAATGAGGAAAGCGAGACTCAGAGAAATGAAAGTGGCAGAGCCAGGCATGATTCTAGTCTTTGGAGTCTTTGCTGCACACACTGTCATACAGCCTAGGAGGAGGGAAGAAATCTCTGGTCTGGCAGGAGGCCAGGAAGTGTCAATTTATGTGTTAATTAATTTGACCACATCAACTGAAGGTTAAGTAAATGGTAAGTATTGAGGTTTGCTAAGTATCTAAGGTGAAAAAAACCCAATGTGATTCTTGCCCTAGAGGAGTACAATCTTGAGAAGGTTAGGGGTAGACCTTTGCACAATCAATCATAATTGTGTGGGTATGTACTGGGGTTGGGAAGGTACAAGACAATCCTGGAATGCCTTGGTCAGAAACTAATGGGATGCTCAAAGAATGAGGGGGCCATGTCAAAAGGACATAGGAGCCAACTTCAAGAAGCTTCCATTGGCCAAATGTGGGATAATTTGAGCATCAAAATAATAATAGTAACAAATTATAACTCACTGAATATAAGAATCCATGAGTCTACACTTGTGTAACTATAAATAGGGAAGAAGGAAAAGCTCTTGCTTACAGTAGAATCCCTACTAATGAATGGTAAGAAATGACATTAATTAGGAAATAATTTGGCAATAATTGATTCAGGCTAGACTCATCAATAGATGCTCAAACTACTGGATGAAAGTTTGATGAGAAATAGGACATTTATAGTCTCAAAGTCCTACTCCACAAGATAATTAATTACAAAGAAAAAATAGTAACTTTACAGTTACTTTACAATTACTTGGTTGTAATTGTAATTATAGTTAATCTGTAGTAATGGGACAAATAGACATCATATGCCTCCAAATATGATCCTTTGAGAAGAACATCATAACTCGTATAAATAAAATCTAATCATGAGGTAATACCAGAAAAACCCAGGTTGAGAGCCAATCTATAAAGTAACTAGACAAATATTTATAAAAATTTATTAAAGTCACGAAAGACAAGGAAGAAGGACAGAAAAACTGTTTCAGATTAAAGGAGACTAAAGAGACATGACAATTGGCCAGGTGGCTCACACCTGTAATCCTAGCACTTTGGGAGGTTGAAGCAGGAGGATTGCTTGAGGCCAGAAGTTCGAGACCAGTCTGAGCAAGAGTGAGGCCCCATCTCCACAAAAAAAAATAGAAAAATCAGCTGGGAGTGGTGGCATGCACCTGTAGTCCCACCTACTTGAGAGGCTGAGGCAGGAGGATTGCTCAAGCCAAGGAGTTTGAGGTTGCAGTGAGCTAAGATGATGCCACTGCACTCTAGCCTGGGAAAAAACCAAACCAAACTGAACCAAAACAAAAAAAAGAGACATGACAATTAAGTACAACTCGTGATGCAGAATTTTCTTTTCCTAAAAGACATTATTGGGTCAAGTGGGAAAATATGAATAAAGTTCATAGATTTTGCCACTGATACTGTAACAATATTAATTTTCTGGTTTATTAATAACTGCATAAGGTCTATAAATTAGCTCTTAATATTATATCAATTTTCTGATTTTGAAAATACTACTATGCCTATGTAAGAGAATGACCTTGTTTTTAGAAAATACACACTTAAGTCTTTAGTAGTAAAGGAATACTACGTGTACAGGTTCTTGTCAAATGGTTCAGAAAAAAGTATGTATTATATACTGAGAGAGACTAATAATGCAAATGTGGTAAAATTTTATTATTTGGGGAATCTTGGTGAAAGGTGTAGGGGAGTTCTTTATAATACTGTTGCACCTTTTCTGTAAAGCTGACATTATGTCAAAATAAAAAGTTTTTAAAAAGATTCAGTGGGTACAATGCCAAAATGTGTACATAAAGAATTATAAGAACACAGAGGAGGAAATTACTAATTCTGCAAGTAAATGGGAAGGGACAAGGGAGTCAGGCCAGTGACACTTGTCAGGCAAGATTTCAGTGTAAGTGACATTTTAACTACTCTTTCAAGAATGAATAAATTTTGCCTTAGGAAAAGGGCAAGGCTAGAGGGTGAATGAGAGCACTCTAGACAGAGGAGACCCTGCATAGAGAGAGGCATGGAATTGTAGAAAGTGTGGTATAAGAGAACATGTGTGTAGTGCTGTGTGGCTTACGTCCATAAGAAGGAGAAGCAAGTGAGGTTAGAAAGCTTATAGCTAGCGTGAGAAGAGTCCACATGACATTTAAGGAATCTTCCAGCTCTAATACACAAAGTCTCTGCCAGGATACACAAGGTGGGTACTATGCCCCTACATACGGAAAGGATAATAGTGAGGTTCATTGTAAAGCAATGGTCCCCAACCTTTCTGGTACCAGGGACCATTTTAATGGAAGCCAATTTTTCTAGGGACTGAGGAGCTGGGGGGATGGTTTTGGGATGATTCAAGCATTTATAATAGAACACAACATTTATTGTGTACTTTATTTCTATTATTATTACACTGTCATATATAATGAAATAATTATACAACTCACCATAACATAACTCACCTTTACATGCTGCTGTAAAGGCAGAAGCACACTTAAGGCAAGATAGCAGCACATAAAGATTGTAGGACTGGTCTCCCATCCTTGACAAATTTCTGCTGATCTGTACATTTCTGTATGTATCTAATCCTTACTCCCATGGCCACAATAGTGACCAATAATGCCACTAAAAGGCAGACATAAACTGATAAGACCAAGAATGGAGAGAGGAAATAGTAAGCAAATGGAGTCCCCAATGACGGAGTTAATTTTGCTTAAAAGGAACTAGCATTTATTGAGCACTTACTATGAAAGTAGTGTCATACTATGTGCAATGGCATCATGAACATTGCCAATAAAATTTACTAGGGTGCAGAGGAAGCAGTATGTATTAGCAGTTAAAACAATGGCCTTTTAAGTTGTGCCTAAGAAGCATATGTTATTTCTATTTAACAGACGAGGAAACTGAAACTTGAGTAACTTGGCCAAGGTCACATAAGTAAAGAGGCAGGGCTGGAATTTGAATCTAGAATGTCTTACTCCAAAGTCTTTGCTCTTTCTATCATACCATACAGCTTTCCTCTTACCAACTCGAGATTCATTCATTTACTCATTTGTTCACTCATTCATCCGACAAACATTGTGTAACGACATCTCTATGGTTCTCCTGGAGACAGCTGGAACCCATTATATTAAATGAAGTATCCCAAGAATGGAAAAACAAGCAGCACATGTACTCACCAGAAAAGTGGTTTCCCTGATCATCACCTAAATACACATCTGGGAACGATACCAATCGGATATCAGACTGAGGTGGGGGGTGGGGGAGGGGATGGGTGTATGCCTACATAATGAGTGCATTGCGCACCGTTTGGGAAATGGTCACGCTTGAAGATGCTGATTCGGGGAGGGGGTCATGGGGAGGGGATGGATACATACCTACATGATGGGTGCAACGCGTACTGTCTGGGGAACGGACACGCCTGGAGCTTTGACTTGGGGGGACAGGTGGTACATGGGCAACGTATGTAACCTGAAATTCAGTATCCCCCATAATAAGATGAAATAAAAAAAAAAGAATATATTATGTGGCGAGTTCTATTCCATAAACTAGAGTTTAATATTAATTTTCAGTGGTGTACAAAGTTTCTGCTGAGCTGAGACTGCCTGGCATGACAAGAAGGAATCAGGCATGTGAGGATCTAGGACGGAGTGCTCCAGGCAGAGGACTCAGCAGGTGCAACGGCCGTAAGGAAATAATAAGCTTGACTTGTTTAAGAAACAAAAAGAAGGCAGATTGTAGCTGGGTAAATAAAGGAAATAATGGTAGAAAATGAAGTCAGAAAAATAGATGTGGTCAGATCATGTAAGGCCTTCTGGGTTATGATAAGGACATTATCTAACTTACTTTTTCAGATCACCCTGGATACCCTGTGAATGAAGAATGGATAACACGAAGGAAGAATGGAAGCAGAGACATCAGTTAGGAGGCTGACTGTAGAAGTCCATGCAAGAGATGATGGTAGCTGAGATTAAAGTGATAGCTGTGAGGGTACAAAAAAGTAGATAAACACAAGGTACATTTTGTAAGCAAAGCTGACAGCACTGCTAACCTAGATGGAGCAGGGGAAGGGAAAGAGCAATTCAGGATGAATTTTAGGTTTTTGGTCATTTACTGAGATAGGAAAAACTAAAGGAAATATGGCTTTGGGTTGGGAGAAGGCAGGTTAGGAATGAAGAATACGTTTTGGCTATATTATGTTCTAAATGACTTTCAGATATCTAGAGATGACAAGTAGGTAGTCAAATAAATAAGTCTGGAGTTCCACAGAAAAGTCAAGGATCAAGATACAATTCTGGTAGTCATTAGCATACAGATAGTACATAAAGACATGAAATCACTTAGAGAGAGAGAGAGAGAGAGAAAGTGAGAGTGTGTGTGTGTACAATAGAATAGGAGACAACCTAGGACTGAGCCCTGAATCACTCCAACAACTAGAGGCTGAGAAGTGGAGAATGCCAGCCAGAGGAGACAGAGACGGCATTGTTAGTGGGATACGAATTGAAAACCTAGAGAGTATAATGCCCCAGAAGCCAAGAGGAGGTAGTGTTTCATGGAGAAAGTGATTAGTTGTGCTGACAGCTACAGGCTGAGCAAGATGAAGGCAGAGAAGACTTTGTCAACACGAAGGTCAATGTGTTCTTGTTAAGAGCAGCTTCACTGGAATGGTAGGGGCTGAAGAACCATTT
The DNA here is from genome assembly GCF_041146395.1 of Eulemur rufifrons. NCBI lineage: Eukaryota > Metazoa > Chordata > Mammalia > Primates > Lemuridae > Eulemur > Eulemur rufifrons. The sequence goes on from NC_090990.1 coordinate 29,194,812, forward strand.
GAGAAAACCGAGAATAGAAAAAATGGAAGACAGAAATAGAAATAGTGACTATAAGTCAGTTTTTAAAGAAGTTTTACTGTATGCAGTGGGCAAAATGACTGTTTAAAGATGTCCACACCCTAATCTCTGGAACCTGTAAATATGTTACCTACATGGCAAAAGGAATTTTGCTGATGTAGTTACGGTTAAAGTCTTAAAATAGGAAGATTATTGTAGATTATCCGAGGGGCCCAGTCCAATCACATGAATTCTTATATGCAGAGAACATTCTCCAGTTGGAGGCAGGAGAGATGAAGCAGAAAGGAAGATCAGAGAGATCTGGAGTATGAGAAGAACTCGACCTGCCGTCGCTGACTTTAAAGATGAAGAAGGCCACAAGCCAAGGAATGTGAGCAGCTCTAGGAGCTGAGTATGACCTCTGGCCAATAGTCAGAAGAAAATGGAGACCCCCCTCCTACAACTGCATGGAATTAAATACTCCCAACAATCTGAATGAGGCTGAGAGCAGATTCTTCCCCAGAGCTTCCAGATAAGAGCTCAAGTTGGCTGACACCTTGATTTTGGCTTTGTGAGACTGGAGTATAGAAACCAGTGATCCTACCCAGACTTCTGACCCACAGAACTATGAGATAATAGATTTATGCTGTTTTAAGTCACTAAGTTCCTAGAAACTTGCTACAGCAGCAATAGGAAATTAATACACTGTGAAATTTCAGAGACATGGAACATTAGCTAGAAGGGAAATGCAACGTAAAGGGAATGTTTTGAAAGACGGAAGACATGAGAGTATGTTTGTATGCTGGTAAGAACATTTCAGAAAGGAGAGTTTGGAGGAGAAAACTGGTAATGTAAGGAAACTAGTGATAGAGAGAGATTAAGAGAGGATGCAATCAAGAGAGCAAATGGAAGGGTATGCCTTTGACAGGAAGAGGGACTCTTCATCTATTGTAATAACAGAACAGGTACTATAAATTGTGCCATAGCCTCCCGGTGCTGCTCTGGTATAACTCTGCAGAAGCCTGCCTCTGGGCAATCAATCAATGGTGATAATACTGTGGTCCCCAACCCCTGGGCTGTGGACCACTATTGGTTGACGGCCTGTTAGGAACCGGGCCCCACAGGAAGCTCTGCCTCTATCCCCCCATCCCCGCCCAGAAAAATTGTCTTCCATGAAACTTAGGAACTGGGCTGCACAGCAGCAAGCAAAGCTTCATCTATATTTATAGCCGTACTCACATCACCACCTGAGTTCCCCCAACCTCCCTGTGGGAAAATTGTCTTCCATGAAACCGGTCCCTGGTGCCAAAAAGGTTGGCCTCTTTTCACTATTCTAAGTGCAATCATATAAATGAAATCATACAGTATTTGTCTTTTGTGATTGGCTTATTTCATATAGCAAACTGTCTTCAATGTTCATCCATGTTGTAGCATACTGCAGAATTGAACTAATGATAATATTTTGGAAATAATTAAATAAAATATACTATTAAAATTAATTTACCTGTTTTATTTTTTTAAATGTGACTACTAGAAAATTTTTAATTACATATGTGGTTCAAATTATATTTCTTTTTTATTTTTAAGAGACAGGAGTCCCTATCTGCTGCCCAGGCTGGAGTGCAGTGGTGTGATCATGGCACACTGTAACTCCTGGGCTCAAGTGGTCCTCCTGCCTCAGCCTCCCAAGTAGCTAGGACTACAGGTGTATGCCTCCATGCTCAGCTAATTTTTAAATTTTTTGTAGCGATGAGGTCTTACTATGTTGCCCAGGTTGGTCTGGAACTCCTAGTCTCAAGCGATCCTTCTGCTTTGGCCTCCCAAAGCACCAGGATTACAGGTGTGAGCCACCACACCCAGTTTCAAATTCTATTTCTATTAGACAGTGCTTCCCTATGGAATCAGTGATAAAGCTAGTACAAGCAATAAAAGAATTCAGCAAGGTAACAGGACATGTAACTGATATGCAAAACTTAATAGCCTTCATATACACAGTTAGAAGATGTAATGGAAAGAACATCTATGTCTAACTGGCTATTATTTGTGTATACGAACACATTTATAACAGTATCAAGAAAGATAAAATACTCAGGAAAAAAGTTAACAATAAATATGGAAAATCCATATGAAGATAATTACAAAACACAAAAGTAGATATAAAAGCAGACTTGAACAAATCAAAAGACATTTCTTGTCCTTGCTCTTGTATTTTTCAACATCAAGTTGTTAGTTCTCATTAAGTTCATTTACAAATTTAATGTAACCTCAATAAAAATAACAAGAAGCCATTTTTTTCCTGGAGCTAGACAAGTTGACATCAAATTTTATATGAACCCCCCAGCCCCCATGAAATAGCTAAGAAAACAACAAAAAGGAAGAGCTGGGAGAGGGGAATTAGCCTTAGCAGATATTAAATTACAAAACCTCTATAATTAAAACTGTAGACCAGCCTGAGCAAGAGCGAGATCCCATCTCTACTAAAAATAGAAAAATTAGCCAGGTGTTGTGGCGCACTCATGTAGTCCCAGCTATTTGGGAGTCTGAGGCAGAAAGATCGCTTGAGCACAGGAGTTTGAGGTAGCAGTAAGCTATGAGGACGCCACTGAATTCTACCCGGGTTGACAGAGCAAGTCTCTGTCTCAAAAAACAACAAACAAATAAACAAACAAAACAAAACAAAAAACTTGTAGTACTGGTGCTAGAATGGACAGGCACACTAATGGAATAGAAAAACAGACCCAATTATACTCATAAATCTGGAGTATGATGAAAGTGTTATCTCAAATCACTGGGGCCAAGATGAACGTTTTAATCTATGATGATGGAACAATGGATAACCATTGGAAAAAGACAAAATTAGACATATTTCTCAAATAATACACAAGAATAAACTTCAAATGGATCACAGATCTAACTATAAAAAAGAGAAATGATACAAGTACTGGAGAAAAATATGAGTGAATATCAATAATAAAAGGTTGATAAATTTAACTATAAAACTTCTGCATGGCAAATAAAAAACCACCATAAGCAAAGTCCAAATTGGGAGAAAATAATTGTAACATATACCATGAAAAAGATTATTATTATTATTTTGCGTTGAGTGGTCTTCAATAGTAAAAAAAAAAAAAAAGGATTAATATATCTATTATACAAAGGGCTTTTTAAAATTGAGGGGAAAAAGGCCAAAGATCCTACAGATAAATAGGTAAAAGAAATGAAGAGTCAATTCACAAAGAAAAGATGAAATGGCCCTCACACATATGAAAAGATATTAAACTTCCCTCATAAAAGAGAAATGCAAATTAAAACTATACTGAGAAACCATTTCTCACCCATCAGACTGGCAAAAAAGTAAAAAACTTGATAATATGTTCTCTTGGTGAGACCGTGAGAAAACAGGCACTGCTACATTGCTGGTGAGAATGAAAACTGGTATCATCTCCATGGAGGGGAATTTGGTGATACCTAAAAAACTATATTTGTCTTTACCCTTGGACCCAACAATAACACTTCTGGAAATGTACCCTGAAGATAAGTCTCCAAATGTGAAAATACGTGTGTACACGTATTAATGGCAGCATGATTTGTATTTGTGAAATATTGGAAATCATATGTACTACACACACACAGTCTACCATGAAGTATTTTACAGCTTAGAATGAGGGAGATCCTTGTGAACTCACAATGCAGTAACTCTCAGGGTATACTGTTAAATGAAAAAAGACAGCAATTGCAAAAGAGAATACAGAGTATGCTACTTTTTGTGTAAGAAAGAAGGGTAGGAAAACACGCATGTGTCTGCTTACTTATGCAAAATGAAAGACTTCAAGGATAAACCAGAAAACAATGAAAGTGATGACTTACAGACGGTAACAGTGGTGGAGGAAATAAAGTAGAAGGAAAAGGGTGGAGAGGATACTTCTCTCAGTAAATTTTTTGTATGATTTTGACTCTTGGAAGCAATTTAATTTTCTACATACTCAAAGAATAAAATTAAGTCAGTAAAGAGGGGTAAACACTAAACGTAAAACTGAATGCAAATACAAACAAATGAACCCAACTGTATTTTAAATGAATAACATAATCACACAGAAAGGAAAAAAAAAGTAATTCAATACCTTTTGAACGCAGTACTTTAGAGATCCCCATCTAGGAAGGGAAAAATGCAAATAAATCTTGAACTCTTTTTAGGGTTTTTTTTCATAGTGGTATCAGAGTAGCAATTCTGAAACTATTTTATGTGCATTATAGGGTTGAGGTTGGTGGGAGCCAAGGTTCTTACTGTAGAAAAAGGGAGGGGCAAAATACATTACCAACTGTAAATGTTGGGAATGTCCCAGGATAGCTGGTGGACAGCTTCTCTTCTCCATCTACACCATAGTCCTTAGATAAGTGGTTCTTAAACTTTAGTTTGCATCAGAATCCCCTGCAAGGCTTGTTAAAACAGATCGCTGGGCCCCAGCCTCTGTGTTTCTGATTCAGTGGGTCAATGAATTTGCTTTTCTAACAAGGTCCCTAGGCAATGCTGATGTTGCTGGTCCGGGCAACACACTATTAGAACACAACCCCAGATGATCTCCTCTAGCCTCATGGCTTTAAAGTCTATCTATAATTAAAACTTCCAAATTTATATTACCACCTTAGAAATTTCCTTTAAACTCCAGATTCTTATTTTAAATAAAATTTCCTGCTTGAAAATCTATTAGACATTCCAAACATGTCTACAACTGAGTTCCTGACTTATTCTTCCGAGTCTTCTCATCCCATTCCATTCTCTCAAATGGATGGAAACCTACAACCTAAAAACCTTGTAGTCATCCTTGACTCCTCTCATTTTCTCATATTCCATGTCCTATCAGCAGTGCATTAACTACAACTTCAAAATCCATCCAGAATCAGACCATTTCTCACCACCCTTCCTTTCTACTTCCTTGGTCTAAGCCATCGTCATCTCTAACCTGGGTTACTGCAATAACTCAACCTTTTAAATGGTTTGTCCCTGCCCCTCTTGTCTAATTTCAACCCAGCTAACACAGCGAGCCTTTTAAAACAAGCCTCAGATCTCATCATTCCTTTGCTCAAAACCTCTAACACCTTCCCATTTCACCCAGAGTAAAAGCCAAAGTCCTTTCGTTGACCTACCAAGCCCAACATGATCTCATTCCTCATTACTTCTTTGACCTATTTAATACTTTCTACCACTCTTCCTTGATTATTCTACTCTAACAATACCGTCCTTTTTGCTGTATACATTAAACTAGTGATTCTCAAACTCTTTGGTCTCAAGACATCTTTAGACTATTAAAATTTACTAAGGTCCACAAAAAGCTTTTGTGTGTGTAGGTTTACCTATCAATATTTATTATATTAGAAATTAAAACAGAAATTTAATGTTAATTTCAAATTAACAAAAACATGTTAACATCTTTTGTGGAAATTACATTTTTCCAAAACAAAGAAAATTAGTGAGAAGAATGAAATTGTTTTACATTTTTGCAAATCTCTTTGAAGTCTGACCCTAATAGAAAATAGCTAGATTCTCATATCTGCTTCTGTATTCAATCTGTTGCCATATAGCATTTTGGTTGAAGTATATGATGAAAATCCAGACTGATGAGATACATGGTTAGAAAAGGGAGGAGTATTCAAATAGCCTTTTCAAGTAATTGTGGATATTTTCCTGTGATATTAAATCAAAACTCAACAAGTGGTCTTAATAGTTTCTTAAATGTTAGATGAAATACGGAATCTGAAACTATACTAATGAACTTTTCATATTCTGTTAATATTAAAGTCCATTGATCTATCTTATACTTTGAATGATTGATTTTTTTTTTTTTTTTCCCATACAAACAGCTTTTATTACAGAAAAGAAGGGAGCTATAGAAAGTGAAAATACATTCCAGAGAGAGGAACGGGTCAGTCTACATGAGTAGAGAAAGAGTTAAGGACTCCCAGCTGGTTTCCTTTTGTTGGCTTGGTCAGGGGGCGGGCTTTCAGGGGCATGGAATGTTACCAGATGATGACCGATTGAATGATTTATTTTTTATCCACGCATGATTTTGTAACATCATGCATGTGGACATTTGGAAAATAGTTTCACTGAATTATGCAGATTTTCCAAATGTTGACATATTTCACTATTCAATATCAAAAATTCACATTAGTTGATATCACCACACTCTCATCAGAAAAGTCTTTAAGTACAAGGAAGCTGTCAAGATCCTGGTGGCAGACACAGTTTTCCAAAATTCAAATTTTCATTTCAAAGCTTGAATTTTATCTTTAGCAACAAATGCTTTAGTTGTTTTCCTTGAAGTGACAGGCTCACTTAGTTAATTTTTCAGAAAATGTCTGCCAACTACTCAAATCTGAATAACCACAGTTTGTCTAATAGTCATTCTTTTAAGTAAAAATACAGTTTCACAAAAAAAGTGGCTAGTTCACCTGACAGCTGAATCGTACAAGTGCTTTTTCTTGAGGCAACCACAGTACTTCAGTATGTAGTAGAATTGCTCTAGTCATACTTTTCCTTTCATCACAAAGAATGTTAAAAAGGTATGTACTAAAAGGTTGGCATTTAATAAAATTGATAAATTTTACTGCTTCATCAAGGACATTCTTAAATAAGCTTGGCTTGTTTTTTGTTTTGTTTGTTTTGATCCCTCTGCAATGTGTGGCAGTGAAAGATATCATTACTATTACCATAGTTAGTGCTGTTGCCTTGATTCGTGTCAAGGTGCCAGCAGGTTTACTCACCATTGCTTTTGTACCATCAATGCAAATAACCCAGCAAAGAGGCAAACAGAGTTAAATAATATTATGAAGATGGTTTTGACCTCAAAGATCCTGTAAAGGTTGTTGGGGATCCCAAGGATCCAAGGAGCAGAATTTGAGAATTGTTACACTAAGCAACCTATTGCTTTCGTGCACTTAAACTTTTGACTCTCTTCACCAGGAAAGAATTTCTTTTTCCTAGATATCCTTATCTCTGCTTAAATACCTTTCAGTGAAGCTTTTGCTGATTATCCTATATAAAACAATACCTCTACCCACCCCTCCAAACCCCTGACACTCTCTATTCCCCTCTTCCCCCTTCCCCTGCTTTATTTTTCTCCAGAGAAATGATCATTACTACGTCTCTCCCAACTAGAACATAACTTAACTTTCTAAGGACAATGCCATTATCTCTACCTCCTAGAATTGTACTTTTTACATGGTAGGTGCTCAGTAAATGTTAGTTGAGTGCATGACTATAATCCATAATCTAGCATTTGATTCTAGGATTCTGCTTTGCTTTGACTGCTTTTTTAGTCATTTGTATCTTACTTTCCTGGAAAACCACAAACTCTCAGAACAGAGGCTAACCTACATTCCATGTAGTCCCCAAAGCTTCAGACACAGGCCTCGGATATACTATGTGCATTCTTTACCTTAGGGAATACTGGCAGTCCCATAGTCACAATTCTGGGTAAAGCCTGTTCCCAGATGATAGCACACATGTGGAGTGGTAGAAAATTGGCAAAAAAAAAAAAAAAAAAAAAAAATGACCTAGTTTTCTCTGGTTTGCAACAGTTTCTTTTTTAAAAAATTCATCAGATAAAGGACTGATAACAAGAATCTATTTAGAACTCAGGAAAATCAGTAAGAAAAAACCGAATTAACCCTATCAAAAAGTGGGCAAAGGACATGAATAGAAATTTTTCAAAAGAAGATATAAGAATGGCTAACAAACATATGAAAAAATGCTCAATATCTCTAATCATTAGGGAAATGCAAATCAAAACCACAGTGAGATATCATTTAACTCCAGTGAGAATGGCCTTTATCAAAAAGTCCCAAAACAATACATGTTGGTGTGGATGCGGAGAGACAGGAACACTCATACACTGCTGGTGGGACTGTAAACTAGTGCAACCCCTGTGGAAAGTATTATGGAGATACCTTAAACAGATTCAAGTAGACCTACCATTCGATCCAGCAATCCCATTATTGGGTATCTATCCAAAAGAACAAAAGTCATTCTATAAAAAAGACACCTGTACCCGAATGTTTATAGCAGCACAATTCACAATTGCAAAGATGTGGAAACAACGCAAATGCCCATCAATTCATAAGTGAATTAGTAAAATGTGGTATATGTATACCATGGAGCATTACTCAGCTATAAGAAATAACGGTTATATAGGATCCCTTTTGTTCTCCTGGAGAGAGCTGGAACCCATTCTATTAAGTGAAGTATCCCAAGAATGGAAAAATAAGCACCACATGTACTCACCAGCAAATTGGTTTCCCTGATCATCACCTAAGTGCACATTTGGGAATAACACCAATTGGGTATCGAACTGAGGTGGGAGGTGGGGGGAGGGGATGGGTGTATACGTACATGATGAGTGTGATGCGCACTGTCTGGGGAATGGACACGCTTGAAGCTCTGACTTGGGGGGATGGGCAGGACATGGGCAATATATATAACCTGAACTTTTGTACCCCCATAATAAGCTGAAATAAAAAAAAAAAGAAATAAAAAAAAAATTTTTTTCTTTTTTTTTTTTAAGAGACAGGGTCTCACTCTGTCACCTAGGTTGGAGTGCAGTGGTGCGATCACAGCTCACTATAATCTCGAACTCCTGGGCTCAGGCAATCCTCCTACCTTAGCCTTCTGAGTAGCTGTGACTACAAGAGTGTGCCACATGCTCAGTTAATTTTTTAATTTTTTGTAGAGACACGGTCTTGCTACATTGCTCAGGCTGGTCTCAAACTCCTGGCCTCAAGTGATCCTCCCGCCTTGGCCTCTCAAAGTGCTGGGATTACAGGCCTGAGCCACTGTGCCTGGCCTTGCCAATTTCTACTATAGTTAGGACTGCTGTAATTGGCATATAACAGTGCTGAACTCTTAGCTCCCTGGCTCTGTTTCCTAATCAAAAACATGCTGGGAGCAGGGAAAAAATGCCATTTTTATGCTATTTTCTGGTTGGTTTTAAGGAGAAGGTTCTTGGTTAGACATGCAAAGATAAAGTTTTAAAACGAACAGATTTGGCTCTGTGCAGCCAAGATTCTTAAAAATATTCTATTTCTTTGACATAGTCTTGTATTTCTGAGAACCTAATTCAAGGATATGTTCCTCAGCATTGAAAAAAATGCTTAAATATGTTTATACCATTATTAAAAAAGAAAATGTGTATTGTGAAACTAGGAGAATAATTGAGCAAATGTGTATCTGTTCAATCAACTATTAATTATTAAAAATGATGTTTATAAAGATGGCATAATAATACAGAACAAGGTGGATGATAAAATGTTAAGTAAAAACCAATATAACAATATATAGTAAAACATACAGTGTCATTAAACTGTATTTTTAAAAAAACGTAAAGAATAAAAATCAGAATAAAATACACAAAATGTTAACAATAGGAAACAGGGGAAGAAGGTGGGAAGCTCAGGTTAACAGACCAGATCTAATAATAACAGCAATCGTATGAACAGACACTAACCTCTTATGCCTTATTCCAATTACTAACTGGGTGATTTACCCAATATAGAGCATCAGAATATTGAGTGTTGGAAGGAACTTTACATATCATCTAGTTTAACCTTTTTTTTTTAATAGATGGAGAGACTAGAGGTTATAAAGGAAAAACAGTTGCTTAAGATATCCCAGAAAATTAATGGCAAAGCTGGAGCTGGAACCATAGACATTTGAATGTGATGTGTGATTCTCAGGAAGTTATTTCATTTCTTTTCATTGCAGCTTTTTCATTTGTGAAATAGATAATAGCATTTACCTTGGGTTATTGTCAAGATTACAGGAAATAACATACAATGGGACCAATATAGCAGTAGCCACATAGTGAGTATTCAATAAAGATCAACCTTGTTCTCTTCTGGCTCCAGTGAACTTTCTGCTTCTATGTTGCTATGCGGGAGGTGGAAGAGCAGAGTAGATTGGAGAGGAAAAGAGAGAAGCAGCGAGGGACACCTATGGCAGATGATGCTCATGAGCCTGATGGTTCTGGGACCTGGAATCTCTGCACTGGTAGAAGATACAGCCAATGGCAATCCTGTCCTATCGCTAAGCGGGCCAACATGAAACTGCAGAATGCAGAATCCAGTATCTTTCTTTCCTTTCCTCCTTTCCCTACCATTTTGCTCATACTTCTCATACTAATAATTAGTATGAAACAATCCTAATGCTTCCCACTTTACAGGGGTAACTAGGGCGGTAACTGAGAACAACTGCTATAGGGATTACACACATTAGCAGCAATTTCTAGCTTTTCAAGCTAGTTCAAACAGATGTCATTTCTAGTTTTTAATCACTCTAGGAACCTTCAATTCTGTTCCAACTTTGGTAATGTGTACTATATCTAAGTATACGAAAGGTCAAGTATACCTTACGTAAAATAATAAATGGATGTATGGTAATTATGTTAGTGTCCCTGAAATAAAAGCTGTATCTAGAAATCACGCTAGCCTGCCAGAGGCTGGCTTAGAGTACTTTGCCTTTAAGGTTATGAGAAATTGTATCTTTCACCATAAATTCATCTGGACAATTGGTCGTCTTTATTTGCCAATTCTGTTGATTGATTTCAGATTTAGCTTCCTGGTTTCTATACGTGTTCATGGTTAGATCTGGAATATTCTGCTGATAACATGGTCTACCTCCAACTCAGCACTTACCTTATTTGCTTAGCTTAGCATCAAGTCCATGGTTTCCTCAGCATTTGATTTTAGCCTGCTTTCAGTTCTGGGATTCTCTAGCACTGAAAGCTTAGAGGAATGTGGCTCAAAAAAAGAACGTATCTTTTCCAGAGAAATCGTCTCTTGAGTGTCTCAAATCCATTTTTTTTCACTCCAATCCCACTGCCACTATCTTAATACAGACCCTCATCATATCTTGCCTTCATCACTGAAATGCCAAACTAAGTCTCCCTGCCTTTAACTTATTCCTTCCCATCATTACCTCGATCCCTTATCTAACAGGTCAGAAGGATCTGTCTAAAATACAAATGCAGTCAGCCACTCCTTTGGTTAAAACCCTTCAATGGTCTCTTCTTACTTTCTGGGTAAATTCAGAATAAGTCCTGCAAATTCTCTCACCTCATCTGGTTTCAGTTTCCTGACATATGCCCTATGTTTCCAGTTTTTGGAACCATTCTTTTTCTTAGCTTGAGCCTTACACATTTTAGTCCCCCAGGAATTGCCTTCCCATCTGGTTACCAACTCCAGGCATCCTTCAGCAAATGACACAAATTCCAAGAAGTCCTCTCCATTCTTCCTTTTTTTTGGTCTATTCAGTTTGTGTGGTACTATTTTGAATTTTATCTATTCATATATTTCTGGGTAACTCTTAAATATTTTCATTCTATTTTGACTACTGCTTTACAATCACATGCTTTTGTAATAAAGGTAAACTTTTTAATACTATTCGTGAAAGACTCACCTTATTTATTATCATACAAACAACATATATCATCTGATAGGTAATTCAAATAAAACTTGAGGAAGCGGCTTTTACTGTGCTTCAGTTTCCTTATTTATAAAATAATAGCATTAGATTAGAAAATGACTCACATTTTTTGAGTGACTTAGTAATGTGCCAGCTGTTGTTCTAATATATAAACTTATTTAACTCCTTAAAACAGCCCTATGAGTAGGTACTATTATTGTCCCCCAATTTATAGGTGAAGAAACTAAGGCGAAAGCAGGTTAAATAAATTGTTAAGGGAGGGTAAGTAACTTGATAGTAAATCTTTAAAAAGGTTCTTCTATTTTGAAAATTCTATGAGAATTTTATGGTTCTAAAAAATATAGAAAATCTAGCTTTTTTCCCCCCACACGATGGCAAGGAAGGCAGCTCCTGCCCCTCCCAAAGCCAAAACCAAAGCAAAGGCTTTAACGGCCAAGAAGTCAGTGCTAAAAGGCGTCCACAGCCACAAAAATAAAGATCTGCACAGCACTCACCTTCCAGTGGCTCAAGACACTGTGGCTCTGGAGGCAGCCCAAATATCCATGGAGGGGCACCTCCAGGAGAAACAAGCTTGACCACTATGCCATCATCAAGTTCCCTCTGACCACTAAGTCTGCCATGAAGAAGACAGAAGACAGCAACACACTTGTGGCCACTGTGGATGTCAAAGCCAACAAGCATCAGATCAAACAGGCTATGAAGAAGCTCTATGACACTGATGTGGCCAAGGTCAACACCCTGATCAAGCCTGATGGAGAAACGAAGGCGTATGTTCAACTGGCTCCTGATTACAAAGCTTTGGATGTTGCCAACAACACTGGGATCATCTAAACTGAGTCCAATTGGCTAATTTTAAATCTATATCTTTTCACCACAAAAAATATAGTAAATCTAAACAGGATACAGAAGAAAGTCAAATCAGCAACAACTCTTTCTTCCTAATATTATATTGGTGCTTTGAAGGATCTCTCTTTTACTACTGATCCTTCTCATTTTACTCCCAACAGACATTTCAAATGTAATCCATCTACCAGCTGCTGGTTTAAAAAAGGGCCCTGGAGTTTCCCGTAGGTCTCAGTAAGCATTTCCAAAATCACTGATGGAAACCCCTCATATGAAAATTACACTTCACAATTCTCAAAGTACTTTAACATTCATTAACTCACTCCATATTCACAATTATGTCAGCCTTATCTACCTAATGGTTATCCCTGAACCTCCTCTGAGGCATAGTGAAGTGATGTAAAGTGTGGTATGAGAGAAAGAACACAGACCTTGATATCAGAAACTCCATGGAGCTAGGTTCAAGTCCTTGCAAATAACTTAACCTTTTTGAATTATTATAAGGTTATCATAAGGGTTATTATAAGGTTTAACTGAGATAAAGTTTGAGGATGTGGATATCATAAATACTGTGTCTGACATGACCTAGAGACTCAAAAAATTTTAGTTCTTATTCCCCCCTCAACTTTCCTGAGCCCAAGTTTCCTCATACGCAAACAAGGGCAAATATCTAATACTATAAACCTCACAGAGGGTTTGTGAATAAGATAATGTATCAAAGTATCTTTGGGACCTTGTATGATTCACTTCACATATGTGAGTGAATTCAGCTCTAAGGTAGGCTTCCATGTTTCTAAAGAACAAATACTGTATTTCCCTATTGATTTGAATAAAGAAAAGTCATCACAGAAGAAAGAGGAGGAATTCTCTTACCTGACGAAAACTTTTACTAAGGAAAATACTCAGTTTATTAAAACCTGGGTATTGTGATAAAAGAGAATTGTAAAAGCATTTTCCATCTAGCCTGGACAACAAATGAGACCCTGTCTCTGTTTTTTTTTTTTTTTTTTTTTTTAAAAGGACTTTCCAAATCATGTAAATTACCATCTCTACCCCTCTGCCCCAGGTAGCAAAAAAATGAACTACCAAAAAATTCTCTCACCTAACATGGCCATGTGTCCCAAAGTTTGGTTCAACTTGTGCTGAGACTAGACAAGGGGTAACATCAAGCACCTACAGTGACCATTAGAGAATATAAAAATATAAAAAGCATAATCCTTTATCTGTAACAAGTTAGGTCACAATATAGACCTTTTTTAAGGGAAATGAGAGTACTCCATTTTGCACTTATGAGACCATCACTGCAGTGTGGAGTTTACTCTAGACACAGTGCTATAAACTAAAATGGATCAAGAGACAAAAGCCCAAGATGATAAGGGGCTTAGAAACTACCCAATCTCAGAAATAGAGGAAGAAAAAAAAGACCTGGAGGAACAATAGTATCAAGAGCTATGTGAAAAAGTTTCAGATGAAAAAAGAAACATATTAGAGCCAGTGGATAGATACTGGGAAAAAGCATATTTCAGCTCAAAATAAAAAGGAATATTTTTAGCTATTAGAGCTAGCACAAATGGAAGGTGCTCCTTTGGGAGGTTACAATCTCTCTGTCTGTGTAAGAATTTAGGTAAAGGCAATCGAGTATTTATAGGGATGCTTTCAAGGTGAGTCCTGAATTAGGTGGAAGGTTGAATTTGATAACCTCTGAGGTTTCCTCTAACCCTGGAATTCTGTGATTTTTTTTACCTTCCAGATAGCTCACATTTAATATTAAGGCAACTAACTGAATCTTAACCAAAGTAACTTTTAGATGGGAGAGAAATATGGTAAAGAGTAACTCTGTAGTCTTTACATACGGGGAAGATGTTAATCTCATGCTGGTGGATACTAGTTTTCCAAAATTTTAATTTTCACTCAAAAGCTTAAATTTATCATTGACAGTAAATGCTTATAAGTTGTTTTCCTTGAGGTAACCAGCTCATTTAATTTTAGAGAAAATGTCTGCCAAATATCCAAGTCAGTTGCTCTTTCTTGTAAAGATGATGTCCCAGAAAAAAAGTGGCTAGTTCAGCTTGCAACTCAGTTACACAAATGCTTTTTCCTGAGACAACCATCATACTTGGATATTTTAAAAATGGAGAAACTGAACTCAGAGAGATTAAAAGACTTGCCAAAGGCCACATAGCTAAAGCTAGGATTTGAACCTAAATCTTTTGATCTCCAAAGTCTATTCTCTTTCCACTGCATTACCTGTAACCCAATAAACAAAACAAGAGTGTATCCCCAAATAAAGGAAAGAAGACAGAGAACTAAACCCATCTAGTTATAATAATGAAGGACAGTACAGCTCTGTTGCTTCTCAGTTCCTCTAAATAATCCTTAGTTAGGCATCTCAGCTGCCCAGAAGTATTCATCATCAGATTTTTCTTCTCTGCAGCAATAACAGAGCATATGGAAATGGCAATGAATTCATAAAATATAAGATAGCCCAGCTTGTGTGTCTGTGTGTGTGTGCACACGTGTGTGTGTCTACACAACATAGGAGAACATAAACAACAGAAAAGAAAAGAAGAACAGGGGAAAGCCCATTTGTTTTATCAGTTTTCTGGACTGGAATCTTATTTTCATTCACAGCAGGGTATCATTGGCCTTGGCATAGTAATTTAAGGGCTGTGTACTTTATTAGCTTTGCTCAACTTGGCTGAGTTCTGCTGTGTGCTGTCAGCTGGGCTGATGCCAAGGCTGAAACTCCACTCTTCTAAATTCCAGTTCACTTAATAAAGCATGGGTTACCTCCTGTTCCTATCTAGCTCAGTTAGCACTTTGGCTACTCCATACCAAGCCTCCTGTTTTCCCCCCTGACTTATCCCTAACTGCATGGGTAGAGGACCTCTGCAACTACAAAGACATGTCACATTTTCCTGGGGACTTTTAGGCTGATAAATCTCTACAGAATGGGGAAAACAGAGGGATACCTAAAAATGATGCATCATGGGGCCACAAGTCACTTTCAAAAGCCTGATATTACTAAAACTCAAAGGCATGACTGACCTTAGTTGTCTGGGGCAATAGGTAAGAGGATTCAGAAGCAATTCCAGCAAATGGAAGGCTATATCTTTCCAGAAGATGGTCTGCTAAGATGTCTGGTCAAGTTTAGGCCACTCAGAGAGGTGGGATGAAAGCAAATTGTGATGAAGCACCTACTAGTCAGCCACACAGTCAAAAACATCCCAGATTTCCTTAGCATAAGACAAGGCATTTGAAAAGTTTACAATCAAACTCCTGCCTTCTTGCCATATCACCCTCATAACCTCCTGGGTTTTTTTGCTCTGTTTAAGAGTTTGCTAAATTTTTCTTGTCTTTTTGATACACATGAATGTTTATGCTTAGCTTTTCTTCTAGTAAGTCATTATTGAGACTCAGGAATTCTCATTTATAACTACAATATTTCCCCTAAAATTTATCTAGGGAATTGAAGGAAAAAATTAGTAGCAGTTTACATATTACTGGTTTTCAATATGATTTTCCTAAGAACTACCTACACCTATTTAAAATAGGGGATTTTGCAAACCAATATGTAATGATGCTGGCACACAGTAGGTGTTATAACAAAAGCTTGCCAAAAAACCCCCACATGGGTTCTATGTACTCCCAGGAAAACAGCAAGTGTGGTCAAATTTATGAAGTGCCTAAGTTATATTTCACAATTTCCAAGAGTTTGAGAGATGCCAGTTGTTTCATTACACATGCCAAAAATTGCTACCATTCTGACATCTGGAGTTTGTGAAGGCAAGAGAGAGAACGGGCAGAGCCAAAGGACAGTTTAAGGAATTGGAAGAGAGGCATGGGCAGATCTAGTATGAGTCAGTGGGAGAACCCAGATTCCGTGCTTCATAACCTAGTGTCACTCATCTCATTTCCCCATATTCCTATTTCTATGCCACAAGCATATAATCAGAAAACCAGTTACAGGAGTCCAGGTTCATTGGACAAACCTTACCTCATAAGTATATTTATTTTTCCTGACCAAACAACACTTTCATGGCTCCGTGTGCAGTTCCCTTTTCTTGGGAGGCTGGGCATCTTAATTCAGCTGTAACTAACACATGGTGAGCATCTATGTGCTACATGGTACTATGCATTTGCACACCTGTTTTCTCATTTCAATCATTCAATAAACCTGGTTGGAAGACATTTCTCTATAACCCCCACTAACACTGCTAACATGGGCTGCTCTACAACTGTTGGATAGATGAATGAATAAAGGACAGAGTTACCAGATATGACTGGATCACAAGGCTAAAGCTGGAATAAGGACAGAGATTGTGTGTGTGTGTGTGTGTGTGTAAGGAAGAAATAGAATATTAGTAAGAGCAAGATCTGGACACAATATATCTGACGGTAAAAGGGAAAATAGCTGAGTGGCTGCTCTCAGGGCACGAAGAATTAGCTTCAATTTGCAATCTTTTCAACGCAAAGAAATGATAAATGTTTGAGGTGATGGATATCTTAATTACCCTGATTTGATCATTACGCATTACATGTGTGCATGCACATGTACCCCATAAATATTTATAATTATTATGTATCAATAAAAACAAATAAAAAAGAATTTACTTTACTTATTAATCAACATGCCCATATCTTATCTGACATGGCTAGTGAACACAACTTCTCAGAAGACAAGAGGGGCATACTGGCGCTAGGAGCTTCCTGTAGAGACCACATCCTCCTGCCTGTATTAGAAGAAGTTGGGTGGAAGGGCAGGAGGGGTGGTTCAGGTGTAGAAGTGTACAGGTGTTTTGTAACAGGGTGATTGTGTGCTCTGAAGACAAGTCTTAGTGCCCTTGCCACTCTTTTGACCATCAGGTTTCCAAAATTTGAAAAACAGAACATTAGTTTAAAAGTTCTTAATCTGTTAAAATTCTGGTAGATATGAGTAGTGCTCTCACTTCTGAATTAAGTGAATACTATCTGAATAATAGCTTTAGATGAGAATAAACAGAATCAGAAAATATAGTATAACCTATATGATTCAACAAATATTACTAAATAACTAGCATGTGCCAAGTGCTGAGGATATAAAGATGCAGTTAATAAATTAGTTCCATTTAACATGGACTCCAAGTAGAAAAGAATACTAACTTCCTAGACATGGCAGAAAGAATTTTAGCTTCTTTTTAATGCTTATACTGTAAATCTACATTATTGTACATATTACAGGGGTTAATTGTTAAATAAAATAGTCACACTAAGTGTTAAAACTTTTTTTTTTTTTTGAGACACAGTCTTGGTCTGTTGCCCTGGTAGAGTGCAGTGGCATCATCGTAGCTCACTGCACCCTCAAACTCCTGGGCTCAAGTGATCCTCTTGCCTCAGCCTCCCAAGTAGCTGGGACTACAGGCACATGCCATGATGCCGACTAATTTTTCCATTTTTTTTTTTTTTTTTTAGTAGAGATGGGGTCTCACTCTTGCTCAGGCTGTTCTTGAACTCGTGAGCTCAAGCAATCTTCCTTCCTCGGCCTCCCAGAGTGTTAGACTTACAGGTGTGAGCCACCACACCCAGCCAAAATAAACTTTAAAAACTTGAGTTTGACTTATTTATTCAAAGAATTTGTGCCTTCCACCATCTTCTTATCCTTCCTATCACAATGTCACTGCTTCAATTCTCTCTCTCACCTGTAATACTTTAACAGCTTGTTAACTGATGTCTCTGCCTCCAGCCTCTAGAAGCCACCCATCCTTTCACTTGCTGCCAGAATGGTCCTTCTAAAACACAAATCTGAGCTGTAATTCTATTACTTAAAGCCCATTCAATGGCTCTCAATGCTCCTAGGGTAAAGACCCAGATCCTTAAAATGGTCTATAAGGCAAACATTTCCTGTGCCTTATCTCTTTTTTTTTTTTTTTTTTGACAGAGTCTCACTCTGTTGCCCAGGCTAGAGTGAGTGCCGTGGCGTCAGCCTAGCTCACAGCAACCTCAGACTCCTGAGCTCAGGCGATCCTCCTGTCTCAGCCTCCCGAGTAGCTGGGACTACAGGCATGCACCACCATGCCCGGCTAATTTTTTCTATATATATATTTTAGCTGTCCATATAATTTCTTTCTATTTTTAGTAGAGATGGGGTCTCGCTCTTGCTCAGACTGGTCTCGAACTCCTGAGCTCAAACGATCCGCCCACCTCGGCCTCCCAGAGTGCTAGGATTACAGGCGTGAGCCACCGTGCCCGGCCTGCCTTATCTCTTTTTATGCTTTTCTCCTTATACCCTACCATCTAGCCATTTAAACATTTTTTTAGTTCCTCAACCATACATTTTTTTTTTATTTTTTAAACTTCTGGGCCTCCACTCATCTGTTTACACTGCTAGCTAGAATCCTTTCTTTACCTCCCCATTCTTCAGGTTTCAGCTTGTACATCACTTCATTTGGAAATCTTCATTTGGAAGCCTTGTCCTTTATTTGTCCATCTACCCAACAGCTGTAGAGCAGCCCGTGTTAGCAGCGCCAGGCTCCGTGGAGGTTATAAAGACCTCCAATCTCCAATCCCCCCAATCTAGGTTAGAGGTCCTTCTGTACTTTATTCCAACAAAGTTTTAATTCTCTATCGGTCTATATACTCACAAAACTGTAAACTCTAAAGGCAGATCCCTATCAACTGGTCAAATGACTAGCACTTACTAATGACTTGATAGTTAGAACTTGAATGAATGGATAGATGGATGAAGAAAATCAGATAGTCCATCAGTTGACCTCATGATGTGACCTGTTGGCCTTAGTTGTGTTACTCTTGTATCTAGCCTAGTTTTTCCCCTCTGAAGTCTAGGATTACAATTTAACTAACTCTCTTTCTGCCTAGAATCCCAAAGTGATCGTAGCATAGTTTTCCACGTAGCTTTACAACAAAGAGGAAAGTATGGAAAACACTTTCTACACACACACACACACACACACACACACGAAGAAACAACAACAACAAAAAAAAAAAAAAAAAAAAGGGAAGAGACATTCTGAAAGTTTTGTTTTTAAGCATCAAATTTTTGCTCTCCAGACCAAGGTAAGACTCCTGCACATTAGCCAGAGTGTTGAGTCAGATTTTGCAGTTTTTTCTTTGTACAATGAAACCTGTTACAGGTAGAAAGGGTAGATTCAGAGGGTAAAAAAGGCCTGGCTGACCATTTCCTCCTACAGGTATGCTCAGGGGTAGTACCACTACTGGATTTCCATATTGAGATTAGCATGTAGATGGGAGATAGACCCAGTTTACACTATCTGAAGTCAAAGGACACTAATGTATTAATTCAGAATAGCAATATATTAATTTATAATAAAAATATAGAGTAGTTTGGGTCTCATGTTGTCTTCCTGTTGCAAAACTACATAAGAAGCTAAGTTATAATCTAAAACTGGCTTGCCCAGCCTGAAATCAGAGCAAGGGGAGGTTAATTGGATTATTATTATGGCTAAAGGTCTGATTAGCACCATAATCATGCCATGTGGACTGAATTCCTTACTTTATTTTTTAAATACAAAAAGTAAAGCGTGTATCTGTTTCAGTTTTAAGTCACAAAAATAAGCTAAAAAAAAAAAAAAAAAAAAAGCTCCTGCCTTTTATGACCAAGTACTCTGGATTAGTTGGAAGCTTGGTAGTTAGTTGTTGCCCATCAGAGTGGGCATACCCCAGGAGTTTAGGAGTTAAAAGGGATAGTACTGGCTTAGAAAAGGAGAGGCAGCAGGAGTCCTCTCAGATAAGCAGAGCTAGATGATAAGAGGAGATGATCAATCTGGAATCAGGTAGGAGACAGAGTCACAGGAGTTAATTGCTACCTATTCCCAAGATCATTAAACTACATGGTATTTCAGAGGTGAAAGGGCCCTTTAAGGATTACTAGTTCGGCCTCTCATATATAGGAATAACTTTCTCAAAGATATAAAACAAGTCTGTGGCCCAGTTGGGATTAGAGCCCAGTTCAGTGCTCTGATATTACGCCACCCTACTCCTTTCCGATTTCCTATCAGGATCTATAAGTGAAAATCCAGGGTCTCAAATGAAGCTTTGAAGAAGAAGGCCCAAAGGAGAATGGGGAAGAGTATAGGGGAACCGTGTAAAGGCAGTATGGCTCAAAGTGCTATTGGTCCAGACAGGGGCTCTACTGAAAGATCTCCATGGCCTCTCCCTCTAGACTAAGATACCAACAGAGCCAAGTCATTTAATCATCTCAGCTTCAGGTTTCTCATAAATGAAATGTATCTGAAAATAATGTTACTTATTTCAGAGTTACCAGGAAGATAAAATGAAATGTATAAAAAACATTAAATAAATGACATTTTTAAAATTTAAATTTTAAAATTTACCAAGAATCATTCTCATCTTACTCTGAATTTTTAAAAATTTGCACACTAATGACCAGAAGGTAGGAAGGAAGGAGACCGTATGATTATAAAGAGAACAGGCTTACACACAGAGAACATCTTGTTTTATGAAATGAATTGAGTAACCACATTTTTTCCACATTGTATCACTTGCTTCTTAGCCAGAACACTGAGAGGGCTAAACCTCTGCTATTGCAGGAAGCTCTGTTGCAGGACCGACGGAGGGTATGAGGTTGAGAAGAGAGCTGTGGGAGAGTACAACCCGATCACTGGAATGACGACTGAAGGACCTGGTCTGGAAATGTCATCTGGAAGAAGGTCTCTCTCTACCTTCTGAGCCTGTCCTTCTGGCCATTCTCTGTTAAAAATCTAAGGTCTCCAGAGAGACACAGAAGAAGAGAGGAAAACAGTCAACAAGCTTCTCTGGAAGCATCAACCACAGAGTGAGTCATATTTCTTATCAGCATGTGTGCAGTCAGAAAGGAATGCATGTACAGCAATTCCTGGACACAAAGACTCTCAGCTCTTTTGGCACTGGAGAATTGCCTAACTGCTCAAAATGACAATCAAAATAGCAGAGAATTCCCTAGGCAAGAAGGTGAGAAAATCATAACTGAATAAAGCCTAGAGAAGCAAAGCTTATCCTGGTTTAGCCTCAAGTAAACAAAAATGACTCTACTACCAGTTCTGAGGCACCTCTCTTCTTGCTGCTTCCACAGAGGCATTATCTCACGGGGCTTACAGAGAAGGTCATGGATTTCTCAAACCAAATCAAGGGCACTTGTTTCTTGCAGCATATAGAGGAGTGGCACTTCCCTGAGCCAAGAAGTGTGACTCTTCCTCACCTTGCTCCTAAGTCCCCTCCATCTCAGTGCCACTATCCTAATCCAAGCAACTCTCACTTCTTTGTCCACAATTATTACCATACAACCCATTCTCCAGAGAGGAGCTCAAGTGAGTTTTTAGATAACCACTTTATTGACATATAATTCACATACCATAAAATCTACCCTTACAATTCAGTGTTTTTAAGCATATTCTCAGAATTGTGAAAACATCACTCCTATCTAATTTTAGAACATTTTCATCATCCTGAAAACAAACCCAATACCTATTAGTAGTCAATTCCCATTTCTCCTCTCCCAGTCTCTGGCAACCATTAATCTACTTCTTCTTCTTTTTTTTTTTTTTTTTTAAAGAGGTTTATTTTATTTTTTTGAGACAGAGTCTCACTCTGTTGCCCAGGCTAGAGTGCCATGGTGTCAGCCTAGCTCACAGCAACCTCAAACTCCTGGGCTCAAGTGATCCTTCTGCCTCAGGTTCCCGAGTAGCTGGGACTACGGGCATGTGCCACCATGCCCGGCTAATTTTTTCTATATATATTTTTAGTTGACCATATAATTTCTTTCTATTTTTAGTAGAGATGGGGTCTCGCTCGTGCTCAGGCTGGCCTCGAACTCCTGAGCTCAAACGATCCACCCGCCTCGGCCTCCCAGAGTGCTAGGATTACAGGCGTGAGCCACCGCACCTGGCCTCATTAATCTACTTCTGTCTTTATGTATTTGCTTATTCTGAACATTTCACATAAATGAAATCATATAATGCATTGTCTTTTGTGACTGGCTTTTTTCATGTAGCATAATGTGATTAAGGTACATCTATATTGTAGCATATATGAGTACTTTATTCCTTTTTTATTGCCAAATAGCATTTTATTCTATAGATATACCACATTTTATTTATTCATTTATCAGCTGATGAACATTTAGGTTGTTTTAACTTTTTGGCTATTATGAATAATGCTGCCACAAACATTCATGATACATTTTTGTGTGGACATATGTTTTCTATTCTTTTTGGCATATATCTATGAGTGGAATTGCTGGGCGACGTAGTAACTCTGTGTTTGACATTTTAAGCAATTTTTAAACTGTTTTCCAAAGCGGCTGCAGCATTTTACAATCTCACCAGCAATGTATCATGGTTCCAATTTCTCCACATCCTCAACAACACTTGTTATTGTCCATCTTTTGATTACAACCATACCCATGGGTATGAAATAGTAGCTCACTGTGGCTTTGATTTGCATTTCCCTAATGACTAATGATGTTGAGCATCTTTTCAATTGCTTATCAGCCATTTGTATATATTCTTTGGAGAAGTATCTATTGAAATCCTTTGCCTATTTTTAAATTGGGTTGCCATTTTTATTGCTGACTTGGAAGTGTTCTTTTATATTCTGGATACACGTCCAAGTGATTTTTAAAAAATAAATCAAGTCTTGTCATTCCCCTGCTTAATACCCTCTAATGTTTCTCCAACATGTTTAGAATAAAATCCCAAATTCTCACTCTGGCTTACAAGGCCCTATATGATTGGCCCTTGACCATTTCTCCAATGTCATTTTGTACCACTTTCCTGCTCAGGCAATACATTCTAGTCAGAGCAGTTTGCTTAGCGCCCTTGAAACGTATCGAGCTCATTCATATCTCAGCACCAAGTATTAGCTGTCCCTTCTGCCTGCTGGAAATTCTCGTTCCTTGGAAGACTCTTTCTCATCATTCAGGTCTCAATTCAAATATCAACTATTCAGACAAATTTCCTGAAAAGAAATTCTATCTAAAGAAGTTCTCCTTCCACACACACACACACAAAAAAAAACTTTGGGGGATGATAGGTATGCTCATTATTTTTTTTTTCTCTTTAACATACTGATTTCATTTTGGGGAATAAATAATAGTGTGATTGCTATATTACAAGGTAGTTTTATTTTTAATTTCTGGAGTAACCTCCACACTGTTTTGCATAATGTCTGTAGTGATTTACAGTCACATCAACAGCATGCAAGGGTTCCCTTTTCTCCACATCTCTTCCAACATTATCTTTTTGTCTTTTTAGTAATAGTCATTCTAAGAAGAACGATGTGAGGAACTCAACTATAAAACAAAAATCCAGTAACTATTTTAAGATGAGCAAAAGACCTACATTATTTTGATTGTGGTAATGGTTTCATGGATGTATATATATATATATATATGTCAAAACTTTTCAAACTGCACACTTTAAACGTGTGCCATTTACTTTATGTCACATATACTGCAATAAAGATATTAAACAAAAAACTCCTTTTACAACCACATTTTTACTGTCCCTGTCCTAGCATACTTTATTTCTTTGGGAGAAATTATCTTATTTCTATCTATAAAAATTATTTATCTGAAATTACCTTATTTCTTGATTTAAATGTTTACTATCTGCTTCACCCCACTAGCATGAAAATGCAAGTGCCATGAGGGCAGGACCATTGTTCATCTTTGTCACTGCTGTATCCTCAGCTTGGCTTACAATTAGGTGTTCAAGAAATATTTGGGTAACTGAATAAATTCAATAGAGGTTTAGAAAAAGATTCTTGGACAATAGGATGGGTGACTTTCCATTCCCTCAGACTCACCAGTACTTTTTAGACTTGAGAGGATGAGATTATTATTTTCTTTACTAAAAGCAGCTATCTCAAAATCTCCACCATCATCACCATCATCAGAAGAATCATTTATTATTCATTTAGTCTATGGCACTATTCTAGTACTTTATATATACTCTCCCATTGGTAATGGTTAGTTTTATAATAATAATATTACAATAATGATAATATAGCATATTATAATAATCTTATAGTCATAATATTTGTTTTGCACTTGCTATTTGCCAGATGTAAGCATTTTACCCATGTAATCTCATTTATTCTTCACAATAACTTTATGAAGTAGGTTTTCTTTTATAGATGTGGAATTTGAGGTTTAGAGAGGTGAATTAACTGCCCAAAGCCACACACCTGATAAAAGGCAGAGATGGAACTCAAACCTACATTTATATTACTTCAAAGCCCATGCTTTTTCCTTTCTGCTACAGTGCTTTGCAAGTATTTTAAAAACATAATGTTACTCCAGTTCATATACAAAGCCCCTACGGTAAGAGGAAGATGTGTGCCTTGGTAATGAAGCTACTCAAACTTTTAAATGGGTTAGGGACAAAAGTAAGAGAGATGAAAAGCTAGTTGCGAAAATAAACCAGGATATTTAGAGCAAGGAATTTTTACTTTATCCTAAATTCCATGTGTGACTTCATTTGACACTTAATTCTTACTGTTTCTGATTACTTTTGGTAATCAGAGGTCTACTCTCTGGTAGAACTTAGTTTTTACCTAAGCTGCTAGCCCCTGCTTCTCCCCTGCCTACTAGTAAAGTTTCCTGGTGAAGATATACTGACCACGACAGACCTGGGTAATCTCCCTTATCATCTGGGGCCCAGTTTCAAGAGCCCGTAGATGGGCCTTTACCTTTGGTGCCAGGAGGCTGTAGGTTGTCTCCAGTCAAGGAACACCAGCCCACAGGGAAGATGTCCCGGGAGTCGAAGCGGCACCAGTAGTCAAAGGCCCCTCGCCACCCATCAAAAGTGACAAGCACCTCTGAGCCCCGAACCTCCCCAATAGTGGCAGGGCAAATGAAATGAGGGTTCTTCCTGTCCACAGCTTCTAGCTTCATTCCCATTTTGAAGAAGTTGTGGGAAGGCGATGGTGGCTCCTAGATGAGAAACAGAAATACACAGACCTAGACACAAAGAGAGGCTACGTATGCCAATAGATTGCTGTCTCATCTGGATGATTAAAAAGTGACTGCTATGTAAGATTTATTTAACATATGGAGATTTAATCTTTCTTTCAAATTAATTTCAAAGTATACCAAAGTATTATGTTATTAATTCTAACATTTTGACATCTTTGCTTCAGATTTTTTTTTAAATCAAATGTTACAGATAAAGCTGAATTTCCTTCTGCCCTTCCCCTATTCCATTCCTCTTCCTCTATCACAGGAGTAATAATTACCCATGCATGTTTTTATACTTTACTATATATGTACATATCATTTGCCTGCTTTTAAATTTTATATAAATGGTATTATACTACACATATCATTCTACAACTTGCATTTTTTTGTTCATCATTATGCTTTTGAAAATTACCCATGCTGATGAATTTAATTCCACTTCATTTTAACTCCTAACAGTATTCCATTATATGTATATATTACAATGTATTCATTCTCTTTTAATGGATATATATAGTTGTTTCTGATTGTTTACTATTTAAAAAGAGTTTTAATGACCATACTTACAATTCTTTTGTACACATACAAGAGAGTTTCTTTAGGATATATATCTAAGAGTAGAACTGCTGGGTTATAGGGTAGATATATACATCTTCTCCTTTATGAAATTTGTTAAATTGCCCTCCAAAGGGGTTCTAACACTGTACACTCTTACCAGAACTGTGGCAAGTTCTTGGGAGCTGATGTTGTGCACAGATCAAGTTTCAAAAAATTTGTTGTACATTCTGTTCTGTTCCCTTAGTCTTACTGTTTGATCCTGTACCAATAACACAGTCTTATTAAGTGGATATCTGGTAAGAAAAATCCACCCAGTTTGTCATTCTTCAATATTGTTTTGGCTATTCATTCTCCTTTACTTTTCATATGAATTTTAATCAGCTTTTCAAGTTCCATAGAAAAACCCTATTAGGATTTTGACTGGAATTGCAATGAATTTATAGATTAATATGGGAGGAAATAACCTTTGTTATGTATGATATTGAGCCTTCTCACCCACAAATATGCTAATCTTTTCCATTTGTTAATATTTCTTTAATGCAGATTTCTTCTTTAACATATTGACTGCCATACCAGAAAAAAAATTTTCCTTGGAGCCACGGTGTTTTATTATGAAAATAGAATAAAAATGTCAAAACCAAAACGATCCTTTCTAATTTAATGAAAAAAAATTTTTTTTTTGTTTTCTGCTCATGAGTTATATACAACTTGAAAAATAGTTCTTGTGGCTCTCACGGTGAAGAGACATGTGAGTTACATATGCTTCATGATGCTCCAGGCTCAAAACTAGTGTGAGTTAAATATAACTCATATGGCAGTTAATGTTTTAATATAGAATTTTAAATTTCCACTATAAATATGCTTTTTTGCTAACATTTTTTCTAGGCAAATCATAATACTATAGCTATCATACATGGCATTTAAAATTTTTATTTTCAAACTATTTGTTGTTGCTAAATAGGCATAAAGTGATTTTTAAAAATAGGAATAAAGTGATTGAGAGATTTGATACTGATGCTTATGCTGATTGATATACCAATTTCTGTCTGCTTGATCTATCAATTATTAAAATATCCCCTAGTGAACTGTGGATTTTCCAATTTTGCCATGTAATTTTGACAAATTTTGCTTTAAATACTTCCAGATTGTTTTTTAGACACATGTACATTTATAACTGTTTTATCTTCTTGGTTAACTGTGTATTTTTTAATCATTAGTGACTTCAATACTGTTTAGCATCAAAGTCTCCTTTGCCTGATTTCAATATAGTTTACACTAGCTTTATTTTAATAAGTTTGCCCAATATATTTTTTATATTCTTTTACTTTCAACATTTTTATGTCATTATGTTTAGGCAGTATTTCTTGTAAACAGCATATACCTAGATTTAAAAAAAAATCTGACCCATGTATTACTAAACTGATGAGTTTAAGCTAATTTCATGTGATAACTGATGTATCTGAATTTATTACAACTATCTCATTGTCTACCTTTCTATTTAACTTGATTTTTCAAGGTTCTTTTTTCTCCTTTTCAATCAACTGAGTCTTCTTCCCTTTTCCCCCTTCCATTTCAGCAGTTAAATATCCTATTTATAGCCTTTTGACGAATCCCCTTAGGGTTTTAACTGAACAGCTGACATAACAGAGTCTAAAACCCATCTTTATCTCTAGTCCCAAATAACAGAACTACTCCTGAGTTACACAGGTATTAGATAATTTAGTTCTACATTGTTATACTCCCAATTAATCCCTTTTTAAATTATACTTGGTTTATACAGTAATCAGCAATGCTTGATTAGCTTTATCCACGTGTTAACCAATCTCTTTCCTCACCATTACTTCTTGTATCTCATTCTTATTTTCTGATTCAATTACCTTCTTTCTGAAATATATTCTTCAGTTCTTTCAGTGGATGTGTCAGTACCAACTTGTATGGGTTTGTTTGAAATGTTTGATTTTACCTTCATTCCAAGGTAACAGTATAACTAGATATAGAATTACAGGCACTGATTCTTTTCTCTCAGTACTTTGAAAATATTATTCCATTATTATGGCTTGTCTTGCTGCTGTCAAGAAATGTGCTGTCAGCCTAACTGTAATCCCTTTAAGAGTATTTGGTTTGATTATATGTTCAGATATTTACTTTTGAGTTTAGTTTCCTATAGTTATACCATAATGTTTTAAGGTATGTATTTGTTTTTATTACATACTCTGGAAAATTCTTAATTATCTTTTCTTTTTTTTTTTTTTTTTTTGAGACAGAGTCTCACTCTGTTGCCCAGGCTAGAGTGAGTGCCGTGGCGTCAGCTTAGCTCACCGCAACCTCAAACTCCTGGGCTCAAGCGATCCTCCTGCCTCAGCCTCCCGAGTAGCTGGGACTACAGGCATGCACCACCATGCCCGGCTAATTTTTTCTATATATATTTTTAGCTGTCCATATAATTTCTTTCTATTTTTAGTAGAGATGGGGTCTCGCTCTTGCTCAGGCTGGTCTCGAACTCCTGAGCTCAAACGATCCGCCCTCCTAGGCCTCCCAGAGTGCTAGGATTACAGGCGTGAGCCACCGCGCCCGGCCTATCTTTTCAAATATTCTCTATTTTCTATTCTTTCTAGTTAATCTTTCTGGATTTCGTGTTCAGTACATACTGGATTTCTTAATATAATTTTCCTTGTTTCTTCCTTTTAATACATTCTCTCTCTTTAATCTCTCTGTGCTGCAATCTGGGGAAATTCCTTACACATCTTTCAGTTAATTCTTCTTTATCTCTAAGCTACATGAACATTAACCTATTAATTTTTAATTTCAATGGTTTGAAATCACCAGAAATTTCAGTTCTAGATGTTCAGTTTAGTCTTTTTTCAAATTTGTCTTTTTAAAAATAGCATTTTGTACTTTTCTCTTTTAATTCCTTAGTCATTTTCAAATATGTAATTTTTAATATCTGATATTTTAATTATCTGAAAGTCCTTGAGGTTATGTTACTGTTTCTTGTATCTATCTGACATGTTTCATCATGTCAGATTTGTTTAGAGAGTGTTTTGCAATTCCAGATTAAGTACGCATCTTCAGTGGTACTTCACTTTTGTGATTTCTTTGACATCAAACCCTCTAAAGAGATTTTATGTTTGCTTCTTCCAGGCACCCAGAAGTATCTTCATACAATTTTGGAGTTCCTAGGCAACACAGGAACCATAACTGAACTACAAGGAGGAAGGCAATATTTTATCAGAGGAGATGACTCCATTTCCACCCCTGCCCAGAGCCCAGCAGAGACTCTTCCTCATCAATGTAATAATCTTTCACTAAAGGGTGAACACCTGAGGGATCTGATCTGGTTTTTATGTAGCAGTCTCAGGTCCATTTCTCTGCCTTGCATGGGCCACCCAAGGCCTCATCTATGTCTTACTGTGGCTATATAAAGATAAGATTCTTGGAAAGCAGGACTGGCTAAACCCCTTAAGGCAGCTGCAGGTTCAGCACATACATTTAACACTCTTGATTTTCCTTCTACATTTTTGGCTTTTGGAGATTTTTCTTATTTTCTGGTAAGTAAGCTCAGCAAAGCATTGAAAAGAGTATTTGTTGGTTTTTTCTCCCCCTTGGCATTTTGTAGTAAAAATGTTTGTAGTTGCCTAGTATACTGTATTTGGAGAACAAGTATGCTGTCAGGGTTTAGACTTAACTAGCAGCATAGGTAAACCTAATTCAGTTCCCCTTTGCAGTGACTCTCACCATATCAGAGAATTCAACTGATAGCAGACTGACTGCCTCACCCTTTGAGAAACAAGAGAGCAAATGCAGGTTTTGGATCCCTGTTCTGCCACTTACTGGCCATGTGATCTTGACCTAGTTCCTTATTCAAAAGTCTATGTTTCCTTAACTATTAAACAGAAATAATAGTTCTTAGTTCATAAAGTTAGCTGTGGGTACTATATGAGATAGTATATATAAAGTTCCAAACGTATTACAGGCACTCAAAAAATAGTCTCCTTCCTTTCTCTCTGTTTAGAACATACACTCTACAGAACTCCAAGCTCTAAAATAAGAATAGCTTCTTTAGATTCGTGTTATATTTTATATATTCTACTAATAACAAATTTTAACTTTTTAACCCTGTGAGGTAGAGTCCCACTTTACAGATGAGGTCAAAAGGACACTATTATTGGCAGGTAGGACCAAAAAACCAGGAGTCCTACCTCATAGCCTAA
Source organism: Eulemur rufifrons (assembly GCF_041146395.1). Taxonomy (NCBI): domain Eukaryota; kingdom Metazoa; phylum Chordata; class Mammalia; order Primates; family Lemuridae; genus Eulemur; species Eulemur rufifrons. The sequence continues at coordinate 29,224,870 of NC_090990.1, forward strand.
TGCATTCCTCCAGGGATAACTGCTGCTTCATATGAGGTACTAAAAAATCCAACTGAACTACTTTCTGAGAAGGCATCCTCAGGCCATAAATATAACGCAGGCATCAAAGGCTCAGTAATTAGAGGAATTTAAGTATTTGACCTCAAGTAGCTTGGAGTTGGTGATATCTGAGGGATAGCATACCTTGTGGAAAATCCTGATGGGAGCCATCTCTGCTCCATTTAGCGTCTTCAAAAGGAACATGGGCCAAGAAGAGGCATTCAGCCGAAATCCTGCAGCAAACATAATGGGCAACAGATTAAAAATATATTTCAAAAGGGAATGGTGATTCAAGTTCTGCCTCTGGAATCTAGCTATTCCCATGCTGTGATAGTCACGGAATCACAGACCGTTAGGAAAGGACTTAAAGGTTAAATAGAAGAAATGCCTCATTAGACAGATGAGGCAAATGAGGCACATAAGAGGGAATACAACTTGTCCAAGGCAATGCTGCAAACTTAATAGTGGGATAAAGTTTCCAAATCAAGTTTCCTGACTCCAAGACAAGTATATAACAGATTATATTAACGCATCATAATGCCTAGAAAACTTTCCTTGAAAAATCCAAAATATTTCCAAAATGTGAGATAGGATTAACTATTTCTTAGAAATGATCTCCAGTGGTCACCAATATTTTTGGTACCAGGGACCCAGGGACAGGTTTCATGAAAGACAATTTTTCCATAGACTGCGGGTGGGGGAGGTGGATCTCAGGTGGTGACATGCTGCTACTCACCTTCTGCTGTGTGGCACCTCCCCCCCCCTTCCTAAATTTCATGGAAGACAATTTTTCCAGGATGGGAGTCAGGGTGTGGGCGGCAGAGCTCTGTGGCCTGGTCCCTGACAGATGGTGGACTGGTACCAACCTTCCCAAGGTCAAGAGATTTCTTGGGATAGCTTACTCATGTCAACAATGGTGATAGCAATGTGGACATTCCGGTCATGTAATCTAAAACTGCCACCACTTACTTTGTGCTTATCTAGCTTTTTTTCCCTTTTGGGGGAAAAAAAAAACCCAACTCCATGTGATTTGGAGCCAATCACATGGCCCTACCTCCCTGGCCATGGGGTTAAAAAATAATGCCATTTAAGAGCACTAGATTCCCATAGACCAAGGGTGTGTATGTATGTATATATGCCCCAAACTGGGCCAATTGTTTTCTGATGTGCTGTTGATGTCAGAGGAGAAAATCTTTCTTCCTCTGAGAACACGGCTATAAGGATGCTTGTAGATTGGGCACTACCACATGGGGAGCATAGCTGAGAATAAAGCCAAGGTAGAGCAAGGGATGGAGAGATGTGACAGGGTTCAAAACCCTGTATTCAGACACATTCAACACCAGATAAATGCTTGGACTTCTTGGTTATATGAGTCAATAATTCATGCCTCCTCCTTTTCCCTCTCCCTAACCTGATTTGAGCTGGGTTTTTGACTGCTACTCATCCTTTGACTATGGCTGAGAAAAAGAAAATTAACTGTCTCCAGAAATTCAGGCCTGGTGTGTATGTGGGAAAACAATTCTCTTCAGGTCAGGGAACGGCTAAAGCAAAACAAACCCAGGGCAGCTTTGCCATGAATGGTTTGGTACACCTATGAAGAAGGTAAATCAAGGCACAACTGTTCTACAGAAGTGGTTCCTATACCTTGGTAAAAAAAAAAAAAGGAATAGGGATCCATGGCGGTACAAGTAGAAAATTCAGGTTTCATGTCTTTAGTTCCCAGTGACCAGAGTACCCAGCCATGTAATCCCCAATTCCATTTTTGAGGCAGGGAGTACTGAGGGTCTTCTATCTCATCTGGAACTTAAGGACAAAAAATCCTCTCAGTTCTGGGAATCCTTATAGTATAGTATTAGTATAACAGTTAATATATATTGGATGCTTTTCTTAACATTTGAAATAATACGATGAAGTAGGCACTATTGTTATCTCTAGTTTACGGTGATGAAATGAAAACTCAGAGAAGTAGCCTGTCCAGGGTCATACTAGCAAGTGGTGGAGACAGATTTCAAAATATTGTGATCGTATGCCAGACCTCATGGTTCTTTACTGTTTCATTACCTTTTAGCAAGCTTCTTTAACAGTAGAGGGGCAAAACAGAAATGTTAAGAACCCAAGGACTTGCTAAGATATTTTATTTCCCAACCCCCAAGGTGATGTGGGACTCTTCTCCCTCCAAATTCAGGAGTATCCATAATTTGTCTCAATATCGTTGGGGAGTCATAGATAGCAAAAAACTTTAACATTGAAAGGTACCTCAAAGGTCATCCAGTCCAAAGATTTTATATTGCAGATGACAAAACTGAAGTCTAGAGAGGCTACAAAATTTGTTCGTGGTCACAAAAGCTAATCTTACAGAGTCAGGCTGGAACCCCAGGAATTCTTACCTGGTTCTCTTTCATTACACTATACTGCCTCCCAAAGTTAATGTTTATTATGTGCACATTATGTTCCAGGCTCTATGTGCTAAGTACTTTAAGTGGATTATCTCATTTAATCACTACTACAAGTCTAGCCACTATCTACAAATTAGATACTAGAAAAGTAGCACTGTTTCTGGAGCCAGACAGCCTGGATCAAATCCAGCTCTGCCACTTAACAGGTGTGTAACTTTTGGCAAATTATAAAACCTCTCTCTAGCTTCAGCTTCCTCAAAATAAAGTGGGATAAGAATAGAAACTACCTCAATGGGTTGTTCTAAAGATTAAACAGGTTAATACACACAAAAAGATTTAAAACACTCCTTAGCATATAGTGTTAGATAAATGTTGGCTATTATTTTTATAATTACAGATGAAAAGATTGAGGCTTACAGAAATAAAATATCCAAAGTTAGTAAGCCAGTAAGTAGTTGAGCCAGGATATGAACCAACTACTCTGTCTCCAAGCCTTCATTACTAATCATCATTTCAGTATCTTCATATACTTCATCACTCAGTCCTACCATGCCAGTTCTTGGTAAGAACAGCTGGGGTCATAAACTTGTGAAAGAAGGAAGAGAAGGAGAATAAAAGTAATAATTTGAGGATCTCCTCAAATTAAACAATGACTTGGGGTGCCTGCAAGGAAAGGGACATGTGGGTAAAAAATCCTAATCTCTGAATGCACAGTACCTCAGTGCTCAGTCATTGGTTCTTTCTTCTTCTTAGTCCCTACTCTCTTCCTGCCAAATGATGACTGCCAATCTAGAGCTCTGGCCCAAACCTCTGCCCTTAGTTTCATGCTCATATATCCAACCGCCTTATTCTATAGCTCTACTTGGATGTCTAAAAGATCTCACAGTAAGTGTAAAACAGAGCTCTTGATTTCACTACTCCTTCTAACACCTTATTTCCTCCAGTCATCCCATCTCAGTTAATGGTACCACCTAGTAAACCTAGGTGTGCTTGTACCAAAAAGCATAGAAGTCATCCTTGATTCCCCTCTTCCCATCAGCCCCCCAAATCCAATTAGTCAGCAAGTACTGATGGCTTGTCCAAACAATATATCCTAAATTGAACCATTTTCCACCATCTCCACTACTATATGATCCCAATCTAAGCCACAGTAAAAGCTTCCCTAGACTATGGCAACAGCATTCTAGCTGGACTCCCTACTTCTGCTTTCACCTCCCTACTGTCTAGTCTCCATGTAGCAGCCAGACTAACATGTTTACGTTTTTTAAAATATAAAACAGATCACATCACTCTTATGCTTAAATCTCACAACATAAAATAAATCTAAACTCTTTACTCATGTTTACAAAGCTTAAATGATCTGGAACTTGCTTACTCCTCATTACTCATCTTATATCACCCCTTTCCCCCCTCCACTCACTGGTATTTGCGTTCCTCAAATACACCAAGCTGCTTCCTTCTGCCTCAAACACCCTTTCCTCAAATCTTTACAGTTAGTTCTTCGCTTAAACATCACCTCCCCAGAGAGTCGTTCCTAAACTACTCTACCTTAAATAGCCTCCTAAATCTATCCTGCTTCCTTCTTATTTATTCCTAGCCCTTATCACTGTCTTTTTTAATTTTAATGTATCTATCTTCTCTGACTGAAATATAAGATCCATGACAGTTTTATTGAATTAAGGAAAAACTACCATTTATTAAATAAGCATCAGGAATTGATGGATGCTTTATCATGTTACTCCATTTAATCCTTACAAAAACCATGTGTGGCAGAGTTTATTAATAATCTTGCAGGTAAGGCAACTGAAACTAAGGGTTAAAACTCAAGGTAAAGCAACTTACCAGAGGCTACACAATTAAGGTAGTGAGTGGCCAACCAAATAATACAAGTCAGATCTCCTTTAACTCCAAACACAGGCTGCAAGTGCTCTGTGTTTACCTAGGATTTATTTTTTAAATATTCATAAGGAACAAGTTCTAAGGAGTTTCCAGGTGCTCCCAAGACTGTGGGACCACTGAATAAGGTAGGGTCCAGCTCTTTAAGGTGACAGTTACAACCTGATGAAGCTCTGGATTTAAGTGCAGAGCAGCAGGTCTATAAGCTAATCACAGTTCACGCCCTCTGGTGGCAGGAAACAGAACAGCATCCACACCAGGTGCCCACATCGTGTGGGCCCCATGCCCCAACTGGCCATTGCTCTACGTAACATAGTAATTCCAAGCTTTGTGGAGATACTAGATTCTACTGGTGTCAATATGATTCCAGTATGATACTGCAACTCATTCTGTTCCCAGAAGAGCTTTACATATAAATATATGCCACTGACTGACTGTATAACCTTGGACAACTCACTTCCCTTTCTGTTTCTACATATCAGATGAAGACATTGAACTAAAGTAGCGTTTCCAAACTTCGGTTTGGTTGGACTATTTAAATTTCACACCAAAAGTGAGAGAAATGAGAAGTAGAACTGGAAGAGAGGCTCTTCCCTGAGGAAGAGAATACCCAGCCTGATGGTATTTGGGAAGAACTCTTAGGATTCCTTTTAGTTCTGACATGACTCTAACATCACTTCCCTGCTACACCCTCACACACACACACACAAATATGAGTTAATTCAGATTAATTTAATTGGGGGTGGGGGTTTTGAGTAATCTTAAAGATAGGTAAAGGTATAGATGTGGATAGGTATCGATAGATGGTTCTGGCATTAACCAGTGCCAGGAGCTTTGCTGCAGTGAAGAGAGTTCAGTAAACATTTTAAAAAGTATCTTCATAAAATAAGCATTTAAGCCATCATGGTAAAGTCATTTTTCCTTAAAATTTTATTTTGTTTATTTTTTTCCCCCCACAAATTTCTATATAGTTCACAATTCTGTAACCAGGAGATAAGATACACATCTTTTTAAACCCACCTTTCCACTGACTCTGGAGGCTACTTAGCAAATGAGAAGACTGATCATGACAGGAACATCCAAAGGATTCCTTTCAAGTCAATGTATATACTAGAGCATGAGAACAACTTTGCAGAGCAAGCAGTTCATACAGGGATCCTGACACACTTGACTAGGGGCCTTGCTAGAGGCCAGCTTCTGCTCTAGACCAGCAAGTCTCAAACCTGGACATTGGGATCCCCTGGGAACATTAAAGAATACATCAGTTTCACTCCCAGAAATTCTGATTTCACTGATCTGGGGTAAGGCCTAGACAGTGAAAAATTTAAGAGCTCCCTAGGTGATTCTAACAGGCATCAAGTTTGAGAATTTGAGAGGGCTCCAGACAGCCCTCTTTAGAAGAAAGAATCACAGTATTGAGTAGAATCAGTCAGCAATAACAGGGAGCTGTGAGGTAAAGACTGGCAGCTTTGAGATAACTTAAACTGAGGAGAAGCAACCTACCTTGCTACCTTTTTTCCCTGGAAGACTCCATCACAAGAGAGTAATCTCCTTTACGAGAATACACACACACACACACACACACACACACACAAACACACACACTATACAAGATTTTAATGGAGAAGAATGCTCTTCTAGAGGAATGCTTCCCAAATATAGACCAATTGTGTTAAAATATAGGGAAGCCACTTTGCCATGCAGAATCCCAAGCCCTGTTACCGAGATTCTGATTCAGCAACTCTAGGGAGAAGTCCAAAGGCCTGGGGAACATGAACACACACACATATATATACAATAATATATATATAAAATTTTATTTTAAAAACTTCATTTTGAAAAATTATAAACCTAGAAAAAAGTAGCAAAAACAATAAAATGAACAACTATGTACCCTTCACCTAGATTCAACAACTATTAACATTTTGCCACATTTGCTTTCCATCTATCTACACATATTTTTCCCACTTAATATGTGACAGTTGGAGACATCATGACACTTCACCTCTAAATACATCAGTGTATTTGAACAAGGACATTTTCCTACAAAACTATAATTATCACACCCAAAGAATTTAATTAAAAGCATTCTCAATTATTCCCAAAATGTTCTTTATAGCTGTTTGACCTTTCAAAAAATATAGGATCCAATCAAGAATCTCATATTGCATTTGGTTGTCATGTTTTTTTAGTTTCCTTTAATCTAATATGATCCTATTGCCTTCTGTTTGTGTTTCATGACACTGACATTTTTACAGAGTCTGGGTTAGCTGTTTTGTAGAATGTTCCATGATTTGAATTTCTTTCTGATTGTTTCCTCATGATTACCTTCATGCTAAAATTTTGATAAAAATACTATACAGGCTATGTTGTGTACTTCTTATTGCACTGCTTCAAGAGGCACATAATGTCAGTTTATCCAATTACTGATGGTACTAAATTTGATTGCTTACTAATGGGTGACTGACAGATTTCTTCATTATAATTTCCCTTTGTAATTAATAGGTAATCAATGGAGAGAAACTTTGAGACTATGTGAATATCCTATTCCCCTATATTTTTTTTCCCATATGCACATCACACTCATCATGTAGGTATGCACCCATCCCCTCCCCCCACCCCCACCCCCCCCAGTCAGAACTTCAAGCGTGTCCATTCCCCAGGCAGTGTGCATCGCACTCATCAAGTAGGTATACACCCATCCCTTCCCCCCAGCCCCCACCTCTGTCCGATACCCAATTGGTGTTATTCCCAAATGTGCACTTAGGTGATGATCAGGGAAACCAATTTACTGGTGAGTACATGTGGTGCTTATTTTTCCATTCTTGGGATACTTCACTTAATAGAATGGGTTCCAACTCTCTCCAGGAGAACCAAAGAGATGCCATATCGCCATTATTTCTAATAGCTGAGTAATATTCCATGGTATACATATACCACATTTTGCTAATCCATTCATGAATTGATGGGCATTTGGGTTGTTTCCACATCTTTGCAATTGTGAATTGTGCTGCTATAAACATTCGGGTGCAGGTATCTTTTTTATAGAATGACTTTTGTTCTTCTGGGTAGATGCCAATAATGGGATTGCTGGATCGAATGGTAAGTCTACTTGAATCTGTTTAAGGTATCTCCATATTGTTTTCCATAGGGGTTGCACTAGTTTACAGTCCCACCAGCAGTGTATGAGTGTACCTGTCTCTCTGCATCCACGTCAACATGTATTGTTTTGGGACTTTTTGATAAAGGCCATTCTCACTGGAGTTAAGTGATATCTCATTGTGGTTTTGATTTGCATTTCCCTGATGATTAGCGATGTTGAACATTTTTTCATATGTTTGTTAGCCATTTTTATATCTTCTTTTGAAAAATTTCTATTCATGTCCTTTGCCCACTTTTTGATAGGGTTGTTCGGTTTTTTCTTACTGATTTTCCTGAGTTCTAAATAGATTCTTGTTATCAGTCCTTTATCTGATGTGAAGTATGTGAAAATTTTTTCCCATTCTGTAGGTTGTCTGTTTACTCTCGTGACTGTTTCTTTGGCTGTGCAGAAGATTTTTAATTTGATCAGGTCCCGTTTATTTATTTTTGTTGTTGCTGTGATTGCCCTAGGGGTCTTCTTCATAAATTCTTTGCCTAGGCCAATGTCTGTAAGAGTCTTTCCTACGTTTTCTTCTAGAATTCTAATAGTTTCCGGCCTAAGGTACACCCTTTTATGATAAGAACACTTAACAAAATAGGCATAGACGGGGCCTATCTAAAAATGATACCAGCCATATGACAAACCCACAGCCAACATCATACTGAATGGGGAAAAACTGAAAGCATTCCCACTTCGAACTGGAACCAGACAAGGCTGCCCACTGTCCCCATTACTTTTCAACATAGTATTGGAAGTCCTTGCGAGACCTATCAGGCAAGAGAGCAGAATCAAGGGAGTCCAAATAGGGACAGAAGAGATCAAACTCTCACTCTTTGCTGATGATATGATGTTATATCTAGAAAACCCCAAAGATTCAACCAAGAGACTCATGGAATTGATCAAGAAATTCAGTAAAGTCTCAGGATACAAAATCAATACACACAAATCAGAGGGATTCATATATGCCAATAGCAGTCAAACGGAGAACCAAATTAAGGACTCAATACCCTTCAAAATAGCAACAAAGAAAATAAAATACCTAGGAATATATTTAACTAAGGAGGTAAAGAACCTCTATAGGGAGAACTATGAAACACTGAGGAAGGAAATCGCAGAGCACATAAATAGGTGGAAAACCATATCATGCTCACGGATCGGCAGAATCAACATTGTTAAAATGTCTATACTGCCCAAAGTTATCTACAGATTCAATGTAATCCCTATTAAATTACCAACATCATTTTTCACATATAGAAAAAATAATTTTACGCTTTGTATGGAACCAGAGAAGACCCCGTTTAGCAAAAACAATTATAAGCAACAAAAACAAAATGGGAGGTATTCATTTGCCAGACTTCAAACTATACTACAAGGTTGTGATTATAAAAACTGCTTGGTATTGGCACAAGTGCAGGGACACAGACCAGTGGAACAGAACAGAAAATCCAAATATAAAACCATCCTCATATAGCCATCTAATCTTTGACAAATCAGATAAAAACATACTCTGGGGAAAAGATTCCTCATTTAATAAATGGTGCTGGGAAAACTGGATAGCCACATGTAGAAGACTAAAACAGGACACACAACTTTCACCTCTCACAAAAATCAAATCACGGTGGATAACAGACTCAGTGAGCTTCTTTAAAATCAAAACTTTGAATTTTTTATCTGGCATTTCAAGATTTTGTTGATTAGGATCTGTTGCTAGACAACTGTGGTCCTTTAGTGGTGTCATATTTCCTTGCTTTTTCATGTTTCCTGGGTCCTTCTGTCATATGCACACCTGGTGTAGTAGTCACTTCTTCCGATATTTTGAAATTGTTTTCATAGGAGAGAATTTTTTCCCAAAGATTTACGTATGTTGTTGGTGAGTAGGACAAGTTGACTTTGATTGTGGGTGCCTGTGTAGTGTGATCTTTATATGGTTTCTTCAGCAGTACACACGGTCAGTGCTAACCAATTTCCTTGTTGGCTTAGGGTATGGTTATTAGTTGAGGTTGTGATGAAGTTTTTCCAGGGACTTGGATACCAACTGAACTAGTCTTTGTGCCCTGGTGGTGGCAGCAGTGGGCTGAATGGGCCTGTTTTTAGACCCCAGAGCAGCACTAGTGTTGGTGGGTGCCGGAGGACCAGTTCTTGGACCTCCAGGTGCCTTGCTTAGAAGTTAGTAGTGGGAGCAGTGAGCTCAGTGTGTGGCAGATTTTCAGGCCCCTGGGCAGCTGGTGTGATGTGGGTGATGGCAGTAGCAGTGGTGGAACAACCCACTGAGCCCAAATCGTCTGTGTTGGTATTGCTGGTAGCTGTGATATGTTGGGCATGTTAGTCTCCAGTCCCATAGGCACCCAAAGCAGGGGTATGGTCCTAAGTGTGCTTAGGAGAGCCTGGTCGTCTCTGTACCTCTCCATCTGGGTGGCAGCCACAGCCACATTGCCTTAAACTCAGAGGGCATAGCCTGTTAAACTCTCAAAATGATACCAGCTGTGGGCCTGTGACCAGAGAGGGCAGGGCCCTGCTTAGGTGAGTAGCAGCCAGGATTTTGATAGGGATTGTATTGAATCTAAAGATCAATTTGGGGAGTACTGTTATCAGCTATGCAATTTGCAAATATTTTCTCCTAGTCTATGGCCTGTATTTTAATTCTCTTACCAGTGTCTTTTGAAGAGCGCAAGTTCTTAATTTTGACCAAGTCCATTCTGTGATTTTTTTTTCTTTTTTATAAATCATGCTTTTGATCAGGCGTTCTAAAGTTTTCTTTATGTAAGTTTCTCATATTTGTTACTTTCCCCCGCCCTTTGGCTGCTATTAGGAGTTTCTCTTCCATTGTATCTTATATCAGGTTATTTTAAACCATTGAGTAAAATGCTGTTTAGTACTGAGGTGGAAACATTATTTTTTTCAAGTTAAGGATGTGTTACTCACTTTCTACTTTGTTAATTTTTTTTTTTTGCCCGATAGTGTGTTGAATTTTGTCAAAGTTCATATGATTTTCTTCTTTAGTTATCTTAACATGTTCAATTCTGTTAACGATTTTTCTGAAATCTTTTCATTTCCAGAAAAAAAACCCCAACCTACTAAATCCTGATGAACTATTATTTTAAATATGTTAAATTTTATTTATGATTTTTGTAATAATATTCGTACATGAGTTTGTGTTGTGTGTGAGGTGTGTGTGTGTGTGTGTGTGTGTGTATAAATCAGGTTTAGGTATCAAAGTTCTATATGCCTCATAAAAAGAATTTACGTTTTCTACTTTTCCTATGATCTAGAACCATACTGTCTAGTACAATAGCCACCAGCCACATAAGGCCTTTTAACTTGAAGTTACACTTCAAAAAAATTAAAAATTCAGTTCCTTAGTCACAGTAGCCCCTTCAAGTACTCACTGAATAGCCATATGTGGCTGGTGACAACCACACTGAATAGTACAGATGTAAACTATTTCTGTCATCAAAGTAAGTTCTGCTGGGTATTGCTGAACTACTACAACTCAAGCAGTACTGACATTAACTGGTTCTTAAGGTTTCATAGATTTCTCTGTGAAATAATCTGCATACAGTGCAGTTCATTGAAAATTTTATATGTTTTCTATGTATTTGTTTAAACATTGTAATGCTACTGGGGTTGAATTTGACAAATAGTGTATTTTCCCATTTCACCTAGCTTTTCAAACTTATTTGCACAGTTATTTCCCCTTTGCCATTTTTTTATTCTCTATATTTGTGTTTACTCCATTTTTTTATTATGCTGATGGTTTATCTATTTCATTGATTTTTTTTTCCACTAAAGGACCAGTACTTTGATTTATTGCTTTCCTGTGTTCTACCTCATTAATTTATCATTTTTCTTCTTCCTTTGTATTTACTCTGTGATTTTTTTTTGCTTTGTGATTCTTTTTCTCGCTTTTTGAGTTAGAAGTTTAAATACTTAACTCCTTAAAACATTCTTTCATTTATGTTTTGTCTATGGCTGCTTTCGCATTATGAAGATAAAGTTGAGAAGTTGCAACAGAGAATATATGGTCTGCAAGCCTAAAATTTTTACTATTTGACCCATTAAGAAAATCTGTCAACCCCCAATCTAGACCATGAGCACCAGACACAACCAGACCATATATGCTTCATTAAATACCACCACCTATGAAAAATTCTTATGAAAAAATTCACCCTGAGTCTGATCAAGTCTCTAGATCTAGCTACCAATTTCTAGGAACTAGAGGACAGAGAAACATGTTTAATGGCATCTAAGGGATACAATCAGCAAAATATAACTGTGGGAAATCTTAAAGATAAATGACTTGGGTTTTTCAACAAGTAAATTGCAAGGAAAAAAATGAGAAAGGAGAAGAACCAATAGACCGAAAGAGATTTAAGAGACATAACAAACTACAATGTGTGGATCTTATTTAGATCCTGATTCAAAGAAAATGTTGAGGGAGGCCAGGAAAACAAAGACAGAGGCAGAAACAAACAATTGGGAAAATATAAACACTGATTATTCTTGCCTATGAGAGAGACATACTAAATATTTAATATTTCATGATAAAATGATACTATGTTTAGTAATTGGGCAGGAGCGGGGCAGGGAGAAGTACAGATAAAATTAGATTGACTATGTGTTGGTAATTATCAGCAATGAAGGATACATGGGCATTTACTGTGCTATTTTTTTTTTTTTTTTTTTTTGCTTTTGTATATGTTTGGAAGTTTACATAATAAGTATCTTCTTTAAATGGGAGAAAATGTTAACAAGCACCTGGGGAGCTCTTTCAAATGATACATGCTCTCTAACCCTCAGTTAATCTAGCACAGCTTCATGAGGAGAATATAGTCCAAAGGCTATAACCCATCTCTCTCTATCCCTCATTGAGACTCATTGCAATAGTGATTGGCAGTGACTGGTAAGATGGGCTAAATCCCTCAGGTACATTACGGCAAAAAAGAAAAAAAAAGTGAATCTGATCTGGAAAAGAAAAATCTATTGAGATTATTAAGTAAAATAATGAATTTTATTTAATAATAGATTCAAAGTGAGAAAATTCCAAGGATCAAGTGAGAATCTGTGGGAAAGAGATAGGAGACCCTTATAACAGTCATCCTTTCTACTGGGAATTTTGTTCCTCACTCCTTGTCATTATTAGAGGATTTCGTGAAAACTTTATGGTTTTTGTGATAGGTTAAGTGGCAAGACCTCCTTCCATTCTCTCTCTCAGGTAAATGGACACTGACAAAGAACAACAAAGGGTGTGGTTTCCTGTTAGAAAAAGAAAGAGTTTGGGAGAAGTCTGGATGTCATAAGCTAACATAGAGATGAAGATATACAAATTTTGTAGCTTTTTTCATTTTGGGTGTGCCTTTCTGTGGGCCCTTTTTCTGATATATAAAAGAAGGGATAAGCAGGGGACCCTAGGCTTTCCCATAGTAATAGAATGGTCAAGTTTTGGAAGCTAACTAATTGGCTAGGGAGTGCTTGGGTCTACTTACTCACCCAGGGGGGGCTGCAGCATACCCCCATTCTTTTCACAGTTCCCAATAGGCTGGATTTCAGCTGAGTCAACCAGCCGCCAGAAGTCATTCTTGTTGTCACTGCCATCAAGGCGCAGGCGAAGGCGGGCACCTGTCAGTCCAACTACTGTGGCAATACAGGTGGATGTGGTGTTCCTGGGGTCCTGTGCTTCCAATTTCATGCTAATCTTGAACTCGTTGCTTGGAGGTGTGTAGGACTGAGGAGAACAAACCATGGAAATTAGGCAGACTAAAACATAAAAATTTATGTTTTGAAATCAAATTAGTTATACCTAGGTCAGGGACAACCACTCTGAACTACTCCCTAATAATTAGGATAGGTTTCATGCAAAAGAAACGCTGAAAGATAAGATGAAGGGGAAAAACGTACCTTCCACAGAAGTATCAAATAGATTCATACCAGTAAAAAAAGGACACGGGTGTCTTGTATAGTTCAGTTACTTCAATGCTTTCTATCCTATTTTTTCCAATTCCCTATCCCTCCGGGTATAACATTTTCTTTTCAGGAACACTAAAACCTATTAAACTATCATAACCTTAGTGTCTTTTCATGGAACATTTATGTATATTGGTATGTATATTCACCATACAGACTAACTACTGGGAGTTGATTTTTTCTCATTTTGACAATAACTTATAAATTCATTCATATAATTGATACACAACAAACTACACTTTAGTAAGTCTTAACATATGTATACACCATATGCCACCATATACCCCCAGGAAAGAATCACCACAATCAAAATAATGAACATAGCCATCACCCTCAAGTTGTCACGTGCTCCTTCTTCTGGCCTCTTAAGAAACCCCATACTCAGGCAGCCAGTGATCTACTTTCTATCACTGTAGATTGGTTTGGATTTTCTATTAACAGTTTCAGATGGAATCACAGAGTATGTGCTCTTTTTTGTCTAGCTTCTTTCTACTCAGCTATTCTGATATCTGATATTCAGCTACTCTAACTATTCTGATATTCATCTATATTGTTGAATGTATTAATAATTCATTTTTATTGCTGAGTAGTACATCATATTGATGGACATTTGGTTTGTTTCCAGTTTTTGGTGATTATAAACAAGCTGTTGTAAACACTATGCACAAATCTTTGTATGGAAACAAACTTTCTGGCCGGGCGCGGTGGCTCACGCCTGTAATCCTAGCACTCTGGGAGGCCGAGGCGGGTGGATTGCTCAAGGTCAGGAGTTCGAGACCAGCCTGAGCGAGACCCCGTCTCTACTAATAATAGAAAGACATTATATGGACACCTAAAAATCTATATAGAAAAAATTAGCCGGGCATAGTGGCGCATGCCTGTAGTCCCAGCTACTCGGGAGGCTGAGGCAGTAGGATCGCTTGAGCCCAGGAGTTTGAGGTTGCTGTGAGCTAAGCTGACGCCACGGCACTCACTCTAGCCTGGGCAACAAAGTGACACTCTGTCTCAACAAAAAAAACAAACAAACAAACAAAAAAAAAACTTTCTTTTCTCTTGCAAAAATATCTAAGAGTGGAATGGCTGGATCATATAGTAGATATATGTTTAACTTACAAACCAGAAAATTAATCCTCTTAAAGTGTATAATTCAATGATTTTTAGTATATCTTTGGAATATTCTCTATATTCAGTATATCACACAGAGTGGTGTAAACATCACCCCAATCTAATTTTATAACATTTCCATCATCCCCCCAAAATAAACCCATAACCCTTAGGAATCACTCCCTATTCCCCTCTTCAGCCAGTTCCTAGAAATCATTAATGTACTATCTGTTTTTATGGATTTGCCTATTCTGGGCATTTCATATAGATGGAATTGTATGATATGTGGCCAATATATAAATGGTTTCCTTCATTTAGCATAATATTTCAAGGTTCACCTACGTCATAGCACTTATCAGTACTTTATTTCTTTGTGAATATTCCATTGTACGGATATACTACATTTTGCTTATTCATAATCAGTTGATGGACATTTCAGTTGCTTCCTCTTTTTGTTTGTTATGAATAATGATGTGATGAACATTTATGATATATTTTTGTGTAGACATGTTTTCTATTGCTCTTGGGTATATACTTACAAGTGGGATTGCTGGCTCATGTGGTAATTGTATGTTTATCATTTTCAGTAACCTCTGAACTGTTTTCTAAAGTAGCTACAGAATTGCATAATACCACCAATGTATGAGGGTTCTAACATCTCGACATCGTCACGAACACTTGCCATTGTCTGCCTCTTTGATGTTAAGAGTCATCTAGTGGATGTGAAGTAAATCTCATTACAATTTTAATTAGAATTTCTCTAATAAGTAATGATGCTGAGTATCTTTTACGTACTTACTGATCATCTGTATATATTTGGAGAAACATCTATTCAAATTAATTGCCCATTTATATAATAAATTATGTTGTCTTTTTATTGATGAGTTATATGAGTTCTTTATATATTGTGGATACAAGTCCCTTACCAGATACATGATTTGCCAATATTTTCTCCCATTGTATGGGTTGTCTTTTCACTTTCTTGATGTCCTCGGGAACACAAAATGTTTTAATTTTGATGTTCAATTTATCTATTTTTTCTTTTGTTACTTGTGCTGTTGGTATGGTATCTAAGAAACCATTATCTAATCTAAGGTGATGAAGATTTCTTCCTGTGTTTTCTTCTAAGAGATTTATAGTTTTACCTCTTACATTTAGGTCTATGATCCACTTCCAGTTAATTTTTGTATGTGGTAGAGAGGAGAGGTGCAACTTCATTATTTTGCACATGACTATCAAGTTCTTCCTAGTTCTTGAAAATCCCATTGAATTGCCCTGGCACCCTTGTCAGAAATCAACTGATGGGTTCATTTCTAGACTCTCAATTCTAATCCACTAATCTATGTATCTATCTATTTTCATGCCAGAACCACAATGTCTTGAGTATTAAAGCTTTGTAGTAAATTTTGAAATCAAAAAATGTGAGTCCTCTACCTTTGTTCTCCCCTTTTAAGACTGCTTTGACTATTCTGGGTCCCTTGTATTACATGAAATTTAGGACTAACTTACCAATTTCTACAAAAAAAAAAAAAAAAAAAAGCAGCTGGGATTTTGATAGGGATTGCATTGAATCCATAGATCAATGTGGGGAGTACTACTGTCAGCTATGTGATTTGCAAATATAATCATGCACCATATAATGACATTTAGGTCAATAATCAACCACATATATGATGGTGGTCCCATAAGATTACAATAGAGCTGAAAAATTTCTTTTACCTTGTGACACTGTAGCCATCTTAAGGTCCTAGCGCAACGCATTACTCATGTGTTCGTGGTGGTGATGGTATAAACAATCCTATTGTGCTGCCAGTCATATAAAAGTATAGCACATACAATTATGTACAGTACATACTTCTTAATAATGACAATAAACAACTATGTTACTGGTTTATGTATTAGCTATGTCATACTTTTAATTGCTTTTTTAGAATTTACTCTTCCTTCTACTTATACAAGAAAAATTAATGTAAAACATCTTCAGGCAGTCCCAGAGGCATTTTATCATAGGAAATGACAGCTTCAGGAGTGGTATTTCCCCTGAAAACTTTCTAGTGGGACAAGATGTGGAGGCAGAAGACAGTGATATTGATGATCCTGATCCTGTATAGGCCTAGGGTAACGTGTGTGTTTTAGGTTTTTAACAAAAAAGTTTAAAAGGTAAACAAAAAATTAAAAAATAGAAAAAAGCTTATAGAATAAGGATACAAAGAAAATATTTTTGTACAGCTGTATAATATTTGTGGTTTAGGCTGTTATTATAAAAGAGTCAAAGTTTTTAAAGTTACAAAGTAAAAAAGTTAAATAAGCTAAGTTTAATTTATTACTGAATGAAAAAAACTTTAAAATAAATTTAGTGTAGCCTAAGTGGACAGTGCTTACAAAGTCTGCCCAGTAGTGTACAGTAATGTCCCAGGTATTCCTGTTTATTCACAATTCACTCACTTACTCACCCAGAGTAACTTCCAGTCCCTGCAAGCTCCATTCATGGTAAGTGCCCGATAAAGGTGTATGGTTGTTTTAATCTTTTATACTGTGTTTTTACTGTATCTTTTCTATGGTTAGATATGTTTAGATACATAAATACTTACCATTGTTTATAACTGCCTACAGTATTCAGTACAGTAATATGCTGTACAGGTTTGTAGCCTAAGTGCAATAGGCTATACCATATAGCATCTAGGTTTTTGTAAGTACATTCTATGTTTGCACAACTACAAAATTACCTAACAATACATTTTTTCAGAACGTATCCAAAGCACTAACTGGCTATTTTTTCCTAGTCTGTGGCCTGTATTTTCATTCTCTTACCAGTGTCTTTTGAAGGGTAAAATTTTTTAATTTTGCCAAAGTCCATTCTATTTTTTTAAAATGAATCATGATTTTGGGCAGGTGTTTTCTAAAGTTTTCTTTGTAGAAGTTTTGCATATTTGTTAGTTTTCCCCCCATTTACTATTGTAAATGGAAGTTTCTCTTCCACTATATCTTCTATTAGATAATTTCAAACCATTGCGTAAAATGCTGGCTTCAGTATTGGGGTATAAATACTTTTTAAAGAATATATTACTCAATTCCTAGTTTATTTAGTGCTTTCTTTTGCTCAGTAGTGTGACGAAGTTTTTCTGCCAAACTATTTTCTAAAGTAGGTGAATGATTTTACATTTCACCAGCAGTGTATGAAAGTTCCATTTGCTCCACATCCTTACCACTATTTGATATAGTCAGTCTTTTTTATCAGAGCCATTTAAATAAATGTATAGTGGTATCTTTTTTTTTTTTTTTTTTTTTTGGAGACAGAGTCTCACTCTGTTGCCCAGGCTAGAGTGAGTGCCGTGGCATCAGCCTAGCTCACAGCAACCTCAAATCCTGAGCTCGAGCGATCCTCCTGTCTCAGCCTCCCGAGTAGCTGGGACTACAGGCATGCACCACCATGCCCGGCTAATTTTTTCTATATATATTTTTAGCTGTCCATATAATTTCTTTCTATTTTTAGTAGAGATGGGGTCTCGCTCTTGCTCAGGCTGGTCTCGAACTCCTGACCTTGAGCAATCCACCCGCCTCGGCCTCCCAGAGTGCTAGGATTACAGGCGTGAGCCACCGCGCCCGGCCTATAGTGGTATCTTACTAATCACTTTTAATCTGTATTTCCCTAATGAAATAATGGTGTTGAGTATCTCTATTCATGTGCTTATTTGCCCTCTATATATTTTCTTTGGTGTTTGTTCTAATCTTTCAATCCAGATGCCTTTTATTTCTATTTTTGGCCTGCGTGCATTGGTACTACAATACTGAATAAAAGCAGCAAAAGTAGACATCCTTGTCTTGTTTCGGACCTTAAGAGGAAAGCATTTAGTCTTTCACCATTAAGCATAATATTATCTGTAGATTAATCATAAATGCCATTTAGGGTTTATTCATAAATGCCCTTGAAGGGTTTAAGATTCAGGAGGTTCCCTTCTATTTCTAGTTCACTGAGACTTTTTATTAGTAACGGACATTGAATTTTGTCAAATGCTTTTTCTGCATCTATTTAGATAATGGTATGTTTTTTTCTTCTTTAGTGGGTGTATGCATGTGGCAAATTTCATTGATTTATTTTTGAAATTTAAACCAATTCTAAATTCCTAGGATTAACCCCATTTGGTCATAATGTTAATATTTTTATATAGTGAGATTTTTTTCCCTAAAAATTTTGCTTGAAATTTTTGCACATATTTTCATGTGGGATATTGCTGTGTTGTTTTTTTCTTTCAATGTCTTTGCCTGCTATTGGTATCAAAAATGCTTATCTGATAGAACGAGTTAGGTGGTATTCCCTTCTCTTAAATTTTCTAGAAAAGTCTGTGTAGAATTTATAATAATTTTTACTTAAATGTTTGAAACAATTCACCAGTGAAGTCATTTAGGCCTGGAATTGTCTTTCTGAAAAAAGTTTTAGCCTACAAATTCAATTTCTGTAACAGAAATAGCGCCACTCAGGTTTTCTGTCTTCTTGACTAAGCTGTGGTAATTCCTATCACTTGCGAAAGTTATCCATTTTATCTTAGTTGTCAAATTTAAAGGCATAAATTTGTTCATAATACCCCCTTAATTATTTTAATATCTGTAGAATCTACAGTGATGTCACCTCTTTCTTTTCTGATATTGGCAATTTGCACCTTTTCTTTTTTATTCTTGATCAGTCTGGCCAGAGGTTTTCAATTTTATTGATCTTTGCAAAGAACCAGCTTTTGGTTTCAGTGATTTTTCTCTATCATTTTTGGTTTTATTTCATTGATTTATGCTTTAGTCTTTATTATTCCTTTCCTCTGCTTACTTTGGAATTAAGTTGCTCTTTTTTCCCTAGTTTTCTAAAGTGGAAGCTGAGTTCATTAATTGAAACCTTTCTTCTTTTCTAATATAAGCGTTCAGTGATGTAACATTTCCCCTGAGTACTGCTTTAGCAGCATCCCACAAATTCTAAAATATTCTTACATTTTCATCCAGTTGAGAATATTTTTCTAATGTCCCTTTTGGTTTTTACATACTCATTTAGAAATGGGTTAATTTCCAAATATTAGGAGATTTTCCAGATAACTTTCTGTTGGTTTTTAATTTAATTCCATTGTAATCAGAGAATATATTTTGTATTGCTTAAATCTTTCAAATTTCTCGAGCCTTACTTTGTGGCCCAGAAAGTGGTCTATCTTGATAAATGTTCTGTGTATGCTTGAAAAGAATGTGTATTCTACTAATATTGGATAGCATTCTATATATGTCAATTAGGTCAAATTAGTTGATAGTGTTATTCAAGTCTACTGTATATTTGCTGATTTTCTATCTACTTGTTTTTTTATTACAAAGAGAAGAGTATTAAAAGTCTGACTATAAGTCAAATTTCTCCTTACAGTTCTATCAGTTTTGCTTCATGTAAGGATTGTCTGTCTCCTTTATCATTATAACATTAACTCTTTATCCCTGCTAATATTCCTTGCTCTGAAATATACTTTGATATTAATATAGCTATTTCAGTTTTATTATGGCTAATGTCAGCATGGAATATTACCTTATATCCTTTTACTTTTAACCTATTGTGTCTTTATATTTAAGATGTAATTTTTGAAGGCAATATGTAATTGAGTTTTGCTTTTTATCCAATGTGGCAATCTCAGTCTTTTAATTGGGGTGTTTAGACCATTTATATTTAATATAATTATTGATATGGTCAGGTTTAAATCTCTGATCTTGATATTTTTTTCCCAATTATTTTTGTGGTTGCTTTAGGGTTTATAGTAAACATCCTTAACTTACCACAGTTTATCTTCAAGTAGTATTATACTTACTTCAAGTATAAAAACCTTATAACAGTATAGATTTCTCCTCTCCTGCCTTTATTCTGTTGTTACATTTTAGTTACACATTTGTTATCACCCCCATAATACATTATCACTATTTATAAAATTATCTTTTATAGAGATTTAAAGAAGAAAATAATAAGAAAAAACATCATATGTATTTACCCTTGTACTTATAATTTCCAGTGACCTTCATTCTTCTATGTAGATCTGTTATTCCATCTGGTATCATTTTCCTTCTGCTTGATGAACGTCCTTTAGCATTTCTTATAGTGCAAGTCTGCTAATGATGAATTCCTTCAGCTTTGTATATTTGACTTCTTTTTTTTTTTTTTGAGACACTCTCGCTCTGTTGCCCAGGCTACAGTGCCATGGTGTCAGCCTAGCTCACAGCAATCTCAAACCCCTGGGCTCAAGCAATCCTACTGCCTCAGCCTCCTGAATAGCTGGGACTATAGGCACTCACCACCACACCTGGCTAATTTTTCTATTTTTAATAGAGACAGGATCTCACTCTTGCTCAGGCTGGTCTTGAACTCCTGAGCTCAAGCAATCCTCCCGCTTCGGCCTCCCAGAGTTCTAGGATTACAGGTGTGAGCCACCATGCCTGGCCAGCTTTTGTATATTTGAAAATATCTTTATTTCACCTTTGTTTTTAAAATACATTTTTGCTGGATACAGTATTCTTGGTTGACAGGTTTTTTTTTTTTTT
Source organism: Eulemur rufifrons (assembly GCF_041146395.1). NCBI lineage: Eukaryota > Metazoa > Chordata > Mammalia > Primates > Lemuridae > Eulemur > Eulemur rufifrons. The sequence continues at coordinate 29,245,954 of NC_090990.1, forward strand.
TTTCTTTTAGTGCTTTAAAGATGTTGCTCAACTTTGTTCTTATTTGTACTGTTTCTGACAAGAAATGTATCATTCTTATCTTAGTTACCCTGTATGTAAAGTGTCTTTTTTCTCTAGCTGCTTTTAAATTTTCTCTATCAATGGTTTTGTGCAATTTGATTATCATATGCCTTAGAGTAGTTTTCTTCTTATTATTTTTGGAATTCATTGAGCTTCTTGAATCTGTGGGCTTATGGTTTCCCTTAATTTTGGAAAATTTTTAGCCATTATTTCTTCTGTCTCCCATCTCTTTTCTCTTTCCAATTACATGTCTATTTGGCCACTTGAAGCTATCCCTACAGCTCACTGGTGCTCTTTTCATTTTTTCTAAATTTTTTTCTCTTTGTGTCTCATTTTGAATAGTTTCTATTGCTATGTCTTCAAGTGTACTAATCTCTTCTTCTGCCATTAATCCTATCCAGTGGATTTTTCATTTCACACATGGTAGTCTAATGAGAGTCTTTTTATATCATCCATGTCTCTGCTTAACTTTTGAACATACTGAATAAAATTAAAATAATTATTTCAGTGTGTCTGTCTGCTATTCTATGATCCATGTAGGTTTTGAGTTGGTTTCAATCAATTGATTGTCTTCATTATTGTTTGCATTTTCCTGCCTTTTTATATGCCTGTTAATCTTTGGAAGCCAAACACTGTGAATTTTACCTGTTGGGTACTGGATATTCTTGCACTCCTATAAATCTTGTGTTTTGTTCCCAGATGCAGTTAAGTTATTTGGAAACAGTCTGATCCTTTTGAGTTTTACTCTCAGCCAATCTGAAGCAGTGTTCAGATTAAGGCTAACTATTTCATACTACTGAGTAAGACTGTCCTGAGTATTCTATCCAATGCCCAATGAATTATGAGATTTTCTAGTCTAGCTGGTGAGATCAGGAACTATTCCTGGCACCGTGTGAGAGCCAGGGTCTATTCCTTTGAATCCTTTCAGATGGTTTTTCCTTTGGCCTTAGGTAGTTTCCTCATATGCATTTACAAAACAGTAATACTTTCCTGAATACTTCAAGGGGACCCTCCGCAGATTTCTGTGGTTTTCCTTCTGTGCAGCTCTCTCTTCTCTGCTAATTTGTCCTGAAAATTCTAGCCACCTTTGTTTACCTGGATTCTCAGTTCCATTCCTCAAATTAGGGAGTCTGCTGGGCTCAATCGAGGGTTCTCTTTCCTTGGTCCAAGGTCTGGGAACTGTCTTAAGGCAATAAGCTGGGAAATTACAGGGGACGACTCATTTCTTTTCCATCTTTCAGAGATCACTTCTTGATTGCCTGATCTTCAGTGACTTAAAAATCACTGTTTAACATATTATGCCTTTTAGAAAATTGTTTCAGGTAGAAGTATGAATTCAGTCCCTAATTTCAAATGAGAAGTCCTAAATTTGTATTTTTACTTAGAAAGTCGACAAAATTCAAACTCAAAGTGAAATGTTGACAGTCTGAGAAAATAACCATTAAGTACTAAAGCAAAAGAGATGTAAATAACTTTCTGATGTTTAGCTCCGTGTAGCAGCATTGTGCTTCTTTGTTTACCAGCCTCATCGTATACTGATACAATCAACATTATCTGTGTATTATCTGGGACATTTAATCCTCATGGGAAGCTCTGGATGACCTCTGATGATCTCTTAAAATGCTCTCCATTGGGGATCAGTGTCAACACTCTTATAGAAAGGTAAGATTGTGACAGGATTGTTGAGTATAGAGAAAGGAATATTCCTCCATTTTCAACTTCTATGGGCTATAACTCTTGTCTTCTGTCTGAATTAAGAGCTACAGTAAAAACCAGCAATTGTTTTCAGTAACACAGAATATCCTCAAGGAGGTAAAGAAAGAGGAAAGGGTGTTACTTGGGATGAAGCTGGGAAGAATGTCTGTTGCCAAAATTCATAGAGACCAAATTTTACTCCTTGAATTGTGTTCTTCCCATGGAATTTTATTCTGGGGCCCTCAAGTGAGAAGCCCAAGGGCTACCACCTCATGTTCTGATTTTCTGAGAACCAGAAAAAAAAACCTCCTTGTCTCCCACCTACTAAAGATGTTGAGAATCAATTACCTGCTTGAAGCAATGGACAGGCGCTGGGACTGAACATGTTTCTTTTAGGTATTTGTCCCAGGTAAAATGACCTGTAAAGGAAACAGAAATCTCTATCACAGTCAACTTCCTAAAAAAGTGCTTTTGGGATATAATCTACGCTAAACATTAAGCCATCTGCAGACTAGTTCTGAGCATAAGAAAACTTATTTTTTTCCTGTTTGGGCTAAAGGAGTATTAGGGGGAAGAATCTAGGTGACCTGAGTGGATCATTTATATTAATATTTTAAAATCATGGTCTGAAAGATGACCTGAGATGTTTTTCATGTTAGTTCTGGAAGTGATCTAAAATGCCAGACCAAGATATACCAGTATCTCAAAGAAGTGGCCAGGAAGCTCATGGAAAATAGAAGAGGTAGAAAGTGGGTGGGGAGATTCCTTTTGAATAACCTAACTCCTGGAGAGGTCCCTTGTTGCCATTAAGTGACAGCTTTTAACACCCAATATGGTTAGATCCCACCATCTTCGCTCAGGAAGAATGAAGAAAAGGCTATCTAGAGACATGAGGTGAGAGGATTGAGGCAGGGGTGGGGAGGAGCCAGATGAGTGAGATTATACTTGAATCCTCACTCTAAAAACTGGATCTTTCTCACCTTCCCCCACCCCAGTCCTATCCTAGCCACAGGTGCATTGCTCTGAGGTGCAAATGACAAAGACCTGGTAATTTAGAGAAAAGCAGAACCTGGGAAGCATTTCTGATGATAGTAAATAAGAACAAGTTGGGGAGTGTACAGAATCTTTTAGCCTCTTGAAGTGGTCTTAGAGCCTCTCAAAGTTTGAAGAATACCATGCTAGAGAAAAAAATCTTTAAGGTGACACTATGCTGGGGGCCAGGGAAAACATTTTAAGGGATAGGCTATTAAATACAGATCTTATTGGCTCACAAAGATTATCAAGTTTTTTATTTAAAGGTTAAAGCAATTACCAATCTCCCCCTAATACCCACCTAGAGGTGACCCCATGGTGGAGCAGGGAAGGTCCCAGAGAATCTCACAAGCTAAAACACTGTAGCAAACCAGCATTTCTTGAAGTTTCCTCTGTAGTGGAGCAGCACAGGGCCCCTTTGGACCATGCAAAAAGCACTAGATGCTGGGAATAAAAATGAGTCACTGAATGATGAAATCTAAATCACTCCAAAGATGATGCCAAGACTTTACACTCTATTGATTTTATAGCTTCTGTTTTAGAACTGGTTCCTTTCCCACCATCCTTAACTAAGCCTAATAGATTTGGCCAGGAATCAGTCAGTTCTGAACCATTTTATGAACTGGCTGATAATTAATAATCATGACTTAGTCCCTAGGATAAGTGAGAATATTTCCTAAAGTCAAGATTTAAAGAGGTTATCAGAATTTAATGAAGATTTTGCTTCTGGCTGAGAGTGCCCTAAAGCAAGGACTGAATACATTTCATCACTGCTGTCAGAAAGAGAAAACATTGAAAATTACTGTTCCATTTTCACAAATGAAAGATTAAATCATACAGTAAGTGTTGGATTTCACTGGACTGAGAATCTTAAACTCTAGCATCTAGAGTAGCATTGTCCAATAAAACTTTGTGTTGACTGAAATGTTCTGTATCTGTGCTACCCAATAAGGCAGCCACAAATACATAGCTACATGTAACTACTGAACACTTGAAATGTGGCTAGGGTAAGGAACAAAGTTTTGAATTTTATTTAACCTTAATTATTTTAAATTTAAATACCTATATGTGGCTAACAGCTATTTTATCAGGCAGCACAGGTCTAGAGGTTTGGTCAGTCCTGAGTAATTGTTTGTACTAGTTTGAGTTCTGATCAAAAGCACCCAAGAGAATTTGGTTTTAAGAATTATGGCAGCATCAGGGGTACCATAATAATTAGGGTATAAATTACAGTTCTCTATTACACATATCAACTATGGTAATCAATTCCTATGCTGTAATGTACACGGGCCAGAAACCTCAGACCTTCCACATAGGAAACACCCTATTACTAAATGAATGAAAAGGAATCTCTTTGTTTAAAGCAGTCTACCTCACTGTGGTGGCTGACTGGCTTGAATCATACCTAGATTAGTATTTTCCTTTTATTTGACTGTTTGGGCTACCTAAGACTTAGTCTCTTATTATCAGGTAAATTGCAAAATAAGGTAATTTTTATTGACTTAGTGAGAATACTTGAACACCTACTATAATGCCCATGATGAAGCCAGACATCGTATGTCTACCACATCTCCAAGAGCTAAAATAACCACAAAAGAAATAGGACAGGCAGCAAGATATAGATCAGAAGTTGGCAAACTTTCTGTAAAGGACAAGATAATAAAAATTTTATGCTTTGTGGGCCATACAGTCTATATTATAGTTACTCAACTCTGCCATTGTAGTGTGAAAGCAGCCATAGACAGCATGTAAATTAATAAGCATGGCTGTGTTCCACTAAAACTTTATTTACACAAATAGGCAGAGGGCTGGATTTGGATCCAAACAGTAGTTTGCCAAACCCTTGGTATAAATCACTGATTCACAAATGATACTCAGTTTTTCTCATTTCTTTAAAGGGAGTTCTGGGTCCCACTTTCAGAAGTTCTCACTGTGTAGGCTCCAAGTGTGGCCTGAGAATATGTATTTTTGAAAACTCCCTAGGTAATTCTGATTAACACCTGTGTCTAGGAACTAACAGTGTAGCTGAAAGAATGTAACATTGGTAATCAAAAGATGTTGGTAAAAGTCTTGTTTCTATGGCTATCTTGGGTAAATTACTTAATTCTTCCAAGCCTCAGTTTATTCATCTAAAAGATGGAGATAATACCTATATCACAAGATTATACATACATTCTTCATTCAAGAAATATTTAAATTCCTTCCAGGTAAGAAGAACTGTGTTAAATGTCAGAGTAATAAGATAGACATGGTTCCTAAGTTAATGGCACTTTCAGCCTAGAGATAAGTGGAGATATTAAATAACAACAAATAATCTGTTATATTTATGATAAATTTAAGTTAATGAGGTAGTACATGTTGCCTTGAGAATGTAGAACAGGGAAAACTAGTTCATACCTGGGGTCAGAGATTACTGTGAAGATTAATATTAATAACTAATATAGGTATAATGTTTTATAATTTAAACACATACAATTTGAGTGTTTTCAATTAAACATTATAATTCAAAACATTCAAACATTATAATTTGAATGTTTTCAAATATTCATTCAACAGATGTTTATTTAGTATCCTTTATGTGCCATGCAGTAATGACAGGGGGTCCCTGTCTTCATGGAATTTACATTCTGGTGTATGATGAGACACAACACATAAACAAATAAATAAACAAGGTAATAAGTGATAAGTACTTAAAAGGAATAAAATGAGGTGATGTGATACCTTAGTAAAGTTACGGACAGAAACTCTACAGAAGAAATACTAGAACTGAGACTTTACAGATGAGAAAAAGCCAGCCATCTCATTTATATTACTTAATAATGCTTACAAAAATGTTTTATAAACTCTATGCACATCACGATAGTTGCATTTATTATTAGGAAAACAAGATCCCTGTCCTGAGGGGACTTACAAATGGCATAAAAGTACCTTCAAAAAAATTAAAAGGTCCATAAAATGTAAAGCACAAGAGGTTCCCTAGTTGAATGCATGAATCCCCTTCTCTAATATATATTCATTTGGCAAATATTTATTGAACATCTACTATATGCCAAGCCTGGTTCTAGGCACTGGTAATATATAGCAAATAACAATACAGTCAAAGTCTCTGTCCACATGGAGCTTACATTCTAAGGGGGAAGAGAGATAATAAATAAATATCAGTTCATCCAGAGGATAACAGAGACACCAGATAAATAATTATACAATTCCTGGCTTTTTTCAAATAAAGAAAAAAATAAAGCAAGGAAAGAGGGAAAGACGGTGTGGTGTGTGTGCTATTTTAAGCAGGATAGCCAAGAAAGGTTATCTTGATAAGGTGATATAGAAGTTGAGACCCGAATGGTTCCTCCAACCTCTGCTTAAATACTTCCAATCATGGGACACTCACTATTTGGCTATCATTCAACAGTGTAAATGGACAGACTAATCTTTATAGTAAGCCAGTGTCTGCCTTCTTTTAACCTCCATTGGTCCTAGATATACTATATCTATTCTCTCCCCAAATATGTCCCAAATCCATCAGCTGTTCCTAATCTGACATGCTGACTACTCATGCCTAGCTATTGCTTTGGTCATATTCTTTTATAAGAACTCTACTTCATTCAACCTAAATGTGAAACCAAATTCCGAAGAGCAATAAAAATAATCAAAGTCTTTAGATCTGAAATCCTACTCCACTATTACTGTTCTATTGTTTATATATACCAAAATTTATATAACTTAGCAATAATATTTGTCATTTAAGTGTTTTCTAATTTTTTGATGAGTATCTTTGTACACACAACTTTGAACATTTTTAAGATTATCTCCTTAGTACAAATCCCAAAGAGTGAGATTTATTAACATAGAACATGCATATTTTAGATTCTGATACAATATATATCACCAAAATATCCTCTAGAAAGATTATGCCAATTTTTATTCCTACCAAAATTGCAAAAGAATATTTCCCACATCTTTGCTAAAATTGTGTTTTAACAATCTCTATAATTTTAATAAACCTTGTTAGTAAAAAAATGAAATATTGTTATACTTTTATCTGCAATTCTTTGATTACTAGTAAAGTTAAAGATCTTTTTAGGCTCATCAGCCAGTTTGTATTTTACTTTTGCCATTTTTCTGCTGAGATATTCTTTTGTTTTCATGCAGATTCTAAGAGTTCTTGGTAGGTTAAGGAAAAGTCACTAGAGGTATTTTTATTTAATAGAAATAAAGCATCCAGAGCAGGTCCAGTGTTCTTTTCACTATACCACAGGTATCTCTGAAAGGACACAGACTTTAGGTAACAGAAAGAGAGGATTAGTAAGGGAGAAGAAATCAAAGGCTTTTAGGAGGGTCCAGGAAGGTATCCCAAAATGAGAAAGGTTTGGATTTGGGAGGTTTCACAGATATAGCATAACAATATTCAAGCTACAAAGGACCCCAGACATTCCTAAAACAAACTTATGGCTTTCCTGGCCCCTACCTTTGCACATGTTATTATTGCTACTCAGTGGCTAAAGCTCAGCCAAAATGCTACTTTCTCTGCGAAGCCATCTGACTTTTCCTGTTTCCCTAGAACAAATTCTACCATTTCCCTATGTCCTATAATATCCTGTTTACACTTTTATTTTTATACTCATCACATCCTATCACTACAATTATTTATGTAAGTTCTTTATGGATAGGGGCTTTATTCATTTTTGTATATTCACTGTTTACTACACAGGAAATTTAATAGAGGCTCAGTAAATGTTTTTGAGTGAATGAAAAGAAGAAGCACAAGCAACAATACTACTCTTTCTTTCCTGGACTAGCAGTAAATCACACCTAGGATATAGTTCTGGGAGCTACACTTTGAGAGAAAGAATAAGCCAGAGCCTAAATGGTGATCTAGTGGTTAACAGACCTAAAACTATGTCACCTGAGGACCAGGTGAAGGAAAAATGAACAATTAGCATGAATAAGAGCAAAGTCTCAGAGCCATTCCTCATCCATCCATCCAACAAATATATACTGTGTATCCAAGCGTCCTGCTGGGTGCTGGAGATGCAACCATGACCAAAGTATTATCCATGACCTTACAGAGCTTCAGTCTAGCTAGGGACAGAGACTAAAAGAGTCAACTATAAGATACTGTGCTAACTGCTACATTTGGAAAGACAGAGGGTGCTATAGGAACACCTAGAGGGCTTGCAGAAGGCTTCCCAAAGGAAGTAGCCTTTCAGCTTCTAAGCTAAAGTGTAAAAGGATAAGGAGTCAAAGACAAAGACTCTTTTCTTTGTTTCAGACAGAAATAAAAACAGGTACAAAGGCTTAGAAGTGAGAAAAAACAGTTCTGAAAGCTGGATCTTCTGGTAAGGCTGCAGGGTAGAGTTTAAAGAAAAAGTAGTTTAGAAAAGAGGTTGTAGATAAAGGCAGCATTCAGGCATCAGAGAGCCTCATGTACCATGTTATTGAGAAGAGGAAGAATTGAAGGGTTTGCAGTAGAATCATTGGGGGCGGTGGGAGGATAAGGCTGGAGCTAGCAAGACTAGTTAGGAAGCTGTTATAGTAATCTAGGTGTGAGATGATGTTAACTTGAACCAGGAAAGTGACAGAGCAGCAAGTGAAAAGGCAGCCCCTAGAGCTGCTTCTAAAAACCAGAGGCCAATGAATAAAAAGTAGGCTAAACCTGTTCCATATGTCCCTAAAAGTTAGCAGTATAACTAATAGAAATTACAAAGAAACAAATTTTGGCCCAAAATTATATCTGTCTAAAGTCACCTGAGGAGGTTTTCAGTCCTCAACAACTGGAGGAGTTCAAGATGAGATATTTTATAAGAAATTCAAAATGTCAAATTTTGAAATGCTGGGCTAGGGTAGATTATTTTAAGGTCTTTTCCAATTCTGAGATTCTACAGATGTACTGAATTTTATTTCAGTTTGATATTTGGGGCTGCTCCCTATGATTGATGGGAAAAATGAAATGTGCAGGATTAACTTATATCAAAGGATATGACTGTGTGACCAATACTCTCACAAGGAAAAATATGCTTTCAAATTTTAACATCATTTAGTAACTGATATACTTTATGTTAAATTGAGTATCCATGTTTTACAACTGCCTGTCAACAATTAGGTTGTTTACAATATGCCTTAGTTTGTCATTGAACTACAACTGTTATTATCACTCATATTAGCAACAAAACGAAAAACAGGAGCAGCTACCACTGAATGTCTTCCATTTGCCTACACTGTGCCAGACTATATTCGATATCTCCCATGTTCATTACAACCTGCAAAATAGGTTTTATTCCCATTTTAAAGATGAGGAAATAGGCTCAGAAAGATTAAGTAATTTGCCTGAAATCACAAAACTGTTAAGTGGGGAATAGGAATTTGAACCAAGGCCTGTGTGACTCCTATGTCTATACTTCTACCACATACCAGCACCTTAGAAAGCTTGAGGAAAGTTTCAAGGAATCATAAAAAATAACTATCATTTACCAAGTGCCAGGCATCTTTACCTGCATTATTTCATTTCATTCATTTCTTCAGCTCACATTCATAGAATGCTTCACTTCAAAGAATGTCAGAAGATTTGACTTAGAGTAAAGTCTGAGTATAGCCGCTGAACAGAATGAAAATCATAATAATCCTCCAAAGTTGAAAAGTATTTGAGAGTTTTAAGATGTTTTCACATCCATTAGCTCATGTAATCTTCTTTACAACCCTGTGAAGTAGGCAGAATGGGATTATTATCCCCATTTTACAAATAAGAAAACTAAGGATCAGAGTCACAAAGTTATTATGTGGCAGAATTGGCTCTCACAAAACCTACGAGTTCTGACTCCTAATCTAGCATTCTACGACTTTATGTTATCTTCTGTGTCAGTGGGCAATGGAAAATAATATGTTATAGGAAGAAAAGGCAAGAGTAGGCAAATAGACAATGATAATAAGAGCTGAACACATACAAAGTTGCTATAACTAAATCTATAAAAATATTAATACTTAAAAATTGACAAAGGTATCAGGATATCACTATTTATGTAACACGCAGAAGGATTTTAAAGGACTGTAAGATGTTAAGAATGATGTTTATATAGGAACCCTGAAAGCTCACTGAGAAATATTAGTACCAGATTTATTCCTCAAATCTTAGTCCTGAAGTACACCAAGCAGGGAGGAAAACAAAATGTATTATCAGTCTGACTTGTTACTGATAAGATCTTAATATTTTGGTTTTTATTTAGTTAAGAAAGGTTGAAAATCTTTAGGTTTAATTTTAGTTCAATTTATCTTATGAGTAACTTCTTTTGGGACAATCCCACCAAACACTGATTTATGGAAAGTGTGGGTTTATTTTAGTTCTGGATTCAGTAAACCAAAAGTTACTTCCACTTGAGTTCAGTTCCTTTTCCTCCCTGTACTCTATGTAATTAACTACCTCCCCTCGCTTTTTGTTAGCCTGGTCTGTGGCCTTCTGATAAGCAGGACTTTACGTGACAGCTGAGATGAATTACATGGGCCGATTATGCAGACAAGAGCACAGGATTCGCTGATTTATCAGACAGAGACACATGGAATTCTTTTCCTAGTTGATTAAAACTAGTTCCAATCTAATTCCTAGTTTAGTAATTCTCCTCATTTAACAGAAACCCAAGAAAAATATTTAATATCTTACCTAGCTCCAGGATGTCAGCAGCTTCTATTAAAGAAAAAAATGTTACAGCATAAGTCATCATGACAAACATACCAAAATGATAGAAGGTGAAATTCTGTGGTAAAATAGGGGCTTGAGCATTTTTCTAGTCCAATTATCTCATCTTGAAAGAATTTCTCAGTAGTAGTTGTGGACGTACACCACCCAATTTTGCCTTATTCCCAAGCCTAACTTGTAAAAATGATGGAAAAACAGAGAGGCTAAGCAAGCTTGCCTAAAACTATGAAGGTAATTTGGGATTAAGTATACTCAGAATCTAGGCTTCCTAATTTCCAGCTCAAAACAAAGAATATTACTTTTGATAGATAAACTTTGTAAAGTGCAATATTTGCTTTTGATTTAACCAGTGAGTTATTTGTAAACAGACCTCTAAGAACAAAGATTTTATGATAAGAGATGTCAAATAAAATTTTCCCATGCTAAATAGAGGTTTTTTTCCTTACCTTGATATTGGGATGCTGACTCTGACAGGTGACCATATTTATGTTTTCTAACATCATTCCAGTCTGTCACTGCAGGAGGAGAGAAAAATAGTCATGTGGAAAGAAAACAAAAGATTCAATATTTCTCCAATTTGGCAGTATGTATTGATAATTTTTTAATAGAGTAATCCACTTCTGAGATTCTATTCTAAGGAAATAATCTAAAATGCAGAAAAAAGATTTTATTTTAAAAGCTTTAGCATTGTTTACAATAACAAAAAAGGGGGGAGGGAATATCTAAATGCTCAAAACAATGACTATGATTCAGCAATTCAATCACTTGACAAAGTATTTTGCAGTTGTTTAAATTTTACAAGGCTAAAGAACAAATGGGAAAACGCTTAAGTTATAACATTATCAGGTAAAATATGGGAACAAAAATTATATTCATCGAATGATCACAATTATGTAAAAAAACTAAAAACAAATAGCACCCTGTTATGGACTGCATTGTGCCTTCCAAAACTTAATGTTGAAGTCCCCATTCCCCAGTACATCAGAATGTGACTGTATTTGGAGAAAGGGCCTTTAAAGAAGTAATCAAGTTAAATGAGGTCATCAAGGTGGTCCCTAACCCCGTATGACTGGTGTTCTTGTAAGAAGAGAAAATTTGGACCTAGATAGGTACAAAGGAAAGATGATGTAAAGCTAGATGGAGAAGATGGTCATCTATACATCAAGGAGAGAGGCTTCGGGGAAAAAAAAACAACCCTGCCAACAACTTGACCTTGGACTTGCTGTCCTCAGAACTGTAAGGAAATACATTTCTGTTGTTTAAGGCACCAGTCTGTGGTATTTGTTATGGCAGCCCTAGCAAACTAATACAACCCTCAAAAATTATCACTAGAAAGGAAATGGAAGTAAACACAGCAAATATAAATGATTGGTTATCTTTGGGTGGTGGTACTTGGTTTTCCCCCCTTTCTACTTTCTAGTCTTGTATATTTTCAAATTTTTTATAAAGAGGATACATTATTCATATAATGGGAACATAATTTTCCTTGTTTGAGAATTTAGATTCATCTACTGACCCTACCACTTTCTCACCATCAATCACCTAGCGTGTCTCCACTTATCTTCTTGCCCAGCTCAGATTCCACGGTCCCTCATTAAAGTCATTCCCCGGCAAACACTCTTAACTCCCTCCCACCTCTTTTTTGTCAAACTTACCCTAGTAAAGCTTCAATCCTAACTCTGATTAAAGCCACTTATCAATGTACATTGTGCCTAATCCAGCAGCTAACTACTGCTGAAGAAAAACAAATGCAAGCTTATTGGTCTCACTTTAAACTTCATGGCCATAATTCTCAAATGCCACTTTACACTGCTTAGAAATCATATCATATTTCCCCACTGTTTACTTTTTCACTTTCTAAAAAAAGTTTCATACCTTTTTCTCTCTCCTCAAACTCCAAATCTTCTCTCCCCCAATTTCACTCTTAAGGGATGACTTTAATTCAGGATTCACTGAGAAAACAGGAATAAGGGTAGGACTCTTCCACTAATTTCATGAAGACAGAGACTTGATCTTGTTTAGTGGTGAGTCTCCAGTATGTAATAGAGTAGCAGGTGCTCAGTTAATGTTTGGGGAATGAATTAATCTACTCATTCATCATTCTTTCTGGACTATCTCTCCTGTTACTGTGAAAAGTGTCTCTGTTTTTATCAAAAGCCAGAGGTAACTTGTCTGTAAACAGATGTTTATTTGGTGTGTCCATTGGTAGAAGGAGAGTCAGGAACTTCCTATTCTGCCATGTTGCTGACCCTGCTATCAGGTATCCTCTTTCTAATAGACCATTTGTAACGACATTCTTACTGTTCCATTAACTTCTATCAAAAACAAAACAAAACAAACATCACCACATCCTTCTCTTAATTGCACACATATCCATCCCATTATATTTTTCCATTTCTCTGCCTCTCCTTCACAGAAAAACTTTGAGTTGTCTACAGTTACTGCTTTCTCTCTGTCTCACATTTTTTCTTTATTCAAAAAGGGTTTTTTTTGCTCACCATTCCATTGAGATCACTCCCAAATTCACATTTCTAGCATTGGCCTCTTAGAATTTCACGCTTACATATACAACTACCTATAGGCCATCTCTACATGGTTATCAAGCAGATATTAAAAACTTAACAGGCGGCTGGGCACAGTGGCTCATGTCTGCATTCCCAGCACTTTGAGAGGCTGAGGCAGGAGGATCATTTGAGGCCAGGAGTTCAAGACAGGCCTGAGCAACATAGTGAGACCTGTTTCTACAAAAAAATAAAAAAATTAGCCAGGTGTGGTAGCATATGCCTATAGTCCCAGCTACTCAGGAGACTGAGGAGGGATGATTGCTTAAGCCCGGGAGTTCAAGGGTGCAGTGACCTATGATCACACCATTGCACTCCAGACTGGGTGACAAAGTGAGACCCTGTCTCTAAAAATCAACCAAACAAACAAATAAACAAAAAAAAAAATTAACAGTGCAAAACCAGAATGGCACCCTTTTCCTCTTTTTGTCTTCCCCAGTAAATGGCACCTCTGTCACCTAGTTGCATGAAAGTTATGCATAAGCTCAGCAGCATGGGCTTCCCCTCACCAAGGCCAACCTAGCTATGGCCACTGGTGAGTGCCCAATCTGCCATCAGCAGAGACCAATATTGAGTCCCTGATATGGCACCATCCCCCAGGGTAATCAGTCAGCTACACAGTGGTGGCAGGTTGATAACACTGGACCACTTCCTTCATGTAGGGAGAAGCATTTTGTCCTTACCCGAATAGACTTTTACGCTGGATAAGGATTTGCCTTTCCTGCATGCAATGCTTTTGCCCAAACTATCATCTTTAGATTTGTACACTGCCTTATCCACCATTATGGTATTCCACACAGCATTGCTTCTGACCAAGTCACTGCACAAAGAAGTGTGGCGATGGGCTTATGCTCATGGATTCACTAGTCTTAGCATGTTACCCATTTTCTGGAATCATCTGTCTTGGCAGAACTGTGGAATGAGATGCCATTACAGTGCCAGCTAGGTGACAGGAATTTTACTGACCTCTAGTAGCTGTAGAATATACATTCTTTTCATCAACACATGGAACATTTTCTAGGTTAGAACACAAGTTTGGCCACAAAACAAATTTAAAAGAATTGAAATCCCATCAAGTATCATTTCTGACCACAATGGAGTAAAACCAGACATCAGTAACAAGAGGAACTTTAGAAATTGTAGAAATACATGGAAATTAAACATGTTCTTGAACAATGACTAGGTCAATGAAGAAGTTAAGAAGGAAATAAAAAAAAGTCTTGAAACAAATGAAAATAGAAACACAATATGCCAAAACCTAAAAACCTACGGTATACAGCAAAAACAATATTAGGAGGGCAGTTTATAGCAATAAACATCTACATCAAAAAAGTAGGATGATTTCAAATAAGCAACCTAACTATGCATCTCAAGGAACTAAAAAAGCAAGAATAAACCAAACCCAAAATTAGCAGAAGGAAAGAAATAATAAAGATCAGAGCAGAAACAAACAAAATTAAGAGTAAAAAAATACAAAAGAACAACAAAATGAAAAGTTGGTTTTTTGAAAAGATAAATAAAATTGAGAAGCCATTAGCTAAACTAGTCAAGAATAAAGAGAAAAGACCCAAATAAATAAAATCAGAAGTGAAAAAGGGGACATTACAACTGATACCACAAAAATACAAAGGGTCATTAGAGACTGTAATGGACAACTATAAACCAACGAATTAGAAAACTGAACAGAAATGGAGAAATTTCTGGACACATACAAATTGCCAAGATTGAACCAAGAAGAAGTAGAGAATCTGAACAGACCAATTATAAGAAACAAGAAACGAGATTGAATCTGTAGTTAAAAGTCTTCCATAAAAGAAAACTCCAAAACCCAGCTGAATTCTACCAAACATTTAAAGAACAAATACCAATCCTTCTCAAACTCCTCTAAAAAAATGAAGAGAAGGGAATTCTTCCAAACTCATTCTACAAGGCCAGCATTACCTGATACCAAAACCAGACAAGGACACACACACAAAAGAAAATTATAGGCCAGCATGCCTTATGAACATAAATGCAAAAATCCTCAACAAAATATTAGCAAACTGTATTCAATAGTACATTAAAAGAATGATTAACCATGATCAAGTGGTATTTACCTAGGGATGCAAAGATGGTTCAACATACACAAAGCAATAAACATAATTTGTCAGTAAACATCATGTCAACATAATGAAGGACAAAAACCATATGATCATCTCAATAGAAGCAGAAAAAGTTTTGACAAAACTCAATATCCCTTCATAAAAATTCCAAACAAATTAGGTATAAAAGGAATGTACCTCAACACAATAAAGACCATCATATATGACAAACCAACATCATACTGAACAGGGAAAAGTTGAAAGCTTTTCCTTTAAGATCTAGAACAATAAAAGGACATCCATTTTCATCACTTTTATTCAACATGGTACTAGAAGTCCTAGCCAGAGCAATTAGGTAAGAGAAAGAAATAAAGGGCATCCAAATTGGAATGGAGGAAGTCAAATTGTCTCTGTTTGCAGATGACATGATCTTATAAATAGAAAACTCTAAAAGCTCCACCAAGAAACTCTTAGAACTGATAAACTAATTCAGTAAAGTTGCAGCACACAAAAATCAACATACAAAAACCAGAAGCTTTTCTATATACCAACAATGAACTAGTGGAAAAAGAAACCAAGAAAGCAATCCCAATTACAATGGCTATAAAAAATTAAAAATTAAAATAGGAATAAATTTAACCAAGGAGATTAAAGATATCTTCAAGGAACACTATAGAAATTGAAGAGAACACCAAAAAATGGGAAGACATCCCATGTTCATGGATTGGAAGAATTAATATTGTGAAAATGACCATACTATCAAAAGTGATCTACAGATTCAATGTAATCCCTGCCAAAATACTAATGACATTCTTCACAGAAATAGAAAAAATAATCCTAAAACTCATATGGAACCATAAAAGACCCCAAAGACCCAAAGCAGTCTGAGAAAAAAAAAAAACAAAGCTGGAGGCATCACACTATCTAACTTCAAGATATATTACAAAGGTATAGTAAAAAGAACAGCATGGTACTGGAATAAAAACAGAAATATAGACCAATGGAACAGAATAGAGAACTCAGAAATAAATCTTTGTATTTGCAGCCAATTGATTTTTGACAAAGGTGCCAAGAACATACCTTAGGGGAAGGGACAGTCTCGTCAATAAATAGTGCTGGGAAAACTGGATACCCATATGCAGAAAAATGTAAATAGATCCCCTTATCTCCCAGCATATACAAAATATATACACATATCATCTCAGGTATTACCAATATCTATTTACAGATGAGGAATCTGGGGTCCAGTAATTTTCATAGTGCCATGGAAGGAAAGAACTAGTCAGGCAAAAGCAATGAAAGATACATAAGAGTCCACAAAGGGAGTAGATCCACAAATAAAAAACTGAATTGAAGTAATTCCCTAAATCCTGCTTATGCAGATTCATTCATTCAACAAATAATTATTATCTGCTATTTGCCAGTCACTATTCTGGGCACTGGAGATATATCACTGAAAAAACAGATAAAGACCCCTGCTGTAGCTTATATTCTATTGGAATGCTCACCAAGGGATTTCACAAAATGCGGTCTTTTGGTTGGAGGCATTTGAAAAAACATTCTCTGCAGGGAAATAGATGTCAGAGGCTTTCTGGCAATGAGAACTGTCTTGTGGAGGATTGGTTATTCATGCCCCAAAATGTACAAGCAGAAAAGCTGAATAACTACTTATCACCAAAGATGCTGAAACTTTTCCAAGCTGAGAGAGAATTCATGGGTTGGAAAGGGAGTTTAGGTAAACTTCTAAGATCCTGTTCAACCTTGGAATTCTCTTTCACGAAGCACCAAACAATACTACGGGGAGCTAAGATAGTAACAGTATATCCATGCCCTGTATGTGTATTTGTGTTTGAGCACATGTATATATCTTAATTATTAATCATTTATCAGCATTAATGTCTTACTCTTCTTTATATCTCACATATCTAGGTCAATAAAATGAACGAATGAATGCAATGGCATAGGTTTAAAGAGCAGTAGATAGCTTCCTATTCAAATCTTGTTCAATTTGACATTTAAATTCCATTTCCAACTTACTATTTTCAAAATAATCCTATATAGCCTTTGTTAGTTCCATATTGAAATTACAATCATTCATGCTTTAAACAAAAATTTATTGACTGCACATAGTTCCAGCCCTGTGCTAGGTAATGAGGATTTAAAAAACAACAAGGCATTCTCTCTTCAGTCTAGAAGGGAGAGAAAGATATATAAGTGTGATGAAGTATTACAGGTGCTGTGTTAAAAGTATGTATGGGAGTTCAGTAGGAAGAGGTGAGGGAGGAGCCAGTTCTACCTGGGAAGGGGGTGGGAAGAAAAGTTAAGACTTTATGGAAAAGAAAACATTTGAATTGAGTCTTGAGGATTAGGAATGGGATAATAAAAAAAGTATATCATGGAGAGGGAATAATATAAAGAAACAAAGCCACGAAACACTATATTAGTTAGAGCTGCTCTGTATAATATTGTAGCCACTAGCCACATGTAGCCATTGAGCACTTGAAATGTAGCTAGTGTGACTGAAGAAGTGCATATTTAATTTTAATTTTTTTCATTTATTAATAAATTTTTTAAACTGACAAAGTACAGTTCCTGGAAACACTTTTAAGTATGTTTGGAACAAAACTAGGTAGGTGAATTTGCAATACTTTTTCAACTGTAAATTTTTTGAAATCTAAATACAGATCAAGTATTTCTGATAAAACTTAGTATCTGAATTCAGATGTGATGTAAGTGTAAAATACACACCAGATTTCAAAGATTTTTTCATAAAATTGTAAATATAAAATATTTATGCAGAATATTTTTATATTGGTTACATGTCAAAATAATATTTTAGACATACTAGATTAAGTAAAATTTATTATTGAATTTATCTCCCATTTCTTTTTACCTTTTTTAATGTGGCTACCAGAAAATTTTAAACTACATGTATGGTTTGCACTGTTATTTCTATTGGACAGTGCCATGTTGGACAACTGCATTTCAGTATGGCTGGGGCACAAGGCATGTAGTAGAATACCATTACTGGGCATCTACCCAGAAGAACAAAAGTCATTCTATAAAAAAGACACCTGCACCCGAATGTTTATAGCAGCACAATTCACAATCGCAAAGATGTGGAAACAACCCAAATGCCCATCGATTCATGAATGGATTAGCAAAATGTGGTATATGTATACCATGGAATATTACTCAGCTATTAGAAATAATGGCGATATGGCATCTCTTTGGTTCTCTTGGAGAGAGCTGGAACCCATTCTATTAAGTGAAGTATCCCAAGAATGGAAAAACAAGCACCACATGTACTCACCAGCAAACTGGTTTCCCTGAGTGCACATTTGGGATTAACACCAATTGGGTATCGGACAGAGGTCGGGGCTGGGTGGAAGGGATGGGTGTATACCTACCTGATGAGTGCGATGCGCACTGCCTGGGGAATGGACACGCTTGAAGTTCTGACTGGGGGGGATGGGGTGGAGGAAGGGGAGGAGTGCACACCTACATGATGAGTGTGATGTGCACTGTCTAGGGAATGGATACAACTGAAGCTCAGACTCAGGGGGATGGGGAGGCATGGGCAATGTATATAGCCTGATCTTTTGTACCCCCTTAATGAGCTGAAAAACAAACAGAAAATAAAAAAAAAAGTGGTCTATATCTATCCAAAGGAAAAGAAATCATTATATCAAAAAGATACCTGCACTGTTATGTTTACCACAGCACTATTCACAATAGGAAAGATATAGAATCAACATAGGTTTATCCAACAGAGGATTGGATAAAGAAAATGTGGTATATACACACAATGGAATACTATTCAGCTATAAAAAAGAATGAAATCATGTCTTTTGCAGTAACATGGATGGAACTGGAGGTCATTATCTTAAGTGAAACTCAGATACAGAAAGACAAATACTGCATGTTCTCACTCAAAAGTGGGAACTAAATAATGTATACACATGGAAGTAGAGTGTGGAATGAAGGACAATGGAGACTCAGAGGGGTGGGAAAGGGTAGATGATGGGAGGTTGCTTGGTGGGTACAATGTGCATTGCTCCAGTGAGGGATGCATGAAGATCCTGACTTTAGCACAATGCAAAACATTAATGTAGCAAAATTGCACATGTACCCCATGAATATATACAAATAAAAAAAGTGGTCAATATCAGTGGCCAAATTTTTTACTATAATAGTGAAAGTAGATCTACAATAAGCAAGAAGCAGCCAATGGGTAGAGAGAAGCAGAAATGGGGACGGAGGAGAGAATGTACCAATGGCCTATGGGACTTTGGTTCTGGAGGCCCATTACACCCTTTCTTTCCTTTTTTTTTATTTCAGAATCTTATGGGGGTACAAACAGTTTGGTTACATATAATGCCTTTGCCTCGCCCAAGCCAGGGCTAAAAGCATGCCCTTCCCCCATACAGTGCACTCCTCATCCATTAGTTGAGTGTTTACCCACCCCTCCCACCTGACCAGCACCCAATGAATATTACTAACATGTGAGCACCTTAGTGTTGATCAGTTAGTACCAATTTGATGGCAAGTACATGTGGTGCTTGTTTTTCCACTCTTGTAATACCTCACTTTGAAGGAGGGGCTCAATCTCTATCCAGGATAATATAAGAGGTACTAGACTACCATTGTTTTTTGTAGTTGAGTAGTATTCCACAGTATAGATATACCATATTTTATTAATCCACTCATATATTGACAGGCACTGGGGTTGTTTCCACATCTTTGCAATTGTGAATTGTGCTGCCATAAACATTTGAGTGCAGATGTCTTTATTACTGAATGTCTTTTTTTCCTTTAAGTAGATGCCTAGAGTGGGATTGCTGGATCAAATGGTATTTCTATTTTTAGCTCTTTGAGATATCTCCAAATTACTTTCCACAGGGATTGTACTAATTTGTAGTCCCACCAGCAGTGCAAGAGTGTTCCAATCTCTCCACATCTACACCAACATTTGTTGTTTTGGGACTTTTTGATAAAAGCCATTCTCACTGAAGTTAGGTGATACCTCATTGTGGTTTTGACTTGCATTTCCCCAATGATTAGAGAGATGTTGAGCAGAGCACTTTTTTATGTTTACTGGCCATTATTCTGTCTTCTTTTGAAAAGTTTCTATTCATGTCCTTTGCCCATTTATTGATGGGATTGTTTGATTTTTTTCTTGTCAATTTTAAGTTCTATATAGATTCTTGCTACACCCCTTTATCAGATACGTAGAATGCAAATATTTGCTCCCATTCTGTAGGTTGTCTATTCACTTTAACGAGAACAATCAAGCCTTTATTTTCATGTGGCTTGGTTGTTCAACTTCCCTAGTAATTATAATAAAAGACCCCTAACTATTACAAATCTAGAGGTAGAAGAATAGGTTTTAGAGAAAATATGACAATTTTGGTGTCAAATAGATGAGCAAGCTTGACTTCATCTCAGATAAGACAAATCATTCCACCTTAGTAAGTCCTAAGCAAGGGATAAAAATGGAATAAGACATAATAAACTAGAAAACTATGCTTAAACATAAAGAGATTTTCTTTTTTTTTTTTTTTCATCTTATTGTTATGGGGGATACAGAATTGCAGGTTACATACGTTGCCCATGTACCGCCTTTCTCCCCAAGTCAGAGCTCCAGGTGTGTCTGTTCCCCAGATAGTGCGCGTTGCACCCATCATGTAGGTATATATCCCTCCCTTCCCCCCCCCTTCCCGAGTCAGCACCTTCAAGCGTTACCATTCCCCAAAGGGTGCGCAATGCATTCATTGGTAGGCATACACCCATCCCCTCCCCCACCCCCCACCTCAGGCTGATATCCGATTGGTGTCGTTCCCAGATGTGTATTTAGGTGATGTTCAGGGAAACCAATTTTCTGGTGAGTACATGTGATGCTTGTTTTTTCATTCTTGGGATACTTCACTTAATATAATGGGTTCCAACTCTCTCCAGGAGAACCATAGAGATGTCGTATCTTCATTATTCCTTATAGCTGAGTAATATTCCATGGTATACATATACCACAGCTTACTAATCCAATCATGTATTGATGGGCATTTGGGTTGTTTCCATATCTTTGCTATTGTGAATTGTGCTGCTATAAACATTCAGGTACATGTGTCTTTGTTACAGAATGACCTTTTTTCCTTTGGGTATATGCCCAATAATGGGATTGCTGGATCGAATGGCAGGTCTACTTGAATCTGTTTAAGATACCTCCATAAAGCTTTCCACAGGGGTTGCACTAGTTTGCAGTCCCACCAGCAGTGTATGAGTGTTCCTGTCTCTCCACATCCACGCCAACATGTGTTGTTTTGGGTTTTTTTGATAAAGGCCATTCTCACTGGGGTTAAGTGATATCTCATTGTGGTTTTGATTTGCATTTCTAACGAGATTTTCTTTAAAGATATTTGATAAGGTTCTTGGCTTCCATAAAACTCAAATTTGATTTAGAATTTAAACCTTAAAATTTATAAGATATTTTTCTAATAAATTCAACTATTACTATTAATAGTCACCAAAAAAATGGCAAAAATTCATACCTTCGAGAAATGACAGTTTCAATGACACCTAAGTATGGTAATAATATATAGTGTCTAGCATGTGCCTGACACAGCGTTTTCTTTCTTTTATAATAATAACCTCTAATGTGGCCAAACTGTTACAGAAATATTTTCAGGTATTTTTAAAAAATTTCAAATCTCCTCTTCCAATCTAGAAAATTCATGCTAATGACAAAAATGACATCATAGCTATAAAGAAAAGGATAATGAATGATCTAATTAGTAATGAAGAATTCCTTAAATTCAGTCCTTGCTAGGTCTCTTAAACCCTCTTACCTCCAGGACAGGGTAAAAAGATACTTACCACTAGGCTGCATAGTCAATGGTCTAAAAACTGATCAAGGAGTTAAGAGGTTTGGGATTTATCCCTGGATCCACCAATACCTTGCTCTGACCTCTGAGAAGTCAGTTTCTTTGTATGCTAATTTCTCCATCTGTAAAATAGGGGGGGTATGGGAGATGAATACTTATTACCCTGTAAAGTAGTGAGATCTGCAATTATTAACAAATTGGGCTACATTATAAGAAAATGAGGACATTTAGATACAATTGTTTTGCTATCAGAATATCTCAGAGTTGAAAGGTAAGTACTGTATAGTATATATAATAATATATAATAGTACTATACAATATAGTGAGTACTACAGGTTTAATTTAACTAAGCCTCTACATTCATAGAAATAAAGAATACAGGATATTGTGTCCCATGCAAATACTAAATATAAATATAGTTTCCAACAAACCAGGTTAAGCCTGAAAATCAAAAGATACTAAAAACCCATTAATATGGTGTTATAGACTCAACTGTATCCCCACCTCTGCCACAATTCATATGTTGAAGCCCTTATTCCCAATGTGACTGTATTTGGAGATAGGGTATTTAAGGAGGTAATTACAGTCAAATGAAGTTGTAAGGGTGGGGCCCTAATATGTCAGGACTGCTGTCCTTAAAAGAATAGGAAAAGACCTGAGAGATATCTCTCTCTTGGCACAGAGAAAAATGCCAGAGAGAAGATGCCATCTGTAAGCTAAGGTGAGAAGCCTCACCAGAAACCAATACTGCTGGCAACTTGATCTTAGACTTCCAGCATCCAGAACTTTCAGAATATAAATTTCTGTTATTTAAGTCACTCAGTCTGCGGAATTTTATTATGGCAGCCCAAGCACATGGTCACAGGACAAATGAGACTATAGCAATTCTTTAAGAGTACCTCAGTTTCCCTAAAGAACTTTTATTCTTGGCCGGGCGCAGTGGCTCATGCCTGTAATCCTAGCACTCTGGGAGGCAGAGGTGGGAGGATCACTTGAGCTCAGAAGTTCGAGACCAGCCTGAGCAAAAGTAAGACCCCGTCTCTACTAAAAATAGACAAAATTAGCTGGGCATGGCATGCCTGTAGTCCCAGCAACTCAGGAGACTGAGGCAGGAGGATCACTTGAGGAGTCTGAGGTTGCTGTGAGCTAGGCTGACGACATGGCACTCTAGCCTGGGTGACAGAGCAAGATTCTGTCTCAAAAAATAGAAAAAAATAAAAAAAAGAACTTTCATTCTTTCCTTCCCTACACTCTGAGTGGTGATAAAGCAGAGCAAAACCAAAATAAAAACAAAATAAAAAATGCTGAATTTGAAGTTAAAATTTTATCCTGATTTGAATCTCAACTCTATTTTCCATTAAAGATTATTTTCTCTTTAAGACTTTACGCAAATAACTTAAGGGAACTGAACCTCAGTTTTCATATTAGTAAACAGGAATAATGCCAACGCTACCTGCTTCACTGGGTTGCTGTAAAGAATAAATTACAAAATGGCCTTAAAAGCGCAAGATGTATAATAAGGATTATTAAAGGAAAAGTTGTTGTTTACTACATCCCTCACAAGGATAACTCAGAC
The DNA here is from genome assembly GCF_041146395.1 of Eulemur rufifrons. Lineage (NCBI taxonomy): Eukaryota > Metazoa > Chordata > Mammalia > Primates > Lemuridae > Eulemur > Eulemur rufifrons. The sequence goes on from NC_090990.1 coordinate 29,269,524, forward strand.
CGCAAGTAGCACAATGTACTTACCAAAAACAACAACAACAAAAAACCAACCATAAACCAGATGTGGTGCCTGACGCCTGTAATCCCAGGACTGTCAGAGGCTGAGGCAAAAAGGATTGCTTGAGGCCAGGAGTTCAAGACTAGCCCGGGCAACATAGCAAGACCCTGTCTCTACAAAAATGTTTTTGCAGAGATGGGATCTAGGTACTTAAGAGGCTGAGGCAGGAGGATTGCTTGATCCCAGGAGTTAGAGGCTGCAGTGAACTATGATTGTGCCACGGCACTCCAGCCTGGGCAACAGAGCGAGACCCTCTTAAAACAAAAACAAAAACAAAATTACAATTTCCTATTCCTAGTTGGCCCCTGAGGATTCATTCTATTCTTCACAATTCAAGTAACTACAGAGTATCTTCTAGAATTAGTTCTACTTTGCCTCTTTTTCCTTTGATTTCCTCTTACTGTTGACTGGGACCTTTAAAAATTATGGTAGTACAATCTTCTTGGGGGAAGTGAAAGTACCTCTATTTATTCAAAAATATAGTAATGACACTAAGGGACTGGAATAGGAAGAGTAACCTTAATTTTCTTTTTTTTTTTTTTGTTGTTGAGACAGAGTCTCACTTTGTTGCCCAGGCTAGAGTGAGTGCCGTGGCGTCAGCTTAGCTCACAGCAACCTCAGACTCCTCGGCTTAAGCGATCCTACTGCCTCAGCCTCCCAAGTAGCTGGGACTACTGGCATGCACCACTATGCCCGGCTAATTTTTTTATATAGATTTTTAGTTGTCCATATAATGTCTTTCTATTTTTAGTAGAGACGGGGTCTCGCTCAGGCTGGTCTCGAACTCCTGACCTTGAGCGATCCACCCGCCTCGGCCTCCCAGAGTGCTGGGATTACAGGCGTGAGCCACCGCGCCCGGCCTGAATTTTCAAAATGGATGTTCAAAGAACTGAAACATTAAGAGAACAATCTCTTGAACACTCTAGAAAATATATCCTCTCTGGCCAGGTACGGTGGCTCATGCCTGTAATCCTAGCATTCTGGGAAACCGAGGCAGGAGGATCACTTGAAGTCAGGAGTTGAAGACCAGCCTGAGCAAGAGTGAGACCCTGTCTCTAAAAAAAAAATATATATATATATATACACATACATACATACACACATATTCTCTTTGATTTCTGAGAAAAGAGCACAAGAACATAGACTAATAATATCTAAAGCAGTGCTGTCTAATAGAATTTTGTGTGATAACAGAAATGTTCTATATCCCATTGTTCAATGAGTAGCCACAAGTGACTATTCAGCACTTGAAATGTAGCTAGAGCAACTGAGGAGCTGCATTATTAATTGTATTTAATTTTTTTAAATTTAAATTTAATGAGGCACATGTGGTAGAGGTTACTATATTGCATTGTGCAGATCTGGAGAATGTAATGATTCTGTCATTTCTGGAAATCCTTTAAAAAAGGATAATATTTGGTAGAAACATCTGCAAGGCTATGGAAGTATCCTTTCAAATTGTGGTAAAATAATCATAACAGGTCACCCCTTGAAGCAGGAGAAGTAGAAAGAATTCTTCATATATTAAGATTTTAAGAAAAAATTCAGTTATAAATTATCACTTGTATATAAATAATAGTAATAGTAATTATTAACAATATATAACTATCATTTTTTAATTTTCTTTTAAGAGACAGGGTCTTCCTCTGTCACCCAGGTGGGAGTGCAGTGGTGTAATCCTAGCTCGAATTCTTGGGCTCAAGCGATCCTTCTGCCTCAGCCTCCCAAGTAGCTAGGATAACAGGCACACGTCATCGTGCCCAGTTCCATTCTTAAATGTTTATTATATGCCAGATATTGTGTTGTTAAGTATTTTATGACACCATATTGTTAAATCTTCACCATTTAGCATGGAATCATTACCCCTTTTTATTAACGAGGAAATGACAGAAAGGTTGATCAACTTTCTAAAAGGTTACAGTCAGTAGAAAAGAAGGATTTAAGCACAAACTATGTTCTTAACTACCTTCCCCCTGACCTTTCCCCTGACCCCCCCCAAAAAAAACTCACAAAAAGAAACCCTACAAACACTTCTAACATAAAATAGCTCAGCTTAGGGAATACTATAACCATGTATGAATGCGGATATTCTATTCATTTTACCATAGTAAAAACTGAAGCACTGATCTGGATCAGCTTGATCTGGATATTGAATAAGATTAGGCATAGTGTGGGATTTAAAGAGGTAAAACTTGATCAAATATAAGATATCCATAGGTACCATGTTTTATTCATAGGGCTTGGAAAATACAAAAGAAATAACGTAAGCTTGCATGCACATACGGATAAGAGAGAAGGGGTGGGGTGAGGAGATAGGGAAGAAGGGAACAGGGAAGGAGGAATGTTTCCCCCAGAAATGGAAACTGGAAAAGAAAAAAAAGATACACCAAATGTACTTCTGAAAACCCATAAAGGACAGAACTATTTTAGTGTTAGAGAAACTATAATCCTATGCCAATACATACAGAGATTAAAATGGAAAAGCTGGAAGCAGAACATCTGCTCCCTGTGGTCACAGAGGACAAGCCACACGGAGGCAGAACACAGACAGGAGGACAGGTCTGGGATGTGCCACTGATTAGCCACTCTCTCTTATTAGCAAGTATTCCTAGTGTATCTCAGCTGATTCAATTGATTCTCTGCCTGCAGCTCTCCTTCAATTACTTTTACTTTATTAGGAGACAAGTATGATGAGATGTAATATTCCTCTGGGATGATCCATCAGAAAAGGGGGAAGAGGAAGCAAACTAGGCAATCCCTTTCTCAAAGGCTGCAATAAATCCTGTCTCCTCCATGTAGTAGAACAATGAAGATGGAACAGATCTCTCCTTGGCGGTTTTCCTTCCCTCCGCTTGCTTTGTAGCAACTAATAATACACATTTCTGTGTATGCACATAAAGAGAAGAACCCCAAAGAACACCAAAATTTCCTTCAACAAGCAAGGCAGCTAGCAATGAATGGCTAATGAAAATGCAGAGGCCATGACTCCCTTTGTCCTACAGGTGGTCCTTGCAGATTTCAACTATGTATAATGCCTACCATTTCCAGAGGCTTACAGAGGTATGATACAGAGCAAAAGAGAAGCTGATGCTTTTTAGAATGCTTCTGGCTCATGCTTCTTGAACAGGGAAGAAGTTTAATGGTTCCTGTGGTGCCACATCAGATTTCCTGGCAGACATATATGGAGCAAATGTCATGAAATAAGTAAGGCATCATCACTATCCTAATCATTATTATTCCAGTCAGCATTTGGTATAAGGGAGATGACAGTCCTCAGTGCTCCACTCTCTGCCAGTCATAACATATTGGAGGTAGAGTTTTCTGTTCAAATCTAGGTCCTATATTCTGAATGAGATACAAATACACAATCTCATTTAAAGGAAAGCAACAAGGAGAGTGAGGGTTTAAGAAACTAGGGAAGTTTAACCAGGAGAAGAAAAGACTCAGGGGAAACATGAGAGCTGTTTGAAAATATCTGGAGGGTTTTCATGTAGGCGAAAGATGAGATCTGCTCTATTTGTTCAATATTACCCCAAGGGAGAGAACTAGAACTAGTAGGTGGAAGCTACAGGTAGGTGGCTTCAGTGCATTACTGGAAGAACTTTCCAGCAGTCAGAGGTATCCAAAGGTGGGAAAAGCACTCTGGGAAGGAAAGGTGTGAATTTGCCATCCTTGAGGGTATGGAAGCAGAGGCAAGATAATGTCTTGTTGAAGATATTAAATTATTAGGAGAAAGAAGGAGGCTGGACTGGATAACCTTGAAAGTCCCTTCCAGAGCTGAGATTCCAAATCTGAGTTCTGGTTTCATCATTAAAAACAACACTGTGTAACTTCAGGTTTTGCAGCATGGACAATATGTGCGTGTGTGTACACACATATATACGATACCAACTTTCTCTCTCTGAAGGCTTACAGAAGTGTGACATGGGAGCAGAAGAAATGACTACAGCATCATCACCATCATCTCTCTCCCTTCTCATCATCATCTTCTCTCCTTTCTGCTTCTTCATCTACCATTACTGGCAATGTGGCAGGTACTTTACATACCTATCTCTAAGGTCCCTTTTAAGTTCTATCATATTGTGAGTCTATGGGCAATAGTGACAAGGCCCGGCTCAATTATTTCCTCCATATCAACTACAACATAATTTGGCAGATAGTCTGAAATCTCTTCCTTCTTTGATATAATGAACAATATGTGCCTGCTTTATTTTACCCAGTAAGCATAGTCCTGAAAAATTAAGTGTAAAGGGAATTTAAAAAAAAAAAAGTATATTTTGAGTACACCAACATGGCTGGTTAGTCAAAAGCACTCTTTATAAAAATAAAGTCAATGTTCACTGCAAAGTAATCTGCTCTATAAATTTAGATTCTATATATTGGATTTTCTCTTATATCACTTGTCCTCCATTCAAGTTAACCATGCCAAAGTCACATTGGAGTCTTTTATTTTGTCCTTGGTAATCAGTCTACTGGTATAAATATAGGACTATAGGTTTGGAAGAAATGTTAAAAGTCATTTAGTTTAATGCCTCCTCCTCTCCCTGTCTCCAATCCTACCAACCCTAGCCAATGCTTCAATCTTTATTCGAACATTCCTACCAGGTCTTTGCTTATAGTTCCTGTGAAGATCTTATACCTCCCTGGGAAGTTCCTTCCATTCTTGGCAATGGATCTTGGCCGTAGGGGAATAATTCTCAATGTTTTTTTCTATCTGAATAACACTGAGGGAATCCCAGCACACTTCCATCAATGCCAACAGTTTCATATACAACCAAACTTTTAATAGAGGTTTTCTTTAAAGAGCAAGATGGTGATAGAAGGGAAACTTCCCTTTTCATTTGGTATATTTCTATTGGCAAAATTTTCAAAATGCATATGCATTACTTTAACATACATACAATATACATACATTAAAAAATGGTCCAAAGGGGTAAATGTTTACCACAGAAGTCATACAGAGTTGGACCAGAAAGTGTCCCCTTAGGGGACAAAATAGAATGAGAGGGAATGGTGTGTGTTATGATTTGACACCTCCACTAATTAAAATACACTTGGGGTATAGAGGTATGCATGTTTTTGTGTGGGGTTTGAATGCCCCCAACCTCCTTGAAAGTCACTGCTAATCTCTATCTCAATTGGATATGGCAGCTCATCAGGTATATTAAGACAGCTTTCATGTGTGCAAGGAAAGTTAATTGCTTTCTGGTCTCATCATGCTTAAACTCAATGACTAAATATGTAACATGTCTTACTATATAATGTATCTCCTTCCTTCTTCCTCTTATTCTGCCTAATCCATAGTATACTCTTCTAATTGGACACTCTGCCTCTTGTACTGTCTGTTCACTTTCCCTTTACCATGTTGGGACAGCACACTTCCTAAGTACTTGTACCAAGTACCTTATTCCAAGCTTAAGAGTGTTTTTACCAAATATCTACAGGTTTCCCTCCTTTTCTTTTAGGGAATTCCAGATACTTGGGTTCTGCAGCCGGATGCCTGGGTTCAGATTTAGTTTTATCACTTACTAGTTGTATAATCTTGGCCAAGTAACTTAACCCTCTGTGCCTCAGTTTCCTCATCAGCAAAATAAGGACAATAATAGCAATTATCTCATTTAGTTGTTGTGAGGATTCAATAGGATACATATAAACACACACACAGCACTTAGAACAGTACCTGGCACACAGCAGACACTCAGTCAATGTTCATTTGTTTTGTTGCTTCCTTTTCCTTCACCATCATCATTCCCTGCTACTGCTTAGGAAACTAATTTACTATAGGTCCAAGGTGTTTACTTGACAATTTCTTTCCATTAGATTTCTGTGTTCCCCTTTTCTCAATCCAAAGCATTCTTGACATTTCATCTTTTTAAGATAGCTCTCTCTGATAAACTGGATCAGAGTGGAATTTTCTTATGTACCATATCTACTACCACTATGGCTGGTTTTCATTGCATTATCCTGCACACTCATGCTGCATCAATTCATGTTCCTCTTCTTTTCATAATCAAAACCCATCTCCTAAAGACAAGGGTTGGCAAATTTTTTCTGTACAGGGCCAGCAAGTATTTTCAGTTTTATAGGACATATGGTCTCTGTTGCAACTACTCAACTCTGCCATTGTAGCATGAAGGCAGCCATAGATAATATATTAACAAATAAACATGGCTATTTTCCAATAAAACTTTATTTATAAAAACAGGTGGCAGATGGGATTTGGCCTGTGTACCATAGATTACTAACCACTGACCTAGAGGAATTCTTCCCTATAACCCCACTTGGCTCTGATCATTCCACTATTCTACCTCAAGTACAGACTATATTGTTTTATACACATATATGCTTCTAGGTATTTTTATGTGGGCAGTCTCCCACTTAGAATAATGACCAGATCCTTTAAGGAAAGAACTGTAGTTGTTATTTTATTCATTAAACAAAATGTATCTAAGCCTAGAAGTAACATGTAGAGTTAAGGACAAAAAATACAAATGCTCACAAAGAACTCACAGATTAGTAGGAGAGAGAGCAATTCAAACACACAATCACAATGTGCTTTTTGCTATAACAGAGATTCGTATACAAAGTGCTCTGGGAAAACAGGAGGGAATGGTTAACTTTACCCGGGGAGGTAAGGAAAACTTCACAGAGGAGATGAAGTTGAGCTGGGATTGTCAGAAGAAAGATGAACAGGCATTCTAGGCAATGAGAATATAGTACAAAAGTATGCTAAATTCTCTTCTTAATTATATGGAACTGAACATGGAAATGGAAATGGACAGGGTGTTTGAACAACAGCTAGCCATTTATGACAGATGAAAAGTGTGACAGATGAAAAGGGGTAGGATACAGAGACAAATGACAGGAACTGAGTGAGATGAGGTTAGAAAAGTTAGGTAAGAGGCAACTTGTGAAGAACCTTGTTTCACATACTAAGCCAATAGTATATTATACATTGAGGACCCTGGTATCATCCCAAAGATTATATGTTGGACATTCAATGTCAAGATCTGATTTATTAGTGATACTTTACATCCATAAAGGGGCATGGAAGCTTTTTCATAGACTTTTACATACATTATTTCCAATGCTCATACAGCCTGCATATTTACATGTCTACTAAATTCTGATACTGATTATGAACTTGTGATGTAGAAAGGAGAGCAACATTTATAGGCAAAAGATCTGGGACTAGGTCTTGCAATTAACAGTTCAAGATTCTGAGTATGTCTCTTAACCCATCACAGTTTCCATAAAATAGGATTAGTAATAGTACTTTCTTCACAAGATTATTGTGAAGACTATATGAGATAATTACATGAAGAGTACTTTGCATAAAGAGCCACATAAATGACACACAGGATTTGTTAAAATCACAGGATAAGTTGGCAAAAAAGAGTAGGATTTTTTTATTCACTCTAATTGTTTTTTGTGACACATACATTCATACATAGCCCAATAGAGGACAAGTCTCTAGTTCTACTATGTATAAATACAGGTTCTGACCTTTTCAAGGAGCTGATTTTTGCATGGTACCATCTGCTATATGAAATAGGAAATCGTTCTTCCTCAGCATGATGAAGAAATCTAAAAGCAAAAGATAGAAAAAATAGAAATATAAACTACTGTAGATCAAAGGAGACATGCAGTGAAATTAGGTTTTTATCAAGGGAAGCAGCAGGCTGGACACCCATACAGGGCTGCCCAAGGGCAGCAATTTGTTTAAGCTTCCAGTTTCCAGCATCATTCCCTCAACTTTTGTGGGTTCAGAACCCTGATTCTATTAAAAATGGAACAGACTCCTGAGGGTAGATCTCTAGGTGATTAAACAATGATGGATAAACTAAAATGCTAATTTATTAATTTATTGTGAGAAATATAACTGCCATGTGACCTAAAATATTCACTGGTGCATGACCAGGGCCATTCGACTCTAAAGGTACACCTACACAGAAAACCAAATGAGAACCAAAAGTTTTTTGGGCAGGGTAGAGCCAGAGTAAGGAGAGTTACTTATCTAACTCAGAGGTTGGCAAACATATTCTAGAAAAGGCCAGATAGTAAACATTTTCAGCTTAGCAGGCCATGTGGCCTCTGTTGAAACGTGCAAGTAGCCACAGACAATACAGAAAGAATGGGCATGGCTGTGTTCCAATAAAAACCTTAATTTCAAAAATGGGCAGCAGCCCTTATGAACACAAAAATCCTCAATACTAAAACCAAATTCAGCAGCATAGTAAGAGGATTATTATACATAATTACCGAACGGGGTTTATTCCCAGGATACAAAGATGGTTCAACATATGAAAATCAGTCAACATAATATAACATACTACAGAAATAGAATGAAGTTTAAAAACCACAGGATAATCTCAATTGATGTACAGAAAGCATTTGACAAAATTTAACATGCTTTCATAATAAACTCAATAAACTTAGAAGGGAACTTCCTCAACATAATAAAGGCCATATATGCAAAACCCACATCTAACATTATAGTCAATGAAGAAAGACTGAAAGCCTTTCCCCTAAGATTAGAACTAAGATAAGATTACCCACTTTCTCCACGTCTGTTAAAGTACTAGAAGGTCCAGCCAAAGAAATTAGTCAAGAAATGGAAATTAAAGGCATTCAGATTTGAAAGGAAGAAGTAAAATGATCTCTGTCTGCAGATAACATTAGGTCATTAAATATGAAATGTCCAATTTCAAATCAAGAGTGTAGTTTATTATATCTCAAAGAAGCAGTACAATTAATCAAAGTATGTGCCAAAACTACTGACATGGTTTTGCCATCTTAATGGTAGCTTATTTGTGCCAGCAGTGAAGAAACCTAGAGAGCAAGTGGTGATGAAATCGCAAAGGTGTTTTCTACAGCTTGTTGAGAATTGAATATTTTTCCTTGCAAGAAGTGGTCCAAAGCATGGAAAAAGTTCTAGTCAGTTGGTGCAATGTCTGGTAGATGACAGAGAGTTTCCAAGTCCATCCTCTGTAGTTTGAAGCAGCGTTGTTTGTGCAACGTGTGTTTGAGTGTTGTCTTGTAAGAATGGCCTGTCTCTACTGACCAATCTTGGCTGCTTAATCGCAAGCATCCTCATCATTTCATCCAGTTGGTTTAAGCAGACATCCACTGTAATTGACTGACCAGGTTTCATGAAGCTGTAGTGGATAATACCAGCACTGGACCACCAAACAGACACCAGTAGGTATTTTTGATGAATATTCAGTTTTGGACTGTGTTTCGGCACTTTATCTTTATCCAACCATGTGCCAAAGGCTTGCAGTTGTCAAAAAGAATCCATTTTTCATCACATGTAATAATATGGTATAGAAATGTTTCACCATTCTGTTGTGACAGCAAAGAAAGGCAAGCTTCGAGATGATTTCTCTTCTGATGCTCACTTAATTCATATGGAACCCATCTATCCAGCTTCTTTACCTTGCCGATTTGTTTCAAATGGTTCAATATTGTTGGAACAGTGATGTCAAACCTTGACGGTAATTCACACATAGGTTGAAATGGATTTGCATCCACTACAGTTTTCAGTTCATCATTATCCACCTTGGTCTCAGGTCACCCACGTGGCTCATTTTCAAGATTAAAATCACCAGAACGGAACTTCTCAAACCATTGACGTACTGTGCATTCATTAGCCACATCCTTCTCAAACATTTCATTGGTATTTCAAGCTGTCTGCACTGCACTGATTCCATGATGGAACTCATATTCGAAAATAACATGAATTTTTTACTTGGTTTCACAAAAATTGCTCTAAAAAAATTTCGAAGATAATCACAAGCCAAAACATGTGTTTGAAAGACTGAGGTATAAACATGTGTTTATACCTTCACAATAAACATAAAACAAGAAGTGTCAAAGTGAAATGTCAGAGATATCAACTGCCAAATTTAGTACTTAGGGAAATCAGACATTTCATACTTAATAATCTAATATAATCTTATATGTAGAAAACCCTAAAAATTCCACAAGAAAAGCTGTTAGAGCTAATAAATGAATTCAGCAAAGTTGCAGGATACAAAGCCAACTCACAAAATCAGCTGCATTTCTATACACTAGCAATGAAGAGTCTGAAAAGAAAATTGAGAAAATAATTCCATTTATAATAGTATTAAAAAGAATAAAATATTTAGGAATAAATTTAACCAACAAGGCTAAAGACTTATAAACTGAAACTACAAAACAGTGCTGAAAGAAATTAAAGAAGACAAGTAAATGGAAAGACATCCTGTGTTCATGAATTGGAAGACTAATATTGTTAAGATGACAATACTATCCAAAGCTATCTACAGATTCAAAGTAAGCCCCATCAAACTTCAAATGACATTTCTGCACAAATATAATAAGCGATCCTAAAATTCACATGGAATATTACAGGATCCCAAATAGCTCATACAATCTTGAAAAAGAAGAATAAAGCTGGAAAACTCATACTTCCTGATTCAAAACTTACTACAAAGCTACAGTAATCAAAACAGTGAGGTACAGACATATAGACCAATGGAATGGAATATAATATAAAGCCCAGAAATAAATCCTCACATATATAGTCAACTGATTTTTGACAAAGGTGCCAAGACCATTCAATTGGAAAAGGACACTTTTTTCAACGAATAATGCTGAGAAAATTGAATGTCTACATGCAAAAGAATGAAGTTGAAAATCTTACACCATATACAAAAAATTAACTCAAAATGTATCAAAGACTTAACATAAGAGCTAAAACTATAAAACTCTTAGAAGAAAACACAGGGAAAAATTTTCATCACATTGGATTTGGCAATGATTCTTAGATATAACACCTAAAGCACAGGCAGCAAAAGAGAAAATAAACTGGACTTCATCAAAATGAAAAACTTTTGTGCATGAAAGGACACTATCATGAGAGTGAAAAGACAACCCAGAGAAATGGAAGAAAATATTTCAAATCATGTATTTGATAACGGATCAATATCCACATTTAAAGAACTGCTATAGTTCAATGGCAACAAAAACAAAAAACCGAAACAATTCATTTAAAAAAAGAGCAAAGGACATTTCTTCAAAGAAAATAACATAGATGGCCAATAACCACATGACAAGATGCTCAGCATTACTAATCATTAGGGAAATGCAAATCAAAACCACAATGAGATACTACTTCATATCCATTAAGATGGCTGTTATGATATGAAAAAGTGTTCAACATCTCTAATCATCAGGGAAATGCAAATCAAAACCACAATGAGATATCACTTAACTCCAGTGAGAACGGCCTTTATCAAAAAGTCCCAAAACTATACATGTTGGCGTGGGTGTGGAGAGACAGGTACTCTCATACACTGCTGGTGGGACTGTAAACTAGTGGAGCCCCTGTGGAAAGCAATGTGGAGATACCTTAAACAGATTCAAGTAGACCTACCATTCGATCCAGCAATCCCATTACTGGGCATCTACCCAGAAGAACAAAAGTCATTCTATAAAAAAGACACCTGCACCCGAATGTTTATAGCAGCACAATTCACAATCGCAAAGATATGGAAACAACCCAAATGCCCATCGATTCATGAATGGATTAGCAAAATGTGGTATATGTATACCATGGAATATTACTCAGCTATTAGAAATGATGGCGATATGGCATCTCTTTGGTTCTCCTGGAGTGAGCTGGAACCCATTCTATTAAGTGAAGTATCCCAAGAATGGAAAAACAAGCACCACATGTACTCACCAGCAAACTGGTTTCCCTGAGAGCACATTTGGGATTCACACCAATTGGGTATTGGACAGAGGTCGGGGCTGGGTGGAAGGGATGGGTGTATACCTACTTGATGAGTGCGATGCGCACTGCCTGGGGAATGGACACGTTTGAAGTTCTCTCTGGGGGGGATGGGGTGGGGGGAGGGGAGGAGTGCACACCTACATGATGAGAGTGATGTGCACTGTCTAGGAAATGGACACAACTAAAGCTCAGACTCGGGGGGATGGGGAGGCATGGGCAATGTATATAGCCTGATCTTTTGTACCCCCTTGATGAGCTGAAAAACAAACAAACAAAAAAAAAAAAAAGATGGCTGTTATGAAAAAAATGAAAAATAACAAGGGTTGGCACAGATGTGGAGAAACTAGAACTCTCATGCATTGCTGGTGCAAATATAAAATGGTACAGCTGCTGCAGAAAACAGTTTGGTGGTTCTTCAGAAAACAGTTTGGTGGTTCTTCAAATGTTAAACATAGAATTACCATATGACCCAGCAATTCCACTCCTAGGTATATATCCAAAAGAACTGAAAACAGGGATTCAAACAGATATCTGTACACCAATGTTCACAGCAGCATGATTCACAATAGCCAAAGGGTGGAAAAAATACAAGTGTCCATCAACAGATAAATGGATAAACAAAATGTGGTATATGTATATAATAAAATATTATCAGCTATAAAATGGAATGAAATTCTGATATATGCTATAACATGGGTGAACCTTGAAGGCACTGTGCTAAGTGAAATAAGCCAGACTCAAAAGGCCAAATATTAAATATTGTATGATTCCACTTATGTGAGGTACCTAGAATAGGTAAGTTCATAGAGATGGAAAGTATGAATAGAATAAAGGTTACTAGGGGACTGGTGGAAGGCAGAGAGTTCTTTAATGGGTACAGAGTTTCTTTTGGGGATGATAAAAAAGTTCTGGAGATGGATAGCGGCAAAGGTCACACAACATTGTAAATGTACTTAATGTCTTAAAATGGTTAAAATGGTAAAATTTAAGTTATGCATATTTTACCACAACTAAAAAAAAAAAACAAACAGGTAACAGGTGACTGTGGATCAGGGTTTGACAGCCTCATTCAATTATCTCATAACAGGAAAACAAAAAGCTTCATAGGGACTTTAAGAAATTTAATCCTTGAGCCATAATATTCCCTTTCCTGGGTAGTCTTAGATGTAACCCTCTACCAATTTTCTCTATGACTTCCCATTTAGCATGTTTCCAAGCTGACTATATTCTGATAAACACATTCTTTCTCTGGATAATGTTACTATCTATTCATAGCATGTGGTACAGATGGGCTCCGGGTTTGAAAATCAACTCTGTCACTAGCTACATAAACTTGGACAAGTTGCTAAATGTCTCTGGGCCTCTATTTCTGCAACTTTAAAGTGGAAGTAATAGTGCCTACCCCAAAATGTTTGTGATGGTTGAATGACATTATCTATTTTAATGAATTAATATAAATAAGTGACTGATACACAAAGGGTGCTTCCCCACCTCCCTAACCCTTTGTCATATCACTGATGACTGATGAAGTCAGAGTCGGTTCTTTGTCTCTTGGCTCCAACTGCATCCTTATCATCTCCACAACAGCTCTCTGTGGCTCAGAGGGCCTTGCTAGTATCCTCTGTCAGAAACCTCTCAAAAGCCAATGTCCAAAAGACCAAAAGCAAATGTGGACAAATTCATTTTCTACCTATCTCACAAACCAGAAGCTTCTCTTCTACAGGAGTCCACTCCTCCTGAGGGCAGAATCTATCATAGTCTTATTTTGCATTCTACACATTGCCTAGCAGAAAATAACTTTCTCAATTTTTAAAAATTGAATTTTCAAGAATCTTCATTTTTTATAACAGGATCTTGCATAAATTTCCTAGTATACAAGTCTACTTCTATACTTGTAGCACAAAAATAAGACAAAAACAATAAGCATGGTTCTCTTTCAGCAATAAGAACCCAAACAAAATATGTAAGGTGCTACAGGGTATGACAGTGACCATTTCAAAGCCTGCTACACTATAATTGGCTTGTATTAAAAGTGCAAGAAATAACAGAGTAAGTCCAATATTTCACCATGAAAAAAGTCACAAATAAAGTTGATATATCAGACAAAATAATATTACACAAATCAGAAAAATCTCCATTTAATTTCCACTTAAAAAGTAAAACATCACCAAATTGTTGAAAGACCAGAGAACAGTATCAAGCTAAAATTCATGTTTCTGCTATACTCCTAGATCACAGTAATAAGACATTCAATTTCACCTTGTCTGACTGTCCTAAACTCCAACTACACAAACTGGGATTATTATCAGTATATATGTATTAAACATGCCTTGGTATAAAACTGGAATTCAGAAACAGAGACCATTACAGAACAAAAAACTGAAAAGTTCAAGGAAAAGAGGCTAGAACCATTTTGTTAAGGTACGCTTTCATACTGTTAACTTACGGAATCATCATGGGAGAAGGGAATTAACTATGTGGTAGGTACTTTAAAAACAACTTTTTATTAAAGTATAATATTCAGCCAGGTGGTGGCTCATGCCTGTAATCCTAGCACTTTGGTAGGGTGAGGTAGGATCCTTCCTGGAGTCCAGGAGTTCAAGATGAGTATGGGCAACACAGTGAGACTCTGTCTCTATAAAAAATTAACAACAACAACAACAAAAACCCAGCGTGGTGGCAAGTGCCTGTAGTCCCAGCTACTCGGGAGGCTGAGGCAAGAGGATTGCTTGAGCCCGGGAGTTTGAGGTTGCTGTGAGCTATGATGACACCACTGTACTCTAGCCTGAGCAAGAGAGTAAGACTCTGCCTCAAAAAACTAAACTAAACTAAAATAAAGTATATTATACCAAAAAGTACACAAACCATAAGTGTAAAAGCTCAGTAAACTTTTTACAATGTGTCTCCAAACTAAGAAAGAGATCGTTACTAGCCCCCCAATAAGTACCCCATGCCCTCTCCCAGTCACTACTTCACCCAAGAGTAACCACTATCTTGACTTCTATCATTGTAGATTAGTTGCCTGTTTTAAACTTCATATAATATAAATGAAATTATATCGTAGCTACTCTTTTATGTCCACTTCCTTCCACTCAACACTTTGTGAGATTCATCCATTGTGCTCCTAGGAGGTGTTTTTATCTTCACCACTTGATTTAAAGTACCCCAAAATTCTGGCATTATTGTTCCTATGCAGAGTTTTTTTAAAAAAGCTGAGGTTCTGGGCCAGGTGTGGTGGCTCACACTTGTAATTGTAGCCCTTTGGGAGGCCAAGGCGAGAGGATCGCTTGAGGTCAGGATTTCGAGACTAGCCTTAGCAAGAGCAAGACCCTGTCTCTACAAAAAATAGAAAAATTAGCCAGGTGTGGTGTATGCCTATAGTCCCAGCTACTCAGGAGGCTGAAGCAGGAGGATTACCTGAGCCCAGGAGTTTGAGGTTTCAGTGAGCTATGATAACACTATTACACTCTAGCCTGGGCAACAGAGTGAGATCCTGTCTTTATAAAAAAAAAAAAAAAAGAATAATGTAAGTGACTACAGGTATGGTGTCATGACCTATTTTTGATAAATATTTTTCTACTTCTGGATTCTTTAAAAACTTTTTTTCATTTCTTTGCTGCCTCAACAATAAAGAGTAAAATTAGATCTAAAAAAACAAAACAAAACAAAACAAAACAAAAACAGCTGAGGTTCTGAAGTCAAATGAGATTAATTAAGGTATCCAAAGACACATAGCTTCTAAATGCAAAGGCTAAAATTAAAGATGGTCTGATTTCAAACCCCCTCCTCTTTTTGGTTTCATTACATCTGCCTAGTATAGTTTAGAACAAAGAGATAATACCTTCCCTAGTATACTTACCATAGGCCATATACAGCGTATATATAGATGCTTGGCAAACAGTCAAATCCTATGCAAATGTAAAAAATTATCATTAGTGCAAGGAAGGAGCTTCCTAGGGCAATGGCTTTCAAGTCTTTCTTGATTGTGACCCAAAGACTTGCATCTAGGTGTTTTTTACAGCAGTATACATTCCTGGAAACCTCACATTCTGTAAAAAGTATACACTAAAAATAGGCTTGTGGGAAAAACAGTTAGGAATAGATTACTAAAACCCCATGGAACTTTGTATCCTTTACACATATATACCCACACAGGTTAAATTAGGCTCATTGAACTAAAATAAAAGGAAGAAAAGGTGCAATCCATTTTAGAACAACTTCCAACTAAAATAATTTTTTAAAACAAAGCTCTCAAATCTGTAATGGACCAAACCTGTAGCTCTCCATAACATTAAGCTTCTAAGAATGACTAATTTCCCAAGGTTTCCTAGGGTGAACATTGGAATGCATGTCACCATCTGTAGATAAGAGCTACTTAATAAAAGCTTTTCATGGTAACAAAATGAAAATCTGAGGTCAGAGTCATATGACTTTGGGGACCGATAAGAGATTATTAACCTGTTTACCATTTTTTTAATCAGTTTACACACTGCTCAAGAAGACCTTTGCAAGATGTCTATGCTACAAGGGACCAGAGATCTCAAGAACTTTAACCGATTAGAGTCTAATAGGTTAGAATCCTATATAGTAAACTACCTCCCTAGACACAGAGTCCTGAGAATAAATTAAATCCTCAACAGCTTGGGCCACAGAGACAGGTAAATAAAGTAATCTGGGCTAACTGGCATCCATAAACCATTTTGTAAATCCCCACTAAAGACTCAGGTTCTTATCTTTAAAAAAGTGTCTCCCCCACTGGGGCCTTGTCTGTGTTATTTATCCAGCACTATATCCCAACACTGGAATAGTGCCTTGTATAAGAGGAGGCACTCAATAAGTATTTATGAGTGAAATGAATGTATGCTAATCAGTAGGGGAAAAAAGGTACAAAACTCAAAAATTACATGACCAGAGCAGTGACTACTTTCTGAATTTAAAAAATATTATACTTGGATGACTTATAATTAGAACCCATAAGTTGATTCTGAGATAAAAGTAGTTAAGGAAAATCTCTTAAAAGGAAAACAAGCTGGGCCCTTTAGTATTTGTAAGTCACTCTCAAATTCCCCAGGATCATTAGATAAAGGTAATAAGAGGATATAATCACGAATATAATTTAGCTTTTCTGAATATAGTTCTCACAGCTTATTAAGGAAATCCATGTAACACAAAGGCAAATTCTATTTGATTAAAACCCATTTAAAAAGTATGCATTCAAGATGTGGAAACAACCCAACTGCCTATCAATACATGAGTGGATTAATAAAATGTGGTATATGTATACCATGGAGTACTATTCAGCTATAAGAAGCAATGGTGATATAGCACCTCTTATATTTTCCTGGATAGAGCTGGAACCCATTCTACTAAGTGATGTATCCCAAGAATGGAAAAATAAGCACCACATATACTCACCATCAAATTGATTTTAACTGATCAACACCTAAGTGCACATATAGGAATAACATTCACTGGGCGTTGGGCAGATGGGAGTGGGGGAGGAGGGGCTGGGTGTATACATACATAATGAGTGCGATGAACACCATCTGGGGGATGGACATACTTGAAGCTCTGACTTGGGGAGGATGTGGGGGCAAGGGCAATATACATAACCTAAACGTTTGTACCCCCATAATATACTGAAATAAAATAAAATAAAATAAAAAGCATGCATTGAGATGACGAAAGATTTTAAAAATATAAGTACATAGCTACTTAGCAGCACCAGAAACTAGGGAAGAGTGCCATGAAAGAACCAGAAACTTTGAAGAATTGCTGTCATATATAATCTAAATACAGCTTTATAATGGAGAAAAATCAATCAAAGCTGACAGCCTCTAACCAGATACAGGCAAAAGACTGTATTTACTCCTTGGGCATACTAAATGGTCTAGTTTTCCTGAAAAACCAACCAATCTAAGCTCAGAAATAAGAAATGGAAGTTGATAGAAAGTATTGAGATACCTGAGATTTTAAGACCTGTGTTGACATCCCACTCTATGCACACAAAGCTTCTAGCTGGTGTATAACTACATGATGAGTGCATTGCGCACCGTCTGGGGAATGGTCACACTTGAATGTTCTGACTCGGGGTGAGGGGAGAGATGGGGGGAGGGGGGATAACTACATGATGAGTGAAATGTGCACTGTCTGGGGAATGGATACTCCTGAAGTTCTGACTCGGGGGGATGGGCAGGACATGGGCAGTGTATGTGGCCTGAACTTTTGTACCCCCATGATGATAAGCTGAAATTAAAAAAAGAAAAAAAAAATGTTGCAAATGAAAAACAAAAATATTTTCATAATAAAGGCATATACGTATGGTTATTTACACATGCTCATATACACAATATGCAATATATAATGGTATTTACATATATATTGGTAATAATCTGTGCATACATTTGTCTTGGACAGGGGTGCATGATCATAGAGGTTTGCAGGCCTCTGCTTCAGAGAATTCAGAGACAACTCAGCTCTCAAACTACAGGCGTCATCTGAGGACACACACACACACACACACACACAGCTTCTAGCTGCAGTGTTTGCCACTAGGCACAAAATGTGCAGTTATTATTTTCATTAATTTTTAAAGATACATGCTTTAAAAGGAGAAAAAGACAAAGACTAATATAAAGAACCTAGTCTAAATGTGACATTGAAAAAAGATTAAACAAAAGTATTCTCTGGAAAATGAAATGGGATGATCTGTATGCCAACAGATGAACTAAGGCTACAAATGATAGTTTAGGAACACAAATAGTACAGATAGATCCAAATAATGAATAACCTGGTAAATAAAATTCATCACAGGTACAAAACAACATAAATAGGAAAAGTGTAATTTCATTAAAAATATTTGAAATGTATTTGCATTCCTGGCCTTCACATTAGTTACAAACCTCTTTCAGAAAAGTCCCAAAGAATCACCGGAGAAATTTCAACACAGCTGGTGGGTAAAGGGAAGATAAATAGCCATGTGATATTTACAAGTAATGGTAAAATTTAGGTAGTGGACATAATGAGGTTTTTCATCGCAAAACCCTTTTACTTTTGTTGTATGTATGTGATGGGGTTCAGAACACACTATCCCCAAAATATTTTAAGCGGAAGGAATTTGAGAAAATAGAAGAAAGTTACCCTTCACCTTCCCCCACTGTCCTCTGAATCAGGTCATAAATCCTAGGATTTTCTGACCTTCCTATGAAGCAGGTCATAAGACCCTCATGTGAGAGGTTCCCTCCCTATTACCCAGAGAAAAGGGGCTGAAGACAGAGACACCAGGAAGAACCTGAACAAACAGGCCTTGCTAAGTTTCCCTGCAGTTTATTACTATTAGATCAGAGTCCCTTGGTCCACTTCTATTTCTCCCCAACTATCCACTTCATCATCAAACCTAGCATTAAAAATACATAAGTTTAACCTTTTCTTTGGGTTTTCATTTCCTTATGAAAGCTCCTGTGTCACATAAAACTTACATTAAATAAATTGATAGTGCTTTTATTAGCATGTCTTTTGTTACAGGGGCCTCCAGCTGTGAACCTAGGATGTATGAGGAAAAATTATTTTCCTTCCCTACAGCTGCATAGTTAAAAAAAAGAAAACAACTCTATATTATTTCAATGAAGCTGTTTTCTCAAAGCTTAAAGTGAAAAGATGGGTAGGCTACAGCAAAGAGACTGAAGGAAAGAACAGACATTTATTGTTAGCACTTTTCCATATAATGACCATTTCATCATAACAAATCTAAAAGTTAGGTGATGTTATCTCAATTACATATACACAGTTCTTTTAGCAGTATAATTCCCTTGAAATTAGGAACCAGATCTGATTCATTTCTATATTCGTTGAAACAGGGCCTTGAATATTAGTTATTTTGTAAATGTTTACCTAAGGAAAGAATGTGATCTTCACAATAAATACACAAGATGGCAAGGACAACTATTCACCTTATTCTTACTAAACACTTGAAGAAACAGAGGCAGAGCAAACTCTGATGCTATTTGTCAGCTAAATAGCTCATCTGTTGAGTTAGGGCTCTACTCTTTTCCTATTACACCAGACTCAAAAAAAGACACTAAGCCTGATTCTCCAAATAAGGGTATGACAGGATGTCCAAAGGAAAAAACTTTATGTTATTTTTTAAATGTTTGAAAAATCCTGAGATATGGATCTTAATGTGGATATAAAATGTTTGTAAACTTTCTGATTTCTGTGTTTTATTGGGACAGATGGCACAAGGAAAATGAAAGTGTTTCTTAATTCCAAACTTGGTTATAAGTTACCTAAAGCTCAACAAAAACAGAATTTGAAATATAACATTTATACTCAGCTCTTTGGAACAATTCCATGTATATGTTATTTCATATAATTTTTTTCATAATATCCAGTGAGAGATTACTATTATTCCCATTTTACAAATGAAGAAGCTTAGGAGAGAATTAAGAGTTAGCAGGTGGTTGAATTGGGACTAAAACAATCTAGGTCATGTTCTTTGCAGCGTACTCTGCTGTTCTTTACACAGAACTAGTCAACAGTCTTCTAATTGGTTTCTCTCTACTTCTATTCCATCCTGTATATAGCAACCAGAGTAATACTTCTAAAATGAAAATCTGATCATGTGACTTCTCAGCTTAAAACCCTTCAATAGATCTATACAGCCTATAGAATAAAATCCACCAGTCCTTGGCATAACATATATATATATATATATATATTACTTCAAAATATAAACTCTTTATGATTTGGTCCCTTACTACTTCTCCAGGCTCATCTACTGCTCATCTCCTTCTTCCCCTAAGTTATTCCAAATGATTTGCAGTCCCTCAACATACCTATTATTTAATGAGTTGTAAGTCGACAAGTTGGGTTTGGTGTATTGAAGGTAGCTTATTCATGGCACTGCTGGTGAGAGTCTAGTTCTAGTGATAAATAAGAGATGTCAGTTGCCACACTATACACCAAACTCAACTTGTCAACTTACAACTCATCCTTCAAAATTTAATTTAGAAATCAATGAATCCTCTCTTCCTCAGCTTTCCTAGCTCTTTTCTCTAGATAACCATTTCCTCTTATATGGTACATTTATATCTGATTCATACTTATAGCATTTAAATTCCTATTATAATTATTTGTTTACATACCTTTTATCTCTATTTGATAGTGAAGCCCTAAGGGATGTCTTATTCATCTTTACATCCCTAGGATCTAATATACTGCCTGACAGTAGTAGGTATCAGATATATGTTTGTTAAGTTAAATTTAAATATATTCAACTCAGAAAGTATGTAAGTGTTAAAAATAGGATTTGGATTTTGCAAAACATAAATGTTTCAAGGGGAGAGGGGAAGCCTGACACCCTTTAACTGAGCTGTGTACAACAATGGCAGTTACCCTGAAGGTCCCTGCTAGCACTCTGTGCCCCAGCTGGGCCTCCAGAAGGTTCATTACTTTCACATTACCATTGTGGCAATGTATTAATGAGCTCAGTACCAGCAAGACAAATTGAAATGACGGCCCTGGCAACTAGTATCTCTTATTTATCACTAGACCTAGTCTCACTAGCAATGCCATGGATAAGTCTTCTTCAACAAAAAACAATTTTTTTTACAGAGTATCTTCTAAGAGACCTGCAAACACTATGATTGGCATTCAGGGAAATCCAAAAAAGTATAAGTCCTCATTAAGACAGGCAAAGGATGTGCTCTTGAAAAATAACTCAAAACTGAAAAACAAAGATATCCATTAGAAGCAACAGTAAAAGACCCATTATATAAATCATCATTTGTGGGTCCATTCCCTATCCTAGGGCTAACTGAAGTGCCACTGGGACTTTTCTAGCTTCACCACAATGGAGGCAGGCATTACAAGAGTATGCATGAGGAGGAAACCAAGAGCCAGTACTAGGCATTCTGGCAGAAGGAAGGTCTGTAAAATTGAAGCCCCCACCCCTCTAAAGGTTTGAAGGCTTCTTGGTACCAGAACATCCTTACTTAAGGATGAGCTCCTGAGATAAAACAAAGCCAAATCCTAAGATGTTAACACAACAAATGTAAATTGTAAAGTAAAACTAGACACAAATATGGTCTAAAAGAGAGAGAGAGAAATGACAGGAAATCCTGTGGATGGAGGGAGATACTTCATACTCACTGCCTTTCATTGATGACTACAGTAGCTCCAGGTTAACACCTCCGTTTTAGCTTCCCAGGGCAATTGTAACAATGTACTATAAACTGGGTGTCTTAAAACACAAGAAATTTATTCTCACAGTTCTAGAGGCTAGAAGTCTGAAATCAAGGTGTTAGTAATTCTTTCTGAAGCCTATAGAAGAAGATTCTTCCTTGCCTCTTCCAGCTTCGGGTGGCCCCAGGAATCTAATATAGATTTTGGTAACAAGAGTGGGATGCTGCTCTAACAAATACTTAAAAAATGGGGAAATAGCCCAGTGCAGTGGCTCACATCTTTAATCCTAGCACGTTAGGAGGCCAAGGCGGGAGGATTGCTTTAGGCCAGGAGTTGGAGACCACCCTCAGCAAAAGCGAGATCCCCGTTCTCTACAAAAAAAAAAAAAAAAAAAAAAACAGAAAAATAAGCTGGGCATGGTGATGTGAGCTTGTAGTCCCAGCTACTTGGGAGGCTGGGGCAGGAGGATTGCTTGAGCCTAGGAGTTTGAGGTTGCAGTGAGCTATGATGACACCAATGCACTAGCCTAGGTGACAAAGTGAGACCCTATCTCAAAAAAAAAAAAAAAAAAAAGAGGAAGTGGCTTTGGAATGGGGTAATGTGTAGAGGCTAGAAGAATTTTAGCCTAGATTGCTTTGAAGAGATAGATGGTACAAATATAAATATGAGCATTGAAGGTGCTTCCAGTAGGGCCTTAGAAGGAAATGATAAACATGGTACTGGACACCTGAGGAAAGGCAATCCTTGTTATATAGTAGAATACTTGTCTGAATTGTGTTCAGCCACTGGGTGGAAGATATAACTTGTAAGTGATAAACTTGGATATTTAGCTCAGGAGATTTCTAAGCAAAATGTGGAATCACAGCCTAGTTTCTCCTTGGTTCTTACACTAAAATGTAAAAGGAAAGAAATAAATTGAGGAATGAACTATTAAGCAAAAAAAAAAAGAGGAACCAACATTTGATGCTTTGGAAAATTCTCTGCCTATATATAGACAGTGTGCCCTGGGCATGTCTGGATGATCATCTGCCTGTGGCTGCCTGTGACAGAGGTGATCAAGCCAATCACCTCTGCAGAAGCCAGAAATAGAGATACAGTTAGATGGGAAAGATGTATGGAGGATCCTTTTGTCAGACGGCTTGGATTCCCATGCATTGCATAGAAGACTGACAAGATTTGGAGAGTTGTGGTTTTTTTTTTTTTAAGAGATTGGGTCTTGCTTTGTTGCCCAGACTGTAGTGTAATGGCACAATCATAGCTCACTGAAGTCTCAAATTCCTGGGTTCAAGTGATCCTCTCACCTCAGCCTCCCAGCTGAAGACACTTTTTTATTAATATCTATAACTTAATTTTCACAATAAACCTAATGGTACAGGCATTGGCATTCCCATTTTATAGGTGAATAAACTGAGGTACAAGTAATTTAACTTGTCTGAATTCAAGGAGCTGGTAGTGTATAGCACAAATTCTACTGTACACTTTCTGGGGTTTACCTGCACTTTCATATCCTCTACTTCATTTAGTCCTCAGAATCCTGTATGGTACATGGGACAAATGTTAGTTATCTCCGCATTACGAATGGAGAAAACAAGACTTAGAGAGATTAAATGACTTATAAAGGTCACACAGCTAGTAATTACTGGATCTAGGATTAGAATATCTTGGTCACGGACTCCACATCTTATACTTTTTCAATATGCCAGTCTCTCTTGGAAGTAAGAGATCACTTAAAGGTAACTCATAAAACTTCAAGAACAAATTCAATTAAAATAAAACAAAGGTGCCATTTGAAGGATCAGACTCAAAATTTTTCAATCAAACCAATTTCATGGCTAATCCAATTTTAACCTCCTTCTCTGTGGACCTCCAACACACATAGAGCTTCAATGCAGGTCCACACAAGACATCTGGGTAGGAGGTTCATTACTTGCATTTTCTAAGACACATATTTCAACCCTTAGTATATATGTCATAAGCAACATTCAGGGATAGGTAACCTAAGTGAGGAGAAAATCATAAAGCTTGTCCAAGACCAAATAAAAAGCTTCTGCATCTTAGATAGGTACCAAATATTGACGGCTTCCCCAAATTATATAATCAATATTTATTGACAAGCAAATACAGTAACTATAACAAAATGTAATATGCAGTTATTATAGGTATGTTAAACGTGGAGACTAACTTTGCCTAAAGGAATTGAAAAGGCTTCACAGAGGAGGTGATTTTTCAAGCAGAACTTGGAGAATGTATCTTATTCCAGACAGAGAGGGAAGTTCAGGAAATTCCAAGCAAAGAAAAGTAGAAAAGTAGTAAGTAATGAATGGGCTTTATGATGGCCTAAGGAAAATGGTGGGTGGTTCAGGATATATGGCAGGAAGCGGTGACTGAACTAGAAAACTAGGCTGGAATCACATCATGAAGAATCTTAAATGCCATTCTAAAGAGCCAGGAATAAATCCTGCAGATTGGAGGTGTTTTTAAATTTTTTATCTTTAATTATTATGGGTACACAGTAGGTATATATATATATTTATAGGGAAACACGTAATGTTTTGACATAGGCATACAATTTGTAATGATCAAATCAAGGTAACTGGGGTAACCATCACCTCAAGCTTTTATCATTTCTTTGTGTTAGGAACATTCCAATTTTACTCTTTTAGTTATTTTTAAATGTACAATAAATTTAGAGGTTTTTAAACTGTTTTTGGTCAAAGAACCATCTTCAAACAAGTTTTTATGCAAAATACAACAATTATAACTACAGAGCTTATCTGGTAAAGGAGGAGCAAGGAAGCAGTCTACCCTGCCTCACCATCACATCCCTTCCCAGATGTCCCTGCAGAGACCTGAAGCAGTGCTACTACTCAGTGCATGGTCTTTATCAGCACATTGTTTGTTACCTATTTGCAGTAAGTGGAGAATTGAGAGTAAGCACTTAGAAATTTTCAAAGATTTTATGAAGAAGACCCCCAAGGCAATCACAGCAGCAACAAAAATTCATGAATGGGACATGATTAAATTAAAAAGCTTCTGCACAGCCAAAGAAACAGTCACGAGAATAAACAGACCACCTACAGAATCGGAAAAAATATTTGCATACTACACATCAGATAAAGGACTGATAACAAGAATCTATTTAGAACTCAGGAAAATCAGCAAGAAAAAAATCAAACAACCCTATCAAAAAGTGGGCAAATGACATGAATAGAAACTTCTCGAAAGAAGATATAAGAATGGCTAACAAACATATAAAAAATGCTCAACATCCCTAATCATCAGAGAAATGCAAATCAAAACCACAATGAGATATCACTTAACCCCAGTGAGAATGGCCTTTATCATAAAAACCCAAAACAACACATGTTGGCGTGGGTGTGGAGAGGCAGGAACACTCATACACTGCTGGTGGGACTGCAAACTAGTGCAACCCCTGTGGAAAGCTTTATGGAGGTATCTTAAACAGATTCAAGTAGACCTGCCATTCGATCCAGCAATCCCATTATTAGGCATATACCCAAAGGAAAAAAGGTCATTCTGTAACAAAGACACCTGTACCTGAATGTTTATAGCAGCACAATTCACAATAGCAAAGATGTGGAAACAACTCAAATGCTCATCAATACATGATTGGATTAGTAAGCTGTGGTATATGTATACCATGGAATATTACTCAGCTATAAGAAATAATGAAGATACGACATCTCTATGGTTCTCCTGGAGAGAGTTGGAACCCATTATATTAAGTGAAGTATCCCAAGAATGGAAAAATAAGCATCACATGTACTCACCAGAAAACTGGTTTCCCTGATCATCACCTAAATACACATCTGGGAACGACACCAATCAGATATCAGACTGAAGTGGGGGGTTGGGGAGGTGATGGGTGTATGCCTACCAATGAGTGCATTGCGCACCGTTTGGGGAATGGTAACGCTTGAAGGTGCTGACTCGGGAAGGGGCGGTGGGGAAGGGAGGAATATATACACATGATGGGTGCAACGCGCACTATCTGGGGAACAGACACGCCTGGAGCTCTGACTTGGGGGGAAAGGCGGTACATGGGCAACGTATGTAACCTGCAATTCTGTATCCCCCATAACAATAAGATGAAATAAAAAAAAAAAAGAAATTTTCTATAGCAATTTAAGAGAATAATTTTATGTCATTAAACCTAATAAAATTTTGAGGATTATATTTTATCTTTTCAAAAATTTCATCTAATATTAATAATTCACTTTTATTGCATTTACAAAATTAGTCTGAGATGAACAGAAAATAAAACTGTTCTTTCAGCACATATCATTTAAGAAGCATTGCCCAGAGGCTCCACAACTGATCAGATATGTAATTTAGAAAGTTAGAAAATAACTATAGTGGCTGTTTAGAGGCGGAAGAACTATTGGCAAATACAAAGCATCAACAATATGAAAAAACAGAAAATTTCAGATTACATAAGGATTACTTATGTAAATGTTAAACATCTGGCAAACAATGAATAACGACTTTTAAATTCACAGCAAAAGGAGATTGCTACAAGCTAAAGTAGTCACGAAAGGTTTAGATATAGAAGATGTTTAGAAAGAAAGACCTTAAGCCATCAATTTCCAGACCCAAATTCATTTAGTCAACAAATTTTAATATTATTATATATGTTACATTATTTACTCAAACATCTACTTAAATATTAGGTGCTTAGGATACAATATTGAACATAAGACACAGTCCCTGGCCGGGCGTGGTGGCTCACGCCTGTAATCCTAGCACTCTGGGAGGCTGAGGCGGGAGGATCGCTCGAGGTCAGGAGTTTGAGACCACCCTGAGCAAGAGCAAGACCCTGTCTCTACTAAAAAAATAGAAAGATGGATAGCTAAAAAATATATATATAGAAAAAAAATTAGCCGGGGATGGTGGCGCATGCCTGTAGTCCCAGCTACTCAGGAGGCTGAGGCAGTTGGATCGCTTGAGCCCAGGAGTTAGAGGTTGCTGTGAGCTAGGCTGACGCCACGACACTCTATCCCAGGCAACAGAGTGAGACTCTGTCTCGAAAAACAAAAAAAAAGAAAGACACAGTCCCTGCTATTATGACAGATATTAATCAACCAAAAAGTACAAATAAGATGGCTTCATTTAAAACTGTTATAAGTACTACAAAGGAAAGTCACATGGTACTATAAAATCATGCAACATAGAGATTATTTTAAATAGATTGTGGGAGACCAAGGAAAGATTCCCAGAAGAAGTTATATCTCAGCTGAAATTCAAAGAACGAATAGAATTTACCAGGCGAGGAAAGGGAAAGAACATTCTAGGCAGAGGGAACAGGCATGAGGAAAAACTGAGGTGAGATGATTAGCTCACAGAACAGAAAGAAAGGCAGTATGGCTGATACACAGAAAGCAAGAAGGAAAGTGGTAAGAGGTCAAAAAGCTAGACAGGCTGGATAGTTCTACGCCCTATCTGCCATCAACACTGTCACCACAGGTCATGTCATCTCTGCCTAAAATCCTTCAGTGGCTTCCCATTGCATTGAATATACACTGATATGTACATATTGATATTTTCCCCTGTGGTGTACATGATATGGAGCTGACTTTCTTAGCCTCAGGTGGTGCCACCAACCCCTAGCTAAGTTCCAGTCACACTGACTCCCTTTTTGTTTCTTGAATATGTGAAAATCCTTGCTGTCTCTGAGACTTTGTACATGCTGTTTGCTCTACCTGGGAGGGTCTCCCCCTGACTCTTGGGTAGTTCCTTCTCAGCTTAAAAATCACCTCCTCATAGAGGCCTCCTTGACTGCCCTTCTACAGTCATGCTATTTATATTTAATTTAAAAGTTACATATGTTATTCAGACCTAAAAAGGAAGGAAACTCTGACACACGATACGTGAATGAAACTTGAAGACATTATGCTAAGCAAAATAAGCCAATCATAAAAGAACAAATATTGTATGATTCCATTCATATGATGTACATAGAGAGTACTATAAACATACTCCTAGTGACAGAAAATAGAATGATGGTTGCCAGGGACTGCAGAGAGGAAAGTACAGTGATTGTTTAATGGGTATAGAGTTTCAATTTTACAAAATGAAAAAGTTCTGGAGATGGATGGTGGTGATGGCTACACAGCAGTGTGACTTTACTTAATGCCATTATACACTTAACAATGGTTAAAATGGTAAAGTTTATGTTATGTATATTTTATCACAATTTTAAAACTAATTATTAAAAAGTTCTATAAGCTACATTACGATCAACAGGAAACATGAAGAATGTAAGGAGAACAGACTGAATACGCTCCTCATAATTGGTAAAAGTCGAGTCTCCATTAGAGGCAAATAGATCCGTGTTTACATATTTGCTTAACCATAGAGAAGAGGAAAATCCCAAATTGGGTTGCCTTTTCTTTTCTCTACAGCTACTTCTTCTTCAGTTCAGAGTTCTGCCACTGCCTCTCTGGAATCTGGGAACCACTTCCTAATGGTCTCAATAACTTAATCCCTTCTGTGATGTTATTGTCCTGAAAAACAGTCTTATAATGATGATAATAATAATAATGTAATAAACATTTATTTAATGTAAAAAAAAAGAATGTAAGGAGAACAGTATAATTATCAGACTTAAAATTTTTTAAAAATTAACCTAAAAACAACATGGAAAATGGATTAAAGGAGAACCAGAGTAGTTGTTAAAGAGTTTAAAGATGAGAGAAGCTTGGACCAGGTCAGTGGCAATGAAAATTCCTTCTTATTCTAATCTTATTGTTGTATCTAATACCTATAACAATGGTTGGCATAGGATGGCATAACTTTTTAATGGATGTCATATGTCAAGCATTGTTATAGGTATTAGATATAACAACAAGATTAACAAGACTTCTCCACCATGGAACTTGTTAACAAGTAAACAAATAAGTAAATAATTACATTTGTGATTAAGTGCTATAACGAATAAAGAGACAGGGCAGTCAGGGAGGCCCCCATGACGAGGTGATTTTAAGCTGAGAGAGAACTACCCAATAGTTACGGGGAGACCCTCTTGGGCAGAGTAAACAGCATGTACAAAGTCTCAGAGACAGGAAAGAGCTTCATATATTTAAGAAACAAAAAGGGAGCCAGTGTGACTGGAACTTAGCAAGGGGATGGTAGCATCACCTATGGCTAAGAAAGCGGGCTCCATATCATGTACACCACAAGGGAAAATATCATTTGTATATGCAATGCAGTGGGAAGCCACCAAAGGATTTTAGGCAGAGATAACACGATCTATGGTGACAGTGCTGGTAGGAGTTAGGGTTCAGAAGAAGCAGCATGACAACCATTTCGGGAGTTGATACAATGGTCCAAAAGAAGAACTATGGTGGCCTAGACTAGAATAAAATTAGTGATAATAGAGACGGGTGGAAAGATTCACTAGACATTTAGGATACAGTCCTAAGGGGTATCATCAGTGAACTAAAAATGGAGAAAAAGTAATTTGAGAAATGACTTCCAGTTTTTAGGCCTAAGCAAACAGATGAATTACAAGGTTGTTCACTGAAACTGGCAACAATGAGCAAGTGTCAGATTAACCTAAATATTAATTCCTATGTTCCATCCCCTTAGAGATTGTAATTCAATATTTTTTTGGTGCATGGAATTTTTAATTTAAAAAAATCTCTCCAGGTGATTCTGATAATCGACAAGGTTTGGGAATTGCTGCTGCAGACAAAGTTAACCAGAGTAGGTTTCTATATTGCTTGCAACCAAAAGAACCCAATATGATACAAAAATTGGTATGTGGAAGAGAGGTGGTACAAGTGACAGTCAGTGAAATGTAGAACTGACTGGATCAAAGTTGAGGACAGAACAGTGTAGACTTCTCTCTACCATGTTGAGATTGGCCATCCTTAAAGTGTAGATGAGACAGCTGATCAAACTGTAGTCTGTTTTGTACTGAGACTCACCATTACTGAAGTATACTGAAAAAAGAAATTTGGTAAGAAAAATGCAGGATGTGATGTCTATTGACTATACATGAGGCCTTTGATCAAGTCCTCTCCAAAAGATAACGCTTAATTTGAAGTAGTGGAGATATTCAAAATATTTAACAACCGGTATAGTCTGGATATCATCCAATCAGAAAGATTACATTGACCAATTCAAACAAAGGCCAGCTATAAACAACCTGGCCATATCAAGGCATATTGGAGAATAGCAGCCCTGGGGTAAACTGGTCAATCTGAAAGCACTAGGAAGAAAATACAGCTTTTCTAAAAAAGGTTCATTCTGCCTACAACCTGCAAAGGAGCCTTGCTGAATTGGAAAACTTTACTCAGGGTAAAAATAGTAGGAACAAAGGCAGAAAGGCAGGACCTATAACTTGTGAGTAAGACTGAGACTTTGGAGAGTCTTGATTCCCCCATGGTCCTCCCAAGCACCTCAGTTATGTATGCATTCCTTGCCCGAAAAGCTGGGACAGAACCTAGAAGCAAAAGTAGATTATTAACATCCTCTTCACCAGGCCCTATTTTAAACTTAGTGAGCCAGTAAATTCCTTTTTTTCCTCAATCTATTTAGGTTGGGTTTCTGCCCTTTGCAACCAAAAAGTGTTAATACACTACCAATATTTAAAAACTAGAACACTGCTTTTTTTCAAAAAAATCACCAGGGGAAATACCCCAAACTTACTGAAACAGAATCTCCAGGTCAAGTATCTGTCACTTCTTAATAAATGTTCCAGATGATCCATGTGATCAGGCAAATTGGGGAAATACTAGCTTAGTTTTCTCCCATAGTGTATGAAATGGTAGTTCTATTCTTTCCCAGCAATACAAAGGAAGGACATTGTAACAGTATTTATTTAGAACACACTATGAACCCACCACTGTCTCAGGTATCCACTGGGAGTCTTGGAACATTCCCCACGGACAAGGGAGGATTACTTTACTATGTGGTAAAGATTTTTTACATTTGTCTGAGTCCACTCTGTTGAAATTCACTTGGCATATTTTTGACACAACATGTATAAGACACTGAGGCAGAAAAAGTTTATGTGACATCTACCCAGCATACACTTTGGCAAATGAATCTTATCAACAGACTGTAATTTGTCATTCTTATCAAATGAGTAAACATCAAATTGGGAACATCATTTTATGAAGGAATGTGTTTTAATTAAATCTCAAAGAAACAGCATCTAAAATTATTTTACTTTTATTATAAGAGTAAACTTTTTCTATCAGAACAGTTTTAGATTTATAGAAAAATTACAAAGATAGTTTCCATATATCCTGTACCCAGTTTCCCCTATTACTAACATGTTACATTAGTATGGCATGTGTTACAATTAATAAACCAATACTGATACATTATTAACTAAAGTCCATACTTTATTCAGACTTCCTTAGTTTTTACCTAATATCCTTTTCCTGTTCCAGGATCTTATCCAGGATACTATATTACATTAGTCATCACGTCTTTGTAGGCTATTCTTGGCTGACAGTTTCTTAAGCTTTCCTTGTTTGATGACCTTAAAAGTTTAGAGGAGTATTGGTCGGGTATTTTGTAAAATGTACCTCAGTTGGGATTTGTCTGATGTTTTCCCCGTGATTAGACTAAGGTTACGGGTTTTCTGGAGGAAGAGTACTTACGTAAAGTTATTATACCTGTCACCTGAATGGTAAACTTATTGAGGAAAGAAACCATTATCTTCTTCTCACTATTGTATCCTTAGTAGGTAGCTAGTAAATGTCTGCTGGTTGAGAATCAAGAACTGGATGCAGACCAAAGGTTGAGGTGATACAGAAATGTCTGCAATTTATTAAAATACAAGCACTGACATGTATATGGAAACTATTTTAACACAAGTATTCAAATAATCGTGATGCTGATTCACTAAATTATTTCATTCTTCTATTCAGGAGTCTTTCTGGTTTGCCTACCTTATTTGGTGAGATAGCATATATTCAGTCAAAAAATATACGTGTCAATTCCTGCAAGTAAACCTTGCCTGTACTGATAAAGTCTCAGAACTACATTAACACTGCTGTGGAGAGTGTACACAGTGAAACAGAAAGAGGACTAGGGTTGAAGTCAGGCTGGTGTGGGTTTGAAACTGATAAATTGCATAATCTTGGCCAGATATCTGAGTGTCATTTTATGTATAAAACAGAGCTGATAATGCCTATATGCAGTTGGGTGAGACTAATATATGTTTGCATGTTTCAATGTATCTGACAGATACTCAAAAAAGGTTATTCCCTTTCTTATTTCATTACATATATGGTTCATCACATATGGGAGTTCTGCTTTAAATACATCCTGGAATAAGGCAACATATATATAAACAAACAAACATAGGAAGTGCTGGGTGCTTTTATACATTGCATAAATGAATTCTGAAACACTTTCACATGCCTTTATGTTTTCTTAGGTACCTTGTACTTGCTGGATATATAGCAGCCACTCAAATGTTTGATGATTCTTCTATTAGATTTCTTGGACCAAGAGTCAAGGGAACCAGAGATACCAGTTTTTATGAGTCTGGACAAACCATCCCCTTCTTTAAGCCTCTGTTTCTTCACTAAATAACTGACCTAATAGTCACAGAACTTGAGAGTTGGAAGAGATCTTAGAAATCACCTACTGCACCCCTTGCCTCAATCACAGAGCCAGTTAGTGGCAAACCGGGACTTAAATCAGGAATCCTAACCACCAAGCCATATAACTCTTTCTATATACCATGCTGCTTTATAAGGTCTCTTTCACCTTCTCATCTATGATCTCATCTATTGATCTTTAGAATTATCATCCAATTCTAAAAATCCATTAAACCAACAACAGGCTAAGTTCTATCTTTATCAAAACCAGAAGGTACAGAAGAATAAACAAAACTGTCATTATTAAGCCTAGTTAGCTTAAGAGTAACTATGACTATTTATAGCATAGGCTCAAAATTCTTTCAATCATGTTAATATATCAAGTACTTAAATATGGAGATCTATTTTGAATAGTCCCTGACTCTACCTTCTTCATAATTAAATGGAATTATAATCACTGGTTCACAGAAATGTTAGGTTGAATCATTAGTATTCTGGGATATCCACATCCCTATTATCTTGGTATCCCTTACTTACTGTACCTTAAGCACAATGATTTTTTTTTTAATATCCAGTGGCTTCTTTTTTAGTATTCCTATTTTATCTCCCCAGGGCCTTTCACACTGCTGACTATTCCTTTCTTTTTGAAATTTACTGTTGTTCCCTTGGCATTCAAAAAAATTTTCCCTGATTTTGCTCATAATATAGTGATTCAGAATATAGGTTACTGGCCAAGAATACAGACTCTAGATCCAGACTGCCGGAGTTCAAATTCTGGTGCCACCACTTGCTAGCTCTGTGACCTTGGACAGGTTACTTAACTTCTATGAACCCATTTAGTAAGTGCTACATTGTTGTTCCCCTTCTTAATCTCTTCCTCCACATATTCCAACTAGCAGATTCCTCCATTCAAAGAGGTCTATGCTTCTGTCTATCTGGAAAGCCTTCTTTCTTCTCCTCACTCTCTATCTGATGAATTTCTTTTCAACCTTTAACATTCATGCCAAATATCATTCTCTCTCACTCTGGAGCCTTTCCAAAGATCACTTCCATCCTTCTGCTTTGACCATCAGCTGTTCCTGCTCTAGTTTTCCCATAGTACTTTGAATATATTTCAACTAGAGCACTTGTTACGTTAGATAGAATGAGGCTAAGCCATTTGAAATTGCCTATATGAAACCATCCTACACCTACAAAACCAGAAATTTTATGATTCACCCTAATAACATCTCTTTATACTTCTGCTACACCTCCCTCCCTGCACTATACTCATCACAAGGACTATATGCTACTATTCCTTAAAAATATACATATGTTGAAAAGTTCAGATATATAAAAAGGTATAAAGAATAATGAGCACCCATATTTCCACAACTCAGTTGAAAAAAATACTAACATAATTTAAACCCCCTGTGTGCTCTTCCCCAAATTATTCCTGATCTTTTCTACCCACCCTACCCTTCAGAAATACACACCATCCTCAATTTGATATTTATCATTATTATGTATTTCTTTAAACATTTATTACATAAGTATGCCTCCCTAAATAATATATGCATATTAAGCTTTATATAAATCTGTTCTGTAATGTCTTATTCATTTAACCTTTTATTTGTGAGATTTACTCATTACTATATAGATCTAGTTCATGTATTTTAATTATTGTATGGCATTCATTAGGTAAGTATACCACAACATTTTCATTCTTTTATTGATAAACAATTGGACCAGTTCAAACTTTTTGCTATAACAATGTTGAATGAATATTTCTGTACATCTCTTTATGCATACACTGGAGAGTTTTTAAAGGGTATATGCCTAGGAATGATATTGCTGGATTGTAGGTTATGTGAATTTTAGTTTTAACAGATATCCTCAAATTGTTCTTCACTAAGGTTGTGCAATTTTTATTTCTATCAGTAGTGTCCAAGAGTTCCCTTAACTTCACATCTCAACCAGTATTTGGTATTATCAAACTTAATTTTTGCCAATCTGGTAAGTGTGAAATGGTATCTCATTAGAGCTTTAATTTGCCTTTACCTAATTACCAGAGAATGGTTAATAAACATTTAGGTTGACTCATTTATGCCTTGTTATTTTTCTATTGATTTGTCTTTTCCTAAGCCATTTTTAGGAATTCTTTATTATTACAGATAATAAGATTTGGCTATTAAATGTACCACAAATATATTCGTTAACTCTATCGCTTGTTTTTTCATTTTTAAAGTTATGGAAATCATCTTTGTTACTGTACATAGCACAGTGCCTGGCAGTTAGTAGACATTAATAAATATTTATTGAATGAACAACAAAAAAATACACAAAGAAATTAGGTAATGTTTTCAAGCTCCTATAGTCTCTTAATTTGGAATTGTGACTCTCAATGTCTATTAGGTGTCATATTATACCCCCAAATTCATTTATTTTTAAAGAAATAAATTTGGACTCCCTTGATTCTGCTCTCTTGTCTGATAGCTCTTGCAAGGACTTCCAATACTATGTTGAAAAGTAATGGGGACAGTGGGCAGCCTTGTCTGGTTCCAGTTCGAAGTGGGAATGCTTTCAGTTTTTTCCCATTCAGTATGATGTTGGCTGTGGGTTTGTCGTATACGGCTTGTATCATTTTTAGATAGGCCCCGTCTATGCCTATTTTGTTAAGTGTTCTTATCATAAAAGGGTGTTGAATTTTGTCAAATGCTTTTTCTGCATCTATTGAGAGGATCATATGATCTTTATTTTTGCTTCTATTTATGTGATGAATTACATTTATAGATTTGCGTATGTTAAACCATCCCTGCATCTCTGGGATGAAGCCCACTTGGTCGTGATGGATTATTTTTTTGATAAGCACTTGGATTTGATTTGCTAGAATTGGAGATCAAACTCTCACTCTTTGCTGATGATATGATGTTATATCTAGAAAACCCCAAGGTTTCAACCAAGAGACTCCTGGAATTGATCAATGAATTCAGTAAAGTCTCAGGATACAAAATCAATACACACAAATCAGGGGCATTCATATACGCCAATAACAGTCAAACGGAGAACCAAATTAAGGACTCAATACCCTTCAAAATAGCAACAAAGAAAATAAAATACCTAGGAATATATTTAACTAAGGAGGTAAAGGACCTCTATAGGGAGAACTATGAAACACTGAGGAAGGAAATCGCAGAACATGTAAATAGGTGGAAAACCATACCATGCTCATGGATCGGTAGAATCAACATTGTTAAAATGTCTATACTGCCCAAAGTTATCTACAGATTCAATGCAATCCCTATTAAATTACCAACATCTTTTTTCACAGACATAGAAAAAATAATTTTACGTTTTGTATGGAACCAGAGAAGATCCCATTTAGCAAAAGCAATCTTAAACAACAAAAACAAAATGGGAGGTATTAATTTTCCAGACTTCAAACTATACTACAAGGCTGTGGTTCTTAAAACAGCCTGGTACTGGCACAAGTGCAGGGACACAGACCACTGGAACAGAACAGAAAATCCAAACATAAAACCATCCTCATATAGCAATCTAATCTTTGACAAAGCAGACAAAAACATACTCTGGGGAAAAGAATCCTTATTTAATAAATGGTGCTGGGAAAACTGGATAGCCACATGTAGAAGACTAAAACAGGACACACAGCTCTCACCCCTCACAAAAATCAAATCACGGTGGATAACAGACTTAAACGTTAGGTCAGAAACTATTAGAATTCTAGAAGAAAACATAGGAAAGACTCTTACAGACATCGGCCTAGGCAAAGAATTTATGAAGACCCCTAAGGCAATTACAGCAACAACAAAAATAAATAAATGGGACCTGATCAAATTAAAAAGCTTCTGCACAGCCAAAGAAACGGTCACGAGAGTAAACAGACAACCTACAGAATGGGAAAAAATTTTCACATACTACACATCAGATAAAGGACTGATAACAAGAATCTATTTAGAACTCAGGAAAATCAGTAAGAAAAAATCGAACAACCCTATCAAAAAGTGGGCAAAGGACATGAATAGAAATTTTTCAAAAGAAGATATAAAAATGGCTAACAAACATATGAAAAAGTGTTCAACATCTCTAATCATCAGGGAAATGCAAATCAAAACCACAATGAGATATCACTTAACTCCAGTGAGAATGGCCTTTATCAAAAAGTCCCAAAACTATACATGTTGGCGTGGGTGTGGAGAGATAGGTACACTCATACACTGCTGGTGGGACTGTAAACTAGTGCAGCCCCTGTGGAAAGCAATGTGGAGATACCTTAAACAGATTCAAGGAGACCTACCATTCGATCCAGCAATCCCATTATTGGGCATCTACCCAGAAGAACAAAAGTCATTCTATAATAAAGACACCTGCACCCAAATGTTTACAGCAGCACAATTAACAATTGCAAAGATGTGGAAACAACCCAAATGCCCATCAATTCATGAATGGATTAGCAAAATGTGGTATATGTATACCATGGAATATTACTCAACTATTAGAAATGATGGCGATATGGCATCTCTTTGGTTCTCCTGGAGAGAGCTGGAACCCATTCTATTAAGTGAAGTATCCCAAGAATGGAAAAATAAGCACCACATGTACTCACCAGCA
Organism: Eulemur rufifrons; assembly: GCF_041146395.1. Taxonomy (NCBI): domain Eukaryota; kingdom Metazoa; phylum Chordata; class Mammalia; order Primates; family Lemuridae; genus Eulemur; species Eulemur rufifrons. The sequence goes on from NC_090990.1 coordinate 29,306,736, forward strand.
AACTGGTTTCCCTGAGTGCACATTTGGGATTAACACCAATTGGGTATCGGATAGAGGTCGGGGCTGGGTGGAAGGGATGGGTGTATACCTACTTGTTGAGTGCGATGCGCACTGCCTGGGGAATGGACATGCTTGAAGTTCTGACTAGGGGGGATGGGGTGGGGGGAGGGGAGGGGTGCACACCTACGTGATGAGTGTGATGTGCACTGTCTAGGGAATGGATACAACTGAAGCTCAGACTCGGGGGGATGGGGAGGCATGGGCAATGTATATAGCCTGATCTTTTGTACCCCCAGAATGAGCTGAAAAACAAACAAACAAAAAATAAATAAATAAATAAAAAGAAAGAAATTTAATCTAGTTTGGAGACTTTCTGGCCATCCCTGAGGCAACTGGAGATATGGCAAGGCACCACAAATCAGGGTCAGAAGTCTAAAATTCGAAATACAAATGGTTGTCTGTTCTCTTCTTAAATATTTTCTAGAACAAGTATGCTCGCTCTTATATTTTTTATTATACTTAACAGGACATAATGCCTGTTAAGCTTTTATTTCCATCATGTTTGAATGCTTCAGAGGAAAGTCTACATAAGCATGAATGTAAAGCAATTATAAAAAATAAGAAAACATGTGGAAATGTGCCAATAATAAGCCAATGAGCAATAGACATAGTGGTTAAAATGAATATACAATGTGTACATGCTTTAAGTTTAGAGGTAAATAATTACAATATTGCAAGTAAATATGGGGTAAAATAATGCACCAACCTTTATATGCTTCAAATTTTAGGAAAATTAGTACATGATGACTTGCAATAGAACCAGCAAGAGGTTCAAACAGCACAGGGTTTTTAAAAGGAGGTCAAAAGAGGCAATGGAATCATTCTGGACAAAGTACTAAGCCTGTGGTAAGAAGACCTGGTCTTAAGGAGTCCTTCCAACATATATACTAGCTGTTTGCTGTTAGGAACATCATTTACTCTATTTGCATCTTAGTTCCTTATCAGTAAACAGGGTTAACAATGACCTGGCATCATACCTGGCAGCATTATTACATGTTTCAAATTATTAATAAATAGGAAAAATATATATGACATCCTTAATACTATGCAACTGTAACTCTCTCTCCTTCCTCCCCTTCCATCTCCCCAATGCTACCTACACCATCCCTCAAACTCCTGAGCAGACCTGATACTCCTAACTCCTCTGGGATGGATTTTATTAATATATTAGTTTGCTAGGCCTGCCATAACAAATATCACAGACTAGGTGGCTTAAACAACAAAAATGTATTTCCTCATAGTTCTAAAGACTTAAGTCTAAGATCAAGGTGTCTGCAGGGATGATTTCTTCTGAGGCCCTTCTCTTTGGCTTATAGATGGCCATCTTCTCACTCTGTCTTCATGTGGTTTACCCTCTGTGTGCCTGTACCCTAATCTCTTCTTACGAAGACACCAATCATATGATCTCATTTTACCTTAATTACCTCTTTAAAGGCCCTATCTCAAAATACAGTCACATTCTAATGTTCTAGGGGTTAGAACTTCAACATATGAATTTTGAAGGAAACATAATTCAGCCCATAACAGATATATAGATATCTTACCATACTACAACTACCACTACTATAGTACTTACTACATATTATAATTACCATTTTTGTCTCTTGCTTACACAACACTGAATAGTCTCTATTTATCTAAGTGTTTAGTACTCAATGAATGCTCCAATAAACTGCTGATAACTGAACCTAGTAAACTTTCTGTCAAGAAACAATTAGAATTGACCTTTCCTATGAAAACTTTTATCTTAATGGAGTTTGTAATATTCCAAGGATTTAAGAGAAAGATTTTCACCCTTATCTTTCCAAAAGCAGCTCTGCTCCCAAATTCTCATACTTTCCATCTCTACCTTTATTCTTGAATTACCTATGTTGAGCCTTCCTTAAGCAATGAACTTGGAGACTTTATATGATCAACCCAGAAATCAGTGACCTCTCCTTCCACCTCTGAATTTCTAAAGTGTTTCATGCAGTTATATAGCATTTAACTTTATACTGTTTGTCTAAGAGTTAATTATGTATTTTATCTTTCCCTCCTAGACTGTGAGCACCCTGAAAGGATGGATATCTTATTTACATTTCAATAAATAATAACTATTTATTGAAATAACATAAATTTTTCTAAACCAGAAGCACCCTTCAGAAAGAAATTTTCTTAAACATGAGGTGGGCAGGGAAAGTGGCAAGGATGTTGGGTTCAGTTTGGGACATATTGACTTTGATGTAGATATGGTACATAGCTGTTCGTGAAGTTGTCCATAGGTAGCTAAAAATAAGGTCTAACACTCAGAAGAGATATTTTGACTATAGATAGAAATTTGAGTCATGGGTATATAGATGTTATCGGAAGCCAAGTGAGAAGATGAGACTTCTAAGACAATGCAGGACCAAAGACAGGCAAGAGAAGATGAGCTCTCACCCAAAGAATACTTGCAATGAAGTAGCCAGCGACGAACCAAAACACTGAAGTGCCCTGAAGTTGAAGGAAAAAAAAATGTTTCAAGAAGAGGGAATAATCATGAATGTGAAATGCTGCTGCTAAGGCCTGAAAATTGCCCCTCCTGCCCTGCCTCACCCATGTCAGGACCAAGGGGGAGGGAGATAGATGACCTTGATCAGAGCAGTTCCAGGGACCCTGCCACTTACTATGTGACTTGAGTAAGTTTCTAAACCCTTAAATCTCAGTTTCCTTTGTTTGTAAAATAAGGAGACTATTATTGCCTCAAGAATGTTCTGAAGATTAAAGATGCAGCAATAATAAAAGTAACATATATAACATATATAGTATTCCCACAATATGCTAGACACTGGGCTGAATTCTTTCATATAGATTACCTCTTTAAAAAAAATCATAAAAATCTTGAGCTACCATAGTACCTAATAGGTACCATTATTATCCCCATTTTCAGATGAGAAAACTGAAGCTTATTAAGTGATGGGACTAAAGTCAGAATGTAATGAAGAAACAAGAATAAAAAAATTTATATATCAAATGTATATAACTCAAGAAGTTTGAGTATGAAGGGTAGGCAAGAGATTGGGTAGTACCTGGAGGAAAAGATAGGCTTAAGATTTTATTTATAAAGCCAGGTGCAGTGATACATGCCTATAGTCTCAGCTACTCCGGAGACTGAGGTGGGAGGATCACTTGAGCCCAGGAGTTCAAGGCCAGCATGGCCAACATTGAGACCTCTGTCTCTTAAAAAAATGTTTTTAATTTATAAGATTTTGTTTGTAAGATTTATTTCAAGACGAGAGACTTCTAAGCAGATTTAAATAGAAAAGTAGCCACAAGAGAGCAAGAAGTTGAAGGCAATAAAAAAATGGGATTCAGAGATTTAGCCTTAGGCAAGAGGAAGCAGAAGAACATAGATATAGTTTTAAGTGACTTAGTTTACTAGCAAGGGAGTGAGATAGGTCTCCTCTAATGATTTCTATGTTTGTTTTTTTTTATGCTTCTAGGTTTTTTACTTTATTTTTTAAATTTTTTATTTTTTTAATTTTACTTTTTCTTTTAAGAAGTGGAACCATGTGCTGACAGTGAGAGGAGAAATAGGGTGGTCAGAAACCTGAAAAGAATTTGACATAAGACATCACATTAATAGAAAATAGGGCAAAGAAATGAGTATGTATGATTGTGATTTTTCTCCAGCATAGCTCAGTAGAGCAAGGAGACGTTAGTTTGAGTCAACAAGGTTTGGGATGTTGTGCAGACAAGGACAGGACAACAGAGTATGGCAAGAGAGTAAATGAAATCATGGCAAACTAAGAAAATTAAGCTGGATATGGAAGGAAGTGAAGATAGATTTTGATGAGGTCAAAATCAGACCTAGTGAGGGTAACCAAAGGTCAGGTTGAAGAAGAAATTTTGAACAAAGCTGCATGTCTTCATTTCTAATTTCAGAGGTGGACCATCTCTGGGTAATACAAGGCCCATGGTGTGACTATGGGAGTTGATTAGCTAAAGAGATGATCGCTTGAGTTGAAGAGGCCAATGTGATGGGGAAAAAAATCATCCATATGAATACTGAAGTCACTCAGGCTGAGGGCAATAATCAAAGTGGAAAGGAAGGCTGTGTGTGTCAGGTCCTAAATAACAGAGAATATCTACGTATCAGAAGCTGATGGTGGTATAGCCTTTGTGCCAGAGAGCACAGGGGTTTTAAGAAGATAGAGAAGTACTGGTCTTGAAATAGTGGCATTTAAAAAAATAATTATCTTCACCTTTCTCCTTTGGGATAGGAGGGACGGGGAGAATGAGCTACACCCATTTAAAAGAGCTACAGAGCAAGTAATATGCTCTCCATGACTTGGGAGAGAGCCTGGCTTCCATGTAAGGCCAGGGCACACAAAAAACATCCAGTAAAATGGTTAATAGCGTGGGAAACAGGATTTTGAGAAAACAAGTGGAAAGGTTTGGGAAGGAGCAAACAAGCAGGGTTGGTAGAGAGGAAGAAGCAGCCAGATCAGCCCAAGAGTAACAGTTCAGAAGAAAACAGACAATTTGAGAGGCTGGGTCAAAGATAACAGGTGGTTAAGACTTGCTGGGCTTATCTGGCCATGAGGTTATCAAAATATAGTTGTCCCTTGGTATTCACGGGGGATTGGTTCCAGGAACCCCCATGGATACCAAAACCCATGGATGCTCAGGTCCCTATATAAAATGGTGTAGTATTTGCATATGACCTACACACCTCCTCTGTGTGTGTGTATATATATGTGTGTGTGTGTGTGTGTGTGTGTGTGTGTCTCATACATTTTTGAGATAGGTGTCTTGCTTGTCACCCAGGCTGGAGTACAGTGGCAGGATCATAGCTCACTACATCCTCAAACTCCTGGCCTCGAGTGATCCTTCTGCCTCAGCCTCCTGAGTCATATAGGCCCTTTCATATATTTTAATCATCTCTAGATTACCTACAATACCTAATACAATGTAAATGCTATGTAAATAGTTGTTGTACTACATTGCTTAAAGAATAATGACAAGAAAAAAGTCTGTACATGTTCAATATAGATGCAACCATCCTTTTTTTCCCTGAATATTTTCAATCCATGGTTGGTTAAACTCACAGATGTGGAACCCATGCATACAGAGGGCCGAGTATATTTAGTTATTGAACTTCCCTGGTGGCTATGGCGTAAGCACTAAGGCCCTGGCAATGGTATGGTTAAATTCCCTTATTTACAGATGTGGAAGGAGGAACCCAACATTTACATGCTTAATGTGTGCCCAACATTACATAAAGTACTTTACACATACTATCTTAGTTAAACATTTTATAAATGAGGGAACAGAGGATCAGAGAGTAAAAGCAATCTGCCTAGGGTTGCACAGTTAATCTTCAGTGACATTGAGGAACCCAAGCTTCTTTTCAAATCTAAATCAGTATGGTGGAATAGAAAAGGCAGAATTTGAAATCACTTTCTACCAGTGAGATCTTGTATGTTTCTTAACCCCACTAAGCCCATCTATCAAACAAGGTTATTGTAAAGATTAAACCATAACTACAAAACAAGTCTTAGTAGCTATTTTTTAAACCTAGAATTGGCCTAAATAGGAACTTATTTTCAAATGTGGAATTTCTTACTTGGTTCACTTCAAACAAAAACTTGAAGTTTCTGAATTAATGCTTATAAATTTTACAGATAGTAAACTGAAGTAGGGAAAGGATATACAATCTCTGGCTCCCTAGTCTACCCAGAATCAACTCTAAACTGCATAGTTTCAGTTCTTTTAATACTATGGCCCCAGCCCACCTCTCCAGTCACATTTCCCTCGACTAACTTACACAAACACAATACTCAAACTTGTGGAAGCTATCACCTTTTAACAAACTTACCCTATACTTTCTCTACTTTGTATTGCTACCCAAATTATTATTTAATCTATTGAAATTTGCTCTCCAAGGCCCAAATAAAATTCGTCTTGCATGTGAAGCCTCACCTTGTTTCCAAATGTTGAGAAATGATATCTCCCTCCTCTAAACTGCTGTATCACTTTCCTTCTACTTCCCTTAGAATTTCTTAACCTCACTAAGGCTATCTACTGATAAACTATATTCTGTCTTATAACCTAGATAAACATGAAGAAGTTTCATTTCTGCTAGCAAAGCATAAGCCCCTTAAAGGTAGATGGAAGGGAACTAACACTTACTTTGCATCTACGAAGCACCAACTGCTTTTCTAGTGATTTTGTATATGTGTGTACATATTTTTTTCATGTAATCTTTGTGACACCCTACGAGGTAGGAAGTTACTTTTTACAGATAAGGACACTGAAGCTCACAGAGACTAAACAGTTTGTTTACAGTCATAAGGCTAGTAAGTGAACAGAGTCTAGATCTGAATCTTGATCTTTCTAACTCCAAAGCCTAGGCTCCTTTCACTATAATCTGCCTAGAAACCATGGTATATCCTCACTGTGTTAACTGATCGTTTCCTATCCACCCACTAATAATCATCAGAGGACAAACCTCCACTGCCTTTTGTCATTAAGTATTAGCAGAAATTATCTGATGTAGGGTATTTGCCCTCCCACTTTCTAAGACTAAGAACGAACTCTTCAGAGCAAACAGAAGGATTAATATGCATCCTGCATACAGATAAAGAGATCAGAACCCTGTTTCTAGGAAAGAAAAGTCAAAAACCATTACTTTTCCACTCCTGTGTTTAAAAACCCATCCTCCTTTGAGGTTTGCACCATCTGGCTATATCACTCTCTACCCCACCTCCTCATCTGTCATCTACCACCCTCCCGATTAATCCCCTATCTTCACTGCACCTGGGTCACCATCCTCCTATCTTCCTCACATCCTATCATCCTAAATTACTTCACTATCCACATGGATGACATTCAATACACTAGCCTCACAGTTCCTTGTCATATTCAGCTTCACTGACCTTCAACTCTGCTGTATATTTCAGCTACCTACACAGAGACCTAGCTGTCACCTAGAACGGCTCCACATCAGACAACTTATCTCCAATATTCCACTTTCTGATCACATCTTCCCCACCCCAGCTTTCTCCTACTCCATTTGCTCATTGATTGAACTCCAGAAATTGCAAAATATTCAAGTTCAAAACTGAACTCATCCCCTGTAATACTATGAAATAGAAAAAAAAAAAACCAAACAAACCTGAAATCATCATCCACTGTTTCCTGTCTCAGTTAATATTACCACCATACCCCTGGTCACCCAAGCCAAAAACCTGAGCATCACACTGGACTCCTCACCCTTTTACCTGCACATCCAATCAATTACAAAGTCTCACAGATTTTTCTCAAATTCATCCCTTTCTCTTCATTCCTATGACATTTCTTTTCTTTTCTTTTTTTTGAGACAGAGTCTTGTTCTGTCACCCAGGCTGGAGTGCAGTGGTGTGATGGCAGCACACTGCAGTCTTGAACTCCTGGTCTCAAGCAATCCTCCTGCTTCAGCCTCCCAAGTAGCTAGGACTACACTCACTCTTCACCCTGTCCGGTTAATTTTGTTTTTTGTAGAAATGAGGTCTCACTGTTGCCGAGGCTGGTCTCAAACTCCTAGCCTCAAGCGATCCTTCCACCTTGACTTCCCAAAGTGCTGAGATTACATACATGAGCCACTGTGCCTGGCCTCACCACATTTTAAAACCATGTCTGATGGAAATCAGTGACCTTTCAGTGACCCCCAAAAAATAAATAAATAAAATAAAATCACCTTTTTCCCTTTTACTGTTCCTGAACAACAACAACAACAAAAAAATCACCTATTGAATTAATTTCAAGATACTTATGCATACAAGGTCCACAATGACACGGCCTCTGCTTGTATTTCCAGCCTCACAACTTACCACTTAATCTTTATTGTTATATTCTCAGCAGTCCCAACCTGCTTGTGGTTCACTATGCGAGCCATTCCTTTTCTCATATTGATGCCTTTGCTCAAGCTGCTTTCTTTGTCTGAAGTACACTTTCTACTCATCTTTGCCTAGCTTACTCCTATTTACCATTTAAGATTTGGGTCAAGTGTCATCTCTTCTCAAAGCCTTCCCTCAACTCCTAAACTAATCTAAGTGCCCTCACCTTTGGGCAACCACAGCTCTCACCTAGCATATCTCAGCTATACATAGTTCTCATCTTTTATTCTAAGATAATATATTTAAGCATCTAATTTACCAGCTCCATAACGATTGGAAATGTATTTTATTCACCTTTGTATACTGAGCTAAGCACAGTACATAGCATAGTACCTGACCCACATACAAAAGTGTACAATGAAAATTAGAACATACTAAGTTTAAATTTTCCATGAGATATTCACACAAGTTCTTTCTCACAGTTTAGTACCTTTTACCCCAAGTCCTTTGAAGGGAAGGAACCAGAGCCTTTCTGGATCTGTACAGTTCTGTACAGAATGGTACTATACAAATTTTTACCCAATTTACATTAAAGAGAAACAGCATTTGCACAAATATACCAGAAATCAAACTTGACATGTGCTACAAACTTCAAAACTGCTGACAAATTTAAAAAATGAAGATATAAGAACAAAGATAAAGAGCCAATTCTGGTGCTGGTATGTGCTTGTCTAAGTTGCAAAAACAGTGAAACTTTGCTTAGAACTTGAACAGGGTCCCAGAAGCAAGAGCTTGACATTTTATCTACAAGGCCATGACATCTCTGCTGGGCTTAAAAAATTACTAACCTGCAGGTTAGGCAGGGGTTTAGGGTGTTGGTAAAAGATCCTTTTTAAAAACTTAACCCCAAGTACCACCAAGGCTAAGAGATTAAAAAATAATGCTGGTGAGTAACAAAAAGTGTTCTTTTTCATAGTAATTTTGGGCCTTCCGCTGGCAGTTAGAAATAGAGCAAAGAGTTCAGTGTAATAAAGCATTTTCCTCTCCAACCAAATATTAAATTGCAGTTTGGCACCAAACTAAGTCTCAATTCTTTTCAGAGTAAAAATAATAAACTCTTCTATTTGTAAGGCGAATTATACTTTAAAAACACTTTGATATACATTAGCTCATTTGATAAATTGTTTATAGACATTTTAAAAAGAAGGGAAAACCCCCAAATTTCCACAAAATAGGACCTCTTTTAGTTAGTTTGAACAAACACTACTAGATGCCTTTAATTTTTTAAGCTCAAAACACAGCACAAAAATGAGGAAGGAAACAGAGTACTTTTTATTTAAACAGGTCAATCCTTGGAGCCAAAGAGCTTTTTGGAGAAACTTTTAGTAGGCTTTGTCTCCTCACTCACATTAAGTTCTCCTTTAGAAGGGATATGGGCAAACTAGAGCTCATCCCGAGAGGATGGATCAGGGAGCCAAGCATATGAGAAACAACTGAAAGAACTGGAAACGAAGAGAAGACGAGACTCGGGGGACATGATTACTATCTTCAAATATCTTAACAGCTGCCCACAAGGGAAAGGAACTAGGAAGGATGGGAGACAGCTGTTTCTTTCAACTTATAACCAAATCTGTCCAGGAAGAGAATGGGCTCCTTGGGAAGAGAATAGCTTTTCATCACTGGAAGAGGTGTCCAAACAGGTTCGTCAAATTATCAGGGTGAAATTTGGGATTATCAAACATACTTTGGCACGGGATGGGAGAAAGGGACCGTAGATGACTTTTAAATTCCTTTCCGGTCAGGGGATGTTCTGGGGCTCTCTCATCCCCTGGAAACTCTTTTCCATGCTAGCTCACTTCGCTGCCGGGCTGCTCCCGCCGCGTCCGAGGTTTGAAACCTGCTCTCCCCACCCGTTTCCGGCGGGGCTCGGGGCTGGCGGCACACGTGAGTTGTCCGGCGCAGCTCTGTCGCTGGAGCCCAGCCCCGAGGACGCTGCTGACAGCTCCGGGCCCTAGGCGCCCCCGGCCCTCGCTGAGCCATGCCGCCCCGCCGACCCCGGTCCTTGCCTGCCCGGAACCGGGACCGGGCAGGCCAGGACCCACAGGCATTCGCTCACCTACTGACCTGCGCGCAGACAGACATCGCGCCGACTCCCGGCCCTCGGCCCAGAGCCCTTAGAACCTTCCCTGGCCCACTCCAGCCCCGCCGGCCTGGACGCAGCGACCCCTCGGTGACCGCCGCGCGATGCCGACCCTCCCAAGAGCCCCTGTCCTTGGGTTTCCCGTGCCGGCACCCCCGAGCCGTCCCTGTCGCGTCAGGGCCGCCAGCCGGACACTGGGCCCACCCGCGCGACCACAGATGCAGAACCGGCTGCCGGGGCTCCGGGCCTGGCTGACACCAAAGGGGAAGGGCCGCGGCCCCGCGCGGACCGCAGACGGGCAGGCAGGCCACCCCGACAGACAGACGGACCCCGGGCGGGGAGGGGCGCGCGCAGCAGCTGCGCAGGTCCCGCCGCCGCCTCCTAGCCCAAGACGGCCCCTCAGGCGCGGGCTACTCCGGCGAGCGGAGGCTGCTGCGAGGCGCTTACCTGCGGGCGCGGCGGGGGCACGGGGCGGCTCACTCCCTTCCCGCCGCCATGTTTCCGCTACGCAGGGAGGGAGAGAGGACGCGGGAAGGGGGCGGGCGGCGGGGGGCTCCACCGAGGCGGCGGCGGCGGCGGCGGCCGAGCGGGGGACTGGGGGGCGGGAGCTCCCCGGCCCCGCCCCGCCCCCGCGCCTCCCGCCGCGAGGTGGCGCGCGCCTGGGCCGTTGGGCTCGCGCGCGGGGGCGGGGCGGGAGGGCGCGGCGGAGGGACCCCGTCTGGCCCGAGCCGCCGCCTCCGGCTTTCCTGGTGGGGCCCCGCTGACACTCGTTCCGGCTGTCGGGTTCGCGTCTCACGGATGGGTAAACTGAGGCCTAGAGAGAGCTCGGGGACTCGGGCTCGGGTTCTAATCCCGCCGCCGCAGGTAGCCGGCTCCGAGGCCGCGCTGGGCCCCGAAGGCCGGCTGACCCGGGGCGCCGCTTTGGACGAACCCCGGCTCTGCCGGTGGCTGGCTGTGTGATGCCCTTGAGCGAGTTACTTCGCACCGCCACGAAGTAGCCCTTGACCTGGAGGGTTGACGTGAGGAGCATAAGTTGGTGCTTGCTAAGCCCACGGAACGGTGCCGGGCACCCCGTGAGTATAAGCGTCCAGGGCTCCTCCGCTGGCCATCCCTTCAGCAAGTGCGCATTGAGCCCGTGCGGGCCGGGCGCCGTGCGGAGGGTCACTCGTTCATTGTCCACCTGCACTGTTGGCCCCACGGTTCTGTTTAACCGCCGCCGCATTTAGCAGTGAGGAAGCTGAAGCCCAGGGAGGTGAAGTTACTTGTCCAAGGTCACTCAGCCAGTCAGTGAGGGACGGAGGTTCAGCTCCAGCCTGTGCTCCGCCTGCAGGGAGCGGTCAGCTGCGGTAGGGTGGGTCAAAGGAGGCATCCCGCAGCCAAGCACGTTCAGATCGGCTCTTGGAGTCTGCCAGGGGGAAGCTCATTTCAGGAGGAGGGGAAGATAAAGGCGAGTTACCGGTTGGCTGGAGGGACAGTGTGGCGGGAGTGCGGGAGATGTGGCCATGGCGGTGATGCTGCTGAAGTTAGGAAAAGGAAGCCAGAACAGGGAAGGAGGTCCTTGCATGTCTAGATGAAGAACTTTGAATTTATTTTGTAGGTCAGTGGTTTTCAAAGTGTGGTCTGGAACCCCTTTGTGTCCCTGAGATCCTTTTGGGGGGATCAGGGAACTCAATATTATTTTTCTAATAATGCTAAGCGGTTTTTTCTTTCATTCACATTCTTTTACAAGTGTACAGTGAACTTTTCTGTAGGACATGTGATATCACAACAGAAATACAGAAACAGATTTTAGAATCCAGCTCTCTTCTTTTAAGCCAGACATTGAAGGAGATGTGCACAAATGTAAAACACTACTTTCATTAATTTTTTATTTTAAATAGTGTAGTTATTTTTCGTTAAAAATGTGCCTATGTTAACATGTAATGGGTTTATTATTGTAATTTTTAAATGAATAAATTTTAAATTTTTTTTCAGTTTTAGTTTCTAATATGGTAAATATTGATAGAAGTAACAAACTGTACATAAAAAAGTTCTTCCAGGTCCTCAGTAATTTTTAAGTGTAGAGAGGCATCCTGAGACCAAATGAATGCCTGGTATAGGTAATAAGAATGCTTGCTGTAGGCAATAGGAAGTATTGAAGAGTTTTCAGTAGCAACTTAATAGGATACGCTTTTCAGAAAGAATTTTCAAGACCCAAGCTAGCCCCTGTGGGATGAATCCACAAGGCACAGGCATTCCAGGCAAAGGGATAGAAATATGAAAACAGATGACTTTCTAAACCTTCTGTGTATTTCCCATTTCGGATAATGGCACCACCATACTTCCAGTCACCTGGGCTTAAAACTAGGTAGTGTACCTTAAAATGCCTCCCTGTCCTCCCCACATCCAAAGCTCACTGCCTTTGCCATAGGGTAGGCGCCACTCCCTGGGCTGTTGGAGTTATATCTTAATTCTTGACATTTCTCTCAAACTTGCCTTCCACAGCTGGAAGCATATGTCATTCCTAGTTCATAAAACTAGTAAGTCCTCATTACCTACAGGACAAAGTACAAACTCCTAGCCTTGCATTCAAGGCTCTCCATGATCTGGCCACAACCTTCCTTTCTAAATTTATTTCTCACTATTCTCTTTTACTTTCCTTTTGATTCACTTGTAATTTTCTATATATATCCTTTGCTACTATAGGCTTTTCCATACACTGTTCTATCTTCTTAGACTGTCTTCCTCTCCATTTCTGTATGTCTAAATCCTACCCATCTTTTAAAATTCTGATTTACTACGTCCTTCATGAAGCCTTCCATGATCTTCTAGCCTTCATAATCAAAACTAACATTTATATCATGTTTATGATGAGCCAGTGCTCTTCTAGGTACTTTACATGTACTATCTTTAATTCTTGTGACAATTTAATTTTCATGACAAACCTATGCAGTGTTATGATCTGCATTTTACAGATAAGAAAACTGAGGCACAGAGAGGTGAAGTAACTTGTCTAAGGTCACACAGCTAGTGAATGGGAGAGCCAGAAGAGGAACTCAGGCAGCCCAGCTCCAGAGCCCATTTTATCAACCACTGTGTCAATGTGAAACGAGCTCTCCTGCCACCACCCCTGTTAGCTCATGGCAGCCCATACAAACTTCTCTTAGAGCTTTTATCACTTTCTATGTTATTATTGGTTAACATGTCTTATCTTGCCTACTTACACAGTAAATTTCTTAAAACCAGGATCAGTATCAGTCCTACAACAGTACCTGGTAAATGCTTAGTAAATATTTTTTTTAATGAATGAACATAATATAAAGTACTCTATAGCAATCAGAATGAGTAATCTGGAGCAGGATTGACAAACAGTGGTCCTTGGGCCAAATCTGGTCCCCCTCCTATTTGAGTTTGGCACAGGAACTAAGAATGGGTTTTACATTTTAAATGGTTGGATGATACTTCTATGACATACGAACATTACATGAAAAGTTTTATAGTAACACAGCCAGACTTTTTGAGGCTGCTTTTGTGCCACAATAGGGCCTTATGACTTGCAAAGCCTAAATATTTACTATCTGGGCCTTTATAGAAAAAATTGCCAACCCCTAATCTTGAGCTAAGATCGACAATAACATGTAATAACATGAAAAAATCTTAAAAACAGTATCGAACAAACAAGAATAAGCAGTATGATGTCACTTAAAGTTTTAAAATAAGCAAAATAACAGTTTGGTTGAGGGACACTCATATACCTGTAGTAAAAATATAAAGACACACACGGAAACAGCAAACACCAAATTCAGAGTAGGATTATCTCCAGGGGATTGGGAGTGGGGATATCCACAGGGAGGAGCACATGGGGGATTTTCACTATTTATAAGCCAGGTGGACAGTACATAAGTATTCACTGTTATTCCTTTTGTGTCATATTAAAAACAAAATGTTTCACAAGAAATGAATAAATGAGATTCAGAGGCTTTTCAACTTCTATTTTGGCTGCTTAAAAATACTAACATTTAGCTTTCACCTATAGCTAAGGTGAAATATAAATCCTGAAGCCCCTGCTGAGCTGGGTGTGGGCATCATTTACGTGTGCCATCTTTAATTCTTGTGACAATTTTCACGACAAACCTATGTGGTATTATGGTCTGCGTTTTACAGATCAGAAAACTGAGGCACAGGGAGGTGAAGTAACTTGTCCAGGGTCACACAGTGAATGGTGGACCCATTCTTAGGTCACACAGGGGTGTCCCGGTTAGTGGTACTTCTAGGAGCAATGTCCTTGGAAGAATATCCACCTAAGCTGAGATTGGGGCAGCAGCTAGGGCAGCCAAGGCTGGGTTAGTTACTTTGCCTCTGAAATAGGCCTTGGAGCATTTGACTGAAGGGGAGCCTCCTCCTTTTGTCCTGGTATTGATTGGTCTCAGTATCAGTCTGCCCATTTTCGAGAAAAAGAAATGAACAGAGTGTATCCAGGTCCTGAACTGCATCCCTGTGTCTCATTTAAACTTTTATTCACTGGCATTTTAGGGAGTGCCTGTCTTATGAATAAGCCTAACGTTAGAAGGATAATTAGATACAGCCTGAATCCAAGGAGCGCATCGTTGAGGAAACTAATATATTAATAGCTAATGAGAGTGTTGTAAGTGCTCATATTAGTTTGCTATTGCTATGTACAAATTACTACAAATTTAGCAGCTTAAGCAAAACCCAGTGGTTCTATGGGTCAGAAAACTGGCATGGAGTGGCTGGGTTCTCCACTCACGGTCTCCTAAGGCTAAAGTCAAGATGTCTAGAGGCTCTACAAGGAAAAGGTCTGCCCCAAGCTTCATCAGGTTGCTGGCAGAAGTCACTTTCCTGTGGTTGTAAGACTGCAGCTAGATTGTCTGGCTAACTGTCAACTGGGGACCACTCTCAGGTCCTTGCCACATGGTCCCCTTTATCTCAACAACAGAGAATGTCTCTTACGTCAAATCCTTCTCATTCTTTGAATCTCTCTGACTTCCCCCATCTTTAACCAGTCAGAGAACACTATGAGCTTTTAAAATACTCATAATTAGGTCAGGTCCACCCAGATAATCTCCCTACTTTAAGGTCAACTCTTTCATACCACATATCCTAATGACCAGAGTAAAATTCATCATAGTCACTGTCCCAGGAATTATTCATGTGGTGTACGCCAAAGGCCAGGTGAATTATGCCTACTATAACCAATGACAAATGTTCTCTTAAACAGTTCTCAAAGGAAAAAAGAAGTTTCTCTATGAACTCCCCTGGCAGTTTGTTCTTTAAGTCTCCACATGGCACAGTATGCATTCTTTCGCCATTATTGGTGTATATTTTTAAACTCCATGTGTCCGCTGAAAGCTTGTTGAGATCAGGAACCTTGTTCACACCTGTAGCTCCGATGAGTTAGATAAGGCTTGGCACAAAAGAGACATTCCTACGTGTTTGCTGAAATAAATTAAAAGTGCTCATATCGTCATTTGGATCCCTGCTTTTTTAGATCCAGCTCAAAACTTCTCCAACACTTCTCGGGAAGAATTATTGATCCCTCCTCTCTGCTGTCACCTGGTAAATATCTCCGTATGAAATGTATCACACAGTAGTATTTTAAGTTAGACTGTCCTATCCTTGAGCATAGTACTTCACTTTTATTTCACTTAGTATCTCAGGGCACATAGATGTCATTAATTGTTTAATGTTTGAATTTTTAAAAGGGGATTTAAAAACCAAGAGGCAGATGGAAAGCAGAATTGGGCTATGACAGACCCTGTGACCCTTGCAAAAGGTCACAGGTTGGGGGAAGTCAGGAAGTACATAGGCAATGGAGAGGGAAGAAAGTAGGCAAATTAATAAGGATGTAATTTTTCTTTAAGAAGGGATGCTGGGCAACCCCAGGTCTGCTGTTCTATATATTACATTATGAATTAAACCTGGCAGAGCTCTCCATAAGGAACAGCAGAAAGGAGTGATTATTTGACACTGAAAATCGAGGGAACAGTATTTTACTTTTACCATGTTGTTGATGACCCGGGCGAGAG
Organism: Eulemur rufifrons; assembly: GCF_041146395.1. NCBI lineage: Eukaryota > Metazoa > Chordata > Mammalia > Primates > Lemuridae > Eulemur > Eulemur rufifrons. The sequence goes on from NC_090990.1 coordinate 29,322,800, forward strand.
TTGAAGAAGGAAATGGGAGAGGTGGCTTCTGAACACATAAGAGCTCTTAACCTCTTCTTGATTTTGATGTTTCCCTTTCCTACCTGCTTCTGGTTGTTGGCCTTTTATGACTCCTCTTTTGTGTCAAGGCTGCTTAAGATCATTAAAAATGGGTAGGTTAAGCAGATTTAATCTGTATACTAAATCTGGGATCAGAAGTAGGGTTAGAAATTTTCTGATCTTATTCACCAGGAACTTTGAACCTCTTAAAAAGGGTCTGGGTCTCATGTCCCCTCACAGGCAACTGTGATGTTGAGTGGCAGTTGTGTTGAAGTAGAAAATGCATTAGGCCTGACTTCACGTCTTAGTGCTGCCGCATACCGTATGACTCCGGGCAAGCATCTTAACCTCTCTGAGCCCTGGAGCTCTCTGAGTTTGTTTACCCATAAAGCAGGGATAATGTACCCACAGCACAAGAGTGGTAAATTTTGACCAAATATTGGCCTCAAACACTTTTCTCAGGCCCATCAGGATGGGTTTCTTTTGAATTAACCAGTTAGACATACACCTACTCCATGCCTCCATTTCTGCCTCTCAACTAGCTGCATCCTCGGCTCCCATTCCTGAAACAGTTGGGAAGATAAGCTAGCCAGAGTCCACTGCTGGAACTACAGGTGGGCCTAGTACCCCCCAGCACTTGCCTGAGTTTAGGGGGATGATTGCTAGCATAACCAAAGGATGACAGAACGACAGTTCCAGCACTCCTTAACTGATGATCAAACAGCAGGTTCAGTTAGTTTCTCTGTGACCACTTTGCTCGTATCCCGTGTGTTTACTGGGGAGCTGGCCTTCTAGTCAGCGCTACCGTGTGCGAGACCCTTGGGAGAGATACCAGCATGGCATAGCACTTTGTCTCAAGGAGCAGACAGTCTTTTAAGGACAGATATTATAATACAAGGCGAGAAGTTATAAATGCCACATGGGGAAGGCATTCAAGATGTTGTAGTGTTTGGAAGAGATTCAGGCAGGGTTAGAGAAGATAGTGTTTTAGATGAGCCTTAAATGATGAGTGGGAAAAGCTGACTGGAGGCAGAGGAGGGAGTATTAGGGAAGTGGGACATTGTACGGAGAGGTATAATGAGGGATAGCAAACTGAGTGGCACATTTAAGAAACGGCAAGTAGCTTTGTGTGGCTGGAGCAGAGGGTCTGTATAGGAGAGACATGGGACAGAAAGCAGGACAGAGAGAACAGGACTTAACTATGGAGAGTCTCCAATGTCAGCTCAGAATTCTGAGGGTCAGTAGGTAGGGGAACAGGGTATGGAGGGGTGGAGGGGGCAGATGCGGGAGCAGAAGGTACAGCATTCTTTTGACTTTGTCAGGCTCTTGCTGTTTCCTTTGCCTGGAATGCCTCAGCTCACCCTCTTCCTCCACACTCCGCATGCTGTGCCCCTTCACAAATGCCCTCTCCTCCAAGAAGCCTTGCTCCACTCTCCACGCCAACTCTGGTCTCTCCCAACTCCGAGCTCCCCACAGCTCATCTGACCCTTCCCAGCGGCGTTTATCATAGCCTACCCTGCCTGGTAGATATTTTAATCTGTATCTTTTCTGAATCCTGCACACATTATGTGCTTGGTAAATGATTTTAAGTTTAATAGAATCCTTGCATTCGGTGCCTATAACTGGGATGAGCAGGGCCATGAGGCTTGATCCACCTGACCAGCATTCCTGCACACACAGTCCATTGATAAGAATGTCTTCCCACTCACTTATGTCCCAGGCTGAGATTAGACGGGACCTTAGAATTCATCTCGTCCTCATTTTACTAGTGAGGCCCAGAGAGGTGTAGCCACTTGCTCAAGATCACAGTGAGTTAATGATCTGGGATGATGTATGTTGAGGGCTTATCGCAGTGCCTCACACGCAACAGTCACTTAATAATCCTATCTACCTCCCCAGCCTCTTGAACTTTAGTTAAACACTGAAATTCTTTTAATTCTTCCTACACTTTATGGAAACTTTATGCTATTTCTTGCATTTGAGGCTCTGCTCATACCTGGAACATTTTCTTCTTTTGTTTCTTCTTCCCGCCTTCACCAGGTTAAGTCCTATTCATCAATTAAGACTACCTCCCCCAGGAACTTCCTCTGCTACCTTCTCTTCCCTCCTCACCCCAGGATGGGTTAAATGCTCCTCCTCTTGCTCTACTAATAGGCTGGGCACATTCTTTTATCATTGCATTTACTGGGACGTGTGCATATCAATTGCTTCTGTGCCTGGCTTCCACCTGACTATAAGCTCCAGAAGGCTGGAACTCTGTTCTTCATTACATCCACAGCACCTCACATCATGTCTGGAACACAGCTGATGCTCAGTCTATATTAATGGAAAGAATGTGCACAGTGGGGACCCTTTCAGACCCAAGCCACAGACCAGAGAGGCAGCCTCTTTATTGTCACCTTGTGACTTACAGGGCTCCACTGGCTGCTTAGCTTCTGATGGTATGAGTGCTTTGCAGAGACGTGCTGAGCCCCAAACCTCATTGTTTATCTAAGACACTTCTTCTGCTCTTGCTCCTCTTGTAAAATACCAAATAAAAATAGTTCCAGGAAGCTATGTGGTTGAGAAATTCCAGGCTCTGTCTGAGCTCCTAGATAAAGGCTGTTATTGTTAGGAAGTTGGTCATTAATCCAACCAGACTTTTCTCTGTGCTTTGGTTTCACACCCTTCTAAAGGCACTGATTCTTTTTGTCCTCAATTGCCCTTAAGCCTGTCACTAGCTGGTAACTGGAAAAAATAATAATTTGACAGCAGCTAATGTAAAAATGATGTAAAGGTATTAGTTGACCACAAGCTCCCTTTGTGCTCTGGGCTCGTGACTTCAAGTTAACTTATGGAGAAATAACACCTACCTCAGGCTGGGTGGTGGCTCACGCCTGTAATCATAACACTCTGGGAGGCCAAGGAGGGAGGATCATGAAGTCAGGAGTTCGAGACCAGCCTGAGCAAGAGCAAAACCCTGTCTCTACTAAAAATAGAAAAAATTAGCCCGGTTTGGTGGCAAGCGCCTGTAGTCCCAGCTACTCAGGAAGCTGAGGCAGGAGGATCCCTTGAGCCCAGAAGTTTGAGGTTGCAGTGAGCTAGGCTGATGCCACGGCACTCTACCCCAGGTGACAGAGTGAGACTCTGTCTAAAAAAAAAAAAAAACAGGATAAAAAGAAGAGGAAAAAAAAGAAATAACACCTACCTCACCAGATTATTGGAGAATGAAAGAAAATTCAGTCTGCAGAGGCTCCTGGCACACAGTAATGATTAAGGAAATGTTACTTCTAAATCATAGATTGGAATCCTCTCACTTTGTTCTGCTACGGCCAGACTTTGTTCCGGCTATTTAGTTTTGTCCTAGGCATCATGTTTTAAAAGAGGGATGTTGACAAATTATCACCCAGAAGCAAATGACCAGATAAGGAATCTGGAAATCAGACTTTACAAGGAACAGCTAAAGGAGTTGGGAACATTTAACCTAGAGAAGAAATAGCTAGGCATAGAGTCGGGTAGGGCAAGGACTTAAAAGGATCTTCAAATAATTGAAGGGCTAACATGTGGAAAAGGATCAAACCTCAATTCTATCCATAAATATCTATGGAACTCCTATCATGTGCCAGGAACAGGAATACAAGAAAAGTAAAATACAATCCCTGTCCTTGAGGATCTTAGACTTCAAAGGACCAAGGCAGTACAAAAGGCTATTACTGAGGCCCTTGCCATGTGCTGAAGAAAGCACAGTAGAGTTCGTTTTGCCCAGAGGGACTGGGGAAGGTTTCACCAAGGAGGTGACATTTGAATGGACCTTAAAGGAAAACTAGGATTTCTTTAGGGAAAGAGGGGAGGGGCACATAGGCAGCAAGTATAGCATGCGCAGAGACAGAAAGGCATCCTCATGGTAAACCCAGGATGAGCAGAGGGAGGTGAGCCTGTGAAGTCTGGTTGGAGCCAGATTGTCAAGGACCTTGATTATTAAGCTAAAGAGCTTGGACTATTTACCTTGAGTGGATGTTGAACTATTTACCATGAGTGGGTATTGAAGAGCCATCAAAGGCGTTTAAGCAGGGGAATTTTATTTTAAAAGGAAAGCTCTAGCACAGACTGCTGAAAGAGCCGTACTAAGAGAGACAGGAGGCAGGGAAGAGAAGGTGTCTTGGCAAACCAAAGACAGTCCAAAGGCTTGAATCTTCCACTTCTCGTGGATGAATTTGGGCACATCATTTAAACCCTCTGAACTTTTTTTTTCCCAGTCTGTAAATTGGGATAATGACATCTACATGTTTTAAGAATCCAGTGAGGGAATATATCCAAGACCATCACATGTGCCTAGTATCCAAATGGTGCTCAATAAGAGAGCACCATTTCCTTCCTTTCCTTTCTCTTAATGGACAGAATGGACAGAGAGACAGAGTTCTACTCAATGAAGCTTGGGGGCCGTGGCCAAATGATGGGATAAATTCCCTTGGGAGAAATGAATACATCACTGGATACATTTCAAGAAGTGTGTTTCTTGGTAGAAGGAGACTTGAACCAGATGAGCCTCTAAAATCCCATTCTTGCTTTAAAAATCTATGGTTCTGTCACCTTTAGGGTTCTAGCGTTGGGAGATGGTTAAGAACCTCAGGTTTGACATAACCTTTTAAAATTGACCTTGTTAAAAGCAAAAGTATTGGAACCAAAGGGAATGAGTCTTCTTCAAAATGAACATCTATAACTGAAATATGCAATTTGAAAAGACCCTACCCTAAACTTTTAACAGTCCCTCAGGACTGACTATCATACAGGAGAAAGAGAATTGGATTTGAAGCTCGGAGGCCTATGTTCCAGTGTCAGAAATTAAGAATTTTGCTGCATGGTTTTGGACAGGTCATTCCTCATGTCTTGGTCTCAGTTTCTCCATCTGGGAGATGTGGAGGTTAAATCTCTAAGGGGTCTTCTATTACTAACATTTTGTGATCCTGGCAGTCTAAATTAAGATTATGACATTTTGGATATAAAAATGTTAGGAGATTTCAAGGATTCCCACAGCAACTGTATCACTCAGGTTATATATGTCTCAATTTAACAGCATCAAACTCTATCTAGAATATATTTTAAAATGTGTCACATGCATTTAGAGTGAGATTCACTTGACATTCTTCTTAGAATGAGAACTTTGGAATTCAGTGCATTTCAATTCTCACCGTTAACTTATTGCAAATTGGATTAGTTCATATTTATGGTAGAGAGAGAAAGCACAGTGTGGCAAAGAAATAAAAATGTCAGTCATCTGTTGCAGAAGGAAGAGATTGCTTCATCTCTATGTTAACTTCAGGGCCTAGCTGCCACCTCATCTGGGAGCAGACAAATAAGAAGACTGGGGGCTAGGACACTCTTGCTTTGGTACATGACTGAAGGTCCTTCTGGTCAGTTCCTGCTTATCCTGTCTTTGGAGCCGTCCCCTTCCCTCTTCTCTGCTCAATAGACAGAGTCTCTCCCTTCCCTACATTTCCCTAGCACTTTGCATCTGTCACAGCTGGTCGTAGTGTATGATAATTATTGCCTATGTGACTGTTGATTCTCCACGAATGGGTGAGGGGCACAGCACTAATTGTTGAGCACCTGCAATATGCCAGGTGTATGTACCATTTTATGTAATCTACACAGCAACCCTATGGCATAGGTATTGTTATCCTCTCTTTAACTGAGGAAACTGAGGTTGGAGAAGTTACTTAACTTGCCGAAGATCATATAGTTAGTAAGGAACTGAGTCTGGCTTTGAATAAGGATTTTTTGGTTTCAAAGCCCTTGTGATTTCAATTGTTCATGCCATTTTCTTGTCTTGTTCACCTCTGTAACCTGAGATTTTAGTTTAGGCCCAACCTTTGGTATACAGTTGACCCTTGAACAATGTGGGGGATGGGAGCATCAACTCCCTAGTCAAAAACTCAAATATTTAACTTTTGATTCCCCCCAAATTTAACTACTAATAGCCTACTATTGACTGGAAGCCTTACCAATAACATAAACAGTCAATGAACACAGATTTTGTATATTATAGGTATATTGTATCCTTACAATAAAGTAAGCTAGAGAAAGATTAAGAAAATCATAAGGAAGGGAAAGTATATCCATAGTACTGTACTATATTTATTAATACTATAAATTTATGTCATCCATTTACAAGATGAATCATCCATCTGAAATCGTGGGCAACTGCAGCTGCACACCTCAATCTATGGTACATATCAAGCAATTCAACTTTTTATTGTAATGTCATGACTTTCTCTGCTTCTTGGGAACACTTCCAGCATCACTGGTGGCACTTCATATGGGTCCCCTGGTGTTATTCAGGGTTTATAGTATTGCACTAAACATGATGAAAAATACACAAGAACCATGACAGATCACTTTTTCCTGCAGTACGCAATTTACTGGAGAGATGAACTGCTCACAGTGGAGATGACTAGCGTCACATGGCATTTTAAGGGATACTCACAACATTTGAGCTCACTGCAATAACAACAGGAGGTGGCTACATAATTACTACAGCAGTACAGTTTGTACTATAGTTAATTTTATGCAGTTATGATTTAATACTGCATCTTTATGTGTGTTTACATTTCTCTCGACTGCAAATGATGCCATGTATGGTCTGCGTTTGTGTAAGTTTTGATAAATTTTAACCGTTTATAATAGATTTGTGTGTACTTTATGGTGGTAAATGATAAAATTGACTAGTATATATATATTTTATGCATTCATGACATACCTTTTTCTTAATTTTTTGATGTTTCTAAGCTATGCGGTTTGTCTGCATGTTTTTTTTAAATTATCTCAAATTTCCAAAAAAGTTTCCAATATATATATATTGAAAAAATTTGCGTAATAGTGGACCTGCACAGTTCAAACCCATGTTGTTCAAGGGTCAACTGCACATAAATTAGGATTATTGAATGACAGTTCAGTTCTGTTCCCTCAATCAGTAAAGAGTTACCGGGTGGAGCAAAGTGCTGGGGGAGCTACAAAGGAGAGTGTAATTGGATGGGGATCGAGCTAGCCTTTCCTTGACTTGCGATGAGCTTCTGGACACATCTGCTTTGAAATAGATACCTCATTAGTCTTGTTGGTATCTCAGCTCAGTGGGAGAGGCCGTGATAGTCTCTCAACAGGGCTAGCTGGCATGATAGACTTGTTTAAACCAAATTGGTTTCACATCTTTTTAACAACCCTGCTTTAAGGTCCTAGTGTTACAGGAGAGACAGAACTCAAAAACAACTGTCATACATGCGAAAAGGGTTATAACAGAGACAGTACAAGAGTCTAAGGACAGAATGGAGGGAGGCATTAATTCTGTATACAAGAATTAAGAAAGGATTCACAGAAAAGGTGGCATTTGAGCTGGGACTCAAAGGATAAGTAATTTCATTTCTTTTCCTGTTTGTTTTGTTTATTTTCTAAGCATAGGAAGTGAAGGGCATTCCTAGTGGAAATACGTAAAGGCAGGGAGGCACCACCAGGAAGCCCCAGATGGTTTCCTGTGATGGAACATTGGATGCTCGGGCAAATGGCAAGAGGGGAGACAGAAAAGCTTGGTTGGGCCAGGTAGTCAAAGGGCCTTGAATGCCATGCTAAAGATTTGGATTTATTCTGTAGGTATTCTAAGGAATTCCAACATCCACTGAGCTACAGCCTTAAAGAGTCACCTAACTTTCTGTCTCGTGGCCCCAAAGTCCTGACAATAAGCAGAGATAGAAACAGTAGAGTATGTTGGAAATTGGAAATCAGAGGGTCTGGATTCTAGTCGGCTGTGCTGTATGCTTATGTGACTCAGTCTTTCTGGGCTTCTGTTTTCTTCTAGGTATGGTGAAATTGTTAGACATGATTCCCCAGAGCTCTGTTATCCCACAAGTCTGAGGCTACCAGCTTCCCAGGGAACATCCTGCATAAGGTTCATCTCAGTTCCTGTGGCCAACAGACTCTCAGGGAGTTTGCCCACCATCCCACCTGCTGGTGTCATGGCTTGGTGAAATTCCTTCCATTTGAGTGTGGGTGGGGCCTATGACTAACTTCTTACCGGTAGAATACAGCAGAGGAGACGGGATGGATATCCCCATGTCCGTGTGACATGGGTACATTACATAAAAGTGTGGCACCTGTCTTGCTGATTCTCTCTATTCCTTCCTGCTGGTTTCAAAGAAGCAAGCTGCCATGTGGGGGGCTGGCTATATGGGGGGGCCCACACCGCAGGGAACTGCAGCATCTCTTGGAGCCAAGGGTGGTCTCTGACTGACAGCCAACAAGAAACGGAAGCTCTCAGACCTACACCTTAAGGAATTAAATTCTGCCAACAACCTGAGTGAGCGTGGAATCAGATGCTTCCCCAGCCAAGCCTTGGATAAGATTTTGGCCCTGCAAAACGCCTTGACTGCAGTCTTGGGAGACCCTAGGAAGCGGACTCAGCTAAGCTGGGAACCTGTGAGATAATAAACATGTGTTGTTTTAAGCCTCTGAGTTTGTGGTGATTTACTACGCAGCAGTAGATACCACTCCCCACCCTAACACCTGGAGCTCCTGACCCGATCCCTGCTCTGGTTACCACTGCATGCTGCCTGTCTGTGAACAATTCCATACCAGCTTCTGTGTGTGTCTACATGTGGGTGGCTTTATCTGTCTATATTTACACATAGATCATGCATACCTGTAATAGTCCATCTTGTGTTTCAACTTGACTAGGCTAAGGGATGCCCTGTTAGCTGATTAAACCTTATTTCTAGGTGTGTCTCTAAGGGTATTTCTAGAAGCATTTAGCATTTGAATTGGTAGACTGGGTGAAACATATGTCCCTCAACATCATCCAATCTGTTGAGGGCCTAAAGGGAAGAAAAAGGCAGTGGAAAGTTGATTTTGCTGTCTGCCTGACTGCTTGAGCTGGGACATTGATCTCCTGCCTTTGGCAATCCTGGTTTTCAGGTCTTTAGACCTTGACTGAAATCTACATCATCAGCTCTCTGACTGTCAGGCCTTTGAACTACACTTCAGGCTCTCCTGGGTCTCCAACTAGCAGAAAGCAGATTGTAGAACTTTCAGCCTCCACAATCATGTGAGCCAATATCTTACAATAAATACCTGTCCATCTATATATCTGTCCATCTAATCTACACCCTATTGGTTCTGTTCCCTGGAGAACCCTGACTAATACAATTCATATTCAATCACAGACCTTTAGTAACTACTTAATATTAATATGTGCCAGGCACACACAGAGATGGGTGAGCTCAGGGTCTCCCTGAGGTGCTCACAGCCTGGGGAGGGAGAGAGTCCCGTGATGCTAGAGTGGAGGAGGCCCCGCCTGCAAGGGCGAGACAGCCAAGGAAGTGAGTGTGTATCTAGCACTGTATACACGAGTTTGCTCTCCCTGCATCATCTCATTTGATTCTAAGGTGGATGCTAGTTTTACAAAAGAGACAACTGAGCCCCAGAAAGGTTAAGGGACTTGCCTTAGATGCACTTAGTGTAGATCAGGTCTAGGACTCTAATCCAGTTCTTCTGCCTTCAACTTGTTTGGATAGTTAAGAATTGACTATACATTGCCTGTGTGTTAATAGATTCTACTGGAACTTTTAGCATGCAAACTCACCTAGAGCTCTCTGGGAGGTGACGTGGGTCTGATTCCAATGTCTACACACCAATGAGCTCTCGGCCATCACCGCAGAAGACAGAGGAGACCTAGGCCTGTCTTCATCCACCCTCAGATAGCACATTCAAGAAACAGAGGCTGTGGCCGGGCACGGTGGCTCACGCCTGTAATCCTAGCACTCTGGGAGGCCGAGGCGGGTGGATCGCTCGAGGTCAGGAGTTCGAGACCAGCCTGAGCAAGAGTGAGACCCCCGTCTCTACTAAAAATAGAAAGAAATTATATGGACAACTAAAATATATATATACAAAAAATTAGCCGGGCATGGTGGCGCATGCCTGTAGTCCCAGCTATTCGGGAGGCTGAGGCAGTAGGATCGCTTAAGTCCAGGAGTCTGAGGTTGCTGTGAGCTAGACTGACGCCACGGCACTCACTCTAGCCCGGGCAACAGAGTGAGACTCTGTCTCAAAAAAAAAAAAGAAAAAAAAGAAACAGAGGCTGTGCCAGGTGCAGTGGCTCACACCTGTAATCTCAGCATTTTGGGAGGTCGAGGTGGGACAAACACTTGAGGCCAGGAGTTCAAGACCAGCCTGGGCAACATAATGAGACCCTCTCTCTCTACACACACATGCTGAATCACATTTTCTTTGAGGGTCTAAGCTCAGTCCTCTGTGACTGAGATGTCATTTGATATGACAATGGCAACATAGAGGCAGTGATACTCAAACTCAGGAACCAAAAGAATCATCTTAAAAGACCAGCTAAAATGCAGATTCTAGGGTCCTACCTCCAGAGGTTCTGATCCAGTGGGGCCCAAGAAACATTTTAAACAAGACCTTCAGGATATTCTGACACAAGTAAATCACAGGCCACTTAGACATTAATGATAAAATCACAGCCAGGCCAGGCTGAAATCCAACCTGCCTATGTTCCCAAGCATCCCCGCTAGCGTTTTTGTTTGTTTGTTTGTTTGTTTGTTTTTTGAGACAGAGTCTTGCTTTGTTGCCCTGGCTAGAGTGAGTGCCGTGGCGTCAGCCTAGCTCACAGCAACCTCAAACTCCTGGGCTTAAGCGATCCTACTGCCTCAGCCTCCTGAGTAGCTGGGACTACAGGCATGTGCCACCATGCCTGGCTAATTTTTTTCTATATATATTTTAGCTGTCCATATAATTTCTTTCTATTTTTAGTAGAGACGGGGTCTCGCTCTTGCTCAGGCTGGTCTCGAACTCCTGACCTTGAGCGATCCACCCGCCTCGGCCTCCAGAGTGCTAGGATTACAGGCGTGAGGCACCGCGTCCGGCCCCCCGCTAGCGTTTATAATTCCTTTTCCTGCGGGAAGGAAGGAGCCAGTGGTGCACTGGTAAATGTTTAATAACTGGGTCTCTGGGGGAAGACCCAAATAAAAAAATAAAACCAAACAATAGTCCCTCATTTGTAGCACTTACCAATATCTATGGTGTAAATACTCACACTGCGGCTGACGGCAAGCTACCAGTGGGGCATCAGTTAACACTGAGCTGGGAAGAGATACACACCATTGGCCCTCCGGAGTCAGAAAGCGCCAGCTCCAGCAATCACTGCAGGAAGCCCAGGTGGGAGAGTGGACTTCCCTCCCTGGGGTAGTTTCCCCACTTATAAAACGAGAATTCATGAAGGGCTTCCGATCTTTGATGGATTATGCTTTACTCAAGACTAATTTTTAGGTCTCATCCCAGGGTCTGTGGGGCTAGAGGAGGCTGCCTTGAGGTGGTCGAGGTATCAGGGCACTCGGGGACAAGGAGACAGAGTGGGCCCAGCTCTGCGTCCACCTCCTTCCTTGGGTAGAGTGGAAAAGCTCCCCGCTGGGTGCACAGAGCAGGGGCTCTGGAGTCAGTCCTGCTTCAAACCTTGGTCCAAATGCTTACCAAGCATCCGGGAGCCCATGTTCCTCTCTGTAAACTGGGGACATAACTCTGTACCTACCCCATAAAGTCGCTGTGAAAATTAAATGGGATAAAGTCTGGCACGTGGTCAGATTTCTGTAAATATTAGTATTAATCTTTTTCCTTGTCACCATTTCTTACCCTGCCAATGATAGTGATTTCCCAAATTCTACCAGAGCCTAGTTAGACCAAGGGCCAAGTTCATTCATAGCAGAGTAGTAAGTCACCCCCACTGTGTAATTGAAGGGGAAGAGCCTTCAGATAAAACATTGTGTGTGTGTATATACATACATTATATATATAATATATATCACATGATATATATTATATATATAATTGTATGTTCTGTGTGCATGCATATTTCTCCAGTAATCTATCATGTAGTCTGAACTTCCACCATTTAAATCTTTGTCAATGCCCCATAGCAAAAGACCACCAGGGATGCACCTGCAGTCAAACGAAGTTGGGATTATTACACACTGCACAAAACATATGACGCACCTTGGGAAACCACGGGGCAGCTCATAAAGAGGGTATTAGGAGAGGTTTGCTCTGGGCTAGGTGCTGCCAGAGAGCAGGGACAATTCAGTGATTAGACTGTTTTTATTTAAGAGAGGGGAGAATGGAGCAGGGCTAAAGCTGTAATTGGTAAAGAAATCACCCCAATCGTGTTGCCCAGGAGAGGGGGCTGTTTGGTCATTTTAATGATTTTGCACAGTGTTCAGATTTTTGTCTGTATTCAGACGTGGTGTGGAGGTGTCTTTTTTTTGTCTCACTGTATCGTGATTACAGTGGCCTTGTCTGGTGTTGGTGTTCTGTGAACTTGCTTACGTTCGGCAAGAGACCCCGTGGCCTCGCTGTGAGCGCCAGGCCAGCAGACCGCTGATGGGGCTGCTGGTTTCTTTCTCATCTTATTCATTCGCAAAACACTTGCTGACGGCTTCTAGGCACAGTCACGCATATTATCTCATTTAACCCTCCCTGAGCTCTGTGAGGGATCTTTATCTCCATTTCATAGATGGGGAAACTGACTCTGAGAGATGAGTGACTTTCCAAATTGACCCAGCTGGGAAAAAATAAGGAAGTCTCTAGGGACTTGAATCTAGAACCATCCAGCTCCAAGTCCAGGGTTCACTCTGTTAAGTTACTCTACAAGAAAGGGAGTCCCTAAAGAGGCCAAGGAACACCCTCCGCCCTCTTTTGCTCTCTGGAAGAGATGCTATTCCTGGTGGGACGAGCAGGCCCTGCCCAAGGCCTTGCCCACTGAGAGTGAGTGTGGGACCCACCGGCTGGCACACTAGTTAGACATGTGACTGGCTTTCCGCTGGCGCAGTGGTTTGGCAGGGATGAGAAGGGGGTCACCTGGGCTCTAAGTCCCAGACCTGGAGTAACTCCCCATGTGACCGGGAACAAGTCATTTCCAACTTTGGGCCTCAGTTTCTTCTAATGATCTAAGAGCTCCTGAAGTTATCGTGAATAAATATTTTTTGAATGAATGAGTGAAATGCATGAATGAAAGGGAGTCTAACCAGAAATGGATTTTCCATAGTTGCTATTTTGCTATAGTTTTCCGTCTTTCTCCTCTTTCTGGGGTGTTGCTTCTGTGCTTTTCCTCTCCTCCCCTTGGCTCCTACCTGAGCTGCTCTCTAAGCCCTCCCTCCACTGTGTCTAGGGGCCTGGACCCTCCTGGCCCAGTGGCCCAGGAGCAGCTGCTGACACAGCTGCATCTCTGGCAGCTCTGGGTCCAGCAACCAGCTGCTTCTGCCACAGTCCGATGGCCACCTCCACCCACGTGCCCAAAAACCTGCTCCAGAGGCTTCATTTCAGCTACCTAATTCCTGAGCCAGGAGCCCCTCAGTCATGCCCTTACAGAGACTGGGCTTGCCTTATAAATGACCCAGTCCAATCCTCTCAGGCCCAGAGAGGGCACACACCCATAGTCACACAGCAACTTAGCATGGGTCACAGACAGAACCCTGACTGGCATCCTGATTGCTGGTTACACCTCACTTATCTTCTGAGAAAGGTCTGTTTTTATTTGGAGCCTATAAATTGTAGTACATTCAGGACATTGATCCCAGACATGTTTGTTGACCAGTCTCCTTGCTGGGTTCTGGAGGCAGGAAGAATAAAACACTGTCTGCGCCTTTAGGGAATTCTAGTCAAATGAGAGAGATAAATAAATAGATAGTTACATCGTAATTACTCTCTTAGCAAAGTAGACAAAATGCTACAGGAGGACAGGAAAGGAACAAGGAACTGCCAGGAATGGGGAGAAGGTTGTGATATTTGAGTTGGGTCTTGAAGTATGGGTAGGAGTTTACCAAGCAGAGAGGGGCTGGATGTGGGTAAGAAGGGTACTGCAGTCAGGCATAACTACATAGCTGTAGAAAGGTACGGAGCCATTGTAGAGCTCGGCAGAGTCTCCATGTGCAGCACTGATGCAGGGAAAGAGGACTGTTGTGGGATAAGAAGGACCTAGGTTTGGGTTTCAGTTCTGTCACAGAGTCACTGAAAGCCTTCAAGCAAATCGCTTAGTCTCACTGTCTCACTTGCCTCCTCATCTCTCCAGGAGGATGCCTATGAGGCCTTAGAGCTCTGGAGCTCTATCCCATACAGTAGCCCCAGGGGGCTGTTTAAATATAAATTCATTAAAAGTAAATACATTTAAAATTCAGTTCCTCAGTTGCACTTGCCACATTTCAAGTGCTCAAAAGCTACTAGTGACTAGTGGCCACCATACTGGACAGCACAGATACTGAACACTTCCATCGTTCCAGAAAGTTCTGTTGGACAGTGCTGCTCTAGAGGCTGCAACTCTGAGAGGGGAAGGGGTCTGTCCTGTCACACAGCAAGGTCTCCAGCCTGCCCCCCTGCCTGTTTAGGAGGACAGCCCAGAGGACAAGATGGAGAGGACGCACTATTCCACTGCCCAGCCTCAATTCCTGTCTACAGTGACCCAAATGAGAGGGCAAGGGTTCCTTGTCCCTTTGTCAATGCACACTATTCTCTGATTTAGCCACGGGAAACCCCACCACAGCACCTGGCCCATAATAGGAGCCTTTGTAAGTATTCAACTAGTCCAATCCCATTTTACAAATGAGGAAACAGAGTGGCCTGGTTTAGGACCCAGGTCACAGAGATTTCCAAGCTATCTCTTTATGATGGAATTTAGAATACAATAATGGTCTTTGGGCCTTATTTGTCTCAAGAATTTCAGGTTTTATCCAGATGATCCTATGAGGAACCTGTGCATCAGACATATGACCTCTAGTATCGCCTTGTCTGTGACTACATGTATGACTGTGTCCTGGATTTTGGAGAAATTAACCAATGGCCAACAAAGTTTGTAATGCACAGACTTTCATGTGATCTGGCTCAATGGTTTAACAGGAAGAATTAGGTAACAGGTAGAATCAATATTTGAAAAAAATGAACACAAATGTATTACCTACTGTATACCAAGCAGAGTTTTAAGAGGCTCTAATAGATAACAACCATATGAGGCAGGGAGGTGAGTACTCTCATTATCCTCATTTTACAGACAAGGAAATGGAGGCTGAGATGAGTAACTTGCCCAAGAGCTCAGGGCTACTAAGTGGGGAAGCTGGGACTCACCCAGGCAGCGGCCTCACAGCCCACGATCTTAACCCCTGTCCAGAACCCTCTCCTCAACTTTGCAACTGAGGAACATCTGGACCTCAGGGAGCCTTTGAGACCATCTAGTCCAGTCCCTTTCTTTTACTCACGTGGTGACCGAGGGCCACAGAGGAGTGTTAATCCACCCAAGGTTACTCAGCAAGTTTTTTAAGACAGACCTTGAACCTGAGTGTGGGTCTCCTGACTCCTGTTCAGTGTTCTCTTTGCCTCATGACTTCAATGGAGTCTAAGAAATCAAATGACGCCCTGAGCATCTTCTGGGTACCCAGCTTGTGCTGGATGTCTTTATGGAAAAAACCTTCGGCTTGCAAAGAGAGGCCCTGGAATCCAGCCTTACCTCGGCTGCTTACTCCATGACCTTAAGGGATTCGCCTTCTATGTCTTGGCCTCAGTCTCCCCAGGTAAGGAATAAGGATATAATTGCCTTAAGGATTAAGTCAGAATGTCTGGCACAAAATAGTTGCTCAAGAAAAAGGAGTGGGTGCTGAAGACACGGGTCCTGCCCTCTACAATGTGGACGTGGAGGTAAGATTGACATGCAGGAGAGGGGTGGGGGGAAGCAGAGAGCAAGCTTTGTTGGGAGCTCAGACAATGAATAATAGGACAGTCAATGTGCTGTTGGCTCCATCTGGCCAAGGGGTCTTTAACCTTGAGCTAATTTAGGATCGAGAAATCACCCAGGGAAAGGCTGGCCTGCAGGAACCCAGGTGTGACACTAGGTGGCGCTGGTGGCACACCTGGGAACTAGGAGAGCCCAGACACCAGCCTGAGGAATCCTGTGACCTGCCGCAGTGTCACTCTTGCTGCTTCTAAGACGTGAGCCCACAGAGGGAGGGACCCTGTGGGACTGAGGGTCAGGGCGCTGTGCTCCAGGAAAAAAGGATAACAGGAATTTCACACTCCTTACCTCATTTATTCTTCACAGCCACACTTTTAGGTACTATCAGAGTCTTACACACAAGGCACTGTGACTCAGACAGGTTAATTTCCCCAAGGGACACTACTGACTAGTGGATCCAGACCTACTGATTCCAAATCCCCTCCTCCTTCCAGGAAAACATGCTCCTCCCAGCCACTGGACTCAGTCTATCCACAGAGGCGAGACACGGTGTAAGGGAGGTAATAATACCCGATAGAACACGGGATTAAGACTGCCCCCTCCCCTGTGGCCTCCCTAGACCAGTCCCCCATCCCTCGTCCACCTGGTCTGCGGCAATAATCTCTTAATCCACTTCCCCGCTTCCATCCTTGCACCCCCAGGGGCTGCTCTCTACAGACAGCGATGCTGCTAGAAGGAAACCAGATCGCATTACTCCTCAGTTCAAACCCTCCCGTGGGTTCCTATTCCAGTTAGAACGTCGGAATCCCTCACCACACCTCCAAGCACTGGTGTGCCGGTCCTTGCGTAACCACCAGTTCTCAGAGGTAGGAAGCCCCGATCTGTAGCGTTTGCCAATCGTGGCGCGCGTTCTCCCTCCATGGCAGATTTCAAGCTTCGGGTGTGACATCACCGGGCTGAGAGGTGGGCAGAGATACAGATGATCAGGCTCGAGGGAGCCAGTCTGAGCTGGCGCCAAGGCATTGCCGCACCGAGGCCCGACGCATGGGATCGTGCGCGGACGACTTCTCCATGCAAATTGCTCACCCCTCCGCCTGCTCACCCGGCCGGATCACAGCCCTTTTCGCTGTTCCTTGAACATAACAAGCACACGTCCACCTCAGGGCCTTGGCACTTGCTGTTCTCTCTGTTTGGGAAGCTCTTCCCCAGAGATGTGTATACCCTGCTGCATCCCCTGGATTCCAGTCCCTGCTCAAATGTTACAGAGAGGCCCCCGCATCCCCCGAGCAACTCACCTAAGATATCCGTCCCCACCCTCCGTCACTTTTATATCTCACTCTGCTTTCTTTTCTCTAAGGCCTCAATCCCTATCTGATAATAAGTGATAGATTTATTTAAATTTATTTGTCTAGGTCATCACTGTATTGGCACCCCTAGAACAGACCTGGCCCGACGAAAGCACTAAGTAAATATTTGCTGGCTTAATAAATGAAAAATTGCCTTTCTTCTACATGTAGTACCCTTTGGCTGCAGTAGCTTTTATGTTTTCTTGATATGCTGTGGTTTCACTACACTGTGTCTAGGTGTGGATTTACTTTTATTTGTTCTGTTCAGCACTGAGTATGCATTTTGAATCTGAGCCATCATGTCTGTCTTTAACTCTGGAAAATTCTCAGTTCTTATTCCTGTAATCTTGCTTCCTCTTCATTCCCCCTGTCCTCCTGGAACTCCTACATCACAGTCTGCCAGTCTATATCCATGTCTCTTAACTGCTGGGCATTCTGTGGAGTGCCATTTGTCCCCTCGTATCTATTACTTTTTCCCTTCGTAATAGAATGTCTGATGTTTAGGTAGCCACGTGGCTGCTTGGGTAAAGACAACGCTTCTAAGTCTTCCATTTTGCTACATGTGGGCATATAACGGAGCTCTGGACAATGAGCTTAAGCGTGAGTCTTGTGAAACTTTATTGTAATGTCTTTAAAGCAAGAAAGTGTGGCATTCTTTGACCTGTCTTTTTTCCTGCTATCTGAAAAATACATGAGAGGGCTGGAGTTGGGGCAGGCATCTTGGACCATAGGGTAGAAGCCAGAGAAAAGGAGCCTGGATTTTGATGACTTTGTGAGATCTTCCTCTTACCCCCAACCTTGCTAACGGTGGGCCACTCCATGAGAGAGAACTGAGCTTGTATTTTGTTTAAGCCATGATTATATTCCTATCTATCTTAGTTTAGGCTTCCCCAAAACAGACCTTGAGACAAGGATTTGGATGCAAGTAGTTTCTCTGGGACTTGATTCCAGGAAGCATAGTGAAAAAGTGGGGAGGAAAGGCAAGGAAGGGGGAAAAGCCAGCAAAGGATTTGATCTTGAGTAGGTTGCTGGTAGGAGCAAACAGAGGCTCAGCCTTGCTGTGGGGTCCATGGGAGATGCATGAAACAGGCAGTGGAGTTGTCCTATCAAGGGGAAAGGAAGCTGGAGCATTCACCGTGAACTAATGACCCCTACTGGTTGAGGGTCCCTCAGTAGTCTGTCTGTCCCGGTGCGAACTGACCACACTTCTGTGGCCAGAAATGCCCTTAGGCATTGATGCAGGAAGCTGTCATCCTGTACAGAACTGTTTTCAGGTGACTGCAGGGGTCAGCCAAGGGAATGTGGGCTGGCCACCGACAGTGTCTGCAACCTGTCGGTTGCATGAGGACCTCCTCTAACTCCTACATTGCTTGTTCCCATGATTTATCTCTTGTTGCAAACTAGGTGACATCCCCAGTTCTCTCTTCCAAATAATGGGTCCTCTCTCCTTCCATGTCCAATCTAGATTTATTCTGTCTCCTCGGTTTATTTCAATAACTGTATCTCCCATTCCCAGTGTTTCTAAATGGCTTTGCTTAGTTTCTGCCTGGTTTTAATTTATAATTTATTATTCTTTTTTTTAATGGATGGATGTCATTCCTGACCACTTGAAAAGCCTTACACGCATTTGTTTTGAAGTTGCTTTCAGATAATTCTACTATTTTACTTTTGTCTGTAATGGATTCATTTTCCCAATTATTGATTTTGTTGGCTGTCGACATCGGCATTCATTTTCCTCATGTGTTTTGGAATTTTAGTTTTAGGCTTCTCTTAAGTGGGATTAATTTTTCTGTTCATACCCACCCTGCTTAGTGGTTTGGTGGTTTCTCCCCACACTCCTGGGACCCTGTCCAGAGCCAGGTTTTATGCTGATGACTCAAGGGCTCATCCTGTGATGACAGTGGGGATCTCACATGTCCCGTCGCTGAACCGCCAGGAGTCTTGGCCCCGGGCTCACAAGGGGCTCATTTAGCCCCCTATGCCCGGAGGAGTCAAACTCCTGGCTGCTCTCTCTGCTCCTGGAGCCAGAGCCCTGGCTGCAATGTCATGTCAGCCTTGTGTTTCTGTTGAATTTCTGATCCATAAAGATGTTTGTCCTGATTTTGAGCATGGCTATTCCTGTTTTGAATTTATCTTTTAATATTGTTGCTGTGAGTTTAGTGCATGAGGGATGGAAAACATGAGTTTGCAGCACCATCTTGACCAGAAGTTTCTGGAGACTTTGAACTTCCCCAGGGGAATCGCTCTCCGATGTGGATAGGATTGTTTCCAGCAGCCAGGCTTGTGGGTACAGGAAAGAAAGGAATCTGCCCTTCTGGATGCTTCTGTTTTATTCCCCAAGGAGCTACAGGCCCAGGAGGACCCACGGAGCCCCCTGTATAAAGCGAATTTGGCCCTCCTGGCCTCCCGGCCCTCTGATTCGTTGCGCCCTGACTGTCCCAAGTCATTCCATCCCAGGGCCTCCTGCCAGCTCTCCACCTCAGAGGTCCTCACTGACGTGGGCTTTAGGTGTCCACGGCCATATCTGCATTTCAACAAGGGACTCGTAAAGCTGTTTTCATCTTTAAAATGTGCAGCCATGGAATTCAAATGACGGAGTGACAGGCTGTGCGTGGGGTTGATCGTCTGGGTCAGAGACATCACACCTGGCTGGCGAGGAGAGCTTTCTGACGACAGGAGCTGTCCAACAAGGAGTGGGCTGCTGTCACCGAGGAACTCAAGCGGCTGACGGCTGACCTTCCGCTGGGCACTGGGCAGGGCCCTGGATGGAGGAAGTCGTACAGCAGGAGGAAGAAGCAGAGGAAGCGTTTTGTACACCGAAAAGTGTCACTGAAATGCTAAATGTCCTAAGAGGCTACATCGCTACTGTGACAGCCAGCCTCACGCTCCACACTGCTGTGTTTCCCAAAGCATAGCCCGCGCTGCCACTTGCCGGCCCTGAGAACGTGAAGCACATCATTCCCTTTGTCTGGGTCTCATCTGTGAACGGACCACTCAAAACTAGTGGCTCTCAGAGTCTCCGCAGGGTCTCAGGCCAGGCAGGCCCCCTCCCTGCTCCCGAGAACCCAGCCTCTTCAGCCGCCCCACTCAGGTCCACCCACCTGTTCCAAACAGGTGACCCCACCTGCCAGCATCTCTGCACTTCCAGACCTGAGTTATCTCTGGTGTTTTGCGGTACCAAAGCAGAAAGATTTATCTTCATCTTTTGTCATTTAAAAATACTAATGGAATTACTGTTTTGGTCTCTTTCTGTTTTAAAGCCATGCCATTTTTCTACCACATTTGTAATGGCCTTAAAAATTACTCGTAAAGATTAATAAGTCTAGAAAGGCCTTCTAGGGGAAAATGGGTATTTTTTCTCCAACTGCGATGGAGCTTAAAAACTTTTATAGTATGCTTGGTAGCACACATGGGATTCTGCTAATGGCCCTTTCAGCCCCAGCCTCACTTCCTGGCCCCAGCAGGTGAAGGCAGGGTCCTCCCAGGCCAGTGACTTGTCATGGCTGGTGGCTGCCTTAAGGAAGGAAGGGACTTCATATCAATTGTGTGTTTCACGAGTGCTGTCTCCTTTAATCTGTATGGCAACCCATTCTCCAGATGAGGAATCTGGGTCAGGAGAGGTGAAGTGACCTGCCCAAGGTCACACAGCCAAGAAGAGGCAGAGTACATTTCTCTCTCAGCTACACTCTCTCCAAACCCTCCAGTTGGTTTTTGTTCAGCCTCTACTCATCCTCAGGGTGGATTTTAGTTCAGGTAAAAATTTCCATGTGGGTTACAACCCTTAGGTGGTAATATTCTGTCATGAGTATTTTAGAAGCTTTCATCTGTATTGCACTTAACATTTTAGTGTAACTTTTCTTTTCTTTTTCTGTTTGTTTTTTTTGTTTTGGACACAGGGTCTTACTCTGTTGCCCAGGCTAGAGTGCAGCCGCATCATTGTAGTACCTGATCTATTTTTTGGTAACTTTTTAGTTTAAAATAATTATAGATTCATAGGAAGTTGTAACAATAGTGGACAGAGAGGTCCCATGAGCCTTCGCTCAGTTTCCCCCAGTGGTACCATATCTAAATCAGGAAACTGACATTGGCACAATGTGAGTGTGTAGTTCTGTGTCATTTTATCACATGGGTGGATTCATGTAACCTCCCGGCGGACACAATGCAGAACTGTCCCATCACCACAAAGACCCCACCCAGGCTGCCCCTTACAGGCATGGCCACGCCTTCCCCTACCATCTCTAACCCCGGCACTCTCTGATCTGCCCCCTATTTCTACAATTCTGTCATTTCTAGAGTGTCGTAGAAATGGAATCCTACTCTAGGTAACTTTTGGAGACTGACTTTTTCACTCCACATGAAGCTCTTAAGATTCACTCACTCAAGTTGTCACATGTATCAGTAGTTTGTTTCTTTTTATTGTTAAGTAGTATTCCACAGGGGATCAGTTTTTTAAAAACTTGGAAACAGAAAAATTTAGAAAAAAGCCTCCAAGGCCCCAGATTGGAGGGGAGAGGATTCCTGGTTTCCATCTTCCCAGGGCCAGGAGTGGCCTAGGCCCTGGGACTTGCTGGGCTGGCCCTCCGCAGGCCCGGGTGCAGAGACGGAGGACGCAGGGAGAAGACAAAGGCATTTGCCCCAAACCCCACCACTCCCACCCAACCCGCTCCTCAGTGGGGCTCCATCTGGCTGCTGCTGACTCTCTGTTTGCATCTGTCTCTTTCCTTTTTTCCTCTCTCTTTCTCCTCACCCCGTGTGTCTCCATCTGTCTCTCTGAGTCAGTCTCTCTCTTTTTCTCAAACCACAAAACATGGCTAAATGCAATTTCCATTGAGTGCAAAATCTTGTGTCTGTGCTTCATTATTCTGTCTGGATTGGTACATGTTTTCAATTGCATAATTCCCCTCCTTCCTCATTTTCTCCCCAAGACTTTCTCCCACATAATATGAACATTTGGGGGCCAGCTTTCGACAGCTCTGCTTTTGAATGCTGTGAAAAGTAGAGCGAGTGCCTTTTTCAGTCCTGCACCACCAGGGAAGCTTGGTTGGCAAATTCCCCAGGGTTCCTGCCGAGCTTTGTCCCTTAGCCCAGACCAGGGGAGGGGGCACTTCATCAGCACCTCTTCACCAGCACTCCCAAAGCCAGGGCTTTGCTGCAGCACCTGCCTTGGAAGAGTTCAAGAGCATTCTTAGGGCCGGCTCAAGATATTCCACCCCATGGGTGACCACGGCATCAGGTCCAAACTCGCTTCTCCAGCTGTTCACACACTTAAACTTCTGGCCTGACCCTATTCATTTGTTATTCCTTCATTCATATACGACTGGGCAGTATAACTTCTTGCCCTAACAGCCATTGCAATTTTGAAATAGGGTTAGCAGAAAATCATCTAAAGATCCAACAAGTAGAGAATGGTTAAATATATCATGAGGTGTTCTATAGGATCAGACATGACAAAGTCATTAAAAACCATGGTTTGGGGAGTTTTCAGAATGGGAAAATACTCGAGATATACAGTACTGTTAGAACCCCAATCATGCAAAAATACATAGGCATGGAAAAATGACTTAGGCACAAAAGGCACTAAAGTGTTAACAATTCTTATTTCTGGATTGTGGGATTATGGATGACTTTTAAAATTTTTCTTAATGTTTGCAATAAGCAAGTTTTATCTCTATAATCAGAAACAAACATGCATTATTAAAACTAAATGAGTTCTGCTGGATGAAACGTCTTGTCTACAGTTCTCCACACAAATAGAGTTACAGGGACCCAGCGCCTCCTGTCCCCCTGGAACTCCACAAGAAGGCAGACCACTGTCCAGGCTCTTGTCCTTGAGCTCAGGCCTCCACCACTGTGCCAGGGGGTGGGGGTGGGGCAGAAAACCATCTCAGCATTGCAACTGAGTGGTTGCCCTGTCCCTCCCCAAGAGTTTTCAAATGGAGTTTGCAGAATGGACAGGTCCTGCTTAACGTCCCCACAACTCTGCATTGCATTTCTGAAGCCAGGGACTGCCACATGCCCTGATGCAGTGTCCTTGGTCCTCCTCATAAGCCTTGAAGTAGATCAGAGGATCCCTGTGCCCCCTGCATGCCCAGCACACACCTGGCACACGGAGCTAGCACAGATACTGGCCCTCCAGACCGCAGGTGTGGAACCCAGGGCTCCCTGGTTCCAGCCCAATGTGCTAGAAAGAGCACAAGCTCTAGAAACTTCAGCTCTGTCATCAACTCCTGCCTGAGAGAAGAGGCTCAACAATCCCATTCACCATGTGGAAAGTTACATATAGTGTAGGTGACGCCTTTTATTGACAAAGGGACGTTTGAGCCAGTTCCGAGTGCAAGCGATGGTTTGTACTTTGGCTGCCTCAGTCATGGTTTAGGGACAGGCCCTGGAGCCTGTGTGCTTTCGTTTGAATTACAGCTCTACCACCTCGGGCAAGTTCTTCCCTTCTCTGTGCCTCAGTTTCCACACCTGAAAAATGAGCGTAATAATATTACCTACTTCATAGGATCGTTGTGAGGATTAAGCAAGTTGATTCACATAAAGTCTTGAGGACGGTGCCTGACTTGGAGTAGCCCACAGTGGGTGTTAGCTATTATTCTTATCATTCTGAGGTGCATTCATGGGAATGAGAAGACAGGATATTTGACACTAGGGTTCTCCCAGAAAAACCCAGAAGTCAGTCTCTGTGATAAATGCCAAATGAAGATCACCAATTACAAGACTTGCCTCAAATCCCTTCCAAAGTCAGGCGAGCTGTAAAGAAATGCAGGCCACGGCGTGGGGGGCCTGCAGAGGGGAGAGAGCTCTGGGGTTGCTCAGAAGGGGGGACCCTGTGCTTGGCCTTGAAGAAGGGCAGGAGGTGAATAAAGGAGCTTGGCCAGAAAGGACAGGAGCAGCCCCGGGAGCAGAGCGGGGTGCAGCAGGCTTCCTCAGAAATTGTGGGATACCAGCTGGAGCAGGGGGTCCACGGGCGGGGCTGGGACAAGGGCTGTTTTTGAATCCACGTCTGTGATTCCTGCCCTTTTCTGTCCGCTGTCATCTCACACCCACCCTGCAGGGTAGGCTCACCTACAAATGAGGAAAGGAAGACTCGGGTTGGGAGACAGCTTGCTGCAGACTCCGCGCCCGAGAGGGATGGGGCTGAGGCTTAAATCCAGGGCCACGAAGCCTCTGCTCCAGGGGTGGGGACGGGGAGGGCTGAAGCCTCAGAGGGGCACCTGGCTGCAGGGAGAGGGAGAGCTTGAGGGAAACTCTGCCCCAGGTGTGGGAGAGACCCAGCACCGCTGGGCAGCCACGTGGGGAAAGAGCAGAAAGTAGGTCAGTCACGCAGGAGACGGAGCGTGAAATTAATGAGCGCACAGGAGCTGGAGTAGTCACCTTCCAGAAAGGCAGAGGGGGAGGAACACAGTCCCTTTGGGAGAAGTGGTGGGGGCTGGGGAGGGGCTGGAGCAGGTGGGGGGAGCAGGGTTGTGTTATTCGTGTTTTCTCTCCTGTCCCCGGTGCTGGGGTAACATCGGTGGGGCAGGATGGGGAGCTGATGGGAGGGCATAAGGGGCACAGACTGGCAGGAGGGGCCCCCAGATGGAAGTTCCATGAGGGCAGGGATCTTGTTTGTTTTCTTAATGCTGACTGTTCTTGCCGCTTAGGTCGTGCCTGGCAGGGAATGGGCATATTTGAATGAATTACATGACTAGAGACAGTTCTGCTACGGGTATCATTGTGTGACCGGGGGGAGTGAGGCCTACGTTCCTTGTTTGCATCGAGGGACATCAGCTGAATCCAGTAGCATTTGCTGAGCGCCTGCCACGCGCTGGCCTGAGCTGGGTGTTGGGGACACAGGGATGCATAAGGTAGAGCCCCTCCCCTTACAAAGCTCGCCTTCGAATGGAAAGAGGTTTGCAAATGACAATATTATGTGCTAAGCACAGAAGTGGACAGCTAGTGGGGACGGTTCTGTTGGGGTGTGCTCAGGGTAACACTGCTTTGAGGAAGTGACTAAACAGGAGGTTTGAAGGTTGAGGATAGGGCTACCTTATGATTTTCCTGGGTTCTAGGTCTTTTTGCTTTTGCCTTTATGGGACATTTCCTATACACACACACACACACACACACACACATACCCCTAAAAAGGATTTTTACAACCTCATTGGTATAAAAACAAATATTTTACTATTATATATTAAAACATTTTCTTTGACCTAAAATTTCTTTTTTTTTCTTCTGATTTTAAAAGAAATTAAAATATTTTCATGGGCCCCTAGAGGTGTTGTTGGCCCAAGGCACTAGCCCACCCTGCCTAATGGATAACTTGGTCCAGGTTGAGAAGGAATTTGCTTGGCCAACAAGACGGGGAAAGGCATTCCCAGGTAGCGAGAACAGCATGTGCAAAGACACAGAGGTTTGAGGTGCCAGAAAGTTCTAGGAAGAGCAAAGTGGGACAGCAGGTATTTGAGGAGACTGGCAGGAGATGGAGTAGGAATGTCAGATGGAAGCAGCTGGCCTTGAATGCCCCGTATGTGCATCCTTGATTTAGCTAAGGGCTTTAGACCACACCGGAGGTTCTGGAATAGGGTCCAGAGGTTGCTGGCGAGAAGGGAAGATTCCTGGACCTCAAATCCAGAGACTCTGCCAGGAATGATGATGACAGGCACTTACTAAAGTTTCTCCCAGCTCTACGGATGCCCCCACACTGGCTAGGACACGGCTGGGGGTGGGGGGGTGGTGCGAGAAGTGGGAATCCTGGCTGGCTTCCTTTTTCTGTCCATAGTGCAAGCTGGAGCTCCTTTGGGTTGGAGGGGCCTTCTCCTAGAGCTGCTTCTCAGAAGAGCTTCTTTTGAGAACTGGATAGAGAGAGGCAGGGCGGTTTGGTGAAAGGCTGTGGGCTTTGGTAAGGGTAGGTCTCACCCAAGGTGCTACCTACGATGCCCCCTCTTTGTGAGCCTCAGCTCCTCTGCCGCCATAGCTTCTCCCCAAAGGGCTGGTAAGTGGCATTGTCCAAACGCTAGGACACAACACAGACGCAGTGGGGGCTCCATCAGAGGCAGCAGTGAAGGTGATTTGTTCCACCGGCGTTTACCAAAAGCCTGCCGGGTGCCAGACACTACAGTGAGCACCGGGATGTGCTGGCAAACATTGCAGACGCACCGCTGCTCTCAGGGCCTGCTTCTTTTACTCCGAACATCTACCTGGATCATCGCATCGGGGTGGCCTGTTGCTGGCTCGGGCCGGACCCTGCTCCTGGGGTACCTCGGCTGGCCATAGCTTGACAGGGGCCACAGGAAGCAGCGATTCTCCAAGAAGCTGTGCTCTCTAGCCAGGCCCTTGAAACGCAGGATTCTCCAACTGGGACCAGCTAACTTGTCACCATCAATGGTAAGGTTTTTTTTCAAGCTGTTCCAGCACTTTGTACATATTCACAAAAGCCCCACGGGGGCAGGGATTGTGCCCCTGGTTTACAGATGAGAAAGGAAAGTGGCGGGACCTCCAAGAGCACACAGACAGCGAGTGCGCGGACAGCTAAGACTCGATCTCGTGTTGGTCTGATTCCAAAGCCCAGAATGGCTCTGAGAACAGAGCTGGGGACTGTGAACCTAAGGGAGATGTGGTGCCACAGACAGTGCCACCTCCTGGGGACACCTTCTGACCTCCAACCCCAGGAGCCCTGCCAATAAGGAGTGCGAGGCCTGCAGGGTAAAGCCAGGGGGCTTAAATCATAGACTCGCAGGGTCAAGACAGACCGGGTTTTCTGACGTGGTCCACAGCCATCAGCAGAGACTTATGGGAGTCTTTACAGGTACCATGGAGGGCCCTGGGTGAGCAGAAAAGACTTTGACACTTCCCAGCCCTCCGGGGACTCATGGTCTAGAGTAAGATCCCTTTTACCTGGGCACTATTGACATTTTGGGCTGAATAATTCTTGGGGGGCGCTGTGCATTGTGGGATGTGTAGCAGCATCTCTCGCCTCTACCCACTAGATGCCAGTAACATCCCCCAATTGTGACAAAGATGTCTCCAGACGTTGCCAAGTGACCCCTGGAGGTCAGATTCCTCCTGGTTGAGGATCACTGGCTTAGGGAGAGGGGGAGGCAAACACCAACGCGGTGCTGAGTGCCCTGCTGGGAGAGGCGCAGGGGGAGGACTGGGCAAGAGAGAGGCTCTGGGAAACAGGGCCCGTTCCCGACGGACTGGGATTCAATCTCAGCATCCCTGTGCCTTGCTCCATGCCTGGGCCCCCCTGACAGAAGCAGCCGCTGCTCTGGGAAGCTAACACCGCTTTGAGCAGTCTGGCTTTCTCTGCCCCGGATTGGTCTCCTGGCCTTGCTATGACAAGAGCTGGTGCCCAGTAATCTCTCATGCATGTTAAGAAAGGCTCTGCTTGTCCCCTGGGATAGTCCTCTGAAAGGTAACTGGGTGGCCACTTAAGTACTATGCTTATGCAAAGAACAATACTTCAACCAAGTGCTTCAGCATAAGTACTTCCAGGTCCCCCACTCTGCAGAAGCTGCAGTGTGGGAAGGAGGAGGCTCTGCAGCTTCCGAGCCCAGAGACTGGGTTCTCCTGGCTCTACCCTCCACCCTTCAATCTGCAGAGCCTCTACTTTCTTATCTGTGAAATGGGCACAGCCATCCCTTCCCTGTCTCCTCACAGTGTCTGGGGGTAACATTTTTTTTTTTTTTTTAGAAGAAACAGGGTCTCGCTCTTGCTCAAGCTGGTCTCGAACTCATGACCTCGAGTGATCCTCCCGCCTCGGCCTCCCAGAGTGCTAGGATTATGGGCGTGAGTCACCACGCCCAGCCCAGGGTGTAACATTTAATATTTCATAGGAAAAGATTTTATAAAGGCAAAGTATTGTACATGTCAACCATTTTCTGAGTTCCCAAGTGGTGTTAGGGGAGGTCAGTGTTCTAGCTGTTTTCTTTCTTTTTAAAATTATTTGAATAGTCATCCATACACTTAAAAAAATGTTTACTGAGCGCCTACTATACGCCAGGAACTCAGCAGTGAACACGTCAAACGGGAAGCAGATAATAAACAAGTGGACTGTGTCAGCTTTAGTACGTGAGATGGTAACACTACAGGAGAAAAACCAATCGTGCCGGGAAGGGTGGGTATTGAAATTTTAGGTAGGGATCACCCCTCTGGAAGGTGACATTTGAGTAAGAACTCGAAGGCAGTGAGGGTTATGCCAGTGTTATTCCAGGCAGATGGAATGGCAAACACCACAGCTGGGGCGTCCAGGCTGTGGGGGATGGGGGTGGTGGGTGTGGATGGGGGATGGGGATGGGGTGGGAAGTGAGGCTGGGAGTGGAGGAGGAGGAGGGTCAGGGAGGTGAGGGAGGCAGGTCTGAGTGCCTCAAGGCCACTGGGGGGATGTTGGCTCTTTGCCTGGGCTGGGATACCAGTGGCAGGTTCTGGGCGGAGGAGTGACAAGACTTCCTGAGACCAGCAGGAGTCAGGTGTCGTCATATACTTTGTTGCTGATCCTCCCAAGAACCAGTAGGAAAGTTAACCGGCTTTGCAGCTGGTTCAGGGACTTCCTTCTGGAGGGAGATTGGGATGGCCTGGCCATGTCTTTGATGGAGACAGCACGTGGTGCCAAGGCTCTCAGGCACTCAAGCCCCTGGGGTTCCCACTAGGCCACTCCTCCGCCCATGGCCAGACCCACCCCATTATAAACCCTTATTGAAGCAAAAAAGCCCAAAAAGTTTCTCAGTGATTTAGGATGACCTCTGCCCCACTAAAGAGCGGTTGCTGAAGACTTACTCATCTCTTATGGGTTAGCTGTCACTCCACCCAGAGACACCCTTGGAATGCGGCGGGGGGCGGGGCGGGGGCGGGGGGAGCTTGCTGGAGTCAGGAGGCCTGAGCGCTGATTTGGACTGTGCCCCATTGTTGATGCTTGGCCTTCTCAGTTTCTCTGTCTTCAAAATCCCCGAGCTGCCTTCTCAGGGCGTCAGTGCGGACCGGCGGCAAATGAGAGGGGCTCTGAGAACAGACCTCGACCCCGCCTTCCTCCTCTCCCAGGCGGCAGTGCGGGCCGAGTGCCGCTAGGTGGCGCAGGTTTCCTAGGCTGAGCCCGAAGCAGCTGCTGCCAAAGGGAGTTGGAAGATTTGGGGGAGCCCGAGGGGCAAAGATGATACTGAAAATGTATAAAGTGGGCTTGTGAGGGAAAAGCCTGCAGCTGGTGATCCCTGCCGTTCCTCAGTGGGCACTGTGGGGTGCAGGGGGCCCCAGCCACCCTGGCCTTCAGGTCCTGCTGTGGGATGCTGGGGACTGGGGCCCTTGGAGCTGTGAGATGAAGGGCGGGGTGTCTCCCGTGCTGCACCCACTCTCTTTCACAGGGGAGGAAGCGGAAAGCCAGAGAGGAGAGGCCTTTCCCGGTCACTCTGGGAGTCAGGGACACAGCTGCTGCCGGGCTGACCTCTCTGCTGATGAAACGCTGCAGGGCAGGACCCCTTGCAGAAAGCATGCGTGCTGCCCCCTTGATTTTCGTCAACTTCTCCTAGCTGGTGGCGCACCATTCTCCCAGCTCTTCTTGGGCTTGCCGGCCTTCCCACCTCCACAGATGTTCCCAGGAGAGGCCAGGAGAGCAGTCACTTGCTCCTCCCATCAAGAACTATGTCTCGGGGTGGTAGAAGGACACCGGGCGAGGTCAGGAGACTCGGATGTGCAGCGGCTCTGTCACTACCTGGGGCACACGGCTCTTCTCTTCCTGGCCTTCCATTACCTTATCTGTGAAGTGGGGTGGGCAGGCGAGAAAGGGAGGGCTGGGCTGGCCATTGCCAAGGTCACTTTCTAGCTTGGACATTCTGAGTTGCATTTGAAGCTTCCCGTTGGTCTATCAGGGAACAGGTTGGGGAGGGAAGGGCTTCAGTTCTCTCATTTAAAAAAACACGGGGGAGTGGACGGGGTGATGTGTCATTCTGGCTGTGACATCCAGCGTGGCAAGGATGAGAGGCAGTCACCGAGGCCAGAACCATCCCCACTGAGCTGCCAACACATGACGATCACCCCTGTCCTGGGAGGTGCAGACCTGCTTCCCTCGGTTGCCTCCTGAGGAGGCGACACGAGTGGAACTGCAGGCCCGAGTGAGACCGGCCTCCTTCGGAGCTGGCTCCTGAGCCTCCCGGCTGCAGGGCTGAAGCCCATCTGCACCTCCCAAGGGTGTTCCTTCCTGGGCTTGATATAACCGTCTGCCTCCCTGGCCGGACGAGGCTCCTGGTGACCTTGGGCTCTTTCCAAACTCAAATCCTCCTTCAAAGGAAGTGAGAGATTGGTCACCACTGAAGAGATTCACAGTATGACAGCTGGAGGAGAGGATCTGAGGGGAAGGGGAGAAAACTCCCACTCACTGTCAGCCAGCCATGTGCTAGGCACCATGCAGTCCCCTTCCTGTACATCAACTCAGCGGATCCTGCCAACTACAAATTAGCTGTTTAATCCCCTGTTTTCAGATAGAGCCATCGAGGATGGGAGCTACTCTTCCCACAGTTGCACAGCTCGTGAACGGGGGGGCTGGGGCCCGAGCCCACTTTGCCCGCTGCAGCACACGGAGGCAGGGAGGAGGAGCAGGGCGTGGGGCGGGAGGCCTGGCTTCTGGCTCCGGCTTTGCAGCTGAAGGACAATGTGGCAGTAACACTTGATTGCATTTTATAGCTCCAAAGTGATAACCATGTAATCTTATTGGATTCTCAGATTAGTCCATTGTACAGGTGAATCCATTGTACAGATGGGAAACTGAGGCTCTCACAGGTCTAGTGACTTCCCCACTTTTGGTCATACAACAGCTGGTCTGGCTTTGAACGAGGTCTTTTGATGACGTCAGAGTCTATACAACTCACAAATAAAGCTGATCCTTTGACAAGTGAAGCCTCTTCTCTTGGATTCATTTTTCCAGTCTGTGAAAATATGAGGTTGGATTAGATCAGTAGGCAATCACTAGTTCCCAGACCTTTTTATTTAAAGAAAAAAAAATGGGAACCCATAGAGCTGGCAACTTAAAATTTTGTCAAATAAGAACTTTTTTTTTTTTTAAAAAAAAGAACATTTTACCTTCAAAAGCTAGGAGGATATTATCTCAGTGTAGCAGGGAGGAAAAAAAATGTAACTGAGAACAGAATTCCTCTTAGGAATTAACAGAGCCGTGTTCAGCACATACCTTGATGAGCCACTGTGGTTGTACCTGATAGCTCTCTGGGCCTGGCTGGGGTGGGCCAGCTGGGAAATGGAACTAGAGGAATTCTCTGCAGAAGAATGATTTGCAGCTGGGGAAGGCCGGGCAAGCCAGTGATGTGAAGAGGACCAGCTGAAAGAAAGACTCGTCCAGACACAGGGCAGGGAGTTAGAGTCCCAGAGATGACCAGTAAAAGTTCCCAAGTGAGAGGCAGAGAATGACCAAAGGACACCGAGGAGCAGGAGCGGGATGTCTCGCATTCCATTTCAACCGGCAGGTGCCTGCTTTCCGGCTGTCAGTCAACCTTCTGCTACCCGGGTCTCCAGTCAAAGTGCCCTTGCTCAGTGCAGCAGCTCAGTGAGTGTGGCCGTGCCAGTCCCAGGCTGGGGTCCCTTGGTTAGGACTCATTTGAATCTGGCAGATGTGAGTTTGAGGCCCAGCTCCATCATTTGGAAGTTACACGACTCTCTAAACTTCAGTTTCCTTCTCTGTGAACTGAGTATATTAATAATAATCCCTATTGGGATGGTTGACATAAGGAATAAGTGGAACCATGGGCTTAGCCCAGTACCTGGGGCTCAGGCACTCTGTAAGTAGCTACTTCGCTGACTTTTATTATCGACCATGGTTATTTGGATATTCACAATTTTACTTACTGTGGCAAGCCTATAGGAGGTTTTTGTTTTGTTTTGGGAAGAGGGGTAGCTTTTGCTGCCGTTAAATCCAGTGCAGGATCAGGCAGGAGTGTCATCTGGAAGAGGAGGAGGTGGGAGGGGCATCAAACTTGACCACCCCCCCAACCTTGGCGAGTTCTGTTTTTCAAGGCTGAGTGTTGTCCGTGTCTGAGAATCTGCTCCCTTGGAAATGACAGCATCTCCTTCCAGGGCCAAGCCCGCAGGGCAGGGCTCGGGCCAAGGACAGGCTGAGGGCTGGGGGGAGGGAGAGACCGGAGAAGACGAGGGGAGTGAGTAGGAGGAGATATGGAGAGGGAGGGGAAGCACTTCCAGGGACTGACAGTCACTCAGAGAGGCAGAGAGCGGTGTGTGTGTGTGAGCGTGCGCGTTTGCATGCACACAAATGTGCAATCACACGTGTGTATCACGTAGCAGGTGCGTGCAGTGCGTGTGTGTGACCGTGTAACTGTGAGTGTGTAAAACTGTCAACACACGAGCATATCAGTGCGTGACTCTGCGTGTGAGCAGATGGCTCTGTGTGTGTGTGTGGGTGCGTGTGTGTAAGAAGTTCATATGCACGTGTGCCTCCGGTAAACTTGGGCATGCTGGGCTGGAGTGCGGGGTTGGCTGTGTGACTCTCTGAGTGACAGTGAGGGGAGGTGTCTGTCCTGTGAGAGCATCTGGGCAGCACTCAGGCGGGTGTATGTGAGCCCCTGACGCGTAGTATGTCTAAAAGGAAAGACCTTCTGCAGCTTCCTTGGGAAGCCCCTGACGCCCCACCCCACGCCAACCAGCTGACTGTGTGTCCCTTCCTGGTCCATACTGTCACCACCGGCACCACTACCGACACCTCCTGCTGGCTGCCAGCCTGGACGGTGGGGTGGGAGGAGATGGGGGGGATGGGAGGCAGGGGAGGAGTGACCGGTCTCCTAGCCCCAACCCTTGGTGCTGCCAGGGAAACGTCCTCCTCCCACCCCACCCCCAATCTCTGTGATTCCTGCTGTGAGGGAGAGAGGAACCCTCTGTTTCCATGGCAACATAGCAGCCCTGCTTCTCAGCCTGAGCCCAGGCTCCTCTGAGCCATGGAAGGAGTGGGAAGAAAGCCCCTCCTCAGGCATTGGAGCCCCCACCCAGTGCCCTCACATCTACACTCCCCACCCCTACCGCGAACCCCCCACTCCTCTGACGCTCACGACCCCACCGGGCCTCCCGAGCCCAGCCCTGCCCCTCTCCCAGGGTTCCTACAGGAAGGGCCAGATCTGAGCATGAGCCCCGGGGAGTGGCAGGATGGGTTGAACTCCAGCCTCTGCCTGTGAAATGGTACTAACGTTACCAGCTCTCAGGGTCCTCGACAGGAGCAAATAAAACAGTGCTCGTGGAGGCACTTTGTAAATCCAGAGCGTGGGATCAGTGCATGGTGCCACTGGCAAACTGTAAATTGGCCCAGCCTCTCTGAGGGGCAGCTTTCCCCCTGCAAGTCCACTTCTAGTTCTCTCTCCCATGGAGACGCACATGTGCTCAGAGAGGTACGCACGGGACTGTTCATTGCGGGGTGCCCGCTGATAGTAAAGAATTGTAAACAACTCCAATGTCTAGCAACTGAGAAGCAGTTACATGAGTCATGGTGCATCCATAGTCTTAGAGCTCTTGAGAAGAGACTCTGCGTGTGCTGACGGGGCGCGATCACTAAGACAAATTGCTGAGTAAAAAAATCAAGTTGAAGAACAGATGCAGCATGACCCCATCTATTGGGCGTTGTTTTTGGCACATTGAGCACAGGTGGGCGTGTAAATGCATGGAAGGGGGCTGCGCGCAGCCAGACTAGACTATTGGCCATGGTTACTCCAAGGCCGATGGGATTAGGGGAGTGGGCAGTGAAGGGGAATTTTGCTTTTTCCCTGCATATCTCTGATCTGTTTGCTTGTATAGCAAATGTAGTTTTAAAGTTATGTGTCACTATTGTTCCAGTTGATGAGAGAAAACATGAGAACAGGGCAAGAGAGTATAGAATCCAGCACCAGAGAAGCTCAGAGGAGAGAGACAAAGTCAGGAGGGCTTCCAGGGGGAGGCGGAAGGTGAGCTGGATCTCAGAGGATGAGTAGAACTCAGAGACTTGAAGCAGAGAGGAGGGCAGTCCAAGTGCAAGTGAAAGCTTAGACGTGAGGAAGCATGCTACAGGGAGAGGGATCGGAAGTAGGAGAAAGAGCAGAGGAGCCGGCATCAGATGGCCAGGGGCACTTCCCATCCTGGCCATGCCCTGAAGCCATGATCCTGGGCAAACCACGCACTTGAAAATGGGTGCAACGGTGCATACCTCACCGGATGGTTGTGAAGATTGTCTGACGTCAGTATAGAGGCAACTAACTGTAAAGTATCCCATAGATGTGAGTTTATTGTTGCCAGTTTCTTCCAGGGGACAATGAGCAGACAGATCTGATGACAGTCTGGCTACTTGCCAGCCGTTGGCTGACGCTGGTCAACCCTTCGCCTGGCTGGCCAGGTCGAAACTCACACTCAGGGTAGTGGGAGATGCAGAACCAGCACGAATTCTTAAGAGAAGGAAGATAAGATCTAAAAACGACCAAAAAAACCCACACTTTATTTAGGATCCACATTATGCCAATCATGAGCTAGGCATTTTAATGTGCTTATTCAGTCTTCGTGGGCATTTTATGAGACGAGTATGGCCATTGTCACAGGTGAGGAAACAGAAGTTCAGAGAAATTCATTCCTGCATTCATTTATTGAGCAGCTCCCATGGCAGACACCACTCTGGTTGCTGAGTGGACGAAAAGTCCCTGCCCCATGGAGCTTACAGCCAGCCTGGTACTGGAGATAGACAACACAGCTTATAGCTCTGCCACGTAATGCCGGGTGACAGTGAGCACCACGCAGACAACAAAGCTGAGTAAGGAACTCGAAAGCATCAGGAGGTGGTAGGACAGGTGGCTCTGACTTTTCAGCAGACAACTGAATGGAACAATTATGTGCCCATTCTGAGTGAGGGATGTCCTGTGCAAAGGCCCTGGGGCAGGAGCATGCTTGCTGCAATGGGAATGGGGGCAAGAAGGCAGGTGTGGTAAGAGAGTGGATGAGGATGAAGAAGGGAGGGATGTTGGGGTATAAACTGTATGGGGCCTTGGGAGTCAAAGCAAAGACTATGGATTTGACTCTATGTGTTGGGAAGCCACTGGAGGGGTTTGACTAGGGGAGTGACACCATCAGAGTTAGGTTTTTAAGAGCTTGCTCTGGCCATTGGGTGCAGATAAGACTTGGAGTGTGGTGGGAGCCAAGGGGTAAGTTAGGTAAGTAGGTTCTCACATCCAGGTGAGAAGAGAAAGACAGTTTGGAGCACAGTGGCAGCCGTGGAGGTGGTAAACAGCAGTCAGCTTTGAAATATATTTCAAAAATAGAACCAACAGGGTTTCCTGTTGGATCGAATGTGGACGATTAGATAAAAAGAAGAGGAAAGCATGCCTGCAAGACTTTGGGCCTGAGCAACCAGGTAAATGTTGGTGTCGTTCACTGAGATGGGCAAGATGGGGGAGGAGCAGGTTTGGGGACAATTAGCATTCACTTTAATTTTGAGATGGCTTTAGCCGTCTAAATGGAGATGTCAGGTAGGGAGCTGGATGTATGAGATGGGAGTTTAGGGGAGATGTCAGGACTGAGGATATCAATTAGGAAACTGACAGCATATAAATGTTGATTAAAGCCACAGGGTAGGATGATATCACCCCGAGACGGAGTGTACTAGGGGAGAGAAGTCCCTGGGGTGCTTGGGCATTTGCAGGCCTGGAACGAGTCCTTTCAGAAGACCGGCCCAGCCACACCCTGGGAAAGAGTCCTCTTCTATTCACAGACGGAAGCGCTGGACAGGGCAGTGGTTCTCAGAATCATCTGGGCTTGTTAAAACAGGTTGCAGTGGGTCTGGGGTGGGGCCCAAGAATTGCATTTCTAACAAGTTGCCAGGTGATGCCACTGTTGCCGCTGGTGGTCTGGAGGCCACACTTCGAGGGCTACTGGTCTAGAGGGAGGAAGCGTTGCAGCCAGAGCACAGATTTGGGAGCCAAGTAGAACTGGTTTCAAATCCAGGTTCTCTCACTAACTTGCTATGTGATCTTGGGTGAGACAGTGTCTGTCCCTGAGCCTCACTGTCCTTATCTGTCAAATGGGACCAGGAACACCAATTACTCAGGGTTACTGTGAGGGTGAGATAAGTCAGCTTCTAGCAACATGCCCACACAGGCTGGGGGGGAGGGGCAGGAAGTGTCACCTCTAATCCCTGGAGAAGCCCTGGGGCAGGCAGGAGTCAGCTGACCCCTGCCCGTTCGGATGGCTCCAGGTAGCCGGCTGGCACCACGGCACGGGTGGCTGGGCAGACAGACGTCTCCGTTTGATGCTTTGCCGCAACACCCTACCAGGTCCCTCACCCCTGGGCACCTGCTGTCCGCTGTCCTCCCTTTCTCTGCCTCCACGTCACCACTAAAGGGGCCTTCCTGCCCTGGTTCTTGCAGAGCTCATCGTGTCCCCTCCTCTCCACCTGTCTCCAGTGACCAGTGACCACTTCTCCCCCCTCTCCCTTGCTCCCCCGCCCCGGACCTTGTCACTCAGCTTCCCCTGAAAGGGAGTGTGTCCTGACAGCAGGAACCTGGCGGGGAGTCAGGCGGACGAGGGCACAGCAGCCAGGGACAGGGGTGAGCTGTCATCTCCACGGCCCAGTGAGATGGGGGCTCTATGCTGCCTGCCTGAGGCCAAACGAGGCCTAGCACGAGAGAGCGTGTAGAAAGCACCAGATTTCCAGCAGGTACGCGATACACACTCATTTCTTTTCCTCCGTCTCTGCACTCTCCCCCAACCTCACGCCAAAAGCCTCCCTCTCGGGTGGCTGCAGAGGCAGCCCAGGCCTGGATGCGCTGAGAGGAGAGAGGAGGCTGCCTCCCCCCGGCCCCCTGTTGCTTTTAATGCTGTTAACAATGGATTCATTAACTGGGATTAATCTCATATACCAGCTCTGTATCCCCTTGGCTATTAATCACTCACTTCATTAACAGGACAGCATTAGCCAACCTGGGAGCGAGGACATGGTGCCCATACCAAGTACCTGCGTCTGCACCTCCTCGTGTTTCCTCCTCGCCGGTACACCTCCCTGCCTCTCTGCGTCTGGCCCGGTTCCCGTCACAGTCGAGCAGACATTTGTGCCTGTCTTCCCACATTTCCCACCGTGGCCCTGTCTCTGCCCGTGATGCCTTCTAAGTCTCCGTTTCTCTCTTTTGCCTCCTAACCCAGGGGCCAAACACATAGTAGGCTCTCTTTCTCGGTTGCCTGAACAAAGCACTGAGAGATACAAGTAAAGAGATGCCAATTCCAGGAGGCTCATTTTTTAAAACTGCCTTTTCTGTTTACAAAGATAATATATGCTCACTGTACAAATTCCAAACAACACAAGAAAGGGAGAAAGGAGAAAATAAAAATTCCCCGAAATCCCCACCATCTCAAGACAATAACCTTTAGCGTTGTGGCGAGCGTCCTCTCAGATCTTGAGTGATATATATTATATTTATACATAATTTTACCTAAATGGGATCATACTATGCATGCTGTTTTGCAACCTGCTTTTCTACTCAACAATATGTTGCCGAAATCTTTCCATATCAGTGAATATAAATATACATCCTACTTTTTAATGGTTGCATGGCGTTCTGTTTTATGGAAGTAACATAATTTAGTCATTGGCTCTCCTATTGATGAACATTTATATTATTGCCATTTTTTCACTGACATATTTGACATAGAGAATAACATTCTTGTTTGTACATCTCTGCACTTGCCTAATAAATTAATCTTTAAGATTAATTCCCAGAAGTAAAATTTCTAGGATAAAGGTTTGCAAAAGTAACATTTTGGTATAGAATAGCATACTAGAGCTCCATGCCTGGATTCAATGCCAGTTTTGCCACTTCCTAGCCAAGGGATCTTGGGCAAATGACTTAGCTTCTCTGGGCTTCAGTTTCCTCATCTGTGAAATGGGGATAATAATAGGATTGACCTCATAAAATTACTGTTTGGATTAAACAAGTTATTTACATGCAGAGCACTTAGAATCATGCCTGGCGTTTCGTAAGGGCAGTTTATATTGACTACTGCAGTGGGAGCCTGGGCCCACTGGCTTCCAGAAACACTGGACCTGTTCCTATCTCTCCCCCCAGCAGTGCGGCAGAGATCCCCTTGCCTTGCACCACTGTCAGGTTAAAAGAAAACTTTTGCCCACCTGATAGGTGACAATTGATACCTTTTCCATTTGCATTTCTTTGGTCAGTATTGGACTGGAATGTAGTCTTAGTTCTTAACGGATATTCATTTTGCATCTGTGAGTTGTCTTGTTGTGTTGTTTGCCCATTTCTCTATGGGAGTACTTGCCTCTTTTCTTATTTGGGGGAGCTCTTTGGTCTATTAGAGATAGTATTCCTGATATTTTTCTACTTATCCTGACTTTCAACCTTATCTATTTATTTTTGTCTTTCATAAGTACTTGATTTTTATGTGGTTAAGTCTCCCAGGGTTTTCTCTTTACAACTTTTATATTTCACGCCGTACTTAGAGAGGACTCTTTCCTTTAAATAATACAAATATTCACACTTTGCTTTATTACTTATGTGGTTTCACTTTTTACACCTTATATTTTTATCCTTTTGAATTTATTTTTGTGTAAAGAGTGAAGCGTGACTCTAGCTGTATTGTTTTCTAAATGGTTGGTCAGTGATCTCGACAACATTTGATCATTCCATCTTTCCCCCGGTGACAACCGGAGAGGGAATGAGGGTAAATAAATACTATTCCGAGGCAGAGCGGAGTGCCAATAGGTCAAAAGCGCAGTCTGGACCGGGTTCCCGGAGTCTGCTAGCAGCTAATCTCTGGGGAATCCCTCGTCACTGTGGCTCTGCTTGGCCTTAACAGGCACAGGCTGGCTGTTAGGGGGGCTAAGCCAGACCCTGCGTTATTATCAAAGCCCCTTTCAGAGAGCTCTGCATGTGCAGGCCGGCCTTGTTCCCAGATCTCAGCAATTAAGAAGAAAATCCATCCTTCCAGTTTGGAGTCAATAGCTAGTGGCCTTGTAACTTTGGATCGTTGTCCTATAACCTCACCCCCTCATCACTGCAGCCACTCACCCAAACCCTCCATCCTCCCGCATCAACACGTATGTCGTCCAGCCCGTCTTCTTCACCGACACTGCCACTGCCCTCGCAGTGAGCCCCAGGCACGATTTAGGAAGGGCTCCTCTTTGAGAAGGCAGCCCAGAGCCACAGCAGCCTGTGAGCATGTTGAGGTGGGGGGAGGGGATGGCTGGGTGGAGGCAATGGTGGTTTCCAGGCTGCCCGTGCAGGGAGAAGCCGGGATTCTCACCATCGGTGCCTATGCCCGAGGCTCAGGCTGCTCGGTCCTCTTTCCAGATTTGTTTAAGGCAG
Organism: Eulemur rufifrons; assembly: GCF_041146395.1. Lineage (NCBI taxonomy): Eukaryota > Metazoa > Chordata > Mammalia > Primates > Lemuridae > Eulemur > Eulemur rufifrons. The sequence goes on from NC_090990.1 coordinate 29,362,240, forward strand.
CCTGGTCTAGGCACAAAGCGGGGTTCGTCCTGGAGTTCCCTGGCCACGTGCTCAGCACATGGGATCCTGGAAGACATAGGGGTGATAGAAGCATCTCTGTGGTCCACTCCACAGCCTTGCTCTTTCCTGGGAGACAGAAACCTTATGTGACCTTCAATCCCCAGTGCCATCCCCAGCTCATGGACATGGCCTGGCTCTGGGGCCAAGACGACAGGCACAGGCAAGCTTGGAGTTTGAGTCAGGCAAAATGCCAGGCTGGGCAGTCATCTGTGGGTACTGAAGGTGAATTACGGCACTAGGGCCCACAGAGCAGGCACAAATCACAGGGCTGTCAGGAACAGGGGAGAGGCAACACCTGCTTTCCTCCCCCGGCAGGATTGATGGATTCAGGTTCTGGGTCTGGGTTCAAGGTGATTGGACTTTAGGATGTTTCATTTCCCCAGGATGGTCCTGGTGAAATGCTCGTCACCCAGGGTGGCGTGGGTACGAGCGTGGGCATGTACTTATCGTCACACATGCCTTGCTGTGCCCATGCAGGAGAGTGAGTTTCTGCATCCTTCTCTGTACAGTTCTGACTTTATTTTTGTGTAACTGACCAGGCCTCTAAATTTTGTGTGAGCTGTGTAGGAGTGTGCGTTTTGTGTTAAATGACTGAGTGTGGCTGTTCACAAGGATGAAGATCTTGTGGAGCTGTGGAGTGTATGAGTTTTGTGTGTGGCTGTAGATAGTGTGCTTGTGTCTACTGGAGGATGAGTTGGGGGTCTTGGGTTTGTGTGCCTGAGTGGCTGATGTGGCTACAAACCAAGAAAGGGGAAAGAGCAGGGAAAGCAGCCTGGGAAGGATAGTTTGGGGTGGGATGAGTCTGGGGTCTTGGCAGGACATCGAGGGGAGACATCCAGAAAAGCAGGACAGGGAGGCAGGGAGACAAAGGGCAGGAGGGCTTTGGCTAGGGCTGCTTCCAAGTGCATTCAGATGACAACATCTTGGGGGACGTGGCCTTGGGCTGGAACACATACGCTCACTCATCTCCGAAGGCTGAAAGGATACATGCTGTAATCCCAGCTGGACAGAGTTCAGTAGGAAATTTCCAAGGCTTCCTGGAATGGCATAAAATGCACCCGATAGTGAGAGTCAGGGAAATTTCCTGGCAGAGGTGAATATTCAGGGGTATCATGAGGAAAGCAGAATGCAGAGGGAAGAGAAGAATGTTCTGGCTTTAGGGACGGGGGATAGAGACAGATTCTGCAAGACTCGGGGCAGGGACAGCAAACCATTTTGATGACAAACGAGCTCCAAGAAGGCAGGGGCTGCTGCTTTTTCATGGAGGCATGTCTAGTCATGTCTATGCCTAGCGCAGCCATAGGCAATCTGTATGTTGGATTGACTTGAGTTGACTAGGAGTCGAGTTCTGAAGCACTATAACCGGGGACAGTCAAGGTGGTTTACTGAAGGAGAACTATGAAATCTACACGGGACACTGGGTGAGGGCCGACAGGATGGGTATGGGAGTGTTAGGTGTCTACAGAGGGTGCCTGGCCCTGGTCAGATCCTTGACCCCGGCAGGCCTGCCCCTACACCATGCACCGTTTTTTATCCAAACAGGCCTCTGCACACTCACTTTCTCCATGACCTGCCTCCCAAGCTCTGGTCCTAAACCATCATATTGCAGTCTCCTTACTCATTGCTTCCCGATCTTCCCAAGCCCCAAACTTGACTCAATTTCCTGATTACAGCCTTGCCAGACTCAACACATGGAACAGCTTCTGTCTGATATTTTACTGAATAAGCCAGGGGACCAGACGAGAGGCAGCCCAGCTGGGGAACACCAGGACTTGGGTAGAGCCTGTTTATCCCCAGTTATAAGGACATGGCTATAATGCACAAAGGGTATGAGTTATATTTCAGGGATCCAAGGTCCAAGACATGGTGAAAGGTCTAAAACTAGGTTGCTGGGGAATAGAGGGAAAGAGGCCTTCGGTGTCCTAACCAGAGTGCCAATAACGTTCTGGCAGGTGTAGGGGCACTGTGACGGGAATCTCAAAGTGTGATCTGCACAGGTGTACGTGGACGGGGTCATCCTCAGAGGCTCAGGTGGTGAGCAGGGGGGACCTGGGACCAGAGGTACAGCATGATTTTGAATGCCAGTAACAGAACATCTCCAACTCAGGCCTTAAATGATAAGAAAATGCATTGTCTCACAGAATAGGAACGTCCCCCCAGAGAGGGAGAATGAGCCCCTATATGGTGGCTCAATAGTGTGATCAAAGACTCAGGTTCTTTCTGTCTTTTGCTGCTACCTTGAGTTTGCTGACTTTGTCCTCAGGATGGTTCCCCTCATGGTGGCAAAAGTTCTGCCCCAGATCCAGGCATCCCAGACACCACTATATCCAGTAGAAGAAAAGATATTCTCCTTCTGGGTATCTCTGAGTAAGAAACCCTTCCCAGAAGCCCCGTGCCAGGCTCCTCATCAAATGCCTGTGCCTAAATCAGTCACTGGCAGGGGGAAGGGGACTGCCAGGACTGACTCAGGCCGGTCAGGGTCCTCTCCTGGGGCTGGGCCTGGAACCAGCTGCCCTGAAGTACAGGTCCCGTATAGGAAAAGGAGAATTCTTAAACACAGCCAGACTCCTGTTAGGAACAAGGGAGTAGATATTGGGTAGGAAATGAACTATCTCTGCTCCACCAGTGCCAGACGGTAGTGAGGACAAGACAGAGCAGCAGGCAAGTTGTTAAGGCCAGAGCTCCACACAGGGAGGCCAAACCTAGCATCCAGTCATTTGAGATGAGGGTTTGTGTCCAAGTGGAATCAACAGACAGGTCAAGCTGTTAACAGAAAACTCCTCATCACTGTCTCTGTCCCAATACCTCCTAGGCCCTCATAAACCCCACGCAATCTAGTCTCTGCTTTTTAAGCCTCATCTGGAGTTCCTCTCCTCTCCTTGCATATGCAGCACTCCTTCCTGCCTCAGGGCCTTTGCACATGCTGCTCTCTCTCAACTTTTCCCCTTTCATTCCCCTACCTCCTTCACCTCACTCTGCAGTACATTCTCATAGTTCCCTACGAATCTCTTTGGTGCGTTCAGGGAACTTATAATTACTTGTTGTTTGTATACCCTGCTAGACCGCAGGCTCCTTGAGGTCAAGGAAGGTGTCTATGGTATTGTACACTATGCTGTCCTCCCTAAACAGTGCTTGGCATACAGTAGGTATTTGATAAATATTTGTTGGATGTATGAATGAATGAATCCCAACAACTAGGGACAGGCTTGATCCTGAGCTTTCAGCAGGGCTGACGGGTCGGGGAATGACGATGAGCCTGGTCTGTTGGAAGCCCCTGATGTCTTCTGAGCACAGAAGTGGCATGACTACAGCAGGCTCAAGGGCAGGAAGACGCCAGCCAGGTCCCTGCGCTCATCATCCAGTCACTAGATTCCAGCAGTGGAACCAGTGTCCAGAGAATCAGTAACGACATTAAGACAAGCTGGGATGAAGTGGTCAGTGTTGGGGGCGACAGCTCTGAATGGTGGTGCCAGATACTGGTGCAGAATGAGGATGGCGATAGTATCGACCTTAACAGGGTAACTAGGGAGAGTAAAGGAGACAATGTGCGTAAAGAACTTAGTGTGGCGTCAGGAGGCGCTCAATAAATCACCAAGCCTTGGCTTTGCCTTACCAGCTTGTTGTACTAAGCAATTTATTGCCCCAGTCTCCCTCCCAAGCCAGTTATGAATTAGTCCTAGTTCTCTTTCTCATCCCAACAAGAGCTCCCAGCCTGCGACGCGCCAGGGCTACGCTCTCTACCACACTAAATCTTCCTGAGCCTCTAATTCTTTATCTACTTAAATGGGAGTAGTGATGCCGCCCTCCCCTAGCTGATAGGAGGGTCAAATAAAATAACACATCTCAGAGTGCTTTAGAAACTGTAAAGCACTGTGAACTCTGAGGAATTACTGTTCTTCATATTTTGTTGGAGTTGGGCTCGTTCCTGGGGCTGGCATCTGCTTTGACTTTCCCAGTTCCTCTTTCTTGCCAGTCTCCGCTTTCTCGTAGCCACCCACGATTCTGGCACTGACAGTGTAAGGATATAAGATGACATCCAGGGAGTTTGAATGCAGAAGGAAAAAAAAAAAAAAGGAACGTGACGGCAACTAGCAGCACTCTCTCTTGTTCCCAGACTCGAGGATGAGCCATCACCTTTCTAAGTCAGCAGACCCCAAACCTGGGCGTCACCCATGCTCCACTCAGCTGTTGCTGCATAACAAACCACTCCAAAGCTTAAGGACTTAAAACAGCAATTTATTATCTGTCGTGGTTCTGAGGGTGGATCTCTCCCTGTCCATGCAACCTCTCTGCGTGGCTGCCTTGGGCTCTCTCAGAGGGGTCTTGGCGTAGCTGGACTTCGTACATGGCACTTGGCTTCTCCCAGAGTGAGCGTTCTAAAGACCAAGGTGGAAGCTTTATGGCTTCTTTGACCTGGCCTCAGAAGTCACCAGGCGGCACTTCTGCTGCATTTTATTGGTTACACGGGGCCAGCCCAGAGTCAGTGTGGGAGGGGACTACACGATGGCGGGGCTGCTGGCAGGTGTGGCTCCCCGGGGAGCTGTCTTTGGAGACCAGCTGGCCAGCTCCTAGTCTGGTAATTGGATCACTGCTCCCCGGGGCCCTCTCAAAGGTTAGAACGTAAAAGGGGGACAAGGGAGGCAGCAGTGAAGGGCATCGAGCAGGACTCCTGGCCCCCAACTTTATTTAATACTTATTTATTAATTACTATATAATATGTTGGAATTTTACAAAGAATTCAATGTAAATTAAAAGTTCTGAGGCTCATGTCATCAAAGAAGAGATATGGATGGTAAATAAGAATATAGAAATATGCTCAACCACATTAATCATTGGGGAAATGCAAAGTAAAACCTCAATGAGGTATTACCACCACCTATTAGAATGGCCAATGGAATAATAATTTTTAAAAAACCGATAATATCAAGTGCTGGCAAGAATGAGAACAACTGGAATTCGCATACAATGGGAATGCAAAATGGGACAGACACTTTGGAAAACAGTTTGGCAGTTTCTTATGAACTTAAACGCACCCTTAGCATATGATCCAGCAATTCCACTCTTGGTTAATTTACTCTGGAGAAATGAAAACATACCTCCACACAAAGACCTGTACACAAATGTCCCCAGCAGATTGAGTCATAATAGGCCCAAACCCAACCATCGGCTGGGGGTTGAATAAACTAATTGTGGCACATCCATACAAGGATTGCTTCTCAGCAACAGGACAGAATGAACTACTGATACACACGACCACGTGGACGAATCTCAAAGAGACTGAGCAAAGTGAACCAGCCATATACTGCACGAGTCCATTCCGGCAATCTCTGGAAGAGGCAAAACCATAGTCACGGAGAGCTGACGGTGGTGTCGGGGGCTCGAGTACAAAGGGGCCCAAGAGAACTTGCTGGGGTGATGGAAACGCTCTATGACTTGACTGTGGTGGTGGTTTCATAACTGTACACGTTTGTCAAAACCCATCCAACTGTCTACCTAAAATAGGTGAATTTTTCTAAATATAAATCATACAGTCCTATGGCTAAAGGAGTTTGAAAATCTAGAAATGACTCTGCCTTACGTCTGATCACAGAGCCGTTCCTGGGCCTGTTTCTGGCTTCCAGTGCACCTGGGCACTCCACACAGTCGTGTCCCCACCCCATCCCCTGCCCCGCCCCGGCTCAGCCCGCCCCTCCACCTCAGACCCTTCTTGCTCTTCCCTACTCTTTGCTTGGACTGCTCGGGTTTATCTTTCAGGGTTTAGCTAACTCTCACTTTCCTAAAGAGGCCTTTTCTCCTCGCCAATGTAAATTAGATATCTCTTTTTACTTACAGGTAACACACTTGCTTTTCCTTCTGTATTAGCAGGTAAGCTGTTTGCAGACAGGGACAATGTTTTGCTCATCTTTGGCACAAAATTAGCATTTAGTTTGTTCCATGAATTAATAAATGTGGGAAGGATGTCCACATCTTCTTCTATACTGTTCTATATTGCATGAGTTTATCTATAAGCATGCACTACAGTTTTTCATTTTCATGTATTTTTAAACTACTTGTTAAAAATTGAAATAATTCAAAAGTATGTAGGGAAAAAAGTGAAAGTCTTTTATACACATAAAGAGTTTTTTTAAAAAATAAAAATAAGGTTCTGCCCTTCCCTGTTGGTACATAGAAATCTCACTTATTCTTTTTAACAGCTGTGTAATGTTCCAGGGTATGATTATACTATTTTAAGCATTATTTAGTCACTAATGGAAATTCCCCAACCCCACTAATGTCTCGATGTTTTTCTATTTAAAATGCTGCATTATGCATTTGCACATATTGTGTGAGTATTGCTAAAGTTCGGATTCTTAGAAAATTGAGCCGTTAGGAAAGAGGGCATGTGTAGTTTAGAGGAAGAGTATATTTACCTTATTCCAAAAAGATATATGCAAATACCTGTTGTCATTGCAGTGTATGAGGGAGCCCATGTGTCCAAACCCTGACCAACCTGGGAGAGCATCAACCTTGCCGAGTTTCGCCACTCAGGTTAACATGCTACTTCATCATTTTAATTCACATTCCCTGCATTATTTACTGAGGTTGCGCAAATTTACATTTGATTATTAGCTATTTGTATGTGTTGTACTGTGAACTCCTGGTTATATTCTTTGCCCATTTTTATGTTTTTGCCTTATTGATTTGTAGTAACTCCTTATGTATGTATGACATGGAAATAATCTGTTTGAAAGTTATAAATAACTTTTAGGCGTGATGGATAGGTTCGTTCTTGATTGTGGTGATGGTTGCACAGGTGTGTACTTATGTCAAAACTCATCAAGTTGTACACTTTAAATATGGGCAGTTTATTGTATGTCAATCATACCTCAGTAGAGCTGTTTAAAAAAGAAAGTTATAAAATTTGTAATATAAATATTTTCTCCTAGTTGTCCTCTTTCTTTAAATTTTATTTACTTTATTTTGGCCATGTAGAAATTTTTTATTTACATGTCAATTATTTACATTCTGTTCTGGAGTTAGCTGTGTGACTTAGGCAAGTTACCTAACCTCTCTGTGCCTCAGTTTTCTTACATAAAATGAGGATAAGAGTACTTACTGCATAGGGTTGTTGTGAGGATTAAATGAACTAATATACATTAAAAATTCTTAAAATGGTAACCACCATAGAGCACAATGCAATAAATATAATATTAACTATTACCATGGTTTGTGATCTCATATCTTACTTAGGAAAACTTTCTTGATCTCACTATCATAAGAATATTCTACTTTATTTGTCTTCTAGTATATAGTTTTTAATGTTTATTTCTTTCAGTTTGTTTAAAAGTTATTTTTGTAGATGTTGTGAGAGAGGGGTCAATTTTATTATTTTCATAGTGGATAGACAGTTGTTCCAATACTATTTATGGCATAACCCATCCTTTCTGCATGAATTTCAAATATCATCTTATTTAAATAGTAAATTCCCATGTTCAGACAAGTGTGCTTCCAATTCTAATCAGGTCCTTTGCTGTATATGTTTATTTCTCTGCTAATACTTTCTACTGGTAAATTACAATAGCATCTCTTCAACACTAATCCTGTCATAATTTTTGGTGATTTATCATTTTTCTGATACTTTGGTGCTGTAGTTTGAATGCTTGTGTCCCCTCCAAAATTTATAGGTTGAAACCTAATCCCCAATGTGATAGTGTTGGGAGGTGGGGCCTTTAAGAGGTGATTAAGTCAGGAGGATGGAGCCCCTCATGAATGGATTAATGCCATTATAAAAAGGGTTCACAAAAGTAGGTTCACTTTCTCTCACTCTCTCACCTTCCAACCTTCCACCTTATGATGATGAAGCAAGAAGGCCCTCGCTAGATGCTGACACCTTGATCTTGGACTTCCCAGCCTCCAGAACTGTGAGCCAATAAATTTCTGTTCATTATGAATTACCCACTCTCATGTATTCTGTTATAGCAGCACAAAGTGGACTCAGACACTCGGTCTCTCCCTTCCTTAACTTCCGCTTTCACTACAATCTGTTCCGCCACTCTACCTCATCCGCTCAGAGCCATCATTATGCCATGGAGCTGATCATGACCAACAGCTCTGACATCTTTATAACCTCAACTTAAGCAATCCCCTCTTTGATCACCACCTCTGATCTTTCCAGCTCATTCCTCTTGTTCTTCTACTCTGACAGTTCTTTGCTCCACCAGGACCTAGAATCTAGGGACCCTTCTGTATTTTTGCTGTCCTTATTTTCCACCCTCCACAGTTTAGATTCTATGGTTCATCACTGTCACTCTCTTGCACACTTCCTCAACTCCTATGCCCCTTACCCACTTGGGTATCTCTCAACCTTAATCAATTTCAGCCATCCATATGATCCCTGTTTGTCCTGTGCAACTGAATGGTCTGGAGAAAGACACAAGACAGGCTGACCAGTCTCATCTTAAATTCATGGCCACTGTATCGCAGGTAAAGGTGAACGTTCCTAATCCATTTACTCTCCTACTCTCCCATTTAACACCTTCTCATCTCTCCTTGAAAGACTTGAACAAGCCATCTTCATTTCTCACCTGGATGGTTGCCACTTCATAAAAGAAAATATCCAAATGGACATTCAGTGTGTGAAAAGTTGCTCAACCTTATTAGTTATCAAGGAATGAAAATTAAAACCATGGTGGGGGACCATGAGACAGCCATCAGAATGGCTAAAATTAAAAAAGCCTATGACAGTACCAGGTGGATGTGGAACAACTGGATTGCCCTTCTGGTGGGTGTGTAAATTGGTATAACTCTTTGGGAAATTATTAGGCAACATCTACTAAATCTGAACATATGCTTACCCTATGATCCAGCAATTCCACATGTAGGTATATACCAGATAGAAATGCATATATTTGTGCACCAAAAGACATGCTCAAGCATATTCAAAGTAACACTAAATATTATAGCACAAACAGTGAACAATGCAAATGCCCATCCATCAGGAATGGAACGGATGCATAAATTGTGGAATAGTCATACAAAGGCATACTATTTGTCAATGAAAGTGAATGGACTATTGCTACATTCATCTCACAAACAATGTCGAGTGAAAGAAGTCATACCATATGCTTCTATTGTATAAATTTCAAAAACAGACACAACTAATTTATGGTTAGAATAGTGGTTAACTTTGGGGAAAGAAGTAGGGAGGAAGGAGAAGGAGCATGTGGAGTTTCTAGGGTGCTCTCAATGTTCTCTTTCATGAGCTAGGTAGTGGTTACATTGATATGTGAACTTGTGAAAACCTACTGAGTTGTGCACTCATGATTTGTGCATTCTTTTCTATGTATGTTATACTTCAACAAAAAGTCGTGTGTGTGTGTGTGTGTGTGTATATATATATATATATATAATTTTATATTCTTCTCTTGACTCCACTTTCATTGCCAACCATTATACCATTTTTCTCCTTTATATCCACTCCCTCCAAAAAATTGTTTATGTTCACTGCCTCCAGGTTTTTATTAATAACATTCTCCTGAAATTGCTCTTGTCAGAGTCACTCACCAATGACCTCCATATTGCAAAACTCGATGGTCAATGTCAGACCTCACTGTACTTGGTCAGAAGAATTTGATGCACGTGACCCTTCTCTTAGGCATACCTTCCTCACTTGACTTCTAGGACACCACGCTCTGGATTCTTCTCTTACCGCTCTGGATACTCTTGTCATACTCCTTTGCTGGTCCTTCCTCATCTCCCTGACCCCTAAATACTGGTTTACTCCGGGGTTCAGTTCAGGGACCTCTTCTCTATCTACACTTACGCTACTGGTGTCATCTATGTCCATAGAGTTTCTACCTATATACTGATAGCTCCCAAATTCATGTCTGCGTCTCAAATAAATCTCTTTCCTGAGAGGTCTCATACATCCACCTTCCAACATGATATATTCACTTGAGGTTTAATGGGCATCTTGAATTTAACATGTCTCAAAACACACTCCTCATCTCCTCCTATCCCCTCAAACCTGCACCTCCGCACTAAGTGATGACTGTTCTTCCAGGTGCTCAGGTCAAATACTTCGCAGTAATCTTTGACTCCTCTCTTTTTCTTACTTCCCACATCCAATCTACAAGCAAATCATTTGTCTTTATCACTTCTCATCACCTCCCAAGTTTTGCTCTGGAGCAAGCCGCCTTCGTTTCTCACTTGGATGGTTACACTGGCACCCTAACACCCTAACAGCTCTCCCTGTTTCTGTCCTTACCTCCTTCTTTCACTCAGGATGCACCCAGGACAACAGAAGCCCTTCCACGAAGGAATGCAATATTGGAAACTGGCTACATGGGTGATGTAGGAGCTGAGAAGCCAAACAGAGGACAGGGAGGCAGCCCTGAGATCATCAGCAACAGGAAGTTGCCACCACCCCTAAACGGTAGAGGTGATAAGAAGAGGTTGCATTACCTATGCCCAGGGGCCAGAGTGACTCCGAAAGAAGCTGAAAGAGAGGCAGGTGCTGGAAGCACAGAGCCCAGGACAGGGATGCCTCCCAAGCTATGGAGAGGAGGGAGGAAGTGCTGCTACTCCCTTCTCCCACCCTCAATCTCCCTCCTGGCCTCTCATTGGCCAGAGGCTGTCAAAAGGCCACTGACTTAGCACCCCTGGAAACAGGCTGCAGGCTCACTTTGCTGCCACGGAGCAGGGGGAGGGAGAAATGGGTCTGAACAGAGATGCCAAGGACTAGCATACGACCCCAGCCCACAGCCTATTCCTCCCCAGGACAGATCCAGGGCTTATGGGGCCTGAAGCATATGCAATTTTTGCATTCCTCATTTAAAAAAAATTAAAAGATGAAAAACATTGAATTCGGCGAGAAAATAAATATTTATTTAGAATGAAAAAAGAAATCACACAGCAAATTACAAATTTTTAAAAAGCAGATAATACAACAAACATCTGACATGATCCAGAAAAAAACAATCTTGTATTAATTAATTGATTGGCACATTGCTATATTACTGTTTCCTCTATATTTTTTGGCTTCATATTCTTTGATCACTTGTTCATATGACATGATCTGCAATCAATTTTTTTAATGGTAAGAATACAAAGGTTTTCTCTACTGGGGTTTATTAAAATTTGTTTTTTATTATTAATAGTTTAGAAAAGTTTCCTCCATCTTCACGATTTGTTATTGGAAACGTTGAATAAATTTTTAGAATTGTCAAATTTGAAAAAGCTTTATCAAGATTCTTTTATATATGATCTGGGCTTTTCAAGTTTTCTTGAGCAGTGACTAATTTCAAAAACTTCTGTGAGTTGACAACACTCAATTAAAGCTCTCACATCAACATCCCGGGTACGGCGACAGAGTGGGCGGTGGGAGGGTTCCTGGAAGCCATTCCTGCTCCAGGACAGCCGGTAATAACTTCCAACAACATGGAAATAACTGCAAACCACGCAAATACATCCCACTAAACTCAAACTAAAGATATCCCCCACTCAATTTTCCCTGGCTGGATCCCAAAAATGATTGTGGCCATTCCAGCACTGAGAGGTGACACGCTAGAGAAGTTAAGAAAGATCTCAAATGGTCTTAACTAATTATATCTAAAATATATTACTTTTGCAAATTGTATCAAACATAAGACTCTGTGAATGCACAGCTAGAGTCTTGGAAGCGGCCTGTGCAAGTGCACAGTTCTGAGGTTTGAGCTTTATTGGCTTTGCGGTAAATTCGCCTGGGGTCACCCACAGCAGAGTGGTCCTTGTAAAATGTGAGTTGAATTGTGCACCTCTCTGCTCTGGGCTCTCCAAAGGCTTGACATCTGGTTCAAAGTAAAAGCCAGAGCCCTTACAATCACTTACCAACCCCCTGTGGGTTGGCTGCATCCCCATCGCTCCTCGCTGACCCATCTCCTGGTCCCCTCCCTCTGGCTCCAACAGCTCAGCGCACCCTGCCCTCTTGCTGTTGTTCCCCTAGCATTCCCACCACAGGGCCTTTGCTCTTGCTTTTTCCTCCACTGAAACTCTATCCTCCCACACACCTGCTTGCTTTGTACTTGTTCTTCCTTCAGGTCTTTATTCAAATATTGCCTTCCATGTTAGTTTTCAACTGTGGCCATAACAAATTGCCATGCACTTAGTGGCTTAAAAAAACATAGATTTAGGCCAGGCGCGGGGGCTCACGCCTGTAATCCTAGCACTGTGGGAGGCCAAGGCAGGAGGATTACTTGAGGGGAGGAGTTCGAGACCAGCCTGAGCAAGAGCAAGACCCAGTCTCTACAAAAAATAGAAAAATTAGCCTGTTGTGGTGGTGTGTACCTGTAGTCCCAGGTACTTGGAAGGCTGAGGCAGGAGAACTGCTTGAGCCCAGGAGTTTGAGGCTGCAGTGAGCTATGATGATGCCACTGCACTCTACCAGGGTGACAGAGAGAGACTCTGTCTCAAAAACAAACAAAAAAACCCCCAAGAAACCAAAACAAAACAAAACAAAAAAAGAAACTCTACAGGATGGCATTCCTTCTGGCCTCTAGGGGAGAATCCATTTTCTTGCCTTCTCTGGTTTCCAGAGGCCACCCACATTCCTTGGCTCATGGCCACATCACTCATCTCCTTCTCTGACTCTGACTCTCCTGTCCCCTTCTTTTTTCTTGCAAGGACCCTCCAGGACCATCTTTGCCCTCGAGATCCTTAATTTAATTGTACCAGCAGAATCTCCTCTGTCATGTTAGGTAACGAATTCTTAGGTTCTGGGGATTAGGACATGGACAGCCCTGGGGGTGGGCAGCATTATTCAGCCTACAGCGTCTTCCCAGTAAAATCCTCCCTGACCATCCCTTTAAAGTGTTGCTCATAGTGGGTCTTGTCCCTGTCTGAGAATGAATGTTTCCTGGGGTTCACAGGTACATAAGATGTTTGCTGCAGTTAGAGACCTGTATCAGTCAGCATCCTAGCAGAGAAACACAATTATTAGGATATATGTGTTAAGAGATTTATTGCAAGGGATTGGCTTATGCAATTGTGGGCAGGCTATCAGCAAGAGCATGAACTGAATCTGTAGTTCTGAAGTGGAATCTCTTCTGGAAAGTCTCGGTTTTGCTCATAAAGGCTTTCAACTGATTGAATCAGGCCCACCTGGATTCTCCCTTAATTGAAGTCACCTGATTATGGACTTTAATCACATCTACAAAGCGCCCTCATAGCAACACTTAGATTAGTGCCTGACTGAATAACTGGGACTATAGCCCAGCCAAGTAGCCACACGAAACTGACCACCCCAAGACCCCTTATGTGGTTAAGAAAGCTTATTACAAATTCTTTTTTCATCTATAGAGATAATTTAGTTTTCTTTCTTTAATGTATCACCATAGTGAAATTAAAAAATAAAGTTTAGTTTATAATGTTAAAACCTATGATTCTTGAGATAAAGCCTATTTGGTCATGATTTATTAGTTTTATAATGTATGGCTAGATTAAGTTTGCTACCATTTTATTTATGGGTCATATATCTATGTAATTGTGATTGGGCTATACATTCTTGTGTGTGTTATCTTTGTCCAGCTTTGTTATGTCAGGGTCAGCGGCTTCGGTTGAACATGACAACCTTAGCTGATTTAAACATTGGTTCGGTGAGCCGAAGGGTATAGGGGAGGTCACATTGCAGGCATGGCTGCCTTCGGGGCTCACATGCTGTAATCAGTGCTCATCTTCTCTCCATCTCTTGCTTCTGTTTCCCTTGTGTCAGCTTCAGTCTCAGACTCCACGTGGCAGGCAAATGGCTGCTTCAGGATCTCATAGCCTTAGTGTCAAGAGCCAATTTTTTCCAGAGATCACTGAAAAATCTCTTGTATTTCACTATCTTTGGCTGGGTTACATGCCCATCCCTGGATCATTCGCAGTGGGTAGGGAAAAGCAAAGCTTGATGAGGCTTGTGGGCTCAGCTTTGGAATTAGGGATGGTGTCAACCTCTCTGGATGTACATAGACATAGAGCGGGGCGGTGAGGGTTCCCTCCGAGGACAATCAGACTGTGGTTACTTAGAAGGGGGAATGAACAAATACCGAGGATGCATAACAAAAACAAAACAAAATTGAAGGCATAGAAAGCTAAAGCTGTCCTAGCCCAATACAATGGATTGGGAAGTTTTCCATCTTTGTTTTATGCTCTGTAACAATTTAAATAACAGAAGTTATTTGTTTCTTAAAGGTCCAATATAACTCACTCTTAAATCCATTCTGGGCCTGATGCCATTTTTAGAAGTACATATTTGATGATCTGATTTTTTCTGTGGATATTAGTATTTTTACCTTTTCTTGAAACATTAAGGAAATGAATAAATGAAAGAACCAGCATGTGGTTTTATTTACCAAGTCTACATTTGTTTCTCAGTTTCATTAATTTCTGCTTTTATCTCTATTAATTTCTTCTCTCTATAGAGTTTTCTTTTTCCTTCTAGTTTTCTTTTTCCCAGATGCATGGATTCAATTTTCTTTTCTGTTTTCTAATAAATGTGTTCAAGACTATACATTTTTCTACAAATGCTGTCCTGGCCTAGACACTTGGTTTCATTATATGATGCTCTTGGTGTCATTCATTTATAAAATAATCTGTCGTTTCAATTTGGGTTTCTTTTTAACCTGAGAGTTATACAGAATAGTATTTTTAAATTTCCAAGTTGTTGTCATATTGTTTTGCTGTTCTTTTGTCACTGATTCTAGTATTTTACACTGTAGCTAGAAAATGTAGTCTATATGCTTTCCACTTTCTGGAATTTAGATTTTACTCGTAGCCAATTTTGATGAACAGTCAATTTTTATAAATATACCATAGATATTAAAAAAGCATGTATAAAGGTACATCCTCAGTTCAGTAAATTTCCTTATATAAATCTCAAATGAAACTTCTAATTTATATTATCCAAATTCTATCACTTTACTTATTTTTTGTTTACTTGATCTATCAGTTTCTGGGGAGGTATATAAAAATCAAGTATCATTGCAAGTTTGACACTTCTTTGTAGTTCTAAAACTGTTTATATAGTTTAGCACTCTGTTGTTTAATACAAAATTCACTTCATTGTCATCTCTTCTTGGTAGATTGCATCTTTTATAAAGTGTTTCTCTTTGTTCCACATAGTGGATTCATTTTGAATTCTCTTTAATCTGATATTAATATTTCTATGCCTTTATTTTTGTTTTGTTTTGTTAGCATATATTCATTTTCTATTCTTTTATTTTTAGTCTTTTTTGTATTATATTGTTTCAATGTGACTTTTTAAAATAATTGCATTGTGTGTAGACATGAGTATATTACATATATACTTATGTATATTGTTGAGAATTCTCTCACCCATTCTAAGAGTCTCTGTAGTTTAATAGGACAGTTTAACCCACTGACATTTATTGTGATTTCTAATATGTTTGGATTTCCCCCTGCTTTTTTTTATTTATCAAGTTTTCTTATTCTATTTTTCTCTATTTGTTGTAAATTATATATTTGTATAATATCTACATTATACTATTATACTAATAGTATAACATTATGCTATTTTAATTTTTCTAGTGCTTTACATTTTAAATAAAATTATTTAAGCACTTTTTTCCTCCAATAGTGTCTTATCCTCTTACCACTAATTTTGTTGGAACTCCAAATATTATCATTTTACTTTACTCTTATTCTTTTCAAAGAAATCATTTCTTAAGAGCTATATGAAGTTTTATAGATTCATTTTCATTTAGTATTCAGACTCAGATATTTACTGGTTTCTTTAAAAGATTTTGTAATACTATGAAATTCTCTTTCTTGAATTCCTTTTTTGTTTTTCTGCAGTACATAATTATTTTTTTCAGAAGAAGGCATGGATAGTAAATTTTCTTTGTCCTTTATTATCTGAAAATATCTTGGATTTGCTTTCATGCTTGATAGTTTGGCTGATATAGAATTGTAGGTTCAAAATAATCTAGAAGCCTTGAGAATTTTGTTTTTATTTTGTAATTTAGAAATGTCACCAGGATGTGTGTCTTTTTAGTGTTTTCTACTTAGCATTTGGTGGGTCTTTTTATAGTTTGAGGACTCAGATCTTTCTCTAGCTCTGGAATATACTTTTAAATTATATTTTAAATTATTTCATCACCTCTAGTCTCTCTGTTATCTCATTCTAGAACCCCTATAAGGTAAATATTAGGTCTTACATTTTCTCACATTTTGTATTTTGTGTGTGTGTGTGTGTGTTTTCACTCTACCTTCTAGGGGATTTCATTGACTTTCATCTTCATGTTTTTATTTTTCAAGGATGATTTCTTCTTCAATTGCTCCTTTTCCATGGCAATCTACTCTTATTTTATAAAAGCAAATTTCTTTTGGATCTCTCTGAGGATACGACCTAGAATTCTTTCAGAGCTCCCCTCTGCCTGCTACATCATCTCCATTTCCTCTAGGGGGAATCATTGTGGTTTTTCATCTTGTTCTTTTCTCATACTCCTGATTTGCCTCCAGTATCTGGTGTTCCATAATGGTCATTCAGATTTATAAATTAAAAACTACACTGATTAACATATGGAGGAGACTGGCTTGAGTTTCTTTCTGAGCTCTGCAGGACTGGCTTCCAGGATGGGCCTTTTCCTTGAAAGGAGGCTGTCGCAGCCCTGCCTGGGTGAGACAGAGGGAGGCGCTTGTTCACACTGTGCTCTTCCCTTTAGCAAGGATGAGGAACGGCACACAGGCCGGGAACCTCCCGATTGGTAAGGAGGACTTTATTCTGTGTGTGAAGTCCTGAACAGAACTGTCTCATTGTCTTTGCTTTTCTCCCTCCTTTTTGCATCCATTGCGGAAATTTAGCTCAGCTCTGCTTCTCTGGCCTCAACACCTACATAGTCACCCCTCCTGTATCAGTTATCTACTGCCCCGTAACAAAACACTCCCTAACCTGGTGCCTTAAAACAACAATAATTTGTTATTTCTCATGATTCTAGGGGCTCATTCTTCTGTTCCATCTGGCATTGGCTAGAATCCCTCACTGTGCTGCATTCATGTGGCAGCTGGAACGGGTGGGGAGGCCCAAGAAGGTTTCACTCCCATGCCTGGGCCTTGGTGCCGGCAGTCTGCTGAAGCACCTAGTGTCTCCACCAGGTGGCCTCTTTCTCCACGTGGCTTTTCATCCTCCAGGGCCTCTCTCTCCAGGTGGCTAGGGTGGACTTCCTTACAGACGGTGGCTGGGTTCCAAGAGGACAAGCCCCAGTGTGCGAATGCTTCTCCAGCCTCTCTGCTTGCGTCATGCTTGCTACTGTCTCATTGGCCACAGCAGGTTATGTCACCTAGCGCAGGGTCCATGTGCTGGGGACTCCAGGAGGATGTGAATTCATAGAGATGTAGTTCACTGACCCAGGGTAACATTTCATGACACCTCCTAAGGTGACCTTTCATTTTGTTTAGAAAACAGTCCACCGGGCTTCAATGTCAGGGACAAAAGCCACAGCCAGCCATTCTGTTAATACGTATGTCGGGAGGAAGGGGCTGACTGGCCCACTTGTCTGTCCACTGGCTCTTTACCTGATGCTTGTGCACGGCCTGCTCCCTGCTCCCTGTACTTGGAGTTTCTGCAAGCTTCTGCTGAAAAGAATAGTTTATATCCCTTTAGCCGATTTCTTCTGTGCTGATTTAACCACTCTGGTTTTCTCCATAAATCTGATTGCATCTGCTTTTTATCTTCTAAAAAGTCCTCAAATTTTTCTGATCGACTGATACCACCATTTCCAGTTATCTTGGGCTGATATGGACGTATTCTTTTTATGTCTCTATTATTTTAATGAAATTTATTCTGCAAAAAGGAAAAGAAAGCAGTGAGATCCCTATTGCTGTAGGTCTGCACTCACAGGACAGGAGTGCTGAAGGGAGGTGGTGGTTAGACTCGATGACATGGTTGCTTTTTACCAGTCCTGAGATGTTGGAGGCGCTGTAGCTTCAGCGCTTTCTTCCTCAGGAATCCGGGTTGACGGAGTTAAACCTGATTGTTGTGATTCCAAGCCCCTGCTGGGACTAGAACTGAGACCTTTGGAGCTGGCTTTGCAGATCGTCTAGTCCAGACTCTTGTTTTGCAGTTAGGAGATGGAACACAGGTCACCCAGCAAGTCAGCTGCAGAGCTGGGGTTTGAACCTGGGCACCGACTCCTAACCCTGTGATCTCCACACACTTCCTCGCCTCTTGCCCCAACTGCACCCCTCAGAGAAGCCCACAGCCTTACTGCTCCGAGACAGGCCGGGCAGTACCTCCAGCCCGGGACACCCAGAGCTGAAGGATTTGAGGCGAGAGGAGCCCCAGTGAGACAGATGTCTGTCTGGCCCCTCCTCCCGAAAGGCGATTATTTCAGCTAGAGACGACAGCCGAGTTTGGATCATAGATTCTCTTTCTCCCTCCAGCGCCCTCTCTCTCCCACTCGGTTATCTATTTACCTATTTCCGTGAGCTCCCCCCACCCCCAGATGAATTACGTCTGCAAGGCAGTAAAATGTTATGTATTTGCAAGGCCCATAATCTTTAAAAGCCCAGTGATGCCAGCTCCAGACAGCAGCGAGCTCCCTCCAGTATGTTAATAGATAGTATTAGGGCAATAATGAAAACACTTGAGACAAGTAAGCTCCTATCAAAAGCTGAGTAATAGGGCTTCGCCGAGTGAATCACAATGCAGAAGAGATTAAGACGTCTGCCGTTGTGCAGTGTCTATTCAGACTAACAGCTGCTCCGTTTCTGATTAAAATGGGGTTGGGGAGACCTTTTCGAGCGAGTCCCCTTTTTATCCTGCACCGTCCTCGCCCTTCCCACCTCCACCTCCGCACACAGCCACCTTCATTTGCACTTGGCCACAGCCATTCATGCACGCACACACAAACAGAATGGAGTCACACACGCGCGTTGCATCGTCACACACACAGAGCCATGGCAGCACACACAGCCATCAGCACCCGCTGACACACGGTGACACGACACGTCCAAGCATGCATGCACACACAGCCACGTCCCCGTGCACAGGCACAGTCACGCGTGGAAGCCGTCTTCACACACGGCCTCAGCCAGTCTCACACACACAGTACATCACAATCTGTCACAAACATAGTGTCACATATGCATGAAATTGCAATCTGTCACGCACATACTCGTCACACAGTCACAACCCGACACTCAGAGACAATCTAGTCAGAGTCACAGACCCACACATACCTGGCTAGTCACGTCCGCGTGCAGCAAGTCCTTCGTGTGCAAAAGTCACACTTGCACACTCACACCTGTGAGGACAGTTAGACATACACACACGGCCCTTCACTCACAGACGGTCACGGGCTCTCTTACCCACATACAGCCACAGTCATAAATATTCACACGTGGTCATGTGCTCGCACGTGACGACAGCCCAGTCACATGCAGTGATGTCTTCCCACACACAGAGACACAGAGCCAGTCTGCACACCTGCAACCCCCCCGCCCCCCCGCCACCAGTGTGCATGTTGTGCAAGTCACAAATCTGGGCACACACACAGGCACGACACTGCTCTGCATGCCCCTCCAGATGCTGACCCAAGATGACAGACTTGACTACAGGACAAGGGATGGCCCCGACCTGGGTCAGCAGCCTCATGGGAAAGACGATCCTCAGGAAGCAGGTGTCAAGGTCACCATCCTCCAATCCCTGAAAGGCTGTAGTGTGACAGGGGAAATGGAGTCGTTTCTGTGGCACCTAAGAGCACGGAGCTCTGACCTTGAGTGGAACCGAAGATTTGGGCTTAGTAGAACCCAGGGCTGTCCAAGAATAAAATGGCCTACTTTAGGAGGTAGTGAGCGCCCCGTCAGTGGAGGTGTGCACGTGGAGGCTGGACAGTCACTTGGCAAGGATGATGAGAAGGGACTTCTGTATTGCACAGGGGTGACCCAGAAAGATCCATCGCAGTCCCGACTCTGTGCCCTGAGTGTCTGTGTGTCCTCTCCCCAACCCTGTCCCATCGGTTACTCCCTTTCTTCAGCCCAGCTCTGCAGAAAGGGGGACCCAGGGGTCCAATCTTCTGCTTCCCTCCCTGGATGTGATTTCTCTCCCAAGATCATCTTTAAGCTGATGATTCCAATTTCTTTTCTAGGCCGCCATGGCCCTGGCTCTGGGCCCAGGGGGAGACGCAAGCCGCAGTAAGCTGGGGAATCAGTCAGAGACTCAACCTCCTTTTTAACTTGAGGGACCTGTCAGGGCTTTCAAGACTTATGAGTTGCCCAGATGGAAGGCAGTGAGTCACCGAGCCTGGAACACCAGGCCTGGGCAGCTAGAAGGATGTTCACCAGGCACCTGGTCAGTCCCGGGCCGGCTGTGGGAATAGGAGGAGACAGGGACTTGCTGCTCAAAGCTGCACTTGGCAGCCTCCAGGCTGTAGCTGGGGGCTGTAACCCACCGCCTTCCAGGCTCTTCTCCCCGGGTACCCATCTCCACCCTGAGGGGCATCTCACTACTCCTTTTCCCAGGCAGACACTCGTGATTTTGCCTATGCTCACCCCTCTACCAGGATGCCTTCCCTGCCCTCACAGTGATATCTGCACTTGTCTGCCCCCACCCCCCAGCCTAAATGCACCTTGTTCAGGAAGCAGCCTCAGCCCCTGGGCTAGAATCAATCCTTCTCCTCTCTGCTCCTGCAGCCATTGTTTTTGCCCTGGAAGAACATGGCCCCTCTGTCTTCCCCTCCAGTGGCTGGGTCAGGCAGGGTGGGCGTGGGGCTCAGGGGGATGGGCGTGGGGTTTGAGGGGATGGGGATGGGAGGGGCCCAGAGATGAGTGGAGAGGCCAAGTGGCCAGGAGGGAGAACCAGCTCCTTGTAGAGCAGACCCAAGGGCATAGTTGGGAAAACAAGCCCCAGGTTCAACTATGGTGCAAATTTGGGGGCTGGAGGTTGAGCCTGAAGGGGTTGGCTAGAGTGGGGTCCATTGGATGAAGTTGCCTGGGGTGGAGGAGCTTGTTCTGGGGCCCAGAAAGTCAAGCTCCTGAGACACCTTGTGCAAAAGAAGCAGGACTAGGATAGGAGCAGGTTCAGAACAAGCTAAGGTGTCCCCGATGCAGCCAGGAGCTCTGTTGGGGTCTGCAGCCCACCTTTAGGGGCTGGTGGATGGCTGCCTTTAAAGGCTCAGGGCTTAAGTGGATCCCAAGGGTCATATCTGGAGTGTCAGGCCCAAGACAGGAAAACTGAGAAGTGAGGTCAGAAACCAGAGACTCAAAAGCTAGAAGACCCGGATGAGCACTTCAGAAGGAAGAAGATGATCTTTTTGTGGGGCCTGGTAGGGTCTGGGTCCCAGGAGCTTGTCACTGCACTTACAGGAGCTGCACTCGGCTGGCCCATACCCCCATCTGCCATGTGCTCAGCTTATCCTCCCACTGTGTCTCTCCCCGATTACATGGAAAGTCTCTCTAGGAAAGACCTTGTTTTCTGCTTTTGGGTGCCTGGCACACAACACATCTCAGT
Organism: Eulemur rufifrons; assembly: GCF_041146395.1. Taxonomy (NCBI): domain Eukaryota; kingdom Metazoa; phylum Chordata; class Mammalia; order Primates; family Lemuridae; genus Eulemur; species Eulemur rufifrons. The sequence continues at coordinate 29,383,763 of NC_090990.1, forward strand.
AGACTTTTGTAGCTTTTCTGCCTCTGACTCTGAATCTGTGGTCTGGACTCCACCTCCAGGCCCCACCTGGCCCCTGACACCCACCTGCCCCTACAGCCGTCATCCCCTGACCCACCGCAGTGAGTCTCCTGCCCAGTTCCCAGGACTGACCCTCCCCAACCTGAGGCTGGAGGGGCTGAGGGGCTCCAGCCTGGCCGTTGGGTGCTTGACCCCAAGGCTCCTCGGCTGCTGCTGAACTGGGATCACCTCGTTCTCTATCCATGCAGCCAGACCCCATCCCAGATTCCACCCGACACCCCAGTTGTTTTGGTGGGATTTCAGTTTATTTCCCATTTATTCATCCAATAAACATTTACTCCACATTGTCCTCAGCCGGTTCTCAATCTCCATCTTCCCTGCGCCGTCACTACCTTTAACACAGACGATCACCCCCTCCTCTCGGAAATGCTTTCTTCTTTCAGCCAGGGCACCACACCAGCCCGGCTTTTCTCTTCCCGTACTGACCCCCTTCCCAGCCCCATCTCCCCACCTTCTTCATGGCGCAGCCCCTGCTCCAGGTTCAGTCCTCACACCTCTTCTCTTTACCTGCCCCACTTCCCACGGGATCTCCTCCAAGCTCGGGGCGTTAGGTGCCATCTGTCTGCTGATGACTCTCAAGTCTCAGGTGTATTTCTTCAGCACAGACCTCTGCCCTGTCTACCCACCTGTTTGCTCAACATTCTAGATGTCTGTTAGGCGTCTCGCACTTCAAACAAACTCTTGGTTACCAGCTCCCACCTTCTCCCCCACTGACTACTCACACTTGGCAAGTGGCAGCTCCGCAATGGTGACTCTCCCAGCTGCTCACACCAAAGACCTTGGGGTTATCCCTCAACTCCTCCTCCAACTCGGTGCAGGCCACTCTGGTCTCTTGCCCAGGTCACTGCAGTGGCCCCAGACTGGTCTCCCTGCTTCTGCCTCTGCCTCCACCTCCTACCATCCTCAGATTGGAGGCTCTGGCCACTTGCCCTCAGGCCCTACCTAACCCTCTCGACGTGCCAGCCATGGGCCGCTGTTTCTGACCCATCAGGGCTCCTCCGTCTCTCCCGTGTCACCCCTTACCCCTTGTTGCCATAGCCTGTCTCCCGTTCCTACTGTACTAGACCTCCCAATGGTGCCATTATTGAGAAGCGACGCAGACAACACATCTGTCCCTGCCCACGCACCGTCTCTTCCGTCTGCCCCCTGTCACTGCAGTCCGAGCGTTTCCGTGTCCATCCTGGGCGAAGGAGAACCAGGTCTAAATCCAGTCCTTGACTGATGCCTCGTCCCAAGGCCCGCCAGGAGCCCAGGGCACGGGAGCGCAGAGAGGTTGGGACGTTTTCTTTGTGTTGTGCCCCTCCGTTCCCTGTCTCCTTTAATTTTCCCCAGAATCCTGAGAGGCATGAAAAATTCCCCTCCCAGGGGTGAGGGAAGGAGGAAACAGGACTGGCCTGACCACAGCTGCACAGCTAGTCAGGCTCTGGGACCGGATCACCTGGCCCTGCTCCGGCTGCTTCCCCCTCCTTGGAGAGCAAGTCATCTTCCTCCCACCCTCCCAGCCCCCACTTCCCATTCACTGAAGAGGGCCCGGAAGCCCAGATGTGGGGAGGGTCTTTCCCAAGGTCACAGAGTGACCCGGTGACTGAGCCTGGAGGAGTCCCAGGCCTCCAGGCTCTGCTGTTCCCCGGGGGGGCCCAGAGGCAGGAGGGCGCACACCCCCAGGCCGGCCCTCCCCCCACGGCTCAGTTCCTGCCTCCCAGACTGAGGTCTGGAGCCCTAAATAGAACAGGCACTGCCGGCTCCCTTCTTGGGGAGGGGAAGGCAGCTGCGGCAGTTGTGGCGGGCGGAGAGAAATTTTCCCTTTCTGTAGATTGGATCAGTCACTCTCAGAATTGATGGCAACAGCTTCATCACGAAGATCTAATGCTTTAATTATGTTGTGACATGACCTGACATGGGGGTGGCAGTTGATGGATTCTCTGGTGTCATCAGCATGGCCCTGACATAGGAAAGTGGCAGAAGACAGAGGGTGGGGAAGAGGAAGGGCTCTCGGTGGGAGATGTGTCCTTCCAGGGCCGCCTCCACCTCCCCCTGAGCCCTGTCTTCCAAGGAAGTCCTAGCAGCAGTGGGGACTCGGGAGAGGAGGGGGACCAGCCGCTGTGTCCCTCTGGGATGGACTGGATCCGGGGACCCCGTACGAGTGCATGTATGTGTGTGCATACGTGTGCACGTGCCGAGATGCACAGGGACATGTCAGAGCAGGTGAGAAGACTCAGACCCCCGCAACAGCAGTGACAGCTGCGTTGCTGTCTGGCCTTCAGAGGAGGACTGGGCAGTGGAGGTAGGGGCAGAGCACCTGGCGGGTCCGCACGTCCTGGGCTGCCATGAGCAGAAGGAGCAGATGCTTCCAGGCAGGCTGGGGGCGCAGAGGCAGGCTCAGCTCAGCAGAGTGAGGGCTGCCGGGCCATGGAATGTGCAGCCCTGGGAGCCCGTGAGCGACCTGTCCCTGGACTCAGGGACTGCGGGCTGATACAGAGAGGCTAGGATTCTAATGACCTGTGAGGCTCGGATTCCATGTATCTATGGGTGAGTGGGTGAGAGTGTTTCTCTCCTTCTCTTTCCCCTCAGCCCAGCTGCGTGCTCAGAGCCTGGCAGGGCCCTCGGTGTGGCAAGAGTGAGAAACAGGCTGCCCCCACAGCCCAAGCTCTGCCAGACGCTGGCACGCGCTGCCCCTCTGTCCACTCTCCCCATCCTGTTCCTGTGCCAAGCTCTGCCTCCGCAGGGGAGTCCCCCTCCTGGGCAGGCTGAGTGAGAATGGAGGCTTGAAAGGCAGGGGGCGTGGCGCCCGTTGGCAGGACCCTGCTGGGCCAGGGGCTGTGCCTTTTCTGGCAGTGTCTGGAAGGCTCCCACGACCACCTGCAACCAGGAGCCAGCTGTTAGCTCCATCTTGCCATGGAGGACGGTGACGCTCAGAGACACGACATTGCCTGCCCAGGGCTGCGCAGCTAGGAAGGAGTGAACTGGTTTTGACTGAGCAGATGTGTGTGTTAACTGACTCCCGTACGCCAGGCCCTGCCAAACAAGGTACGGATCCAGACAGCGCGGTCCCTGCCCTCAGCAAGCACAGTGTGTGCCCACAGTGCTCTCTGATTCAGATGTCACCGTTCTTTCCACTGCTTCCCTCTGCCTCTGCCAGGGGTGTTGCAGCCCAGAGTGGGGGAGGGGCCCTAGAGCCAGTGTCCAGAGATCGGGTCTGGGTCCGGCTGCCTCAGTCACCAGCTCTGGTCTCTGGGGAAAGCACAGCTTGAGAAATACAGGACTGTGGGGGCCTTTTAACCTGTTCCATGCTGTTCCCCTTATTCCATCCCACCGCACCCCCATGGGGCAGAAGAGAAACTGAGGCCCAGAGAGAAGACGAGGCAGGCCCACTGAGGTTTTTGACCCTTGCTCCTGACTCCTGGGCCAAGGCTTGACCGTGGCTCTTCCCAAGGGCCAGTGCGGCCAGGCATAGTCAGGAAAGGATCCCTGGGAGCCTTGAGATTCTTCCGGAAAGAAAGGCCAGCCAGAGAGGAAACCTGGGAGCATTTTCGCATCCTGGGGAAAGCTCCACAAGTCCATGCCCTGCCCTAAAGCCACCCACTCCCAGCCTCAGTGAAGGGTGGTGCCGAGGCCTGCGTGGCTCGGTCTGAGGTCACTTGCCGTCGGAGCTGCGTCTCGGAGATGGCAAGGCGGGAGAAGGCATCCGATGCACCTTGGCTGGTCTCTAAAATCCCCTGCACGACCGGATGCTCAAAAATGGTGCTCAAGCAAGACAAGAACAGAAGGGCTCCCAGATACGGGAGCAGCAGCATGGGTGTGCAGACACGCACAGAAGCAGGTGCTCACGTGTGCACCCTGGGAACCAGCCATCCCAGGGGTGGCGGGGAGACTTTTTAGTAGCCCCATGAGTGAGGGATTGAGGGTCGGCATAGTGAGGGTTTGCAAACAAGAGCTGGGTCAGAGAGGAGGCACCTGGTCTCCTAGAGGCGACTGTGTCTGTGTGTAACTGGGTGTTCCAGGTGACTGTGGTGTGCCTCTGCTGGGTGACCACCACCTAGGGCCTAACTGTGTCTGGGTGTGGTGTGTGTTGCTGTGCCAAAGTGTTACCAGCTTTAGCCATATCTGGCCAGGCTGGTGTGGACACCTGTCCCTGTGTGCATGTTCCATGGGTGTAGCTGTGTGTACCAGCCTGAGTGTATGTCTGGACGGAGCTGAGATTTTAGTGACTGCAGCTCCAGGCATAGCTAAGTCCCCCAGCATAGCTCTGTGTCACAGTGCAATACATCTGCATGGAACTGTGGCCCTGTTTGAGACTGTTTCTGGGGCAGACTTGGTCTTGCAGCCTGGGCTCTGGGCTGCTGGGGCTTTGTAGCGGGTGGCCCCCCCAATCACAAGGGGGCACTGTGCATCTTCCTAAACTGTCACTGCCAGCTGGTCTCCAGTGTGTGGGCAAGGTAGGCTGGAACTGGCACCAAGACCTGCTGGGCCAGGCCCAGCCGCCTCTGCCTCTAGGCCCCTGGGCAGTTCTAGGTCTCCTCTCAGAGTTTTTGCCCTGGGGGAAGGGAAAGGATGTCATTAAAATCCTACCTAGTAAATCTCATGGGAGGGGTCCACAGAGATATTTCTGCCTCATCTGACAATTGAAGACCCTAAGGTTCTGATGGGAAGTCACCTGCCTCAGATCCAAGCCCAGGATCACGGCCTGACCCTGAAATAAACTGAACAATACCAGAAGTGCAAACCACACTGTACAGTTTTCATGCAGGCCTTCAAGTGCTCATTTGGCAGATGGGCACCGACGGTGGGCATGGGAGGACCCTGGCTCGGGTTTCTCGTCCTGACTCCATCGCTTACCTGCTGTGTGACCTGAGTCACTCAGGCCCTTCTCTGAGTGTCTTTTTCCCACCTGGAAATGGAGAGGATTGATGTGTTTGCTCTTCCAGCCTCCCTTTCCCAGCACGGGCCCTCTAGCTTGCACAGGTAGAGGTCAGTGCCATCTGGGAGCTACGATGCTCGTGTGCACCTGCTGGGTGATCGTTCCCCAGGACTTAATTATGGCTGCGTATTAAGCACAGCCTGGAGCAGAGAAGCGGTAAACTTGGGGTCACATGTGAATTGGTGGCAGAGCCAGGATGAGAAGGGAGCTGGCCTCCTGGCCCCTCACCAGTGCCCCCTGCCCCGCCCAGCGGCTGCCCCCACCCTCCCTGTGGGCCCATGGGTGTCAGTGCTTCACTGACACAGTGAGCCTCTTGCCATTCCCCAAAGCCGTCTCCTCCAGTGTCCAAACTCTCACAGGAAGGTACCGTGCTGGGGACTGTCCTCTCCAGCCCCTTTCACAGGAGCCCCATTTTACAGATGAGGAAACTGAGGCTTAATGGAGTTAAGAAATAATAATGGCTACCATTTTTGAGGCTTCTCGACTGAATGCAAGACCCTCTGCTGACTACTCACTGAAGTCGGCAGCGGGGGGCCTAGTCTGCCTCCAAAATATCCCCCCAAATAGTGCCGAGCCCTGCACAGGATATGCCAGCCTGATTTAGACAGCAATTTGCATACAATTTACCCGGAAAGCTGCACTGTGAAAAATATAATTACTTTTTTAATATTCTCTCTCTGATGTGAATGCTTACCGCCCGGTAATGAATTACTTGCTTAATGAAGATAAACCTGAATTGGAGATGCACTTCGGAGGGCTGCTGGGGCGGCCTGTTTGATGCCATCATTTGCAGCTGTTAATCTCTGAAATTGATGCCCTTGTTGGTGGGATCGTAAATCGAGGGGAAAATCTCTGAGCTCCAGCACCTCCAGTCATTTGCTCTGTGGCACTGGTGGAGCCACTTAGCCTCTCTGTGCCTCAGTTTCCTCATCTATAGCAAAGATATTGGGGTCAGTTAGAACCATAGAAATGTGGGGATGGAATTGACCTTTATTCAAGAATGACTGAGCGTCTGCAATGTGTCGGGGGAGAGACAGAGAGCCGAAGCGATATATTCAAAGACACACACAGACTGAGAGACTTCGGAACTAGAACTAGTTGCCACAGCTTCACTCCCACGTGCCGTACCTGGATCTCTTCTCCTAAATGGCCTTGAACCTGCCTCCTGGCTGCTGGTGATGGGAGAGGGAGCCAGGCTGGAGTCAGACTCTGGTAGGAGAGAATCACCTGTAGGCAGGTGTGGCCTCTGGAAGCCTGATCCATTCTTTTCCCCAATGTTGGCCATTTCTAGGGACCAATCACAGCTGAGCCCGCCCAGGTCAGGGCTGAGGAGCCAGGGCAGCAAGTCAACAGTTTAGTAAATACATATTTACATGGTATTTTAGTAAATGTAGTAAATACATACATACATTGTGTTTTAGGCTCCCAGGACACAGCCATGAATAACACCAAAAAAGGTCCCTGCCTACATGAACGTGAAATTCTAGAAAGGTGCGGTGAACATACAGAGATAATAGGTGAGTTAACTAAGGATAAAGATAATGTCAGATAGTGATAAATGACATAAACATTTTTAAACAGGTAATATGATAAAGATCAGTTGAGGGGAGTATCTTGACTTGTTGGTCAAGAAGACTTCCCAAAGGAGGTGACACCTGGGCTGAAATCGAAACAATGTTAAGAAGCCAGCCCTGTAAACATTAGGGATGTGGCTCTAGATGACATCAGAAAAGAAGGCAAGGGCTAGATCATAAAGGGCTTTACAGGTTGTGGAAAGGATTTTGATTTTGTTTTCAGTGCAAGGGGAAGCCACTGGGGGTCTCAAGGGGAGTGATATGACTCATTGGCATTTATAACTATCATTCTATAAGAAAAATAGAAAATCTGGATAACTGTATATATTAAAGAAATTGAATTTATAATATACAAATTTCCTACCCAGATGGTTTCACCATTAAATTCTATCAAATATTTAAGGAATAAATGATAGCAATCTTACACAAACTCTCAGAAAACAGAGGAGAGGGAACACACCCCAACTAATTTGATGAGCCCAGCACAATCCTGCTGGTTATTTATTTCTACACAACGAACTTTCCTGAAAAGTCATGGCTTAAAGCAATAATTTGTTATTATTATATATCATGATTCTGGGGTCAGGAATTTGGACAAACCACAGTGGAGATGGCTCATCTGTGCTCTACAATGTCTGGGGCCTCAGCAGGGGTGACTCAAATGTCTGCAATGTGTAGCAATTGGAGGCTGACTAGGCATCTTCCTCTCCTCTCCACATGGCCTCTTGCTGAGCTTAGGTTCGCTTGCAGCATGGTGGCCAAAGTGTAGTCAGGTTTCCTACACAGCAGCTTGGGCTCTAAGTATGAGTGTTCCAAGAGGCCTGGGAAGAAGTTGCAAAGCCTCTTATGACCTGGCTTTGGAAGCACACTTCTATTGGTCAAGCAAGTCATTAAGGCAGCCCAGACTCAAAGAGAAAGGAATTAGACTCCACTTCTCAATAGGGGAGTAGTAAGGAATTTGCAGCAATCTTTAATCCGACACACCTCTGATGCAAAATCTGGCAAACATTACCAGAAAAGAAAGTTGCAGCTCAATATCCCTCATAACAAAGATGCAAAAGTCTTGAATAAAATATTATCAAATCAAGTATATAAATATATATAAAGTATAATGCAGTAATACTAAGTGGGATTTATTCTAGGAAAGCAAAGTTTAACGTTTCATAAAACAACCAATTTAATTCACCACATTAATAGAATAAAGGAGAAAAACCATAAGATCATCTCAGTAGATGCAGAAAGAGAGCATTTGGGCCGGGCGCGGTGGCTCACGCCTGTAATCCTAGCACTCTGGGAGGCCGAGGCGGGTGGATCGCTCAAGGTCAGGAGTTCGAGACCAGCCTGAGCAAGAGCGAGACTCCGTCTCTACTAAAAATAGAAAAAAATTATATGGACAACTAAAAATATATATATGTAGAAAAATTAGCCGGGCATAGTGGCGCATGCCTGTAGTCCCAGCTACTCGGGAGGCTGAGGCAGGAGGATCGCTTGAGCCCAGGAGTTTGAGGTTGCTGTGAGCTAGGCTGACGCCACGGCACTCACTCTAGCCTGGGCAACAAAGTGAGACTCTGTCTCAAAAAAAAAATAAATAAATAAATAAATAAAATAAGAAAGAGAGCATTTGACAAAATTCAACACCCATTCATGACTTAATAAAACAAAAACCCTCTCAGCAAACTAGGAATAGGAGGGAAATTCCTCAGCCTGATAAAGGGCATCTCTGAAGAACCTACAGCTAATACCATCCTTAATGGCAAAAGATGCATGCTTTACGCCTCTTTAAGAACAAGGCAAGGATAAGGATGCTCTCATCACTTCTATTCAACACTACCTTGAAGTCCTAGACAGTGCAGTAAGGCAAGAAAAAGAAATAAAAAGTATGAAGACTGGAAAGAAAGAAGTAAAACTGCTTTTCTTTGCAGACAACATAAATGTTTATGTAGAAAATCCTAAGTTGTCTTTAAAAACAACTACCAGGCCGGGCGCGGTGGCTCACGCCTGTAATCCTAGCACTCTGGGAGGCCGAGGTGGGCGGATCGTTTGAGCTCAGGAGTTCGAGACCAGCCTGAGCAAGAGCGAGACCCCATCTCTACTAAAAAATAGAAAGAAATTATATGGACAGCTAAAAATATATATATAGAAAAAATTAGCCAGGCATGGTGGCGCATGCCTGTAGTCCCAGCTACTCGGGAGGCTGAGACAGGAGGATTGCTTGAGCCCAGGAGTTTGAGGTTGCTGTGAGCTAGGCTGACGCCATGGCACTCACTCTAGCCTGGGCAACAGAGCGAGACTCTGTCTCAAAAAAAAAAAAAAAAAAAAAAAAAAAAAACAACTACCAGAACTAAGGAGGGAATTTAACATATGTGCAGGATACAAAGTCTATATATAAGAATCAATTGTATTTCTGTGTACTAGAGGTAAGCAATTGGAAACTTTAAGCTTGATACACTTTTTAATAATGGCATAAAAACATTAAGTAGTTAGATTTGGCAAAAGACATGCAAGATCTCTTTTCTGAAAATTATAAACCACTGTCAAAATAAAGAAGACCTAAATAAATGGACCAATAGACTACATTCATGGATTGGAAGATTCAACATTATTAAGATGTTGATTATGCCTAATTGATCTATAGATTCAAAGCAATCTCAATCAAAATACCTGCAAGTTTTTTTGTTGTTAAAATGACAAGCTCATTCTAAAATTTATACTACAGATATGCAAAGGAATTAGAGCAGCCAAGAAAATGTTGAAAAAGAATAAGGTTGAAGAATTCACATTACCTGATTTAAAGACGTATTTTAAAAGTAATTTTTGAAGGAGTAAAAGTAGGTGCAGAGAGACCAGTTAGGATGTTATTGGTGTGAACCAGAGGAGAGATGACAGGGACTCAGACGTCGGTGACAGTCATGGAGATGGAGAGAAACAAAGGGTTTGGGTTATGTTTTGGAGATAGAGACAATGAGATTTGCTGATGGTTGTCGGTGAAGGGTGATAAAAAGAGAAGAGTTAAATGTGATTTTGGCATGGGCAACTGGGCAACCATGGTGTAACTTACTGAGATGGGAAAATTGGTGGAGGAATGGATTGAAGTGAGAGGAATTAAGTTTCTGTCTTATATATACTAAGTTTGGGAGACCCATGAGGCCATATGGAGAGGTGTCAATTAGGCAGTTGAATATATAGGTTTGGATTCTGGGAAGAGACCAGGACTGCAGATTTACATTTTGGAGGCAATATGTAGATGATGTTTAAATCCACGGGATGGAATGAGCTCACCTAGCGAGGGAGACTAGATGGGAGAGAGGAGGGTCACGGATGGTTCCCTGGACCACTCGCATTTTTAGAGGGGAGACAAACGAGAGGGTTTAGCACAACTGCCTGGGAAAGAGGGGTAGGAGGGCAATCAGGAGAGTGAGGTGTAGGGAAAGTAAGTACAGGGACAGGGAGGGGAGAATGGGGAACAAACTCACATTGTCCAGTGTCTTCTACGTGGCAGCTGCTGTCTTGGAGATTTACAGGCACTCCCTCAGGACGACACTGTGAAGTAGGTATTATTGCTCCTATTTTGTGGATGATAAAACTGAGTCTCGAATTGGTGAAGTGACCTGCCGAAATCTTACAACCAGGAAGTGGAAGCCTGGCTTTGCAGCCCCACCTGTCTTTGCAATTCTCTCCACCAGTCCCGCTGTCAGCGCCTCCAGCAGGGGGCGCAGGATCGGGGGAAGCCACTTCATGGTTTCTCATCTGTAAAATGTTCACCTTTCAGGGTTATGAGGATAAAATGGGATAATCCACGTTAAGCACCTGCCAGTGCTTAACTGGGTAGGCCTCAATAAACAATAACGCTTGTGGTTATACGTGCAAAGCACATCACAGCCCAGGGGACAGGGAGACCAGTGCTGGGGGAGTGTGTGCTGCAGGGGTGAGGGTGGGGCAGGCTTCCTGGAGGAGGCACAGGGGCAGCTGAGGACTCAGTCGTCCCAAACACTGATCTGTGACAGTTTCCAGCGGTGAAATGAGAAAAACAAGGACAACACAATGCATTTTACGTAAAGCTAAGTGTGTTCAATGTAAAGGATTACCCTTTATCCCGAGATTATGTCCTTCCTACTTTGTGGATGTTAAAGTGTCCTTTTTATAAAATGATGGTGGATAGAGGATGGTAGTTATATTTTAAATATCCTTATTAAAGAAAGGAAAATTTGACAGCTTTCTGTTATGCCCCAAACTTTCTTTTGAAGTTTTTAACTGGTCCATGAAATCCAGGAGTCTGAGCGCAACTGACAGCTGGAGCAGGGAGGGCACTCCAGGCGGGGAGACCTGCCCGTGCAAAGACAGAGAGGCAGGGAGACCTGAGACTGCAGATAATATCACGAGCAGCAAGAGCAGATGGAGGTGGGCTTTCTACTGGGGCTGGCGAGGAACCAGGAGGCCAAGTCCTGGGGTGGGGTGGTCACCCGCTGAAGTCCATACCCTCTGCATTCCAGCTGCCCAGCATGGCAGGGAACCCCTGTGGGCTACGACTGCTCCCAGGACATCCCCATAGCCAGGTGCAGGGTGTGTGTGCGCATGTGTGTGGGCATGTGCAAGAACGTGACTCCCCGGTGAGGAAAGGAGCCCAGGAACAGCGAAGCACTAAGGACTGCTGTGTTCTGGCCTAATAAGTCTTGAATAGACACACAGGATGGAAACAGAGACAAGGACAGTGAGTGGGAAGGAAAGGAAGAAAACCCAAGGCTATCTGAGTAGGGGGAACAGGGTCTGTGTGTCTGGGCACATATGTGCATGTGTGCATGTGTGTGTCCCTGAGATCACGTGGGCCTGTGTGTGTGTGTATACATTTGCATCCTAAGCAGTGTGTTCGTGTTTCTGGGTTATCAGTGTGGCCAGCGGGGGAGTCTCTGCTGATTATGTGGGGCTTTGGCTTGAGTGTGTGCCCAGTGTATGTCAGGGTGTTTGTGTGCTGCTGTTGCAAGGTGGCATCGTTGTGTGCGTTGTGTATATACAGCTATGTGAGATAGGTGAGAGGGGTCAATACTGCATGGTTCAGCAGATGTCTACATGGTGCTGGGTGGTGTATTGAGCTGGGTTATGTGGCTGAACTGTGTGTCTACGCCTGCGTAGGAACTCCATGTTGAATGTGTTGATGGTATTGGATGTGAGATGTGTGTGTCTGTGTACCTGGGCAGGGAGTCCCTGTTGGGTGTGTGCTGATGGTATTAAGCATGCGTTGGAGCCCAGGGTCAGCCCCTCACCTCCTCTGGTCTTCTGATGACCAGGCCACAATTCCTGTGTATTTTCCTGTGTTGTCTGTCTGTCCTAGGCCTGTCTGTCTTGGGTCTGACCAGGGTTCAGGGCTCTTATCCATGACATTTGGGGATGTGGGCAGGGAGCAAAGTCCCAATCCCCTTCTCTTTCTCACTGGCCCTTGTGAGCCTCAGGCTGCTCACGCTCTGGGTCCTGCTGTGTCCTGAGGTGGGAGAGGCCTTGTGTGTCAGGGATAACCCTGACAACCGCTGTTCCCATTTCTCTTTGGTCCTATAGAGGCTCAGGATGCTGCTCTCTGCACCTTCCCCTCTCCCTAACCCTGCCCCCGCCTCTCTCAGCCTTCTCATGGTCCCTGTAGGCAGGCTGGGGTCAGCCTGGCGCACCCGTCCTCCCCTCCTGCCTCTTCCACCACCCTCTGCCAGCCCCAGTCTCTCCCTCCGGTGTGTCCAGATTCAGGCCTTTGCGACCAGGCTGGATCACAGAGAGCAAAGGCCTTCCCCCACCCTACCCTCACCAGGTGGGCTCTGTGCCTTGCCCAGGGGCCTGCCAGGGGGAGTTCAGCAGAGAGAAGACATGAGTGGGGCTGGGATGGTGTGTATGGTGTGAACAAGCGTTCCCCCGTGAGTGTGTGTTTGTGAGTCTGCCAGTTAGAGCGCGAGAAGTGTGTCCGTGAGCAAATGGTAGCAGGTGTCAGAGCTGCTGCCAGTGCTGTGCGTGCAGACTGTGTGTGTGTCCAGGGGACATGGGGTGTGCTGCAAGCTCACCTGTATGCAGTGCTCACTGGTAGCCAGGCAGGGCGCGAAGTGCTTCACTCAGAGTACCTCATTTAGTAAGTGTAATAGTGTGACAGAGGGTGAGAGAGGCGGGGCACACAAGGGTGGTTAGGAAAGAGAAGGGGATTGGGACTTTGCTCCCTGCCCACATCCCCAAATGTCATGTATAGGAGCCCTGAACCCTGGTCAGACCCAAGACAGACAGGCCTAGGACAGACAGACTACACAGGAAAATACACAGGAATTGTGGCCTGGTCATCAGAAGACCAGAGGAGGTGAGGGGCTGACCCTGGGCTCCAACGCATGCTTAAAATCATCAGCACACCTCCTCTAGAGGAGACTGCTGCCTGGAAGTCCCTGGCAGAGGATTCCCCCACCCCCACTCCAACAGTGAGCCCTGTTGGGTCTCAACCGGGCCTTAGGCTGGGAGCAACCTCTTAGCCCCGCCCATACGGAGATGGCAGAAGGGAGCGGGCTACACCCCACGTTCCCAGCCCACCTCCCTGCCCGGCCCTCAGTCCCCAGGAATGGGCCATGCCCTCCAGGGACAGGGGGCTGCCCATTTCTTCTCCTCTTTCCTGGGTGCTCTTAATACAAGGCCCAGCACTCAGCGGCTGTTTAATCGGCAGACCCTAGGAGATGTCTGCACGCTGAATGGGCGGTCCCTACTCTGTGGCTCTCACAGGGAGGGAACGCCAGCCCCGTGCTTCAGAAGCCAGGCCGAGTGCATCATTCCACACGAGGGAGCAGGGCTGTGGGCCTCATCAGGGTCTCAGAGTGCGTTACCCACTCCGGTCTGTCGCTGGGTTTTAGGTAAGCTCATATATGACCAAGGGTGCTGAGAAGTGGGGACTGGGGTCTCTTGTCACCCAGGTGGTGATATCAGGTGCAGGCGTCTGATGGGAAGGATGCCGTGGATTTCTAGAGGCAGAGTGACAGGGAGGGAGGGAGGGGGACTTGGACCAGCCACCCGCAGGGGCACAGCAGTTACTCGGAGACACTTGCAGAGGGCTCAGAGGCCCCTGAGCAGTGGCAGTGGGGACCCTACGCAGGGAAGGAAGGATTGCCGTGGGAGGGGCCTGGGAGGAAGAGCTTTGGGCAGCAAAAGGTGTGTCTGGAGGCCCAAGGCAGCATGTCCAGAGGAGCACGTCACCTCCCACCCCTCCCTGTGATTGTAATGGCAACAGCAGCGTGATTATTGAACATTTTCAGAAAAATACTAATATTAGTTATCATTTATTGAGAATGTGGAGAAAATGCCATTATCATTCCCCAGAGTCTGTGGCACCACCATTCACTCAGTGTCCAAACCTCCGGCATTGTCATGTCCCCCTCCACAGCCCACTTTCGGGCAGTCGCCAGATCCTGAGTGGCCCCCTCCGTAGGGCTGGGGTCACTCAGACCTGGTTGCGATCCCAGCTCCCTCACTGGCCGGCTGTGTTATCTTGGGCAACTCACTCAACCTCTCTGTGCCTCTGTTTCTCTACTGTACTGAGGGGATAACAACAGCCCTTACGGTGCTGTTGTGGGAATTCAGCAGGTTAATGCATGTAAAGAACCCAGCACAATGTCTGGCAGCGTAGACACTTAGGGAACTTGAGCTGTTTTTATTTCCACCAAATGACAGGCTTCCCCAGATCAAAGCTGCGCTTGCAGCACCGTCCTGCTCAGGACCCCGTCAGCCCTGCCTCACACCTTGCACCCCGCAAGGCCGAGCTGCCAGAAATTCCTAAACGCATCGTGCTACCTCTGGTGGTCACCAGGACTGCCGTAACACAGGCTGGGGGGCTCACACAACGGACATTTCTTTCTCACAGTTCTGGAGGCCGGACGGCCAAGAGCAGGTGCTGACACGGTTGGTTTCTACGGAGGCTTCTTTCCTCGGCTTGCTGAGGCTGCCTTCTCCCTGTGTCCTCACAGGGTCTGTCCTTTGTGCACACTCCTCCCTGGTGTCTCTCTGTGAGGCCAAATTTCCTCTTTTTATAAAGACACTAGTCAAATTGGATTAGGACCCACCTGAAGGGCCTCATTTTAAATTTATTTATTTATTTATTTATTTATTTTTTGAGACAGAGTCTCGCTTTGTTGCCCGGGCTAGAGTGCTGTGGCATCAGCCTGACTCACAGCAACCTCAAACTCCCGGGCTCAAGCAATCCTCCTGCCTCAGCCTCCCGAGTAGCTGGGACTACAGGCATGTGCCACCATGTCCAGCTAATTTTTTCTATATATATTTTTAGTTGTACATATAATTTCTTTCTATTTTTTTAGTAGAGACGGGGGTCTCACTCTTGCTCAGGCTGGTCTCGAACTCCTGAGCTCAAACGATCCACCCGCCTCAGCCTCCCAGAGTGCTAGGATTACAGGCGTGAGCCACCGCGCCCGGCCCTCATTTTAAATTAATCACCTCTTAGTCACAGATTGACCTCCTTGTTCTCTTCTTTCCTTCCTTCTCATTACTGCACTTGACTAGTCTAAAATAAGTAAATAAATGAATCAATCAATCACCTCTTTAAAGACCCTGCCTCCAAATACTGCCACATTCTGAGGTACTGGGGGTTCAGGCTTCAACAAATGATTTGGGGGAGACACGATTCAGCTCCTAACACTACCTTCCTTCTCTGAGTCCTTACTCATGTTGCTGCTTTCTCTGCCTGAACACTGGCCACACCTTCTCTTCGTCTCCCCTGAAGACCTCCCATTTATCGTCTAAAACTCAGCGAGAGCATCGCCACCTCCAAGAAGTCTTCCTGGCTAGACTGCCGCCTCCTCTGGGCTCCCACAGCGCACTGTGCTGACCCACATCATGGCGTGTACCATACCCTAAGAATTGTCACTTTATGTGCCTGTCTCCCCTGCTGCGTGGACGCCTGTTGTCTTGATCTGTGCAGCGTCCCTTCCCCCTCTGACAATGGCGTCTTCCTCACTTTGAAGAAGTGACACCCCCCACACCATGTCCACTCCTATAGTTCTAATGGCACAGTAAGTGACAATTGCTGCTTTTTGCCACAGGGATGAGCATGTGACTGAAGCAGAGCCAGAGTTTTTCCTTGAGATTTTATCTACGAATGCTGAGCCAGAAAATGTTCGTCTTTCCTCTGGGGTCCGGAATGACTTAAGCCTGGAGTTTTAGGAGGCCCTGTCCCCGCCTCCTCCTGCCATGAAGGCTGTCTATCTGCAAGGGACAGAACGAGGCCCATGCCCAGAGGAAGCACCTACGAAGGGCCAGGCACTTTACCTAAATTTTAAGCTTTTTATATTTTAATTGTTTGCGTTTTGGGTAACATATTTAAATGGTTCAAAAATCAAAATAATGCACAAAGTTATACAATAAAAAGTCTCAGTTTTATCCCTGTTCCTGTCAACTCACCTGATTTAAAAACCAGTTTTTAAAATTTCATGTGTATCCTTCCTATGGTTCTTTATGAAAACATAAACAAATAATAATATTTTTTTCGCTCTCTTCTTACAAAAAAGGGAGAATACTATATATACTGTTCTATACTTTGCTTATTTTTATTTACTATATGTCCTACATAATTTCCATAATTACTCTGTGATCTTTCTCTTTCTTTTTCACAGCTGCATAATATTCCATTGTGTGGCTGAACTACACAGTTCCTAATGATCATTACTGGCATTATTTCAAAATCTTGTTGCTATTATAAATAATGTTGCATGGAATAGGCTTTGTATGCATCCTTTCATATGAGTACAAGAGTGTCTGTTGGCTTAATAAAAAGATAACCCAATTAAAAAAATGGAAAAAGGATTTGAGCAGACATTTCTCCAAAGAAGACATACAAATGGCTGATAATTACATAAAAGATGCTCCCTATAATTAGCCATTTGGGAAATGCAAATGAATATTGCAAGGAGATTTCATTGCATATCCACTAGGATGGCTACAATCAAACAGACAGACAGGAACAAGTGTTGGTGTCTTAGTCTGCTCTGGCTGCTATAACAAAATACCACAGGGCAGATGGCTCAAACAACATAAATGTATTTCTCATGATTCTGGAGGCTGGGAAGTCCAAGATCAAGGTGCTGGCTGGTGTGGTTTCTGGTGAGGGCTCTCTTCCTGTCTTGTAGACGATGACCAATTCACCAAGTGCTTACGTGACTTTTTTGTGTACATGTGGAGAGAGAGGGAGAGAGAACTCTGGTGTCTCTTACTCTTCTTTTTTTTTTTTTTTAAATCAATTTAATTTTTAGATTTTAAATTATAAAACATTTAAAGGATACTGAAAAGTATAGAGAGATATAATTGACCTCTATATATCCCATTCACTTAATTTAACAAAGGAATAATATTTTGCCATGTTTACTTCAGAACTCTCCTTTCGTAGGAAATAAAATATTAATATTAAAGGCACAGCCAATGCCCAATACTCTCGTCCCTTCCTACTCTCTCTCCTCAGGTTAACCACTAGCCTGAAATTTTGTGTTTTTATACTTTTATCGTATATATGAATGTAGCCATAAATAATACATTGTGTTTTTTCATGTTTTAATTGTGGTAAGATACACATAACATAAAATTTACCATTCAACCATTTTTAGCATACCATTCAGTTGCATTAAATACATTCATAATGTGTGTAACCGTCACTCCCATTCATCTCCATAACTCTTTTCATCATGTAAAATTAAACTCTATCAAACTTCCCCAGCCCCTGGCAACCACCATTCTACTTTCTGTCTCTATGACTTTGACAACTCTAAGTACCTCACATGAGTGGTATCATACAGAATTTGTCTTTTTGTGACTGGCTTATTTCACTTAGCATAATGTCCTCAAGGTTCATCCATGTTGTAGAATGTGTCAGAATCTCCTTCCTTTTTGAGGCTGAGTAATACTCCATTATATGTTTATACCACATTTTACTTATCTATTCATCCATCAGTGGACAGGTGGGTTTCTTCCATGTTTTAGCTGTTGTGAATAGTGTTGCCATGAATATGAGTGTACAAATATCTTCCCCTTCTTATAAGGGTACCAGCCTGATCACATTAGGCACCCCCTTGTGACAAAAGTGTAACCATTATCTCCTCGTCATAGGTCCAGTCTCCAAATATGGTCACATAGAGCTTCAGCATACACATTTTGGAGGGACACAAACTATAGTCCATAACAACGGGTGAGAATATGGAGAAACTGGAACACTGATACTTTGCTGGTGGGAATGTAAAAGGTGCAGCCACTTTGAAAGACAGTTTGGAAGTTCTTAAAAATGTTGACTTGGAGTTATCATTTGATTCAGAAAGTCTGCTTCTTAGTATATACCCAAGAGAAATGAAAACATGTTCACACAAAAACTTGTACATGAATGTTCATAGCAACATTATTTATGATAGCCAAAAAAAGGAGAAATCACCCAATGTCATCAACTGATGAGTGCTATATTCACACAATAGAATATTATTCGGTAATAAAAAGCAATGAAGTACTGCTACAACATGGCTGAACCTTGAAGACTTTATGATAAGTGAAAGAAACCATTTGCAAAGGACCACATATTGTATAATTGCATTTATATAAAATGTTCACACTAGGCAACTCTATATAGAGAGAAAGTAGATTAGTGGTTGTCTAGGAACGGGAAATTGGTAGAAAATGAGAGTGACTGCCAATGGGTATGAAATTTTTGGGAGGAGAAGAAAATGTTTTAAAATAAATGTGGTAAAGGTTGCACAACTCTGAGAATAAACTAAAAGTCATCGAATTATACACTTGAAATGGGTGAATTGTGTGATATGGGAACTGTATCTCAAAAGAGCTGTTAAAGGAAAAAAGTGTGTCTTGTAGAATAAATGCCTGGAACTGGGACCATTGGGTAAAATGGGAAAATGCACTTAAATTTTTGATAAATATTGACAAAGTGGGCTCCATAGGAGTTTTTACATTTTCACTCTCACTAGCAATGTATGAAAGTGCAAAGCAGGTACTATGATTTCCATTTTATACATGAAGACACTGAGGCATGGAAAACCCAAGATCATATGATACTTAACAGCCAAGCTGTAACTGCAATCAGGGCTGCTGGACTCTGAAACCTGTGCTCTGCTGCATCCCACGCCTTTGGGACTGTTCTAATAGTCATTTGATCATCTCTAAAAAACAAAACAAAACAGCTTTTGCTTGCATTGATTTTCTTATTGCTTTGTTTGCTATTTCATTTATTTCTTCTTTGATCTTTATTATTTCCTTTCTTCTGTTGATTTGGGTTTGACGTTCTCTTCTTTTTCTATTTCTTAAGGGAAAAGCTGATGACATTATCTGAGACCTTTCTTCTTCTCTAATGTAGGTATCTAATCCTATAAATTTTCCCTAAGTACTACTTCAGTGGCATCCTACAAATTCCGATATGTTACATTTTCAGTTTTATTTGGATCAAAATACTTTCTAATGTCCTTTTTGATGTATATTTTTAACTCATGGGTTATTTAGAAGTGTCTTATTTAGCTTCCAAATATTTAGGAATTCTCCAGAGATCTTTTTGTTATTGATTTATAATTTAACTCCACTGCGGTCAAAGAACATACTTCGACTAATTTTAGATTTATGGAAACTTGTTTTATGGTCCAAATATGGTCTATCTTGGTAAATTTTTTATGTACACTTAAAAAATGTCTACTCTATTTTTGTTGGGATGAAGTGTTTTATTAATATAAATGTCAATTAGGTCAGGTTGACTGGTAGTGTTGTTCAAATTTACTATATATCCTGGCTGATTTTCTGCTTGCTTGTTCCATCAATTATTGAGAGAGGGATACTGAAATATCTCCAACTATAATTGTGAATTTGTCCATTTATCTTTACAATTCTATCAGTTTTTACTTATTGTATTTTGAAACAATACTTATTGTATTCATATTAGGTGTATAAAAGTTTGGGATTATTATGTCTTCTTGTTGAATTAACCCCTTTATTGCTATGAAATGACTCTCTTTATCTCTGGTAATATTCTTTGCTTGAAATCTGCTTTGTCTTACATTAATATAGCCATTTCAGCTTTCTGTTGATTATTGTCAGCATTGTATATCTCTAATCATCATTCTACTTTTAACTTATTTATATCATTATATTTAAAGTGAGTTTCTTGCAGGCAACATATAGTTGAATCTTGCTCTATATAAATAATCTGACAATCTTGGCCTTTTAATTGTGGTATTTAGAACATTTTCATTTGATATGATTATTGATATGATTATGTTTAAATCTACTTTTTTTACTATCTGTTTTCTATTTTTCTCATGTGTTGTTTATTCCCCTTTCCCTCTTTTTCTGCCTTTATTGGATTGGGTATTTTTATGATTTCATTTTTATCTCCTTAATGGACTTAATTAGCTGTAACTTTTAAAAGAGTTACTCTTGGGTTATAGTATACATCTTTAACTTACCCCAGTCTACCTTTAAGTAATATTATAGCACTTCACATACAGAATAACAGCCTTACCACAGTGTGTTTCCATTTCCTCTCTCCTGGCCTTTACGCTATTGTCATATGTTGTACTTCTATATATGTTGTAAACCCAGAATACTTGTTATTGTTTTTGCTTTAACCAATGAATTGTCTT
Organism: Eulemur rufifrons; assembly: GCF_041146395.1. Lineage (NCBI taxonomy): Eukaryota > Metazoa > Chordata > Mammalia > Primates > Lemuridae > Eulemur > Eulemur rufifrons. The sequence continues at coordinate 29,403,958 of NC_090990.1, forward strand.
TTAAAGATATTTATAAAATATGAAAAAATTATTGGATATTTGCCTACATAATTACGTTTCCAGAAGTCTTTATTCCTTTGTATATATACAGATTTCCACCTGGTATCATTTTTTCTTCTGCCTCAAGGACTTCCTTTAACATGCCTTGTAGAGCAAGTCTGCTAGGAATGAATTCTTTCAGCTTTTTATTTTGGAAAAAGTCTTTATTTCACCTCTTGTTTGAAATGTATTTTCACTGGGTATACAATTCTAGGTTGACAGGTTTTTTTGGTTTTATTTTTTACATTCTGTAGTTTAAAGATGTTATTCCACTGTCTTCTGGCTTGAAATATTTCCAACAAGAAGTCTGAGGTCCTTCTTTGTTCCTTCGTTTGTAATGTGTCTCTTTTGCTCTGCTACTTTTCAGATTCTCTTTTCATCGCTGGTTTTAAGCAATTTTATTATATGTCTTGGTGAAGTTTTATTCATGTTTCTTTTACTTGATGTTTTTTGAGATTTTCAAATCCATGGTTTATAGTTTTTATCAAATTTGGGATTTTTTTGGTTACTATTTCTTTAAGTATTTTTATGCTCCCCTCCTCTTTTAGGAGCTCTAATTACAGATATGTTAGACTGCTTAAAGTTGTCCCACAGCTCATTGATCATCTGTTCGTTTAAAAAAAACATTTTTTTTTTCTTGTATTTCATTTCTGGATAATTTCTATTGCTATGTCTTCAAATTTACTAGTTCTTTCTTCTGTGTTGTCAAATCTGCTGCTCATCCAATCCAGTGTCATTTTTTATCCCAGAGATTGTATTTTTTCATATCTAGAAGTTTTACTTAGATCTTTTTTTTTCTTTTCTCTCTACTTAACATGATCAGTCATTACTCTAGCTTCCTGACCACATGGAATATAGTTATTATAATTGTTTTAATGTCTTGTATACTAGTGTTATCTTCTGTGCTATTTTTGAGTCTGTTTCTATTGCTTAATTTGTTCTCCTCATTATGGGTTGTATTTTCTTATTTATTTACATGCCTAGTAGTTTTTGGTTGGAAGTGAGACATTGTGAATTTTACCCTGTTGTGTGCTGACCGTTTTAGTATTCCTATAAATATTCTTGAGCTTTGTTCTGGAATGCAATTCAGTTACTTAAAAAGAGTTTGATTCTTTTGACACTTGCTTTGCAGCTTTGTTAGGCGGGGCAACTATTTTTCCCCCATTCCTGAAGCAATACCCTGCTAAGGAATCTACTTGCTACCCCATGATTTATGAGGTTTTCCACTCTGGTTGATAGGAATACAAACCATTCCAGGTCTTTGAATTTTGAAAATTGTTTCCTCTGCTCCTTTGGGATATTCTTTCCTTAGACTTGGGTAGTTCTCTCTCATACAAGTGCCGTTCAATATTTAGCTGAAAACTTAAGGAGGACTCTCTGTTGATCTTTGGAGCTCTCTCTCGAGCGCTCTCTCTCTGAGAAGTTCTCTTATCTCGTGCCCCAGGAGGCCCTCTGAGGCCCAGTTACTTTGGCCTCTCAGATTCCCTTCTGTGCCTCCTTAACTCAGGGGGATAGCTGGGATGTCATTCCTTGTGCTGCAGCCTAGAAAGTCTCCCCAGGTAGAAACTGGCAATTGTAGGGCTCACCTCATTAGTTTCTCCTCTCCCAGGGATTGCTATTTTGTACTGCTTGATGTTCAATGCCTGAAAACTGTTGTTTCCTATACTTTACCTAGGTTTTCAGCTGCTTTAGGACAGAGGGTAAGTCTACTCTCTATTATTTCATCTGCCCAGAAGCTCATAAATACATTTTCACATGTAATTATCACAATCATCTTGTGTATTAGATATGATTACCTCCATTTTCTAGATGAGGAAAATTGAGACTTAAGTTATAATATAGTAGAGTTGAGAGGCAGAAGAATGTAACAGATAAAAAGATGGACAGTGTAGCCAAATCATCTGGATTTGACTCTCAGATTCTCCATTTATTAGTTATATGACATTGGGCAAATTACTTAACCTCTCTGTGCCTCAGTTTCTTACTTGTAAGAATTGAGATGAGAATAATAGAAATAACTTTATAGTATTGTTGGGGAAATTAAATGAACTAATATATAACTAGCACATAATTACTATGGAAGTATTAGCTATTATTGTCAGAGTAGCAGTTAAAAATCTAGAGCTGGGTGACAGGTAGACCCATTACAATATAGCTCCAACACTAACTTGCTGTGGAAACTTTGCCATGTGTATCCATCAGGGTTCAATTAGAGAAACAGAACCACTAGGAGATTCTAACCCAGAACATACTGGAATGGGAATTCTGGCAACTGTAGTTCAGCTGAGCCTAGTTGACACATTGCAAAGCCACCACACTACACTACTGAGTGTTCTGAGAGTCCATTTCCTCATCTGTGAGTTGGGGTAATAATACCCTCCCTGGATTAAATGGGGTAGATCTCATGAAGCACTGGCTCACTGTCTGGCACAGGGGAAGGCTCAAGAAACGGTTCTTACCACAGCTGCCCAGGATCCCACAGATCATAACTGCCCGAGGAGTGATCTGAACTCGTGGCTGCTGTCCCTAAGGCCTGTTGCTCTTCCCACTGCACCACGCTGCCTTCTTGTGGTGGCTTGGGAGCACCGAAATGAGCATGACAGTCCCTGCTCACAGGGTCTCACGGTGCAGTAGGGGGTAGTCCAAGGGCACAGATAAATATAAGATAGGGCAGAAAAAGGAGCGCAGTCCCCATCACTAGGGGCCTTCTATGAGACTAGCTCTGAGCTGGGGTCCCCGCACAGGGACCAGGGAGGAAGGGACGCACGGTTCACTGCACATGTGCTCTGTGCCAGGCACTGTGGGAGGCAGTTTATGTGATGATCACATTTAGCCCTCACAATTGAAGAATGAGCTAGATATTACTATTATCCCCACAATACAGATAAGGGAACTGAGACCCAGAGAGATTAAGTCACTTGCCCTAGCCATGGAGTGACCAAATGACAGATCCCCCAGAGTTCTAGCCATGTCCCAGGAGATGGCTAGAATGGCAGTGGAAGCTGCAGCTTGGGGTCACTTCTGAAGAAGGTGGCTCCCCTGAGTGCAGAAGCCAGGACTGGCTCTGGAGTCCCCTCCCAGGCCTGCCCCTGCGGCTGTGTCTGCCGTGGGCGGGGGGCACGGTGGTGGCTGCAGTGCCGTGGTGGTGGCAGCGTCGGGCGGCAGTGGCAGCGGCAGCAGGGAGACAGTCACACCTCGCTGTTTTGTAAACTGTTTCTCACAGCTTGTTTGTTCCGGGTTAGGGCTGGAGCGGCACCGTATGGAAGTGTGACTCATTGTTTAATGTGGCAGCTCATTAGCAGAGCTTGTTGCTGCCTCTGATTTCTCTGCTCTTGCTAATTGGAGAGCCCAGTGGGGCCCTGGCTTCCCGTGAAGAACCAGACCGGCTCCCCCAGGGCTCTAGCTGGCCCTTGCCCCTCCTGGCTCCCCGAGGAAGCCACCCATGCCTGCGGGGCCCGGGGATCAGTCAGACGAGTTCAAATCCCAGCTCGTCCTGGCTGTGTAACCTTGGACAAAGCACTCTTCCTAGCAGAGCCTGTTTCCTTATCTGCCTAGTAGGAGAAACAGTATCCACTTTCTCAGGGTGGGTAAGTGGCACAGTAATAACATGTGTCCAGTGCCCCGCTACATAGTAGATGCTCAGTGAACACTTTTGTAGTGTTATTATTATTAGGCTGAAACCTCAGAGAGCCCCTCTGTCCTGACCTACCTGGGGCAGCCACCCAGCCCAGAGGATCCAGAGCCTCGAGGTGTGAGGACCTTTTCCACGGTAGGTAATCTAACAGCATTTCCTCCCTCCCTGCCTCGCCCCTCCGAAGGCAAATCCTCCAGGGGTCCCAGGCACCATTTGCTCTCTGCACCCCCAGAAGAGGAAGCACAGCCCAGCTTTGGAGGGCCCTGGCCCTCCCTAGAGTGGAACCTGCTCCCAGGGGACTCTCCCTTGAATCTGAGCTCTCCGCTTTGAGGCCACACAGAACACTTCTGCTCTGGTTGTCCCATGACTGTCCTTTGCTATTTGAAGACAGTGATCACATCCCCTCTCCGAGTCTTCTCTCCAGGTGGAACATGTCCAGTTTCTTCAACTGTCCCTAACAGGACATAGTTCATGTGGTCACTGGACCACAATATCAGTGGTGCCCTTGGAGTTGTGCAATGCCTCAATCTGAGTCCCTTCCCCCCCTTCTCACTCCCTCTGGACCTACTGGTCTTTGCCCAGGTGCCTCTTGCAACGTGCAGTCTAGAATTCAGCTCAGTCCTCTGCACAGAACAGGGCAGGCCTCTCTCCTGCTGCATTAAGACCTGCGCTGTCCAATGGCCATAGAACCTGAGCCACAGGTGTAATTTAAAATTTTCTAGTAGCTACCTTTCAAAGTAAAAGGAAATAGGTAACTTTACCCTAAAACATTTTTATTTAACCTAATGTAGCCAAGATGTTATCATTTCAGTATATAATCAGTATTAAAATTATTGAGATGCTTTAAAATTTTTTCCATACAAAATTTGCAAATCTGGTGTGTTTTTATACTCACAGCACATCTCATTTGGACTAGTCACATTCCAAGTGCTCTGTAACCACATGCAACGCGTGGCTACAGTGTTGGACAGTGCAGTTCTGGACTCTCCCTCTGTTAGCGTGGTCTGAACTGGCCCTGGTGCTGTGGCTGGCGCGTCACTCTGATTCAGGAGGACAGTATCGCCGAGTGCCTGAGCATTAGGGCCTCTGGCTGGTGGGAGATCTGGGTCCCAGTCCTGGCTCCCTCACTCATTCACTACACATACGACAAGTCACTGCCCCTTCCTGGGCCTCTGTGTCCTCACCTGACAAATATGTGGTGAGAGGAAGACAGCAGCACCTGCTCCACACCAGGAACTCGATTACGCATTCCTCAATAAGCCCCGTGCGGCAGGTTTTCTTATCTCTGTTCCACACTCGATCCCAGGACTCGCTTCGGGGGCTTGTAGACTCACACAGCTGGTGGCCTGGTTGCATCTGCCCTCCTGGCCACCCCGGATACCAGCGGGGCTCAGTGTTAGGCACGCAGCCCCCAAGCCTGCCCGCTTCCTCATGGTGGCTCCTCCCTCGGGTAACAGCCTTAGGACAGGTGATGGCAGTGTTTTGAAGTGTGTTTGCAGGTGACAGTCTGCTACGTGGAAACACCCACCTCCACCTGCCTGGGTGTCTGATCTGTCACTCCAGAGCTGTTCCACCGGGGTGGTGGTTGTGAGGCCAGTCCCAGCCCATCCTGCGCCTGCTCCTGTTCTACTAGGACACGCGAGTAAAACCCCGGACGCCCTGTTGCGCACGCTCCCTCCTTTCATCTGCTTCCCCGAGCCCCTCAGAGCCAGCTGACCTCTCCTTCCTGACCACACACTTCCCTTCCAGCCCAAGAGCCACCTGTGTGACTTGACAGGATCTCAGTGTCCGTGTCTGAGACCTGGGGGCGTGGGGGTGGGGAGGGATACCACCTCCCTCTTGAACTTGGTGGGGGTGGCAGCTGAGATTGTGTGATGTGTGATATGTGACCGTGCCGCGCTCAGTGCTTGGAGTAAATGTGAATTGTGACTGGATCTTTACAAGTCATTTTTGGAACAACTTAGCCTCACTCTCCTGAACTGAACCCTCTCCGGGCTCCTCTGTGCACTCCGTGTGGGTTTCTCCCCACCCCCAGCCCGCCGGGCCCTCACCTGGCCGGGCAGGCTCCCCGCAGGCCTCTGAGCAGGCAGCTCGTGCACAGGTGACCACTCCTGTCCCGGAAGAGCCACGGATCGTGCCCTGGAGGGGAGCTCGGTGGTCATGCCCAAGGACCCTCCATCAGACCAACTGTCTTCCAAAGTAGGACAGACACGACTTCTACTGTGAATCTTTCTAAAGTATATATATCACAGCCTTCCCTGTGTTTCCCAAAAGACAAAAATTGGCCTGAATTGACCTTTTTCTGGATGGTTTGTGATCATCACTACTGATAGACATTTTGATACGAAAACAAAGAGTGGAGAGTGCTGCCTTTGTTGAGTGCCCACTCTGTGCTGCGTAGCTTATAAAATGACGTCATCCGATTCTTACACAACCCTGGTACAAAGTTCTACTGTCCCCTTCTCACAGATGAGGAAACTGAGGCTCAGAGCTGCCTAGAGACTTGCCAGGGTCTCATGCAGAGGGGATCAGCCTCCCTTCCCCCTCCACATTGCCTCTCCAGGGCTTTGAGCTCCATTTTCGAGGGTTCCTGCCTGACCAGGAGCTCTTATGTGAGCTTCCAGGTTGGCCTTGCTCTTGCTGGGAGCTGGGGGTATATACTGGGGCGGCTGCTGCCTGTGCTGCTCTGAGAAAGCATGTACCATAACATATGCTTTTAAGCCTTTGCTTTCTTGGCCAGCCTATGACATCTGCACCATTTCCTAGTTCCTTCTTTAACTATCCCCTGCTCTTGGCTTCCATGAGTTCACCCTCTCCTAGCTCACTGGCTGCCCCCTCCCAGAATCCTCTGGTCCACCCTGGCTCTGACATGGTGCTATCCTTCAACACCCCCCTTTGGCTGTCTGTTCTTTTCACTTTTCCTCCAACATCACCCCCAGGGGTTTTGCCCTCCTCACCCATGGTTTCACCACTTCTGTGCCAAGGACTTCCAAATGCAAATCTCTTGTCCAGGCCTCTTTCCAGAGCTCCAGACTGTATATCAACTGCCTGCCGAGTGGATGGAACCCTTGGCTGTCCCACGAGCATGCAAACTCAGCTCCCCCAAACCAAATCCATCATCTTCCTCTGAAGCTTCCACCCCTTCTTGTGATCTCTGCCCCAGTGGACACCCCTCCCCACCACCTTATAATGACACAGGCTAATATTTCTTGAGGGCGTATGAAGTGCAGCCTCTGTGCTAAGAGATTCCAGGGCTCTCTCTTCATCTTTAATCAACCCAGAGAAGTTGGCATTATTTTATTGTCATCCATTTCACAGATGATGGTATGGTAACAGAAGTTCCTGGCACATTTTGGCTTTTCAGTGGTCTAAATTCATAAATTACATCAACTATGCTCAAGCTAACTCGGGGTCCACAGCAGTTGTTCCTACCCGGGACATCTGCAGGTGTCCGGCTTGCTCTGTGACTCCAGCTTGGCAATTGATCACCGGGGCTGGCTCCTCGGTCAGAGATATCTCATCCTCAGATCTCTCCAGGTGAACTCCAGACCCTGCCGCAGGAGGTGGCTGCTGTCTGTGAAGAAGCTGTGCAGAGAGTTACATGGGAACCCAGTCTGAGGCGTGCAGCCCCCAAGCCTGCCCGCTTCCTCGTGACTCCTCCCTTGAGTAACAGCATAAGGATGAGTGATGACAGTTCTGAGTGTGTTTGTACATGGAAACACCTCCACCTGCCAAGGTAGCTGGGCTGTCACTCCGGAGCTGTCCCACCACAGTGGTGGTTTTGAGGCCAGGTCTTGGCCCCTGCCCTGTTATTACTGTTATTGTCATTATCATCTTCAAACAACCCCATGAAGTAGGTATTATTAATGCCGCCTTACAGCTAAGAAAACCGGGGTTCAGGGAGATAAAGTGACTTGCCCAAGGCTACAGAGCTAGAGCCAGGATCTAAACCAGGCCTGTTGGGCTCAGTGTATGTGTCCTTTTCATGTTAAGTTTCAGGGTGATCATTCAGTGAAGAAGAGTAAAGTTAAGTTGTTCTTAAAATGACTTGAAAATGTGGGCATCAAACAAGCCTTATGAGGAGTAAGTCACAATGAACATTTACTCCAAGGCTAGTATTCTGCAGACCCTGGGCGAGGCACGTTTACATACCTTGTCTCAGTTGTTACTCCCAACACCCTTGTGAGGAAGAAGGAATTCTCCTCTGTCCCAGACATGGAAATGGAGATTCTGTCAAGTGCAGAGATTTGCTTAAAGTCACACAGGGGGCAGGTGGTGCCCGGGAATTGGAAGGCAAGTTTCGAGACTCCAAGCCCAATGCTCACTCCTCCCATGAGACTGGAGTCAGGAATGAGAGCTAAGAAGGGGGCAGATGAAGGGAGCCAGCCTTGGGGGTTGTGATTTCTGGAGTTTTACTCTAATATTATATGTCTGGTAGAGCAGGAACAGGCACAAAAGTTCATTTTTTCAGATAGGGAAACTGTGGCTTAGAGAAGTACGGTAACCTGTTCGAAGTTACACGGCTGGAAAGTGGAGACGCTGATATTCAGCTTAAATCTGTCTGACTCTTGGACCTTTGCCCTTTGCACCACTTCACACTGCGGTTGTCAAAGCCACATACCGCTTCCTTCTGACAGTCTCTTCTTCATGCCATAGCCAGAGGTCCATGGGGAACTCTGGATCCTTTTCTCTCAGGTAGAAAGGACTTGAGCCCCTTTGCCTTACAATCCCTAACAGTGTCCAGCACTATACTAGTAATTTACATGTGTTTCTTCCTTTAATCCTGATACCAAGCCAGAGTGGTAGGAACTACTGTTCCCGCATTTTTATGATGAAGAATCCAGGGCCCAGAGAGGTCACACGATTAGAAGTGAGGGAACTAGAATTTGCATCATGGACTGACTCCAGACCCAAGTTCTTAAGTGCCGCACTCTTCCACTTTTTCTCATCTGGGCGTGGTGTAGATTTCACTCTCTGAGCTATATTAGGCCATGAGCCTGAAAGACCAGATTCCAAATCTCCAGCTACCCTGTTTCTATCCATAAATTCCCACTCCTTCCTGAAGACACCACTCTCCCCATCTAACACCATAGATTAAATCATACTGTCGGTTAGGGACTTCCTGTGCCATTTTTTACCTAAGCTCCAATTCTCACAATTACCCTCAAGGAAGACATCATTGTCTCCACTTTCCTGAGCAGGCAGTGGAGGCGTCAAGCTCCCAAACCAGATGTGCCTGTCTCCAGGACTCTCGCTGTCTCTGCTCACAACGCCCCTCCCTTCAGGGAGGCCATGAGGGAGCCCGGAAAATCTGCCACTTAGAGTCCTGATGCCTGAATTCTGGCCAGCTCTGCCCCTGCCCAGGTGCCTTGCCCCCTCCACACATGGGAGGAGGGGTAGTGGCTCGGGGGTTGTCTAAGGCTCCCTGCTGATCTGAGAGCATCAGGGCCCATAGAGGGCACAGGGCCGAGCTCCGGCAGGGGACCAGCCTCCTGAGCATGGGGCTGAAGCTCGGGCAGCTCTGGCCATCCTAATTCCCCTGACTCTGATTCCCCTGAGCCCCTGGAAGCTTCCCTGAGGCCCTCCCCATCAGACTGACCACCTTCCTGCCCCTCGCAGCTCGTCAGGCCTGTCCCATGTTGGTGGGGGGTCAAAGGCCAGGCTGCTGCACTGCACTTCACCAAGTCACTGGGCTTTTCAGCCAGAAGCTCCTTGGGGCACTCATTCATTCATTAGAGTATTTACTCAAGGACAGGCATTCTAGCAACTGCTCTTTTTTTTTTTCCTTCATTATTTTAAATTTATTATAAAAATATTCAACAATGTAACTATATAAAGTAAAAAGGAAGGCTCTCCCCAACCCCTAATATCACTTTGTGTTGGAAGTAACCACTCTTCACAGATTTGGGGAATCCTTCCAGAAATTTTTATATATATGTGCATACAGACAAGTAAACATAACACACAGGTGTAGTATTTACAGAAGTGGAATCATATGGCACGTCGTGGGCGCTGCTACTTTTCTGTCACTTCCTTCTTCACCCCATGTTGTCTTACGGCCATCTTTCTGTGTTAGCATGTAGAAGTCCACCTTATCATGTTTGAGTGCTGCGTAGTTTTCCTCTGTGACATTGTGTTGTAACACAATCTCCTTCAATGTTTTCCTATTACAACTGTGGCTGTCCCTGCTTGCATGCCTACCATGTGCCTGTCCCTGTAGGAGGCCATTTGTGTACATATGTTTATGGATCTGTCATTCTTATTCTTGGACATCTCCCATTTGCATATAATAGGTGCTCAGGAAATTACTGGAAGACCCAGCTCAGACAGTTCTCCTCTGTGAAGCCTCTTATATTCCCTTTCCCAGACCCCTCTTGTCCCCCATTCAGGTCCTGTGCTGGGACTGAGAGAAAAAGCAGGAAGACAAATCCTGGGCTAGAGGAACTTGCAGACTAGTAAACTGGTGTGCAAACAGATAGTTAAAGCAGAGCGTGAGGAGAACAGGAAACACGTACGAGAAACGAGTGATGCCTTTGTGAGGGTTAATTTTATGTGTCAACTTACTGGGCCAAGAGGTACCTAGATTAGACATTATTTCTGGGTGCGTCTGTGAGAGAGTTTCCAGATGAGATGAGCATCTGAATCGGCAAACTCAGCAAAGTGAGCCCCTAGTGTGGGTGGGCCTCATTCAATTCGCTGAAGGCCTGGAGGGAACAGAAAAGGAGGAAGGGGAGGATTTGACACTTCTGGCCTGCTTGCTTGAGCTGGGATGTCGTGTTCTCCCGCTGGTGGACTGGAATTTACACTGTGGGCTCCCCTGGCTTTCAGGCCTTTGTGCTTGGGCTGGAAACCACACGGCCCTCCTGGGTCTCCAGTTCACGGGTAGCAGATGGTGGGACTTCCCAGCATCCGAAATGGTGTGAGACAGTTTCCTCATAATCCATCTATCCATCTACAAAGACCCTCTCTGTCTGTCTGTCTACCTACCTATGTAATCTGACTCCTGTTGGTTCTGTTTCTCTGGAGAAACCTGATTCAACATCCAAAGGGGTCCAGGGAGGCTTCTTAGAGATGACAGCTGAGTTGAGTTTCAAAGGCTACTAGGAGTTGGTCAGGTGGGGAGGAAGCTACTGGGATCTGTCTCACCCTGTACATGACATACTTCCTACATCTGTACTGCTCTTCCTCATTCCCCATGTGTGCCTCATCTACTTAAAAAAAAATATATATTTGGAGTAGATTCTAATTTTTATAAAATGACACATACAATAACAATTGGATCTTTAAGTAACGAAAAGGAGTAAGAGTCTTGTAATAAGATGAGAAAAGAGAGTGAACCCGAAACGTGTACTGAGGACTGAGGATAGTTACTGCAGCTGAATACAAGGTTTAACTCTATGCTTCCCAGCAGGCAAAAAGGTAGCATTGCTGCACCTACTGCAATGTGGGGACAGAGGGCCCATCCGGCGTCACCAATAGAGCCCATGCCCACTCACTCGCTCTCTGTTGGTTTGTTCACTGTGTTTACGGCTCTCTTGCATATTTGGCTGGTCAGTGTTTTAAATTGGTCTTTAATTATGTCTCATTCAAATGACTGAATTGAATGGGGAGGTTGTGAAGCCGACAGTTTTGGAGCACCTACTATGTGCCGCTCCTTCACATCCACCCTGCTCTGGAACATAGAGCAGACATTGAGGCTCAGAGGAGTTGAGCCAAACTTTGGCCAGGTTGGCCCAGGGGCCGACATCTCCTAACCCCAGCATAGCCTCTTCACGAGTTTGGCTGGGAGAGATCTGAGGATGCGATGTCTCAGAATAAGCCAGCCAGGGTGATCAATTTGCCAAGCTGGAATCACAGAGCAAGCCAGACACCTGCAGATGTCCCGGGTAAGAACAACTGCTGTGTACCTTGAGTTGGCTTCAGCATAGTTGATTTAATTTACGAATTTAGGCTGTTGAAAAACGAAAAGCCCAAAAGCCATAGAAAGAACTGGCACTTGTCAAGTGCCTACTATGTGCCAGATGCTTCTGTTACCATATGTTTGCCTGTGAAATGGGGATGACAATAAAATAATGCCAGCCTCCCCGGGTTGATTCAGAATCCAGTGAGAGCCATGGAATCACTTAGCACAGAGGCTGTACTTAATAAGCCCTTGAGAAATATTGCTATTATTACCTTTTTCATTATTATTATCTTCACAAAGTAGATATTGCCAGTGCTGCCTCTCTGGTAAGGACCTGAGGCTCAGGGAGATGAAATGCCCAAGGTCACTGGACTAGAGCGAGGATTCTAACCCACAGGGCTCAGTTCCTGTGCTCTCTCCATGTCACGAGACAGAGGCCAGGAGATCGGGAGATAAAATGAAGGCTCAGGATGAGCATGGCATGCAGCCAGGCTTGTGGGGAGGGTGCATGGCGTTAGGCCCCCTGCTGGGTGAGGGGGCCTCTGAATGGCAGCTGCAGAGAGAATGTGGACACACGGGGCTGGCCCGGGCCCTGCAGATACAGTTGTGGTCATTGTGGTGGGGACCTGCTCAGCACCCAGAGAAACAGTAGAGAAGTGGCTACAAAGCATGAGGGGGTTGGAACCAGGTCCCAGGGCACCAGACAGGGTCAGGCCAGCTCAAGGGGCCATCTCTTGGGGACCTTGAGAATTTAGGAAGTGCAGGTTGACAGCATCGGCAGGGACCATATTTTTGGCTCCTCCTTGCTTAGCCTAACCCAAGCATTACATTGCAGTGATTAAAAAGTAGAAGGTAAGGGTGTGGGCCGAGCATGTTTCGCAACACGTGGAAGGAGAAGATGGCATATCCCATCTCTACCACCCTGTTAGCCACACGTGGCCTGGGTGGTCTGCGCCACCCTTATTTGGCATCACCCACCTATGCAGGCAGCAACCAGGTGAGACAGCAGTTGCAGGGGTGAAAGCCCTGGCTTTGGGGTTGGAAAGCCCTGGCTTGGATCCTGGCTCTGTGACCTGGGGAGGCTCTGAGCCTCTGTCGCCCCTTCTAAAATAATACCAAGCTCTCAGGGTTAATCATGGATCAAGTGAGAACCATGAAATCACTTAGCAGAGGCTACACTTAGTAAGCACTTTGATAAACATTGTCATCTTTGTCACTGTCTCGGTCCATTCAGGCTGCTATAACAACGTATTATACACCAGGTAGCTCATGAACAACAGAAATTTCTCTCTCACAGTTCTGGAGGCTTGGTAAGTGCAAGACCAAGGTGCTGGCAGACTCAGTGCCTGCTGGGGGCTCACATTCTAGTTCACAGACTTCAACTTTTTGCTGCCACCCCACATGGCAGAAGGGGAAAGGGGTCTCTCTCAGGCCTCTCTTACACGGGCACTAATCCCATTCACGGGGGCTCCATTCCCGTGGCTTCATCATCTCCCAAAGGCCCCGCCTCTTAATAACAGCACTTTGGGGCTAAGGATTTTAACGTAATACTTTTGGGGGGACTTAGGCATTTAGGCCACAGCAGTCATTATTGTTATCATTTTCACAACAGCACCGTGAAGCTTCCTCAGCAGATGCTGCCTCAGTTTCCTTGGCAGATGCCCTCAGTTTCCCCATCTGTAAGAAAATCCCAAAAACAAACAAAAGAAAACAAGCAAAAACCAGGAATAGTGCTGACGACTCCAGAGCGTGGCTTTTAGGATTCAATGAGCGCACACAGCACGGCGCCTGGTACATGGACGCCTTTTCATTCCTTCCTCCTTCCTCAGCTGCTTCTGCCGGGCTGGTCGCTCCAATTATCCTAATTCACTGAGAGTCCACGGCTTCGCTTCCGGTGTTCCTCGTGCTGTAGGGTCCTGGGATGCAGAGCCAGGCTGAGGAGGTGGTGACGCTTGCCATGTGCCCAGGGGACACAGGGAAAAGCCGGACTGTCAGCCAGAGAGAGAGACAATTCTTCAGAGGCTGCGCAGCCCCTTTCTGCCCCATTATCTCCTGTCATTCTTGTACCCACTGGGGGGATGGGGTGTTGTGATCTTCATGCTGCAGATGGAGAAAGTGAGGCAAGTAACCAGTGCAGGGTCACAGCGGGTCCTTGATGGGACTCATCCTAGCTGCATCCTTCCACAGCCACCTACCCACGCTGGGGTCATGGCTGCCAAGGCGAGAAACTGCAAACCCGGGGCACCGAGGGCGGGTGTCTGGGGCTCCTCACAGTTGGAGGTTCACCGGCTTGGCAAAGTCTGCACCTCCATGGCCTGGTAGGCTGGGGGGACCTGGTGGTGGGGGACAGCTGGAAGAGGCAACTTTCTCCTAGAAATCTCACCCTCTTTCCAAAGATTCGCCCCGCAGTCATGGTGGGCTTTTTAGAGTTCTAAACTACTTAGTATTTTGCAAGGAGGTCTCAGGGCTCTGTGAACATCTGCCTCAGATGGAGGCTTCAAGAGTATCTGCTTCAGGCCTTCCACCCACTTGATTGATCAGGAAACAGCCCCAGAGAGGAGACGTGATTTAGCCGAGAGCAGGGCTGGTAGCGGGACACTGCAGCCCGGCGTTCTCACAGCATCGCCGGATCAGGGAGACGAGAGGCCCGGGGTCGAGGCACTCAGAGGAGAGGACACTGGCAGGGCAGCGAGGCCACGGTGAGATGCTAGCTCTCATTCTGCCGGGCATTGCTGTCAACTTGTCACTTTGTCTTTTCCCTGCAACAATCCTTGGGGGGTCAGTGTTGTTGTCCTCACTCTGCAGCGTAAGAAACAAGACTCAGAGAAGTCCGAAGTCACGTAGCTTCTTAGCGGAAGAGGCAGAATTTAAATCTGCACCTGCCTGTCTCCTGACTGGAGTGATGTGTCTACAAGGCAAAGAACACCCAGGATTGCTGGCAACCACCAGAACCGAGCCGAGGCAAGGGAGGCTTCCCCTCTAGCGCTTTCAGAGACAGTGTGGCTCTGCCAGCACCCTGATTGTGGACTTCTAGCTTCCAGAACTGTGAGACAATAAATTCCTATTGTTTTAAGCCACTTGGTTTGTGGCACTTCATCACACAGCCTAGAAAACTAATATACCTCCTTCGCCTGGTACAGGAGGAGGAGTGACTATTGACATAGCGGATCCCACCCATGGTCCTGCTGAAATTTAGACTCACACAAACCCAAGGTGGAGGAGAGTAAATGTTCATTGTTTGACACTTATTTACTCCGTGCCAGCCTCTGTGCTGGGCACCTTACATATGCCATCTTGAGGTAACTATGGCCATTTCCATTTCACAGATGAAGAAACTGAGGCTCACAGGAGGGAAGTTATTTGCTCCTAAGCTCATTTTTCCCCTGACCCTAGTTTCCGTTCAAGGAGCAAAGCCAGACTCCAGTTCGAGTCCGAGGGAAACAGGTTACTCACTTCCCTTCTCTGAGCCTCAGTTTCTTCATCCAGAAAATGGAAATAATAGTATCTGCCTCTCAGGTGGTCGTGAGAATGAAATGAGCTCATTCCTTCATTCGATAAATATTTACTGAAGGTCTCCTCTGTGCCCACCCCTGCTCTAGGCCCTGTAAACCCAACGGTGAAGAAGATGGGCCTAGTTCTGCTCCGAAGGAGCCAGGTTCTTTCAGACAATGCCTGCCAGGTGTTCCGCAGGGGCCAGCACTTAGCAAGTGCTCAGGTGAAACTTATGGGGATAAGAATACAGGATTGAATGTGATGGTGTGTGGAATGGGCTTGGCCTGTAAGAGGAGCCCACTTCGTCACTAATTCTCTACCACTGTTGGAGGTGGCACAGGCCCCTGGCCAAGGAAAATATAAAGTCCTCTGGGCCTGGGCCCCGGGTTCTTGGGCACCCAGACGCTGCTCCAAGCTGCCTCCCCAAAGCCAGCAGAACTCTCTGCCCTGGCGTGACCTGTGGAGGTAGCCGAAGGGGCCTCGGGTCTTCTCGAGGGCCCTGCATTGCTGCACTGTCCCCTCAGCCGTGGCTCCTCAGCTCAGCCCCACCCACTCCCTGACACTGTCCCCGCCTGGGCCACGCCTGAGCCTGCCCTGGAGGCGCTCCCAGCTGTCCTGATATCCCCTCTGGCTTCTGCAGACACTCCCCCTTTCTGCCCCTGGAGGCCTCCTCTGGGCACCAGCCCCTCCCCCAACCTCTCCAGAGGTGTCCCAAGACATCATCCCTGTGCTATTCTTTTTTCCTGACAACTGTGGCATCAAATGTCAACCGGGCTCTGCTCAGCACAGGCAGGGTGGGGGTTCTGGACAACTGTGTGGTTTAGGGGATGGTCCTCCTGAGCCCCCTGTGAGGTGTTAGCAACGCTTGGGTGGGCTGTGGTCTGGCTCAGCTCCCAACCCACTGCGCTGCCTCCAGCAAGCCTCGCCTCCCAGACTCTGGCTTCTCGGAGCCCACCACGGGAAACCACGGCTGCCCTCTCTGCTCTCCCCCGGGGGCATGAGGACTGGGGGACACATGCAGCGGCCAGCCCCAGAGCTGACTTTCTTCCAGGTGCAATAGGCTCTGGAAGGGGGGTGCTGGGGCTACAGAGCAGCTACGCCCGTCAGACCTCAGAGAAGCTCGTCCTCCCGTCCTCACTCGCCCCGAGTGAGCCGGGAGAGCTGGCACTGAGCACTGGGGAAGCGGCTCGGCCGACAGCTCAGCAGTGGCAGCAGCGGTGGTGGCAGGGGCTATTCTGAGAGCTGGGCGGGGCTGGGGAGCTGAGACTGCAGGAGGGGAAGCAGCGGGAAGGAGACAGCCTCGTGAGGGCAGGGAGGGTGGGGGTGGGGGTGGGGGCGTCTGCCCATGGCAGTGTGCCCTGGGGGGATTGTGCCTTGTGTGCTCATCACTGGGAGAGGGTGGGCTAATGGAGGTACTAAGGCGTGCACTGGGAATGTTTGGGTGTATACATTTTGTGACCCAAGTGTGAGCTGAGTGGGTAAATCACACCCCCGTAAGCGTGTGGGCAAGCGGGTGTGTGTGCGCTGGAATGCGAGCGTGTTTAAACGCACAGGCAGGTGTGAGTGGAAGCGCATGTGGAAGGAGTAAGAATGAACGGGAAAGCAAGCAGGGGCTTGTCTGTGAGCAGGACGAGTGTGGGCGTGGGGAGGGGGAGGGGAGCGTGAGAGCCAGCTGGTCAAGGGAACTGCAGGAGGAAGGTGAGGATCTGAGGAATGGCACAGTAATGGCCCTTGCCACGTGAGTCGGGCACATGGCAAGTGTGCACTGAGTGAGCCAGAGTGAGGGGATGCGAACGTGTGCGTGGCCAGAGCAGGTGGGAATGTGTGACTTGGGAAAAGTAGGAAGGGAAGCTATGTATGTGCGACAACCACAGTTAACAAAAACTGCTAGCATTTATTGAGCACTTATTCAGACCCTGGCGCTGACATTCACAAACTTACTTAATTCTTCAAATATTCTGTGAAGGTAGTACTATTGTGCTAGCCATTTATAGCGTAGGAAATAGTGGCTCCGAGCAGATAAGTGACTTGCCCATACTCTTAAACCCTATGTTTTCTGCCTCATAATGAATGTGTGAGCAGGAGCCAAGTTGGGACTGAAGAAGAATGTCGTCAGTGTGCACTGGGGGTGTGTGTTTGACTATCTGTGTAGGGGGGACTGAGTGTGCCAGACGTGGGCCCCAGAGGAGAGTCCAGGCAGCAGCTGTGGACCCTGGGCAGGGCAGGGGCCCGAGCAGAGCCTGAGTCAGCCTCTGGGCATCTCTGCCAACCTGGCTTCCCAGCCCCGCAGTGGCAGCCTGTGCCAAGGCCCCCAGCTAAGGATCCTCCCAGCTCTGGTATGGCCTCCAGCAGGGGCCCGTCTCACAGCTCAGAACTGGGCCAGGGCTGGAGACTGGCGTGAGGCTTTCCTGGTCTTCAGGGTACCTGAAGGGGCATCCCCATGTGAGCTGCCCAGGCCTGGAAGGCATTATGAGAGCTGTGGGAGGGGGCTCCAGCAGTGATTTTAGGCCCCTTGTGACCCTAAACAGAACCACCTGGAGGGTGTATGTGTGCGTGTGTGTGCGCGTGTGTGCGCGTGTGTGCACGGGGAGGGGGCAGCCAACAGTTCCCATGCCCACCCTCGCCTTCAGGATGTGACTCAGGCAGATGCCACGCCAGGCATCTGCAAGCTGGGCCTGCTCCCCCCTCAGGGGGTGAGGAGGGGCCCCTCTAGCCCTACCCTCGACCTCACCCTTGGCCCTGCTCCTCAGGTCCTAAGCTGGAAGGAAGGAATTTTTGAGAGCAGAGGACTGTCTCCCGTGGCCTGGGCCCAGCCCTCCTGCTGCCCAGAGGACTCTGCACCTCTGGCCTCCCCAGGAGGGAGGTACTGGCTGGTGAGAGAGTCAGGAGCTTGAGATTATAGTCCTGGCCATGCCCTCCACTGGCAAGTCCTGGCAAGTCACCTCCACACTCTGGGCCTCAGTTTCCTGATTGGCAAAGTAGGAATATTGTGCTAACGGGACACAAGGTGTTGCTGGCAGGGCAGCAAGTGGTCTGGGTGAGCAGGGAAGTGAGACAAATGTCGGGAGTTGGGGATAGAGAAGGTGTCAGGGTTAAGCTGACATTGGGGCAGAGCTTTGAAGAATACGAGAATCTCTGATGGGGCGCTGGGAGGGGAAAACCCTTTCCCCTCCCTGTCCTAGGCAGAGGGAAGAGATGCCCTGAGCAAAGGCTGGCAGGTGCACTGGTGGCTGGAACCTAGCCCAGCACCCTGTGGGATGAGGTCATGGACTGCTCAACCTCTCAGCTAGCCTCGCCTTCTGAGGTCACGTGATCCGATTACCATCTGACTCCAGTAGTCTACGCAGTAGGGATCTCATTTGTCTCAGTCGCTGCTCTCCTCTAGTGCCCTGGACAGGGTCTGGTACATCAAAGGTGCTCAACAAATATCTGTTAACCAAACGAGCAGCTTCTCCCCAAACACCATGAAGGCAAGCGCTTGTTCCAGCAGCTCCTGTGAGAACCTCCCACAGACTCTAACACAGCGGTTTGCCAAATGTGGTCCCTTATGCATCACCTGGGAGTTGGCTAGAAACGCAAAGTCTGGGGCCCCAACCCGGACCTGCAGAATCAGAAGCTCTGGAGCTGAGGCCCGGCAGTCTTAGCAAGCTCCTGAGGACGGTTCTGCTGCACGTTAAACTTTGAGCACTGAAGCTCTAAAGCTATGTCCACGGGCACCATAAGAGCCCATGAAGAACACTTTTGCAGATGAAGAAGCTAGAACTGTGGCAAAGCCTGCCCTAGAACCCGGGTATTCTTGACCCATTCCTTTTCCCCAGGCCAGGCCAGGGCACAAAGAAGAGGAGTTTGCTCATCCGCCCAGTCAGGTTGCTGGAACGGAGACTTGGAAACGCCAAGGGTCTAAAAACAGAGGGCGGGGCGTTCCTCCCCGGAGTAGAAGGCGGGGCTAGCGCTCTGAGCCCCGCCCCATTTCCGTTGCCCCGGGAAACCCCGGGTTGTAACAATAACCCGTTGACGCGCTTCTGGGAGGGATCCTGTCGAGGCCGTGGGCGGGACAGCCCCGCCGCGGACCAATGGGAGCACTGGGGTCCCGCCCCCTGGCCCCCTCCCCGAGGGCCGAGCAGGGGGCGGGGTCGCGCCCGCCGCTCCTCCCCTGCTCCGTAGGCGGCGCTGTTGCGTGCAGGGGCTGCGGCTGGGTCGCCCGAGCTGGGAGCTCCGCGCTCCCACCCCCAGCCCGCGGGCGGGGCACTCGGGCAAGCCGAGGATTCCGCGGCCCGGGCGAGCACGCCCCGCCCCCTCCCTCGCCGGGCCCGCCCCCTCCCCGTCCCCCGCCCATCCCGAGGTGCAGCCGGCGCTGAGCGCGGCAGGCGCGGGAGCTGGCGCTGGAGCCGGAGCGGCGGCGGCGGCGGCATTCACGGGGCGGCGGCGGCGCGGGCTCCGGCACCGGCTCGGGCTCCGGCACCGGCTCGGGCTCCGGCATGGTGCAATCCAGCCTGGTCCCGGGAGAGCGGGGCCCGCGCGCAGGGCCGGCGCCCGGGGAGCAGCGGCAGCGGCGGTGGCGGCGGTGGTGGCTGCAGGCGCAGGCAGGCGGCAGGTGCTAGAAGAGGGGCTGGGCGAGGTGTGTGCCCGCTGGGCTCCCGGGCCGCCGCCCCCTCACTGCCCTGGTCTTTCCCTCCCTGCGTGCTCCCCAGCGCGTCCAGCCCCCTGCCTCCGCGTCCCGGCCCATGGCGCCCCGCGGTTGAGCCAGCGCCGCCAGGGACCCCTCCCGCGGGCCTCCCCGGGGCGTGCAGATCCCGGAGCCGCCCGCCCACCCCCCGCGGAGCCTCCCTCCCCTCCTCGCCGGAGCCGGGCGGGACCATGGCTGCGAAGCTGCGAGCGCATCAGGTGGACGTGGACCCGGACTTCGCGCCGCAGAGCCGGCCACGCTCGTGTACCTGGCCCCTGCCGCAGCCCGACTTGGCCGGCGACGAGGACGGAGCGCTGGGCGCAAGGGTGGCTGAGGGCGCCGAGGACTGCGGGCCGGAGCGCCGGGCTACGGCCCCAGCGATGGCCCCAGCGCCGCCGCTGGGCGCGGAGGTCGGACCGCTGCGGAAAGCGAAGAGCTCCCGGCGGAACGCGTGGGGGAACCTGTCCTACGCCGACCTCATCACCAAAGCCATCGAGAGCGCCCCGGACAAGCGGCTCACGCTCTCGCAGATCTACGACTGGATGGTCCGTTACGTGCCCTACTTCAAGGATAAAGGCGACAGCAACAGCTCGGCCGGCTGGAAGGTGGGGGCGTCTGGCTGGGGAGGGGGACTGGGGACGTCGACTGGGGCTTCCAGGGGCTGATAGGTGTGCCTGGGCTCTGGGCGGGCCATCGGGAAGGGGGCTCTTTGGCACCCCCAGGGGTCACGGAGTGTGCACCCAGGGCGTGGGGCCGGCCAGCAGACAGGCGGGGGCGTGCTGGGAGCAGCTGTGTGCGTGCTCCCTTGCGGGGAGGGACGCGGGGTGGGAGGTCTGGCGGGGTGACGAGGGACTGCCTCTTTGAAGCATCCCTGAGGAACATCTCCACCCGGTCCTTGGGGGCATAGCAGAGGAGCCCATTCTCAGGCATGGGCATTGGGGAGCCTTCCCTTCCTCCCCTGAGTTTGCTTTGTGTTACTCTTGTTTTACCCTTTCTGCAGGGCACCCTTCTTAAAGAGCTGGAATAATGACTTGGGGCCAGTGGCTGCTTTCCCTCCCAAATCTCTTCCACTGCCCTTCCTGGAGCTGTCCCCAGGGGGACGAGTGTGACCGTAGGCCCACAGTTCTTGTGGTGCCAGGAGTTCACCCTAGGGCGCCAGCCAGCCTAGGGTGGGAAACTTGGCAGGTGACCTGAGATCTGAGTTCTCCATGGGACAGCTGCTGACCCCCCTTACCTGGATTGGTATGGGGGGCACTGGTGATGACCCCTGCTGGTATGAGGGCAGGGTGTTGAGGGCTGGAGATCTGTCTTTGCCCACCCAGGCTGCCTGTCTTCTACTTCCCTGGCTTTCTGAGCCCAGATACATTTAGGGTTGGGGAGGGGCAGGGGTACCCCAGGAAGGCCTCAGTGCCAGCCAGTGGAAAGGGGGGAGCCATCTTGGGAGAGGACAGGGGCTTGATTGGATTGTGGCCTCCAGACCCACCTCTTCCCCTGGCCATCTTATTTGAGAATGGAGATAGCCTATGCCTTTGGGGGAGAGGAGGTTGGAGGGGGACCTGTGCCTAGGGGGTGAGTTGTCAAGCTTCCTATGGGAGAGGGGGCCTCTGTGAGGGAACATGCCTATATCAAGGGAAAGGACAGTGCCCTGTGGTGGCTGCAAGCAGGGTCAGAGGAAAGAGGTGTGCTAGTGGAGGAGGGGAGGCTTGTGGACAAGGGCAGCTCTACATGCCCAGGGGCAGTATTGTAGGGGCCGGGGTATCCTGACATGGGAGTCCTTGGCTCTCAGGCTTTGTGCTGGCAGCTTCTCTGCCTCTTTTGGGACACTATGGGGCTGGGACACAGGCTGGAGGAGTAGACCTGGGTCTCCTTTCCCATACCCTTGGGCTCAGTCCCCACCAGAACACTTTTTCCTACCAAGTGTGTCCTGCCCTTGGGCTTGGCTCCTACCTCCCTCCTTGCTCCCCATGCCCTGGCCCACCTTCTTCTCCTCCCTGTAGATGTATTCACTGTCCTCAAGGACACAGAGTTCAGGAAGTCTCCTCCACGAAGCCTTCCCTAACCCTTTTTAGCCAGTTGAGGACTTCCACTTCTCTGGCCCTCTCCATGCGTGATGGGTTTTAGTTGTTTGTGTCCTGTCTCATTTCCCCTTCCCAGCCCACCTTTGGAAGACAGTGGTAATGTCAGAGCCATTCTATGCCCACAGCACCCAGCATAGAGCCTGACACCAAGAAGCCACCAGTGCATGTCTAGTGGAGAAGTGAGGAAATGAGTGACTGGTGCAGAGGATGCTGAGGCAGGGGAGAGTAGGCCAGGAGGGCTTCCTGCAGGAGGTGTAGCTTCCCCTGGGCTTGATGGATTAGGGAGGATAGGGAAAGATGGGAAGAGGGGACATGAGGCTGGAAGTCAGGAGAGACCTGTAGTTCACTGAGGGTCTTGGGCCAAGCTCTGTGCCAGGCACCTTCACACATCTCCTCTCCTGCTCTCAGCAGTACCTGAGGGGGTTTTATTGTGACATTTGCAGATGAGGGCACTGAGGCCCAGAGTGGAAGACTCCTTGCCTAATATCACACAGTTAGTAGGTGGGAAAGCTGGACTCCAGCCCAGGTGTATCTCCCTCCAGGGCCACCCGGAGCCTCTGGAACAGTGTCCTGCTGGCATCTGGGGGTGGGAGGGAGACACTGATGGCATTTGAACAGGGGCAGGTATAAATCGTTTTTAGAATGTGGTTGAGAATGTGCTTGGAGATGATTTAGTCCCATGAGTTCATTTCTCAGGCTGTGAGACTGAGGCCCTGGAAGGGCGTAGGTCTCTTCTTGGGGTATCAGTGAGCAGCAGGCCCTGGATGAGGGCCCAGGTCTCCCGCCTGCTGATTGGATGCGGTTTCCACTGCACCACACTGCTGGGGACACACTGGTTCTCCCTGCGCTGGGCTCCCGATCCTGAGCTGGGGCATCGGAGAGGGAGCTTCAGTCTTGGGCTCCTGATTTAGGCCATGGCAGACACCACCCAGGCACTGGATGGGGCCTGCCCAATGCTGTCCCCTCAGTGGCTGGCCTCCTTCCATTGCACCCCCTGCACCCATCTCCCCAGGGAGCCTCCTTCCCCTCTCATTCCTAGAGCTTCCTGCCCCTGAGCCCCTTCCCTTTTCCCAGTCACTTCCTCCAGGGGCCTGGTGGAGGAGCCATCTCCAACTCCTAGCCAGTCTCAGGTTTCTGCAGGTACATCTCAGGTGCCAGGGCTGGGACCAGAGCCCATTGTTCCTTCCTCACTCCTCTCCCCTATGAAGGCGTTGCACTTGAATCAGGATGTACCTAACCCTGTTATATAGGGTGCAGGGACCAAGGGGGCAGGCATCAGACCTGCCTTCAGAATGCATCAGGGCTCAGCCAGTTCCACACCCAGCTCCTGTGCTTTGCAGACAGGAAAGGCTGGGGCTGGGGACAGGGGTATGGAAAAGGTGAGTTAGATCCCCTGGGGAGCCAGGAAGGTCCTCACAGAGGAGGTGGCACTTGATCTGGCCTGCCTTCACTGGGGAGGGGAGAATTTGGGAGATGGTCTTCCAGGGGGTGTTGACTGCATACCAAAGGCAGGGAGGTGGAATTGTGCATGTTTGATTTGGGTGTGCCAGGCTGGAAGCAAAGGCTCCAGGCATGGCAGGGAGGTGGCATGGGAAAGGTGGAGTGGGCCAGATCAGGAAGGGCTGATGAGGAGGTAATTGAGTGGTACTAAGGACAGGAATTGGAGGAGACAAGACCAGCAGCAGGCTCAGGACACCCAACCAGGCTGAGGTCTAAAGAAAGGCTGGGTTCAGTGCTGGGACCCCCCCCCCCCCACCACCACCACCAAAGGAGCTGGTTGTGTTTCCCTCCAGGACTGGGACCTAGGCTTAGACAGGAGGTCCCTCTCCCTCTGCAGTGTCCCAAAACTGTAGCTGTCAGGGTAGAGCCTCCCATTTCCTCTCAGATGCTCCAGTCCCACTTTTCCTTAGCCCTGTACTCCTCCGGGACGCCTTCCAGGCTGCTGGGAGTCCTGGTGCTCCTTCGCTTAGCTCCCCTGGAGTTGTTCTGCCTGCTATTGTGTTTCCTGGCTGCCAGCTCCATTGGGAGCTCCCAGCCCAGGCCTGGGCGCCTCCCATTCCTGTCCCCAGGCCTGGTGGGAAGGAGCGCAGTGGATGGGGACTTCCCTTCTCTCTCAGGCGCTGGGGCAGCCTGGCTGTGGAGGGGTGGTGCTACCCCTATCTGGCCCAGGCCCTGGCCCAGTAAGTTCCAGGTGGGGTGGGGGCCCGAAGGGAGAGACTAATCTGAGGGGCCAGGAGCAGGGTCCTGCTACAACGCTGGACCGTGGTTGTGAGTGTAGGCCACCCCTCTTCCTCTCCCCTCCAGCCGGCTCCAGCAGGGCTCCCTCCTCCTCCATTGTCCTCCGGGGATCCCCAGCCCCGAGGGCTGGTGGGGGTGTGGGAGGAGGCGGTGTGAGCCCCGGTTGGGGGGTGTCCTCACCCCCCTCTCAGCACGAGCGGGGGGCTGGCAGCTGCCCGCCTCCTGGGCACGAGCCCGTGCCAGCCGCTCCTGGCACAGTTGCTGGCACGCCCGGCAGACTCCCACGGCCACCTGCTCACACCCACCCACGAGCGCTGGCGCGCTGCGGGCCCTTCCGGCTTCCCGGGCCTCCCGGCGCCCCTCCCCCGCCGCCGTGCCCCGGCACCCCCACCCCGTGCTCAGCTCCCCGCGGACCCCCTCGCTCCCCACCGCCCCACGGCCGCCCCCCTCCCCGCGCAACTTGGGGAGCTCGGGAGGCGGGGCCGCTGAGAAGGACCCTGGGGTAGCCGCGCCGCGGGAGAGGGGGACGGGAGGCAGACAGACAGACCGACAGACAGGGTGAGGGCCCCGCCTGCCACCTGGCGCCGCTCCAGCGGGACGATGGCGGGCAGCGCCGTGCCAGGCGGTAATTGCAGACAGACTAATTTAAAGAGATGAGACGGTTATTTTTAACTCGCGTTAAGGTAATGAACGGCGCGGGGGGTTTTCGGGTTCGAAAGTTCAGCGCCCCCAGCCCCCACTTTCTGTGGGTCAGGGCCCCCTCTGCACGCGGGGGGCTCCTGGCCTCTGGACTGACTAGAAATAAGAGGGAGGTTGGGGAACAGGAGAGGCCCTGCCAGAGGACAGGAGGGGGCGGAAAGAGGGCTGGGACAGAGGCGCCCACCAGCTGAGAACATGTCCCATCAAATCCTCACCACTACCCTCCCAGGTGGGTTAGCACCCCTGTTGTCCAGGTGGGGAAGTGACTTGCCCTGAGGTCACACACCTGGGAAGTGGCAGATCTGGGAGTCAGACCCTCTTCTGACCCCTAAACTCAAGCTTTCCTGTGCCATAGGGTAGGATTGGGGTGGGGTGGGGGCTGGCCAGAAGGGCTTGGGTTTGAACTTTGGAAGGGTTAGGGGCTTGTTCCTTGCAGCCCTCTTTCTTTGAGTGGCAGCTGGTGATGCATCCATGCGGGATCCTGGGGGCTGTGGAAGGCTGCCTGTCTGTGTCTTGTGAGGGTTGAGGCTGGTGGCAGACTGCCTATGTAGCCGTGAGCCTCTGGGAGGTGTGTGCATCAGCTGTAGCAGGGGGGCCCCCTCCTCACCTCAGTTTCCCTTACATTGCAGCTGACTCACTTAGACCCCTTCCCTACTGCAGCTTGCCTCCCAGGTGAGTGCCTGGGGAGCAGGACAGGGTGGGGCTGGGACTGCCTACGCATTGCTGCCCACTCCCTCCACCTCCAAATTAGACTTCAGGTCTCAGAAAAGGTGGAGGGTCATGGAGCCCAATACCCTAGCCCTGCTTCCTCCCCAGCTGAAGCTCTTCTGCTCCACTCCTAGCACTCCCACTGATGAGAACTCACAACCTCTTGGACCACCCGTTCTGTTGCTAGACAAGTCTTAAAGCTGTTAGGACTTCCTTCCTTCCTTTTCCCCAGCAGTCGCCCATCCTCCTGGAGAATCACTCAGGATGTCCTAGTTCAGCCCTTTGAGTCAGCTGTGGAGTCAAGGGTAGGTGTCGGGGTGGACAGAACACCTGTGTGTGAACTAGAGCAAAGCTCTCTCCCCTTCTGGTCTTTAATATTCTCACCTGTGTCCAAAGGGCTTTAATTTGGTCTCAGGGCTTTTCGGTGGTGTGACTTATAAACCTTCTGGTTCTAGGAGCCATGAGGGGTTCATTGGACAGCAGGCACTTAGTACTGAGAGGTCTTCTCATAGGTGGACACGTTTGAGTACAGGTGTGGATGCACTTGAACTTGGGGCTCCTGCTTAGAGATGCCTACCCTGCCTGTGGCAGTACCCAGGTGGCAAACATTTTCTGGGCACAATGAAGGGAGTGTTCATGGCAGTCCCAGCTGGCCCCCAGAGCAGGCAGATGGGGGGGTTCAAGGTGTTGGGTGGGCATAGCTCATGCTCTGGGGCCCGGGTAGGGTGCTCAGGGGGACAGCTGGATCTGGAGCGCCCCCCTTCTCCTGGCACCCTGGTTACCATGGAAACCAACTCCTGTTTGGGAGGGTTTGGCTGTTTGCTGTCTCTCCCCACCCCCCAACCCATATGTGGAGGTGGGAGGGGGGCCAGGTGGCGTGTGGGGGAGGGGCCTCCCACACCCTCCCCCCAGGGCCTCCCTCCTTGCAGAGAGGAGCCTTTCTGGTCTCTTAGTGGGGTGCCTCTTGTGGAAAGGGGAATGAGAATTGAGAGAATGAATGTCTGGGTGCTAGGCTGTCAGTTGGGCACTTCACATAAATTCTCTCATTTCATCCTCCCCGAGTGAGTCTTGCCACGAGTCTTGCCACGTACGCATTAATAGCCCCGTTTTGCAGTTGAGGAAATGGAGGCCCAGAAAGGTGAAGTCACTTGGCCAAGGCAGAGCCTAGATTTAGATGCAGACCTGTCATCTCTACCACGTTTGTCCATCTCTCAGTGCCAGTGCTGTCTCAGCCCCACACGCCAGCCCGCCCGCCCTCCTGCCCCAAGGCTCTCTTTTGTTCCAGAACCTCCCCCCCACCCAGGCTCCCCAGTTCTCATGGGAGCCAGCCAAGCCCAAACTTCTCTGTTTGGAGCCCTGGGCCCTCAGCTGGCCTTGCCCATGCCCTGCCCTCTTTCCCACTTTCCCTGCCTCCTCTGATCTCAGGCCACCCACACATTGCCACCTTTACACCTGACGCCAGAGTTCTCAACCCACACCCCTGCCATCGTCACATGCTCACCAGGCAGCTACCGACTTTCCTTGACTGATCCCTCAGGACACCCCTCAGAAACTAGGTGGAGGGCTTGGGTGGTTTGAACAAAGACCCACCGTCCAGGTGCTTCTGGAACCCAATATGTCTCCTTGAGAATTCCTGCCTTAAATCCTTAGCTCAGAAGCCTGGCTGATGATCAGAATCACCTAGAAGCTTTTGGACAGCACAGGTTTCCAGTCCCTGTCTCAGACCCTCCATATCAGGGTCAGCAGGTAGGCTCTGGAATCTGTATTTATCAGGTGTGTCTCGTGACAGGTCATTCTGAACCAATGCCTTAGATGGTGGCTTCCTGGCTTCCTGCTTGTCCCCCTTCCCCTCTTCCCAGAGTGGACCAGCTTCTCTCCATGCAGGCTGCCCAGGTTAGGCCACTCCTCTCCTCCTCACTCCTTTGGGGTCCTCCTGAGATTAGAACCCCATGCAGTCAGCTACATGGGACTGAGCCCCCCACCCCCACCTTAGGATTCACGCAGTATAGGATGCAGAATGGAACCACAGCCGGGGCTGATGTGCTTTGCAACTGAGAGCCTTTGGTTGCAGAAAGGAGGGAAGGGCTGCCCTGGGCTCCTAGAGCCCCTTGGCATGGGGACAGAGGGCCAAGGGTGGCCCCTGGGGGCAAGGCCAGTGCCTGTGTGGTTATAAATACTCAGGAAGCCTCTCTGGAGCTGGAATGGCGAGGAAACTGAAAGTCACAGGAAACTGAAAGTCACAGCCACCCCTCTCAGCTCCCCATCTGCTGTCCAGCCCAGTGCTGTTCGATCCAGTCCTGGGGCCTTACTATGACATTCCAGCCACCCTCCCATCTTCTGACCCTTGCTTTAACCACACTGAACTATTCCAGCTCAGGATTCAACCTTCCATGTGCCATTCATACATTCTTTCATTTAATTTCACAGCAACCCTGTGAAGCCAGTGTTGTCGTATCCCCATTTTGCAGGTGAGGAAACAAGAATGAGAGAAATAAGAGGCTTGAGCAGTGTCCCACTGTACGTGGCACAAATGAACCTCTCCCAGGCTAACTCCGCCCTAGCCCAGTGCTCTGGCCAGGCCATTCCAGGCTGACCTTCCTCCCCTCTGCCCGCCACCCCTCTCCCCAGTCTTCCCTCTGCTATCCCTTGGAGTTTGGCCCTCAGGTTTCTAGCCTGGGGAGTGGCCCTGGGGCCCCTGGCCCCCTTTTCCAGACAGACAGCTCCCTGAGCACAGGGGCAGACCAGCTGGATGTCCCCCTGATTTGCAGGCGCCAGGGCTGACAGCAGCTCCCTCCGTCCACTGTAATCCAGGGCTACATACCATGCAGTACTGCTCAGAGGGGAACTGGACTCGCTCCCTGACCTTGAGGTCCCAGTCTGCAGGTCAAACTGAGGAGATAAGATGAGGACACTGATTCTGATTCAAGATAAAAACTGCTCAGGTTCATGATGGAAGGTCAGATAATGAGCCGGTGGGTGTTTGGAGGTGGGGGCGGGGAAACCGACAAAGGAAGTCAAACCTTCAGTACTCTTTGGGGAGCTCCTCAGGGTCTGACTGTGCTGGCCACAGCCCAGCTGAGGCTAGGGATGCCAGTGAGTAGCCTTGAATGGCAAGCCCAGGAGCTGGCACTCTGGGCCATGGGGGTGGGAATGGCATGGGCAGAAAGATCACTCAAGGGTAGTGTGGAGAGACTGGCTCAAGCACCCAATGTGGCCTTGGTACTGGAGTCCAGAGGAGAAGTCGAGTCTGAGATAGGGTGGAGGCTGAGAGAGTGCAAGATGCCAGGCGTGAGGCCATGTGCAGCTCCCTTTGGTGCTTTGAGAATCTCTCAGCTGTCTGGTTAAGAGCCTTGGAGACAAACAAGGGAGGGAAGATCTTAGCTCTGCTTGCTTACCCTCTGTGTAGCCTTGGGCAACTGAGCCTTAGTTTCCTCCTCTACAAAATGGGATAGTAAGTCTATGCCTAAACTTTGTTGTGAGAAATCATCACTGCTATTCATTGCTCTGGGAAAGGAAAGGAACCACCACCCTGCTGTGTAGGGTAGAGTTCCCTAGGCCCTGTCCCCCTGGAGACATTGAATTCTGTGTGTGCTTGTGCATGTGCGTGTGTGGGTGTGGTGTGTGTGTGTGTGCACGTACACACTGGAAGGGGGGGGGCCTTCCCCTAAGGCCTCCTTTTCCTGTCCGTGAGCCCTAGGTATCAGATATTCAGGATGTCCAAGCTCCCTCCTTCCCCTAGTTTGACCCACTGGCCTCCAGAGCCTTTCCCATGGCCCTGGGAGGCAAGCAGGGCAGGTTTCAGGCCTCCCATTTTCACAGATAAAGGAAATAATTTGCTCAAGGTCCCCCTTGAACCCAGAGTTGCCTACCCCAGGACATTGGCCCCTCTTCTGGCAGGCTCTGTGACCTTGGGCACGGCCTTTCCCTCTCTGGGTCTGTGTTCCCCTCCCCCAACACTCTGGGGAGCTGCAGGCCTCCTCCTCCTCCTCCCTCCTGTCTCCTCCCTCTGTCCTCAGCTGGCCTCCTCCTCCTCCTCCTCTTGTAACCTGAGCTGGGGCTCTGGGGGAAGGGGCTTGCCCTCTGCCAGAGGCACCTGCCAGCTGAGCAGATGTGCGGGGATGGAGGCCCTGGGAGGGGATTGAGGGCTCTTAGCCCTGCAAGGCTGGGGCTTGGCTCAGCACACCCAACCCCGGCCTCTGGCCTCTGGCCCTAGGGCTTACCCTGAGCACTTGTTCATTTTTCTGCGGACATTCTCAGCACTCCAACATGTCCTACAAGGACCCCTTAGTTTCCAGGAGAAGACAGATGGCAGATGAGGGCTGGTGCCCCCAGCTGGGTGGGCTGCCCTAGGCTCTGGGAGCCCCTTGGCATGGGGACAGAGGGCCAAGGGCGGCCCCTGGGGGCAAGGCCGGTGTCTGTGCGGGTGGCCGTGCCCCTGGGAGAGCAGATGGTTCTCTTGGCACTGTGCCCACTCCTCCTTTTTCTCCCCCAGGAGCCAGCCTGCAGGGCTGGGGCACAGCTGCTGGGCCCTCCCCAGAGCTGGCCCAGGGCAGGGCTGGGTGAGGTCACTGCAGCTGCTCCTAGGGCCTGGGGCAGGGGAATGGGAGGTGCTGCCTGCAGAAGGAAGGACGGGGCTCAGACTGAGAGGAGAGACAGGGAGAGGTCTCAGTGGCTTTGCATTTAGGGATTCTGTTTAATCCTGAATGAGAGGGGAAAGGGTCTGTGAAGGGGCTGCTGAGCCAGTGTGGACAGCCTTCCCCGCCCCTACCTCAGGCTCCCCCCACCCCCCAGCTTCTGCCTGGCCTCTGCTCCTTTCTGGAGGTGCCTCAGGGCAGGAGGAAGAGCAAGGGCCCTGGGTGCAAACTCCTGCACTCCCACTTATGCTGTGCGACTTTGGGCAAGTCACTTTGTCTCTTGGAGCCTGTTTCTCATCTATAAAATGGGGATAATAAACCAACTTGAGTTATTACAAAGACTTATTGAGGTGATAATTATTGAGTGGCAGCACAGTGCGTGGCACATGGTAAGTGTTCGGGAAATGGTAGTCCTTCCCTCCTTACTTTGCTGAATTCTCCCAAGGAGGCAGGAAGCACTGAGGAAGGTGGGTGGGTGGTGGAGGCAGCAGGAGCTGCAGGGCAAACTAGAAGGGAGGAGACTCAGGCAGGACCCTGGTAGGGGCTGGGCAAGGCTTGGAGCTGTGGCCTGAGATTTTGCTGAACAGAAACTGCACAGAAATGCCAGTCCTGAGCGTTCGTGGCTGCCAAGGGCTCCATCGTATCCGCAGACTTCCCGTGAGCCAAGGATTGCCCCGCCAAGTTCAAGTAGGGAGGCAGACTCGTACAGGGTCTCACTCTGGTTTGCAGTTAGATCTCTGCAGTAGCATGGACGTGAGAGCATCTCTTTTTGGCGGGTTCGCAGAGGGGACTAGGAAGGTGCCATAGAGGTGGCCTTGACGGAGGAGCAGGAACTGGTGGAGCAGTGAGAAGGGCAAGGGTAAAGGGAGCAGAGTGTACAAAGAGACAGAAATGTGGACATCCGGGGTGGCTGGAGGCCCATGTGGGCCTAAGGGGATGGGAGTGATGAGGCTGGAGGGCTGTTGAGTGTCAGTCTGGAGTTGGACCCAAGCCCGTGGGTGACAAGGAGCCACGGGCGTTTGAGTAGGGGTGAGCTTGGACTTCTGTTGGTGGTTTGTTTGCTGTCCAGGTGTGTGGGCTCTGCTTTCTTAGGGTGGAGGTCTGGGAGAGCAGGGGCAGCGCAGGGGCGGGCAGAGAGCCTGACCCTTGACCTCATGCCTTGATTTGGACATTTGGTTCCTCCTGGGCCCCTGGCTGCCCACTTCTGTTCCACTGTTGATCCTGAGCCCACTCACTTGCAGACATCTGTGGCCTTATGCCCCCAACCTGCCCTTCTCCACTGCAGTCCCTAGTGCCAAGGATTCACACATGGCCTCAGACTCCTGAGGTCATCTAGTTACTTCTTCTGCCAGGACTGAGAACCCTAGCTTCACCCCGGGTGGCAGGGCAAGTGACCCTTGGGGAGTCTGTGGCTCTGTTTGACACAGGTGTGTGTTCCTGGGCCAGGCTGGGGCCCCAGGGTGGGGTGGGGGCATGGGTGGGATGGGGGTGGCTCCTGGGGCTTTGAGACAGGGAAGGGATGGGATTCTTGATATGTGGGATCTCAGCCAGGTCTCATCTCTCCCTGTGGATGTTGGGGTTGTTACCCCCTTTACCAGGAGGCCAGGGTCACTTGGATGAAGTTGGGATTCCAACCCCTGCCTTTGACCTTTCTTTATGTAGGAAGGGAGGGAAAGAGGGAGAGAGGCAATGGGAGTCATGCAGAGGATTAGAGCTCTCAGTACAGCCACACAGGTGGTCTCTGCTCGGGGGAGGCACTAAAGGGAGGGGCTCGGCTGGGCCTTTGACTGTGATGGAACCTGGAGAGGCAGCCACTTCTGACCTTGGGCTTGGGCTTGGGCTTGGGCTTGGCTGGGCAGACAAGACCCAGGACTGAACTCCGAGGATCCTGGAAGTCCCCAGGTACAGGGTTGGTGGTAGATGGCTGCATAAGGCTTGGGTGTGCTGTATCAGGTGACATCCAGGAGAGTTTGGGCTTGAGAGCCAAGGCAGGGATGGCCACTGGGGTGAACAGCAGAGCAGGGTGTCCCCTGCCACATTGAGGGTAGGAGTGGGAAGAGCCCTTGCTTTGGAATCCAACAGCCCTGAGACCCAAACCTGGCTCCATGATTTCACAGCTTCGTGGCCTCAAGAAACATTTAACCCACCTGAGCCTCAGTTCCTCCCCTTTAAAATAGCAATTCCCACTCCCAGGATGGTTATCAGGATGAAAAGAACCTAGCCTACGTCTGGCACGTAGCAGGTGGTGCCCTTCTCCTGCCTCAGTGGTGTGTGAGGCCTGGCTTGTGCCAGCTCACGAGAACTGATCATGCACACTTCTTCCCAATTCTGCACTCAGTGACGTCCTGCTGGCAGCTTAAAAGTGGCTACGATAGGAGTATTCATACCACAGAAATCAGCAAAAGCTACAAATCACATCAGGTGGGTTTTTTACCTCCTGGAGAGCTGGTTGTCAAACATTTATCAACACACCACTGAGCGTGCCCCCGAAGGGTAACCTCCCCCAGCCCCGCTGCCCAGGATCACAAAGTCAGAAAATGGCACAGAGAACATGTCCCAGGAGGGATAAAACAGGAGGTAGGGCAATAGTGGAGCTCTGGCTATGCCAAGCAGCCTGGAAGTCAAAGTCCATGGGCCCTTCTGGGCCTGGGGGGTTGGATGTAGTTATAGCACCAGGCAGCCCTTGTAGGCAGGGGACAGCAAATAGTGGGACCTCTCTTCTCTCCACACTCCTCCCTTGCCCCCAGAGATCCAGCAGGAGAAGTAAGATTGGATGAGGTTGAGCTGTCAGAGAATGAAGCTGTGTGTTGGAAGGAGAAATGAGGTTGTACTGGAAGATAAACGAGGTTGTACTGTCAGGGAATGAGGTGGTACTTGGAGGCAAGGTGAGGCTGCATTATTAGATAAATGAGGTTGTACTGTCAGAGGATGAAGTGTACTTGTAGGAGAGATGACGTCTTGCTGGATCAGTCGGGTTGCGCCGTCGGAGAACACAGCCACACCACAGGAGGAAGGAAAGCGTCCGACTTAGAGGATAAATGAGGGTGTCCTGCTGGATAAATGAGGGGGCCCGTCAGGTGAATGGAGTGCTGTTAGCAAATGAGGTTGTACTTGCTGGATAAATGGGACTGGTGTGCTGGATAAATGGGGTTGTGCTGTCAGATGAATGCATTACTGCTCGTGGACGAAGGGTATCCTGGGAATAGATGAGGGTGTCCTGCTGGATAGATGAGCTGCCGCCACCAAATGGATCAGACCCTGTCCATGGGGGAGGCACCATCAGCAAGGACGAGGTTATTCTGTTCCCACTGGGACTCCGGGAGCATCTCCTGGCCCAGATGGTACAGGCTAGGGGGACCTTGGTGTGCGCAAGCCCGGGGTTCTCCAAGTCTCTCTGGGCAGCGGGGTGGGGGATGGGGAGGGCAGCTGTACCGTTCACCCTGGGAGTCCCCCTTCATCTCTTGGGGCAGCCCTCAGCCCTCTCTGCGGTTCCTTCTGCGGCTCATACTGTTCCTGACTTTGTCCACCCCACAGCTCGTTTCTCACTCTCTCCTACGTTTCCTCTCCATTCAATTTGGAAAAGCCCCTGTGCGTGCCAGCCCCTGCCCAGTCTCATTTAATTCTCCCTACGATACAGTATCACTCCCTGTTACACACGTGTACTTTCTCTATCATTTATTCGACAAACATTTAGGTGCCCAGTATGTACCAAACACCTGGGGTACAGTTTTAAAAAATGGACATGAATCACTCATGAAGCTTATATTTTAATATAAGGGAAACAAGACCAATAAAAAATTAAAACAGAGGATAAATACATTATGTATTCATTTAGAAAGTGATAATTGCTTTAGAAAAATTGTAGAGCAGGTTCCGGGGGCAAAGAAATGCCAGGGAAGAGGAGCAATTTTTAAGAGGGGTCAGAATGGGGCCTGTTGCAAAAGGTGAGCTCTGAACAAAGATTTGAAGGAGCTCAGAGATCTCTGTGGGCACCGGGGGAAGGTGGGACCATGTCTGGCGGGCTGGAGGAGCAGGGGGGAGTGATGGAGCAGGGCGCCTGAGAGGTCACGGAGGGTCATGAGGGCCATGGCAAGGCCTTTGCTCCTTACTCTGAATGAGATGGAGGGCACTGGAGAGATCCGGGTGGGACTGGACATGATCCCAGTTATTTAAAGGGTCACTCCAACCACTCGTGGAGTGCTGCAGGGAAGTGAGGGTGGAAGCAGGAATTGGATCTCCAAAGCATCTTGCTCCAGGGTGGCACTGCCCATGGGTGATGGAGCTGAAACTGGAATCCGGATCCGGCACCAGAGCCCATGCACTTTGCCCTGTGCCAGCCTCCTCTCCCTGGTGGGTGAAGCTTGGGGGACTGGTCTCCCTGGCCCAGGTTCTGAGGGAGAATGGGGTTGGGGGTGTGGGGTAACACCCATTCTTTCCTTCTGCCCCCAGATGGTCTCCCTGGGCCCCCAAATCAGGGAGGTCCTATCTCTCTTAGGAACATGCTCTGGGCCTGGATGTAGGTGTGGGGCCCCAGAAGCCAGGCCCAGCTCTGGGCACCAGGGGAGCCCGGGCATGCCGGGGCTGTGGCTGTGGTGGTGGGTTGCTAGGCGACTCCAAGAGGGAGCCCTGGTTACTGCTGCCTGGCAGAGGCATCTCCCTCCTCTGCCTCCCTCACCTCCTCCATGGCCTCTGGCCTCCCAGGAGGCCTTGCAGATGAGCCAGAGCTGCGATCAGCACTTGCCCCTGGATCTTGGCACGGAGCTGGGATTGGTACCAGGTGGCTGGCCCCTGAGGAGCCAGACTGGGCTGCAGGGCCTGGGCTTCTCTCATGGGGCCCGGCCCTGGTGCACACCTGGTACAGAGCCCAGCTCAGCAGTCAGGGGCCTAGATCCTTGCCCAGCTGTGCACCCCCTCCCCAGGGGGCCCTGGGTAAGGCACAGCAGCCCTCTACACCTCCACTACCCTATCCAAGGGCCTCATTTTCTGTGAGGGAGGGTGCTGAGTGGGCAGGGCTCCAGGTACTCCCACTCCCACCCGTTGGGAGTTTTGCATTAGATTCCATTTATGAAAACAGTTCCACTACTTTAAGAAAAAAGTCTGAAAACCTCTAGAGTGGGTGATTCCAGTAATTTTCAGTGTCAAACTGAAAAGGTCCCCAGAGTACAACTTGCCCATCTCCTCAGTTTACGTTTTGAGAAACTGAGGCCAGGACCTCTCCCTTTACCTAGATCAGGCTTGGTGAGTGGGAAGGCCTAGGCCACATCCCTGCTCTGCCACCAGGTCCTGGGTGATCTTGGGCAAGTCCTTTGTTCTCCCTGGGTTGGACCAGCCATGGTTTCAGGCCGGGGCTTGAGCTCCTGGGGGTACCTGGCTGGATAGGGGACAGAGGGGGGAAGGACACAAACCTTCATAGGCCTGCAGCATGTCTTGGTGGTAATCTAAAACATTTTTATGTTTATGGAGTGAATGTGGATTATGAAGTACATGCAGAATTTTCTTTTTTTTTTTTTTTTTTTTTTGAGACAGAGTCTCACTCTGTTGCCCAGGCTAGAGTGCCGTGGCGTCAGCCTAGCTCACAGCAACCTCAACCTCCTGAGCTCAAGGGATCCTCCTGTCTCAGCCTCCCGAGTAGCTGGGACTACAGGCATGCGCCACCATGTCCGGCTAATTTTTTCTATATATATTTTTAGCTGTCCATATAATTTCTTTCTATCTTTAGTAGAGATGGGGTCTCGCTCTTGCTCAGGCTGGTCTCGAACTCCTGAGCTCAAACGATCCGCCCACCTCGGCCTCCCAGAGTGCTAGGATTACAGGCGTGAGCCACCGCGCCCGGCCCAGAATTTTCTTGAATTCTGAAAAGGAAGCATAAGGCTTGTAGGAAATTTTGACCTTTCATCATGCCCCCAGCCTCCCCGTGCTACCAGCTTCTAGGGACAGTTTACATGGAAAGCTTGGGGAACACTGGAACACTGGCTTTCTAAGATTCTTTGGGAATTCTCTGAGCTGTTTCCCTCTCCCATGGTGCAATGTGATGTCCTTTAGACTCAGAGTAAGACCACCCTGAAATCAGTACCTGGCTCTGCTCCTAACAAGTTGTGTGACCTTGGTAAGTCACTTAACGACTCTGAGCCTCACTCTCCTCATCTTGAGACATAAAGACTGTGTGAGACAAAGAACTTAGCGTGCCCAGGGATGAATGGGCAGGTATTGGCAAGGGCTGGCACCTGGTGATGGCCTTCCTGCGTCCCCCCAGCTCTGAACTAGGCTGGCACATTGATAGAGGAGTGGCCTGCTGGCCTCTAGCTGGAGAACTGGGGAGGTGGGAGGTGGAGCCTCTGGTAAGCCAGACAGTCCTATGGGGGAGAACTGAGGCCTTGGAGGATCCTCAACACAGGTGTGGGGGAGGGGCTGGGGAGCCAGGTGCAGGGGCGGGAACAGGGAAGGGAGTGTCTACTTGAGGGAGCATCACTCCCTGGGGGTCCAGCTCCCCTCCTCTCAGGGCCCCAGGAGAAACCAGGCAGGGCAAGGCTGGCAAGCTCCAGCTGTTGCCACCCAAGGCAAGAAAGTGCCAGAGACAGTGAGCATGGGACCCTGAAGCCTCAGTACTGGGAACTGGAGGTAAGGGGTGGGAGGGGACGCTGGGCAACAGGAAGGCCCCCTCCTCCTGGAGACTGGTGGGGAGGAGGCGGGAGGGACAGTTCTCACAGAGCAGTGGCTGTGAGTGTGCTCCGGCAGATTAGCAGGTTAAGAGCAGGTCCACGAGCTGGGCAGGGCTGGAGTGGTACCTGGCACCGTTGCCTAGCTGTGGGGCCATGGGCAAGTTTCAGCATGCCTCTGGGGCTCTGCTCCCTGCTCTATGGAACAGGATAACGCCAGCTTCCCAGAGTTGTTGCTGCCCAGCACAGCTGCACTCGGGGCCTGATATTCAGGAGATGGACTCAGAGCAGATCTGTTGGGTGATCTAGGAGGTGAGGTCTTCTGGCCAAAGTGAGGGAGGTAACCAACATTTATGATTACCTGGTGTGTTCACCAAACACTTATTCTCACACATTATCTCACGTAAGGATCTTACAGCTTTAAGACGTGGTTACTGAATGTAGCCCATTTTGAAGAAGCCCACAGAGATTTGAGTAAACAGCCCACGGTCACACAGCATCCTGCCCAGCCCTCTGATACCCAAGCCTGTGCTGTTTCCACAGCAGTGCCTGAGCCAGGAGGTTGAGACCACCAGGTGGGAGGCCCCAGGGGTGGGGCTCTGCAGGCCCAGCAGAAGTTCTGCCCCAGGTTCCTGCGGGCAGCCAGGCCAGTGGAGCTGTGGACTGTGTGCCTTCCTCTGTGCTCAGGACAGGCCTGGCAAAAGCAGGCAGTGACATGAGGAGCGCTGGAGACTGGCAAAGCAGAAATTAAGAGGAGGAAATGTACAGAGGTGGCAAAGGTGACACCCAGGGAAGTACTGAAGGCAGCAGAAAGGGCTGCGTAGCCATGGACAAGCCACTTCGCCTCTCTGAGCCTAGGTCTTCTTGTGTGTAGATGGGGATTATGCCACCTACTTTGTGGGGGTTTGTGAAGGCTCCACCAGGAAGGGGCTTTGAGGGCAGGCAGGTAGGTCAGGAGGGGTCGGTGGGCTGTAGCCCAAAGGGCAGGCTGCAGAGCTGAGCTGGCCTGAAGGCAGACACTGAGCAGGGCTGGGGTTCGAGGTCTCTGTGGCCAAAGGTTGTCCTTTGAGGGACTTGATGGGATCCAAGGCCTCTGTGGAATTCACAGGAGCTCAGACGAGTTGGGGGGAAATCTCTGAAAAGTCTCAGGCATATACCCACCTTGGAGACCCCCCAGCCTATTCTGCTTTCCCTGGCCAGGCCCTCCCAGCAAAGGGTTAACAGTCTTCTCTACCTGCAGTTGCATTTTAAAGACACGAAATTAAAGCAGGTAATTTATTCTCCCCACACACGAAAGAGCAATTAGTTCTAAACAGGGCTTAATCAGTCACCGCGAGATTGATTTCTGGAGCCCTGGGTTTTCGGGCTCCTGGCGCCATGCCAGGCCGGGGAGGGAGGGGGGCGGACAAATGAGCCGCGGCGGCATGAGCCCTTACATAATCTGCTGGGGGACCCTGGCAGCCTGGCTAGCCCCGCCTGGGGCTTGGCTGAGTTGGAGAGAAGAGGTGCCCCCGCAGGTTCGGAGAAGTCCTCAGGGTTGGCCATACCCCTAGGAAAAGGCTAGGCCCAAGGCTCAAGCCTCGCCCTCTGGGCAGTGTCTGTGTGTGTGTGTGGGGGGGGGGGGGCGGTGCGGTTCTGGGGTAGAGGGTGGGTACTCTAGGTTTGTCCAACCTGGTACTTACACCTGCCCCCCCTTCTCCCAACCCTCTTACCCCATCCACCCTTCCATCCTCCCTATGTCCTTCCCTCCCCCTCTGGCTCTTCTCCATTCTGTTCTCCTCTCGTTTCTTCTATTTTCTTCCCCTCCTCGTACCATCACGGCCCCCTCTTTCCCCATGGCCTCCTCAATTCCCATTCCCCGCCCTTGTCTCTGCCCACAGAACTCCATCCGACACAACCTGTCGCTGCACACGCGTTTCATCCGTGTGCAGAACGAAGGCACAGGCAAGAGTTCGTGGTGGATGCTGAACCCGGAGGGCGGAAAGACGGGCAAGACCCCGCGGCGCAGGGCCGTGTCCATGGACAACGGGGCCAAGTTCCTGCGCATCAAGGGCAAGGCAAGCAAGAAGAAGCAGCTGCAAGCACCCGAGCGCAGCCCAGACGACAGCCCTCCGGGCGCGCCTGCCCCAGGGCCGGTGCCCGCTGCGGCCAAATGGGCCGCCAGCCCCGCCTCGCACGCCAGCGATGACTACGAGGCGTGGGCCGACTTCCGCGGCGGCGGGAGACCTATGCTCGGGGAGGCGGCCGAACTGGAGGACGACGAGGCCCTGGAGGCCCTGGCGCCGTCATCGCCGCTCATGTACCCGAGCCCCGCAAGCGCACTGTCGCCGGTCCTGGGCGCGCGCTGTCCCGGGGAGCTGCCCCGCCTGGCCGAGCTGGGAGGCCCGCTGGGGCTGCACGGCGGCGGCGCGGGGCTGCCGGAGGCCCTGCTGGACGGCGCGCAGGACGCGTACGGGCCGCGGGCCCGCGCCGGGACGCCGGCCTACTTTGGCGGCTGCAAGGGCGGCGGCTACGGCGGGGGCGGGGGCTTCGGGCCGCCTGCGCTGGGCGCGCTGCGCCGCCTGCCCATGCAGACCATCCAGGAGAACAAGCAGGCCAGCTTCGCGCCGGCCGCTGCGCCCTTCCGCCACGGGGCGCTGCCCGCGCTGCTGCCGCCGCCGCCCGCGCCCAGGCCCGGCCCGGTGCTGGGCCCGCCAGGGGAGCTGGTGCTGGCGGGCGCGTCGGCCGCCTACCCCGGCAAGGGGGCAGCCCCGTACGCGCCGCCCGCGCCCTCGCGCAGTGCCTTAGCCCACCCCATCAGCCTTATGACGCTGCCCGGCGAGGCGGGTGCCGCGGGCCTGGCACCGCCCGGCCACACTGCCGCCTTCGGGGGCCCTCCTGGCGGCCTCCTGCTGGACGCGCTGCCGGGGCCGTACGCGGCCGCCGCCGCCGGGCCGCTGGGTGCTGCGCCCGACCGCTTCCCGGCCGACCTGGACCTCGACATGTTCAGCGGGAGCCTCGAGTGCGACGTCGAGTCCATCATCCTCAATGACTTCATGGACAGCGACGAAATGGACTTCAACTTCGACTCGGCCCTGCCTCCGCCGCCTCCTGGCCTGGCTGGGGCCCCGCCCCCCAACCAGAGCTGGGTGCCGGGCTGAGGGCCGCCTCCCGCGCCCCGGGTGTCCCCGTCCCGTCCCCAAGGGGCCTGTCTTCCCATCCTGAACCCCGGGTCCCCATCCCCGATTCTAGCTTCCCAGGAGGCAGCCCCAGCCCTGCTAAAGACCTCAGAAGTTGACCGCTGAGGGAAATGGGAGGGAGGGGCCGGGGCATCCCACCATTCCTGCCCAAACTCCTGCGACCCGCTCCCCTCCTCCTGGGGCAGGGAGCCTGGGAGCAGAGGCTGAATTCTGGGCTGGGTAGGAGTGGGGAGGAGCGAGGTGGGACGCCTGGTGTGGACGCTGGCTGGGGAAGCCAACTAGGAAATGGGCCATGGGGGGGAGGGGGCGTTTCCGGGTCTTCAGTTTCCTTTGAGGAGCCCTGGCTGTGACTCCTCCCCACCCCCAACTGCGATCTGATTCCCAATTGACACACTTTCCCACCGGTCTTAGCCTCACTCGCCCAATGCCAGCAACCCTCTTATTGGCCATACCCTCCCCCACGGTTCAGCCCCTCCCTCCCATCCCTGCCGGCCCTAGCCTCTCCCCTCCCCCGTGGGAGTCAGTCCTTTCCAACCCTCCTACTTCCAAGTACTGGTCTCAGCCTCTCCTGCGGGCCTCAGCCCCAGATCCGCCCCCAAGCCGTCACCCCTTTCCCCGCGACAGTCCTGGCCCCTCTCCCATATTTATAAGTGTCCGGTCGGGGCGGGCGGTGGGCGCGGCGTCCCCGGCGCGTATCGTAGGCAGTGTACCGTGGCCGTGCCGTCAGCGTGTGCGTGTGCGTGTGTGCCGTGTCGAGGCCGTGTAGAGTGCATTGTACAGCATATTTTCATGAATAAAATTGTTTTAAATATTTCCCGCGCCTTGGGCTAGCAGGAGGGGGGCTGTGGCGGAGGATAATTGGCAGGGATCTTGGGGAGGTGGGGAGTCCCTGCGCTTGAGCCGCTATTGAAGCTTTGTGTCTGGGCACGTGTCAGCATTCGCTCAGGCTTGTCTGCTCAGCACACATTGGTTAAGCGCCTACTGAGTTCCGGACGCTGGAGATGTGCCTTGTGGAGCTCTGCACCTGTTTCTGTGAACATGTGCATGCAGGAAGTTTTGGGCCTGGGGAAATTCTGTCCTGAATAAGCCTCAGAGATTGGGAGAAAGGATGCAAATATTTATTGAGAACTTGTTAGTGCCAGACCCTGTATTGGGCACAATATTTTGTTCCCATTGTGCAGATGAGAAAACAAGGTCAGAGAGGGAAAGTGACATCCGTGGAGATGGTGGAAGGAGGAGGCTTTGAGGTGCACAGACTGCTATTGGTATCTATCCCCTGCAGTCTACCTGCTGTGCAACCACGGGCAAGTTTTCAGCCTCTGTGGCTTTGTTTTCCTGGTCTACACCATAGCATGGTAGCACCTATCTCATGGATTTCTTGTGAGGGGTAAATGAGAAAAGGTATGTAAAGTGCTCAGCACAGGTCCTACTCATTCATTCATTCAAGGAAGATTTAGTGAGGACCTACCTGTTATGTGCCAGTCCTTATACCAAGCATTGGGGCTGCCCCAGGCACAGTCTCTGCCCTTAAGGCACTTGGAGGTTTATTGGGGGCAAGGATGAGTCCACATGAGATTATAGATCAGAGCTGTGATGAGTGGAGAAGCCAGGCTGCCATTGTGGGAATGAATGATGGGGCAGCACTCATCCTAGACTTGAGAAGTCAGGGAAGGTACCTGGAGGGGGTGCTGTCTCGCCGAGCCTTGAAGGATGAGTTGGCATTGGGAAGAGGAGGGACTCAGACAGAGGGAACGGTGTGTTCAAAGGCCCAGTCAAGAGAGCATGTGGATTCCAGAACCAACAGCGGTTGAGTGTGGCTGAGCTCAGCAGAGAGATTCCTGATGGCAGAGAGGCTGATGGGCCACAGGTGGTTTGACCCGAATAGAGGGTCTGATGTGGCTCAAACCAGGGGATGGGGAGGGCAGTGGGGCTGGAAGGGAAAGGATGAGTTCACATATATTTTGCTGTACACTCATTGGGACTTGGTTGTAGATTGGACATGGGGGATGAGGGTGAGGAAAGAGTCAAGTGATGCCTGGCTCTGGCTGGGTGCCTGGTCAGACAGGGCCATCCCCTGAGATGGGGGGCATCGATGCAGGAGGAGAATGGTGTGCTGGGCCCCAGGCAGGCTCGATTTGAGTTACATTCTATGGGAATCTTTGGGATTTGGGCAGGCGGAGGGATGTTCAGGCGCGTATATACTGTATTAATGGCATTCTCTGGCATTGGGGAACATGGTGCCCAGGGTATATCCACCTGGATAGTGAGATCAGAGCCCAGGATGGTGTCTGGGCTGGAGAGGGAGGTCAGAGACTCAGAAACGCAGAGGTTGTCACTGAGGTGTTGGGAGTGACTCGGGCAGGGGGATGTTGCAGAGAGAGAAGAGTAGGGAATCCAGGTCTGCTCTGATGAACACCTGAGAACGCCTTGGCACAGGAAGAGGGACGCACTGGCTGAGAAGAAGCAACCGGAGGGAGAGGACAAGGAAAACCAGGACACTGTGGGGTTGGGGTCCTAGAGTCCTAGAATGTAGTTCTAGAAAGGAATGCCCAGTGCTCTTACCTCCTGGAGCTTCACTTTCTTGGTCTGGAACATGGGGCAGTAGCACCTGTCTCATAAATTTGAGGAACAAAAAGATTGCACTTATTGTCTGAGGTCACACTACTAGCAAGCAGCAGAGCCACGGTCCCTGCCACTGAATAGGTGGCTCCAGTGCCCAGGCTCTCCTGTGGCCCCCACTGCCCCTGAGGAGGTGGCTGGGAGCAGAGGAGCAGAGGCGCTTGGAGCCAGCGGGATTCACATAAGTTCTGGGCTCAGAGTTGGGGGGCTGAGACCTCATTGGTGTGGTGTGGT
The DNA here is from genome assembly GCF_041146395.1 of Eulemur rufifrons. Taxonomy (NCBI): domain Eukaryota; kingdom Metazoa; phylum Chordata; class Mammalia; order Primates; family Lemuridae; genus Eulemur; species Eulemur rufifrons. Next base: position 29,446,737 of record NC_090990.1, read on the forward strand.
GGTGTCCCTGCTGGGTTGGGAGCACATAGAAGCTGATGGCTCCTCTCCTGGGACAAATGCCCTAGCCCTACCCCACAACCAGACTCAGCCCAGCTGGGTCTGGGCTCCATATGGGCTGCAAAGCTGCCGCCACCCTAGGCTGACGGAGGGTGGGCTGCTGGTGTGTGTGTGCAGGTCTGTGTGTGTCCATGTAGCCCCATGTGCAACTGTCTTGTGTGTGTGCGTGTGTGTTAGGTGTTAGTGAGTGTGCTGGGGGCGCAGTTTGGGTGGTGCTTGAGGTCTCCCCATCCGAGTGTGCACATGGCTGAGCATGTGCGTGCACGCGAGTGTGTGGGTGTGGGTGTGGTGCGAACCACAGTGGATCCATCTCTGAGTGTGTCACACAGGTACCCAGGGCTGCGGGGTCTATGCCTGTGTGAGCTGCTCCCTGTCTCCCCAACCCCGTCCCCACATGTGCACTGCACGCCTTCCTCGCTGGGTGTGCCTGCCTGCCTTGGCACATCCGTCTCTCTCGGGAAGCACCAGCGCTGGTGTTCCCCTGCCAGGAGCATCTTCTGGGCTGCTCTGCCGGCTGTCGGAGGGGAGGGGAGCAGAGGGACACTCCAGACCTGGGATCCAGCCCAGCTCATGGGCCGGGAGCAACGGGACCACCTCAGAGTAATGACTGCGCTCTGCCGGGCTCAGGCCCGGTCCGAATTCCACACACAGCTTCTGTCCTGCTGGGCCCCATCAGGAGAAAGGGGGCAACACCCCTGCAGCTGGGGGGCTGCAGCTGGCCCTTCCCCACCAGCCTGGAGCCCAGCAGACCGCCCCCTCCATGCCCACTCCCTGGGAGGCGTCTGACACATGATTTATTCATAAAAAGCCATTATTTGTGCCAAAGAAGAACTGAGCTGCCGGCTTTTTAAGTGCTGATAATGCTCTCAGCCTCCTTGTCTCTCCTCCCTCCCCCCATCTTCTGTCTTCTCTCACCTCCTTCAGACTTCTACCCGGTCTCCTCCTCCCCTTCCTTCCCCCTTCCCCCCTACTCTTCCAGCTAGTCCTCTGTTGTGCTCCTCACACCTCCTCTTCTCCCTGCTCACCCCACTCCTCCCCACTGCAGTTAGGGGAGTGGGTGGGGCGGGGAGGCTCAGAGCCAGTTGTCCCAGATTAGGGAAGGGGCCTGGAGCCCTGTGGACCCCACCCCTCTACCTCCGCCTTCACCTGTACAGGACCAGGGAAAGGCTGGGAGGAGTGGGATCTGGCTGAGAAAGATGGGGCAGGGGTCCTCGGAGGCTGCCCAGCTCCCCCTCTGCTAAAGGGTGTGACCTTAGCCCTTCATTATTAGCACCGGTCCCCCAGACTCCCCAAAAAACATTTAATTAAGTAAAAACCGTGCACTTGCTATCCAACTACAGGTTCAAGGCAAGCCCCCTAGAATCCCTCCCTGCCCAGGAATAACCCCCAAGCTCCCCCATATAGAAATTCTGGAAACATCACTACTCAGGTGGTACCAGGAGAGGCTGGCGTCAGGGGAGGCACTTGGGCCCTGTCACAGAGCACCTGTTTCCAGACAGGAAGGAGCAGAATGAGTATGTTCACGGATTGAAGCATGGACGTGGACACACACAAAGTTCCTGGAAGCAGACATCACAGCCCCACATGTGTATGTGCCCCCATGCTCGCACGTGCACACACGCACACACACACACACACACAGGCCTGTGCACAGCCACACACCTACTCATGCAGATGGAGAGCCGTCCCTCACCCCTTTCCGAAGCGTTCCTCCCCTGCACCTGCAGCGGGGGCTGGAACTCTTTCCCCATTCAGACACCTGCTCATTCATTCATCCATTCACTCCTTCAGTCCATAAACTTTGTTTTTGCACAGCCTCTGGGCCAGCCCTTGTGCTGGGCACTGGGGAGGTAGAAATGAACACAAGTGGGCCCTGGGGAGCGGGACTGGAGCAGAGAGGTGCTGCAGGTCCTCCCCTGCAGCCTTGGGCTGGGGGTTGGGGGCCCAGCAGGCGAGGGGTTAAGTCATTTGGCATCCAGAGCTGGAGCCATTAGGCCTCCTAATTATGAAATTATCGAGGTCCTCAGGTGACTGCTAATTTCACACACACTGTTCCTCTCACGGCTAATGAACGCCCGCAGAACCCACACCTTGTCTTTCCTGCTGAACGGTGACCTGCAGTTAATGAGCTCAGGAAGGCAGACAGGCCGCCGGCTGGGTGGGTGGGGCACCAGGGCTGAGGAGGGGGCAGCTCGCCCCTCCTGCCCCTCCTGGCTCCCTTTGCTGGCTGCCAGCCCCAGCCAAGGCTTCGGGGCCAAAGCCCAGCCCGCAGTTTCTGCAGGACAGGCTAGGCCCAGGGCTCTTGGGAGCAGGGGAGGGATACAGATTTGGGGAGAGCTTTGGGTCATATGACCCTGGAATGAGCATGGGGCAGAGTGAGGGTGGCGGGTGAGGAATGGAATGCAGACGGGGGAGGAGGGCTGTTTCTGCTTGATTCTGATGCCATGGCGGGAGCCTTGTGAAGGGCTGGGGCCAGTGACAGCGTAAAGGGTAGGAATTGGTGAGTTGGGCTGGGCTACAGTCATGCCCTGATGCCGGAGATGGTGACAACTTTGGGGGACAGGGGTGCTGATGATTGGGGGAATGTCAGCTGGTGAGGTCGCGATGCTGCTGCAGGTTGTGATTTTGAAAGTTTTAATTTTTTAAATTAAAAAAGTAACATAAAACATTACCCTGCAAAATATGAAGAAAAGTGACATATACAGGTTGCAATCTTAGGCGGGGGCAGTGTGAGAACTCAGGTCTAGAGTCCACGTTCCCCCCAGTGGAGATACAGTGGACTGTTTGGGCTGACCACCGGGTGGGTCTGAAGGCCCTGCGACCTGCCCGTGGGGAGAGCCCTGCCCCAGCCGTGACCCCCTAGCCAGGTCAGTGCGGCTTGAGTGGCAGCATGGTCAATGAGGGCAGCAAGAGGGTGAGAACCCTGGTCCCTGCACGAGGTGCCTTTGTTCCAGCTTTCCCTGCCCTGAGGCCTGAGCCAGCTCCTTTCCTTCTCTGGGCCTCTGTTTCCTGGTGAGTAAATGATAGGGTTGGACTAGAGCTGTGTTTACAGAGGGGCATGGCTGGGCTCCTTGGGGCTGCCCCCACTCAGCCTGAGGCAGGCACCCCCGGCCGCCTGGGGGTCCGTGGAAGAATCCCCTTGGCTCCAGGTGTGTGCATTTGTGCCGGGGGTGCACAGAGGAAGGTGCACATCACTCCATCCTCTTGAAGCCGCCCCGACCCCCCCAGAAACGAGAGGGAGTCCGGGCTTCCCACCAGCCTAGTCGTAGGCTGTGTCCACGGACAGCAAGTTCCTGTGCTGCCACCAGCTCTCATCTACATCCGCACCTCAGGTTCCCACCTGTCAAAGGTAGGTAATAACAGCGTGAACTCACTTTGGATGCGACAGAGATCTCAGAGTCCCTCGCTGTTACTGTGACCTGTGCCCAACCAGGCTCTTTCCACGTTTCTTCTACTCTCCCCAAGCACTCAGTGGGTCTCTTCTGGCAGCTAGCTGCATGATGAGGCCAGGGAAAAGTGCCTGCACCATGGGTGTTCCAGGGAAGAGGGAGGGCGAGGGCGAGGGGGGAGGCTGCCCATCTGCTCACAGGCATGCCCCTGAGTCGCACATTCCTGCGAGCACTTCATGTGTGTTAGCCCACTTGACCCGCACAACAATAGGGGTAGGGGTTTTTATTATCTCCATTTTACAGATGAGGAAACTGAAGATCAGAGAGGTTCAGTGATTAGCCCAAAGTCACAGAGCCCAGAAAATGGCAGAGCCAGGCCTCAAATCCAAAGCCCAAGAGACCTTGACTATGTTATATATTTCTTCTATGTATCACACACAAATGCATAGGTACATGCATGCGTGTGTACACATACAAAGACACACATAGACACAGAGATTCACTCATCGCCACATCCTGCCTGCATGTACCCAAATGCATGTTCCCCCTCCCCTGTGCTAAGGCTCACAAAGCCGCATGCCCACACATGCAGTCAGACATGAATATGTACCTCATTAGTAGACTTGCAGAAATTCCCAAGTACATGCCCACATGCAGATGTTCACAAATATACAAATCACACATGTGCGTGCACAAACATATGCAAACACTATGTGTATACAAATACATCTACCCAGGAAAGTGTGCATACACGCAAGTTCACACCCCCATGTGCACAGGTGTTAGTGGTCACCCATGCATGTGCACTAACATACAAACACAGAGATGTACAAGAGATATCCTCAAGGGACCATTTATACACACATGTGCACATAGGTATGCCTGTACAGACACATACTCTGCACGTATGAAAGAAGGCACATGTACTCTCAGGTGCACACAGGCATGCACACACTTGTACACATGCACAGGAGCACACAGGCCCAGGTGCCCCGGTACAGCAAGGTAAGCAGCTTCTCTGTACTGTGGGCGTGATGGATGGACCCATGTTCTAAGTGACTATCAAAGTGTCGTGGTGTTCAAGGTGCAAACACCAATTAGTGGGGCCTTTGAAAGCATCGGCTCGTTAGAGGGGAAGCAGAAGAGGCTGGAACTGGCATAAAACGTGGAGCTATTTAGCTCTCACGGGGCGAGGGTGTGTGCACTGTGGAAAGGCCTTTGGGTAGAACTCCCCCCTCCATTCTGCACTTGTTAGTGGAGAAGGACCCTCACGAGAGGCCTTGGCAGCCAGCTTTGATGCTCCTTGAAAGTGGGGGGGGGGGGGAAGTAGCCTCCTGCCAGCACTGGGCTGGCACTGAGCGAGCGGGGGCTGCGCCAACTGGCGATCAGTTTCATGCACATCGTAAACCTAAGTGCTTTCTGGAGAGTCAGGCAGATTGCACATAAAGTCCCCCTTCTGTCCCTAGCACACGGGTGGGCGGGTGAGGCAGAGGCTCTCCCTGGCAGGCAGACCTCCGCCAGGCTGCAAGAGACCTGGTAACCTGGTCCCCAGTAGGAGGTATCCCTGGGGACAGGGGGAGTTCTCTCAGGAGGGCTGGCAGTTCTAGAGGAGGCTGGAGATGGGGACAATGCATGAGCCTGAGGTCTGCCGGACTCTGCCACTTGCTGGCTGAATGACCCTTGGCCATTAGTTTCTCTGACCTCTGGTTTCTTCATCTGTAAAATGGGTTTATGTAGGAATTAAATGAGCTCATGTCTTTGGAATGATATGTCACAGAGCTGAAGAACCTATGAGCACATTTATTGTTATGCCCAAATGATCCAGGCTCTGGGTCCCCGCATGCTAACTGCAGGGCCTTGGGCCCCTCCCCACAAGCTCTCCACCACTCCTGGCAGGCTCTGGGTAGTGGAGGATGGGGGTCTCACAGGGGCATGCAAACCTGTCTTTCATTATGGGAGCCCACACGTTCTTCCATCCTGTGCCTATCCAAACTCCTGTCCATGGATATCTGCTCTCTTAACCATGTTTGGAGAGGTCTCCCCATGCGTCTCTTCCATCATGAAATACCGATGCCAGACCAAAGGGTGGCCTCTGGGTGTTCTCCAAGTCCCCTGCCCTTTGGAAGCCAAAGAGTGGTTTTGGGCTCTGCAGCAGGGATTCCAGGGGTTGCGGGGAAGACACTAGAGGGTGGAGGGGTCTGTGTTCCTGCTCAGCTCTGTGTCTCTGTCATCTGGGCCACAAAGAGCTGTGCTGTGCTTGCGTATCATCTCTCAAATACTCTCATAAAATCAGTTTCTTCCTCTGCTGCCATCATCCTAACCCTGGGAGCTCAAATCCAGACCAGGTGCTGGGCTGGGGAGGGTCCCCCCACTGCCCGCATCCCAGGAACCCATACAATGGAGGGTTAAGAGCAGTTCTGAAGCCAAACTGCCTAGATTCAAATCCTGGCTTTGCTATTTAAAAGCCGAGTGATTTTGGGTACCCCACCTTACTCGTGGTTCAATTTCCTTGTCTGTAAAATGGGGATGATGGTGTCTACCTCATAGGGTTAGTGTTGTGAGAAATAAGTGAATGAATAAATCTAAGTAATGTACTTGGAGCAGTTCTTGGCACACAGCAGCATAATGTGAATGTTTCTGATATTATGATTATAATATTAATATTATGATATTATAACCATTGTTCCTGTTTCTCCTGTGCCCTTTTCAGACCACCAGTTCTTCCTCTTACAGGGATAAAACCAAAGTCTCCACATTCATCACTGGCTTCAAAACAGAACTAGAGGGGGAGTAGGACAATGCTCTTACAATTCACAACTCCAGGGGGGTGATTTCCACATTATAATCTTTGTCAGTGCCCAGAATTGTGCAGTGTTCAACCTGGGCAGCTGAATGTAGCTATCTCCTTTTTCTCTCTGATACATGGAGCCCTGTCTACTACATCTCATTGTCAGGTACCTTACAATGAGCCTGGCATGCAATAGGCACTCAGGAACATAGTTAATATAATTTACATAATTACCTTTACATAATTAATCTTCACAACCACTCTGTGAGGAGCAGATGATTATCCTTAGACTACAGATGGGAAAAGTAATGCCCAGAGAGGGCTATATTAGTCAGGATCAGAGAAGCTATGCTGTGTAACAAATAACCCCCCAAATCTCAGTGGAGAAATACAACAAAAGTTTATCGGTTGCTTGTACAAAGTCTGCTGCAGCCGCAGGTATCGTGGGTGACTCGGCTTTCTGTGCTGTTTTGATGTTAAGGATCCACCATCTGAAAAGGGTTTTGTTGGTTGCTACAGCAGCTGGAAGTTCATGTACCGGCTCTTCTGTGCTTTGGCCAGGAAGTGGCCATTCACCTCTGTCCACAGCTCACTGGCCAGGAGCAGTCACCTGGTCCCCTTTCCAACAAGGAGGCGGGGCAGTGTCAGAGCCCATGTAGGCAGGGGGAAGGGTGGAGGTGACTCTGCTGAGCGCCCTGCCTGGACCAGATCAGAGGGGCCCGGGAGCTTAAGGTGAGAGGAGAGGCTTCCTGGAGCTAGGCTTAGAGGAGGGGCATGATGGATTTGGACAGGCAAAAAGGAGGAAGAGGGCATTCGTGTGGGGACAAGGAGTGAGCAGACAACTGCAGGTGGAAAGCATTGGCACCTCCAGGGAACGATGAGAACCTCCTGGCTTGAGCAGGTTGTGTCTAGGGAGGATGGAGAAGTAGAGGGTGGACCTTTGAGGGCCTTGGAGAAAGGGAAGTATTTCAGAGGCAGAGCTGATGAATCTGCAGCCCATCGTCACCGCTGTGTGGATGCGGTGGGGGGAGGAGGCTCTGCTTCGACCTCCAGGTTTCTGGCTTGGGGAACTGGGAGATAAAGGTGCTAGTCATGGAGTTGGGGAACGAGGAGGAGGAGCCGGGTGTGGGGTCAGAGGGAAGGCTCGCCTGGGCCATGTTGGGTTTGAGTGACCATGGAGCATGCATGGAGGGGTCCAGGAGGTGGCGGACAGTCTGGTCCCAGCTCGGCTGGAGGGGGCGAGAGCTGCTGGTCGGAGCTTGTAGGCGCACGGGTGGTTCCTGAAGCCTCGGGCGTGGATCAAGGGGGCCCAGGACAGAGCTCTGGGGAGCAGCCCTGTGCAGCAAGGCAGGGGAGCACAGGAAGGTACCAGCCAGAGGAGTGGGGACAAAGCTAGGAGGTGTCACGGGAGCGAGGGAAGCCAGGAAGAAAGGAGCAGTCAGTTGTGCCTGATGCTGTCCTGGCACCCGAAAGAGGCATGACCATGGGATTTAGTGACAAGAAGGCTGCTGGTGACCTTGGCAAGGATTGTTTCCTGGGCACGGTGGGTACAGAAGCCAGATTGGAGTGGGCCAAAGAGCAAGGGGGAGGGGACAAAGTGTAGAGAGCAAGTGTAGACAACTCCCCCCCCCGCCGGGGGCGTCCCCTAGAGGGTGAGGGGAGAGATGGCTGGGTGGGAGAGGCTGGGCTGTCAAGGGAGAATATTTTTACAAATTATTTTATTATTATTATTACTGTCTTTTAAGAGGGGAGACACTTGAATGTGTTGACAGCTGATGGGAAGGAACCAGTTGGGAGGGGATGTCAGAGATTTAGGCAGTAAAGATGGGACTGATGCAGGGTGGCCCTGGGGAGAGGGGGCCGTGGGGAGGGGTGCGGGAGCTGTTGGATGAGGGTCAGCTGCCAGGAAGCCATGGGGGGGATGGGGAGTTACCGACAGTAGCTGAGGGTCCTGGGAGAGAGGAAGAGGGTGGGGGGTGCAGGTGTAAGGCTCAGAGAGGTTGCGGAGCAGAGGGACGGGGCTGACAGAAGAGCAGAGAGGTAAGAAACACACACAAAGGGAAACAGGAAAGGAGAGAGGAAGAAAGACAGGGAGGAGGAGGACCAAAGGCAGGGCGGAGGCTCAGGAAAAGACCCTTTGGGAGTGGGCACGAGCAGGGCCAGGAGTGACTATGGGGACAATGTGTGGCTTTCTCAGGGGACCCTGACCCAGTCCAGAGCTTGGATCTGCCCCCAAACCCAACTCCTGCCAGCCCAGGGGTCACCCCAACTGTAGCCGTGCAGATGTCTGTGCCCCCTGCTTTCTGTGGCCTGGGGTGGGGACAGAAGAGTCTGCCAGCTCTTCCTGCACGGAGGGGGCACCGTCCACACCCTCAAAGCAGGGTGCCGGGCAGCCGGGAGGCTGGTTTTCACTGGGGCAGTCCAGGCTCTGGTCACCCCACAGGCATTGGGCCCCAAGCGTGGACGGGCCCGGGGTGGGGGGACCAGGATTGCAGCCCAACCCTGAGCCCACCCCTCACAGCCCGACTCCAGGCCCTGGTGGCTCCTGCGGGGACTAGGCCACCCTGACATTCACCTAATTGTCTTCCTGCTTTGATGAGCGGCTCCGCAGAGGCGCCGCCACGGATCAAATTAAATGTGAGCCAAGCAGGCAGCCCGATGATGAGAGGGAAATACCACATTTACATAGTCCGGCGTGGGAGCTGGGGAGACCCAGGCCCAGAGCGACAGAGACCTGGGACCCGGGAAGAGGCAGGGGGAGAGAAAGACAGAGAGATGAGGGTGGGGAGAGAGAGACAGCACAGACAGGAGGTGGGCAGAGGCATCGTCCACAGGGCCCGGTCACTGTTGAATGAAGGGCACTTGGGGCGGGGGGCTCAAACAGGTAGAGGCTGTCCCACCTCCAGGCAGGTGACTGCCTCCCGCCAAGCCCAGCCAGCCGACCCCAGTGGTCGGAAGGTGGTCTGGAGCCCACATCATCTCTCCTGCACCAACTCCCAGCTGGGTCTCCTAGCAGCTCCCCTCACCCCACCCCAGACCCCACAGCTGGGCTGCAGCTGCCTCCCTCCGCACAGCCCTGGTGGGTGCGGCCAAGAGCTTCCCCTCAGTTCATTTGGGGACATCCTGGCTGCCCGTCCTGGGGGCATGGGAGGGGCTGGCCCGGGAAGGGTGAGTGTGTGTGTATGAATGTCACAGAGAGTGACCATGTGTGTTATCCGTATGAGACCCTCTGTATGCAGGTGCATTGGCTGTCACTAGGCCTGGACACTCGTAGGACATTAGTGAGCTAGGCCTTCCTGCCCCTGGAAATGGAGTGAGGCCTGAAGCCCCCAGGTGGCGTGGAGGCTCCCATGTGTGGAGCTAGAGCCTGTGTGCAGGGCTTGTGGGAAGCTGGTATCCAAGTCAGAGTGGCCGTGCCAACGACCCCTCTGTCCCAATAGCACATTACCAAGTGCAAAGCATCATCATAGCCTCAAAACAGCTCGGGGGGGGGTGGGTGGGTAGCTACTGTTATTCTCCCCAATTTATAGATAGGAAAACTGAGGTTAAGAGAAGGGAAGTGGAGCAGCTTGCCTAGAAAGGGCACATCCCAGACACAAACCCAGGACTGTCCTACTCAAGCGTGGTCTGTCTCTCTTTGCTGCCTGTCTCTCTGGGTGTCTCGGTCCCCTGATGAAGGCTGGGTCTGGTGGGCCCAGAGAACTCAGCACATAGCCTCTGGGTTAGTCGGGACTGATAAATGCTTATTCGTCCCTTCCTGTAGCTTCCTCAACCTGTTCCCTCCAGAAACTCCCCTTCCTTCCCTCTTTAGTCAGGTAGTATTTTCACCATTCACAGTGACTTAACTGACACATGCCACGTGCCAGGCATGAGCCACGCTCTTTCCATATGTGCCCTTGAACCCTACGCAGTAGGCACCATCGTTAGCCCCATTTGACAGATGTGGAAACTGAGGCTCACACAGGTCAGGGAGAGGCATTTTATTAAGAGTTAGGCTCTGCACCTCGACTGTCTGGGTTCGGCCCCCTTTTCCCTGAGGGTCCCTCCTTCTGTCACAGAGACAGACCTAGACGTCTGGAGAGGCAGAGGGGTGTGGAAGGAGAGGCTTCCCGTCTGCACACGTGTGTGAGCTTGTACGTCCATGCGGGCAGCCGTGTGTGAGCGTGTGTGAGCGTGTGCACCATACGGTACAGCTGGGGCCCTGTCCTGTGCCATCTCTGTGAGGTGCTCCCACCGGCTCTCCTCACTGACTCCTCACAACTCTACTACCCAGGAGGTGTTAGCCCCCCATTTTTGGAACGAGCAAGCTGAGGGAAGTGACAGCAAGCAGCCCCACGACTCGTCCTGGGACCCGAGCCTCCAGGGTCCCAGCTCTTTCCAGAACCCCAGCGCTCAGCAGCGTGCGCCTTTCCCTTCCCCACTGCCGGGTGCACGGAGGGGTGGGGTGGGGTGCGTTTCTCCGTCTCCCTGACTCCTATTTGGGGCTCCCCCACCCCAGCTCCAGAGGAGCTAGACCCACAAAAGCGCCTGCTGGCTCCACTGAGAAGCCCTTCCCCCTTATCCACGGGGTCCAGGGCAGCTTTTACTGGGAAAATAATTAGAAATCTAATTCTTATTTCTCCCACTCTGCTAATTGTCTGTGGACAATTTGATTGTAACAGTCGTCAGTGAAGCAGAAAAACCACCTTATTTCTGCCAGACATCCTCCCTGCAATTAACACCAGCAACTGCCTCGCTCTCCTCTCACCTGCAGAGACCCAGGGCCCTGAGGTGCTCTCAAGTCTCTGCCTCCAGCTCTGGGGAGGACACATCTGGGGACCAGGCCTGGCTGCGGGGGGATGGGGCAGGGGCAGGGTTGCGTGCCCAGGGACCTATAGGGCAAGGCAGAGAGAGAGAGAGAGAGAGAGAGAGAATGAATGAATATGAATATTTGAGCATTTGGGTGAAAGAAGGAGGGAGAGATGGAGACCTAGGCCCAGGGAGAGGCGGAGGGACACCGGCCAGACGCCAGACCCAGGGCAAAGAGAGATGCTGGGAGGAAAGAAGTGCCCAGTGGAGGCCAGACTGAGCGGCCAGGGGCCGGGGTCCCCAGCCCAGACTGTCCCTCTGCCAAGCAGAGGACACACCTTCTCTGAGACAAAACCAGACAGTGTGTTTAGGAGCCGGCTGCGGAGGGCTCCCCAGAGAGCCCAGCCCCCTGTGGGATGTGGCTGATTAGGGAAGGAAAGCAGCTGGGAGGAGGGGATGGGGCACGAAGGGGATGGGGGATGGGAAGGGGGATGGGAAAGGGGATGGATCCGGGAGGGACAAGAGTGCAGGTGGCAGCAGGACTGAGAATGAAACAGCACAATCCGGACTGACCTGTTGATCACAGCTGCCAGGGCTCCTGTCCCACTGGCCACCGCCCCCGTTCCCCCCGCCCCCAGCACAGCCCCTGGAGGGCGCCCTCCATTGTTACCCTGTCTCCACACGGGTATCTTCAGAGCCCTGTCCCTGTCCCTGTCCCCCACCCTGCCCCATCTCTCCCATCCTGGTGGGACTCTGGTAGTGGGTGGACATGGGGACCCTGATCCCACGTGGGTCTGGTCCTCCATCTCGGGGCACAGGGTGGGCTGAAGGGCTCAGTGGGCCCCTTGGCCTTGGCCGAAGCCTGGCGCAGGGGCAGGAGGGGGCCTGCTGGCCGTGTTGGCACCAACCCAGCACACTGTACTAGTGCCCGCTGCTCTCAGACGCCCACCTCAGGGTACTGGCCCCAGGGCAGGTGCGTGGTTGGCTTGCTGCGTGCTCCTGGGGGGTGGGCAGCTCAGCCAGCAGGACCCCTGAGCAGCCTCCTCTGCCTTCCCCCATGGCCACCACTGGCTGGCAAGGGTGCTGGCCCCCCCTCTTCTCCCTTAGCCCAGAGTCCTGGGGGCAGGGTCGGGGGATTGTGGGGGGTGTGGGGCCTGCAAAAGGTGGGGAGTGAGAGAAAGAGAAAGAGGAGCTTCATCCCAGAGCCTCCCCTACCGCCTGCCTCTCCTTCCTCTGCTGTCCTCAGCCCTCCCCGCTCCCCCTCCCAGTCTTGTCAGGGGAGGATGGGGGGCCCGGGGCTCCTGTCAGTCTCGAGCTGGAGAGCTCCCTGGGCTTCATTAACATGCAAATTAGCAAGTTCTGACTGGCTGAGGCAGCCACCCCTCCCAGCCCCGTGAGAGTGTGTGTGTCTGTGTGTCTCCGCTGCGGCAGGGCTGGGAGAGAGGGGAGCAGCTCCCACTGCCCTGCAGTCCACAGGCGGCAGTACGTGTGTCTCACACACACATACACGCTCCACACACCCCTACAGAAAGCCGCACACGCGTAATACACAGCCACATACAGTCGCATGTCATACAGTCTTAGGGACTCCTGTGGACACACAACTTCACCCACAGTGGTCATACCCTAAACTGTCTCGAACAGGCATATGAAGCCCCACCCCTTCCCAACTCACACTGTTTCACACCCTCACACACAGTCCTACTGAGGCACAAACCCACAAACACACCGTCCCCCACGTGGCCACACACCTACACATCCTCAGCCAGTCACACAAAGTCACACACAGCCCAGTGGGAGGGAGGTGCTGAGGCTCCACACTGAGCCCAGAATGCAGCCGCCACCACCTGGATGGCCTCCATGCTCACCTCACCCATGTTGCCTCCACTCGAACTGACCAAGGCTGGTGTTTGCCCCGGCCGGCTCTCAGGGTTAAGTACCGTCTGGTCCCTCTGCTTGGACCCCACCCAAAACCTCCTTCACCCAGCTCACTTGGACCGTCCTCCAGCCATCACCTCTGCCCGCAGCCTGCCCTGACGCCCCCTCTGTGGGGTTGGGCCCCTCCTCTGGCTGCTCTTCCCCGGGGCTTCCCTTGAGAGTGGCCCTGGTCACACTGCATTGAAATTGCCAGTTGATGTGTCTGCCTCCACTGGGATGGGAGCTCCAGGAGGACAGGGTCGGCGTCAGCCAGTCTTGTTTACTGCTCTGTCCCAGCGCTCAGCTCACTCTGACCCATACATGCTATTTCCGCAGCAGGATGGAGCGGGAGCCAGCAGCGTTAATAACGCAAATGGCTAATACTTACGTGGCATTTGCTGTGTGCCGGGCCACATACACAACAACCCTATGAAGGAGTTGCTATTATTATCAACCCCATTGTTATAGATGGGGAAACTGAGGCACAGAGGGTGCCTCAGCATGACCACCCAGCCAGAACTGTGGTCTGAGCTCTGGTTGCCCAGCTCTGGCTAGCCCTGCATGTGTTCTTCCCAGGACACCAGGCAGAGAATTGGAGGGTTGGGGGCAGTCACAGGGGTGGGGAATGGAAGGCAGGGTGGGGCACAGCAGCAGGAGGAGCTCCCCAGTCTCGAGGAACAGAGCGGGGCACTTGACCTCTGAGAGGAGGGTCTTTGCTCACTCCTGCCTGCACAGAGGCTCTGGGCCACGGGATCCTGGGGCGTCACAGCAGGGGAGATCAACTGGGACACCCTCTGTTTTTGAAAGGGGGTGACAGGCCAGAGAGATCCCCAGTCAAACTTGCCTCCTATTTCTCTAGTACCGGCTAAAGTGTGCCAAACACTCTCATTCGAATTATCTCATTTAATCGTCGAGACAGCCCAGCCAGGCTGGCACTGTTATTAGCTCCATTTTACAGGTCCGGAAAGTGAGGCTCCCTGCATCTGCACGTGCCCAAGGCAGGTATGGCGCACATCTGTGGTTTTGTCTTCAGGGAACCATTTTTGCCCCATGCTAACTCTGCTTTTGGAACGGGAGCTGCCATCGTTTACAGATCCACCCTCCTGGGCCATGTGGATGAACACATGGTTCAAACTGGGCCCATCAGAGCTCTGGCTCAAGAGCTTTGAACTTGGGGCCAAGGTGAGGCTCTGGAGTTTTCCGCAGCCCAGATGCCCCTCTGCAGCAGGGGAAGGGAGAGTGTCAACCACGCTGAGGGGAAGGGAGGGAGGACCAGCTATACCTGCCTGTAGTGGAGCAGCTCAGGGGGCATCAGTACACCCCCTGCTTACTGGGCAGTCTCCCAAGTAGCTCCACCTTGCCCAAGTCTCCCCTTCATCCTTCCATCCTGTCATCCCTCTGCTTGTCCAGGGCCTCACCCCTGCCCAGGGGGCTCACAACAAGAGTCCTAGGGGGTTGAAGACAGGCAGGAGGGGGCTGTGCCCACTGGGTGATCCAGGTGGGTGCTGAGCCAAGACTGAGGGCACAGACCACCTTAATCCTGCCAGGTGACTGGCGAATGGCCTACTGTAGTCACTAGGCCATCCTCATCCTCACACTGCCCGAGGCCTGGGCCCTTGTCTGTTTGTTCACTGTGCCCAGCACAGTGCCTGAGATACAGTAGGCACTCACTGTTCATTTGTGAAACAAATGGATGATGGATGAACTGACACGTGTCTCAGGCCTGGCTGGGCCACTCAGCTCACTCACTGGTGTGGAGTGAGCATTGTATTTGGACACACTTGGTTCCCATGTGGCTCCCTTGCTCTGGAAACTGTTGGAGCTTGTGGGTAGGGCTCGTTGGGTGGTCCTCCCTCTGACCTGTCCTCTCTTATCCCTCTCCCCACCCCTTTCCAGCCTTTGGAGTCTTTTATCCAGTCCAGGGTGCAGGGATATGGGGTTGGTGGGTGGCTCTCTCAATGCAAGCTGCATCCAATTTTTTGGGTCTTAACTTAGAAGAATATCTTTTGAATATGAAAGGCCAAGAAGACATGCCTTTGTTTCTCTGATGCATGGGTGACCCAAGTGTCACCACATGTGATGAAGAAGGCGGGGAATGGTACCCACTGGGCTGTGCAATGTGGTGGGCTCAAGACTGACGCCCAAGAAAAAGGCTGGCGAAAGGTCCTTGGGGAACAAGACGTTTGGTGAGAGTGAGTGGGAGGACGAGTGGCCTATTGATTAACAACTCAATGTCACCAGGCCAAGCATCAGCTGTTGAGCTCGGGACTCGCACCCAGGGCTTCCAGGCCCCCACAGGTATCTTTCTGAATTCCCCAGAGAGAATTCTTGGCATTGACCACTTGCTTCTGGAGTTAGAGTTGCCAGGGCTTACTAAATGGGGCCTGACACACCCTGCCCTGTCCCCTGGGCCCCACCATTCCCAGACCCGTGTGAGCCCCAGCTGGGGCTTGGTGGTCACCCACCCTCCCAGTCTGAAGGCCACCGTTAGGCCTGTCTCTTCTATTCAGGGAATTTGGAGCCAGGGGAGGGAGAGAGAAGAAAGGGCCAGGCCTGCCCATGGCCAGTCCCGAGTATCCTTCCAGACTGACCCCAGATTCTGCCAAGGTGGAATGGAGGTGTTTCTGGCTCTGGTTCCTCAGCCTGGCAGCTGCCCCGGGCATCTGGCGCAGACAAAGCTGCAACGCAGCATCCGGCTTGGGGCCTCCAGGGGCCGCGTGGTGGGCGTGGTGGGCGAGCCAGGGCAGCCCCTCCCAGCCCTGCAAGCAAAGGGTTAACAGGAGGGAGCAGCAGTCGCTTGGCTAAGGAGCCTCGATAATTGATTCCCTCATTCCCATTTGTTCCTGCTAAAGAGAGACAGATGAGAGGGAGCCCGCCAGGCCCGTCTTGGCACCCGGCAGCTTGGCTGGGCACAGCTGTGCTCATGGCGCTGGTGTCTCTGTGGGGGAGGGGCCGGTCGCAGGGGAGGTGAGGAAGTGGGGCCGTCCCATGGCAGGCCCGGTGCCCCTCTGCCCACCCGCTACGGGCAGAGATGACCTCAGAGTGCTTTTGAGAGGACAGGTCTTTTACTTCACCTTGTGGCACCTCTTTGCTCTACCGGCCTGTGCTGTCGCCACCCTCTGGGAGCTCAGTAGCAGACACCAGAGGCACAGGCTCCAAGGGACCCTGCCAGCCTGAGGCCCAGGCAAGGTTTCTGCCTGGAAGAGGGTCAGCTCTGGCCTGTGTGGTCGAGTTCTGTGCCTTTGTGAGACGGGCTGAGGGCCATGTCACCAACCTAGTGTCCTTGCCTGGCCGCAGGCTCCGTCTAAATCCCCTGGTCCTGACCTGCCTCGGACTCAACTTTTTATCTGTTCTGCCTTGTCTTCATCTCAGCCACGCTCGCCGGTGCAACTGTTCTGGATTGTGACAGACAGGAGCCCTGCCAGTTTCCCCTGAGAGAATGGAGTTTGAATGTCACGATGTAGCCAAGCATGAGACCCTGGGGTTCAAATCCTGGCCCTGCCACTCACTGGCTGCATAATTTGGGGAAGGCATTTTTACTTCTTTGAGTCTCAGTTTTGTCATATGTAAAATGGCAGTGATACCAGTACCTACCCGTGGTCGGTGGCAAGCATGGCCACAGTTTTCCACCCTTCCCTGAGCATGCCCCATGGCACTATAACTTGGAAGCTTCTCCCATCACCTTGAATCGGGGATGGTCTTGTGACTGACTCTGGCCAACAGAATGTGGTGAGGGTGGCATAGCCACTTCTGAGCCCAAGCCTCAGGAGTCCTTGTATGTTTTCTCTTGTTTCTTGGAACCCTGCCCAGGGGCTGTGTGAACAAGCCTGGGCTTTCCTGCTGGATGAAGAGGGACACATGGCCCAGTTAGCCCCAACACTCCGATGACAGCCAGCCAGCCAACCCCCAGAAGCAGAGCCCCTTAACTGCCTAGCAGCTGGCTGACTGCAGATGCATGATGAGCCCGGCCACGGCCAGACGAGTAGCCCCGCTGAATTTCCAAACCACAGAATCATGAGTGTAGTGAATGGTGGTTATTTTAAGCCATAAACACTGGGGTGATTTGTTAGGCAGCAAAAGCTGACCAATACACTATCTTGAATCATTGCTGTGTGGGTGACATGAGAGACTGGAGCAAAGTACTTAGTAGAGTGCTTGGCACAGAGCAGGTGATCAGAAAGTAGAGCTTCTGTTACCATTGCCCAGGGCAGAGTCCTCGACCACAAACTAGTCTCCTGTATTTGAGACTGTTCTCTTATGGGCCCTCAAAAGTTAAGAGGACTCTCTCTGACCTGCCCCCTCCACACACCTCCTCTGTAGCAGTAATGAAAATAACAGATGACATTACTGAGCACTTGCTGTGTGCCAGGCTCCATGGCAGGTGCTTTGCATGCATTTTCTCATCTACTCTTCACTCGACCTTATGAGAGAGGCACTCCCATTTATACACTGTTTCTTTTTACATATTCATCATTTTAAATCCAAGCAAACTGAGCCGTGGAGATGTGAAATCTGACTTGCCCTGGGCCCCACAGCTAGTGAGCATTGAGAGACCGTCCAACTCTTCAGAAAGCAATCGACTACCCTCCACTTCTGTGTGCTCTGCAGGCTCAGCTGGCATCTGTAGGCCCTGTCCTGTAACCCCATCTCAGCGGGGTGTAAGGGTCTTCCTCACATTCCTACTAGATGTCACAGTTAGGCTCAGCCGGATCCCCAGCGGATCACCCGGAGTCCGGACACTGCTCGTCTGGCCTCTCGCACGCACAGACTCCGAAGCCTTCTTTCCTCTGCCAGGACAAGGTTTTTGACGCTCTGCTCTCACTAGATGCTTTGTGGGGCCGTGGACTTTTCTCTCTGGCTGCCCCTGCTGGGCCTCCACGTGACAACTTCTGAGTTTTCCACTCTGTTGCAAACTCTTCCTTGTCATCAGGTTCCCTTCCATCTCAGCTGACACTCAGGCTGTGGTAGGGACATTGGGGATGTCATCTGCTCAGCCCCTTTCCCTCCTCTTGGGAATCACAGCCCCTCCCCAGCGCTCTCCAGCCCTGCGGGCCCCCCAGTGAGCTGCTGTGCTGTCACTGGACCCCTGCCGCGGCCACTGCTGCTGGGTCCCAGGGTGGCCCATGACTTGGCCTCGCCAACTGAAGTTATTCTCCAGGGTTTTGGACAGGCAATGCAAGAGAATCGGTCCTTCTCAGAAGTTATGGGGTATAAAAATTGAGAGGACACTATTATGATTTTTTTCATATTTTCTTTTTCCTGTTTCAAACTAATTTCATTGCTTTGGGATATAAATAGCTTTTAGAATAGTAAATCTTTTTTTTTTTTTTTTTTTTTTTAATATATATGCCTCTGGGGTAGTCTCTTCCCTCTTCACAAACTATACATTAGCATATTAATATTTCTTCATATTTTAGACCAAAGGTGGCCAGCGCAGCCTCATCGAAGAGAAAAAAAAATAAAAATAAAATTTGATTCCACTTTTTAAAAAATCTGGAGGACTCAGTGGCCACGCGTCCTGTGCTGGGGGAGAAGCAGGTCTGCAGTTGGAACTGAGCTGCTCTCCCAGCCTTCCCCGTGGGTTTGCTCCTCAGATTCTGTGAGCTAATAAATCCCTCTTTGTGCCTATGGGAGGCTGGGGTTGCATTTCTGTCACTTGCAAACCAGGGTCCTGACGGAGATCCCTGCCGTGGAGCCTCTCCATACACTTCTCCCAGAGCTCCAGGGAGGGGATGGGGCAGGCAGTGAAGGTTTCTCCCCTGGAGACATAACTTAAGTCCCGCAGACCCTACGGATGATCCACAAATCACTCAGGTTTCCCAATCTTAGAGACAGGCACGGCCAGCCACCCACACGCTCGAACCAGAGACCTGGCTGTCACCCTGTCTCTCCCCTTTCCGTTGCCCTGCATTCCTGTATCTCCCCAAGTTATCTAAAATCTGACCACTTTTCTCCATCTCTGTCTCCATCCCCAGGCTCACAGCGTCCTCATCTCTGCTCTGGGCCTCTGCAGCCGACTTCTACCTGGAATGGCCCCAGAGGTGCATCCTCCACACGCCAGCACGAGTGTCCCTGGCAAGCTGGGGAGATCAGATTGCGTCGCTGCTTTTCTGAAAGTGCCAAGACTCTCTGCTTCCCCTTGAGTTTGGAATAAAGCCACCAGCTCACACACACCTGTGTGCCCTGCTGTAGCCTCAGGGGTCTTCCTCTTCGACTTCTGACACACTTGCTTCTTTCCTCCTTAGGACGCACGCCCTGCCCTGCCCTGCCCTGCCCTAGCTGGACCTGGAGCTCTCTCACCCTCCCTTCAGAGTCCAGCCCCTTCTCCTCACTTAGGTCTCAGAGAGTCCCTCCTGCTCACCCTTCCTAGAATAAGCTCTGCGTCCCCATCCTCATTTGTATTCATCACAGTGGCATCACAGCCCAAGTTATTTGTTTGTGTCCTTGCTTTGGCTCTGCCCCTCCCCCTAGACTGTCAGCTTAGTGCGGGCAGGAAGGGGGTCACCCTTGTTCACTCTGTGTCCCTAGCACCTAACGAGGCGCTTGGCACATAGATGGGTTTGAGAAATGTTCACCGCGTGACTCAGTGGAGAGTTAAATCCAGGCAGGGAAGCAGCACTATCTCCATTCTACAGAACAGAAAGTCGGGGCTGGCACGCAGCCAGCTAGTGGCAGAAAGGGGTCCAAAGCCCAAGTCTGTGTGGGGACAGGGCCTTTGCACTTTCCAAAACAGCCAACTTTTGTGTCATGTTTGAATTTATAAGGCAAGCCCGTGCCTATTATATTATCTGATCTTTCCCACTCGGTCCATTCTCCCAATTTTATACGAGAGGAAATGGGAGCTCGGAGAGGACTCATGGCTGGTCCAAGGGGCCCTGCCCTCGGTAGGGACCGCTAGGGTCTCACGGGTTTCTGGTGCCCCTAAACCTGTTATGGCTGGAGGGATTCAGTGTGAGCTCTCCCTGCCCAGCCTGGATCCCTGCCCACAGGGGCACCACCTCCCCCTACCCCCGTACAGGCCACCCGCCTGTGTCTGTCACATCAAGTTCAAGTGATTCATGTGGCAGCAGCTCCTGGTCTGCCTGTCGGCACGTCAGCTAGCCCTGGTTACCATGACAACAGGATGCAAGGCACCAGGGCATCAGTGGGCTGTGGCTCTCAGAGGGGCAGTGCCACAGGCGAGGGAGGGGGCTTGTTTCTTCCTCCTGTGGGAAGCTTGGCAAGGGCTGCAGCCGCCGGGGCTCGGTGGCCCCTCCCTGCCTCCGTGCCTTGGCATTTCCTTCCTGCCATCTGTGCTGGGAGCTGGGGGAGGGGCTGGAGTGCCGTTCCTGGTGGGAGGGGTCTGGGAGCAGATGGGTGGGAAAAGCAGCCCTCCCCATCTAGGCTATGTCCCCACCCCCCGCTCTAGAGACTCTCTCCCAGGGCCCTCACCACACCATAGCCTTCCTTTCCTTGGCACAAATGGGAAGTTTGAGACCCAGTTCAGCCAGAGAATTGGTCTCTGGGCTCGAACTAGAACCTAGGGAGGGAAGGGTTCTTCCAGGGAGGGGTCCTGAGGGAACCGGCCTGCTTTGTGCCTGCACCTGGCTGGGACCTCCTCTCAGTCCCTCTTCCCAGCAGCCCTCTGGCTCAGTCTGCATACCCGTTCTACAGAGGGCGAAACTGCCGCTCTGATGACAGCCGGAAAGTGGTAGCACCAGGATTCAAATCCAGGCCCATCTGGCTCCCAACCTTATTCTTGCCGGAACCCTTGTTGCCCCTCAGAGTGGGAGGGGCTCCTCCGTGCCACAGCCCCTCCGTCTGCAGCTCATCCCTGCCAGGGAGATGGCGGCTGGGGGCGAGCTGGTGGAAGGAGCACTGCTCTGCGAGTTGGGCGCCTGGGTTTGGGTCCCCGCTCCACAGCCGGCTGTGAAACCTTGGCAAGCCCCGCCCAGCCCCTCTGCCTGGGAGCTGTGGGATGGCTGGACTGGAGATGCTGCTCCACCGCGGACACCAACCTATCGTCCTGCCCCGGGGAGAGGCCTGGGGCTGAGGCTGGGCCTGGGATAGGTGACAGGGTGGAGGCATGGCCAAAGTAGGAGTCCAAATGAGCAGTGGCTTTCTTTCCTAACAGGTTGTGCAAATGGGACATTGCTCCTGAGAGTAATTGGTGCCAAGGTCCCCCACATTCCAAATGGAGATGTAGGTCTCTTTAGGCATCGCAGGACTGGTCACCCCAAGCTGGTCCTGTGGCCCTCAGCACCTGCTTCCATGCTACCCTAAGGGAGGTGAGGGCGATGAGGACTTGGAAGCGGGACGGGCATCGAAGATTCCTTGGTCAACATACTTGATGGGGGGTGCCCACATACCTCCACCTTACTGTGGGTGAGGACTGCTGCTTCACCCCTCGGAACAGCTGACGTGTGTCCCCTAGAGTTTGATGGAGACTCTGGCAAGCCCAGGCTCTTCTGTGGGTCCAAGCAGCCATGACAGGGCACCCTGCACAAAAGGGTCTACCTGCCAAGGGGGTGACCTCTTGGAGTCTGCCTGGAGTGAACTCCAGGAGCAGCAGCTGGGGAGGGATCGCTGGAGATTCCAGCCACAGACCCATTGCCCACGTCAGGGAAATGCGGGTTGAAGAATCCCAGTGAGGGGTCTCTGGAGGCCCAACAAGACATGCTCCCCCGAGAGAACCACCAAGCCTCCATCTCCCTGGAGGACCAGGTTTCCCACCCGTCAGGTGTCTCAGCCTGAGCCAGGCCTGAAAGGGCTCTCTCGATGGAGTGAGAAACTGAAGTTCGAGGCTAGATTAGATTGGAAGTTCTAACTCAAAAATGAGACTGAGAGTGCCTGAGAGTGTCCAGAAAAATTACGGGATCTGCCCTGCTGTGGCCCCGGAGCAGGGTCACAAGAGCAAGCTGTGCAGAGGAAGGATCTAGGGTCTTCTGCATCTGGCACTAGCAGGGCCAGCCCTTCTTGTAAACTGGTCCCCTGGGTTGGTGTCCCCATGAGGTGGGGATTTAAACCCCATTCCAGGGCCCTCTACTTCCGCCTTCTCCACCCTATCCCCTCCCTGTATTGAGCCCAAACTGGAGGGGACCCAGGTGGTTGTCTCTTCCCCTCCACTGGTCCTGCAGGGCTTCTCCTTGTTCCTGCATCTGCCCCCACCCCCCCACCCCCCCCCCCAGTTCCCTCGGCCCTCCCTCCTCCACCGAGTCCTCTGGGACTTCCTTCCTTCCTCTTCTCCCCCTGCCCACTCCAGAGCTGATTTTGGCTTCTTGGAACTGAGGTCATTATCGAAGTTGGGGCAGGCTGGGCCCAGCATCCTCAAATGGACCTATATATCTATTAGTCTAATGTCTTCTGTTACAGACAGGGAAATTGAGGCCCAGAAAAGCAAGGAAGCTTCCCAAGGCTATACAGCGGCCCCTGGCAGAGGCAGGTTAGAATCTAGTCCTGGGCTCAACGGAGTCCCTGGGGCTCCCAGGGAGAGACGGCTGGGGCAGATCTATGGCAGGTCCCACTTGCCATCCCTCCCTGCCCTGCAAAAGCACATCCAAGGGGATTGTAGAGGACAGAGGGCTAGAAAGGTCCCTTCCCAGAGGACATCAGGCCTAATTGGGCTTGGCAGAGATGTCAGAACCCGAGCCCCACATCCGGCCCTGGGATCCAGTGGGTCGCAGGGGCCCTCAGAGAGCTGGCAGTTGGAGCGGCTTCTGCCCAGGGCATCCGCAGTGCCTGCTGCCATAGACTCCGGCCAGGTGGGGTTGACAAAGTACCGTTTCTGGAGTTAGATCTGAGTTCAAGTCCCTTCTCTACTAGGTAGCAGTTGTGCATCCTTGGGCGTAATGCCACCTCTCTGGGCCTCATTCTCTCACATGGAAGAAGGGACCAAGGCGCCAGGATTCAGTGGGAGGATGATGAGCTGAAGTGCCACAGGCCTGCATCCCAGTGTCTGGCCGCCAGGCTGCCTCTGGTCCCAAAGAGCTCTGGGACCTCAGACTTTCCTTGTGAACAATAGGGCTGAGGTCCGGACTGGTGACCCCTCCACTCTTCCCCCATCACCCTGCATGGAGCCCTGGAGTTGCCCCCTCTATTTTTAAACTTCTTTTCCTCCCTCTGTCCCACCACTTGCACCCTTGTTCTCCCCCACCTCCTTTTTCAGAAATGACATAATTAGAGGGGTTTAACGTTCTGCTGCTGAAATCTTCATTTTCTTGGGCAATTTCCACTATTTCATCAAGGAATAATTAATTGCATTGTCTTTAATCAATTGTTTTACAAATCCAGCAGCGGGAGGAATTCTCCCACCATCCCCACAGCTGCTCGCCCCTCCTGGGTGAGGCGCCAGCGAAAGAGCTTGGCTGCCAGAGCCCAGGTGGGGGTGACCGCAGGGGAGGGACCCACCACTTCCCCAGCCCCCAGCAGGGAGGCGCGCAAGGGGCACCCACCTGCCGAGGGGCAGGACTCCGGGAGGGGCTGTGCTCACCTGGGATCCCGGCTCCTCACAGCCTAGTCAGGTGGGGACGATCATTCCCATTTAGCAGATGCAGAAGCCGAGGTTCAGAGAAGATCACAAGAACCGAGAGCTGGGGAGGAACGCAGGTGTCCCAGGTTCTAGGACTCCAGGGAGAAGAGGTAAGACCCAGCACTAACATCTTAGAGATGGGGGCTGGCAGCGAGCAGGAGAAGGAGAGGAGGAAGGGAGGGCCTTCCCATCCCAGGCAGAGGAGGAAAGAGACTGTAATAACAGCGAATGCTTCTAGCACTCACAAAAGGCAGGCCCTGTTCTAGCACTTTATCATCCCGGTGGCCCTGGGAGGTGGGCCCTCTTATTGCCCCCACTTTACAGACAAGGAAGCTGAGGCTCAGAGAGGTTAAGTGACCCATCACTTAGTGAGCAGTGGAGGAACTGTGTGTTTATGCACTTTATGCACTGACAATACTGCTTCCCCCAGCCCCCCTGTGGCAACAGATGAGTCCTGTCTCACTCGAGAAAAGTCTAGCCCTGCCACGGCCAACCACGTGCCCACACGATCTGCTTCTTCTCTGAGTGCCTCGCTCGCCACCTGACCCAGTGCACTTGCTGCTTCCCCCCCTTCCTACGGGGCTGCTCCCTGACTTTATGTATACCTGGGCTCCAAGGTCACCTTCTCAGAGGGCCTTACCTGGACTCTCATCCAAATAAGCGTCACATCCCCTTTTCCTTACACTATTTTATTTTTCTTTGTGGTACTTATCCATGACTCTATCCGTGGTGGGCATCAGTGCTTTCTACCAAACACGCAGGGCTCCCCGTCTTCCGTGTGCACTTCCCTGGCCCTCTGAGATGAGCGTGACCATGTGCCTTGCAGTGAGAAGTGAGATAGGACAGCCGTGTCATGGGTCACTCCCAGGGCCGGGGCTGGGGCTTTTGGAGCTCTTGTGCAGTTTGCCATGTTCCCCTTTGTGGACGTTGGAGATGGATGCAGCTTCAGCTTAGGTCCCCAAATGAGGACAGTGTGGGGCAGGTTCTCCCACAGGGATCCCCCAAAGGACATGTAGCATCAGTGAGAAATAAATCTTCATGACTAATTGTAGCAAAACGTTGCCCATTCTGACTGATCCATCACTTGATACATGATTACCCACTCATCTGTCTCCCTTCCTAGAATGTGAGCTTCGTGGGAACAGCAGTTCTGTTGTGTTCACTGCCCTGTCCCAAGTTCCCGGAACACTGCCAGGCATGTAGTATGTGATCAGTAAGTATATACTGAATGAATGAATGAAGATCACATTCCCTGGGGCAGGACTTTAGAATTTACTACATTCTTACATATAATTATTTTTATCTTTGCTACAGCACCATGATATAGGGAATACTCCCATTTTACAGATTCTGGAACTGACACCCCGCGGGGTTAGTTGAGCTGCTCCTTGACACACAGTCAGCTGATAGTGGAGCTGGGGCTAGACTCCACCGTGTCTCAGTCCACAGCTGCCCCCATCCATCTGTTCCCAGGACAAAGCAGCCTGAGCTGTCCCTGTCCACCCCTGCCCCCCAGTGGTACTCTTCCCTTTTACCCCTTCCATTTTGCCTCTGACAGGGGGTGTGTGGGAGGGCAGAACCCATGGTTCCAGAGTCTGTCTCTTTCTCTTCCCCGTGGAGTTACCTGGCCATGCATGGAGTCTCCTGCCGGCAGGGCCTCTCTGCTAATGGGCATTTCAGCCCCCTGAGCCACCCCAGCTCTTCAGTCTCTTACCTCTGCGGCTGTCACATCTGCAGCCCGGACGGGAAGGCATCACAAAGCCCCTACACTAGAGTTCACGCCACGCTCCCCATGGGAAAGGCACTCTCGGTTCTCAGTCCAGAATTATAACTCTTCCCGCGTGGCTCCATCCAGCCTGCTCATCTGGAGTTCCTGCCTGCAGCGGATCAGGAGTAACAAATTAGAAGGGTAAGGTAGGGAACACAGACACCGGCCCAGTAGCACGCTGAGATAGGAAGATTATAACAACGTGGAAAGATTTAGAGAACACGGACTTTGAGGCCACTTAGTGCAGCGGCAAGGCAAGGGCTCCAAACCCTTCAGTGAGGCAGGGAGCATCACCCACTGCAGCCCAGGCGTTAATTACAGCTCACCACACGAGCAGCTTGACATGGGAAGTCACTTGATCTCTCTAGACCTGAGGTCCCTCAACTACTGGATAATCTCCAAGGCTCCTTCTGAAAAACTCTGCGTCTGTGTTGACACACAACCTACAAGCAGGCCAGGTTAAATCATGTCCCATAAAAGACTGTCTTAAAAAGGCAGGGGAGCCTATAATACCTTTCAGAAACGTATCCCTCCAAAGTGAGTTTTAAATGCATTTACTTTAAAGCTTAACCTAAAGGTTTTCCATTTCCAGAACTAGTGTGAACTCTGTGTGCTGGCCACTGAGCAAGGTGCTGGGCATATAGACATGAGAAAGACACATCCCGCTTTTGAGCTTGTCATTCTAGTGGGGGATAAGACATGTGAACCAATCATTGTAATTCCACAAAATGCAATGGAGTCAAGAGAAAAACCAGCTCTTTATGGCTGGGTCTTGACACGTAAGTAGGAGTTTTCCAGGAAGAAAGAGAAGGAAATCCAGGTAGAGAGAACAGTGTGAGCAAAGCCATGGAAGTAGGAAACTCTTGTATTCAGAGAATTGCAAGTGGTTCAGTCTTGGTGGGGTGGAAGAATTGAGACAAAAACTAGAGACGAGGCTGGAGAGAGGTAACTGGGGCCATGATAAAAGGCCCAAAAGGTTTGGACCTTATCCTGTAGGCAACAGGGAGCCATGGAAGGCTATGGAGCAGGAGCAAGATGGTCAGATCTAGGTTTTAGAAAGTCCCTCCCTCCAGCAGCCAGTGTGGAGGATGGATTGAGATTCGGGTGGCCAGGGATGTGCAGGAGACAAAATGGACCAGGTGTTGTCAGGGACTGCATGCTGGTTACGAAGGAGCCGAGGGCACCCCTGTGTCTGTCTTCAGTTCTGGAGGAAACAGAGGGCAGTGGTTAAGGGACATGGTGGCACAGGAGGGGTGTCTGTGGTGGGGGCCGAGTTTGACATTGGAGACACCAATCTGGGGCTCTTCTGAAAGGCCAGTGGGTTGGACCATCAGGGTAGGCAGTAGAGGGTGGATGATGGGAGGTGTATTTGTTATGTATTTCTATCACAAGTTACCCTAAAATGTGTTGCTTAAGACAATGGATATTTATTATCTCACAGAGCTTCTATGGATCAGGAATTTGGGATCAGCTTCCCTGGGTGTTTATAGTTTAGGGTCTTCCATGCAGCCGAGATATTAGCCAGTGCTACAGTTACCTGCAGATTCACCTGGGGCTGAAGGATCTGCTTCTAAGGTGACTCACGCACACACCTGGCCAGTTGGTGGCAGTTGTTAGCAGGAAGGCTCATCTCCTGTCCAACGGGCTGCTTGAGTGTCCTTACAACATGGCTGCCCCCAGAGAGAGTGATTCGAGAATGAGCAAGGCAGAAGCCTCCCTGTTATTGTCACCTAACCTAGGAAGCTATACTCTGTCATTTTCATAATGTCCCATGTTTACAAGGATCAGCTCTTTTCAGTGACTACACATTGATACAACTACCAGGAGTTGACGGGGGAGCTTCTTGGAAGCTGGCTACCACATAGGGGGCTCATCCCTCCTCTCCACTCTTCATTTATTCATTTGTCCACACTTTACCAAAAAATCTCCTATGTGCCTGGCATCTCTAGGACCCATGCTGGACATGCAGGGACATACATGTCTCTTGACTTCACGCTTGAAACTTACCACCTAGTGGGGCAGAACAATGTGAAGCGAATAAAAACATATATTAGCACAAATTGTGAAACACTTAGTTTAGATTAGTAGTCAGGGAAGATTCTCTGAGGCAGTGACATTTAGGTCTAGACCTGAAGGGGTCCAGCGGACAAAGAGTTTAGGGCGACAGGGGTGGGAGGGGCATTCCAGGCACAGGGACCAGAGTGTGCAGAGTCTGCACGGAGCAGGAGGCTGGCGGTGCTGGGAGCACCTTGAGTGAGCTAGAGCGGGGCTAGGGGCGGATGTGGCTCGCCCCACCACCAGACCAGCCCCGGTCTGACTGCTGCAGAACAAGTGAGCCCTCGTGGCTCCGGAAAGGCTAAACGTGGTCGACTGGGATGCAGGCTGTACTGTCACCAAGATGGCCCTGAGCAGGACTCTTGGCCCCGAAGGATGAACAGGCAGAGCTTTCAAAGGACCAAGATAAGGCAGGTCCTCCAGGAGGCTTCTGCAGGAAACTTGGGTGGCGGGTGGAGGCAGGAAGCAAGGAGAGAGGACAATTGTGGGACTTTGGAGCCCCAGGAGCTGAGCAGAGCTCTGGCAGAGGGAAGACCCCAAGATGTCAGAGCCCCAGCGTTCTGGGCCTCCCCCGGGGAGCACCCCAATGCATTTCCTGTGCCCTGTGGCCTCAGGTGTGGGAGGGCCTGAGCTAAGCCAGGTCTGCTGCTGACCTGCCGAGTGGCCTCAACGAAGCCTCTTTCTACCTCTGAGCCTCCTGTGCATTAAAATCGCCCCGCCCCCCGTAGGCAGTTGTCTAGATCAAAAGGATTACTAGGTAAGAAAGGAACTTACTGGTTGAGAAGTGAGTGTCCCTTCCACCCCCTGAGAGGATTTGGGGTTCATTTATTTTATTTTAATTATGTTTTTCAGCCCTTCTTTCTCCTCTCCTCCCCACTCCCCTTCCCAGCCTCTGGTAACAGTCATTCTACTCTGTCTCCATGAGATCAATTGTTTTTAATATTTAGCTCTTGGGGTTCATTCTTACTAATGAACCGGGGTGGGGGCTGGCTTGGGCACCCATTAGCCCTGCATGGTGGTGTCCCCAGGCCAGCCAAGAGCAGGCAGGGCCACTCCCTGCAGGGGGCTGTGGGGTTAAGTGGGAGCTAAGAGGATTATAGGGTCCTTGTGAGCTGCGCAGCGTGATCAGCTCCCACCCACTCCTGCCCGCAGCCCCGGCTGTCTGGATGCCCGGCTGCTGGGCCTCAGCGCAGGAAGGAGGCAGAGAGTGGCGGAGGCTGAGGAACAGGGAAGTGGGGAGAGGGGAAGCCAAAAGGAGGAAGGATTCAGAGGAGCCAGATCTGTGGCACTCCCCACATGTGTGCACAGGCACACACACACACACACACACACACGTGTATGTGTGCACACAAACACGCATAATACAAGAGCATATGAACACATGTGTACATGCACACACTAGTGTGCACATGAGCACATGTACGCCTGCCTGTGACATAAGCATGTGCACACGTGTACAGACACATGTGAGCATGCACGCACATGCTCATGCACACATGTGCATACCCATATATGCACACACACACTGGCCAGTCTCTCATGCAGTCTGAGACCCAGGCTTTACAGGTCCCCAGGTCATGACAGTGCCTTGGATGTTGCTTCAGTCTTACGTCAGTCACACACACAGTCCTGTGACTTGCACAATGTCGCATGAAGCTAGAAAGGGCCTAAGCCAGGATTTGAACTCATTTTGGAAAGCACGCCTATATAGGGGGGGCAGAAGGTGAATCCAGGAACCCCCAAAGGGGTGCCCCCCAGAGAGAGGGAGGGGTGATGCTAATAGAAAGAGACATCCCATACCTGGCAGGAAACGTCCAGATGTATCATTACCATGTGTCCCCTCAGCTGGCACCACCCTGCCCTCCGGGCCTCTCTCCTTTCAGCTCCCTGAGCCCAGGCAGGAGCTTCTGGCCAAGGGGCTGGTGCCCCAGCAAGAGAACCCAGACCAGCCTGACTTGGTGCCTAGCACCCACGGGCAGGATGGAGGCAGGATGGACAGGAGCTGGCATCTAGGAGGGGCCGCTTCTGAGTGCCCTGTGAATGATGGTCACTATCATCTCATTGCATTTCCAAGTGAAAGGTCAAGGGCTTGCAGGGTTCACAGGGCCAGGGCTGGAGAAGTTTGGCCTTGACCTCGGGCTTCTGTCTCCACATAGCCATGGGCCTGGCTTAGAAGCCACAGAGGTTGGAGTGGCCCTGGCACAGGTGCAATAGCAGCCCCCAACCCACACATGACCTCTGCTGTCCCTGCTGAGGCCCAAGGGGACAAGAAGGTGGGCACAGGCATGGAGTGGGCCTGGGTACGGGGCTTTGGGCTGGATGCCCTATGCATGGCCACAGGTCCTTGAGCCTCTGAGTTTCCTGGTGATGCCAGGACTTAGCTGGGGGCAGTTCTGAGATCTCCCCAAGAGGCAGCTCCAGGGCGGGAGCTGCCCCTGGGTGGCATGCTCTGAAGCTCCTTGGAGCTGTCCCCTGTAGCCTGCCAGGGTCCTGGCCAGCTGCTGCAGCCAGAGATTTATGACCCAGCCTGAAGGTGGCGCAGACAGTAAATCGAGCTCCAGCCTGGCCCTGGGCTGGCCCTCCCGCTGCCTTCCAGGCCTCCTACCTGCCCTGTTGGAGCCAGCCCCTCCATGCCCCGCAAGCTGGGGAGGGGGCACAGGGAGGGGCCCTGGCCTGGAGGGCCTGCGCCTTTATGCTCCCTCCTTGTGGGAGAATCTCCGGGCTTTGCCTGGCACTGGGGCCTGGAGTTAAGAGCTGGGACTCTCGAAACTGCCAGACTGGGTCCAAGCGCCAGCTGCCCCATTCCTGATTGTGGGAGCTTGAGCACAGCTCCAAGCATCCATTTCTTCATCTATAAAGTGGGAATAATGGTCAAATTTGTACCATGGCCCTTGTGGGTTTGCTGAGGTACTTAAAACAGGGCCTGGGAGTTAAGCTGCTCTTACCTGAGGCCCCAGAGCGGCACACAGGGACCTTGCCTGGCCCCAGGGTTTGCCCCCGACTGTGTCTGCCTCTGTGCCCCAGAGGCTGCTGTGGAGGGACTTGGCCAACTGGGGAGATGCGGGGGGAGCTCCCAGCTGCAGCCCCTGCGGGCTCAGGGACGGGGACAGCTTGAGACCCACGAGCACTGTTCCCCGCCTCTTTGCCCCCACTAAGGCCCTTCCTCTGGACAAGCCTATGAAACGGACACTATCCTGGTTTAAAGAAGAGGGTGTGCGACTCAGAGGGGGAATGTGACTTGCCCGAGGTCACACAGCTGGCAAAGGGCAGGCTGAAATTTGAACCAGGCTTCTCTGGGAGCTCAGCGTTTCTCAAGAGCACACCAGGCGCGGGTGCCAGCAGCTAGTGAGGCCTGGCAAGCAGTGGGCACTCGCCAAGCGTGGGTTCCCTCTGCCCTCACAGGCGGAGGCCTGCCAGGGCTGAGCAGGGTGGGAGCTGGCAGGGCCAGGGCCCCAGGTGAGCTCCAGGCCCCACCCCCGGAAGCCCAGGAGACAGGCTGGGGCCCAGGCTGTCTCCTAGCAACAAGGCCTCAGGGACCCTGCCTGTCTGCCTCAGGTGCCCTGGGGAGCCCGGGGTGTCTGGCCTAGGAGCCTGCTGGGTAGGGGCGCGGCAGAGGGCAGGGCACAGCTGGGCAGGGCTCCCAGGAGTGGGGAGTGGGGCTCCGCTTTCCAGCCCAGGGTGAAGCTGCTGTGGGAGGGGCTTCCCCTTCTCCGTCCCCTCCCCAGCTGCATCTCTTCCTACCTCACTCTGCTCTCTCTCCCTCCACTCCTCTGCCTGTCGAGGCTCTCTCACTCCCCCTCCTCTCCCTCAGGGCCGATTCTCTGCCTGCCCCTCCCTGCCCTGCTCCTTTCTCTTCTGTCTCTTCCGAATGTGTCCCCCACCTCTCTCTCCCGTGCCCCTCTCTGTGTCCCATGTGTTTCTTTGCCTCTGTCCCTCTCCAGGTGCCTCTGGCACTCTCTCCACCCCACGTGCTGGGTTCTCCCCGGGGTGAGGTCAGACTCACTGCTTCCTCTGTCCCCCAGTACAGGAACGGTGACCCAGAGTCTGGCCTAGGAGCTGGCTCCCAGCCTTGGTTGGAGGTCGCACCACGGATGTTAAGTGGGCTGTGCAGGGAACCCAGTCTGAGCAGGGAGACCAAAATTCGCCTCATGACCTGGAGCTGGCCTCTTCCTCTCTGGGGCTCAGTTTCCTCATCTGTTAGATGGGTCTAATGGGTTTGGTGGGACAGTCCAGTGCTCTCCGGGCTGTTGCTAACCACAGGCTGTGAGAGAAATGGACAGACTGTCAGGCCGAGGTGGTGTGGGGCATCTTCTGAAGGGGCTGCCGGGTCTCCGCCCTCACTGTGCTGGCTGGCGGCTCTGCCCGGCTGGCACTGCCCTCGGCCTCAAGAGTGGTCTTCCCCAGCCAGTGCGGCCTTGGCGCACCCGGGTGGCTTCGGCTGCGTCATGGCGCCCTCTGGTGGCAAGAGGTGGAAACTGCTGCCACACTTCACAGCGTCCACTGGTCCCTGGCAGAGGCTGACTCCAGGGCCTGGCGGCCTGACAGTGGGCCCTGGGAAGGACAATGGGATCTAACTCTACTGACCACTAGGTAAGTGCCAGGCACTCTCCCAGCTGCTTCTGTTCACGGTCCCATTTCATCCTCACCCTGCCCGACTCTTGTCTCCATCTAACGGATGGGAAAGTTGAGACCCGGGGTTATAACCCAGGCAGTCTGACTCCACGCTCTGACTTCTGCCTCCGAAGCACCTCCAGCAGATGCCTACGCTCCCACCATCAATGGGACCCATTCTTTGGGGCTACGTATTTGTCTAACAAATACTTCTTTACACCTGCTCTGGGCAGTGCCCTGCAGGAGACATCAGAGCCAAAGGAGCCCACAGAATCCACCTAGCCTGCTTGTGTCATTTTACAGACAGGGAAACTGAGGCTCAGAGAGGGACAGTGACCACTTCCAGGTCGCACAAGTGAGTAGGAGGGTGTATGTGGCATTGACCTGCTGGCTCCATGCTCAGCCCAGTGTGCCTACTCAGGGTCACCACACCAACTCCCAAGCCCAGCGTCAGTGAGGCAGTGTGGAGATGGGGCCGAGAGACAGAGCACAATCTGGGCAGCTTCCGGGGTGAAGGAGGCCCCTGTGGGTAGGGGCTGGGGGTCACCACATCCTTAGTAGGTGTGGTTCCAGAATCCCAGGAGGCAACGGCTGGAGAGGATGCACGGGGGCAGGAAAGAGTGAGCTTGGATATGCTGTGGCCGGGGTGAGTGGTGTGTCCCAGCCCGTGTGCAGGTCAGGGCTGAGGGAGAAGGGGGAGAGGAAGGCAGGTAGGGGGGTGGTAGGCATCGGAGGAGACCCTGAATGCTGGGTCCAGGACCCTGGGCCTTGTCCTGGCAGCATCTGGAACACGGCACAACGTCTAGCCTTCTTGTCAACCCTCCAGCAGGTGTTCCAGCACCTGCCCTGTGCCAGCCACTGCCAAGCACGGGACAGCCTGTCCTGATGGAACCTGCAGTCCAGGGCCTGACCAGCACAGATGGTCACCCCAGAAACAGGCCTCTCATAGCCAACCAGTGGCGGGAATGGGGGCAGGGTCAGGGTCTTGGCGGGAACTCTCTGGGGTGAGGGACATGTTCTAGAGCTTAACCTGGCTGGAGGCTACATGGAAGATACATAGGTAGATGTATTCAAGCTGTTCACTTCAAATTAGTGCACTTTACTGTATGCAAATTTTATCTCAATTAAAAAAGAAGAAAAAGAAAAAAAAACCAAAAATAAGTTTCTGTCTTGGGTGGGAGGGAAAGTTGGAATGGCCAGTCGCTGTGGACAGAGGGGACCTGGACAGAGAGAAGGTGGTCGAGAATTCCATGGAGGGTTTGCTGATGGGACTGAGTGCTGGAACCCCACTCTAGGCAGAGGGTCTGAGGGGACCCAGGGATGGAACTGCAAAGAGTTGGGTTGGCTCGGGGAGCCCTGGGCATATCCCGTTTCTGCAGAAGTAGTAGGAAGCCCACTGAGGGCGTGGATCTAGGATACTTGTCACGTCTGCAGATGCCCCGGTCCAGAGTCTCCTGATCTGCTGGGGGTGGAGGGGAGCCCCCAAATCTGTATTTTCACACATTCCTTGGGTGATTCTGACATTGTCAGCTGCAGACCAGTATTAGGAAATCATAGCCCAAGGTTCTTTGCAAACCTTGGCTTCTGTGAATCCAGAGCCTGAGATTCTCTGGGTTAGAAAGTCCCTTCAGCTAGCCACCCACTGCCACCTCTGGCTGTGGAGGAGCTGAGTTCCAGGGCGGGGAAGTGACGTGCCCGTGACCTCACAGCCAGCTTGCAGAGCCGTAACCGGAACCCTGGCTGGGCTGCCAGGCCAGGTTCCCAGCCTCTTGCACGGCTGACTTTGTCACGCCCAAGGAATTCCCAGCTGTCAGGGGCCTCAGGGAGAGCTGGGCGGGCCCATGGGCCAGTGCAGGGAGGCTGGCAGCTGTGGGTGGGCCCCACCCACCGACCCTGCAGGTGCCCCAGGTCTCAGAGGTTGGTTGGAGGCCATCTAAGGCCGTTGGCTGCTCAGGGTTTATGCCTACCTCCTGCCCCAGGGGCCCAAAGCAGAGCTCTTGGGGGCACTCCCCAGCCACCAAGGAAGGGGAGCAGAATCCTGGCTCTGGTCCTAGCAGTGGGAGGCTCTCGGAGCAATGTCACGCAGGAGTGCTGCCTCAAACCCCTGCCTGGTGGTGCAGGCTGAGCCAGCAAGGTCACTGCAGAACAGAGCGAGGGTGAGGGCGCCCACCTCTGGCCTGGCACTGCCTCCGTGACCCCTGTTGGCTCTGGCCCTCTGCCCAAGGCAGGTGCCTGCATCCAGCCTCACCCCTGCTCTGGCACCCTCCCTGCCCTTTTCTCTCCTCCTTCCCCTCCCAACCCCTTCCTCTCCCTTCCCCTACCCTTGCGGCTGGGCCCACCTGCTCCCCTTCCATCCTGGTCCCTTTGGAGCCAAGCAGACCTGCTTTGAGCCCTGGCTCCTGCTCCTCCTGTTCCCCAGCTCTGTGTCCTTAGACAAGCTGCTAAACCTCTCTGAGTCTCGGTTTACTGATCTGCAGAATAGGAGTAATAGATCCTAGCTCATGAGTGGATTGGGTTAGGCAGATAGTGAGGGATTGGGGTCTCCTAGGGATGAAAGTGGGTGCCGTTGCTCCCCCACCCATGGGCTTTCAGAGAGGCTCATGGGAGAGCCGCATGCGTGGTAAGACTCAGGTCACATAACTCCCAACTGTCCAGTCAAAGTGGTTCCATGGTGACCTCTGAGCCATGGGAAAGTCCTTACCCAGACACTATAAAACAAGACCCAGACCATAACCAAGCTCTCTTTTTGCTACGACAGGGGGTCCAGTCATCATCTGTGGTGTTTGTGTCTCCTTCTGTGAGCCTATATCTTGCTCTTGCTCTATAATCCTATCTTGTTCCCCCTCAATAAATTTCACCTCCTGCTTGCCTTACCTTGGTGTGTCTGGTCATTCCTTGGCCATGAGCACACCGAGAACTGAGATCACAGAACCAGACTGCCAAACCCGACACAAGGATCCTCAAACTATCTAACCCTGGTTCGACACTTACTCCCGGCAGGGCACTGTGCATGTTTCACATGAGCTATTTAACTGCCAGGGGCAGCGACCACCATCATCTCCATTTTATAGGTAGGCAAACTGAGGCTCAGAGAGAAAGGCCAGGCTTGTTTCTGGTTGTCCAGCTCTAAGTGCGGAGCTCAGCCTTCTGGTGCCAAGGTCTGTGATTTTTCCTGGGCATTGGGGTACTGCGGCAGGGCCAGGGGTGGGGTGTGACCTCACGGAGCAGGGGGGCGGGAAGGCCAGGCCTGGGTCTGTGCCTGTGTGGAGGTTAAGGTCCTGGGTGTTGGTCGGAGTCAGCTCTCAGTCTGCTCATCTGTAGAATGGGGAAAGCGGGGACCATCCCAGGGGTGGTGATTTGTAAAAGGGCAATGCCTGAGACTGAATCCAGCCTCCTACCCGCTCGCCCAGCAAAAGGAAGAGGGACTCTCGAGTTGCACTGGATGAGGTGGAGCACGTCTCGCCTTATGGAGACAGTCACACATCCAGCAATTGGTGACTTTCACCTCAATTTTCCTGCAGCCACTATTAACAGAGCCTGCGCTCTATGCC
Source organism: Eulemur rufifrons (assembly GCF_041146395.1). Classification (NCBI taxonomy): domain Eukaryota; kingdom Metazoa; phylum Chordata; class Mammalia; order Primates; family Lemuridae; genus Eulemur; species Eulemur rufifrons. The sequence goes on from NC_090990.1 coordinate 29,482,168, forward strand.
CCGGAGCTGGAAATGGCTGCACACACAATTTTAGGTCCCCACCTAAGGATCTAAATTTACCTTTCCTGGGTAATACACAGTAACCCTATCTCCAGGTGCAGAGGTGGGGCCCAGGCTTGCTGGCATCACACAGCCCAGAGGTGGCAGGTCCTGTCCCCTCCCACGGGCCTCAGAGGGAAGGCCATGCTGCCCCGCCTCCGCCCTCATTAGCATTCTGAAGTGCACACCCAAAGTTGCCATTGTGTGCTTGGGTAGATTCACATCTGTAGGTTCTAATTCACCCTAATTGACCCTGCAGGGAATCTTCCAAACTCCTGGGGTTTTATAGCTTCTTGGAGTTTTATTTTGACTTTTGAAAAATACTGCATTTCTGCCAAACACACAGGGTTATAGGTGTGGCTCTGATTGATAAAGTGCACGAAGGCCAGGTGCTGAGTGAGTGGCCAGGCCCCAGGCCTGGACATGTCCCAACATGCTGTGCCCATCGCATAGCAGCAGCAGCCGAGCTTGGGGGAGGGTCGTGGTGACAACCAGGAGCTGGCCTTCACCAAGCGCTCTGTGCTGAGCTCTGTGCTGAGCTCTGTGCTACGCGCTAAGTAAAATTGCCCAAGGTCCAGCCACTACGCCCAGCTCGGCCAGGAACGAGACGTTTGGGCAGAGCCAGCACACCCATCTTGGTCCCGGCAAGTCTCACGTTCTTGTGGGATATTCAGGAGGAGGAGCTTGGCCCTGAGGCTTACCTGCTGTTCCACCTTGAGCAACTCAATTAACCTCTCTGTGCCTCAGTAACCCTTCTGCTACTCCTCGGCACTTGTCCTCAAGGCTGCATCAAGAACAAGTGGTTTGAGGAGAAGGAAACAGGAGTTTTATTAATTTGCCAGCAAATGAGGAAGATGGAGACTTCTATCTATAACGTCCTAATAATAAGCAGAAATACAGAACTTTTAAAGGGAGGCCATTCAGCTTCAGGCAACTGCTGTTCAACTGCAGCTGGTGACCCTGACAGTCCCATCTCCCATGCCCAGAACCTCCATCCGCCAGGCGACCTGGGTGGGCCCAGCAGTTCCACTAAGCCACCTCCTGTAGCAGGAAGACCCAAAGACATTCCCCTGCCCCTCCCCACCCCTGGCCTGAGACAGGGATGCAGGTCCCAGTTCTCCAAAAGGAGTGGGGAATGTTTTAAAGAGACATAAAACATTTCCACTGTTTTTTTTTTTTTCAGGCCATTTCCTCTGTATCACTTCTGCAAAATGGGGACAATAGTAGTATCTACTTGATGGGGTTGTTGTCAGGCTGCCTGACACTTGGTCAGGGTACAAACGGGAAAGCGCAGTAGCAACGATGTCATCAAGAGGGACAATTTTGGTGGGATCTGGGCGGGACGACAGTGGGCCTGGGGAGCGGATGCCAGGTGAAGGGTGAGATTGGGTGTAAAGGTAATACTTGAAGACGCTGGGCTGGGCAGGGAGGAGGAAGATGGGGCTTGGCTGAAGCCCGGTGTGGGGCTAAGGGAGAGGTTTTTTTTAAAATTGCTAACCAGAGGGGAGCCTGTTTATTGATGGAGCAGGGAGAGGGGAGGAAGGGAGGAGAGATGAGGGCAGAGGGGCAGGGCCCAGGGCTGGGGGACAGATGGCTCCTCGGAGGAGGGCTGGCTGGTCTGTACTGGGGTTGGGTCTTTGGAGAATGCCATGGGAGACCTCCGGTGCCAGGGTGGGTGCCCTGGACTATGGCTGCAGAGAGGCCCCTTGGGGTCCAGGCAAGATGGGGAGGGCAGTGCCCCCAAGAGGAGGAGGAGGAGGAGGAGGAAGGGGAGGAGGAGGAGGAAGGTGATGTGATGAGGTCAGGGAGTGAAGAGGCTGTGGACAGAGAGGCCAGTATGGTCTGGGAGGCGGCATGGGCGTGTGGTTCTGGGTGAGGACAACATCCAGGCTGTGGCGTGGGTGGGAGGCCAGGGGTGCTGGGAACCCTTGGATGAAGGCAGGCCGTGGGCGGGGAAGCTCGAGTCAGACCTCCAGTCTTGGGGGGTGAGGAGGTGTGAAGGGAGGTGGGGACCCCTGGATGAAGGCAGGCCATGGGCGGGAAGCTCGAGTCAGGCCTCCAGTCTTGCAGGGTGAGGAGGTGTGAAGGGAGGTGGGGGCGTGGGGGAGGGAGGGCAGAGCTGGGGACTGGGGCTCCTGCCCCAAGGCGGAGGAGGGCGGTTGGCTTGCAGACTGATGGGTTTTCACATTTGTCACTTCTTGAATCAGAACCTTGGAAGGGCGATGGAACTGTGTTATCACTGGGGATTCCCCGCTACTGTATCAATGACAACAGTGTACTTATTGATAACCACAATGAAATTATAGTATTAATACACATAGAATTATACTTTAAAAGGATAATGTATAAACTGACACAGTATGAACATATGATTAAATAGTGGTATTCTGCTTAGCTCCTGATCAAAGTTCTTCCCACTAGGAAATCTAAAATCACAGGGCCCTTCTGCCACCTGCCCCTAGCAGATCCTCTGTCCCACGTCTGTCTGTGTCTCCTCCTGGGTGACCTCTCTGGGCCAGGTGGGCGATAAATCACCTCTGACCCAACAGAGTGGGTGGGAAAGCGAGAGAGGCCAGAGGGAGGTGGCCAGGAGCTCCTTCCTGGAAAACAGTCCCCAGGGGAGGCGGCCAAAGTGCTCCAACTAGACTCGTGATGCCGTCTTCCTTCTCTGTAAGTCAGAAAATAATGATGCTTCCCAAGTGCGTGAAGTGCCCACAGCAGAGGGCTAAGAGCTTTTTGGTTCCTTCTTACTACTTATTATTACGGAGAGGGGCCTGGTCCCCGTGGCAGAGCCCCGGAGGGCAGGACCAGGGCTTTGTCCCGTTCTGAGCTCTGGTCGCGGGTTGATTCCAGCTTCCCCAGAGCTCTGCAGCCAGCACCAGGGGCTGTAAGATACCTGCTAATAACACACCTCATTCAATTCATTCGTTCTGTGTTTATTCAGCAAACATTTCCTGAAGCCAGGTAGTGTTGCCATCTGATGAAAAGAGATAAACTGTGGCTCAGGGGTTGCCTGGGGCGCACGCGGGAGTCTGCCCCCATCCCCCAGGATTCAGCCCCTGCTCAACGGAGCCCCTCCCTGACCGCACCTGGAGGCCGCCTGGCCCGGGCTCCCCGCTGGCTGAGGCTCCGGCGCCCTCTTGTGGCCATGGCCCCCTTGCACACCGCCCAGGGTCGGGGACGAGAATCCTCCACACTGGGTGGTCAGCACTGCAGGAGCTCTGCGACCCTCTGCCTGCCCTGCCCCTCGATTGTGCAGAAGTCTGCAATTATTCCCAGGCCACACTGCGAGTTGGGGGTGGCCCTGGCTGCCAGCCCGGCGTCCTCACCTGGGGGCAGTGCGAGGTGGAGGGTGGCCCCTCCCGCATAGGTCCTCCCCGCCCGGGCCACCCTCCCAGAGGCCGCCTCTTCCTGGCAGGACACCCCAGGGTCGCCTGGGCCCAGCATGCCCACTAGCTCGTGGGCAGGCCCTGCAACTAGCGGCTGGTGCAAGTGGGCGTTTGGCGGCACTGCCAGGCCCAGGCTCCGCCAGCCGCCAGCCTACGGCTCCCGCCTGGCCCCCTCTGGGGCCTCCCAGGCTGCCCCTGCAGCCCCAGCGCCACTGGCTCAGCTGCGACCTCGGGATACCGTGTGCCCCTGGCGGGGACCGCACTCTCCCGCCCTGCTCTGCCTGCACCTCTTACACTCGGGCTAAGCCGGGCTGTGCCAAGGCGGGTGTGGACAAAACTCCAGAGTGAAGATGGGCCAACCTCGGGGCTCCCTTCTGACCCCTAGCCTGTCTGGGCCACAGACGGCAAAGAGGGGACAGTGTGTGTGTGCCTGTGTGTGTAGTGTGTGTCTGTGGTATGTGAGTGTGTGTGGTGTGCAGAGGAGGGAGCGTGTGTGGGGTCTTTGTGTGTGTGTGTGGCATGTGAGTGTGTGGTGTGTCTGCATGTATGGTGTAAGTGTGTGGTGTGTGTCTGTATGTGTGGCATGTGAATGTGTGTGTGGGGTGTCTGTGTGTGTAGAGTGGGAGGTGTGTCTGTATGTGTGTGGTATGTGCTGTGTGTCATATGTGTGTGTGGTGTGTCTGTGCATGTGGTATGTGTATAATGTGTGTTTGTTGTGTGTATGTGTACGTTGTATGTGAGTGTGTGTGGTGTGTCTGTGCATGTGGTGTGTGTATGGTGTGTGTGTGTTGTGTATGTGGTATGCGTATGTGTGGTATGTGTCTGTAGTATGTGAGTGTGTGTGGGGGGTGTCTGTGTGCATGGCATGTATGTGTGTGTGGGGTGTCACCCGCCCATGTCCCCACGCGTCCCCCTACAGGCCTGCATACTTCATTCACGCATTCATCGCACACATTTAGCATCTGTCCCCGGCAGGCAGAGCAGAGCACGGCCCGCGTGGAGCAGGGTGCTGAGGGGGTCACTGGAGCCCAGAGGAAGCGCTGGCGGGAGGGCAGGCAGAGGCCTGGTGCCCAGGCGAGTGTTGACAGGCAGGTGGGCATCAGCCAGGCTTGCAGGGCCATGTGGTGTGGGCACCTCCTTACGTCCCTGATGCTGAAGGCCCTCAGCACCCTTGCTTCCCAGTTGGGGGCAGCTCAGAGAGGGTGCGACTCATCCAGGGCCACCAAACGGCCCACCCAGGATTCAGACCGGGTCTGCTGGCTCCCGAGCCAGTGTTTTAAATCACTGTGCTCCTCGGTTCTCAGCGAGATGAGCAGGCCAAGGCCCAGGGACCTCGAAGGCCGGGTTATGGAGGGCAATGGGGGGTGTAACCCCACCAAGTTTGAGTTCTGGAAAGATCCTCTGGACAGCTGGGGGGGCGGGTGTGTATGTGTGTGTATATGTGTATGTGTGTGTATTATGTATGTGTATATATGCATACATGTATGCGTGCAGGTGCATGTGCAGTTGCATATATATGGGTGTGCATGTGTGCACATGACGCATGTGCATGTGTGTATTATGTATGTGTATATATGTATGTGTGCATGTGTAGATGCATATATATGGGTGTGTATGTGTGCACATGATGCATGTGCATATGTGTATTATGTATTTGTATATGTGTATGTATATGTAGCATGTGTGTGTGTGTGTATACGTGTATGTATGGGTGTATGTATGTGTGTGGTGGTAGTGGGGGGTGTGCAGAGCAGGGAGGCTGGTGACAGGGACCTGGCAGCAATCCTGAGGAGCGATGATGGTGGCCTGGATTCGGGTGGGCCATGGGTTGAGAAATGGGTGGGTTCTGAAAGTTTGGAAGGGGCTTGGCAGGACTGGGTGGTGGATTGGCTGTGGGGTGAGGAGGAGGGGCAGGGTGGTTGACGGGGGCTCGTTCTGGGAGGTTCTCCAAGGGAGGAGCAGAAAGGGAAGGTGCTGAGTTCAGCCTTGGAGCTGACCCCTGGGCAGAGCTCCTGGGCTCTCTGAGTGATGCACGCACACACTTATGCACGCACACCCATGCTCCCCAGGGTGCCCAGGCCAGCACCCAGCTCACCAGCCGATGGGGAAGAGTCAGAAAGGGTCTGGGGCACAGTGGGTACATCCTGCCTCAGCCTCAGCCCCACCCTGACCACCAAGTCCCGAGCCCTGGGCCATCTCCAGGCCTGGGCTCACAGTGTCCCTGGTGCTGGCAGGAGGAAGAAGCAGTCGTGGACACCACCCTATTGGAGACCTGGCTCTGGCCAAGCTCCCTGAGGAGCAGAGGCCCCCAGCACAGGACATGGCGGCCCACGCCTGCCAGGTTGACAGATGTGCACCTCAGAATCTAGGCCTTGTGCCAAGCACTCTCCTTCCGGCACTCAGGGCAGCCTCTTCCTGAAGCCTGGAGCCCCCATAACCTCGGCCTTGGGCCCCTCTGGCTGGTTCGAAAAGTGCACGCTGGCATCTTAAATTTCTTCTGCCTGGGGGGTAGGCCACTGGCAATCCCAGCTCTTCGAAGAGCTGAGCTTTCTCCATCCTCCTCTTTCAAGCCTCTCATGAGCACTGCAGAGCGGACCCCATCTGGTTTGCACGGTCATCCCTGTCCCCTCTGAGCCTTGGTTTCCCCATCTGCCCAGTGGGGTTAGATAGCCCCAACGTGGCAGAGCCATGGTAGGGCAGGTCCCTGTGATGAGGGAGGGCACATTCCTCAGAATGGGGGTGTCTCTTGTCCTCCTCTCAGGGTCCCTTCCTGCAGTGTGGGGGGCCGCCTGTCGGGAGGCTCTGTGGGCCCCTCCTCGGAGGCCCTCCCTGGCAGGCTGCCAGCAGCTCTTCCAGGCTAATTGAGTTATTTTGAAGCGGCTGTGGAGGGTGGATTAACGAGCAATTGCCTGTGGAGCTGTGGTTGGTGCCAGCCCCCAGCTCCCACGCCGGTGCAGCGGCTCCGGAAATGCCAATGCGCGGGCCTTCCTCCCAGGGCTGCGCAGCGAGTGTCCCGCTGTGGCCCGTCCCTTGCCCTGGAGCTCACACTTTGGGCCTCCCAGGCAGGAAGCGGCGAGTGGTGGCCCTGCTCACCAGGTCATGGCGGGGCTCCTGGAGGGGCCAGCCTGGAAAATTCCCAGCCGGGACCCAGTCCCCTGCCATGCTACCCCAGCTCTCTGCTGTTGGCGACGGCTCAGGTGGCTTTTGCACACTCCTGTGAATCTCCAGCAGCACGAAAGTTCTGAGTCCTTGCCTGCCACAGCCGGCCGCACTCCAAGAGGGACACGCAGTTGGGGGCCTTGTTCTCATTTAACACGTGAGGGGCAGGAGCAGTCAGGGTCACGGGGGAGGGGAGAGTCCAGGACCCTGTCTCCCCTGCTGCCTCCGTAAGCTGGCCCGTGGCCACAGTCACAGCTGGGCTCTCTGTGGGCTGCGTCCCGTGTCAGCAGATGGGGATCGAGGGCCAGCACAGGCATGGAGGAGTGGCTTCTGTCACCTCTGCAGGCCACAGGTTTTTCTTCTATAAAACAGGATGATGATACTACCCCTCTTGGAAGGTTATGGTGAAATAAAAGCAGCTGCCAGGAGGTACCTTGAGAGTAGCAGACGCTAGCCGATTTGTCCCTGGCGTTGCATGCTTTCTTGCGTGCCTGCCTCCTGGCACCTTATCCTGGGTCTCCCGTGGCCCCTGGCCGTGGGGTGGGGCAGCTCACCTGGCCATGCTCCCAGAGCCGAGCCTCGATGCTGTTGGGCTGCTGGGGACAGGGGCCAGGAGGCAGCTCTCAGGCAAGCCTGGCTCCCTGGTGGGGGAGTCTGGGTGGGCGGCTGATGTGATGGCAGAGCTGTTCCCGCTGTTCTCTGGCTTCTGGCAGGCGCCGGGTGGCCAGGGCTAAAGGGTGTGCTGGGGAGTGGGTTCCTCAGGGCTCCCGTTCCCCAGCCCATTCCCACATCTTCACAGCGGCACCCTGTGCCGTAAGCACGCCCCTCCCTTCGCCACCCCGCAGGCAATGCCGCACCTGTCATACAGCCCCACTGACACCCTGGACATTGTCATCCTCACTGCACACGACCTGTCACACACCCACACAGTGCACCCACTCCACACAGCCCTGTCAGTTTTGTCCACATCTCCACCCTGGGAGCACTCGGAGAGAAAGGTGCTCCGAGGGGTGGTCACTTGCCCAAGGCCACATAGCTGGTAAGTTTGCTGGCTCCAGAGGCTGCAGGGCCCTCCCCAAGCCACATGGGAAAAAAGGGAGGAGACCATGTGCCTGGAATTACAGGGCACGTGGCAAGTGCTCCACCAACGCTCCTGGTGGGGCCAGGATGAGGACTGGGCCGTGAGGTCAAAGGCAGCCCTGGCCGTGGGTGGGGTGGGGGGCGTTGGGAGTCCATAGGGAGGGGAGAGGGGTGGGGAACCCAGCTGCCTGCCAGTTCGCCAGTGCCCCGGCCAGGGGGAAGGAAGAGCGCTCCCAGGGCAAGCACGCTGCCGCAGTCCCCTTCCCACCAGCCCCAGGAACGGGCGGGGTGGGTGCCCTGCGGGTGCTCGTACACTTGCCCCCACATCCATCATGCCCTCCTCCCTGCTTGTAGCCTCAGTCCTCCGTGGGTCCCTCCTCCTTGCCCCAGAAGGGTCTTTGAACCTGAGCAGACCCCTCCACGGCTGCTGCAGCCCCCAGAAGCAAATACAAGGTGCCCTGGGCCAGCCCCCCTCACTCCTTCTCCCTCAGGCCCACCGAACTCCCAGGCCAGACTCGGCCCACACTTCCTGCCTCTAGTCCTGTGTGGCCCAATATGGCAGCCACTGGCCACACGCGGCTATTTCAATCTAATGAAAATGAAGTAGAATTAATGCCACTTCTGAGTCACACAGACCACGCTGTCCTGGACAGCGCAGACATGGAGCTCCCCATCATCACAGGAGTTCCACCCGACAGCCTGCTCTAGACCTTAGCTCGTGTCTTTCTGCCTGGACGCTGTTCCTTCCATTTCCTGATGTCCAAATCCTTCCCGTCCTCCCAGCCTGAAGGTGAAGCCATGAAGCCTCCCCCCGAGGCCAAAAATGTTCCCTCCCTGCTCCCCCAGTTCTCCCCCTCTCGGTTCCCATCTGTTGCTCTCATATGTTCTCTGTCCTGCTTCTAGTGGCCCAGAATCTTCTCCACCCTCTTCCTAGGTTTCCTCCCCATAGGACCACGACCTCCACTTTGGGCACAGCGGCATGGTAACACTCCACTGTTCACTGAGTGACCAAGGGAATGAATGCAGACAGCCCAGTGCAACCCAGAGCTCCCCTCCAAGCAATCTGTTCCCCTGCTTGCATGCCTCTGGCTATGGGGAGCTCACTCTCTTAGGAAGAATCCATTCCCTTACATGATTCTGTCTGCCCAGAAGTCTGGCTTTCCCATGAGCTGGAAGCCACCTCTCTGGAACTACTACCCCTGTGAGCCACACAGAACAGACCTGCTCTCTTCCCCTGCAAGAGCCATTCACTGAAGCCCCCACTGCTCCGTGCTCTAGGCTGAGTGACAGTGTCTGCCCGAGGTCACACAGCTAGTCAGTGATAGAGCATGACAGTCACATGTCTGACTGCGAGCCCCCCCAGAAATCTCCAGGTGTGGGGCTGTTGCTTCTTAGCTGAAGCAAACATGAACCTCCATCAGGGTCAGGAGCCCCAGTCCTCTTTCTAGGACCACTGGGCGACACCCCATCTTTGTGGGCCTTAGCAGAAGGGGGAGTCTCCCCAGGGATGTCCTCTGGCCGTTTTAGAGACAAAGTGTGACGTGCTCCCAGGTTGAGGGGCAATCTTCCCTGTGACGGTCTCAGGTGCTCACAGATGCAAAGAATCACCCTTTAAAGAGGCTCTTTGGATCTAGAGCCTTCCATGCTCTTCTCCTACCTGATTTTCCATCCCCCTTCTGAAACATCAATCCCAAAGAAATATTTCAGAATTTGGGAAAAGCTTTTGAGACATTCGTCACAGCTTTGTTTAGAATAGCAGGAAACAATTTCAAGATCGTGAGCCATGGAGCAGGCTCTTGGCGGAGAAGGAACTTAGGATGAAAGTGAAATGCTCACGACGTCTTAAATGTATCAAGCAGGAGACAGCAGAGCACGTCTCCAGCGCAGGGGGAAGCAAGGAACAAAAGGACGTCACCAGAATGCTGGGAGCGCTTGGGGTGAGACAGGGCTGGGTGGCTTTTCTTTTTTATGCTTTCTTGTCATTTTTGTATTTTCCAAATTTATTTAAACAAGTATGAATTTTATAGTAGGGGGTGGGAGGATAAAGAGAAAGACAGAGAGAGAGAGACTGAGACTTTCATTTTATGCAACTGTGAGGAGCACTGGACATCTTAGTTAAAAATGATGTACCAGGGCTGCCAGAAATTTTTTCCAAAGCACTTACAGTCTTGCATTGGGCGTGGCCATGGGGCGCCTGACAGTTCCTTCTGCCTGCACCTCTCACGTTCTCTCCAAGGTGCACGGTCCTCTCTAGTGCAAGTGCGTCTCTCCTGGAGGATCTGCCGTGCGGGCTGGGGAACGGTGGGCTGTGGGTGTGGCATTTTATGCCATGTCCACATGAAGGCATTTCAGCTTATCCAATGGAGTTGGCTAGAGAATCTAATTATAATTCGGGCATACCAGGGCTGAGGGCCCCTTCCAAGTCAGCCTGGGCCTCCAATGTCCCTTGCAGCCAGGGGAACTCAGGAGTCCCAGGGAAGGAGGCCAGAACAGGCCAGGGTAGCCCCTAGATGAGAGCTCCTGCTCCGTGGGTCCTGCTCCCAGGTCTCCTGTGCCCGCAGATACTGTCCCACTGGCTGGAGCTGGTCTGGTCCCAGGGCCTGCAGGCAGCATCAGGGATCACCCAGCACATCAAGACAACATCTCAGCTGGGCTCCTGCAGCCCCAGCCCCGATGGGGACCGTGCCTCTGAGAAGTCGGAGCACCCTTCAGCACAGGTGTCTCCTGCTCCAGTTGTGGGGGCTGACCCTGGGGGTTCACTGGAACGGGAAGCCTGAAGGTGGGTCTCTGGAATGGGACAGGTCAAGGTGAAGCGTGAAGAGGGGCAGAGCATATGCTTTGCCCTGTGCTTCATAATTAACTCCTACCCCCATTTTAAGGAGTGGGAAACTGAGGCTTGGTATAAGAGACTTTTCCAAGATCATCCAATCTGCACAGAGCCAGGGCTATTACCCAGGACATTAGGCTTCCCAGGGAGGACGTCAGGACTCCCAGAGAGCGCCCCTTGCCACAAAGAGCTCACTGTGGAAGTGTTTTTCCAGGTGCCCCTTTTGGTCCTAGGTGGGTCCATTATACAGAAGGAACAAGCAACCTGCCCTGAGACAGTGTGTGCACTAGAAAGAACACAGGCTCCGAAGTCAGATGAACTCAGTTTTTACTGTGTGATCTGGGACAAGTCAATTAACCTCTCTGAGCCTTTCCTTTTCTGTAGCTGGGTACCAATACCAACCCCTTGGGGTTAGTTTCAAGCAGAGGAACTTTCCTTATGACAGGGAAAGAGAAATCATACACAGTTGACACATGAACAACTCAGGGGTTAGGGGAACCAACTGCCCATGCAGTTGAAAATTTGAGTATGGCTGGGTGCAGTGGCTCATGCTTGTAATCTTAGCACTTTGGGAGGCTGAGGTGGGAGGATTGCTTGGGGCCAGGAGTTCAAGACTGGCCTGAGCAATATAGTGAGTGAGATACTGTCTCTACAAAAAATAGAAAAGTTAGCTGGGATTGATGGCACACACCTATAGTCCCAGCTACTCAGGAGGCTGAGGCAAGAGGATCGCTTGAGCCCAGGAGTTTGGAGTTGCAGTGAGCTATGATGATGCCACTGCACTCTAGCCTGCTTAACAGGGCGTGATTCTGTCTAAGAAAGAACAAAAGAAAGAAAGAAGGAAAGAAAGAAAAGTATAAGCTTTGATTCCTCAAAAACTTAACTACTAATAGCCTACTGTTGACTGGAAGCCTTATCAATAACATAAACAGTTGATTAACACATGTTTTGTATATTACATGTATTATATACTGTGTTCTTACAATAAAGTAAGCTAGAGAAAGTTATTGGAAAATCATAAGGAAGAGAAAATATATTTGCTATTCGTTAAGCAGAAGTGGGTCATCGTTAAGGTCCTCATCCTCGTGCTCTTCACGTGGAGCAGGCTGAGGAGGAGGAGGAAGAGGCAGGGTTGGTCTCGCTGTCGCAGGAGTGGCAGAGGTGGAAGAAAATCCACGTGCATGTGCGCCTGTGCAGTTCATGCCCGTGTTGTGCAAGGCTCAACTGTAATAAACCGTTAAAAACTTCCTTATATTCTCTGATGGGTTTTAAAGGACGAGTCTAGAGTGAGGAACCTGAGGCTAAGAAGGTGGAAATGACTTACTGAAGGTCACCACGTACTAAGTAACAAAGCCTGAATGTGAACCCAAGTCTCGCTGGCTCCAGAGTCGCCGAGAGCAGCGGACTTTGCAAGGGAAAGAACACGGCTATGGGAGCGGGCCTGGCTCTGCCACCGGCCCACCACGGCCTTGGGCCTTCGGGATCCTTCACCTTGCTGAGCCCCTGTCACTCTTACCTGTGGCAGTCACGGGGCCTTGTGAGGTCAGGTGCTGGACCTGGCACCAGGGGGCACTCAACCAGTGTCAGTTCAGGACAGATGGCACCTGGCCCCACCAGGCTGTGTGGCCAGCGGGAGGCGCCCCCTGCCTGAGTCTGGCAGACAGGACAAGTGTGTCTTCTCCCCTGAAAGCTCTGTGCCCGACACAGCCTGGCATAGGCAGGGGCTTGGCAAGTGTTTGCTGAGCAATGATGTAAACCTGGCAAGGGGCTGAGGTCCCGGACCCATCCCCGGTGCTGTCCTGCCTCCCAGCCCCTGCAGCCCCCCTTCCCTGGCTGGAAGGCCCCCTCCTGCTCTAAAGCATCTGCTCTGCCATAAGCTAGGTCCCTGCCCTGACCTGTGCGGGAAGGTAAGGGACCCTGGGTCAGTGGCTCAGGGACGTGGACATCCACTGAGCTGGTCCTGAGGTCTGCACTCCTGCTTTGTTCCTGACTTTGCCCGTTTTGTTACGAACGCTTACTCCATCCCAGGTGCCAGGCCTCACCCACACGATCCCATTCATGCCTCAAAACAGCCGCGTGGGGGAAGTGCTGTGAGCAGCCTCATTTACAGAGGAGGAACCTGGAGCTCAGAGGGGAAAGGACTTGCTGCTGTGGACTGAATTTTGTTCCCTGTGCCCCAAAATTCATACGTTTGAAGCCCTAACCCCCAAAATGACTGCATCTGGGGCTGGGGTCTTCAGGAGGTAATTAGGGTTAAATGAGGTTATAAATGTGAGACCCTAATCCCATAGCAATGTGGCCTTATAAGGAGAGGAAGAGAGACCATGTGAGTGCACATCCAGAAGGTGTCTGTCTGCAAGCCAGGAAGAGAGCCCTCTCCAGAAGCTGAACCCTGCCGGACGGTCTGGCCTCCACCCAGTCTGTGGTATTTTGTTATAGCAGCCTGAGCAGACTGAGACTTGCCCAAGGTCACACGGAGAGTAGCAACGAGAATTCAAGCGCAAGTCTTCCCTGTGGACTCTTAAGCCTGTGCTCTAATTTGTGACACCACACGGTCTCTTGTGCCAGGGTGGTGTCTCAGCAGCTAGGGCTGATGAGTGGGTGCCTTTTTCCTTCCCTGCTCCAGGGTCATAAAGCCTTGCTAACCTCCCTGTTGGCCAAGACCATTTCTGCCTTGTCCCTCCCCTCCCCAACGCCTCTCGTCCAGATTGGGCCCTCCAAGCCCAGCCCCCTCCCTGCCATCCTTCAGGGTCTGCAGGGTACCAGCCACTTCCGCACAGCTGGACCTTCCACGCTATTCCCCAGATCCAAGGATTCACAGGGCAGGGTCCTCCCTCCTCCCAGGCTTGGCTCCCCCAGGCTGAGGCCCAGCAACCGCACGCGATTCCTATTCCCTCCCCACACAACATGGCCACCTCCTGCTCTGTCTCAGGCCCCTTTGTTCAGGTATCTTCTGAAAAGAGGGACCAGAGGCCCCCCCGCCCTGGCCAGGATGCCCCAAATGAATCTTGACGGGAGGAGAACTGGACACACTAGCCCAAGTGGGGACGGGAGACTTCCTGGCCGGGATGCTGCCTTGGGCTCCCGGCGGGCAGGCGGAAGAGGGGAAGACAAGCTAATGTGGATGCTCCGGTGGCCACGAGGCTCTCAGGAGCTCTCTTGCTGACCCATCTCCCTCCTGTCCTTTCTCCCCCCTGCCCCAGGCCTGTACCCCTGCAGCCCAGGGGCTCTCACGGGCTGCCTCCAGCAGCTGCCCACTGAACCCCTTCCAGCACTTGGAGAGGGGGAGCAGGGATTCTGGCGCCTGGGGCCTCCTGGGTCCTTTTCTGCACTCTGCTACTCCCCTTGTGACTGTCCTCTCTATGGGCCTCAGTTTTCTCAACGGTAACATGGGGACAGTACAGTCCCTCTTGGGTGTGAAGAGCCCAGCAAGGCTTTGCACAATGTTGGCATCAGTGCACATTTGTGTGATGGACAGGGGGTTGGGAGGTCAGTGGCCTTGACTCTGAGGGACAGAGACCCTGCTCACTTCTGGGCTGCCCTCTTTGCCATTCCTTTCTCTGCAGGGGGTGGCTCCCACCACTTACTAATGGGCTCCCTGCAGCACCATCTCCCGGCCTGGTTTTCTACTCTGGGTCAGGCTCAGGCCACGGGAGCATCGGGGCAGCTTCAGGTGGGAGAAAGCTAGGGGAGGGCCAAATGGGCTCCAATCTTGGTTTTGCCATGTCCTTAACGTGGAACTCTTGGCAAACATTTTTCCATTGTCTGAGCCTCAGTTTCCTCTTCTGGAAAATGAAGCAATGAGACCTACCCTGTTAAAAGAGCTCCCTGAGATCCTATCCAGCTCAGCGTAGGTGCCCCATGCCTGCATGCACCAGTCTGAGATGCGTCTCCCTACCCCTCACCTCTGGGTCCCAGCTCCTCTGAGCTGCAGTGCTGAAAGCAGCTCAAGCTCAGCTATCTCCCCTTCAACGTCCCACCCCCAGTCCCCCCATCTCAGTAGCTGCCCACCCTCCACTCATGGCACAGACCAGCGACCTGGGTGGGGCTTCCCTGACACCTCCCTCTCCCTTGACCCCTCCCCTCGGCCCTGTCCCCCAACCCCAGAAGATTCCATCCTCGCTCCTTGTGTCTCCTTCCTTGACTGCCCGCTGGACTGGTGCAGGAGCCTCCTGGCAGGTGCCACACTCACCTGGCTCCCTTTCCAGCCTTTCCCCATACTGCAGCCAGTGACCCTAACCAGACACACAGGCCGGTCCCTTGCTGAAAATCCTGCAGTGGCTTCCCGGTGCTTCCAGGATAAAAGTCAAATGCCTCTGCTGGAGGCCCTGCGTCGTCTGGGCCTTATGACCCCCCTGTTGGATTTCAGGCCACCTTCCCCTCACTCTGAGCTCCAGACATCCTGGACTTCCTTGCCGGCCTTTCCCTCTGTCTGGAACGCTCTTCCTTCCCCACCTGAGCTGTTGCCACCTACGCACTCTCCAAATCTCAGCCCAGGCACGGCACCTCCAGAGGGGCTCATCATGTGCCTCAGCGGGGTTCAATGCCCTTGCCACAAGGTCCTGGCAGCCTGGGGCCTCTTCTTTGGGCCCTTTCCTGGTTATCAGTGAGCAAAGCTTTGTGGTCACATGGGAGTTCCCTGCCCCATAGACAGCAAGACACAGGGCTGCGTCTGTGTCTGCTTGCCACGGCATCTCCTATCCCTGCACGGGATTTGGAATGAAGCAAATGTTTGATAAATATGATCATATTCCCCTCGAACCCTTGGTGGCTCTCAGTCTGCATCCTGGGTTTTGCACAAGATGTTCAGGCTGCTGGCTGGCTGGTGAGCTCACAGTGCAGTGGAAAGAACCTTACTCTGGGCTTCAGGAGTCTTGAGTTCTAGTCCTGGTTCTACTGTGTGGCTCTGGGCAAATTGTTGCCCCCCTCTGAGTCTGTGTTCTCATCATAACGGGAAGGGGCTGTATTGTGCAAGGTTGGAGTGGTTTCTTCCCACAGGATTGGTCCAGGAAAACTTGGGTAAAACAGGGCCCGTGCAGGGGCTTGAGGGAAGGGCAGGACTGAGTGAGGTGGAGTGGAGCGGGAAAAGCATCCCGGTGGGAGGAACAGCATGAGCAAAGGTGGGAGGAAGCAGAGCCTGTGAATGGCACAGAGGGTGGGAGGAGGCCCCGGGGAGCAGGAAGGGTGGGGAGCAGGGACTGAACTCCCCTCCCAAAGTCCTCTGGGGCCCCTAACTGACTCGGATCTTAGTCCCTTCCCTGAGAAAGGCTGGCCCAACCTGAAGGTGCCTTAACTGCAAGGCCCCTCAATTACCCACCCCGCCCAGCACCTGCTGCCTCTGGCGTGGCGGGTTAATTTCCGGCTCTCTGGGGCTGTCCTGTTAACAGTCTTGTCTTCCTGTAACCGACAGCTCTCTCATCAGATAGCAGCGAGGACGAGTCCTCTGGGGGAACCAGAGGCTCCTGCCTGCCGCCCTCCATGGCTGGGGAGATGGCATCACCACCCAGGAATGCTGTGCCCAGACCCCCTCCCCGTTCCCAGCAGCTTATCTAGTCTGGAATCTTGTGTCTGGCTCTGCCATCTCCTGCCTTGTGCTGCCCCCTGCCACCCCCAGCCCCCCACACTGTCCCCCAGAGCCGGCTCCTCGGGTGGTACGGGATGAAAGGGCTGCCAAGATTGGTTTCTGGGTGTCCCTTTGGGCCAGGTCTGGAACCCTGGCTGCTGGGGGTGAAGCTGGGGGGTGGTGCCAGCACACCGGCTGGGGGATGGGTCGGGACACCGGGGCTCAGGTGCAGGATGCTGCGGGCTGGATTTGCAGAGCTAATTTTGGGATGGGCGGGAACTTGCTGTCAGAAGGAAGCAGGGTCCCTGAAACAGCGGGACTAGGGAATGGGGCGCGAGGGTCTCGCCTTGAGCACGCAGCCAGCGGAGCAGGCTCAGCATGCAAGCAGAGAGGAGGGGCTGGGTGGGTGAGGCCAGCCAAGGGTGTGTGTGTGGGGGGGGGGGTGTCATTCTCTGACAGGTGGGTAAGGTCTGCCGCTCGTGGTCACCTAAAATGGACTGCCCAGTGAAGACAAGACTTTTCAGGCCTGAGCCACAGATGCCATAGCACAGAATAAAGGGCAGAAGGAATTCAAGGACTGTGGGTTGAAATGTCTGTTTTTACGGCACCAGACAGCTTAGAGAAAGAAAATAGTGAACAAAAAATACCTAGAGCCTTAGCTCAAGGCGTGGACCCGAACTCAGGAACTTTCTATGGTCTGGAAAAAGAATTTCCTCTCTTATCAAAGCAGATTTGATCTAGTGGGTTGCTCACTTACAATGCTAGTTGAATTCACAGCCTTTTCAGGGTTCTTACATAAAATTTAAGGAATCGATCCAGAAAGGGTGAGAATTGAGAATCAGAATGCAGGCAGACGGGAGGGTGGTAGACACAGAGACCCAGACCCAAGCCCTGGGGAGGGTCCCCTGCCAGCCAGACTGGCCCTTCTCCCCTCGTACAGGGGGCTGCTCCTGCCTTGGTAAAGCACACCTTGCCTTTTACTTCAGGGGAAACCAACACTCCCCCTCGTCCCTCCAGACTTATGACTGGGTCAGATTCCAGCACGTTCCTGGGGACCAATTATAAAGTCAAACCTTGGGGGAGAAGGTTTACTCACTACCAGAATTACAAGATTTTGCTAATTTATCTTGTCGAAACTTTGGTGTCTACCACGTGTGAGTGATTTCTCCAAAGGAATATCGTGGTAGATGAGTTTCTTGACGTCAGTGAGCCTGTTTGAGCTCTGAATTCAATGCTCTGGGAGCTGAGACAGATTTCCTGATGTAAGAAATTTGGAAGAAAGAAGTATCCTCCCACCCCAAACTCTGATCCCAGAAGATGTTTGCCCAAGACCTTGAAAAACATCATTAACGAAGGGAGTGCCAATCTCTTTGAAAAACCTCTCCCATGGCTGTTCTCTGTGGATCAGGCATGTTGGTAGAAGTTACCATTGTTAAATGACCCCCTGATTTCAGTGGAAATGGGAAGACCCTGGTGTGACTGAGGTCATGGAGGAGCACATAGGGTCAGAGGTTAGGTGGGTACTGTAACCATTACGGTGAGCAGAGCCTCAAGGTAAAAGAGTAGTCCAAATTGCAGGGTTGTTTTTGGAAATGGTTAATGATAATGGTTTTAAGGCCAAAAAGATGAGAAGCTCACTAAGGTTCTACATTGATTTATGTAATTCAAAAGCTGTGCATCTCATGAATAGAAAATAACTTGAGTCATTACGATAAAGAATTTTCCAACTCTCACCTACTCAATATGCAAAATCAGAGTCCCTTGAATGGCGGAGGAGTAGGCATCCGTGAGGAAATCCTATGTAATAATATCACAAGGTAATTCCCTGCAGCTTCTCTTGTCCTTCTCCAAAAGGACCAGTGGCCATATTTCAGGGTAACAGTATATTGGTAGAGAGGTTAGATCTTTCGGGAATTATTAAACACTAGTCCCGAACTAATGCTAATGTCCAAAGACCCAGATCATCCCTAGATTTACCAATCAGAGCGGGGGGTTGTAGGGATCAGATGATAAATGGAATGTTGATCTGAGCCTGCTCCCTGGCAGACAGCAGTACTATCTGTGGGTCCTGCCCTGGGTGCTCAGTGTGGAGTGAGAACAGACACCCTCAGGATCAGCAGATTTCCTACAATGTCAAGGACAAGCCAAGGGAAAGCCACTGTCGGTTCCCAAATCACATCAAAATTGTAAGTCAAGAGCATTGATATCTCTCTTAAGTGGAACCACAAAGATTAAAGCTACCGTCAAAGAAAGATGCAGGGGTGGTGCTTCCATTTAACTTGCTAGTTTGGCCAGTGTGTAACTTGGATGAGTCTTGAAACATGAAAATGGATTATCATAATTAATCAGGTGGTGATTCCAACTGTAGTTCCACGATGTTACAAATGTTATCATGTTATCTCATGATGAGAACAAATTAATGCAGATTTGACACCCAGAGAATATTGTCCCTCCTATATCCTAATCATCAGAGAACATCAGAAGTACTTTGATTTCTCATGGCAGGGACAGCAGCACACCTTCCAGCTTGCCTCAGGGCTAAGTCAACTCTCCAACTCCATGTAGTAAGTTAGTTCGTGAGGACTCGATCGCTTCATCATTCCACAGGGCACCACACTGATCCAGTCATTGGTGTTACCATACTGATGGTCCTAGAGATTAGAAAGCACAGTGCCCTCCTTTTCCAGCAGGAGGGAAGAACAGCCTATGCAAATACAGCAGTCCCAGTTAAGTTTCTAGGAAAATAGTGGCCTGGGAAAATCAGAACATTCCCTTCAAAATAAAGAATAAATGAATGAATGAAGTTTGTTCAACTTTTCATCCCTGACCACCAAGAAAGACATCCATTGCTTGGTGGGCTCCTTCAGGTTTTAGAGGCATCATATACCACACTTGTGTATACTACTTCAGACTATTTACTGAGTGGTCAAAAGAGTTACTGGCTTTGAATGGGGTCAGAGCTGGTTAAGACTTCAAGCCAAGTTCTTATGATTCATTAGCTTCAATGCCGCTTGAAGTGTCCGTGGCTGATTGTGATGCTGCACGGAGGCTTTGGCAAGACAAGACAGGAGAGCCACAGCAGGGCCCTTCATTTTTGGAGCAAGGCCATGCCTTCTTTGGCAAATAACTATTTGCCTTTGGAGAAACAGTTCCCAGCTTGCCCCTGGGCACTGTCAGAGGCTGAACACCTGACCATGGACCAGGAGGTAATCATTTAGTACCAAATACCTGCCGTGTTATCTGCCCCATCTCGCCATACGTTGAGCATGCCCAGCAACTCTCCTCCATCAAGTGGAAAAGGTTTAAATGGGTCTGGACCCGAGCAGGTTCTGAAAGCACAAATACATTGCATAAGCAGCTGGCTCACTCTTCCGGCGTGCCACAGCTTTCTCAGCCTGTACTTATGCTCATAGAAATTCCCTACAGCCAACTTATGGAAGAGAAAAAATTCTGAGCCTGCTTTACAAATGACGCTGCATGGTATGCTGGCACCAGCTGGAAGTGGGATGTTGTGATATTATAGCCCTATTTAGAGTATCCCTGAAGGACAGAATAGGGAAATCCTCACTCCAGGCAGTACTTTGAGTGGTATATTTTATTGTCTTGATCTGGAAGAACAGAAGGCCTAACTTCTACAGTGATTCATGGTAAGTGGCTAACGATTTGGCCAGATGTACAGGGACTTGGAAGAGACAAGACTGAAGGATGGGTAAAAGGAAGTGCATGGAAGAGGCATGTGATTGGACTCTTGGAAGGGACCCAGCATCATACGCATACTTATGTCCCATGACAGCACTCACCAAAAGCTCCTGAAGATCCTGGAATGGTCTTAATTAATAGGTAGACACGATGTGACCTGCTTTGTGGGTGCCAATTAGCCTCTTTGCCCAGGTACCCCAGTATTGCTCAATGGACTCAGTAAACAAAGTGGCCATGGATGTCACCTGGTGGTGGATAGATGACATTGGACTCCTTCCTTCCTGGAAGGGGATGGGGATTTGTCCTTCCTGGAATAACCATTTATTCTTCATTTGCGTTTGCTGCCTGCTATAATCCACAATTCTTTCAGCAGCACCATCTGCAGGCCCACTGGATGCCTCATCCACTGTCGTGGTGCCCATACAACCTGCTTTAGGCCAAGGCATTCATCTTACAGAGATAGAAGGAAGTCAGTGGACGGAAGCCAGTGAGATCGTCGGTCACACCAGGTGCCCCCTTGCTCAGAAGCAGCTGGACCTCTAGAACGATGGAATGACCTAAGGAAGAACTTAGTTCCAGAAGCAGATGGAAGAGTAAAAACCACTGCGAAGGGGCAATGCCATCCTATAGGCTGCCACAGACACTCTTCACAAAGCAGGGGTGGTGCCTCTCACAATGCCACCCCGTGACTCTCCCGAAATTTGGGACTCAGAAGTGCTAGGAGCCGAGGAAGGAATGCTTGTACCAGGGGACGTAAGAATATTTCCATTGGATTGGAAGTTGAGAATGCCAGCTGGCCATTTAAAACCCCTCATGTCACTGGGAACAAGCAGAGAAGGGGAATTAGGACTTGCCTGGGGTTACTGACTGGGACCATCAAGAGGAAGCCGGCTTTCTGATACTTAGCAGGGACGGGGAGTAATATTATGGAAACTGTCTTAGGGGAAAAGTAACTGAAGACCACCCTGACTCCAGGTGGGCAGGCCCTCCCTGGTCTCAGACCCTTAGGAATGCCTGTTACGTGACCTTACTGGGTAGAGAATCCTGCCCGTGAAAAGAGGAAATTAATAAATGCCAACTATTAATATTTAATATTATCTCATGACCAGTAGCAGAAGGAGGTCTGTAGCCTTTGCTCTCATTTCCTTTCCCCCACTATGTTGTGTCTATGTTAGTAAATTTTAACCTAGTGCTTCTCAATCTCGAATGTGCATGTGAATCATCTGAAGGATCTTGTAGAAATGCAGCTTTCTGCATTAGGAGGTCCGGGTTGAGGCCTGGGATTCTGCATTTCTGAGCAGTCTTTCCTGACCTCTTTATATAAAGTAATCCTTCCCAAGCCACTCTGCCTAAGCTCCCTGCCTTTTCCTCTTCACGGCAGTGATCCCTATCTGGAATTACTTATTCATTTATCTGTTTACTCATTTATTGCCTGTCTTTTATACTATATTTCATTTAAACTGCACGAGAAAAGAAACTCTGAATTTCTTATTTTGTATCCCCAGCATCTAAGACAACATGTGGCATATAGGAGGCACTCTATAAATATTTGTGGAATGACTGAATGTATATAACTCATGCAGTGGTTTGCATGCCCATGCATACCCAGAAACATACACACACAAGGGTACACACACATGTGCAGGCACACACAAGACATAATTAAACATAATTAGAAACATCGCACACAAATGAGTGCAGCGATTCACATGCACAGACACACAGATATGTGATGCATAGGTATATACGCAAACTCACGTTTCCTCCAGGAAACCCGGGCATCAGAGTCCAGGTGCCACTGGTCACCAGTGTGGTAACTCGGGCTACACCCATCTTTGCCACCTCCAACCCCCTCTAGGTGGTCAGAGTTTCCCTAGCCAGGGCAGAGAAAGGCCTCAGAACTTGGAACTCTGCGCCGCTGAGCCCCCCTCAACCCTGCCCTGTGTTAGGGCCACCTAATGCAGAGTGTGTCCTCCCCCAGCTGCCCAGAAGGCAGTGGCGATGGCTGCTGCTCCGCAGCGCTGGCCAAGTGCAGCAGGAATGCACAGGGACGCCCGAGGCTTTGCCCACGATTGCTCAGAAAGGTCAGGGCCCTGGTGCCTGCTCCTGCGTGCCCCACCCCAGGCCCCCCTCACTACACAAAGGGGTTGTGGCTGCTGCCCAGGCCCCAGTCTATTTTGTTTGCAATTACCTGGCCAGGAAAACAGGAAACTGCTATGAGCAAGTTTTGGCAGACAGACCCATGTCTCTGCCTAAAGATCTCTCCCTTGATAACTCCCAAGGAAGCCCTGCAGCCTCACCTCCTCCTTGGAGCCCCCTCACCTCCTCTGCTCTGAGTTCCCGAGCAGCTATGACTGGACCTGACAGCAGTCCCCTACCTGCTGCTGGAGCCCTCTCTGAGCCTGCCTGGCAGTGGTCAGGGCCTGCTTGTACCCACAGGGCAGGGAACACACCACCTCCCGAGGAGCCCAGTTCCTTCCCACCATGGATGGTCCTGCTTTTGTTAAGCGACTCCCCTTTTGGCTCCTTTTGCTCCAGGACCACCCTTCAGAATTCTGAGATAGAGCCTCCTTGAATCTCCTAGCTGCTGGTGACCATCTCCATATCTGTTACTCCATCCAAGGAGGACATTTTTCCAAGTTCCCATTGATCAGCTATTCGATCATTCATTGTTCACAAGTTCCCATTAATGAGCTATTCAATTCATTCATTCACAAGCGTTTCCTGGGTCCCCACTCTATGCTCAGTATTGTGCTGAGCCCTGGGCCACCATGGCCCAGATAATGGCCCCCAAAAGATAGTGTCCTCGCTCCCAAGAGGCACACATTCTCCTGAGAGAGGCAGGCCACAGGGAATTTTAAAATAAGAATACAAATGATTGCAAATTGTAATATAGTCTAAGGAAGAAAGAAATATTGTCCTGATGTATAGAAAATAATTGTACGAAACCTATTGTAGATTCTGTGGCTGAGGCCTCTTTGAGGGAGGGACATTTGAGCTGGGATCTGAAGGCTAAGAGCCATATAACAAGAGCAGGGGACGAGTGTCCCAGGCAGAGGGCATGGCACTTGTAAAAGCTCTGAGGCAGGAATGGCTTGGGTAGTATCTCCCCTCTTTCCTCTTTGTCACCTTAACTATCTCCCCAGAGTAACCTGCTCCCTTTCTCCCTCCTCTGCGCCAGCCGAAGGGCCTCCTGCCCTGCTGGGTGCTTGGTGCCTGATAGAGCCTCATACTCCATGTGAGTATGCCAACCTCAGGCTCTTCCCTGTGGAGCAGGAAGAAAATTCTAATCCTCAGTCCAACACTTGCATGAACTTGCAGGTCTTTTTTTTTTTTTTTTTTTTTTTGAGACAGGGTCTCATTCTATTGCCCAGGCAAGCTGGAGTGCAGTAGTGAGATCATGGCTCACTGTAGCCTCAAATTCCTGGGCTCAAGCAATCCTCCCACCTCAGCCTCCCCAGAGCTGGGACTACAGGTGTGGGCTACCGTGCCTGGCTAATTTTTTTGTTTTTTGGACATGGAGTCTTACTGTGTTGCTCAGGCTGGTCTCAAATTCTCGGGCTCAAGCGATCCTTCCTGCTTGGCCTCCCAAAGTGCTGGGATTATGGGCCCAAGCCACTGTGCCTGGCTGCATATGTCTTTTGACTTCTTGGAGGCTCAATTTCCTGATATACGAATATTTAATAGATATAATCATGCTCCTTGCAGGGCTGTTGCAAGGAGCCAATGAGATAGTCAAGTTCTATACAAGTGTAACCAGAATCACTTGCCTCACTAGCTTGGGAGCACTGGTCGCAAACTTTTTCATTTTCCAATTAATTGCTCAAAAGCCCACCTCTACACTTATGGGGTGTCCTATGTCTCCCGATTGAAGCCATTGCCTGTCCTTGTCTGAATGAGCCCCCGGAGGTTTCTCTCTCCAGAGAAGAGACTTCTGCTTCCAATGCCAGGACTTGAGAAATTATAGTTCTCATCAGCCCATCAGAGTTTGCGCTCCTGCTGCCACCACGTGGGGTCACTGTTGGAGACACGCTCTGCACAGCCTCAGGGACCCTCGTCCTCTGTTGCAGCGGAGACGCACATCCGCACACTTCACGACAGAGCAACACCCCATGCCGGGCCAAGAAGGGATTCTAGCCTCAGCCACACAGGAAACCAGACCAGCCCTCCCACCAACATCCCGGCCGCTGAGCGAGTCAGCACCTCATTCCAAATCCTCTCTCCACCCATGGAGAGTGGGCAGGCACTTGGTGTCTTCTCTGGACAATAGACTATCTCAACCCATAGTGGATAACACTGAACATGGAGGACTCTTGGTCCCTGTGTAGATCTGCCCAACGGTGCCTCAGAGACCAGCTCTGCAAACCAAGGGGGAGTAGGAGAAGACCTTTCCAGGCCATGGTAAGTCCTGTCACACCCTGCCCCAGGACCACCAGGGCCTGCTGGCTTGGTGTTTGGAGAGCTAAGAGGAGCATGCTTTCCCCTCCCGGACCAAGTGACACCTCCCTGAACAAGGAAGGTCTGTTCCAAGAGGAACCTCTGCTTGTACTTCAACAGAGAAATAGCTGACAGCTTCTCTCACCACCCGCCAATCCCAAATTAAACTCTTCCAGGTACTCCGGTACAGATGCGCCTTCCCATTTCATCCTCACGAACCACCCTGCGAAGAAGCTGTTGCAAAGGATTAAATGGGATGATGCATGATTTGTGCCAAGAAGAGAGTGGCTGCTTAATGAATGATAGGTGCTACTGCTGTTATTCTCGGAATGCAGTTTGGGTTCCCTTCAGCACTGAAAACACATCTTAGGCCCCTTGCTAAAAGAATGCGTGGGACCTGCTTTCCTGAGCCATGCAACCTCCTCCCCAGCGGTAGGGGGATAGAGCAGGCCCTTTAATGCTTCCCCAGGCCCTGCCCCCTGCACTCCCCCCTCCCCCTGACCCCTCCAGATGGCCCCGCCAGGTCTGCCCCAGCAAAGGCAGCAGGCAGGCTGCATCTGGGGTGGGCAGGAGGAAGAGAGCAGAGCAGGCGTTCCATCTGGCAGACAGGTGGGCAGGCGGAGCCCCCGGGCCGGCCTGCAGAGAGGCCAGAGGGCTGGGCCCAGCTGGAGAGGGGAGCAGGCAGCACAGGTCCTCACCCCTGCAAGGTCCAAGGTGTGTTCACAGGGAACCTGGTCACAGCCCCTGCCTCCCTGGATGGACTGCAGGGCTGTGGTCCTCCCTTGCTGCATTGTTGGTGGGCAGTGCCACCCTCCGCTGGAGAGGGCCCGTCATGAACAAATGGCCTCCTGACCACGGGCCCCATGCTGGCATGGACACCTCTGCAATTACTTCTTCAAGACTCCCAAATTTGAGCTCCTGAAATCAAGGTGGGTGACCTCTGAGTCTAGGGGGTAAGTGAGCAAATGCCTCTTGGTTCTCTGAAAAATGTCGTTAGTGACAAGGGCTAGAAAGAAAAGCACTGATTTGCTCTCCGGCTTAGCCAAGTCAGGCCGCCTTAACAGGCCGCAGTGCCTTCCGCTCCCAAAGGACCTTGGAGGTTCCGTCTGGCTCTGACACCCGGTGACAAAATAACAACAGCCAACCTCCTGAGCACTCATCTCATTCAATCCTCCTGAGCTGGTATGAATATTATTCCCACTGTGTAGACAAGGAAACCGTGGCAGTGTAGACAAGGAAAGGGTAAGTGAACTGCCCACGGTCACCCAGCTGGTTGGTGGCAGGGCCTGGACTCAAACCTGAGACTCTCAGCACAGAGTCCAGCACACTCTACCCTTCCGCCAAGCCGTCCGTGCCCGCCTCAGACCGTGCTGAGATTACCCACGCTGGTCCCAGGCTGGTCTTTTGCTGATGAAAATTGATCCATCCCTTGCTCTGGTTTTGAGCTCTGTGGCTTTAAGAAAACTTTCCTCTCTTTCTGCTGCAGTTTGTGAAGAAACTGGCCAAGCGGGCTGGGAACCGCCAGCCAAGAGAACTCCGTGTGGGTATGTCAAGCAGGCTCTTGCCTAAGAACACAGATGTGTGTGTGGAGTGGGGGGCAGGAGCAATTAGGGCGCCATCACGTAGGGGAGACGTGCCTCCTCTGGGTGGGGGACGTGGGCGCATCTGTCGGCACGGCCTCCCCACTCCCTCCCTGGGCTGGCACCGCAGGGGTGGAGAGATGGGGCAGAGAGCCCTCCCAGGCCTCAGCCTGTGACTCGGAGACACCCTTCTGTTCTCCTCCCTCCGCACCTCCTACCCCGTAGGTACCCTGGAGCTCAAATCCTGTGAGGAGAGATAAGGTTCACACACACAAAGTGAAGGAACAACGGACGATTTCTGCCAAGTGTGTGGTCTCTTGGCTCTTTAGCAAGCGTGTGCTGAACCTGCTGGGAACCAGGCACCGGGCTGGGCGAGGCAGCCGGAGCTGAAGGGGCTGAGCCTTCCCTCCCAGCGCAGGGCCAGCGGGGAGGCCAGGCTGGCCAGCCAGCCCTTCCTGGTAGCACACAGTAGGCGGCCAAGCACTGGGCTAAATACATCTCACGGATTTCCTAATTTAATCCTCAGGTGGGGCTGTTACTACTCTGATTTTAAGTGGAGGGAACTGAGGCTTAGCGAAGGTTTGTAGGACCCTGCAACTCGTAAGAGACGGAGGCAGGAGGGGACCCAGGAAGTGCAGCTTGGAAGCCGGGTCCTCTTTGCGAAGGACTCAGGACAGGGCAGACCTCAGCCTGGGGGGCCAAGGCGGCATTCAGATGAGAGGACCTGCGGGCTGGTCTTGGAGGAGTTTGGCAAGGAGGGAGGTGGCCGAGGGCAACCGGGCAGGGACTGCGTGGAGGCACAAAGCGGGTAGCACGTGTCAGGATGGGGCTTTGTCAGAGGGGACAGGGTGTCGGCTGTGGGGACAGTGGGCCGCTGAGAGAGTAGTGGGGCTGGACTGTGGCTTCATGCTGGAGATAGTGGGGACACTTGACAGGATGGTCAGTGGGTGCTCCCCCAGCACAGAGGATGATGGTGGTGTGGTCAGGACAGAGGCGCCACGGAGGGCGGTGGGCTTGAGCTGGCTAGTGTCGGACCAAGGGACCAACGGCACCAGAGAAAGAGAGGAGGGGAAGTGGTGGGAGCCAAGAGGAGGAGGTGAGAGGTCCCCAGGCTGGATGGGGAAGGCATGTGGGGAGGGTTCAAGCTGGGGAGCACTGGACAGGTGGATGGGAGCCAACCATGACCTGGGGTCTGCTCCTGGGGCAGTCAGCACCGCTGTGTGGACAGGGGAGACCCAGTCAGGCTCTGGGGTGCTCTGTGACAGGCACAGTGTGACCGCAGGGTGAGCAAGACAGATGTGGCCCTGACCTTCATGGCACTCGCAGTCCAGGAGCCGAGACAGACATGAATCAAGCCACCGCAGGCACCGTGGCTAACGGCAAACAACCTGGCAGCCGGGAAGACCCAGGGCCCAGGAAGTGTGGGCTGCTGGGAGGTGTGGGCCGCCACCCTAGACCTGGTCTCTCGGGGGCAGGTCCGGGGAGAAGGAAAAGCATTTTAGGCCAAGAAAATAGCAAGAGCAAAGCCTCGCAGGCTGTAAGAAATTGGTAAATTGAAAGAAAAGCCAAAAGGCCAGAGGGCTGGAGCACAGAGGGCTAGTGGAGGGAGGCACAAGATAGCAAGGATTTGGGGGTTTTGTTGGAGAAGAGTTGGGTGATGGTGACAAGTTTTATGCAGGGAAATGACAAAAAGGTGTGTGTTCTAGAAAGATCCCTCTGGCTGTTGTAAGGAAAATGGAGTGTGGGGTGAGTATGGCTTTGAGAGACCAGTCAGGAAGCTGTGACAGACACCCAGGGGAGAGGAGCACCCAGGGGAGAGGAGCACCCAGGAGAGGTGGGGGTGCTGGATTCAGGTCATGGTGGTGGGAGCAGGGGTGTGGGTGGGTCGTGCAGCGGTTGGGAGGTGCACTCGGCAGGGGTCTTCCACTGGAGTGGCAGGGGTGGTGGGGCTGTTTACAGAGATGGGGGCTCGGGAGGGAGGGGCTTTGAGAGACAGAATCGTGAGACCGCTCTAGACACACGCAGTTTGAGGTGGCTGGGGGACACCCAAGTGGAGGCTGTGGGTGCCCAGGCCTGGGGCTCGGAGGCAGGTTTGGGTAGAGATGCGGGTCCAGGAATCCATGGCTAGAGGTGGAGACTCGATCCATGGGGTGCCTGGGGAGAGAGCAGGCAGAGAAGTGGCCCAGGACAGAACGGCAGTGACTGACTGCCTGACTGCGTAGCAGGAGCAGCCACCCGCTGAGGGGACTGAGAAGCTGCTGGCAGAGCTGCAGGGGCACAGGGAGATCATGAAGGGGTGTCTGGAAGTCCCTAGGAGGGCGGGATCAGCAGGGTGGGATGCAGGAAGGCCTGGCAGGTGAAGACTAACAGGCCACCGCCAAGAAATGGGGCCCAAGGGAGGGAGAGGGAGGGGTGGTTTGTTTGCCTGTTGGTTGGTTTGTAGGACAGGAGGTACTGGGGGGAGTAAGGGATTGGGGGGAGCCCGTCGGGAGGGAGGGGTTCTGGGTTCCTTTCCCAGAATAGACCCTTAAGGCTAAGAACAGGAAAATGAGCTGAGTAGTGCAAAGGCAAGCCGGCAATTGCCCTTTGGCTCGGCAGGCAGGTCAGAGAAAGGCCTCCCCAGGGCTGGAGGGGCTGAAGGGAGGGGGAGGAAGAGAAGCAGAGATATGAGCTTTGTCTGGAAGGAGGCGAGAGAAGCGCTTTCCAAAAGTACCTAGGTGTATTCAAAGGGGGAAAGTTAAAAGTGAGGACAAATAACACAGATTCTTATCCATAGCTAAGGTTTTCCCTCTGTATACTTCGAGACTGTCGTATTTCAAATTTGGTGTTTGAACTTGACTCTTAGCAGTGGCAGCTTGTGGGGGAAGAATTCTGGCTTGGGAGGCAGGACATCTGGTTCCTGGTCTAGCTCTGCCATTCGCTGGCTTTGGAGCCCTGGGCTTCAGTGTCCCATATTTAAGTTGGGCTGGAGGTGAGTGTTTCTAATATTTTCATGGGATGTTGTGGTTTGGCAACCTTGTCACCTGCTGGTGGCTTAGTCCTCCGGAAAGTGTGTTTGCTGCATGGGACTGTGTGAGTAGTAATAGCACTGATGGGGACAATAATGGCTACAGTGCACAGGGTGCCATCTCTGTGATCTGCACTGTGCCAGGAGGTTTGAATCCTCTGGAAGGATCGTCACCCCCATTTTACAGACATGAAAACTGAGTCTCGTTGCTCCCAGGTCACACTGCTAGGAAGTGGCAGGGTCAGGATTTCCTGTCTGACGGGGGCAGACACACGGCCCCCTGTCCTTCAGGGGAAGGCACTGGCTGGGCCCCTGCCAGGCTCAATCAGGATTGGGATGAGCAGGCCCGCTGGGGAGGGTGTCCCAAAACAGAGGGTCCATGCTGGGGCACTGGAGGAGCAGAGGGAATTGAAGTCAGAGCATCTCCATGGAGATGCTGAATGCCAAGTTGAGGGGTCCAAACTGGACCCATAGCCACGGGGTGCCCTGGAAGCTTTGGGTGGAAGTGCCAGCAAACTGGTGGCAGGATCCACACCTGACAGGTGGGACGAGGCTGGAGTCCAGTGAAGGGACAGGGAAGCAGTACATCCAGAGGGAACTTGCTGATGAGCTTGCCTGGGGGGAGGAACAGAAGGACGGGCCTGAGGGAGGCCTTGGCCTCTCCAAGTCCAAGGCTAGGCTGCCCACTTTCTCGGGAAGGGGCAGGAAATCTGAGCAGGCCCAGCTCTGAGCGCATCGGAGAGATGGGTTGGGGCACGTCTGGGGGTGTTTGTCTCTGTGGGATTGTCTTGTCTGTTTACTAACTGTTCTCCTGCCTTTGGCTGCAGCTGGGAGCTTGCAAAAGCTCTAACCTGCCGCAGCCGTGGCCTCACCATGTCTCTCTGCCTCAGAGCTGCTGGGGTAGCCCTGTGGGTTACCTGGCCTCCCCTCCCTCTGCCGGGCCTCAGCTCCAAGGACTCTGCCACCTCTCTGCCACCTGCTCTCCAGGGCCTGGGGCCACTCAGAACCTGGTCGAGGCTGGTCCTGGCCTTAGCCTCCTGGGAGCTCTGTGATGCCACCTCTGTGTTCCCTGCCACCACTCTTGTCTAATGGGCATCACTGAGCCCCCTCCCCCCCACACACACATTTACACTGGTTCTTTCCAAGCATGTCCACCTGTGATACCCAGGTTAGTTCTCCAGCCTTGTGGGGTCAGCAGCTGAGCAGTAAACCCTGGAATCCAGGTCTCATAGCTGGCTGTGAAGCCAGACAAGAGGCACAGGTTAAATGCCACACTGCAAAAGGGACTGAGTGACAGGAGCTCTGGGTTCCAGTTCTGGCTCTGACATCACACCTTGTGTGACCCTGAGCGAGCCCTGCCTCCCCTCTGGGGAGGGGCATGAGGGCACTAGGTGACCGTTAGGGTCTTTCCAACTCCGAGAGCCTTTGAGAGACTGAACCAAACCCTCTCTTCAGTGAGTGTGCAGCCCGCCCGTGCTGGAGCTGGGGCCCCGGGGCAGGCCTGCCTTCGGGGCAGCTGGAACCCACATGTAAGGCCTGGTCCGCAGAGTCGGTCCCTGGACATAGACAGGCAGCATCCAAAAGGCCAAAAAGTTAGTAACGGGATTTGCCGGTCAGCCGTGCCTCTGAAAGTCCTTACAGAGGGCACCAAGCCCCCCTACCCTGTCCCAAGCCTCTCCTTCACCTCCACCCCCACCATCGCGGAAATCCTCTCTGTTCACCCCCAGCCTGGGTGCTCTGCTTATATGACATGACCATTGGCCATTTAATCCTCCCCACCGCCCTTTCCGAAACAGACATCGTTTCCCCATTTTACACGTGAGGAGCAAGGCTTGCAGGAGCTAGCTGGCTCGTCCCAGTTTCCCCGGCCAGCAGTGGCAGTGTAGAAAGTGGTCCCAGAGCATGGGGTCCCAGTGTCTGAGGTCAACTCCCAACTTTCCTGCCCATCAACTGCGTGGCCTTGAGTCGGGGGCACTTGCTTCCTTCCTTAGAGAACAGAACTCCCCGTTTCTGCCTTCGCCTGTGAACGGGCCCAGGCCTGTCATTAGCTGTGTGCCCTCAGCAAATCACTCACCCTCTCTGAACTTTGAGGCCTTGTATAGGAATGAGGAAAGCAACACCCACTTCACAGGGCTGGTGTGGGGATTACAAGAGAGAGCACTGACGAAGAGCTGCACTCGATATGCCATGATTTATCTGAAACTGCCTAATTTCTATTTTTTTTTTTTTAATTTAGAAAAAGCATCTCGCTCTGTCACTAAGGCCGGAGTGCAGTGGCATGATCATAGCTCACTGCAACCTCAAACTCCTGGGCTCAAGTGATCCTCCTGCCTCAGCCTCCTGAGTAGCTGGGACCATAGGCACTCACCACTGTGCCCAGCCTGAAGCTGCCTAATTTCTAAAGTGAGTAGGGCCCTGTGGTTGGACACATGGTTGCTTCTGATTATCTGCCCTGTTGTAAATATGGCTGCAGCGAACTTCTGCTTTGGCTCTCTGGGATTCTTCCCTGCAGATGAAGTCCTGGGGATTGACTGTGTACAGGTCGAGCTGGCAGCTTTTTGTTCTGAGCAGGATTCTGGAGTCAGACAGACCTGCGTGAGGATCCCCTCTGGGCTGTGTCCTAGTGTGTAGCCTTGGGCAACAGACTCTACCTCTCTAAGCCTCAGATTTCTCACGTGTAAATCAGGGCTAATAACATCACCTGTCTTGAGCGACTGTTGCCTGACACGAAGAAAGTGTTCATAAACCCTACCTTTCCCTATGCCCTGGCTGGCTCCGATCAGCCTCCCTCATTTAATCAATAGGGAAGCCAAGCTGCGTGAGGGGAGTAGCTGCCTGCCAAGGCCACACAGTCTGTGTGCAGCTGGCAGCCCAGATACATGTGGGGCCTGTTCCAGCATCGCCTCCGAAGGCCTCCCAGACTCAAGCCAGGGCTGGCACTGAAACGGTGCAGAAGCTGTGGTGGCCTGAGACCTCACCAGGTGGCAGAGGTTGGAGTATGGGGAGGGGAGGGGATCACTGGGTGAAAGTTCCAGTCACTCCCCGTGTCCTAAATGATGCCTGGCTGACCCCGGGCTGTTTCCTTTTTCGCCTCCATGCTTTTGCTGCTGTTTGCTTCTATGATGTTCTTCCTGGCCAGCCCACTTGGAACTGTGTGGCTTCTTACCCACTGGACTGTGGTGGGCCAGAGCCTTCTTCATCTCTGTCTGTTGATTGAATACAATGAACTCGGGGAATTTCAGAGCTGGTCTGGACCAATTTCATACTTTCTAATAGAGAAATGGACACCCCAAAGGGAGACAGACCTTGCCCAAGGACACGCGCCCTACCCATTAATCCATTTCTTGCATGCCTGCGAAGTGCTCAGGGTGGGCTAAGTGCTCGGCCAGGAACGGTCAAGGTGTGGCAGAAGAGACACAGGTTTGCGGATCAAAAGACGTTGGCTCAGGTCCCCTCCCTGTCACTCCTTTGCTGGGCCTTTGGGGTTGCTATGGCCCCTCTCTGGGCCTCAGTTCTCTCCGCTCTAAAACGGAGGCGATAAGTCTCCCTCCCTCTTACAGCTGGTGTGAGTAAGAGCTGGAGACCCTGTTCCAACACTACACACGAGTGCAGTGTGGCGATGGCCCTGGCAGGGAGGGGGCTCCCAGGAGGCACACGGTGGGGTCAGGTCTGGAGTCAGGCAGACCTAGGACCAGAGCCCAGATCCTTCACTTACCACCTGTGTGACCGTGGCTGAGTTGCCTCCCGGCTCTGAGCCTCAGCTCCTCTCTGTGAACGGTCACCTCTCAGATGGGCCCTCCCCAGCCCACCTTCCATCCCCCTGCCTTTCACGATTCGCAGTTATCTTGTTTGTTCCTTTTTTATTGTCTCTCTTCCTTCCTCCAGAATGTACTTTACCTGAGAACAGAGGTTTCTGTCTGTTTTGTTCCCTGTTGCGTCCCCAGGACCTAGCACAGCCCTGGCATGTAGCAGGCAAGCCGTGATACCTGCTGAACGAATGAATGGATGAATAGGTGCATGCAATGCAGTTAGTACCTCCAGCTTCCCAAGGGCGTTTCGAGATGAAAGGACATGAGATGTGTACGTGCCCAGCCCAGCACATAATAGGTTCACTCAGTGCAGATGGAGCTGCTATTTACTGTCCTGAAGACAAACTTTGTGGCCACCTCCCAGGAAACTGGGCCCAAGTCAGAGAGCAGGAGAGCTTAGCAGCTTTCACCACGTGGCTTCCACCTCTTGGCTTGAGCTGGGCCCTCTAATTGCTCCCATCTCCTTGGCAGCCCCAGCAGCTGTCTGATGAGTTTGCACCCAGCTGGCCCCCGGGCTTGGCCGCACAGCCCAGGCCTGCCTGCCCATCTGCAGGCAGACAAAGGCCCTCTGTCCCAAGGATCTGCTTCATGCCCTCCCACTGCATCCCTGACAAACCCAGGTCCTCTGTTGCCAAGCTCCACTGCTGCAGCCAAAGAGCCCAAGACCCTCACGTGGGCCAGGGGCACAGAGCAGAGTGGAAGGGGCATTTGCCCTGGAGGGTGGAGGCCTGGGTCCAAGTCCCAGCTCTGCCCCAGCTACTGGGTGCTGGGGAGGCCAGGGGATGTCATGACCAAGAATATGGCTCTGGAGCTCAACTGCCTGGGTTGGAATCATGCGTCTACCTTCCCCAGCTATACAACCTTGGGCATATCACATACTTCCCTAATCCTCACTGGGAAAGCAGGGATAGATTACATGAGCTTCTGGGTGTAAAGTACTCAGCACAGCTCTTGGCACACATGAAGAGCTGCTGGGGATCCCCCTTTTTTTTTGAGACAAGGTCTTGCTCTATTGCCCAGGCTGGAGTACAGTGGCACGATCATAGCTCACTGTAATCTCGAGCTCCTGGGCTCAAGTGATCCTCCTGCCTCAGCCTCCTGAGTAGCTGGATCTACAGGTGTGTGCCACCACACCTGGCTAATATTTAAAAACTTTTCATAGCGACAGGGTCTCACTATGTTGCCCAGGCTGGTCTCAAACTCCTGAGCAATCTTCCCACCCTAGCCTCCCAAAGTGCCGGAATTACACACATGAGCCGCTGTGCCCAGCCTGGGGACCCCCTTTTGATCCGGGGTCCCCTGCCTGCTCATCTGTTGAATCGGGGTTGCTCAACCTGATGACCACTGACATTTTGGACTGGATAGTTGTATGTTGTCAGGGACGGCCCGTGCACTGTAGGGTGTTTAGCAGCATCCCTGGTGTCAGCCCACCCAACGTTGAGGGTTCCTGTCAACCTCGGAAATTCCCTGATTTGGTTCAGGAACCCCAGATCCCTTTCTATGGTCTGAATCATTACCAAATAACCTGTAAATATTTCCTCCCCAAATAACCTCCCTAGTCTGAGGGTCCCAAGTGCCTGAGGCTGTTGGCAGTGAGTTGCCGGGGACCGGGAGAATGGTGGCAGATTCCTAAATTATGAAACAGCTGTAGGGACCCAGCCTTGAGTACCCCGGACTCCTTGAAATGTTTCCTATAATGTTTCTTTGGAGCCTCCATCTTCCTCCTGGGATACACAAGGCCACCGTCCCATTATGCTTGTGTCCCCCTCTGCTCTACAACCTGCTGCGGTTCCCATGCCAGACTCGACCAAGTCCAACTCTTCCCCCAGCATTCACTGCTTGTCCCCATCTCTCCCAGTGTCATTGCCGCCTCCCCACCAAGTCCCCCGTGGCTCCTGAGCTCTCTCTGCACCCTTCGGCTGCTGTGTCTTTGCTGCTGCTGTCCCTGCTGCCGAGCGCTCTCTCTCCACCCTCCCCCTCCTTCCAGGCCGGCTCTGAGGTTGCCTCCTCCTGAGGTTCCCCCAGATCCCTGCGTCAGAACTGCTCTGCCCTGCCCCAGGCTCCACAGCCAACCCTGAGCTCACCGCTCCGCTGGAACCCATGTCTGCCCAGCACGGCATCCAGTTTATTTACGAGGCTGTCTGTCTGCCCCCAGTGCCGGGAGCCCTGGGGCAGGGCCCCGTCTGATTCATTGCCCAGCGTCGGGGAGCGTGTGCTGAGCGCACGGACGGGAGCTGGCTCAGGGAGGAGGCATCTCAGGACTGGCTGGTGCTGAGCAGGGGCCCAGGGCCACGGGGTGGTGGGGACATCAAGGTGCCAGGGCTGTGGAGAAGCCTGGGAGCCTCCCTTGCAGGCTCACTCCCCACTCCCTCCCTGGTCTCCTGTCAGGGACTCATTCACCTGGTAACTCATTCACCTGTCTGCCTGCTCCCGCACATACCCATTCACTCCTTCATTTGTTCATTCATTCGCTCATTCATTTCTTCATTCGCTCCTCTATTCACCCAACAAACGCTTCCCGAGCTCTTATTACTACGCCCGGTCCTGTCCTCTGTAGAAGCCCTGGAGACCCAGAGAGAACATGGCCCCAGCCCAGCTCTGAAGATCTTCTCTTCGGGAGCAGTGGCAGTGGGGGTGGGGACACAGGCATAAATGAATGACTGCAATCAGAGAGAGGGGGGCTATGCTCGAGGACTGGCAATGTGACAGTAGAGGGATCTGAGCAGGCTTCATGGGGAGGTGACATTTGTGCAGGGCCTTGTAAGGCCATTTGTAAGGGCCAAGTGAGGGCTGGAGCCGCAGGGCCCATGCTTGGGCCAGGGAGGCGGAAAGGTGAAAGAGCTGGGGATGAGACGGTCTCTAGGACTTAGGGACCACTTGGCTAGGTGGCTGGGGAGGGAGAGGAAGGGACAAGAACTGTGTTCACCCCCAGCCTTCATACAGAAATATTGAGTGGACAAATACAAATTCAGTGCCTGCTGTGTGTAGACAGGGTCCTAGGGGCTGGGGATACAATGACAACGCAGGGCCCTGTCTTCAAAGAGCTTGCGTCTGCACATGGGGAGACCAGCAACCGGGAAAACGAAATCTGTAATGTCAGGTGGGGCTAAGTGCTTTGAGAGCCAGAGCGCAGGGATGGCGCGTTAGATAGCTTGTTCAGGAGGCCTGCCGACAAGGCAGAGCGATGCTGTGTCTGGTGAGGGTGTCCAAGCAGTTCCCTGCTGGGAATGTCACCTGCTCGTGGAGGGCAGGGACTGACGCCAATTCAGTATCACATCAGCAGCCGGCATCCGTCTGAGCGTGGAGCAGTGGTGTAAGCCGTGGCAGCCACCAGCTGTGCTTTCATCTGGGTCTCTGTCTGCCAGCTCTGCTGGCTGCCCCGGGGCAGGGACCAGTCTTTATCTCTGAACCCTTATGCTAAGCACAGAGCCTGGCTCATGTGGCCTCCCTGGGGCCCAGGAGTTGCCACAGGGGCGGGACGAAACTGTAGACTCAGGGCTGTTGCTGCCCGCATAGGCAGGTGTCAGGCTGGGATGTGGAGACTTGGGGTCCAGGGTTCCAAGTGCCCCTGGAGGGTGGGGCATCTTCCAGTAGGAGCCCAGCCCTTCACTGGGGAGGAGAGCATGGGAGAAACAGTGAGCGGTCAGTCCCGCCCTGCAGGCCTGGCCTTCCAGACACATCCCCACTCCCGGGCAGGGGCAGCCCCCATGCTAGCCTCTCTGACACTGGAGGTTCTGGAAGTGGGCCCATGTGATACCCTCTGAGGGTCCACACTGAGGCTTTTCTGCTCCTGGAACCAGTGGCTCTGGAGAAGGACAGAGTCCAGAGACCAAGCCTAGAACTGGCCCAGGGAGGAGAGGGGGTGGGCAGGATGAATAGATCCTCTGGACGCTGTCTGTCTCTAGCGCCTACATCTTCCTTCCTCTCCCTCCACGAGCTCTGAGCCCAGAGCCTAGCCTCCCCAGCCCTTACTTGTGGGCACGGGGTCAGCCCTGGGATCTCTCCTGGCTAGGGACAGAGGCTCCTTCCACCCACGCTGGGGCTCCTGGGCTCACCCAGCCGGGGGCAATGTCAGACGCAGCCTGCCTGGACTGCTTAGGACTAAGCTGGGAGTAGGATCCTAAAGCCAGGGCCTTAGGGAGTGACAGGGACCCTGTGGCAGAGAAGAGGGCTGTGGCCTCTGGTCCCAAGAGCCTGCAGACCCCTCCAGAGATGTCAGGGGTCCTCAGCTCTGTTCAAGGAGGATGCAGGGGACCAGAGGGGTAGCACCGCTCCTGCAGGAGAAATGTGAGCCGAGGTTGGGCATTTGTGAGGAGGACATTCAGACTTCGGATCGGTGTAGGCGCCTTCTGCCTAAGATCCTGGCATGGGAGAGAGGGAGGAGCCAGGCCACAGACTGAAGCTGCAGCCTCTCCTGACTCCCAGAAGACGCCAAAGTCCTGCAAACCCCCATTGGCAAAGCTATGGCTGAGGTTTCCCTGTGGCAGGGAACTTTCACTCTTTGGAACCAGCTAGGGTCAGGCCATTGTAAGTTGTTGAGAATCTATGTCTAAGTTCTAAACAAATATCGTTACTTTTGGAGTCATTTCTTTGTCTAGCAGATAAACTTCCTGCAGAACAAGCACCAGGGGAGCTCTGGATGTCTTGGATTACTTTTAATCCTTGGGATTTTAAATTACAAATGTAATTTATGCTTACTCTAAAAATTCAAACATTACAGTAATGCACAACCTGGAAGGGGAAATCTCTTGCCCTCCAAATTCTCTTCCCCAGAGATGACCACTGTTAACAGTTGAGAAGTTCTTCTCCCAGATGTTTGTATGAATATCTGTTCCTGTGAAATATAGCAATGTGTGTTTCCTCTCATATTCCTTGTGTGAGATTTCCCTTTTGTTCAGCCACAGATATCCATTTGCCTCTGGGAGGAATAAAACAGATAGAATGGTGATATAGAGAGGAAGAAAGAACAATGCTTAGTTAAAAATAGGATTCAATACAGGATCTCAAAGCCCATAACAAGGCAGATCTTGAGAGCTGGCTTTGCTGAGTAACAGAACGGCCAGGATGCTTTGGGTGACTGCTAGTAGTAAGTCGGACACCAGCCTGCTTAGACTACAGGATAGACTGACTCTGGTAACTGGACTCCAGAGATAGGGTGGGCTTCAGGACTGGCTGACTCCAGCAACTCTGGCCCATCTCTTTACAGTTCCCTTGGCTGTGCCCTTCTCTGTCTGATGGCTCCCTCTGTGGGCTGGCTTTTCTCAGAATTGTCACATGGCTGGGCTACACATTCACCACCATGACACTCAGAGGAAAGGAGAGCATGTCTCTCCTTAAGAGCAAGGAAACACCTTCCCCCTCAGCTCCCAGCAAGTCCCCCTGGTATCTCGGCTAGAGTCACACGCCCATTCCTGTGGCCAGGGGAGTGCCCTGCCCTGGTGCTTAGGCCTGAGTTTCTGGACCAATCACCACGGCAGGTGGGGTAGGATTCCATGATACAAAGTTAGAGCCACTCCGGAACTGAAGTTGGGGTCAGCTCCCCCTGAAGCACACTGGCAACATGAGGGTAGGGTCAATTCCAGATCGAAAACTGGCGTGTTTTCAAGAGGAAGGGCAGGGACGTAGAAGGTGGTAGAGAGTCAACGTCATCTACCATGAGAGAGAGCAAATGGGTTTCCCTGTTCCCAAAGCTTTCTCATGGATGTCAAGAGCAGATCTTGGAGGACTGAACATGGAGTTGTACCCTAGCCACAGGTAGAGAGAAGTTAGGCTGTGATGTAAGGGAAGTCCCTACCCAGCTCAGGACAAGGTGAAGCCCTTCCACTTCTCAGAAGAGCCACCGAGGAGTTGGAAAAGCAGATATGGACCAGGTAAAAGTGAGGGGAAGCAACCGCCTGAGGGACCTGGTGCCCCACACTTACCCTGCACCCCAGCCAGGGGAGGGGTCGGGGGCCGTCTGCCCACTGCTAGAGCTCTAGACCTCTGCAGGATGATGTCTGGAAGGCCGCTTGGGCCATGTCCACAGGAGAGGAGAAAGGGCAGCGTGGGGTGTGCACCAGTTCCTAGGGCTGCCGTGACAAGTTACCACGACCTTGGTGGTCCGAAATCAAGGTGTCACCAAGGCTGTGCTCCCTTTGAAGCTCTAAGGGACAATCTGTTCCTTACCTCGTCCAGCTTCTGGTGGCTGTTGGCATTCCTTATGACCACATCACTCCAATCTCTACCTATGTCTGCACGTGTCCTTCTCCTTCCATTTATGAGTCACCTCCTGCTCTGTGCCAAGTCTCTCTCAGACTTCCTCTTGTAACGGCACTTGCCATTGGAGTTAGCCTGCCTGGATAATCCCAAGAGCTCATCTTGGGACCCTGAACTTAATTACATCGGCAAAGACACTTTTTCTAAAATCGCATTCACAGGTTCCAGGAGTTAGGGTGTCAACTTGTCTTTTGGGGGCCAACATTCAACCTCCTATGGGGTGTTTGGGCAGAGAGAGGACCAGGGATAGGGCAGCTAGATACGCCTGTCTCCTGTGTGGTGTGGGAGGGTGACCTGATGTCCCAGCATCTTGACAACTCGAGGAGGACACAGGAGGCCATCTAGAGCCTTAGTGGGTCAGTTGCCTGTCAGGACCCTGGACAGAGCAGGACGCCCAGGCTTTCTGCTCGTAGACCCCATCTTGGAAGGGCGACTGCTTGTAAGGGGGAAAAAGCTCTGATAGAAACTGAAGTTTACGTTAACTGAATCTTTCCCCAGAGAATGAGTTACCTTTTTTTTTTTTTGAGTTACCTTTAATTGCTAAGTTTTTTTTTTTTTTTACCTTTTATCCACAACACCTAAGAGTATACATGATAAGTCTCCTGCAAATGATAGGGCTTCTAAGTTCTACTTTGCAAAAATGGGCATGTTTTATATATACTATTCTGCAAATTAAAGAATACCCTTCATATATTACAGACATATTTATATGAAACTATATTTTAGAGCTACCTTATTTTTTTAAAAAATCCACACACTATAATTTGTTTAGCCAGACCCTTACTGATACACATTCAGGTTGTTTGTTGAATTTATTTGAATTAACAAGGGAACCAATTGAACAATGTGCAACAATGCCTATTCATGCTGGGGTTGCAAAAACGTAATATTTTTTTCCCCTTTCTCTTAAATCTTTATAGCTCTGACACCACATTCCGGCAAGTGAAAAGGTAATAAAATGACCCTAGAATCATTGGTCAGAAAAATGTATCGCAGCCCTTCCCACCTTCCAGAACACTCTGAGCAGTGAGGTAAAGGGCAGCTTGCTGAGAATTGGCCCTTCTGCTGTGAGTGACAATCTGGACTCTTGAACATAAACTGCTGGCAATGTTACCTCCGCTTTGCATCAGCCAATTGTCGCTTCTCAAAGAAGGGCAGCAGAACATAGATCTTTGCCTCCTTACAACATTCCAGTAGCAAGCGCCCTTTTAAAAGGAACTCTCTACAATCTCTGTGTATCTCTGGGTCATGAAGGTGCAGAAAGGGCTTGGCTGTGTTCTCACCTACTGTTTTCATCAGAACTCTTTAGACTGCGAGTGACAGGAACGCCAATCAAACATAAACAGAGCAGGACATGCAATGGCTCATGGAAATGGGAAGTCTGAGGAGTTTCAGACTTGGCTACTCTGGGTGTTGAATTGACGTCATTAAGACTATCTCTCTTTCCATCTCTTATCTATGCCTGCCTGATTTTTGACTTTTATTCCCTGCGCAGATTTTCCTCACGTGATACAAGACGTCCACCAGCTGCCACAATCTCATTCTTACAGCTCACAATCTCAGAAGAAGAGTTTCCAGGCCGGGCGCGGTGGCTCACGCCTGTAATCCTAGCACTCTGGGAGGCCGAGGTGGGCGGATCGTTTGAGCTCAGGAGTTCGAGACCAGCCTGAGCAAGAGCGAGACCCCATCTCTACCAAAAATAGAAAGAAATTATATGGACAGCTAAAAATATATATAGAAAAAATTAGCCGGGCATGGTGGTGCATGCCTGTAGTCCCAGCTACTCGGGAGGCTGAGACAGGAGGATCGCTTGAGCTCAGGAGTTTGAGGTTGCTGTGAGCTAGGCTGACGCCACGGCACTCACTCTAGCCTGGGCAACAGAGTGAGACTCTGTCCAAAAAAAAAAAAAAAAAAAAAAAGAAGAAGAGTTTCCAGAGAGCACTAGCAAAAGTCTCTAGGAAGACTCCGATTGGCCTGGCTAAGGTCATGTGTTCATCCTTGAGCCAGTGACTGGCCGGGCATGGTCCAAGAGCTCCCCCTGCCTGGGCACCTGGGGAGGATTCTCCACCTGAGCCCCACGGACAGAGCAGGATTAACAGGGAGACACGGCTTGTGCCAGGAAGGCGGAACTGACAAACAGTTGTCCACTGCGCCTGGCCTCCATCAGGTTCTGTCAGGACTGCACCTCTGTCTATAGGGAAGACACTGGTTATTTGGATGCCGAGTCGGATGTGGCTTGGCTCCAAAGTGGGAGCTATCCAGAGCAGTTAGACCCTGCTCAGACCTGTCTTCAGCTCCCACTTCCCAATCTCCCTCAGGCCAAAACAGTGGTGGTTGTGGGGTGAGGGGTGCCCGTCCAAGCCCACACTCCTGGGCCCTGCCTTTCCCTGCCTCCCCCTCCCTGGCCTGCACTGTGCAGGCCTCACAAACAGTGCAAACACACAGAACTTTCCAGCCTGCGAGAAGACCCCAGAAGAGAAGCACGCTGTGCATTTATGTGGGTGAGGTTGTACACTAAGTGACCCCTTCTCACGTTTTAGTATACCCTCTGCCTTAGCTCAGTCCTTTGTTCAGGCCCCACCCTTGGGGTCAGCCCCTGACACCCCTGACTTCCACACTGTGGGCTGGCCTCTGAGGGACAGAGCAGCATCTGCCACCCTGGGAATCCTGGCCCCGTCCTCCTTGCCCTCCGGCCAGGGCGTGGGCCTAGCCTGAAGCCTCTCTGCTGGGGAGATATCTGTGTCTCCTGGCTGCAGGAGGCATTCTTGGATTTTGGGGCGCTTTTGTGCTGGGAGCTGGATTGGGGACAGTGCCCTTCTCTATGTAGCCTCAGGCTAAACAGTGCATTCCTCCCTCAAGGCCTTTGTCCACGCTGTCCCCCTGCTGGAATGCCCTCACCTGCCTGGACAGTCAATACTTGTAATTCAGAATCCAGCTCTCCATGAGACACTACTTCACAGCAGCCGGATCTGACGGTGAGTAGCTCGTGACAACACGCTGCAGCAGTGTGCTCCTCCAACGGCCGTGCCTGCAGCGCCAAGCCCAAGGGTATCCGCAGAGCTTGGGAAGGGCCAGGGAGTTAATGCACCCCTCCCCAACACACACACCCTGTAATAACCCTCAACCCTCGGCCAACAGGAGCTGGTGTGTGAAAATCCAGCTCCTTGCTCCGTGGGTGGGATAACCCTAAAGCGTGTGGTTTACACAGTTCCCCAGATTCTCCGGATGAAGCTCCAGATGGCCAAGGTGGCAACTTGTTTGTTAGCACCCGGGCCTCCTTGTCCTCTCTCCTTCCTCACTCCCCTCTAGCTTCTCCTAGGCTCACCTGCTGCTCTGGACTGATCTGTGTCTCCCAAGATTCATACACTGAAGCCCTAACCTCCCGTGTGATTATGTTTGGAGATGGGCATAAGGGGAGGAGGGACTTAATCCCATAGGACTGATGTCCTTCTAAGAAGAGGAAGAGACACCAGAGATCTCTCTCCACACACAGAAGAAGCCACATGAGGACACAGAGAGAAGGTGGCTGTCTACAAACCAAGAAGAGAAGCCTCGCCAGAAACGGAACCCCTCTGCATCTTAATCTTGGACTTTCCAACCTCCAGAACTGTGAGAAAATTAATTTTTGTTGTTTAAGCCATCCAGAGCCTGTGGTATTTTGCTGCAGCAGTCTGAGCAGACCAATATGCCTGCCAGATAAACTACTTGTTCTCTACTGGTTGTCACCGGGTCTGCTTGTAGGGAATCCAACCAAGACAGGTGCTCAACTTCATTAGGCATCAGGGAATTGCAAATCGCAAGCACAATGTGGTACCATTTCTCCCACACCAGCGTGGCCAGAAGGAAATTTGACCATACTGGGTGCTGGCGAGGATGGGAAACTGTCCTACACAGCTGGTGGAAGTGTGAATTGGTAAACCACCTTGGAAAACTGTCAGTATCTAATAATAATAATAATCATAATAATAAAGCTGAAGGTATATAGACCCTATGACCTAGCAACTTCCCTCCTAGGTGTACCCCAGAAATACATACGTATGTTCGCCAAAAGACTGGTGCAAAAGTAGTCAAAGCAGCACTCTTTGTAATAGCTCTGAACTGGAAACAGCCCAACTTCCAACAACAGAATAAATAAACAAATTGTGGTATATTCACACAATGAAATACGATACAGCAATGAAAAAGAAGAAACTTCTGTTACACGTAACAACATGGATGAATCTCAAAAACACCATGCCATGCAAAAGAAGCCAGACACACGGAAGTTCATGCCATAAGATTCAACTTGTATGAAGTTCAAAAGCATTATATTCATCCAGAAGAGTAAACACATCATGAATTGCCACTCGATGAATTTTCACAAACTGAAAACACCCGTGCAGCCTGCATGTGGAGTCAGAAATGAAACATGGCCCCACCCCAGAAGCCGCTCCTGCCCACCTTC
This sequence comes from Eulemur rufifrons, assembly GCF_041146395.1. Taxonomy (NCBI): domain Eukaryota; kingdom Metazoa; phylum Chordata; class Mammalia; order Primates; family Lemuridae; genus Eulemur; species Eulemur rufifrons. Next base: position 29,525,456 of record NC_090990.1, read on the forward strand.
AGCCACTCGTCCCCAGGGAAATCACCCTGACTTCTAACACGAGAGATTAGTTTTGCCTGTATTAAAACTGTATATAAATGGAATATCATGATATCTACTATTTTGTACTTTTTGTTTGACAGGTCATCTATATGGTTTGGTGCAGCTGTAGTTCAGTTTGTGTAGTCATTCTACTATTGCTAGGCTTCTGGGCAGTTCCCAGTTTGGGTTACCATAAATAGTGCTACTATGAACATGCTAGTACACATTTTTCTTTTTTTTTGTGAACATATCTAGGCATTTCTTTTGGGTATACCTAGAAGTGGAATTGCTGGTCCATTGTCTGCTTTGACTTCAGTTTCACCTTCCAACCTCTGCCCTTTCTGCCGTCCTGATCCCCGTTAGTGTAACCAAGAAGGCCTCTGGTCCCTCCTCCAGGTTGAAGTCAGTGGGTCCAAGCATCCTTCTCTGGCTGGGACATGCCTGCTCTGCGACTCTGAGGAGCTTCTCAAGGCAGTAGAATTGGACTGTGGTCCCTTTAAACTCCTGGCCCAGCTCCCGGTGTAGCGGGGCCAAAGGTATCCCCCAGCAGGGTGGAGACTGCAGGCCCAGCCCCAGCTGCCCCAGCGGCCAGGTGCAGGAAGCGGGGCAGTGGGTGAGCCTCGGGTCAGGGCCAGGCCAGGCAGGAGAAAAGCTGAGATGGACAGAGCATGACCCAGGCAAGGTGGAGGCTGGGGCTGAGAGGTCCAGGGTTTCCTGGGCAGGGGCCAGCCAGGTCCGAACACGCCATACCCACACGAGTGGAGCCAGGCTTCCTTAGTGCCTGCACACTCTTCTCTGGGCCTCTAATGGCCTCTTCTACCAATTGGGAATCAGATTGCTTCCTCGCCTGACTGAGGATTAAAGGAGATTGCAGATGTTTTCCTGGGACCAGCTGGGCCTTGTTAGCCCATTTCATAGCCAAGGAAGCTGAAGCTCAGAGAGGTTAAGGGGCTTCTCTGAGTCACACAGAATTTGCACCCAAGTCCATCTGGCACTAAAGACTGTGATCTTCTCACTTCATGAGGCTGCTTGCTTTGAAGGATATAAAAGCCACGTCTTTTCCAGTGCTTGAGTTTCCACCATCAGAACTTCATTCCTCTCGGTTAATTGATACCTGCTTCCGAAAGCATGTAGGGAGGAGGGGCACGATAGGCCACATCTAATGTTTGTGTGCAAATGACTGTCTGGCAAGAATTGGAGATTGAGAGTTCCCAAAGGGGTGCTGAGATCACTTCATTCACTTCCTCACCCCCACCCAGGCCCTGTACCACTTTATGAACGGGAAACTGAGGCCCAGAGAATGGCACTGAGTTGCTCGGACTCCCCTCCAGGGCCCTACCCCAGGCAGCCTTCCTGCTGTACCTGGAAGGACCCAAGCCAAGGGGGCCTGCGGAGGGCTTGGGATTTCCCAGGCGGGTCCTCCCTGCACCTGCCAGGGCGGGGCGCAGATATGGAGCAGCACTTCTGTAGAAGGAGGGAGGTGCAGGTGCAGCCTGGGCCTGAGATAAGCCCTGTTTCCCGCTGGCTGCCTGGCTCACACCCGCGCCCTTCCCCCTTCTCTCGTGCACACGCAGCCCCTGCCCTCCCTGGCCCCGAGCACGGCCTGGGGCAGCAGCAGCTGCGCTGGCCTCCACCTGCCAGGGCTCCTCAGGGTTGCTCCGGCTTCGGACCCTGACCAGGTCCCGTGTCCTCTCTGAGACAGGGGCCCCTTTGGAACAGAGCTTTCTTGGTCACCCAGGCATAAGTCTTCCCTGCACCTGTTGCCCCCTTCTTGGGTTGGGGCCCCCAGAAACAGAGCAGCACTAGGATTTGAGGCAAGGAGTTTACTGTGAGGTGACTCTAGGAAGCCAGAGGGACGTGGGGAGGGAGATGGGACGGAAGCCAACACAGGCACCCGGGAGCAAGCCTCAGAGCCGTCCTGCCGGGACGGTGTGGAGCAAGCCTCAGAGCCATGCTGCCCGAGGGGTGGGGAAGCTGGGGCACTTACCCACCACCCCAGATTCATTTACCCATCACCAAGGGCTGCTCCTGAGGGCACTTTGTGCCGCCCCTGGGGCAGAGTCACAGACACCTGCTCAGTGCCAGGGCTGTGGGTGGGGTTCGTAAAGGGGAGAGAAAGCCTGTGGCCCAGAGAGCCCAGAGATGGCTCTGGCGACAGGGCTCGCCCCAGCCCTGCTGCCAACTCGTCTTCAGGGGCAGTTTCTGGGGAGCGGGAATCAAGCGCTGCTTGCTTGCAGGTGTGTGGTGAGGATCGCAAGCACCAAGACTTGTAGATGGCCTAGGTGCTGCCAGCCCAGGAGGAGAGTGATAAACGTCGCTTTCCCTTCCCTCCTCTGGGGCAAGGATCAGGCTGACTCACCTGGTCTGGGGGCGCCCCGCAACCTGCTGTTTGTACCCAACATTGCTGTTCACAGAGCCCTCGGTCTCCCTTCATTTGCCTCTTATCTTGAGGGAAGGGAAGGGAATTTTTAAAATCAAACAGTGACTGATATCTAAGCCATGCCAGGCTGGGATGGGCCGTGGGGACCCAAGAATGCTCTGAGCCTGACTTTGCCCTGGAGAGTTCACAGTCCAGTTGGGAAGACACACAAATATGTGGCCAGGTGGTGACACGGGCGTGGGCTTTGACAGGTAGGTAGAAGTTTGTGAAGGAGGCAGTGCAGGTGGCGGATGGGGGTAGGGGTGGAGGTGGGGGTAGAGATTGTTCTGGGCGCAGGAAGGAGGTGAGCGGAGAAGGTGGGCAGATGCCGAAGCTTCCTTGCGACAGAAGCTCCAGATGCTACAGATGAGGCCGTGGACAGGCCTGGTGCAGCTGCTGTCAGGGGCTGGCCTGCAGCCTCCCGAGTTCCAGGCCAGGGCTCTGTCTGGTCCACCCCGACCCCCACCCAAGCCCTGGGGGGGGCCACGGATGGGGCCGGGGATGGAGCTGGGGTGGTAGCCTCGGAAACTGGCTTTCTGCTCCGGCTCCTCCCTCCCCTCCCCTTCCTGATCCCCCCACCCCTGCAGGCTTGTCCAACTGTGACCCCAGACCCCCTGGAGGGTGGGTGTGGGAAACTCTCCACTCTCATGCTTTTTGTTCAAATCCCATCTGAATTTTGCGTCTGTTATATAGCCATGTTTGTTTTTAAAATAAATAAGATTTATAATGACTTGCTAATTACTAAAATAATTAATCTGCATGTAAATAAAACAAGATGTTTGGAGTTTATACAGTGATATTGTCCCTCAGTGGGAGTAGGAGATAGAGGTCCGGGCCACATGGGGATGGGGGCTGGAGGAAATGTCATGTTCCACAGACCCCGAGTCCCTTCCCACCCTGTGCAAATGCACACCTCTGTGTTCTCACATCGGCAGGGAGTCACGGCAGCATTCCCACGCATAGTCGTGCCCACACCCACTCCTGCACCTGTGTGTGCAAATGCACATCTGTGTACTCACATCGGCAGGGAGTCACGGCAGCATTCCCACGCATAGTCGTGCCCACACCCACTCCTGCACCTGTGTGTGCAAATGCACACCTCTGTGTTCTCACATCGGCAGGGAGTCACGGCAGCATTCCCACGCATAGTCGTGCCCACACCCACTCCTGCACCTGTGTGTGCAAATGCACATCTGTGTACTCACATCGGCAGGGAGTCACGGCAGCATTCCCACGCATAGTCGTGCCCACACCCACTCCTGCACCTGTGTGTGCAAATGCACACCTCTGTGTTCTCACATCGGCAGGGAGTCACGGCAGCATTCCCACGCATAGTCGTGCCCACACCCACTCCTGCACCTGTGTGTGCAAATGCACACCTCTGTGTTCTCACATCGGCAGGGAGTCACGGCAGCATTCCCACGCATAGTCGTGCCCACACCCACTCCTGCACCTGTGTGTGCAGATGCACATCTGTGTACTCACATCGGCAGGGAGTCACGGCAGCATTCCCACGCATAGTCATGCCCACACGCACTCCTGCACCTGTGTGTGCAGATGCACATCTGTGTTCTCACATCGGCAGGGAGTCACGGCAGCATTCCCACGCATAGTCGTGCCCACACGCACTCCTGCTCCTGTGTGTGCAAATGCACATCTGTGTTCTCACATCGGCAGGGAGTCACGGCAGCATTCCCACGCATAGTCGTGCCCACACGCACTCCTGCACCTCCGGATCCACATGCACTGCACACTCCCAATGCACACACCGATGTGCACTTCACTTCCTGCATGTGCTCTTACACATACTCAGACACATCGCCTCCACACATGTGCTCATGTCACTCATGTGCACCTGCACCCCACATTCATGCACTTTCATGCACAATCCCACAGGTGCACATGAATCCTCATACATGCAAATACATCTGTGCAGCTACACGGGCAAAAACACACAAAGGGACACTCACAGTCACACACAAGTACATGTCAACATGAACATACACACAGCAGGACATACACATATGAGGGTTGCACATGAATACCCATCACAGGAGACACAAACCCAAATACCTATAGACATGCAGAAGTATCCGCAGTTGCCCATATGAGAACACATGTTGTACACAGGTATACCCTGATGTGCATGTCTGCTCACACATAAGTGACTCGTGCACACACACATCTCATATTAGCCAGGTGGGACTCCAGCATACAAAGTCACTGAGAGGGAGCCTCAGATTCCTGGCCCTGAGGGGCATGGGTGCACTCACTTCCTCTGCCCTCCTCGGCCCTAGTCTGCCCTCCTCCCACCCTAGGGTAATTCCTGTGTGTGGCCTCCAGTGGTGGCAGACTCTCACCTACTGCCTGGGACGGATGTCCCCAGGCTGGCAGCCAGCTGAGGTGGGAGCCTGGAGCCCAGAAGGGACAGTGGCCTACTGGGTCTGCACAGCAAAGCCCAGGCAGAGGCAAGACTGGGTTCCAGCCTTCTGCAAAAAGTCTGTTTGGACCACAGGTTGAAAGGCAACCAGGACCCCTTTGGGTTCCCCCTTCAAAACACCTGCAGGTGCAGGTGCCAAAAGTCCCCTCACTGCACCTGCTTACAGATGCAGATGCTGTCTTCATACAGTCCCTGCTAAAAGGCACATTTGTAATGGGGGTGGGGTCAGCTGGGAAAGAAGACTGGCCAGTCCCTCCCCCATGCCCCAGCTCCCCGGGGGCCTGGCCTGGAAGGAGGCCTGAGAGGCTGGGGGCTAAAGCCAGCCCCAGAGGGACAGACCCCCGGCTGAACAGGATCCTAGATACCAGCCCTGGAAGACACAGAAGGATCCTCTGTGCCAACTGGGGAGCAAGAGGGACGTGGGTGGGTCTCCATGCCCCTCACCCCTTCCACGAGAGTCCAGCCGGGTTTAGTTCTCTTACACATCAGTTTCCATGTTAAGAAATGCTCTCCCCATCAGATCAACAAATAATAAAAGAGAAACAAAACTCCATGCTGGAAAGGATGGAAGGAAATGGGCTCTCGCCCCCCTGCCCCTGGCAGTAGGAGTACAAACTGGAGCCCCATTTTTGACAGAATATTTAAAATGTGCATGCCCTTTGACCCAGCGATTTCACTTCTAACAATCTGTCCTTTGAACAAAAATGTATAAACAAGGTGCTTACTGCAGCGTGTTTATAACAGCAGTAACAGGAGGCCATGCACATGGCAGCAGTAGGCAACGGTGGCTTGTCCCTGCTGTGGACCACACAGGGCTGTCACAGCTAAGACTGAGGAGGGTCATGTGTGCTTGGTTGGAGCAAGTTCCGTGGTATGAGGAAAGCAGGTCACAGGAGAGTAAGACTTATGTTTCCATTTATTATTTTACAACACCTCTAAAAAGTTAGATGTCATATATATGTGAATCCATAGAACAAAGCTACCTACCCCATTTTTGGTGTAAGGAGGCAGGGAGAATTTCTTTTTATTCCAGATAGTCCTATATTTTTTCCATTTTTTTTTTAGCCACAGATTTTGTTCATATTCTATATTACCTTTAGAATTGATTAGAAAGCATTAAGATTTCTTGTCCCATTATTTCACAGTTGGAGACCCAGAGGAGGCAGAGACCCTCCCAAAGTCATGCTTTGGGCAGTGCTGGCCAGGACTGCAGCTCTGACCTTGACCCCATGCAAGGATCCTTCCTCTGCTGGCCAGTGGCTGGTGCTGGGGCCGAGGGAGGAGCAGCCTTGGCTTCCCAGGGGGGGATGGGTGGAGAAGTGGGCTCTGGGATGCTCGGTGGAGGGAGAGAGCCCACCTGGGTGTGGAGAGATGTCCTCTTTCTGGGAGAATCACCTGAGTGCTGATGTGGCAACTCTTTATCACTGGGTGCCCTGACATCCTTGCCCTAGCTTGAAGTCTTGCCTGGCAGCCCCTGGCTCTGCCACCTTCAGAAATGCTGCTGAGAACCGCCACCCCTTGCTAAGTGCTCCCTGGGTGCCTCCTCTGGGGCAGTTTGCTGGGTGCATGGACTCACTTCGACTGAGGAGGCAGTATGGTGCTAGGGTGCAGTGGTTAAGGCCATCGTCTCTGGAGCCAGACTCCAGGGCAAAGCCCCCCACTGCTGCTCACTAGCTCCATGACCTTGGGTGGATTGTTAACCTCTCTGGATCTCAGTCTCTTGTCTATACAATGGTACTAATAGCACCTCCCCATGGGGTCATTGAGGGTTCAAATAAAGTACTTAGACCAAAAAGTGGAAACAACCCAAATGTCCAACAATGGATGAGTGGATAAACAAAAGGTGATCCATCCCTCAAATGGACTATTATTTGGCCATGAAAAAGAATGAAGACTGATACATGCTACAACACAGATGGACCTTGAAAATATTATGCTAAGTGAAAGAAGACAGACACAAAAGGCCCGTACTGTATGATTTCATTTAGCTGAAATGTCCAGAATAGGCAAATTTATAGAGACAGATGTAGATGAGTAGTTGCCTAGGGCTTGGGGTGGGGCAGGGAGACTTGGGGAGTGACTGCTAATAGGTAAAGAATTTCCTTTGGGGGCGGTGAAAATGTTCTGGAATTCGATAGTGGTGATGATTGTATAACTTTGTGAACACAATAAGTTCTCACTTAATGTCAAATTGTGTCTTTAATTGAAACAAAACTACATACAGCGGTCCTCGAATAATGTTTCCTTCCATGGCATTTTGTTATAACGTTGATGAGAAAAATGTCATTTTGCTTACAGTTGCAGTTTCCAAGAACCTATCAACACTCTTAAGTGAGGACTTAACTGGATACTAAAAAATCACCGAATTGTGAACTTCAAAAGGGTGGATTTTATAGTGCATAAATTTTATCAATAAAAATATGTAGTGAAAAGTGAATAAGGAATAAATAGAAACATTCATGTACAAGTGTACCACACAGTGTTATTTTATTGGTAGTGTAGGGAAGGACAAATATCCTTCTCTCTACCCTCTTATATTTTGTCACTGGGGCCTGCAAATCAAAGTGACAAAAAAAATTATCAGGAGAAAAGGCATAGAAATTTTATTTGATGTTAATATTTTAATGTTTTGTGCATGAAGGCCTTCATAGAAGTGAAGGCCCAAAGAGGCAGTTAGACCCAGGGGCTTATATACCATTTTAACAAAGGGTGATAAATTTGTGAAGAAGTGACAAGGTTGGGCCTCGAGGGGTGGCAAATTGTGGGAAGGTAGATATGGGGGGAAACTAATGGAGGATAAGGGTAATCTCAGTAAGCTTTATGCAGACTCAGCTTGGTGCTGACTTGCTGTTTTCAGTGCTAATGTTTCTTCTCTTCCTGGTACAGGAGAGGGTAGGAGAAGCATCTTCACAAAGGGAAATTGATGTCCTGCGTTTAGGCAGATGGGGAAGGCAAAACGCTCTTCCTGCATGTGCTGCTTCTTAACTGATTGTAGCTCAAAACAATCCTTATGCAAAAGTGGCATATTTTGGTGTGGCAAATTCTGACCTCCTTCAGTGGGAAATTGGGCAAACTTAAATATACATCTATAGGGTAACAAATGCATTGTGGGAAAGCCTTATAATGATATATTATGTAACCATGAATAAAATCTTGTTTTGGAAAATTTTTTAAAATTAAGTAAAGTACTTAGGACATTATATGACACACATTCAGTGCCTTTAGTGTCAGTTGCTGTTCATGAACTTCAGGACAAGCCCATAAGGTTGGGCCTCTCACTCCCGTATGGCAGATGAGGACACTGAGGCTCAGAGGTGAGCACGTTGTGGCTACACTGCCCTCCTGGTCTGCTGTCTAGGGGGGCAGAGTCTTGGTGTCAGGCCAGTCTGGGGCGGTCCTGGCTCTGTCACTTTCTAGTTGTAAGGCCTTGGGCAGCCCATCCCTGCACCACTCTGAGCCTCTGCCGGTGTCTGTGTCCTGCTGTGGCCGGGCTGACGGGGCTGTTGGGAAGGTTCTTTGAACACGCGCATCCAGCATGAGACCTGCTGGTGGTGCTGGTACTGGGCTTCTGGGACAGGGCACAGGTAGCAGAACTGGGACCAAATAGCAGGAGGCCCCAGAGAGACAGGGTCACTTCCTACAGCTTGACTTTCTGGGAAGTAGTGAGCCACATGTCCCTAAGGGTGACCTGCAGGCCAGGGGCGGGTGAACCCCATGGGAAACCTCAGGAGGAGAAAATTCAAGCAGAGGCTAGGGGCATGGACTTCCCGCCACCCCCCAGGTCCTCACTCCATTCAGTGTCCCCAGGCCCTGTTTTAGCTGACTGTCCTTGGGAAAGGCACCTGTCTCCCCAGGGCCTCAGTGTCCCTTGCTGAACCAGCGCAGCATGGTGGTTATGATGAACACAGTCTTGGAGCCCGGATTGCCTGGGTCCACATCCCAGCTTCCCTGATTTTGCTTTCTGATTGCATGACCCTGGGGAGGGAGATTCCCTCTCTGAGCCTCAGTTTCTTCATCTGCAAAGTGGAGATAACAGCACAAACCGCTCTAGTCCTTGTGAGGATTAGAGAAGAAGTGAGTACAACACACTCACTTGCACGCAGTGTGCGAGCAGGGCCTCAGAGCCTCAGTATTACTGTTCCTATGATTGTTTTATTGGCTGTGACACGTGTGTGCCTGGAGGCGAGGGGCTGTCCCACCCTCCCCCCGTCCCTGCCTGCAGCGCTGAGCGATGGCAGGCTGGGCTGGTGGCGTCCTGGCAGGCCTGTCCTGGCAGCTGCTCCCACAAGGCGAGGCCCTGTGAGCTGCGGAGAATTAATTAGGCTGCATTCCTCTTCCAGGGCTCCCGGCGGGCCCGCACACGGCCCCCTTCTGCGCTGCCAAGGGCTCTTGGCTGGGAGCCCTGGCAGGCCAAGGTGAGGCCCCCACTCTGCTCTCCCCTGAGAGGGGCTGGGAGGCCCTGGCCGGGGAGGGGCCAACCGTAAGCTCCCATCCTGGCTCTCCCTTGCTGAGCAACCTTCGCTGGCTCCCCATCACTCAAGTGCAAATTCCTGGCATTGGACGCTATTCCCAGCCTGGCCCTGCTGATCAGACTGCTGCCTCTCCCCGGACTCCTCCACGCTCTGGCCAGATACACCCCGCACCGTCCCCCAGCTGTGATGCCCTTTCCCTTGTCCCAGCACGTGCAAACGCCACTTGCCCTTCAACACACTCTGCCCCCAGCTGGAAGGCCAGCTCCTAACGTGTGCCACTTCCTGTCCCTTCACTTTGCCCTTGTCTGTCTTTCCTGCCAGCCTGCGAGACCCCTGAGGGCAGCAAGCGTGGGTCCCAGAGGCAGGAGCCTCAGTGGAGGGCACTCGGGTGTGGTGGCCTGTCTCCTGGAGACATGTCCTGAGACTGTGGGAGGGGGGTGACAGTGATGTCTCCCTGGCCTAGAGCACCCCCCATGCCGGTGCCCAGGGTGTGCTCTGGGCTCAGGAGGGTACTGCCCATTCCCGCCTGCCCCTCCAGCCTTTCCCAGGCCCCTCCTTCATTTACTCCTTGAAAGAGGCTGGGAATAGCTCCCTTCCTGTGAAGAAGGAAACCTTAACCCATGCTGTTCCCTCTGCCTGGAACCCTATTCTCCACCCTCCTCCTTCACTTGACTGATTCCCTAGATGTCACCTCCTCCAGGAAGCCACCCTGGGCTCCCCCTCCCCAGGGGCTCCATCTCAGGGTGGATGTATCCTATCAGAGAGGTAAGACAGCATATAAGTTAACAGTCTGAGGTTTAAATCCCAGCTAAGCCATATACTTGCTGTGTGACTTTGAGCACGTTACTTAACCTCTCTGTGCCTCAGTTACCTCTTCTATTAAATGGGAATAATAATGATAGAACTTGTTCCATAAGGTTGCTGTCAGTAACCAAGGAGTTAATATGTGGAAAGCACTTAGTAGGTGCTCAATAAATGTCAGCTATTATATTTATCTTAATATTTAACAAATGTTTTCTTGAACAGCTGGGTGGGGACTGTGTCTGTCTTGCTTGCAAGAGTCTCTCCAGAGGTGATTATTATTATTCATGACCAAATGAATGGGTGGCCACAGTCCAATAATTTATCACCCTAATCAGCAAATGATTTTTCCGAACTGAAAACCCAGCTCCCTGGACTCTATTTTCAATAAGGAGTGGGGGAGAAATTCCGGTGGGCTCTTTCCTGAGTGAAGGGTAGGGAGAGGCAGCCTTGGGCCCAGACTGCAGCCTCGCTGTCCCTGGAGAGACCAGGCCACATGGCTCAGACACAGGGCACAGCTGCTCGCTGCCCCACAGCCTCTGTCCTCGGAACCCGAATCAATCTGGGTCATCCTGTGCCCCCTTCTGGCCTGTCTCTGCCTAGTGCTCCAGTCAAAAGGAACATCAATTTGGCTCAAAAAGCCTTGAAAAACAAAAGGTACTATATTTACAGAAAAAGCAGGAAAAGGGGAGATTTTGCCCCACAAAATCCAAGCTTCCTGAAATGTAGACACACTTCTTCCCAGGGACCCCTTGGACGTGGCAGCTGCTCCTCGCAAAGTTTTCTCTGCTCCTTCCCAAACTCTAGCCCACCTACCCCCACACTGCTGGGGGCCAGCTACCTGGAGTGTGGTCTAGGAGCAGGCACAGACTTCGGGCACACGTGACCCCACAGCCCTGCAAATTTGTCCTGCAGCGAGAGGTACACCTGCATAAGGGCCTGAGCAGGGTCCCTAAAGTGCAGGGCCCAAGCCGGAGGCCCCTGTTTCCCAGGAAGAAGGGACTAAGGGACTGCGGCGTCGCCTGGGCCTGTCGCTGTCTCCTGGGCCTCCTCTTTAATCATCTCTGTTGCTCAATCATGTGGGTCACTGATCTCTGAACCCTGGCCAAGGGCCACCGGGGCCTGTGCCAAGAGTGGTGAGCGTCTGCGTCTCTAAGCTTCCAACACACCCTGCGCCAGGATCCCCTCCTGCCTCTGCGGCCCCACTGCGGCTGCAGTCCCGGCTGCCCCACCCAGCCGCCCGGCCTGGCCATCGGCTGTTGCTTTGGGTTCCCAAGGTGAGCTTCCCCTGGCATCACAGCATCCCGGTCACCACCTGGGACGCACTGAGGACCCCTAAGGGCTGGTGGGACTTTGCTTCCCCACAACCTGTCCCCTCGCTCTCCCTCAGCCCCGACTAGCCCTCGGGGCTTATTCCCAGCGCCCAGCTCCGCCCAGGGCCCTGCTGTGCACAGAACTTTCATACCCCCCATGGCCCACGAGGGGAAGTCCAGGCTCCTGACTTGGCCTTCACCTCCTGCTCTCCTCCCCTTGCCACGCTCTGGTCACCTGGGGACCTCCGGAGGACCCTCCCTCGTCATTCCCACTTCCACACCTTCTCCCTCCCTGTTCCCCCTGCCTGGGATTCCCTCTATTTTCTTCCTATTTATTTGAGTCCTTTGAGTCTTTCTATTTATTTCATGTCATCTTTTGAGGCCATAAGAGTGGCACCTTTACCCAGAGTCTTCCTCCGACCACCCGTCTCCACCCCAGCCAGCCCCACTCGCCACCTCCCTCAGGTCTTCTCACCCCGTCCCTCCCACTCATCACAGTCACAGTGACAGCGGACCCTCTGCCCCATCCAGCCTGGGCTGAGCCTGGCATCCTAACTGGCGCTCACACCAGCCCTGTGCGGTAGCGACTGTCGCTTCCCATTTTCTAGATGAAAAACTGAGGCTCAGCAAGAAAAAGATTTGCTCGAGGTCGCACGCAGTGGTGATCCATGAATTCAGTCAGCAGACGTTTATGACGCACGTACACACCACCAACTCGAGCCAGAAGGCCTGGGTTCCGATTCTGCTGCCGCCACTTTCTAGCTGTGCGAACTGAGGACAGCCACTTGCCTTCTCCCTGCATCAGTTTCTTAATCTGTAAAATGGGGGCTAATAAAGGTACCTATGTCACGGGGTTGTTGTGAGGATAAAATGAGTTCATTTGGACAAAGTGCTAGTATACAGTAGGAGCTCGATACATGTCGACGTGTCCTTCTTCTCCGAGGGAGCCAGGGCTGGCTCTGCAGACCAGGCAGGATCGGAGCAGGGTGTACGTGACCATTTCTCAGTCCACAGTATTTCCCTGAGCTGGCGCAGGCCACGGCCACCACGGCAGGACAGGCCGGCTGTGGGAAACGCACACACTCACTCGCGGGGGGATTTGGTGACGTGGAGGCCGTGGGTCCACGCAGCTGCCAGCAGGACTGGCCCTGGCTGCAGACTGTCCCGGGGACCCAGGTAGGGTGCTTTTGGGGCTGTGGCAGGATTGGCGATCCCAGTGCCGAAGCCCTGGACTTCCTTGGTCAGAGAAGTGTCCCCCCCCACTTCAGTGGGGCCCTCCCAAGGCCCAGGGTGAGGGGCGAGACCAGGGCCGGGCTAGGCTCCCCTCCACCCCCCACAGCGCCAGTCACTGACCACCAGGGTGCGCAGAGCCTTAGAATCTGCCTGGCCTCATCCCTCAGCGGACAGATTCGCTCTGGGCCTTGCAGTCAGCCCCCGTGGGACAGGACAGCTGGAGCAGGAGGGGTCCCCGCGCCCTCATAGTCTCTGCTTCTTCCAAACATGCTCTTCGGAGAGGCCTGACCATCAGTTACTGTCCTAGTGGGAACGCAGGTCCTGGAATCCTGATGTCACAGCTGCAGATGCCTGTCTAGGCACACGACAGGCAGGAGAGCCCAGAGAGGGCAGGTTAGCAGCCAGAGATGCCCAGCAAGGGTAGGAGTAGAGCCCAGGGCTCCAGCCACTGCCCCTGGGGCCTTTCCTCCCCGTCCTCTATGCCCCTTCCTGAGAGGAGCCTCCTACCACCGTCCCTCTCAGACGAGATGAACTACCAGAGTACCATTTCAGCATTTATTACAAACACAAATTCACAGGTAAATAATTGAGGGTCTAAAAAAATACATTAAATAAATAATTGGGATTCTCAAAGTTCTTAGAGCAAATACATTATATACAGATGGGTAAAGCAGAGCAGGTCCTTCTCACCAGGAGTGTCCCAAGGGTAGGAGGGTACAAAGACCCTGGGGAGGGAGGGATGGAGAGGACAGACAGGGCCGGCCAGGACACTGGCTCCTGGGGGACCCATCCAGCCTCCAGGGCTGGCTTAGGCGTGAGTGTCCATTGCTGCGTGGTCGCTCCTGGTTTGTAGCCCAGTAGACAGGACTGTCCCCAGGACACCGCCTCCAGATTAGCACGCTCCCACGCAGTTCCTCTCAGCAGGCTGAGCGCCAGCGGCCGGCGCAGGGAGGCCGCTCTGCAGTCTGGAGGCCGAGGGCTTTCCTGGGCAGTGTGAGGCCATGGAGCTGCCTTGAGGGAGGCCCCCTCACCAGGGCGGGGAGGCCAGAGCTTGTGCCGAGCCCCGCAACTGGATCCGGCTGGCTGGGACCGAGACCCCAGCCCACGAAGCAGGCAGAGGGGCTCCTCTCCTCCTGTCTCCGCACGGGCTTCCTTCCTGATGTCCCTCCAGCTCACAGCACTATCTCTTCCTCCACCAGGAGTGTGTGGGCCTGGGCTTCCTTGTCACCTCCTGCTGTCGCTTGGCAAAGTGGATCTTGGCTTCAGAAATGTCCCTGGGAATGGAGAAGGGTCAGGTTAGCGTCTCAGGAGATAGGGACTGCTGAAGAGCTCCCCGAGAGAGGCAGCGTTAATGGGAATGAGAGCCCTTGCCCAGATCCCGGGGTCAGAGAGGGCCACAGCCTGAAAACAAGGTCTGCACATCAAGAGCAGGGCACACCAGGCCTAGAAGCTTCTCTGCCTACAGGGGCTTTGACAAAGCTGATGTTCAACATCAAATGCTGCTGGAATGACCAGACAGCCAACAACAGCCCTGCGTTATCTCCGGCGTTATCTCTGGCAATCTGTCCTCCCAGTTCCACACCTTTGCTCCTGAGGTTCCTTGGGCTGTATACCTTCCCCTCCCTCACCCAAACTCCACCTACTGCAGTTCTTAAGGGCCCAGCTCAAGGCAGCCCAGCCCAGGAAAATATGAGTGCTTGCTGCCCTTTGAACCTGGCTGAGACCCTGGCCAGGACCCTGGTGTCATCCAGGTGGCCACTTTCTGGCACCAAGAGTTCTAGCCTGGGAACTAGGAGGCTGGCTTCGGTTCCCAGCTGTGGGAACTTGGGCAGGGGTCTCAGCCTCTCTGAGTCCCTTTCTTGGCCTGTAAAATAAAAACAGGCCTGGACCACTGTGAGAATGAGTACAAAGGTGGCACAGCGAGTTTTGCATGTTATCAAGTGTTGTGAATTTGCAAAGTCATATCTTGACTTTTTTTTTTTTTTTTCTGAGACAGAGTCTCGCTCTGTTGCCGGGGCTAGAGTGCTGTGGCGTCAGCCTCGCTCAGAGCAACCTCAAACTCCTGGGCTCAAGCGATCCTCCTGCCTCAGCCTCCCAAGTAGCTGGGACTACAGGTGCATACCACCACGTCCGGCTAATTTTTTCTATTTTTAGTAGAGATAGAGTCTTACTCTTGCTCAGGCTGGTCTCGAACTCCTGACCTCAAGTAATCCTCCCTCCTTGGCCTCCTAGAGTGCTAGGATTACAGGCGTGAGCCACCATGCTTGGCCGTGATTTTTTTTCATCCTTAGACAGTTCCTAAGCGTATGCTGGGTCCTGACTTTTCTCCTATTTTTCTGTTTCCCCACAAAGATGGGAAACCCTGAAGAGCTGAGCCCCTGCCCTGGCCAGCCTGGAGGAGCCCTCGGTGACAGAAGTGGGGACAGCTGACACTGCTGGAGCTTCCAGGGGCACCAGGCCCTGCACAACCTGCTTCACGTGTGTCAGCTCACCTAACCTCACGACAGCCCTGGGGGTTGATGGTACCATTTCTCTGTTCCAAAAACACGAACCTGAAGCACAGAGAGGTTCAGTAACGAGCCTGAGGTCAAACAGCTTGTGGGGGCAGGATTGGGGTTCAGATCACGTGGTCCCTGCTCTAGAGTCCCCTTCAGCCACTCTGCTGCCTGCCCAGATGCCCGTTTCTGTACTCAAGTCAGTTTGTTTGGACAAAGGGCACCTCCTGGGTGCCAAGCCTACCAGGGAGGAGATGCAGTCTAGGCAGCTGGGAAGGAGCAGGCCAGGCAGTGGGTGCTCTGCACCCCAGCACGTGGGAGACGCTCGATTCAAACACAGCCTGAATCAACAGCCGTGGTCCTTCCCAGTCGTGAGCCCTCAAACCCTCTAAAAAGTCCATTCCAGGCCGGGTGGTAGCAAAGAGTGCAGAGGGTAAGAGCACAGACTCTGGAGTCAGCCAGATGCCACTGAGTACCGCGTGACTGTGGGCACGTGGCTTCACCTGAGACTCAGTTCTCTCAGCTGACCCATGACGACCCGGTCCTGCCTCACATGAAGAATAAGGAGAATGTGCAAAGCATACAGGAGGCGCTTAATCTGTGCAGGTGCCCCTCACCTTAGCTTCTGGAGGAGCTCTCCTGCAGTGGCCCATGTCTTCCCAGTCTGGAACACGTCTGCAGGGAACTTGCCGTTTGGGACTGCCCCGGCTTCAGCCCTGAATGAACAGCATCAGGGCCCAAGTGAGGGGCTGTCCAGGGCCCTGAAGCCACCTGGCTGCAGGCCCAGCCCCCACCCCACCCCCACCTGCCTAGGAGCAGATCTATTTCCATCCCTGTGCACCTGGCACCCTTCCTTTCCCAGGTGGGGTGGGGACTGAGGAAAACTGAGCTACCTGGAATGTGTTCTTAGCTCAGAAATAGTCAGCTGAGTGGCTGGCCTTCCCAGAATTCAGCCACCTGCAGCTGCAGGGGAAACTGAGGCAGGGGCGGAGACACAGCTTGAACCCCAAGGGGAGGAGTTTCTTGTAAACCATCATGGGAACTGGAGCTTGGGATTTTGAAGCCAGTTCCTGCTTTCCCGAATACTCTGTGTGGAGGAGGGAAGGAACAGAATCTCCCACCCATTTTACAGATGAGAAAACTGAGGCCCAGGGAGACTTGGCAAAGTCCCCTCCAGCAACTCTGTGACAACCCTGGGATGGTGCCATGGCTTCCCAATCGAAGACGTTATTTCTCCTCCTAGCAAGTTCCAAAGTCCCCTGAGCCTCAGGTCAGAATCCAAAGCCCAGTGGGACTTGATCTGACAGACCAAAGCTGAAGGCCCAGCGTCCTTCTGACCAGCTGTGTGGCCAAACAGAACAAGTCCTGTCCCTTCTCTGGGCCTGCCACCGCCTCAGCTGTCACCTGGGGAGACTCCCTCCTGCCCAGGACTGAGGGCGTGAGTGCTTTCAGAAGCCCCCAGGGCGGGGTGGTGGGAGCGAATCAGGGGTGACCGGTTCCCTGAAAGGATCCACGGTGGCCTATGGACCCCCAGCACCCTGCTCGCCCCGACCCTGCTCCTCTCCTGCTCTCCCAGACTCTTGCTCCCCGGGGCAGGTCCGGGAGAGCAACTACCCCTTGCCCCTGCAGGCGCGGTGCCCACCTACCAGGGCCTTTGATGGCAGAAGGTGGCACAGGCGGCGTCCCTGATGCCGGAGCACTCACAGCGCCTTGGCAGGGAGCGGCGCCGGCGTCTTGGCGGGTTTCCCAGGCCGTAAGGAGCTGTCTGTCTGTGGGCAGGCAGCCAGCAAGGTAGTGATGGGGGGCGGGTGGAGAGAGAGGGAGAGAGAGAGAGAGAGAGAGGAAGATTAGATAAGCCACAACCATTGGCAAGCAGGCACTGTCCACACTACACACTAGGACAGCCACCCATGCCACCAGGGTGGCAGTGAAAAGTGACCAGCCCCTGACTTAAAGAAGTCCCACCACTAAAGTCACAGGCTCCTCCACAAGTTCTGGGTAGCCCCGGACAAGACCCTTCCCCTCTCTGGGCCCGGGTCGGCTCCGTGGGAGCTCCCGGCATGAGGAAGAAGGGGTGGAACCTGTGGACCCCCCCAAAGTTATGAACCCGGGAGTCCTCCCAGACAGGAACTGAAGCTGATGGAGCCAGGCTGGTCCCCCTGTTCTGAAAGAAGGCTTTCAGCTAGCCCTGGAGGAAGGGAGGTCGCTTCATCTCAGAGAGTTAAACACACAGGCTCACAGCTAAGCCACCCCCACCTGGTCACCACTTGCCTAGAGGGGTCACAAATGTGCCTTAGAGCTTAGACTTACGAATGGTGTGTGTGTGTGTGTGTGTGTGTGTGTGCCAGTGTGTGTGTGTGTGTGTGTGTGTGTCTTTGGGTGGGGTTGATTTCAGATTCAGAGTCTGATTGAGGCGGGCCAAGGGAAGGGCAAGAGCCCCGTGGCTGGTCGGACCAGCACCTTTGGGTGACAGAGCTAATTTTAGACCGTGTGGTTGGAGTTGTAATGACTCCAGGTAGACCCAGCACGCAGGGACTGGCAGCGTTCCCGCCCTGAGCGAGTGTTTGGATGCGGATTAGCTCCACACACGCTTACGTGCCGGGCTTCTCTTGCCTTTTGCAATTTGGGGAAGAGAAAAAAAAAACACAAACATAGAAACTTCAGCGTGAGGTATGCAGTGGCCTGGAGGCAGCGGGGGTGCAGGCTGAACAGACAGCGCTGGGCTCCCACCAGGGCTCAGCCAGGTAACACAGGGCAGGTTTCTCACCTGTCATTTGGGGACAACAGCAGTGCCTGCCTCGTGGGGAGGCTGAGGGGCTCATGACAGGATAATGCACATGCCATGCTTGGCACAGGGCCTGGCACAGTCAAGACATGCTGTCATTAATCATATTATTCTTAGAAGACCATGCAGAGGCAGCATGGCAGAGTGGGTGTGAGCGCTGGCATCCACAGAGCAAGGTTGGAACCTACCACTTACTCCTTCCTGTGTGACCTTAGGGAAGGCACTTAACCCCTCTGAGCCTCAGTACTCTGATCTGGAAAATGGAGCCAACACTTTCTTAACAGACTGTTGTGAGAATTCTCAGGAGACAGCCCTCCGCATGGCTCAGGGAGTCCCCACATGGGAGTTGAAACAATAACTGGTCACTGTGGGTACAGTTGAGAGCTGGGCTGTGCCAGAGGTTCCCCAGAATGCCAGTAGCCCCCACCCTGGCAGCCCCCACCTAGATGCCCAGGGATGCTCACCCGGGAGTGTTCACCCAGATGATGTCCAGGTGGCAGAAATAGACGCACTCCTTGTCGAGCCAGGAGCTGCAGGAGCAACGGCGAAGCCGCAGGTGGGCGCCTCGGGCATGGGGTGAGGGCGCCGGCTGCTCCAGGGTGGCAGCAGCCTGGCCCTTCCCTGCACACACAGGAGGGAGAGAGAGGCGGAGAGGTGGGTTGGGGTGCCTGGCACAGTCTGGGATGGTGGACCCGCTGGCCCCTCCTCTTGCACAATTGAGGAAGTTGTTCTCTCTTGCTGCTCGGGAGCTCCGGGCCAGCCCAGGGAAGCCCCAGCAGCCCTGAGGGGAGGGCCAGTGGCTGTCTCATGCCTGGGCACCTCTGCTCTTGCAGAGGCCCCACTGCCCGCCACTGCTGCCGCCGGTCTCCCGCCCCTGTATGCCCCCAGCTAGCTTGGGGGCACTGCAGTCCCAGGTGGAGACACCCGACGGCCAGACCCAGGGGCTGCAGCAGCAGGTGAGGCCAGGGCGGCTCACCTTCGTGCAGGGCCACGAGCAGGGCTAGAGCGACGGAGCACCAGGCAGTGGGCACGCAGACCATAGCGGCGGCGGAGTGTGCAGGCTGGACTGGAGCAGGGAGTGCCTGTTGCCAGTGTCCCGCTGCTAAGCTGAGCGGAGAGCTCATTGCCTCTGTGCCCCGGCTGCCTCTTTTAACACCAAGGCCCCGCCCCTGCTGGTCCAGCCCTGCCCCACTGCACCGGTGGGCTGGGAGCCAGGGACACCGCCTCCTCCCCAGGCTCCTGGCTCGCCCCAGCCTCCCTGGTGAGGGGGGTGGCGGGGAAGAGCCTGCTCCTCCCCTGAGCCTGGAGCACCTCTAGGAGCCCTGGGGCTTCCCTGTCTTTCCCAGGGGCCCCTTGCCATTCTGCTGCACTTCCTCAAGTTGCTCCCAAAGTGCTCCAGCCTCCTCCCCCTCTGTGGCTGCCCCAGAGGTCTTGCCCAGAGCTGAGTGTTTGGAGGGGGGGAGGTCCCATGAGCAATACCCTCCCCCTCCTTGGAGGAGACCCTGCCAACCGTTCTGCCTGCCCACCGCCAACCAAGCTAAGGACACTATTGTGTGGGAGGTGGGAGGCCCACTCAAGGCTGTGTGGCCTTGGGCAAGTCAGAGCCCTCTCTGGGCCTGCTTCCTTTGGTGAAGGACACAGCTCATGCCTGACCTCTGACCAGCCAGAGCTGCCTCATCCCCACCTCCCCCAGGAATTGCCCCTCCCCCACCAACCCAGGGTCTGGGCAGGAATTCTGGTCCCTTCCACAAGCTCTTCAGCTATGCAACCACAGAAAGGACAGTCCTCTTGGGCCTCAGTTTCCTTGTTTGCAAAATAAGGCCAAAACAGGGGAGTGCTTCACATGTTCGGCTTACAGGTCCCCTGGAGACGGAGCAGGTGCTTCAGAGCCCTTTCCAGAAAGATGCCCCTGTGGGCACACACACGAAGTGGCCCTTGCATGGCCTCCTGTCCTGGACATGACAGGATGTCTCAGCTCACCTCAGTGGCTACTGTCTGCAAAAAAGTCAAGGCAGTGGGGGGCTCCCTGGGGTGGCATTTCTTCTGGCCCCTCTGCTGGCCCTGAAGCCTTACTGGAGAGGACAGCGGCACTCTTTGCTCCCGCCCAGGCCTGACTCAGAGTCCACTTCCTGCCACAGTCTTCTCAGGGACCCGGTCTCCAGGTGCAACGGGAAAGGTCCTCTCATTTCTCGGAATTCCCACGGACCCATGACATTGGGCTTATCTCCTCCGCAACGTCGAGGCCAGAACTCCAGAGAAGGCAGGCCCTGCAGCCTACCCCGCACGCCGTGGGGCCCCGTGCATGCTCTCTGAAAGGGGGATGAAGTTATACTCCCCTGGCCTTGGACTGTGGAACCCAGGCTGCCCAATTTTTAGTTCCTGTGTTCAGCAACTCCTTTGTCATCGGACAGTCATGAAGGGGAAAATCGATGATCTCTAGGAACAGGCAATTTTGCTTCTTTCTGGGGCGTGTCCAGAGCAGGCATGCACGTGTGAGATCCTGGGACCTGCGGGCAGAAGCCATGGAGGGCAGTACTGCTCAGCACCGTCCTCCTTCCCTGAGGCTGGGCCGGCTGCAGCGGAAGCAAGAACACACATTTCCTGAGCACCTACTATGTGCTCCTCCTCACCGCAACCCCAGGAGGCAGCAGTTACCATCTGGGAGTCAGCTCTGTGACTGCCCAGGAGGAGGCGCAGAGACGAGCAGGCCCAGCAGGGGCCACACCGCTGCAGGTGGCAGAGCGCAGAGCTTCTCTCCAGCAAACCACAGGTGACTCGCCGTGCAATGCTCACTGCCCTCCCACATCGTGCCTCTCTAAGAATTTGGAAGAGTATTTCTGGAATGAGGTGAGCAATGCTCCCCGTCATCTCCACTCGCCTCCGAGAGAATATAAACACGGAATTAAGCAGGGTTGGGGGTGGCGAGGGGGGGTGAATGGAGAACTCGAGCCACTGGACCATGAAGAGAAGAAAGAAGGAAAAACAGGTCAGCGGGGAGAAGGAGGGGTCAGGCTGGGCAGGAAAGCAAAGAGGGAGGCAGATAAAGACAGGCAGAGCACGAGGGAGAACAAGGAAGCAGTGAGAAAGAAAGAACTGGGATTTGAGGGAGTCAAAGAGAAAGACCACAGGGAGAAGAGGGAAGGTTCTAAGGCGTCTAATCTTTACACAAATGCAAAATGCCTGCTCAGGACAATAGGGAACCAGAGGCTCTGAGTCTGGGAAACATAATAGAAGAATTAAATGGCCCCAGAGACAGGATCCCTCCCTGGTGTGAAAGAAGGATGACAGCAGGGCAGGGGCTACGGCGCTGGCCCTGCAGGGTCAAAGTAGGGAGCTGCGAGCCCAGCCGGCTCCGGTTTCCCCCTTCCCTGCCCTTGGCTTGAGCTGGGCTAGCAGGGCTCCTGTGAAATGGAGAGGCCGGGCCGGGAACCTGAGCGGGCCCAGGTCTTAGGGGATGAAACCATTCCGGGAACAGCACTACCCCATTGACGAGTTGGTTTCCAGGTAGAGAAAATTAAGCTGAGTTAAAGAACAGCCAGCCCCAGACCTCTAGATCTCTTAGCCCGGGGCCCTGACAGTCCCCTGAGCCCCTCCTGGCAGGTCTGGCTGCACGCCCCTGCCCCCCATAACCATCTCTGTGCCCTTTAGGTGGCTGGGCTGCCCTGCCGGCCCCCTGGCCCCACTGCTCTGGCCCTGCCGCCTGCCTGGGTTCGTAGAGGCTGTGGGGAGAGTGGCAGGATCCATGGAGGGCCACCCTGTTGGAATTGGAGGGAATGGTTTTGCACACAAAATGATTTGTTCCCCTTACCTCGGAACCAGCCCAGTCTGAGGAGAGATGTGTGGCGGGGAGGCTGGCAGAAGACAGCAGGTGAGTGTGTTTCTGGGGGAGATGCTGGGCTAGACACTGGCCCGCAGAAATCCCGTTCTCCACTCCCATTTGGTAGATGAGATAATTGAGGGCCAAGAGGAAGAGCAACTCGCTCAAGTCAGTGATGGGGCTGGGCATGTTCTCTTGGCTCCTAATTCAGCCCTGCCCTTTCCTGCACACCTGCAAAACTCTCCCGGGGGTCCCAGCTGAGACCAGGATCCTGGGTCTCCTTGGGAAAGGCTGTCAGGGAGGACCCCACTGCAGGAAGGCCAGGCCACTGGGATGCGGCCAGTCTGTCTCCCTGTGCACCCCAAAGCTCCCTCTGCAGCCCCAGCACTAAGAGTAAATATGGTCCCATGGAGCAGCTGTCCAGTGGCTGTGGACTCTGCGCTGGATGGAGGACGCATGGGAGTGAGAATTAAGTGTCCTGGTGATGTTGTCCCACAGGGCAGGGATGGGCTGCAGGTGCCTGGTACTGTAGTTGAGGCCCTAGACCAGGAGGCCTTGTCCCAGCTCTGCTGTTCATGCTGTGTGGCCTTGGGCTAGTCCCAGCCCTTCTCTGGCCTCTGGCGTCCTGCCTTCCCACTGACTTTGGGGAGAGGTGCTCTCAGCGCTGACTGCCTGTGGCAATCGGAGTCCAGAGTCGAGCTGATCTGAGCTTAGAACTCCCCCAGCAGAGGCCCAGCAGACTCTTGTTCCCAGCTTGGGGCCGCCCACCCATTCACCTCTGGAAAACTTGTCATTTCCCCATCGCCACCTGGCCCCACCAGGTTTCAGGAAGTTCTGTCTGCAGCCCTGACAGAAGGGACACGATGTCTCGGTTGCTGGCACACAGCGTGCAGGTGGCCTAGCAGAGCTAGCAGCTGGGAAGAGGGGCTGGCCCGGGGGAGATGTCGGGAGCCACAGGGGCTGGGCGCCGGGGAGGGTTTGGCCCGGGAGCCAGCCTGGGCTGGGGCTTGGAGACTCAGGAGGTTCAGACATTCCTATCACCATTTGTCCCAAAGGCTGTGGGTCGGGCTGGCCCCACTAGGGCCTGGGGCTACTCAGCCTCAGGACCTCTTTCTGGTGGGTGGTCTGGGCCTCCTGCCATCAGCCACAGCTCATGCTGAGCCAGCAGGGCCTGCCACCACCCACACCACTGTCCCCACACTGGGTCTCCGCAAGGGCAGCCTCAGCCTGCGGGACCAGCTCCCCTGGTTTCCACGGCTTCCCTTGGAGGACACCCCCGTGTTGGTTCTCCTCCTCCCTCCACCTCAGCCCCTTTGGAAAGATTTATATCTCCCACAGAAACTGCACTTGTAAAAGAATAATTCATGTCCTGTGTTTGTTATTAATCTAAGGGTAATCAGAACAGGGTCAGTGAGGCCCACGGAACTGCTGGAATTTCAGCCCAAAGCAGACATTGTTCAGTCAAGGCACCCTCGTCAGGGGGCCACGTGAATCCTGCTGGACTTTTTGAAATAAGAAAACCAACTCAGGGACTTAGCATCTGGGATTGAAATCTCTGGACTCTAAGTTTTTGAGTTACCTCCAAAATGCTAAGGGCCTGATTGTCCACTTGGACTTTTGGGGGTTTAGGGTAAACAGTGTTTATTGAGCACCTAATATATTCCAAGCCCTGTGCTAAGTGTTTTACATACATTAGCTTCATTAACTGTCATACCATACCTGTAGGATAGGTACTGTAATTAGTCCCTACTTTATAAATGAGGAAACTGAGGCTCAGAGAGGGTGACTTGCCCAGTGTCAGACAGCTAGGAAGTGGCAGAGTCACAGTTAGAAAGTAGGCCCATGGGACCCTAAAGCCCCAGCCCTGAGCCCTGTGGGTCTCCAATGTGCTTTCCCAGCTCCCCTGCCCTTGGGGAGCCCTCCCACAGTCACTCTTCTCCTAGGGGCACCCCCTGCTCTCACCAGGTAGAGAGCCCTGGGCAGGCTTGGAAGGCGGGGAGCCCAGGAGCAGAGGCCGGCCTCTCACCTGTATCCGAGGACAGCCTCACTCCCACAGCAAAAGCACAGCACGTAGCCCATGCCTAAGAGGCCAGTGGCTGAGGTCTGGCCACAGCCCTCAGGTAAGCACGGGCAGTCCGTCCTTATTTCACTGGATTCCCCAAAACAGACCCACGAGGCAGCCCGGCTTCATGATTCTCACTATGGATGGAGTCCCGGAGGAAGTGACTTACTCAGGGCCACACAATGAACAGGAGGCAGGGCTAGGACTTTTCCCTTATACTCATCTGCTATGGGACCAACAGCCTACGTCTATCCCATGATCCTCCCATCTACCCACCCACCCACCCATCCATACATTCCATGCATCAGTCCAACTTCCCATGTCCCCATCCATCCATCCGTTTACCCACCTATCTTTCCTTCCCTCTATCCGTCCACCCATTATCTTACCATTTATCCATCCTCCCATCCACACATCTACTCAGCCAGCCTCCCATGCATCCCTCCTCCTTCATGACAAATGAGGCTGGAGAGACTAGAGCTCTTCAAGCTTTGAATGGCGTGCTATATGTGTCCTGGAAACGTTCATTGGTTATTTCCTAGGGACAGGTGAGATGATGAGCTCATTGAAACGTGGTTTTCCCCGGAATCCCCACCCCAAGGCCTAGCACAGGCCTGGGCACATGCTCTGTGCCAAACATTGGGGAGAAATGGAATGCACAAGACACCCCTCTTAATGAGGGGGGTCTAGGCCCCTTTCCCTGCCTGATACTGCCTTCAAAATGCTTGAATGACGAAGACTTGAGATAATCTTTCAGAATAAAATCAGACAGATGGAAGAGCCCTCGGCCTATCTCAGATGAGGAAACTGAGGGTCTAGGGAGGAGAAGTAGCCCATCAGAGGTCCCCCTGCCAGGCCTGGATCCTAGAAACCCAGGATGTCTGCGTACTTTCCTCTCTGAGGCCGCCAAGACCCCTGTACTTGGAGAGGCTGGAACCCCAACTTCTCCTCCATCCCACCACCACCACCAGCCAAGACACGCAGCTGGGATTTTTTTCGGAGTCACACCCACGCTGTTGCCTAGAACTCATGTTTTTCAAGGCGCACCCAGGGCCCCACCAGGAGGCCGCCTTTCCCCTCTGGGAAGAGGTGAGCCACCAGGGGGCTGGGCCATGCAGGAGTATAGTGCTTCATTCTAGAATATATGTCAGCTAAAAATAAGTGCCTGATCCCTGTATCATCAGGACAACTCAGTGCCCAGCAGGCAGGCGAAGCTGGGATTCCCGCTGTGATTTCAGGCCGACATTCCTGGGCAGAGGTGTGCCTGGGACACCTCCTTGCCTGAAGGCCTCGGCCTTCCCGCCCAGCTACTGGGACTCCTGAGCTGTGAATGACACCCCCGTCCACCAAGGAGGGGCACAGCTGGGCTCTGGCAGGCGGGAGGGCGGTTAGGAGCTAGAGCCACTGCCTGGGGCGGGCTCAGGGTGTGGGGGTGAGTCAGGGGCCAGCCCACCCCTGGAACCTCTGGGGCTCGGCAGACCCAGGTGCCAGCTTCAGAGCCCCGTGACTCAGTCTTGAATCCCCCCCCCACCCCATCCCTTTAGGGACAAGTGCCAGGACTGTGCCAGGCCGGTGGTAATGGGGACAGGGGTTGGCCAGTCTGGAGTCTGGTTCTGTTGCTCACCAGCATGTGACCAAGGGCACACCATGTTTTAACCTTCCTTAGTGTCAAAGGCCACATCTGTCAAAGGCATCTAGGAAGAAAAAGATCCCACCTCACAACTTCTAGGAGGCTTTGTAGTGTCACCGATGTGAGACGTGGCCTGGTGCCTTGCACAGAAAGGCCGCTGGCCAGCCTCTGTCCTCTCTCGCTAACTTCTGCCTGCAGAGTGTGTGTGGGCCTTGCAGCCTGGAAAGGGTGGTGTTGTGAAAGAGTGTGTGTGTGTCTGTGTGTGTGTGTAGGGTGTAACGAGAATTGTCCCATCTTCATGCCATAGGCCAGATTTCCATGAGTGACCCTTCCACTCCTCTGGGTCACTTGGTCCCTCTGAGGCAAGCAGCCACCCTGGCTTGCTCCACTCACCCCATTTGCCTTGGCACCCCAAACCATGCCACCCCAGACAAGAAGCGTGCTGACATTTGGAGGCTTCTGGGCAAAGCTGCCTTCCTAGGAAACCAGGCTTCGGCTGCAAGTCTATGGTCGGGACCCAGCCAGGCCTCAGGGTGCAGCCCCAGGGCCAACCCTGGCGTCGGGCCTGCTTGGGGTCTGACGCCGACCTCTCTTTTCTGCCTCATCCCACCAAAGCCGATCTGGCTGTCCAAGGCTTTAGCCCACCAGACCACAGGGCCAGCCACACCCTGGGTCCCAGGTGGGCTTTCTTGCCTCCGTGCCTCTGCGAAAGCTGAGGCCTCCCACCCTCTTTGCATTCTGCCTTGGTTCATTGTGCCCATTCTTCAAAGCCCGTCACAAACCTTATCTCTGCCAGGAGGCATCCCCAGTCTGTCCAAGATACACGATCTAACCCTCCTCCCAACACCCGCATCGCTGTCATTTACAGCCACCTCTGGCTTGGCTGTATCTTGCCTCTTGGTGAGGCCAGGCTGGTGTGAGGGCTCTAATTCTGGTGTCAGGCTGCGTTAGGTTTGGATCCAAGGCCCACCTCTCGTTCCACAGGCCTTTTCTTCTTTCTTTGAGTCTTGGTCTCATCTGTCACATGCATATCATTGTGGTTACATGGCCGTGGTGAGAATAAACCAGAAAGACCCCCGTCGGTGGCAGCCATTACTATTATGGATTACACCGGATCACATTCTGTTCTCACTGAATCCTTACAGCAATACCCCGTTGAGATGTGTCCACACGTCCACTTCAGGTGGGACTGCAGACTCCGAGAGGTCAGATAGCTGGACCTGCAATGGTTGGGGTTCCCACCCAGGTCTGTCTGATCCCAGGGTCAGCGCCGTCCAGTGCTCCCCGCCCTCCCTCACTGGTGTGACCTCCCTCCACCCCTCTCCCCGCTCCCAGATCACATACTCAATAGATATGTATTGGTTAGAAATGGGGAGGTCATGGAAGTTTGCCTTCTGGGGTCCACTCTTCCTCAACTGCCCCCGGCCCTGGTCCACCAGGCCCCCTCAGCTAGGGGAGCTTCCTCAAGACAAAGCCTTCACGGCTGGCGGCAGCAGGCTGCATTTCCTGTGGCGCGTCCCAGGGAAACGCTGGTAGCAGGTGGGAAGCTGTTGCCAGAGGAGTTGGGGGAACTGGGTTTCCGGCAGCGCTTCCAAAAGTCTTCGGCGGACAGCTGAGTGCTGGGACTCCCACGGGGCCCTCCTGAGACGGGAAGTGAGGCCGTCCTGTATCCAGGAGGTGGCTCCTGGGCTGGGAAGAGCTAGACATGGAGTCTAGCTGGGTGGCCATAGGCAAGCCCCTTTGTCATCTGAGCATCAGCTTTGTCCCCCATGAAGTGAGGTGGCCCTGTGGGTGCCTTAGAGACTAAAGCGCAAGCCCAGAAAGACCTCTTCGGAGAGCCTTCTGCACCCGCCTGGAGAGGTCTAGCACTGGGCCTGCAGAAGGTGCCCAGAGCTTAGACACCCTGGAGCCCTTCCCTCTGCTGTCCTCGAGAAAGAGTCCATATGTCCTCTCCAGCCACGTCACTCACCGAAAACATCCTGGCCTCCTGTGTGCCCAGGACTTGAAGAATCAGTTATAGCTGCTGTTTACTGAGGCCAGACACTACACAGACCGTTTCATATATTATCCCATGTGACCATCCCCACGGGAAGGCACTCACTGTTACTCCCATTTTACAGATGAGGAGCCTGAGGCTTGGGGAGGTGAAGTGGCTTGCCCAAGGTCACGCAGCCACTTGAATCTAGGTCTGCCTGCTTCCCGGTCTGAGTTCTTTATCACTAAGCTGGCATGTACGGTCCCACAGAGAATCTTCCTGGGAGGCGGGTTATGATCATTACCCTTGGTCACCCTCAGATGGACAAACTGAGGTGCCTTGTCCAAGGTCACCCATCTAGCAAGGGAGGAGCTGAGATTTGAACCCAGGTCAGCCTGAGCTCTTGGCCTGAGCCCTCAATCTCAATTTGGATCTTCCTGTCAGAGCCAAAGAGTCCCCAAAAGCAGGTCCTGGGACTGACCTCAGGGCCTGAGTCTGGGGGCAGTAGGAAAAGTCCCCCCATCTCTCAGCCTGGCTCCTGGGCCTTTAGCAGAGGAAACTCAGGGAGCCTGGGGAGAGAGGTAGGCTTTGCACTGTGTGCTGGGTGGTGAAGTGAGCAGTGACTCAGGGTGGGAGGCCCCCAGGGGCGGGAAGGCGGTGGGGACAGCACAGGCCAGGCCAATGCCGGGGTCCTCCTGGAGGAGGCTTGTGTAGGGCAGGGCTGAGTCACAGCGGTGAGATCAGACAGGGAGCTGGGATGGCCCGATGGGCCTGGCAAGGAGCCGCGGACCCAGGCAGGCCGGGTGGGCGCTGGCTGGCAGGAGAGGCACACCCTCTCCTTGGATGCCCATAGCTGGGGGTGTCTGTGAGACCAGAGGGTCCCCCTTCAGGCTCCTGGAGGCCTTGTGTTGCTGGAACTTCAAGCCGTGCCAGACTGGGGAGGCAGTTGGTACAGGAGACAGAGCAGGGATATGGGGTCGGAATCTCACTCTACCCCTTCTGATGTGTGACCCGGGGCAAGCTCTCCTTCAGCTCTGAGCGTTGATTTCCTCCTCTGTCCTGTGGATTCATGTGAGGGTCTCATAAGCTGACGATTCTTGTCCAAGCCCAGGCACACAGCTGGTGCTTGGGAGAGGTGGGTGGAGGAGGGGGACAGCCCTCACCATCCGGGAGCCCACCAGAAAATGGAGGCTGTAGCTGACTGGCCTTGGCTGCCCTGTTCTGGCTACTGCCTGCGTGGCCTTGAGTGAGAGCCTTTGATCTCTGGACCTCAGTTTCCCAATGTATCAAATAAAGATAATAGCCCCAGACTCTCAGGAAGAGATGGAGGATGATGTCACAGGGTTCCTGTAATTTCCGCCACCACTGTGGGCAGATACTGGGGAGGAAGAGAGCAGGACCCATTCCTGCAGGGCCCAGATGCCGTGGGTGAGCCCTCAGCACGCCTGGGAGCCTTGTGAGGCCCCTGCCTGCCCCCTATCCAGCACTCCCCAAGGCTGGTGCAGAGAGGGCGAGGGTTGCCAAGGTCACGCAGCAGCCAACTGAGTGGATCTATCATCCAAGGGGAGGGGGCCTTTGGCCTTTATCTCCCCAGATAAGAGGCCTTGAATGGGCCTGGAGGGCCTCGTGGCCTCAGATTTGGCTGAAATCTGGGGGTGGGGAGGGGATGGCCAGAGCCTGGCTGGCTCCAGCTGACCATAAAGCAACCACTTCTCCTGGTAGCTCCTCAGCCTGAGTCAGCCAGGGGCTGTGGCTGTTCTGAGTTCACCGCCTGCCTGCCCGGCTGCCACCCGGCCTTGGAACCCAGGCCTCGGGCACAAGAGAGGTCCGTAATAATGACCTGGCAATGATGACAGCTGTGTGGGGAGCTATGCCCACGTGCTAAGCACTCTCCCTGCCTTCATTCATTTGATCCTCCAAACAGCCCTGGGAAGTGGGTTCAGAGAGGCTGCATAAGCTGCCCAAGGCCACACAGCCAGGAAGAAAAGGGAAGGGTCTTCAGGCCCCAAGGCTGTGCTCTCTGCTGTCACGGCAAATGAGCCCATGCTGAGCCCACTCTGTGTCAGACCTGGGGCTGGGGCTGTGGATCGCTGGCCCACACGGGATTTGGAGAAAGGGACCCCAGAGGCATCAGCATTTGCCCAGGACGGGGAGCTGGGTGTGTGGATGGCCTGGGGACGAAGGGTCTGAGCCTAAGGACCAGTGTGTGTCCTGTGCCTGGCTCTTTGTTGGCTACAAGACAGGGACAGATACGGAGCTGCAGGACCCAAGGAAGGAGCGACGCCTCTGCACGGAGGCTCGAGAGGGCTTTCCAACAGAAGAGACCGAGAGACCATGAAGATAACAGCATTCCCGGCAGAGGAAAGGCACCGGTAAAACCCTCGGGCCTGACAGAGCATGGAGTGCCCTAGGAGCCGGCGTGAACAGCGTGATTCCGCAGGGAGAGAGGAGGCTAGAGGCCACACCACAAGGTCTTGAATACCAAGCTGAGAAGCTGACCTTTTCCTAAGGTCAAAGTGGAGTCAGAAGGACAAGGTGAGGGTGGGGGCCTCGCAGCTGTGCCATGGAGGCTGAGGCCAGGTAGTCCCAAACCAGTCCCGGCTGGGGGGCCGGGACAGGGAGGTGTCCTTCCAGGGCCTTCCCTGGACTCTCAATTAGATGGGGAACCTATGGCCTTGGGGCCACTTGTGGCCTTCCGGATCCTTGAGTGCAGCCTTTTGGCTGAATCCAAATTTTACAGAACAAATCCTTTGAATAAAGGATTTTTATCCAAAGAGCTGCTCGTTCTCTGAAACTAGGCTGCAAGGGGAGAGGGGCGGGGCTGGCAGAGGCACCCTAGGCAGGGGCCCTCCCACTGCCTCATCTTCCACCCTGACAAGCGCAGACCGCATCCCATGGGCACAGGCGGCTCGGTGCTCCTCGGTTCCCTGGCTGCCCCAGGAGGCCCATCCCAGCATGGCTGGCCTAGCTTGGCCCTCTCTGTACTTTGCTGCTGCCCTGGGTAACCAGGAGGCGCTGGGGACCAAGGTTTGTTGCAGCGAATCCTGTTTTCCCTCTTCACCCGACAGTAATACTTGGATCCTCACTTGTAATTTCCCCAACAACCCCTGGAGGGCCCCCTTCTGCCCGCAGCCACTTTATGGGTAGGGGAATGGAGGCTTGGAGGATAGGGGCGAGCGAGGGACAGGGACATCCTGCCATTCCACAAACGGGTCTCAACCACCAAGGGGCAGCGAGTGTGGCAGGCACCCACCGCGCGCCGCACGGTGCCCTGCACGCTTTAAGGGACACACGCAGCTTCTAGAACCTTACAACTCGGTTCAAGCCCCAGCTTCGCCGCTCACTAGTACATGACCTCAAGTCAGTGTCTGTGTCCGTTTCCCCATCTGTGAAATGGTGATGACAGTACCTTCCTCACAGCATAGGCGTGAGAATCGGGCGAGATAACTCATACATAGCAAGTGCATACAACCGTGCCGGGCACGCCCCCACTCGGCAGATGGAGAAACTGAGGCTGAAAGAGGAGCGGGGCCTCCCGGCAGGGGTTGGCCCCCCACCCGGCCCTCCCCGGCCCCCGCGGGGCGTTCCACTCCCCGTCCCTCCCTGTCTCCCTCTCATGCCTGTTTTGGGAGATCCTCAGGCCGGCCGAGCGCCAAGCGGCCGCGGGCGCGCGTGGAGCGGCGAGCGGGCGGCGGACCCGGCTGCAGCGCTGGCCCGCCCTCGCCTCCCGACCAATTTTGGGCAAAGCGGCAGCGGCGGTGGCGGCGCGCTACGTGCCGGCCCTGAGTCAGCGCCCAGGAATGCGCAGGACGCTTTGTTCCCCGATCCGCGGACAGACGAACGTGCTGGGACCGGGGCGCGGCGGGGCCTGACGACATCACCGCGGGCAGCACGGCCACGTGCGCCCACTGCAGGGCTGCCCCGCCGCGGCTCCGCCTCTGAGGCCCGGCCCCCTCCCCAGGCCTCTGCGCAGCTGGCAGCCCAAGCCCCTACGTGGTTCACAGAGAAACGACAGCTGGGGGACAGGTTGCCCAGGAGTTGCCAGTCCCAGGTACCGGGACCTGGAATGGCCACAGCAAACCCTGAGGCTAACCTGGGGAGGCCACGTGGAGCCCGTGACCCTCTCTCCATGCCAAGGCTGGTGTGGGAGAAGGAAGCAGCGGGTGAGCCCTCCTCCAAGCCCTGCCTCCAGCTGGCTGTGTGTTTCCCCTAAGTCATTCCTCCTCTCTGGGCTTGGGCCTGTCCAACTGGCAGATGGGATGTCACTGGCCGTCTTGCTCTTCCCCAGAGTTCTGTGCTGGGTAACAAGGTCAACAAGGTCTCAAGCCTAGAAGTGCTTTGGAAAGGAGTGAAGAGGCCTTGAAAGGTCTTTGCAAACTACAGATGGCCACATGGAGGGGCTCCTTTTGTGTGCTAAGCTGTGCCTGGAGCTTTCTAAATGCAGTGCCATCGAATGACCAGAACAGCCCTGAGTGGCGGCCACTGCTGCTGTGGAAACTGAGGCTCAGAGGGATGAAGTCACCTGCCCCAGACCACACTAGTACCGGCAGAGCTGGTGTGGACCCAGGGCAATTTGGCTGGGTCCCCACTTCTGCCCGATGGGTGTGGACCTCGTCCTGGGCTGGCATGCCTGGGGCTCCCCACGCTGCTGGACTCTGCCAATGTGGGCAGCCCCAGAGGACAGAATCTTGAGGCTCTGCTTGGGGCTGTTCCAAGGAGGAGCAGAGGCTGCTGGAGTCAGATTCCCCTCTGCCCTGTGTGGCCTTGGGCATGTCACTTGCCTCTTAGGTCCTCCCATGACTGCTCTGTCTTCACGTGGGGAATTCCACTTTAGCTTCCCCACCCCAGGGGCAGGGGCAGGAACCAAATGGCCAAGTCTTCCCGTAGGACCTGCAGGGGGCAGGCAGGGCGGCCAACTGGGCTTCTGGGAGGTTCCTCCAGATGGGATTTGTTATGCACGCTCTCTTCCGTCCCTTTCCCTCATCCACAAGGTCCCTAACACCAGGGCATAGCACCCCACAGCCCCACCCAGCAAACAGGGCCTTTTGCAGGAGGTCACCTGCAGGAGGTCAGCCCTGGCCCTGCAATTGAGCAGGTCCTCATTGGGGTCCTTGCCAGCCTCACCCCTGGTTCAGTGTACTCTGGACTTCTTTGGCTTCTGTCCCTCTTAGGCCATATGTTCTGTATGCAGGACATGGAGATGACCTCTCCTTACCCGAGGGCTGATCTTGCAGTGGCCTTGTTCTGCCCTTAGTGCCTGCCCTCTCTTGGTACTCTAACCAGCCTCGGCTGGTTGGACCCACCTCAGCTGGTCCCTGGTAATGGGCACTAGCGGAAGAGGCTAAATCCCCACATTGGCTCTTCCTGAGCCCTCTCTGTATGTGCCTTACCTGAAGGTAGCAGGGCTGCACCTTGGGCAGGTTGATGCTGCAGAGGCCCAGGGAGGCCTCTCTCTTCCCTGGGGCCAAAGGTCTCAAAGGGCCAGCACCTTTCATTCTGCCAGCAACGCTTAGGCCTCACTTGCAAACCTCTCTACCAGGGCGTGAAATGTGCACAGAGGCAGAGACCACACAGCATGGTGGCCAGATGCTGGCCTGTGGGGTCTGCCAACTGTGGGACTCCACTTCTCTGCACCCCAGATTCTGCGCCCATAAGTGGGGAGCAGGGCCCCTTTTGTGAGCATCCAGGGAGTTAGTGGATGCAAACGTCTGAGCACACAGTGGCTGCTGGGTTGGCATGAGCCTTCCTGAGCCTGCACCCAAGGAGTTATAGTGACTTCCACGTCATCATCATCTCCATTGACTGGAGTCAATGACAACAATCCTCCTCCTGCAGAGCTCTGTGGTCACAGATTCTTCTGGGTCCCCAGTGAGGAAGACGATGCAGTGTGGTCCCTCACAGCACCCACCAGGCCACCGCAGCCCAGAGAGAGGCAGAGCCCTGCCATGCAGCACTACTAGGCAGGTAGAACCTGCACTCTGCCTTGGGTGGAGGCCAATGGTCTCTGAGCCCCTTTGACCTCCAAGTCCCAAGGGCTCTGAGGACATGGGGTGACAGGAGAGAGAGGAACAAGTGTCTGCACGTGCCCCCGTCCCTGCACAGCACAATTCCTGGCACTCAAGGGCCCCGCCTCAGCCTGGCATGCCTGCTTGGGTTCCTGCCCATGTGGTTTCCTCTTGGCCTCTCCCTCACGTCCTCTGGCAGAGCATCCCCAGCTGTCTGCATTCCTGTGCCATGAAGACGGCCACCTTGGGGCTGGGCCTGGCTAGGACACCCCCTGAGAGTGGAAGTGTGCGTGCTGGCAAGGCTATGCAGAGACACACCTGCCTCCCCATGCCCGTGTATGGCTGTGCCTCTCTGTGTCTGTGTGTGCATGGATGTGTGTATGTGTGCCAGCAGGTATGCACACGGGGCATGGCCACCCGTGTGGACATGCATGAGTGCAGTGCAGGGGGCTGCTGTGCTGGAGGGACCCTACTGGTCCCTAGGGTCCCCACAGGCCTTTGGGATCTGCGCTCATGTATGATGTTGGGGCATGCATGTTTCTCATACCTGATGGCCCTTGCATGTGTGAGGATCACGTGCCCAGCGTGGCCCCTCTCATGCTGAGCCACTGGAGGAAGCTGAAGGAATTGAGGGAAGGGGGTCGGGATTAGATCAAACACAGAGGGCCCATTGGCCCAGCTAAACTGGATGCTTCCCACCCTCGTACCAATCCCTGGAGGGAGAAAGCTGGAAGAAATGTTCTCTCCATTTGAGGCTTAGAGAGGGCCAGTCACTTGCCCAAGGTCACACAGCCTGTAAGTAGTGGAGCCAGTGTTCAAATCTCTGTCTGCCTGATGCTGGAAGCTGTCAGGGCAGGGAGGCAGGGAGCTGCTGCAAGGCCCACAGAACAGCAGAGACCTGTGCAGCCCAAGGCCAGTCAGTTCCCTTGGAAGGGGTGAGCTCCGAGTGGCCCGCCTGGGCGTCTTGCACCCTGGACCTCACCTGCCCTAGCTGGATACTAGTAGACATGCACGGAGCTGCGCCAGACCCTGGTGCAAGTGCTTTCATCTAGTTCTCTTTAATACTGTAGGAGGCCAGTGCTATTACTATTATTATTATTATACTATGTATAACATTTGTATTATGTAATAATATGTAATATTATAAGTAACAGACTATTGTCATTCTCACTGAAGAGATGAGGAAACTGAGGCACAGATAGGTTAGGTAACTTGCCTGAAGTCCCGCAGCTGAAACATGGCACAGTTGAGATTTCAGCCCACTGGCTCCAGGGTCCCAGGGCACCCCTGTACACATGGCACTCTGGCTAGCATCTTCTTGTGTGTGAGATCCCGGCCTCACTCTCTTTCTGCTAGGTGGTCTCCAACTCCATCCTACATGTGGGCCCAAGGAAGCTGGACAGCTCACAGTTGAGGAAACTGAGTCTGCACTGGTGCATGGTGCAGTGCCTGGGCCTGCAAAGGTGACTCCCAGTGTCCAATCCAGCCCCGCCTTTGCCTGCTCCTCACTTGCTCTGGGACTTGAGACAAGTACCGGCTCTCTCCGGACTGCAGTTTCTGCCCCGTTCCCAGAGACAG
The DNA here is from genome assembly GCF_041146395.1 of Eulemur rufifrons. Taxonomy (NCBI): domain Eukaryota; kingdom Metazoa; phylum Chordata; class Mammalia; order Primates; family Lemuridae; genus Eulemur; species Eulemur rufifrons. Next base: position 29,560,502 of record NC_090990.1, read on the forward strand.
CAGGCAGGAAGGGCTGTCCCGAAATTTCCGGGTGGAGAGTCCTGGGAGGAGGCGGGGCAGACGGGTGAAGGTGAGGCTGGGCCAGGCCTGAAGTCGAGGCTCAGGAGCCGGTTTTCCCAGGCGGTGTCTGAGTAATCGTGTGTCTATATTTATCTCCTTTCTTGGGTGAGCAAATGGAGCCCAGTGCCAGCCAGGCCCGTCACCTCCCCCCTCTTGCAGGCACGTTTCCCTCACCTGTCGGGTGGCCCTGGAGAGCACCTCAGTCTTGGCTCCAAGCTCAGCTTGGCCCACATAGGACACACCAGCATGCTTGAACCCGGTGGCTTCCGTGACAAATCTAATTGTCAGTGGTGGCCAGGGAAGCTCCATACTGGGTCGCAGAACACATGGGCAGTCGAGGCCATGACCTGGGCAATGCTGGTGCCCTGGGGGTCTGGGAAAGACCTTCCCATTCAGAAACCAAGGTCCTCTTATCTCAGACAATGCTTTTCATTTCTGCATTCACGCTTGGGTCTAAATATCAGCCTCCTTTCCCTCCAGGATCTTAACTCACAGGGGTGGAGGTCTGCGTGGTGCAGAGGTCTAAACTACAGGCTCTAGAGTCAGACTGCTCTAGAGTTGAATCCTGGTACCCCGACCTTGGACAAATAAGCTCTGTGACTTGGTTTCCCTGCTCTTCAAAAGGGGCCAATGCTTTCTACCTCCCAGGAGTCTTGTGAGCATTAAGTTAGAGGCATTATGCGCTGACAGATGCGATGGGCTCTGCTGGGTAGGGGCTGCCTGTCCCCACCTGCAGGTCCACAAATGGCCATATGCACGTGGCTCTCTCAACATGCACACACTAAAGGACACCCCTAATTCTGAGAGGTGCATGCAGCCTTAGACCCAGGATGAATTAAATGGGCTGAGGCTTGAACCCTGGGAAGACCGCAGAGGATACTGGGGCCAGATACTACCTTTGCTCAGACCCTTCCCAGAGGTGGAGGGAACAAAATAGGTGGCCACTCAGGCCAAAGGGGTGATGGAAACAGAACAACCTTGTCAAGAGATGACGCAGCCTGGTTGAGGCCTGGGCCCATCACCCCTGACCCCAGCTGGGATCCCGATGGCTGGGTAGCCCCTGCCCTGACTCTAGACTCTGCTCTGCTGGTGCCACTTCCCTGACCTTGGAGAGCCCTGGGCCTGGTGCACGTGCACCGCAGCCCTGCCTGCTCCCAGGGTGGATTAGGCAGAGTCCGAGGACGTGCTGGGCTGGCAGGCTCAGGGGCGGGGCGGGTGCCGGCGCTGGGGCTGCTCTACGCTGGCTCGGGACTGGGCTGTGGCAAGGCCTTGTATGGCTCTGGCAGGGTAGCTCTCCAGTGGCACCGATTGGCTGGCCTGGCACTCCCCGCTGGGACTGCCCAGGCCCCAAACCACGGGTAACCAGAGACGTCGGGAGCTGGTGGATTAGCATGCCCGTCAGCCCGCCCGCCCGCCTGCCTGCCACCAGGGCTGCTCTTTTCCTTTCCTAAAAAGGCAGAGCCGGGCAAGGAAGACGGGCAGTTGAACTCAGGCCTGGGGTAGAGGTGGGGTGGGCGGGGTGGTGCAGGTGGCTCTGCTGAGGGTTTGGGAATCCTGGCCCTGGCCTGGGGCCAAGCTCTTCCCGGCTCTGGACATCAGTTTCTCACCTGAAAAGGAGGCGGTTGGCAGCTGGGTGTCCCTAAAGTGGATGAGGCCTGGATGGGATTGGGGGATGTGTGTGCTGGGGTCCCCCACCCCAACCCAGGGTCCTGGGCTGCCCAGTAGCAAAGATGCCCAGATTCCCTTTCCATAGGAAGCTAACAATTTCTCACATGTGGGGACTCGGTTTCAAAACCTGGCCCTGCCACTTACCATTGCGACCTTGGGGAGGCAGCATCACCTCCGTGAGCCCAGTCATCCTGCTGCAGAACAGATGACGAGGCAAGAAGTGCCCCCTCCCAGGGTCTCCTGAGCAGCACCATGGTGATACCCATGTAGCGCAGCCCACTCTGCACCCTCCTTTCCCCCCAGGTCCCCCTCCTGCTGCTTCTCTCCACTCATGCCCTCCTTAGGCTGGCCCGTCCTGCCTGCAGTGGCCTGGCCCCAGGAGTCTCCAATTCTGAGCCCAGAGTGGGTCCAGGCCTAGGGGTGAGGGCAGGATCTCTGAGGCCCGCAGACCCAGCCCAGTCTCGGATCAGGACCCAGGCAAAGCTTGGCTAAGGCCTTGGTAGCAGCAGACAGTGGCTGATGCCCTCTGAGGCTCTGGGTCAGGCCAATGGGTTACTAGCCTTGGTGTGACTCTGGGCCCTACCGTCATCCGTAAAGTGGGAATGTGCACCCCGTCCTGCTCCATGCTAAAAGGGAAAGTGCTCTGTGAACTGTAGAGGCAGCCAGGGGGAGGCCCGATGACCAGTGACGTGTGACTGACTGGTCGGCCTTGAGCCCAATGGCAGACGGTAGAGAGCAGGCGCTGACCTTTCAGAGAATTCACATGCACTTTTCATGCTCTCAAGTCCTGGAATCCAAGCTCTGACGTCTGCTGGTCAGTCCTGGCACCTGGGACATCAGGCACAGGGACCCAATGTGGCTACCAGATGGCACTGTGACAAGCCAGACCCCCGCTGGGCCCTGGGTGGTGGCAGCTGGTCAGTCTGCCCCAGGGCTCCCTGGAGCCAGGGTGTGGGGTGGGCGAGAGGGGAGGAACTCGAGTTCCCGAAGGGCTACACTGGAACCAGACGACGGTCCTGGTCCTCATACTGCCACCAACCAGCTGTGACCTTTGGCTGGTGAGGACCCTTTGCAGCTGCTGTTTTCCTCCTGGCTTGTTGGGGGGACCACAAATCGGGCTGTGGAATGCTGGACGCAGGGCCTGGCTCAGACTGTGCTATTCCTCTTCTGGGGCTGCCAGGGGCTCCACTTCCCCACTGGCCCACATTGAGCTGTGGGCTGTCCCCACGGCCACAGCAGCACCTGCCGTGTCTCCTCCTCCTCCCACACCCCGTGACTCCACTGCCAGGTGCCGCCTCGGTTCCCCAGAGCCTCTCTCAGACCATTATTTTTTTCACCCACTTCCCGTAGAAATCCAGCACCTTTGAGGCTGACAATGCCAGGCCCTGTCCCACCCCCATCCCATTGCTGACATCTGCTCATCTGGTCCAATCTGAGAGGTCCTAGCCTTGCGTGTTTCCAGTTATTCCCATTCTCGGCCGTTAGGCTTGGCCACGCGACTTGCTTTGGCCAGAGAAATGTGAATGGAAGAGATATTTGTTGTCTCCAGGTGGACGCAGTCAGTAGTCAATGGGAAGCTCCAAGCACAGTCCTTTCCTCTGCTGCTGAGGTCACGGGAGCACAGGGATGGAGCATCAGTCAGCTTAGGTCTCCGAGTGCCTAGGATGAGTAGAATGTCCCTGCTGACTCACACTGAGCACATAGCGAGGAAAGAAAGAAGCTTCCATTGCATTCAGCCACGAAGCGTCTGGGTTGCTTGTCTCCGCGGCATAACAGAACCTATCCTGACGCTCTACCCTGGCTCACAGCCCAGATGTCCATCTACACCCAGCAGAGATGACCTCACCTGCCACTGCATGACCTGCCCAGCCCCCTGGACACTCGATCCCTGTCCTCTTCGTCTCCAGCGGCATTCTCTCTCACCCTGCCTCAGCCGCCCACGCCTGTGGTCAGCACTGTCTCCATCCACAGCTGTCTCGCTTTGGAATAGTGAGTTAACACGACTCACGACCTTCTCCTCTGTTTTCATCCAAATGCCCTGGTCACCTGACCACTGGCCTCTCTCTGTATTGGCTGCGCCTGTGTGCCCATGACCTCACCTCTTCACTTGCCAGTCTTCTCAGCTCCAGGACGCCCTGTCCTGTCCCATGGCCTGGCAAAACCCGCACCCTGGACTAATGTACCGAGTCGCCTTCCCATGCCCAGGGCACAGCCGGGCACTGCTGGAGAAGCCACACAGTGGGAAAGACAGGTGGCAGCCGCCCCGCAGGGCCACACGGACGCCTTCCTTGTTTCCCTGGTGGACTTTCTCCTGCTCCCCTCAAAGGTCAAGCACACCTTCTCAAGGCCCTTCCATCTCTGCACCATGCAATTTCCTTAGGTGACTTCACTCTATTTCACAGAGAAAAATCCATCCACAGGAGTGCCCCCAACTTCCTGTGACCAGGCAGACACACTGATTTCATCTGCACCTCTTCCCTTCCCCTCTCCTCAGGCCTGGGAGAGGGGTCTGCATCTCCTCCCGGTCAAGCCAGGCTCCTTCCCACTAGCCCATGACGCACACTTTTCCTGGACACCACGGCGCCGGCTCTCCCTTACCTCTCTCCAGGCTCCTACAGGCCCCTAGACAGTGTCAGCATCTGCTGTCTCCATGTCCCCATCTTCTTCTTACTCCTCAACCACCACCATCTGCCTCCACCGTTTATTACACACCCAGCAGTATCTATGAAGGGCCTACTGTGCGCAGGAACTGCACCAGGCCAGCATTCCCCAAGGTCAGCCGCGATCCCCTTGTTGCTGAAGCAACAGTCCTTCTTAGGCTCCTCGCGCTGGACGTCCAGGTGGCGTGTACCCAGGGGACCCCTCCTGGTGGTCCACCAACCTCTCTGTCTGCTCTTTCTTGTGGCATCCATCTTCCTCCTCTCAGCCCTGGAGGTTGTTCGGGGAAAGGTATCTTGGATGACTTGGGTTCACCTTGGGCTAATGCCCTTGTCATCTTCCACCACAGCAATTCTGACCACTGTGACCGAGTCATCAAGGATGGCCTCTCCTGTCAGAACGGGAACTCTTCCAAGGTGGGCTGTGTCTGTCTTGCTCACAGTTGCATCCAATGACTGCCCCTCTCCGGCACTCAGCAAACCATCGTTGAATACAAACGGTGGGGACCCATACCTTATTCACCCTTGTAGCGCCAGCACCTTGTGCAAAGCCTGCTCAGAAACTATTTGTTGAAGGCTTGCCCTGTTCGAGGCTCTGTTAGCCACCCTGTATAAACCATTTCATTCAATCCTCACAACAACCCTTACAGATACAGGTCACTGCCCTCCCCTCTACAGATTAGGAAACAGGCACAGAGAGGTTAGGTGGCTTGCCCAAGGTCACACAGGCAGTAAGTGGCCATGCCTCCCCAACTGCCAACACCCAAGAACCAACTCACTACTCATCCTGTAGCCAGATGAAGGTGGCCCCCAAAAGTTAAGTCCATGTCCTAATCCTTGGAATCTGCGAGTGTGACCTGGTTTGGAAAAAGGGTCTTTGCAAATGCAATTAAGTTAATGATTCAAGATGAGATCATCCTGGATTAGGGTAGACCCTAAAAATTGACATGTCAAGAGAAGAGAAGAGAAGAGAAGAGACACACAGAGAAGGTGCTGATGTGAAGATGGAGGCAGAGGTTGGAGTGATGAGTCCGTAAACCAAGGAAGGCCACAGACGGCCTACAGCTCCCAGAAGCTTGGAGAGAGGCACGGAACAGATTCTCCCTCGGAGCCTCCAGAAAGGACGAACTCTGCCAACACCTTGATTTCGGAGTTCAAGCTTCCAGAACTGTGAGAGAATAAATTTCTGTTGTTTAAAGCCACCTAGTTTGTGGCAATTTGTTACAGTAGACCCAGGCAACTAATACAGGACCCCAACCATATGGCAGCGTACCTGCTGCTTCCTTGCCAGGCCTGGAAGTGAGGGGCCACAAGAGAGCCCTGGGCTGTGTGATTATGGCCTAGTCACTCTCCCTCTCTGGGCCCGATTGCTCTGTAGTAAAATGAGCACTTGGCATGCCAAATGTCCTTCCCACTCTGACACTGCACAACCCTCTAGAAAAACCATGAGCCAGGCAAGCAGGGCTATGTTGGGATCTTCAAATTTATTCCAACGTGCTATTTTTTTTTAAAAAATATCCTCAGGCTGAACACTCAGCCAGAGCTGTAATAAAGGCAATCATTATACTTGTAAAAACTTCTCATTCACAGTACAGATGTAATTTACAACAAAGGTCACACACATCAATACTGAGCATTTTTTTTCCTTTTATATGTCAGACTCTGTGCTTTAGACCTGCATGGATTTTTTTGTTTTGTTTTGTTTTTTTCTTTTGCACTGATATATACCATACCAACATTGCAAGATGCAAGTGTAGAAACTGGAGTTTAAATAAAATTACAGGCAAAACTACCCCATCCCAGTGCAATCACTGTACATATCTACAGTACAATTTTTGGAATGTATTGCCATTTAAGAACATAGAAACTTTCTACAGACAATTTCACGTACAGAATACATACACCTTTTAGAAAAAAAAAAGGCAAATATTTATTTTACAGAGAGCGTGTATCTTACATTTGCCTGCATGTTTCTTTACTTTTCTTTCTTTTTTTTTTTTTTTAAAGACTAGATTTAGTAAAGTGATCGTAAGTGCCGAAGCGGTTTTCTAATGGAAAGCGGACTGGATTCACAACACAGAAGCAGAATTTGTGGAACAGGCCTTCAGGAACTTTCTTCCCCTGGTCAACATGGCAGATCGGTCCCCAGGGAGGGCTGCTCAGCCAGGACTTTTGCTTTAAGAAGGGTTTGTCTGGAGAAAGGACTAGAGAGAAATTCAGCTCAGATATATTGCTTCTTCCTCTTCAGAAGGACTGGGTCGGGGGGAAGGGATGGAGAAGAAGCTAGAAGAACCTGGAAGCCAATTCTTTCAGACTTTTCCCAAAAGAGGGAGGTGGGGGGGAACGTCTGGGTCTGGGGGTTGAGGGTCATGGGGGTGAGAGCAGGCAGCACACCGCTGTCAGGCTCCTGGAGGGTCCCAGGGGATGAGGCCAGCGTGCGAGCCAGGGTCGGGCACAGGCAGGGCAGGCCTGTCTTCGGGGGGAGTGGGGTTAATACCCAGAATGGCCCTGAGTTGCCAGGGGTGGAGCACATCCTGGGGGGCAGGCCTGGGGGGCAGGTGGCTTGGGATCCCACAGAAGGCAAGGTTTGCCTCTGAAACCTCGGCTTGTTGGTTCCTCCCCCACTGCTAACACCCAAGGACCAGAGCTAGGCTGTTCCAAGGGAAGGCCATTTCAACAGAGCATGGAACAGGTGGCTACGGCCACAAATCAGCCCCTGCTTTCTCTGCTGCCGCTTTTAACAGGGACAACAGCGTTATAGGCAAGTTGGAACTGCAGAAGTGGTTGTGCGCAGGGACAGAAGGCCCAGGGGAGCACACGAGTGGAGCAAGCATCACGTGGTCTGTGCTCAGGGGAGTGGAAATAGAGTCTGGAAGAGGGGTTAGAGTTGTGCCCAGTGACATACACCCCAGGCTGGGGGCATCAATGCCATCCCTCTGGGCACTTGGGTGGGGTAGTAGCCCTTTGGCCAGATTCTATTTGTGCATCTCCCCCCAGGTATTTAGAAATAGGTCTCCAGTGACCGCTGGCCCTGGTTACTTCTCCTCTGCCAGAGCCTGGCGGTCCCCTGACTGCAAGGACCCTCCCTTGCTGGCCACGGTCGATCACTAGGCTGCCCAGGGAGGAACCCTCGGTGGGTGGGCTGTTGGAGTGCAGGGGGATGGTGCCCAGGAGAGCTGAGGTGCAGGGTGGGGTGAGGGGTGTAGCCACCCCCAAGGTCAGGGGCTGGTCCAGCAGAGCCCACAGTCTGCTGCCTCGTAGGCCTGGGGCCGGAAGATCTTGCCCAGGAAGGTTTCCAGCCTGGGCTGAAGCAATGCCCTTTATCCAGCTCCCAGGCCTCAGCCCTTGAAGTGTCCAGCCTGTGGGCAGCCCATGGGCGAGGGCTGGAAGGCAGGCGTGAGGAAAGCCCTGGCCTTCTGGGGCCTGGGCTCCTGCCCACTTCCTGCCCTGCCAGGACAGTACAGTATTGTCCAGGATGGGCTTCCTGGCTTCTCCCAGGGTGGACGGGAGCCCCAGACTCTGAGTCAAGCAGCTAAGAGCTACTAGGTAACCCGGACTCCCCAGGACCCTGGCGCACAGTGGACCCCCAGGGAGGCCCTGCCCTGTTATCGCATTTTTTGTCTTAGCTCTAAGTGAGGCAAAGGATATGAACAAGGTGGTCTGGCTGTGGTCTGGACCTGTGGCTGGTGTGTCCACCCACCAGGGGCCAAGCAGGGAAAGGCTGTGAACTGCAGGAAGAGGGAAGTATGGCCGGGCACAGGGAGCTTGCAGAAGGGTCTCGACCCTCCCACCTACGCGTCCTTTTTAAACAACTTCAACAGCTCAGGAGCCCTTGGACAAGTACTTGGTTCATAAACGCCTGGCTGAGGCCTGTGGGCCGCCCAGAGAGGCCCCTGCCCTGCACAAGGCGGCATCAGCACCCAGGCTGTGTGGGCCAGGCCACGGTCCCTGTGCTCTCTCCCCTGTGCGGAAAGTAAAGAAACTCATTTATGGAAGATTGGGAAAAAACTACCTCTCTCAGGGTGCGGTGAACATGTTAGAGTTCAAGTTCCATATTTCAACTGGGGGTTTAAATCTCTGATCATATTATTTTTCTTACAGGTTTTTGCCCTCAGGAAGTGCAGGGCAGCTTCTTGAAGGCAGAAATGGGAAAAGTAAGAGGCACTGGCCAGTTCTGATTGCTCTGGAGAAGAATCCAGATCACTTAGGACAATTCAAAAGTCCCCTAGGTGAAGAGAAATGGAGGAGACTGGGGAAAGAATTGAATGCCATCCTCTCTCTCTCTCTTTTCTGCAACAAACAGGCCCCGGCAGTTCCCACCAGGCACAGTTTTGGGTATTTCCTTAGGGTGGTGGAGGCAGGGACAGTGCGGGGCAGGGATGGGGGAAACCTGTCCTGCTGCAAAGGGGTCCAGAAATGGGTCCCAGTAAACCTTCTGTGCCAAGCACTGGAAAGGCCCAGCCATGAAGGAAACAGGGCCCTGGTACTCCAGGGATCAAGGTGGAACAAACCCACACCCTGGTCTCAGGAACAGTCCCCTAAGGCTTGGGTCCTGCTAAGTCAGCCTGTGGGTAGTTTTTAGAATAGAGCAGGCAGCCTATGGCCTGGGCCGGGTGCTCAGGAATGGGGAGACATTTCCCAGCCCAGGGGGCAGGGATGGGGGGCAGAAAGGAGGCACCAGGATGGAGTTTGGATGGGTGGGGTGGTATGGCCCCCTGTGAAATGCCAGGATGGGCCCAAAACTCAGACTGCCAAGGTCCCTGGGAGCCCTGGGGGAACCAACCAGCTCCTACCTTCTACCTGCTCCTGTAATTTTGTGTTGAAATCCTAGGAAAGGTAACATTTTCTTTCTTTGTCTTTGTCTTGCATAAAAAAAGAAAAAAGGAAAAGATGATTTTTCTGGGGCCTGCCTGGGTGGGGCCGCCACTGGCCTTTTTGCTGGCAGAGAGAAGCGGCCACTCACTGGGGTGGGACAAGAGGCAATAGATAGAAACCACAAACATCTGTACATAGGAGTGCTTGCTTTTACGTCTCATTCTGCAGTTTGTAAAGTTTCTTTTTTTCTCTCCCTCCGTGCATTCCCTTTCCCTCTGCCTGCCTTGGGGGTGAGGTGGCTGCGACTGCAGGGTATGGAGGCTCCACCTACAGCCTTTCCCCAAAAAGCACGAACTATTCACAGCCTCAAACTCCTTGTGTGTGTGTGTGTTTTTTTTTTTTTTTTTTTTATGTATGTGTGTGATTTGTTTCTTTTCAAGCAACAAAAGGTATAGAAAAAGGCACAAGTAACTGCATACATGGGAAGATACAGCAGATGAGGGCTGGGCAGAAGCTGCTTGGACAGAGGGACAGATGGGCATGGCCCGCGAGAGCAGGTGATTCGAGGAAGTTGGCTGGAAACGTCTGTTGCTGAACTCCGGAAGCCAGATGCTAAAGCGGTCAGAGAGCGGCTAAGAGCTCGGGGGGCCCCTGTCCTCAGGCTGGTGTGGAGGTGCCCTGGGCTCCCCACTTCCTGAGGGCTGGGGGTAGCCCTGCCTGGTCCTGGGTTCCCCAGAGAGGTTCCTCCTCCGGGCTGGGAAGCGAGCGGAGGCCTCCGCCAGGCAGCCCACGGAGCTGCTGCGGTCCAGTGGCGGGGTGGCAGAGGCCTCAGTGTCGGCCAGAGTGCACGGGGACTCCAAGCGGGGGCTCCAGGACTGCGCTGCCCGGCGGCCCTGGGGTGGCGGCGTGCAGGGACTGTGCGCGGGCACGGGCTCTGTGGGTGCCTCGGCCCCACGGGGCTCCCAGTCGGGAGGTCTGCCCAGGCCTCCGCCCGTCCTCTCCCTCTCCTTGGGGTAGTCCCTGCCTTCCAGCTCCAAGGAGAGTGTGAACTTGGAGACCTTAGCCACAGGCGACACAGAGGCTGGTGAGCTCTCGGAAGGACTCCAGCGGCCTCGCTCCTGGGCCTCCCGGGCCCCCGTCAGGTCACTGCCACCCCCCGAGAAGCCACTGACCCAGGCGGCGGCTGGCCCTGGCAGCAAGGTGGGGTGGGCTCCCGGCCGGGCCTGCACCATCTGGATCCCCCCGATGGGAATCAAGGGACACGGGGCACGGGCCAAGTGCTGGGAGTGCAGAGGCAGGTGGCTGAAGATGTTCTCCTCTGTCCGGGCCGGGGTGTGGCCGTGGAAGTCATGGGGGGCGGAGAAGGGTCGGGAGGAGAGAGGATGAGCAGGGCCGGGTGAGCAGGAGGGACTTCGGGACTCGGCCTTCTGCTGGGGTCAGAAAACAAGACAGGGTAAGGTGAGGGTTACATGCTGGGCACGTGGAGAACCCGGGCCTGGAGGTGGGGAGGGGGACTTGCCCGAGACCGCAGAGTGAGTCCTGAGTCCCAGCTGAGCTGGGCACAGAACCAGAGTTCCTGACACGCTGCCCACAGCGGCACCCTGAGCCAGCTGCCCTCCCTGGCATGGGCCCTCTCCAGCCCCGAGGTGACCACGAGCACACTCAGGCCTCGAGGTCTCCATGCCTCTGGCCGGCACATCTGTGCTTGGGGGAGGCGGGTGCTCAGGCGAGGTGGGGCCCTGTCGTCACCCATGCGCACAGCCCTCTACCTTGGTTCTGCTACCTCTCCTGTTCCTAAAATGGTCTTGACCCAACTTCATTCTTGGACATGAGCTCCCACCCAAGGCTCTCGACCTTCTCTGACCACGTGGCATTTTAATTTGACCCCGAAATTAAAAATCAAGGACGGATTCCTAGATCAGTGATCCTCCAGGAGTGACGGGGTTGGGCCATGACAATGTGGGGACAGAAAAGGTGTTGGGAGGTAGAGGTCAGCTGGCAGTGATGGTGCTGTCAGTGGGGCGGGACAGCAGCCGCGGGGACAGGGACAGTGACGGTGCTGGTGACGTGATGGCACTGATCACACTGATGGGGTGGCAGCAATGGTGTGCCAGGGTGCAATGATGCCAGCGGTGCTGGGGACCGTGCTGACGGTTTGACAGGGATGGTGTCAGCTACGGTGTCTCTGAGGACGTTGTTGACAGTGATGCTGGCGATGGTGACGACTTTGGTTAAGCTCTGCCACCTGCTCGATGGATACATGGGGGTGGGGATGGGGTGGGCGGGCAAGGAACTGTACAAGTATTTACACCCACATCCAAGACCACACACTCGCAAGTGGTGGAACCCAGAACCCGTGAACGCCAGAGTCCATGCTCTGCTGCCTCTGAGCCTGGAATAAAGTCTACTGAGCCAGTCGGTGTAGGGCATGGTGCCCAGCCCCGTAGGTGCCCAATAAATGTTTGCTAAATTATTAGGATTACTGAGCTGGCGGTACTGTCTAGCTCCAGATGTGATACTTTAGAAGGTGTGAACTTGCAACCCCCCCACCCCACGGGGGAGAAGTGGCCCAGGAACTCACCCAGGTGGAGGCGCAGGTCTCGGGGCTTCTGCCGAGAAGCTTGTGAGGTAGAGGCGTGGGCGGGAAGAGAACCCGCGGGGCCAGCCCCAAGCCCGGGCCACACTCGCCCACAGAGGGGCTGCCCGGTCCAGGCAAGGCCCACTTCCCTGGCAGCGCTGACCGTGGTGGTGACTCGGCCTGACCCGGAGACCATCTCCTGGTGGGCGAGTGTCTGGGGGGCAGATGTGTTCGAGGGGGTCGGGGGGTGAGAGGAGACAGCTCAAGTCTTGGAGACCCACAAGGGAGTGGGCCCGTGTCCTTTCCAGGGCCCATCTGGGGGCCAGGTGGGCTCGGGGCTGAGGCCTGTGGTTCTCTGGCCGGTGAACATCGCTGGGGAGACGAGTCGTTTTTGGTTAGTGAGTGTTTGCGGGCTAAGGGTGGGCGGCTGCCTGCTTCTTTGCTTGGGGACCACGGTCTTCTCGGTGACACGGACTTGGAGCTCAGGGCCGAGCCTGTCTCCTTCTCCACAGGGCCCGAAGGGGCCAGTCCCAGCCGGGGGAGGCACAGGATGCTCTGGCTGGATGTGGAGCGACTGCTGGCTGTCAAGTGCTCAGCTTCCAAGACCGAGCTGCCGCACGGGGGCTCATTGCCAGAGGTGGCATCTGGGGGCTGAGGGCCCTGGATGGGTGAGGAGTCTGCCCGCAGCGTGGCTGGCGGGCCGGGCGGGGGTGCCTCCGAGGACGGTCTGGACAGCTCATCCTGGCTCTCCTCCTCATCCTCGTCCTCGTCTTCGTCCAGGTCCGAGTCTGAGTCTGAGTCCTCCAGGTCTGAAAACTGGTGCTCCTCCACAGCCTCTGAGCCCTCTCGCCCTTCCGAGTCCGGGAACAGGTCATCACTGGTTCCTGAGGGGCAAACACAGAAGACCCAAGGTCATGGTCAGGCCCCAGGGTCTCTCTGGCCCCACGGCTGCTCCTCTCTAAGCCTCAGTTTCCTTGGCTGCAAACTGGGCACAATAGTCATGGAAGAGCAAGTGACCTAACAGACATGGGGACACTTTGTAAATAATAATAGTGAGCAGTGGAGAGATTAAGTAACTTGCTCAAGTGGAATAGTAGCAGGGCTGGAACTAAACCGCAGCAAATAAGACAGCCTGTTTTTTTTTTTTCATTAGTGTCTCAGGAGCAAGTTATGTCACTTTGCTGTGTGCCTCAGTCTCCTTTCTCCAATGAGTGTGAAAGTCTCACCTCACAGTGTTTGCTAGGAGGAGTAAATGCAGGCCTAGCACACAGCAAGGGCTCAAATAATGACACCACTAAGAATACGGGAATGATGAAATCTAGTATTCCAGGACAGAGCATTCATGCTGGCTGGTCCAGCAGCACAGAGCCGTCTGTGGTCAGTCTAAAGACACATCTGCCACTGTGACCAGGCTGCCACTGGCTGGCACAATGCATCTGGCACATGGCAGACTCTGGCCTCTGTGGGTGACTTGGCTCAGCTGGCCTCAGGCTGCAGAGCATGGCCCCACCCCAGCCACGCTCTTGTGCAGAGGAGCCACTGCCCTTTTGAAGCCCAGGCTGCTCCTGGCTGAGGGCAGTGGGGGTCTGAAATGCCAGCCTCCTGGTCTGGTTTCTGTGGGGTGGCCCCACCCAGCAGGTCCCCTCTAACATGTCAGGAGTCTAGTTTGGGCCTCTCTGAAATGGACAGCAATCGTGACACTGCGGAGAGCTCTGCTAACATCTGGCCCATTTGATGGCCCATCACTAGATCATCATGACCCGTGTTTCTGGCCTGCAGAGTGAGGCTGGTGACAGGTGGGCTGAGTCACTCACACATGCCAGTACCGCACCCACTAGCGACCAGGACAGCTGGATGCAGAAGCTGGCCCAGGCTGCCGGTGCAGCCAGGCTTGGATCTCCCTGATGCCCAGCTGCCCCCAGGCCAGAAGGCCCAGCGTCCGGTCTTCCACATAACTCAGCATGCCCGAAATGGACAACAGTGGGCATTCAGTAGGACACAGGTCAAAAACTATGGGGTGGAGCTGGGCTGGCAGGCAAAGGGAAGGCCACAAGGCTAAGGGCAGGGTCTCCTGCAGCTGGGAGCAGAATGATGAGAGACCAGAGGGTAGGGGGGGATTGGGTTGGGAGTGGGATGGGGATAGGGGCATCTACTTCCCCGACCTAGGACTTTGGCAGGGGCCTGCTTCAGCCCCAGGAGTTCACCCGGCCCCACCCCTCATTTACATGCTGTGAAATCCAGGCACAGAGGGGGCAAGGGCTTACCCAAGGTCACCCAGCAAGCTGAGTCAGAAATGAAGTTTGCAACCCTTGCATTATTACACTGACAGTTTAAAAATGATTTTATACCTTGAGAAGCAGGAAATGTTCTGGGCTTGAATCCTAGCACCACCACCTTCTTGAGGTGTGAGGTTAGATAATTCACCTTCTCTCTGCATTCAGTTTCCTCATCTGTGACATGGGGTAATAGTAATAAACGCCACCTCATGCAGCGGTTGTGAGGACTGTGGGCGTCTGGCACCTGGGAAGTCCCCAGTGAACTTCAGCTACTGTCATCTCCAGCTGCCCCCTCCCTCCCATCCAGCAGGCAGACAGATGAAGGTCAGAGGGGTGGTGCTACTAGTGAGGCAGAGTCAAGACAAACGTCTCCTGCTGTCCTCTTTACTGATGTGGAAACTGAGGCGTGGGCACCCAGAGCAGAGCATGAATGACAGAAGCCAAGGGTCCCCTGCCCAGAGCAGGGTTTGCCGGACTCTTCACATCTAGATTCCTGCAAACTTTAGGGGATGCCCTGGCTGGTCGGCACTCTCAACGCGCCTTTTGGAGCTGCGGCCCCTGCTGGGGTCAAGGCCAAGGTCCCAGCCCCGCTGCCCACCCGCCTGCGCAGGGGCCTGGAGCCGCCCCACAGGGCAGAGCCGAGCTCAGGGCGGGTGCCGCCGGGACCGGCCACACGGTGGCGCTGGCGCCGGCCTCGTCAGCGCCAGGGGCGGGGTTGCGGCGCGGGCGCGGGCCCGGGGGGCGGTGGCTCGGGCTGTCCTCCCACGCGGCCGCCACCGCTAGCGACCCGACCTTGCCCCTGCTCCCTGCCGCCGTCTCACCGCGGGGAGCGGCCGCCCCAGCCTTCCCGTCTCTTGGCCTTAACCTCGGAGTCATCCTCGGCTCCTTTTTCTCCCAATCCGTCCCCTGTGGGCTCTTCCTCCAGAACCAGCCAGAACCCGACCGCTCCTCATCACCTCTCTGGACCCACCCGCGCGAGCCAGCGTGCGCCCGGCCCCGCGCTCTGCCCACCTGCCCCGCGCTCCAGCCCCGCGCGCCCCGCGCCCGAGCCCTCCAGGCCCCGCTCCTGCGGCTGCCTGTGCGGGAGCGCTCTTCCCAGACCCTGCCGGCTCCCCAGCCCCGGCGTCACCCAGCTTCTCTGCTCACACCACCCTGCCTAACACAGCGGCCCTCCCCCACGCCGCAGCCTTTATTTTCTGCTTCATACTCGTCGTCCCTGCTCTGTCCCACGTTTGTGCCTTGCTGGCTCCCCTCTAGAATGTAGGCTTCCTGAGGACAGGAGCTCTGTTTTACTCACAGTGGAGTCCCCAGCACCTGGCTGGCACACAGCTGGAACAGAGCTGGTGCTCAGCAGTAACTTCTGGAATGAATGCATGGATTTCATCCTCACAACAAGTGGGTGTGATCATCCTTGTTTGCCGCACTGGGAAAATGAGGCTGGGGGAGGGGGGGGAGGGACCACACGGGGAGGGCTCTGGGTTGAGCTCAGGCTCCCGTGGTCCATCCAGCCCACCAGGCAGTGGGGTGGCCTGGAGCCAGTGCTTGTGTGACCTTGGGCACCTGCCTTTACCTGTCCGAGCTTTACTTTCCTCTGTTAAAATGGGGCAGCACAAGTTTCTACCACCTGACATGAGGACTCACTGACACAACATCTGTAAGTGGCCCCACGTGCATTCTTGACAAGCATGGTAAACCCACATTCTAGGTTTGGGGGGAACAGCGCCAAGTTCATTGTGTTCTGTTCTAGAAAGGTGATTTATTCCACCTGAAAGGAAATAGGATTTAACTCTTTTGTAAGACTGCAAACACATCCCCAAATCAGAAAAACAAAAACAGACAGATACACACACACCCTCCTCTTTGTCACTCTCTAAGTCCTGACAGTGATTTCAGGGAATCTGTGGCTAAAGGTTTGCCTGGTGCTAAAGCAACGCCTCCAGCCTACTGCCGTCCGCTGCCCGTCCACTGCCAAGGCCCCTCAGCCTCCTGCCTGGATGCTGAGGCTGGGCAATGCCCTGGCAGACCCACTGCCTCTGACTCATCTCCCCTCCCCTGTCTGCTCAGAAACTGGCTCTAATATGCCTCCTGGGATGGACGACCATGGCCGGGGCATGGCAGTGGGATGAGATTGGGAGGTGACAAGTTGCTGTCAGGTCTGGTTTTAGCTTTCTTGAAACCCTCCTAACCCCCAAAGGCCCATGGGTCGGGCCCATGCCCGAGTGCGTAGGCATGAGCGTGGGTGTGGAGCTTCCAAGGGTACATACCCCACAGAGTCATCATGAGGGTTTGCTGAGATAGTTCAGGGCACACATTTAGAACATGCCTGACACACAGTGGGTGCTCTATAACATGGACTGTAGGAACTCATATGTTCATTTATTCAGTAAACATTCATTGAGTACCCATGGGATGCCAGGCGCTCTGCCTGTGTGCTAGACCGTAATGCACAATAGCTACAGCTGCACAGCATGTGCTGTGAGCATGTGGAAGGCAGGGTCGTCATTCAGTGGATTTAACCTTTGTCTCCCAGCAGCTGGGAGAACTGGAGGGCAGGGCATGGAAGGGAGAGAGAGAAGGGGAACCGAGGAGAGGAGGGCAGAAAGGAAGGAGGTGGGGGGAAGGTGGAGGAGAGGAGGCAAGCGGGGAGGATGGGAGGGGACAAGGAGGAGATTGGCAATGTATTACCTTCTTCGGCTTCCAGCTCCTCCAGCACCCCTGTCTCTTGGCACTTTTTGCTGTGGGCCTTCGACTTCATGTGCTTAGTCAGATTCCCTGGAAAGAGATGAGAATAGACTCAGGCTCTGCTGCGGGGCAGTAGGCCAGGGTGGGCCCGGGGCTCACGGAGGCAGCACCTAGCTGGCAGGCCATGGTTTCTCAGACCAGTTGAGGCCCTGCCAGCTGCAGGGGCTGGGCAGGGGCCAGGGCATCTCTCTGCCCTGGTGCCCAGGCCAAGATGTGTAGCCACAGCTGCTGTTCAAGGCGGTACACAGGAGCTGGGGTGGGGTGGGCAGGGGGCCGTGAAGGGACAGAGGGTATTATATAATGAGGAGGTGAGATGCTGGTTAAAAAACAAACAAAAAAGAATTAAAAGATAACTCAAGGGCAATAGGTTTTTCCTGCTTCTGATTTAAGGCTGGGCCCAGAGCTGATGACGCTCTTCAGATGGCATTATGGGCCATCTCAGGTGCTGGGATGCCATGGGAGGCTCCCGCTGCCCAGCGTGGTGGGTGGGCACACTCCTAGGGCAGCCCACCGGGCAGAATCTTGGGGTCTGGGAAGAGGAACCAGGATGAAGTTAATATTGGGAATGGAGAAGGGTCAGAGAGTAGGGACATCTACTGGCCAGGGACCCAGGAGCCACAAGGCTGGGGGCCCAAGCCTACTTTCTTTAGAGAAGTCCCCTTCCTGGGCCTCAGTTTCCCCAGGCCAATGTACAGTGCAGAGACAGGACCAGGGAGGTTCGGGGAAGGCCCTAGTGAGGCTCTGCCCTGCTCTGTGCCTCCAACGCCCCTAGAGGGGAGGCTGACTCTGCTCCAAGTTGCAGGTGCAGCCGCACAGGCTGGCAGGCAGGGGAATCAGGGAACACTAACAACAACTTCAGCTCCCCACACACACACAATATGGCACAGGCCACAAAGCCCTGCAGACAGGAGTGTTCTGGAAAGGAGAGGCAGAGCATCCAGTCTTCCCCGGGAGAACGCAGGCCAGACACCTCAGGATGTTCCTTTGGGCCACTCCCTAACTGTGATGTGCTCACTGTTGCCCTGGGGACTCTATTTCCATATGGCCGTTCACTTGATAAATTATAAGTTACCTGAGTCAGGTGCTTCGTCTTAATAATCTTATTTATTGGTAAGTTTGAATGCACGGATGGAGGAGAGAAAAATGGAAAGAGGTAAGGCTCCTGGAATGGATGTACAGAGACCGGTGGACAGACAGACAGATGGACGGATATGTGGGTAGGGGAAACATGGAGAGATGGAAGAACAGAAAGTGGACAGACAGAGGGCTGGGACACTGGATGAGTAGGTCATAAGATGAATGGACAGATGGGGTAGTGAGTAGATGAAGGAAATAAATGGAAGGATGGATGGAAATGGGTCAGTAAGCAGATGGGCGGATGAGGGCTGGATGGGAGGATGCAGACTGGATGAGTGCAAGAATGGCGGTTGGATGCATGAATGGATGCAGGCACGTGTAAAGGCATGGGCGGACAGACAGGAGGATAAAAGAATGGGAAGTTGGGCAGGTGGGAGAACAAACAGGAGAACAGGAGGAGCAAGTGAGGACAGGATGAGAGGGTAAATGGGAAGATAAATGGACAGGAAGGCTATTAGATGAGAGGGTGGGAGAGATGGATGGATGGATGGATGGGCGAACAAGGAGAGAGCCCATGGATGAACCAAAGGAGGCTTAATCATTCTGGGAATTTTAGGGAACTTTGGGGTATTGCTAAGAGGTTAACGGGGAGCCCTAAGCTAGGGTTCCCTGAGGTATGCGAGGCAAGGGCAGCAGGGATGGGAGAGGAGCTGTTCCCTTCCTCTTTCCTCCCCATGGTCCTACTCCACGACTCTGTCCTTCCCAGTTTTGCTTTTCCTCCTATTACTGGACAGAAACTTGGGCGTTCTCCTCCTGACCATAGAGGGAGCAGAGCCATAACTTTCAGAGTCATCTTGAGGGGTTCCCAAAGGTCCCCATCCAACCTCATGGACCTCCACCCTCATTGCTGTAAGCAGGCAAAGCGTGAGTAGGACAGTCGAGGTGGACAAAGGCTGCCGAGGTCTTCCGTGGGTCAGAGATACCATCCTAAGGTTCTGGAACCAGGCCCCCCTCCCCTGACTCTCCCAGGCCACAGAGGACGATGAACACTGCTCATTCTGGCTATTACATCATGTGTCACACGTGTTCTGCCTGGAAGGTTTAGGTCTATATCCAGCCAAGTCAGGTGCCGGGCACACAATGGGTGTCAGTAGCCATGTGTAGGAAATGCCCCTCTTATCACAGAAGCAAAGTGCTGGAAGGATCCTCACAGACCGTGTAATTCATCCCCCACCAGAAGAGGTTTGCCTGCCCCCGATCTCACTCTGGGCCCAGGTGCTGATGACACCGTCAGACGAGAGCACTGGCTCTCGGGTGCTGGCAGGGCTCCTGTTAGCAAATGCAGTGAACCAACTGGCCCAAAGTCCCAGGGCGAGTTAGTGCAGAGCACCGTCGGGACCCAGGCCTCAGGACTCTGGGGTCCTTGCTCGCTCCACACGGTGGCAGAATGGAACCCAGATGGTTTGGAGCTTGGCGGCCTTGGGTTTGACTGGGCTCTGCCACTGGCTAGCTGTGGGCTCCCGGGCAAGTTCCCTCACCTTCTGAGCCCCAATTTCTGTGGCTATGAAGTATCACCTACCTTGTGGGGATATGGGAGGAGTTGATGAAGTGGCGCATGCGGATGGCAGCTGAGTGTGCCTGGCAGAGAGCAGACCCCCCGTCCCCCACCATGACAGTCACTCTCTATCGAGCAGGGGGGACTCTGCCACGCACCATGCTGGGTATGGAGGAGAGAGGGGCTAAGATGATGCTCGTGGTGAAATGGTTTTACCTCCTGGTCTAGGCCTCAGGGGCTCTCAGGAGAAGGCACCAGGGGGCCCCAAAGGCCTGCCTCTCCTCTGTCCCCACTGCAGGGGCTGCAGTGAGGGGGCAGGGAGTTGGAGGTGACTCTGTGGGTGACAGGAGTGGACGCTGGATGAGCAGCCCTGAGTGTTGTCCAGGCTCCTTCTGTGACTTCCCCTCTCCAGGCCTGTGTCCTCCACTGTGAATGGCGGGAGGTGCACCAATGGACGCGGGTGCCCGGCCACCACTTCCCTGTCGAGGGGCAGAGCCTGGGCTTGTCAGGCAGAGCCCACAGCTCCCCACAGTCCTCCCCGCCCCCACCAAAAGCCTGGCAGCCCCGATGGAGGGGAGAGGCAGGTGGGTGGGAGCGATGGGCATCTGGAGGCGGCGGAACCTCCGCCAAGAGAGCGGCCAGCACCGCTGTCTGCCTCCTTGGGCTTTGACTGACAGCCCTGCCGCCGCCCCTGCCGGCCTGGCGGGCATGAGGCCTGTCCACAGCTGCCACCTCTGTCCCCTGAGGTGATCGGCGCAAGGGCGTGGACACGGCACAGCCACCCCAGTAGCCTCTGGGAACCATCTGAGAAGAGGAACCGGGACCCCTGGACTCCACAGGGCCACCGCAGGCCTCTCCCGGCGCCACCCGCCGCGCGCTCCTCAGCTAGCTCCCAGAGGCCCTCGCTGCCGCCACGACGTCTGACACAGAGACGAGACACAGACGGCAGACAGAGACAGACAGGAAGGGCTCCCAGGCACGGGTGCAGCCAGGTGGTGGTGCCGGGAGGGCCCAGGACCGAGGATGGCCTGATGGGGAGGCAGGTGGCCCTACGGGAGGGGCCGTCTGTCTGAGCCGTGGCTGACAGGGCCCAGCCCTCGGCGGAGACACCCGGCCACAGGGACAGACGGGAGCTCTGTGTCCTCCCTCCCTGCACCCGTCGTGCAGACAGCGCGAAGAGGGAGCTTTCTCCGCTTCCATGTGCCGCCGCCCTAACTCGGTCCCTGCTCTGCTGCTCACAGACTTTGAGACTCCACCATTTCCCATCCGCCTCCTGGTTTGCCTCTGGAAGGTTTTTGTCTTCTGGAAGCCGCTATGCACACGGGAGGAGCAGCTCAGCACACACCCCGATCTCTGGTTGAGAGCACACCCTCCGGCCTTCCCTCAGGGGACGCTCCACAGCCCTGGAAATGCGGAGGGTCTGCAGCCCCTCTGTTCAGACTATGCTCTTGGGCCCCTCCGGGGCTCTGTGCTGCCTCAGAGAGACCCAGGAAGGGACTGCAGACAGGCTCGGCGTGGCCCCAGTGAAGGCCTCTCCTGGAAAGTGGGGTCCCTGCTAGGGACCCAGGCCTCTCTCAGACCCGGCAAAATGGGCAAGGCAAAGGGAATTGAGTGGCGTCCCCTGGGGAGACCGCTTGGGCTGGGAACTCAGCCGGGATGGGTTTTCCAGTGTCACATGGCAGAGTGATGGCTCCACGGCAGCGGCAGCCCCGCTGTGTGCTGGGCCCAGGCAGGCTCTACATGGCCCTGGGCTGCAAGGCTCTCAGGGCTCCTCAGGCTGAGGATGGCGTGGTCCCCTGGACATACGCCGGGAGCAGGGGCAGCAGCTGCGATCCACTCTGATTGCAGCTTCTTGCCACCCCCTCCAGAGAGGGGAGGGGACTACCTGCTGACAGAGAGGAAGATGATGGGACGGTGTCCACGAGGTCGGGGCCCTGGGTGTAGTTACAGCACTAGCAGGAACAATCATTCTGTTTTCTGAGATCACTTCTTTTACCTTCAAGGGAGAAGTTTACTACTTTTATAATCGAAGACTGTTATTTAAACTGTCAGTCAATCATTCCCATCTCTCTCTTCTATAAAATCCCACCTGGCTGCCTCAGGCCAGAGGAAGTGGGCCATGGCAGGGCTCTGGGGGTGGAGGACCCCTTTGATGCGCCCATGGGGTGGGGAGGGGGCTGCAGGCCCATCTGCTCTCTCTGGGTGCCCTTTGGGACAGTGTTTATGAGACACTAAGAGAGAAGAGGACCAGGGACAGGAAGTGGGCAGGTAGGCACCTCCACCTACATTAAAAGAGGATGATGGCTAGAGGACAGAGGGCAGGGGTCAGTCCATGGGGTCAGGAGGCCAGGAACGGGAACTCTGTCAGAGAGGAGGCCGCTGAGCCAGGGACGTGTTAAACTGGCCCCTGACCTCGTGCAGAGAGAAGGGAAGGGGCCAGGCAACAAGAGCATGGAGGAGGCGAGGATGCCTGGAGGCCCTCTCCAAAAGAGCTGCCCAGGCTCTCTCGCGGGAGTAGCTTTACCAACGGAAGAAAAGTCAACAAGTGGCAAAGCCGGAGGCAGCCCACGTGTTTCATCCCCTGAAAAACCACTCGGCTCCCATGGGGCTGGCGTGGAGGCCCCTGATTTGCTCAAAGGAGAAGACAGGACCCTTGTGTCCAGACCCTGACCCAGGAATCTGCAAAGCACAAGAGGCTGAAGCCACCAGAGGTGCCGCGAGGCCTGGGCCTCCCTCGGCACCTCTGTCTGCAGCGAGCACCCTCCCTGCTGCCCTGCAGGAGAAGAGTGCGATCCAAGAACCACATGGCCTCAGCTCGTCCATCCACTTGGTGGCTGCAGCAGGCCAGGCCACCACCCTCGCCCGTCACAGCTCTCTGGGATGCATGCCCTCAACAGCCGGCCCTTCCTTCACAGGTGACTGCAGAGCCTGTCCTGACCCTGATGTGGGGCATGGCGGGGGACAGGGGGTGACAGGGCTGCTGCTCTGGCCGCTGAGAGCGGCAGAGGAGCTGGGCAGAGCGGGGGCTGAGGGTCGTGGAGGGGGGTGGAGGCAGGGCGGACTTTGGCATGAGAAGTGGGCATGCGAGTGTGGCAAGTGGCTCGGGGTGGAGTGGAATGGATTTCCCAATGCAAGAGTGGCAGTGACCAGTGCTGATGCCGGAGCTATCCGATCAGTGGATGCATGGCCAAGGACGCATGCAAAAGGAAGGCGTGATGAGAGAAGATACGAAACCAGGGGCTGCGCAAGAGTGCCGCGGGCAGGGCAGGCAGGGTGGCCTCAGGTGGGGGGCTGTGTGCGGGATCCAGGCAGATGGCTGGGAGCAGCCGTGGGTGCCGCGGCCCAGTCTGGAGCCAGCTGCTCTGCCACTGGGCAGCAAGTGGGGCGGGAACCCAGGAAGTGGGGGTGCTCCAGGCTCCAGGCAGAGAGGTCTGGGCCCCTGAGCTCTGTGCTGGGACCCCCAGAGGGGAGCTCCCTGCAGCGGGCAGGGGCAGTGCCCCAGCTGACTGTCTCTTACCTTTGGTTTTAAAAGCAAAGTGACAGTGCTTGCACACATAGGGTCGGACGTCAGTGTGGGTGCGGATGTGTTTCTTCAGCATGCTGGGCTTCTTGCAGCGAATTCCACACTCCTCACAAACATATTTCCCTCGGCCGCGGCCTCGCACATATACATACTCTTCGTTTGATTTGTACCTATGAGCAACAGGCGTCATGGTAAAGGAAAAAAAAAAAAAAGGAGGAGAAGAGGCAGGTTCCCACCTCGGAAGACGCACGCGCTTCCTAGCTTGATCCAGCCGGCTCCGGACACCGGGAGTGGAGGCCGCAGAGCCGCAGGGGACCACGGGGTGGGAGGGACAAATTGCCCTGAGGCTCCACCATGGACCCCTGCGCCCTGCCCCTGGGACAGGTGAGGCCGCATACACTGGTGCCTCTGCTGCTTCCCAGACAGCCTCCCTTGCAGAGCCGGCCCCCGCAGCGGCCCCACAAGCAACAGCCACTGTGGGCCACCGGAGTAACAGAGTAAGAAAACAACACAGCTACACCAGCTCTGGCAGCTACATTTGCCAGTGCTCACTCTGTGCTGGGAATTTACCCAAGTTAAGCCACCATCACCTCACAACAAAGAGCCCTTAGGAGCCCGGGGCTCAGAGAGGGAGAGATTCCTGAGATCCCACAGCCGGAAGGGGACAGAGCCTGCCTGTCTCAAAGCCTGTGCAGGCTGCGGGGAGCCACGCAGATGCTCCTGTGAGGGGAGGTGACAGGGACCTCCGTTTTTTCCCCAGCTTCGGGGTTTGGAAACCAGGAGCCCTGCATTGTCTCCCTCACCCACATCTCAGGAGCTCTGCGGGACCCAGATTCCCAGCGCCCTCGCCTCAGCACTTGGGATGGGTCACGAAGTGCCACCAGCTTTCAGGAGCCTCTGGGGTGGCCGGCCCACCTGCTGGGGCTCAGGGCCACAGATGCCCCTGAAGCCCAAATCGAAAATCTCCTACTTCTGCCCTTACAAGGAAGCCCACTAGTGCCACGGGCTCAGCAGGATCATTACTGGCCGTCTTGCTGGTCCAAGGCTATAAATGTGCAGGGTCCAGACGGGGTGGGGAGGGCTGTGGCAGGCGGCGGGGCCGAGAGAGGGGATCCTGGCATATTTCCAGGAGAAGGAGCATTCTGACCCGTGCTGGCACGGCACTCGGGAGAGGTGAGCACTCTCAGCCTGCGGGGTGGGCCCTTCCACCCCCGGCAAGAGCTGCCACACCCCACGTCCCACACTCACACCGCACAGCCTGCGCTCTCGCCAGCCTTCCAGAGGCAGCTGCTTGGCTTCGGTGACCCTGTTCTCTACTGATTGTGTTTTCTTTGCAAGCTCCTTCCCATGCTGGCACCTCAGGCTCCAACCTGTGCTCTTCTCACCTGCCACCTTCCCCTAGGTGACTTTCCACCTGCCCCTTGTCTCTCCAGCTCTGACCACTTTGCTGTACATCCACTGCCCTCAGCATCGCCCCTGGTGGTCTTCAGGAATCTCAGACCCCACGTGCCCAGAACCCTACTCCCAAGTTCCTCCACCTGCAGCATCTCCTCCTGGGCCCCGTCCCAGTGAGCAGCACCTGCACCCCTCGGTGGCTCCATTCCCTCCCCTCTGCATATTCAGTCCCCCAGCACAGCCATCGGCGCTGCAGTCCACGCGTGTTGCAAGGATGCCATGTTCTGCCCCCACCGGCCCTGGCCACCATCTCTTCTCCTACACCCCTGTACCCTTTCTTCACCAAACAGCGGTAGGGGCCTTCCCCAAATCTGTCAGGTCCTGCCGCTCCTCCCAGCCTAGGGGACCCTGCCATGCTTCTCCTACTACCCTCAGAATGAAGCCCTACCCTTCCCTTGGCCTAGAAGGCCCAGGGCATCATCTGGCCCTGGCCACCTCTCCAGTGTCTCCCACCGATTCTCACAGATCCCCCATCCTCTGCTGCACTCCCCCTCCAGCCATACCCAACATCACCTGGAGCCCCAAAGTCCCAGCCCCAGCAGCATCACCCCTCTCCTGTCTGACCAGCGCCTCCATTCCTGCAGGGTTTTGCACAAACCTCCTGCCCTTCAGAGGCCTCCCCCACGCCCTTCCTCTGGGCCTGGGGGTCTCACTCGCTTCTTCAGGGCACTTGTCAAGCCGAGCACTGCAATGGCCTTTTCGCAAGCGTAGTCACCATTATCCCTGCGAGGGCAGGGACTGCATCTACCTCATCTGCTGGTGCATCTCCGGCACCTAACACAGCGTCCAGTATCCTGCTCAGTAGACTCTTATTGGCTGCACATCAGAAACACAAGCCAAGGCCTTCTCTCCCCAGGTCTGCTGCCGTCAGACTCAGCCTGAACCTTCCCACTCGCCGAGCCCCTGCGCACACGTGTAACCTGACGCTGTGGGCTCCCAGGGACGGGGCACAGAGCCAGTCCCCCAGAACCACGGTGGCCCGCCTGAACACACCCCGCTTTCTGGTAGGAACGACTCTGCTCCTAGGGTAGAGGGCAGTAGGGGACTTGGGTCTGAGTTTTGGATCCTGTTGGAACTCACCAGGTGACCTCAGGCAAGTCATCGTTTTCCCTTGAAAACGATGTCCCTTGCCCTTAGACAGCAAAGCGCCACGACGTGCCTGACACCATCTAATCCTCCCATCAGCCCATTACGATTTTTGGAGAATCATCCCCATTCTGCAGAAAAGGGAACCAAGTCCCAGTGAGTTCATGTGACACGGCCAGGATCACCCAGCCAGTGGTTTTCCCACTGGGCTCCCTGCTCCTGCACAGACTGGCTGCACAAATACCTTTACATGACGCTGACCAAGGTCTCACTAGCACCACCCTTCTCCAGTATTCCCAGGGACCTGTCACACGCCACACAAACAAGAGCAGCGTCCTTCTGCACCCAGCCCTTCCTGAAAGGCTGCCGGCCTGGGGTGGAGCCCCCAGGTGCTGACACCTGCTGAGAAATTCCCCGTAAAAGCCAGGGCAGGACACCAGACAACCATGGTGGGGGTCCCTGGGGGCACGGTCCTGCCTCCCAGGTCTGCCGGCCCCTCCTCTCCTCTACCCACGGCTGCCCTTTGGAGGCCTAGGGGGACAAGTGACCGGCCCCCTGCCTGTTCCAAGGCTGCAAGACAGCCTGGCACTGGTAGGCCCGTGGGACTGACTCAGCTCCCGGGTCAGGGAGCAATTTCTCCCGGCCTCACTGCCCACCTGTCTTCTGCTGCCCTGATAAGCCTGAGGCATCAGTCAGCCTGGAAAGCAAGGTCTGGTTTTATTCTTAAAGAAAAAGAGCTGTTTCTGTGGAGTTTGAATGTCTTAGCTGCCTCGAGGGACCTTGAGATCAGGCAGCCTGAAGTTCAGGGATGGCGCGCCTGACCCATGGCGTGGCACTAGGGCTCCCAGACCCCTGCATGGAAGGAGTCTTCTGTCCTGCTGCCTGGGGTGAGGGGCGGTGGAGGTGTGGAAGGGGCGTGGAAGGCCCAGACTCTTCCCGATGGATCCGTTTGCATTCCCGTGCTACGGCTATAAGACTCATGGACTCAAAGGAAAAGAAAAAGATTCTTAACAACCTCTTGATCAAGAGGGTCTTAGTATCTTCACCCAATCGAGAAAGAAACAGAAGGCAGCTATAAAGTGGTGGAGCAGGGACCGGACCCCAGATCTGACTCCTGTGCTCTAAAGTGTGACAAGGCATGACCTAGTGTGAGGGCCTCCCCTGGCATCAGCATGTGACACCTTGGGCTGTGGCTCTAGACTCTGCGGAGGCATTTCTAAAACCTGCAGCTTCCACCAAGCACACGAGGAGTTGGCACAAAGGAGACGGCACATCCCTCTGCTCAAGGTGCCAGAAGAGGGGCACAGTGGAAATTAAATAGGCTTTCAGGCAAGGTAATGGACAAGGCGGTTGTTCCCGGACTACGAATAAGACAAAGACTCAGCAGCGAAGCTGCCCTGTAAGGTAGTGAGCTCCCCGTCACTAGCACTGCACACCCAGAGACCAGATGAACAGGCTGTGAGATCTGCTAGCAGGAGGGAGTTTGTGATTAGTATGTGCCCATGACAGGTCCAGCACAGTGACAGAGGGACTTTAGGTGGATCCGCTTGTTTACTCGTGTCCCAATGTTTTAACATGGATATATTTAGTTCGTTTGGATATATTTAGTTTAGCATATTTGTTCCAGTAAATATAAATGGATATATTTATTCCTCAGACCAAGCAGAGGCTCAAGGCACTGGAAGGGGATGGGCTGGCAACATGGCCGAGCAAAGAAGAGGCACAGGAGGAAGAGGAGGGGCGGGGACCGTGGGGACCTGGAAGGCTGGGCATATCCCCTCTCTGCAGGGGCACCCACCCAAATGTTGCATGAGGTTATCATATCTTCCACTGTTTTCAAGAAAACCACACATCCAGATTTTTTTTTTAAACTAAAAACATCAGCAGACTCTTACATGGCCCTTAGTGGGTGCCAAGGACGATTTTCAATGCTTTACACGCATTACCTCATTAAATCGCATGGCAGCCCTGTGAGATGGGGGCTCCAGTCATTCCCATTTACACGGGAGAAAACAGAGTCAGAGAGACTAAGTGACCTGCCAAGGTCACACTGCCAATTAGTTAATGGAATCAAAATGTGAACCCCGGTCACCTGGCTACAAAGTTCAGGTACTTAACTGCTGTATAATTCTGTTTTTAAAAAAAACATTGTGTGAGTCAAATAAAATACAAGAGGCAGATCCAGCCTGGAGCTAAACTTCTGGCTCAAAGTAATTTCCCCAAGGTCACGCGCTAGTACGAAGGAGCATGTCTGACCTTCAAGCCCATGACTTTTCTCTCCACCGAGCTGCATTATTCTCTTGAATGAGAGGATGAACTCAATGGCCTCGGAGGTATCGTCTTAATCTGAGATTCTACGAGGCTATTCTGCATTTATATTATTGACTTTTTCCTATGTTATTAATATTTAACTGTAAAACTCTTGCATCCCCTCCAAATTTGGATATTTTAGAGGTTTGCCAAATTTCTGATTTTATTATGCTCTTGTCGCCAAATATGCTTTCCCCCCAGAGGCATGCAACTTGGGCATGATGCAGAGCAAGAGGGAGATGTGATTAGGACGCACACGCTGTCGCTTTGAGACCCACTTTTGCAGGCAGCCTGTGTCCTGTGAAGGGAGGCTCGGGGCCAGTTCCCTGCGGCACGGTGCTCTGGGAGGTCCGGCCACAGCGAGCTGGCTGACTTGCCTGCAACGACATGCGGCTCCCCCAGTGACACTCGAAAAGCAAGGGATGTCTGGGAAGAGGAGCAAGTGCCAGGTGGCACAGCCTGCTGAGCTGCGTATCTGCTCAAAAGATTCAGTTGCCAAGAGGTAGGAAACGCACTCCTTGGTGAAAGAGAAACGAACTGGGGAGGCTGAGCTTTGGGTCATGGGGGAAGTTCACACTGGGTTCTGGGTACACCCCAGATTCTCTTTTTGTCAGAGTTCTGCAGAAATTACATCATGTCACAACATTCAGCGTGGGGGACATTCAGTGCAGCATCCAGGGACAGGCCCGCTGTGCCAGGAATTCCACAGCACACATGTAACCCAGCACAGGCGCAGAGCCCACCAGCGGAGTCCCTGCTTTCAGCGGGAGTGTGAGCTGCACGCAGCGCGCTGTATGTTTACTCCACAGTACTCACGAAGGCCTGGTCCGGGCCTGGGGCTGGGCCAGGGCCATAAATGTAAAGTTAAATAAGACTCTGATCTTGGTCTCAAGTGACTAACAGGCACTTAAAAGATCATAAAACAAAGAGATAGAAATAGTAATTCAGACAATGTGCAAAGTGCTGTGGATGATCAGGGAAGGAACCAGCGGGGTTGGGCCTGGGGTGACTTTCCCAGAAGAAAAGCCTTCACATGGGTGTGGATACTCAAGGTCTGACCTGTGAGCCTCCTGTTTTATGAGCCCCCGGCGTGGGCAGGGAGGCCTGGGGGCCAGGGAGAGGCTGTTGGGACTGTATAGAGCCTGAGCCTGGCACGGGTGAGGGCAAGAAGAAAGAGGACCTAGATTCTAGAGAGTTCAGCGGCGGCCTGACAGAAGGACAACAGCAGGTCAAGGACGCCTTCTTCTACACCTTCCAGGACTCCCACTACTGAGGGCAAGCCCTTGTCTATTTTGTAGGCTTGCAACCTGGAAGTGGCATTTTCGCCATTTTCTCGGTGTTACGGTTGTGACTTTTCATACTAGGAAAACATCAGTTTCCAGCGCCAGCTGCCAGGAAGACAGCAGCAGCTGGGGTCTGACGCCCAGCATAGCTCTTGGAGTGGGAAATGCCCTAATTCTACAGAATTGGGTATGATAGGTGGAGATGCTGTGGACTGACTTCTCGGTGACCAAGTGTAGACACCTAAGGACCAGCAAGCAGGCTCCAAGCCTGGGCCGAAGCCAGCATGGGTCCACAGAATACAGCCAACGCCCCACTTCCGACCAGACGGTGAGATTAGTGGGCCGGCAGGAAGCCAAGCTGGGCCCCTCGTGTTCAGAGAAGTGAAACTGCCAAAAAGGAGTGGACTCCTTAAATGTGGACATAGGAGTAGCTGCTCCAGCCTGCAGGGTTCTAGAATAGTGGCTTTCCAGCTGTGCTCGGGATTGGCGGGGCTAGTGAGGGTGGGGAGGCTGAGCAGTGGGGTTCTATGTCCTCCTACCTCAACCACAGCAGCTTGTAGCAAGTTGTTTTTCAGAGTGTGTCTCTACGTAAACTGAACTTTGTGAAAAAGAGTTCTGTGAATTTAAAGCAATTTGAAAATTGCTGTTAGAGAACGTCCAGGCTTGGAAGGTCCTTAAGACTCTAATGCCCAGAAGACTTGTGCATCCTCGGAATTGGCCACTTTTGGGTCGATCCTGTTCACACCCTCCTACAGACCAGTGTTTCTCTGGCCCCTGGGGACACAGTTTCCCAGGCAGCTCCTGCCACCTCTGGGCAGCTCCCTTGCTATTAAGCTTGAGTTGTCGACCTGCGCCCACACCCATGGTCTGTGCTCCGGCTGGTCCATCCCCTCTTCCATTTGACAATCTCCAAAAGATACGATGCCACCTGAAACTTCTTTCCTCCAGCCCTAACATTTCCATGTACTCAAACAATTCAGCATGAAAGGGATTCCACCCAGGCTGTCCACCTTCTCCTGGACGTTCCAAATCGTCCTTCCTAAGGTGGAATGGCCCAGAGCAGCGAGAGGCCCTCGGCAGGGGCTGGACCCAGCCCAGCCACAAGCAGGTCCATGGTCTCCTCTTTCCAACCTTCTCCCAGCTTCACTCCCTTGAGTCCCAGACAGGAAACAGACCCAGACTGGGGAAGTGACCAGACCCAGGGGCTGCCTCCTGCCCGGCTGGTGCTCTACACCTCGCAGTCGGCCAGAGCTGGAGGGCCGAGCTCCCAGTGACTGGCCACTTGCCATGTGCCAGGTTTTGTGCCACCCCTTTTCCATTGGATATCTCTCTTCCTCTTGGTTAAAATTTATAAATACATGTCTTATATTTTGCTAAAAAGCACTAAAAATAATCAACCAGGGTCAGAGGTGCAATCTTTTATCACAGAAAAAGAAATAGCTGTTATTTATTGAGCACTTGGCTCTGTGGTAGGTGCTTTTTATAGGAATTCTATTGTAGAAGCCTGGCCACAATTCTGTATGACAGGCCTGGGTATAAGCAGCAGGAACTGAGGCGGGGAGGCCATCTCCAGGCTGGCTTAGAAAAGCCCAGGTGCCCAGCTCCGAACTTTGGCCCGTGTCTTGCAGGCGGTGGTGGGGACAGGGGAGCTGTGCAGTCAGAGGCAGAACCTGCGGAGCTGCGTGGGAAGCCCCCCTTTGGGGCCTTGTGGGTCAGCAGCCAGAGGGCACGCTGACCAAGGCCGCCTGGAGTGGCAGCCGACAAAGTCTGTGTATACACTAGGTGCCTGACCAATGCTTGCAGGCCAGTGGCTACAAAGACGCCAGGCCACCACAACCTGAGAGGCCTCAGTGCACCTGGCTGCACAGAGACACATATACATTGAGATACAAATAAGGTAAGAAAAGGCTGTGAACAGTTTTAAAATCCTGCAACAAATGCAAGACAGCAGTGCCGTGAAGGCCATGAAATAACTTCTGATCCGCCAGAACGGGGCAAGGTCAGCGAGCTCACGAAGGCAGCTGGCTGGGGGCCCTTGCGGCTTCACAGCGTAAACCTGAGGAACATACGAGCAGGCTGTGTGCTCAGGCCCTAGACTCACAGACTCCCATCTTGAAGGGGAAAGAGACGGCACTCTAATTGTCCCCTGGTCGCAGCCACCTCCTTGCCCCATGCCCTGAGCAGACCTGCTCCCTCTGGGAGTAGAGGAGAAACCAGGCTCATGGAAAACCTGTCCTTGGACACTTCAGGCCACGTGTGTGACCACTGTCAGCCTCCCGGTAGGTGGCTCAGCCAACAGGCAGAACCAGGACAGGAAGGGAGAGCTGGGCTCATTTTAAGAAAGAACTTTCTGAACCTCGGAGCTACAAACTTGGAGAAAAGCGAGCTTGAGGGGTAGTGAGCTCCCTGTTAGAAGTCGTGTTCAAGCATAGGTAAAATGAGCTTGCAAGTTTGGGGCAAAATAGATTCCAATGGGGGGAGAGAGGCTGGACTCCAGGTCCAGTGGGCCTGGTGTGATATAAGTGACACAGCATCCACACTGGTGCTCCAGCCACAAGCAGCCGGTGGGTGCATGGGTGGGAAAACAGGAAAGGAGGAAGGGTGTGGTCATGGCTCCGAGGGGTGAGGTGGCCCGTCTAAGTGCGGTGTTAGTCATGGGGACTGCTGGCAAGTCAGACTGCAGGGTTCAAATCCTGCCTCATCCCTACCAGCTATGTGACCCTGGGCAGGCACCCACCCACGGTGGGGGTGTCGATGACTACCCGGAGCGGCTCGGTTGTGGGCTGTGGCTGTCGTATGGCTGTATTATCACACCTCCCAGCTATTGTTCCAAGGCTGTGCCACCCCTTCCAATGGAAGTCCTGTTTCTCTAACTCTCTCTGTGGAAGTGTGGCTTTCCCACCTCCAAGCAGGTTTTCGTTGCAGCAAGCTATTTAGGGATGACTGCTGTGAGCCCTTTTGTGGGAGGAAGAATCCTTCTGTGAGCCCCGCGGCTGCCCCTCGGGTGACCGGTGAGTCTGTGTGTCCTGCGTCCCCCCAGAGTTGCTCCATGTAATAGGACCTCTCAGCAGATCACCCTGCCTGGAATGCCTGCCTTTGTTCCCACTTTCTGATGAAGTCCCAATCCTCCCCCCGAGCTCAGATCCAACCCTAGATCCTCAGAAGCTTCCCCTGACCCTGAGATGAGTCATGGCCCCCAGTTATACCTTTTCTAGGGGTAGCACAGTGCAGTAGGAAAAAAGAGTCAGGCTTAGGAGCCAGAACTCTTGAAACCAGACTTTGTCCCTTATTAGCTGTGCGACCTTGGGCAGGTTACTTAACCTCTCTGTGCATCAGTTTCCTCATCTTTAAAATGGGGATAACGTCCTATTTCTTGACCTGTGGGAAACTGGGCATAGTTCTAGGAGTATGTTCATGCAGTTGTATACTTATGACTTGAATTTTTTTGTTTGTATGGTATGCTTCAATTAAGAAATAACTAAAAAAAAAAAAAAGTACATACTCAAAGAGTTGTTGCAAGTTGAACTTAGTTAATATAGGTTATGTGCGTAGACAAGTGCCCAGCACATAGTAGGGGCTCAGTCAGAACTTGCTCTATCTAGTACTCTGCCTTGACAGCACTCACCATAGTCGGATTTATTCTTCAACAGTGGGAGGAAAACCAAGTGCCCCAGTTTTTAACAGGCAGGGAAGCCTGGAGCTTTCCCCGTCACCCAACTCAAAAGTGAAGCCAGTGGTGCTAGGAGGCTGGTACGACTGCCCAGCCCTGGCAATACGGAGCCAGCGGACAGAGTACAAAGCCCGGACGGAGACTCCACCCTCTCCTCCTCCTCCTCCCCAGCCATGGCCGGGTCTACAAAGGAATCCAAAGCATGCTGATGGGGAGACCCTCAGAAGCCCTCCGAGATCACAGCCAAGGGGACCAGGAATTCCTCAGGACCCCACTGGATGAGGATGGAGGTGACCACGCCCACGCCAGTGTCCGGTCCAAGGCAGAGGAAGCTCCTTGCACAGAAGACGCCTTTGTGCCCCTCTCTCTGCTCACAATCCTGTCCCCAGGAAAGTCAATATTCTGAGAAGATGTACAGAAGGAGCAGCACGAAGAGGAAGACGATGACGGTGACATGGATGTCGAGGAAGGAGAGGAAGGGGCAAGATCGTCCCAGAGCAGCAGTACCCCGAGGAGGCCGAGGCAGAGAAGGCGATGACAGCGAGGAACAAATTCCAGTGATGAAGACAGAATTGCCAACTCGGAACATGAAGCATTTTAGCATCCAAATTCTGATACTGAACACGGTGCTGAGGACATGGCTTCACTTTCTCCTGTGACATATGATCCACGTGACACGGAGCTCATACCACTCTTATACTTCCAAAATAGAAGTCAGTAGGATGCAGGATAAAAACTACGCAGGGGCAACAAAAGCTCAGAGAAATCAACCCAACTGTTAGATTCCTATTAAGATGATACGGGTGCAAAATGGGTAGCGGGTTTAGCAGAAATTCCAAGAGGAAGAATAAAGGGGTTTGGTTATTTGCCCTTGAAAAACATGAAACAAGCCTCCTGTTGTGAGTTGGTTTAGATCAATACGTCGCCCTTCACCAACGCATCGCCTGACATGTCTGATCGCTCAAAGCTGGGGCCAAATTAGCGTCCTCGCTAGCAGAGCGTGGGGTCGAGGAGCCAAGGCACAGCCGCAGCTGGAGTGACGCGTGGATGCTTGAGCTACGGCTTCTGATCGGGTCTCATCTTCCCTTTGGTTAAAAGAGCTCGATGCTTCAGACGGTTCTTAGCACGGCAGAGGGTTAGATGGTCTTCACAGAGGAAGGCAGGGTGAGCAATATGGTCATCAAAAGCTTCCAGGGCTCACACACGTTAAGATCAGACTGCGAGGGTTGTCACGGCTGGCCAGGCTACCCCGCAGAAAGGCCACCGCTGTGAAACCTTGTCAGAGATTAAGGGAGAGGGTGAGCAGTTAGCAGAGAACACTTCGTCTGTTCCCGATCACAGCGAACCTAATCATGACCCAGATGCCGGACATGAGGAAGCAAACTCAGAACAGGAAAGTGATGTGGATGCTGCTACAGGCGTGGCTGGTTTGGTCCCCTCACAGGTAAGTGAAGGGGAAGCACTTCGAGAAGCTTCTTAACCGCATTGAAGGAGTTTTTCATGGACTGGAAACGGGACCTTGTGTGGCTGTCCAGTCTCCTGCCGCGTCTTGGTCATGCTCTGTTCTCAGGAGCCTCCACAGCCTTCGTCCTTGGAGCCGGCGACCTGGCTTCTGTTCACCCCAGTCCCAAGTGCTCACCCTGGTGCTGCAAGCTGTGTTCTGACACAGCCACCAAACGGTCTTCTTTCTTTTCTGAGTGTGAAGCAGCACGTTGCTGATCAGAGCCACATGCCACCTGTACGATCAAGATGACGAGGAAGGTCGCTCTGGTCCAACAGCGTTACTGAAGCTGCCTTTGCCTTGTATCACGGGACTCAGCACAACTGTGCAGCCATTTCCTGCACTGGGCAGACCCCAGCAGCAACAGTAATACAAACGGGACGTTTGTGATCCTTAATCACTTACAATACATCTCATTCAGTTATCCCTTACTGGAAATTAGTGAGGGGGATAACGTCATTCCTCTTTTTCAGATGAGGTGATAGAGGCTCAGAGAGGTAAAGTCACTTGCCTGAGGTCACACAGCCTGTGAGCAGCAGAAGAAGGGCACTGATTCCCTCCGCTCCTCTCTGGATCAAACACCCTGTGGCTCTCATGGCCGGAGAAGATGCTGCTGGTGGGAGGAATGTTCTCCAGAGCACGGAATGATAGCCAGAAAGGGGAGGCGATGCCGCCCCACTGTGAACCCTCTTCCTCACCGTGGCCCCAGGGAAGTGTCACCATCAGCAGCAGCAGCACCGTCATCATCATCTTCATCCACAGCATTCACTGGGCCACTCCAGACCTGGCCCTGGGCCAGGGAGGGACAGGAACAAGGTCTCCCTGGGGGCTTGCTATGCAGGTGGCTGAGAGTTAGAAGCAGCAGGAAGTGGGGCCCCTCTAGCTAGTGGCAGCAGGGTATGAAGGAGAGGACACAGGCTTTGACGCCAAACAGTGCTGCGCGTGAGTCCCAGCCCTGCCCCTTACTACCCGCATGGCCACAGGCCGGTTCCTTGGCCCCTCTGAGTTTAGTGCTTGGCTCTGTGCCCAGGGCACAGCGGGCCCTCAATAAACAGTGGCTGTGGACAGCGTGGGTGGCAGGGCAGGTGACTGCAGCTGGAACAGGCTCAGTCCCCGGGGCCTCGTGCTGCACCTCAACCAATGGTCACCAGAGGTTTAAGTCCCCTGAGGTCCCTCGCAAATATGCTAAGGGGGGCTGCTGGGGAGAAGGCAGGTGGGGCTGGAGCACCCAGGGAACTGCCTCCCCCACCCCTCTCCCTCTGCAGCAGACGGAACCAGCTCCCCCAGGGCACAGAAAAGCAAGGATGCTTCCAGAGACAGAACAGAAGCAGCTCTCAGGAGGGTCTGGCTGTAGGACAAACACCCAGGACAGTTCTAAGTAAGGAGACCCCAGGCATTGGAGGGCCTGTGCTTTCCTCCGAAGCTCTGAGGCCTGTAGAGTAAACAAAGTGGCTAAAGACCAGAGAGGCCAAGGGCCTTGCCCAAGGTCACACAGCCATTGGCAGCAGAGCCAGGACTATGACCCAAGACTCCTGCTTCCCAAACGGGGCTGATGTCACTGGGCGTGACCCTGCTGGAGATGCCCACTCACTCCCCACGTGCTGCCCTGCGTCAGGCCCAGTGCCCAGTAAAGAAGTGAGTCAACACAGTGTCCCCAGAAAGCCCGCGGGCAACTCGCCAGCGGCACTGGCCCTGCCTGGATGAAGTGACACTTACAAATGCTATTGAAAGCATGTGTAGTGCCTCTCAGAGCAGCCATCAGCAAGGAGGTGACCGTGTGGCTAGAATCAAGTCCAGATGAGACGCAGAGTCATCCTGAATGGCTGAGAGAGCAGATCCTGCTGTCGCTTACTGTGGCTCGACTCGGTGTTTGCTGAGAGTGGGGGCAGATGCCCACTGGCCTCTAGCTTCTGGGCTTTCCCTAGGTCCCGGTGGCAGAGAGAGCTGTCCCTACCCCACAGATGGGGAACTGAGCCCAGAGAGGCACAGAGACTTGCCCTCAGCCACACAGCCAGTCCGTGGCACCGCACCACAACAAAGGCCTTTTTTTTTTTTTTATTTTTATTTTTTTTATTTTTTGAGACAGAGTCTCACTCTGTTGCCCAGGCTAGAGTGAGTGCCGTGGCGTCAGCCTAGCTCACAGCAATCTCAAACTCCTGAGCTCAAGCGATCCTCCTGTCTCAGCCTCCCGAGTAGCTGGGACTACAGACATGCGCCACCATGCCTGGCTAATTTTTTCTATATATATTTTTAGCTGTCCATATAGTTTCTTTCTATTTTTAGTAGAGATGGGGTCTCGCTCTTGCTCAGGCTGGTCTCGAACTCCTGAGCTCAAAGGATCCGCCCACCTCGGCCTCCCAGAGTGCTAGGATTACAGGCGTGAGCCACCACGCCCGGCCAACAAAGGCCATTCTGACCCAGCCCACCGTCCACATGTTTAAACTGCCATGTCTCAAACCATCTATGGATTGTAACCATATCTTCCCTGCCTGTGGGCTCAAAAGCTGGCCATAAGGGGAAGCATCCATTTTTCTGAAGCTAACAGAAAATGGTACAGTCAAGATAGAGGAAAATAATAGGTCCTGGGGTTTGCAAGGAGAGCTGATGTGTAGCAGGCAGTGGGGGATGGTCAGGGAGGCGCCATAGAACAAGGGTGCTCCACCCGGCTCTGGAGGACAGACTGACAGCAGAGCTTTGGGGTTGAGAGGAGGAAAGGGCCCTCCCTGCAGGAGGAGGGGACAGCAGGAGCAGAGAAACGGGGCAGAGATGCCCAGGATGCCTCAGGCTTGGCTGGGGCAGAGACAGGAGCCCCAGGAGGTGGTCTGGAGCCACAGGTGCTTTAGCGGGAAATGGAGCCAGCAAAGGCGCTTGCGGAGCCGGGCTTCAGGGCCAACCATGTGGTGGAGTTACAGGAATACCAGGCTTTGCGGATTTACAAAAGAGCCAAACATGCATGGAGTGTTTACAATTTACACTAACTTTCATTTACTCATTGCCACTCTCTGCTCACAAAAATGAGATGAGTAATCTGGCCTCTTCCATTTGATGGAAAAGAGACAGAGGTCCTTTCCTCCACGCCCCAGCAACACCTCTGATCACAGGCTCCCAGCCCCTCCCCTGCTGCTCTCCCCACCCGCTCTCCCCTCCTCCTCCTCTCTGGCCTTTGCCCTCGCTGGTTCCTAAGGAACAATCACCCCTCCTCCCATCCCATGCCTTGGTTAACTGCCCTGGTCCTCAGAGATGCTCCTGCACAGCATCCTCCGCTGCTCCTTGTTCAATAGCCTCATGTGAGAAGCCACCCAGGCGGTACCAGAACTGGGGCGTCCTGACTCAGGCAAGCTAACACGGTGTTCAGCATTGATATGCACCAAGCACCCTGCGGTGCTCAGAATGACCCATGCCTCCGTCTCTGTTACTCTCCCCACCTCACAGGTGAGAAAGGGAGGCACAGAGGCGTTAAGTCACTTGCCCAAGGTCACACATGCCCACATTCCTGCCCTGTGTCCCGTCCCATCACCTTCCTCCAGGTACTCTGCGACCTGAGCTCTGTGTGTCCCTGTGGGCTCCAAGCTGTGCTTTTTTTCCTAACTTTTTAAAAAATTGTGGTAACACATACATAACCTGAAGTTTGCCCTCTGAACCATTTTTAAGTGTGCAGTTCAGTGGCGTCAAGTGCATTCACATTCTTGTGCCACCATCACCACCATCCACCTCCGAAAATGTTCCGTCTTCCCAAACCGAAACTCTCTCCCATCTCCTTCCTCCACCCCTGGCAACCACCATTCTTTGTCTCTACGGATTTGACTACTCTAGGGACCTCGTGGAATCATACAGTATTTGTCCCTTTGTGACTAGCTTATTTCACTTAGCATAATGTCCTCAAAGTTCATCCATGTTGTGGCATGTGCCAGAATTTCCCTCCTTTTTAAGGCTGAATAGTATTTCATTGCATAACTAGATTATATTTTGTTTCTATGTGTATCCATCCTTGGACACTTGGATTACTTCCCCCTTTTGGCTACTGTGAATAATGCTGCTATGATCACAGACATACAAATATCTGCTTGAGTTTCTGATTTCCATCCTTTTAGTATATACTTGGCAGTGGAATTGCTGGATCATATGGTAATTCTATGTTTATGTTTTTTGAAGAGCCATCATATTGTTTTCCAATTTATATTCCCACCAGCAGTGCACAAAGGTTCCAATTTTTCTACGTTCTTCCCAAGACTTGCGTTTTCTTCCTTCCTTCCTTCCTTCTTTCCTTTCTCTCTCTCTTTCTTTCTTTTCTTTCTTTTTTTTGATAATAGCCTAAAGGATGTGAAGTGGTATCTCTTTGTGGTTTTGATTTGTATTTCCCTAATGATTAGTGATGTTGAATATCTTTTCATGTGCTTATTGGCCGTCTGTATATATTGCCTGGAGAAATGTCTGTTCAAGTCTTTTGCCCATTTTTAAAATCCGTTTTTTGGGTTGGAGTTCTTTATGTATTCTGGATATCAATCCCTTATCAATTATACAATTTGCAAATATTTTCTCTTATCCTCTGGGCTGCCTTTTCACTCTGTTAATAGTCTCCTTTGATGAAAAAAGTTTTAAAATTTAGTGAAGTCCATATTTATCTGTTTTCTTTTGTTGCCTGTGCTTTAGTGGCATATTCGAGAAATCACTGCCAAATCCAACATCATGAAGTTTTCCCCCTATGTTTTCTTCTAAGAGGTTTATGGTTTTAGGTCTCTGATCCATTTTGAGTTAATTTCTGTATCTGCTGTAAGGTGAGGGTCCAACTTCACCTTTTTGCATGTGGATATTCTGCTTTCCCAACACCATTTGTTAGAAAGACTCTCTTTCCCCACTGAATGGTCTTGGCAACCTTGCCGAAAACCATTTGACCATATACGGGAGGGTTTATTTCTGGGCTCTCTGTTCTATTCCGTTGGTCTGTGTGTCTGTGTGTATGCCAGTACCACACTGTTTCAATTACTGTATCTTTGTAGTAAGTTTTGAAATCAGTGTGAGATCTGCAACTTTGTTCTTTTTTGCTAAATTGTTTCGGCTGTTCAGGGCCCCTTTCTCATGCTTTTCCTCTGCTTGTTCACTGTTGCACCCCGACACCTACAACAGCTGGCACCCAATTAATAGTTGATGAATAAAAAGTAAACTACCTGTGCCGTCTATGTAATGTGCTAGGTGTTGGGGACGAAGGCCGATCAGCTCTGATCCCTGCCTTTAAGGAGTGACAGCCTGGGAGGAGGTGACTGGACAAAGTGACAAACAGCAGCATCTGATGACAGAATGCGCAGGGTCAGAGGGACATGGAAGTGGACCGGCTGACTCTGGTTGGCGGGTGGTTGTGGGTGTGGAGGGAGATCAGGGCAGCTCCCCAGAGGAGGAAGACGCTGCACTGGGCTTTGAAGAGTTCATTCACCAGGTGGAAATGGGCACCCTGAGTGGAGGGACCAGGTGTGTGACAGTCCTGTAGGACGGAAAGGCAGGCACTGGAAACAGCTGCCCGGAGGCGCCTTGGGGGTGTCAGGGAATGGGGTTGGAGGCCGGGGAGTGGCGGACAGGGAGCCCAGCCCTGGGGGGCTCTGAGTCTCCCCTCTGTCCTGGGTGCAGAGGGGCAGCCCTGGAGGTCCTGGCCCCTCCTGTCTGGTACAGAGGGTGCGCTGGGCACCTGGTGAGATGACTCAGTGGTTCTGGGAAAGGACGAGAATAAAGAACAAAAATAAGGATCTTGTTTAAACGGTAACCCCAGGGTTTGGCCTTGCCACGGGGGGAAGCCCCAGAGCCAGGGCTTGGCAAGGCCTGGTGAGAGCTAAGCCCTGGCCAGGGCTGGCCACTCTCCACTGGCAGGGCCATCCCCACAGTGACCTCACAGTAACGAGGTGGGCACTGTTACCCTTCCCAACTTACAGGAGAAGAAACTGAGGTGGAGGAACCTGCCTGGGAAACAGTAAGCGCAGAGCTGGGATGGAACCAGGCCGTGTGGCAACTGAGGCCTGGCTGGGCCTCTGTTTCCTCCTAAGCGAAAGGGGAGGGGTGATCTCCCAGGTGCCCCCAGCCCGGGTGGCAGGCAGAAAGTCAAGCATGCCCTACGCTGGACGGCTGGCCCCGTCTGCAGAGCCTGCTGGACCCACGGCCCCCTCCTCACTCCGGGCTTTCCGCTCTGGAGACCCAGAGCCTGACTCCCTTCCCGGCACCTCATTATTGTACCCGAGGGAAAGTGAGAAGGCCACGCTGCGCACCTGCTGCCAGCCCTGGCCCAGGGCCAGGGAACCTGGGGAGCCCAGCTTGCTGCTGTCAGCATGTCGTCCATGGCTGCGAGGGCCGCACTCACCAGCAGGTCATAGGCCTTGCTCACAGCCTGGCTTCTCCCTGGCTGCCTTAGGCTCTTCTTGGCTCTTGTGTCCATCCCTGTCAGCTGTCACCACATTCCTGGGAACCTGCCTGCCCAGGTCGCCCGTCCCACGCTGCCCCTCTCCAAGCCCAGACTGGCTTCTGCTGGCTGTTGGGCGCCGGCACGCACCCCCCTAATTCTCCTGCCAGCTGCGCCTGCCCATCTTTGGCCTGCAAGCCACCCGGGCAATAGATACCACCCGGCCACAGCACAGATCCAAAATTCTGCTTGGAGTTTAGGCCTTGCTTTCTCCTTCAGTCTAATGCCTTTAACACCCTCTCTTGGGCTCAGCGGACTCCAGTTGCCCAGAAATCTGCCTGGTCAGCTCCCACCAACTCTGTCCTTTTAAAACTCCTCCCTGGATTCCTGGCTTCCCCAGGCCCCTTTCTCCCGAGCCATTCTGTGTTGCCTCTCCTTTTAAGTTTTTATTTTGAAACAATCACAAACATACAGAAAAGTCAAAAGTAGAGTATAAATAAATTCTTTTATCCTGAACTATTTCAAAGCAAGTTGTCAAGCTGATGCCCATCGCCCCTCAATTTATCAGTGTGTATTTCCTGCAGCCAAGGCCACCCCAGGCCTCCCCAGCAGGGACACCCTCCTCCTTTGCTCAGGCCCCACCTCCCCGGAAGGGTGTCCTCCTCCACCTGCTGGGGCTGTGACCCCTCCAACAAGGCCACCCTGTGTTAACCCTTAAGCCAAAGGAATCCTCTGGGATTGACAATTCCTCTGCAAGGGAGCTGAAGGCACTTTAGGTTTCTGACCCGACACCAGCGCAACACCGTCTCCCGGCCATCAAGGCAGCCGCATCAGGGTGGCACGTGTCCTTGTGCACACTCATCACGGTTTGTCCTTCCTTCCTTCCTCCTGTCGGCTTATACTCAGTCCACAGTTTCCTCATTGGCAAAATGAGGAATTTGGATCAATGATTTCTAAGGATCCTTTTATAATAACAGCAGACTTTTATTGAGCACTTATGATGTGCCAAGCACTATGAGTACTTTACATGTAGCATCGTGGCTAATTCTCACACAAACACTTTGTGATACAATTACAGTACTGTTATCATCTCCATCTTACAGATGAGGAAACTGAGGCATAAAGTAGTTGCATAATTTATACTTAGACAGCCACTCTGAGAAATCCAGGAATCCCATGTAGGAGGTCTGGTTCAGAGTTTATACTCTACTACAAGGTAATTATAGAAGGGGAGGGGAGATAGAGGAATTTACTCTTTACTTGAAGAGGCAATCACAGAAGTAAATATTGGTAATTCACGGGGGAAGAACTTACTACCTGGTGGCCAACTTACTGCATGCCGGGTACCTACCATGTGCCAAGTACATTGTAACAAACATCATTTCCCTTAATCTTTGACAACTTTGAGAAGCAGGCACTGTCATTATTCTCATTTTCCAGATGAGATCACTGAGCCAGAGCGGGGTTAAATGGCTTTCTAGTCAGTGGCAAAGCCAAGATTTGAACCTAGGTGTGGCTGATGCCCTAACTGTGCTCCTGTCACCTACTGCTAAACTGAGACACCTGCCATGCTCCAAGGGCAGGTGACAAAGGATGCCAGTAACTGGCTCTGACTGGCAATGGGGCTGGGGGTGGAGCACCAGGCCCAGGGTGAGTGTCTCATGCGTCTGATTCTGTTTTATGTTCCCAACAGCCCCGAGAGGCACCTCCACCCCTAGAGTGGAGAGAGGCATGAACGGGCACCAAGCAGGGTGGCAGATGAGGCTGGAGCTTCGTGTACCTGTGGGATGGGGCAGACAGCCAGGCTGGAAGGCTTGTGGCACCGACTCATGGAGGGCATCAGTGCCTCCTAGGGCTGGGCCTTTGCCCCCCGGACAGCAAGGAGCTGCTGAAGCTGGGGGCAGGTCCCCACTCATCATACACCACCGCCGGGCACGCTCCCCACTGTGAGAGACTCCAGCATGGGCAGGGAGTAACTTTCTTTTCACCAGTCCAGGCCTGTGGGGCCAGGGGACCCTCTGGACACTTGGCATCTCCTTTGCACTCCTCATCCCCTCCCCTGTGTGTGTTCAGCCAAGCCCATGCTCAACTCTGGGCTCCCGAAGGAAATACTTCCCAGCAGGTGCCTCATCTCAAGCCAGAGCACCCTACCTGCAGAGGAGCTTGGATTAGGTCCTCTGACCTTCAGAAAAGGCCACTTCTTCTTAGGGAAGGACCAGGGCTTGATGTAGCCTGCATGGCTCTCTCACCCAGGCCTTTTCCTGCAGACTCTCTGAGCAACATCCCTGTATTTAGTGCCGAGCAGAAACAGCCCATCGGCTGGGCACACACTGTCCCAGAGGGAAGTGAAAGTCACTGGAAATCAAGAAGGGGGAAGGGGGCAGGGAGGAGGAGAGGAAGGGCAAAAACCTACCTAACGGGTACAATGAACACCATTCAGGTGGTGTGCACACTACTGGCCCTGACTCAAGCATTATAAAAGTTATCCATGTAACAAAAACATTTGTACCCCCTTAATATTTTGAAATAATAAAAATACTCATAACAAGGAAATAGCCCATCAGCTGACAAGAGCTGGAAAGACCCTACACATCACATGACAGCCAGAGATGGCTCCTCCAACCACATGGCAGTCGTTCCTTTTATGGATGAGAAATTGAGGCTCACAGAGAACTTCCCAAGGTCACAGAGCTAGTGGTGGCAGAGTCAGGACTGAAAGCCCAGGCCCTGCACTCCAGAACCCCAGCACTTTGCTGCGTCTTCCAAACAAGGACCACAGGGCCCGCTTCCTGCAGGAGACCTCATTTCAAATGATGCCCAAAGATGGAAAAGGTAACAGTTTCCTGTGGTTTGCAGCTAAGAAAATTGAGGTTGACCCACACTCAACCCTGCTCTCAGGCACTCCATCCGGCCAGCAATACATATGTCATTTTGCTTTTTTGTTTTCATTCTTACTGTCCAGGGCTCAATGCAGTTACAGAATTGGAGTAGAATTTTTTCTCCTCTCTGATGTGCTGCCCCCATACTGCCCTCAAGACACACCCTGACTTACAGCCTTCAGAAGCTCTCTGCTGCCTGGGCAGAAAGATCACCTTAGCCTGGAGAAAATCAGTATCGTGCTGGTGAAGGGAATGAAAGAAGGAAGAAAGGACGAGGAAAGGAAGGAAAGAACAATGAAGGCAGAAGGAAACAAGGAAGGCAATGTCACCTTTGTTGCGTACTTCTAGACATGGCATATCCAAGCCTTTGCCTTACTATTCAGTTCTCACGATGACCCTGTAAACAGGCACCATTATCCATATTTAGCTGAAGAAACTGAGGTTCAGGGAGCAAAGGAACTGGGCAGTAATTACTGGAGGCGGCGTTAGAATCTGATTCTGTCTCTAGAAAGCCCAAAGACTTTCTAGAACGCTGGCACTTTCCCACGTGTGTGTCCAAGTCCCAGAAGTTCAGGGAGGTGCCACTAGGCCCTGGGGTTTGTGGGAGGGGCTGAGAGGGTGAC
Source organism: Eulemur rufifrons (assembly GCF_041146395.1). Classification (NCBI taxonomy): domain Eukaryota; kingdom Metazoa; phylum Chordata; class Mammalia; order Primates; family Lemuridae; genus Eulemur; species Eulemur rufifrons. The sequence continues at coordinate 29,604,639 of NC_090990.1, forward strand.
CTTCCTTGAAGAGTTCTTGGGAAAAATGAGTTCCATGGCTAAACAATATTTGAAAACCACCTACTGGTAGTTTTTTATTAAAGATGGTAGGGAAACTTTCTTCCTTTTCTTTCTCTCGTCTTTTCTCATTTCTTTTCTCTTTCTTTCTTGTTTTTTTTATGGTATAATAAACTTGCAAGGAAGAAGACAGTAGGACAGAGACTGACAATAAAATTTTGGAAACTGGAAAGAGATGATGAATGAGTGGAAAAAGACTTTGCAGACCCAAGAAAATAGAATCCCAGGTCTGCAGCAGGGAAAGCTGAGAACCAACCCAACTCATGTCACAGGACTCCTCAGAGACTCTGCAGGTGGGAACCAAAATAGTTACAGCTGGTGGAAAGTCTTGGCAGAAGTTGCCAGACTTCCATGCCTTCCTCAACTACAGCAGCTCAGGAGACTCCCCTGCCCCCACCCCTGAGAAGCCTGGAGGTTTATTCTCTGCTAAGGTGGGACGGTGCACCTGTGGGAGCAGACACATTGAGGGTGGGGAAGGTGTCCCATAAAGAAAGGACAGGGAGGAAGTGGATGCACGCAGACTGGATGCTGAAACCCCTTCCCCTGCTCCCTGAGTTTTTCATCTCTGTGGCTTCCAGAATATGAGAAGTGAACCCTTCACCCTCCAGGAGGGAGACTGGAGCCTTCATGGGGATTCCGCCCAAGAAGAAAGACCTAAAGACACTGTCATTGACTTGCCCAAGTGGGCAGCTATAGAGATGCTCACCATTGACAAGAAGCCTCTCATTGCTTCCAATCATCTTTAAGCCCCTCCACCCCCCGAAAACATGAGAAGACACCAAAGGCTATCAGACACCTGAGAAATGAGACCAAACAAACACATGAATGAAAGGGAACTCAAGAGAAACAGAAACCATGCAGAAAAGAAAACTAAAAACAAAACAAAAATAAAAACACAACTAATATTAATAACAACATTAATTGCCTCAGAGATAAGATATTGGATTCTACCAAATAAAAGCAGCTTACTATTAAAGGGAACATTCAAGGAAAAAAGAGTTCTTGAAAACTAAAACTATGACAGTAGAAATGAAAAACTCAATAGAACGGTTGGAGACAAAATGGAGGGACGCTCTCAGAGAGAACAGCAAAAACACAAAGCAATGGCAAATCTGACAGGAAGGTATGAAAATGCAAGGAATAAGACAGAAGGTCCAGTCCCTGAATAACGGGAGTTCTAGACAGAAAGAAGAGGGGGAAAAAAAAAAGAGGAGAGGAAATCGTCAAAGAATTCAAGAAAATTTCTTAAAGCAGAAGTCGCGGAGTCACCCGATTGAAAGAGCCACTGAGTGAGAAAACCGACCCACACCAAGATCCACTTCTGTGACCCTACGACAGTCACAGAGAAGGAAATAAGAATCAGCATGGATTTGGAATTCTTAATTCCAGGAAGCTAGAAAGCAGTGTGTTCAAAATTCTGAAGGAAAATGATTTCCAACCAAGAACTCTACATATCCATCAACTGCAAAACAGAATAAAGACATTCCCTAGGTTTTCAGACATGTAAAGGGTCTAAATATTTACCACTCACGTACCCTCTGTGAAGAAGACCAGGCTGAAGGACAGTCTCTGTGACAAGGGGGATGTAAACCAAGGAAAAGGAAGACATAAGACTCCAGAAAGAGGATCTCTAGGATGGGGTGAAGGGACAGCAGCTGCCCCCCACAGAGGGAGGCACGCAGGCAAGATGGGACATGCAGAGCGCCCCTGTCTGCATATCTTGAATGTCCTGAGGGAAGATTTGGGTGAGGTGAGAATTTGGGGTTGAATTAGTAACATACAGGAAACTAAGCAAAGTTACACACACACACACACACACACACACACACGCACTCTTAGTGTCCACAGTGAAAATACAGGAAAGAAGAAGTAACCACAGTTGGTTTTATGCCTTAGCTGTGAATTATACATGACCCAGCTCTAATGAGAGGACGGGAGGATGGGGCTGGGGGAGGGGAATGTGGAAGGCAGAACGGCTCCTGAGTCAATAGCTAACGCCGGAAGCTGAAGAGCCCAGTCGTGGCAGCCCATGCACGTTACTTAGAGACATGGAGGAAAACCAGGATCATCAGCTAAAAGAGATGAAAGTTATTGCTTCTGACGCTGGGGGGTGGGAAAGAAAATGTGGGGCAAAGAGGAAGAGTATTGCTATTTTCTGCAACAAAATTTATGAAAATACTTGATTCTTTAAACTCCATGCATGTGTAACTTCAAAAAAATTAAAAGCTGAAAGGGAGGGAGCGAGCGAGCGAGTGCACACGCCTCTGTTCTCTAAGGGGCTGCTTCTCCCACAGGAGACGCAGGAGGAGGCCAGTGTTCTCCTGGGAGCGTGGCCTGATTCCCCAGGACAGGAACCGAGGCCGGGAGGGGGACTCAGGCAGACACTGTCCAGGTCCAGGGGGTGCTACGTCCCGCTGCAGCAGCAACTCTCAGGGCGCAGCTCTGCAGCTCTTACCGTGCTGCCCGAGGCCCCCTACCCAGGAACTGAGGGCACTGCCTGCATGGAAAAATAGATTCTCCTTTAAATTTTAATAGGATGCAACGAGGTCTTCCTTGACAGGGCTCAGGGCTCTGGAGGGCTCTGGCCACACATAGGCAGACACTCAGTCTGCCCAACGATCAATATGTCTTTCTCTTTCCATTTTGCTTTCATGTTTTCTTTCTTTCTTTTTAAACCATCCTTGACTTGGGTTTCACAGTGACACAGTCAGCTCTCTCTGATGCCTGGAGTGTCCCCTGAGAAGCCCTTTGTGTACGTGGAGGAAAGCCGGAGGCCAGCACAGAGTCAACCGAGTTAGACCATCATCTGATAGTTTTATTTTGGGGATAATCTATGCAAAGGAATAACGTTTCTGAGATTCTAAGTGGTTTCCTAGGAACCGAAATTTTTCTCCTCTTGTTTTCAAAATAGCCATTCACAAATCTGTTGTGGGGGAAGATCTGGAGTGCAAGGCAGCCTGGAACGGTGAAAAGTGAACGGGGCCTGAACCCGGGCTGAGAAAACCCTGCCCGCTTCCCGGCCCCAAACCAGGATCTTCCCTGTCCCCTTCTCATCAGTGCCTGGGGCCACTCCCACACCTCCCCTGGGGCTTTGCTCCTGCACTCTGCCCCTTCTCCCCTGGCACTGTCACCTGCCCCTTGCTGTGAACCATTCCGAGCAGCACACACACACATGAGGACCTCTCGGGTCAAACACCCACCTCACATTCCCTCCGCGTGCCGCCTCCCCCATTTCCACAGCTTCCCTCCAGGGCCAGCCTCTTAGGACAGGGGTTTACACACGCCACCTCCTTGCCTCCTTTCGGCCCATGCCTTCGCAATTCCATCATCATGGAAATAGCTCGCATCAAAGTCACCAGTGACCCCCACAGGGCCCTATCGGACAGACACGTGCCTGTCCTCCCCCAGCTCGTGCGCCCACCTTGCATACTCCCTGCTCTTGCCTCCTAGGACATCACACTCTGCTGAGATATCATCTCACCCCAGTTAAAATGGCTTTTTACTAAACAGACAGGTATTATAATAATGAATGCTGGTGAGGATGTGGAGAAAGGGGAACCCTCGTACACTGTTGGTGGGAATTTAAATTAGTATGATCATTATGGAGAACAGTATAGAAAAAAACTGAAAATAGAACTACCACGTGACCCAACAATCCCACTGCTGGGTATATAGCCAAAGGAAAGGAAATCAGTATATTGAAAAGATATCTGCACTCCGATGTTTATTGCTGCACTATTCAACAATGGCCAAGATTTGGAATCAACCTAAGTGCCCATTAACAGATGAATGGATCAAGAAATTGTGGTACATATACACAATGGAATATTATAGAATCATAAAAAAGAACGAAATCCTGCCATTTGCAACAACAGGGATGGAACTGGAGAACATCATGTTAAGTCAAATAAGCCAAGCACAGAAAGACAAATCTCACATGTTCTCACTCATGTGGGAGCTAAACATAAAAACAATTGATCTCATGGAGACAGAGAGTAGAATGAGGGTTGCCAGAGGCTGGGAAGGGTAGCGGGGAGCAGGGGATAAAGTGGGGATGGTTAATGGGTGCAAAAATATAGTAAGATAGTTAGAGAGAATGAACAATATTTGATAGCACAACAAAGTGACTATAATCAACAAGAAGTTAGGGTATATGTTAAAATAACTGTAAGAGTGGAACTGGAATGTTCCTAACACAAGGAAACGATAAATGCCTGAGGTGACAGATAATCAAATTATCCTGACTGATTAAAACACATTATATGCCTGTATCAAAAGATCACATGTATGCTATAAACATATACCACTATTATAAACCCACAATAATTAAAAAGAAAAAAAATTTTTTTAAAGAAAGAATGGTGAGCAAGCAAGAGCCCTCGGCGCCCACCCCAGATGCCTGCCCTGCAGTGGAGGCCACCTCGCCTCACCTTCCCCAGCCCGAGCCTGATTTCAGGCTGATGGATGGGTCCTGCCTGGCCCGGCTTGGCCCTGTCTGTGTCCTTGCCCCTTCCTGCTACCCAGAGCCTCAGTCTGGCTCTCAGAGTCTAAGAGCTGCTGAGCTCAGGGACCTACCCTCTCCCCTGAGGTCTCGGTCAATCCCGACCATGCTGGAGGAAGAGTCCTTCATTGAATAAACATTCTCTCTGGCACTGCCTGTGTGCTGGGCACTATTCTCAGCACTGGGGATACAGCGATGAATGAAATACAGTCCCTGCCCTCTCACAGAGCTAATGGTCTGGTGGAAGAAACAGAAACACACCAATAAATATATGGGGAAAAATAAAGCAGGGAAGGGAAAGGGATAAGGAATGCCAGAGGAAGGTGCGAGTTCATAGTGGGCGGTTTGGGAAGGCTTTGCTGAGGGTGACTGTGGGAAGTGAGGGGTCACAGGATGCTCTGGAAAAAGTGCTCCAGGCAGAGCACACAGCAAGCGCAAAGGCCCTGGGGCAGAAGCGTGTCTTACAGAGAGCAAGGAGACCACTGGCTGGAGCCTGGGGAGCAGGGGGAGAGCCGATTAGGGAGTGGTTAGGGAGGAGCTGGGGCCAGCACAGGCAGGCCCCACAAGGGCTTCGGAGGGCACAGAGCAGGAGTGACGGAGTGTGAGGACTGTAACAGGATTGCTGGTTGTTGGGCTGAGAACACGTTGTAGTGGGAAAAGTGGGAGCAGGAAATTGTAGGGGGACACTCTGGTCATCTAGTTGAGAGCTGCCAATGGCTTCACCCAGGGGTGGGGAAAAAACGGGCAGATTCCAGATATGGTTCAGGCCCAAGTTGACAGGATTTGATGACGGATGTGAGAGAGAGTGGCTCTGGGCCAACTTCTACAAAATGAAATTGCCTGTGCCCAGTGTTCACCTTGCTTAACTGAATGAGTGATTTTGCTTCTCCTCTTCAAAAGATGCCTTTCCCCCACTTTGACCACTTAAAAGACTTCCAAAGAGGCCAGGTGTGGTGGCTCACATCTGTAATCCCAGCACTCTGTGAGGCTGAGGTGGGAGGATCACTTGAGGCCAGGAGTTCAAGACCAGCCTGAGTAAGAGCAAGACCCCGTCTTTACCAATAATAGAAAAAATTAGCCGGGTGTGGTGGTGCATGCCTATAGTCCCAGCTACTTGGGAGGCTGAGGCAGGAGGATTCCTTGAGCCCAGGAGTTTGAGGTTGCAGTGAGCTATGATGACACCACTATACTCTAACCTGGGCAATGGGGAGATTCTGTCTCAAAAAAAAAAAAAAAGAAAAGAAAAGAAAAGACAAGACAAGACAAGACTTCTAAAGAGACACACAGCATGCAGCAAGTGTGGGGTGACGGCCACCGTTTTTCTGCCCGTTAGACGTTTCCCAGCCTCCACACTCCCAACCCTTCTGTGGTATGTAGCTTTTGTTCCAGTTTGGCTTTTTAGAGTGGTTTACTGAAGAGTTTATTTTTCATACCCATCCAAAAGTCTCCAACTCATTACTATGTATTTAATTCATAGTTTAATCAATTCGCTCCCCAACAAATACACAGAGGTAAGAAATATCCCCAAAGACATAATTTTAAATCTGAAGTTGCCACAAGATGGGACTAGGCAGAGCAGACATTTAGGCTGAAAAATCTGTTATATTCTGAGTTTCAAAGTCCAAGAAGAAATGGATTTGTGAAAAATGGTTAGAAAAGAAAATGATCCTTAAATTTTTTAAAATTAAAACTATTCTCTCCAAGCTACTATTCCATGAAGCACACGCATGTGTGCACACACTTTTAAAAATATGGCTACACCATCAAACAACACGTGCTGGGTACACTGCATGAACTCTTAAGACTTGAATAAAAATAAATTCAGCTAATGAAAATACATGAGATAGAAAAGTACAATTGTTAAAAATATAATACTTTCAAATGCAGCAATACTGAATTAAGTAAACTTTTAAAGTAAGTTCTTTAAGGAACGTCAGAGTCCTGAGTCACAGTTCTTCGGCATGCCATGTGCGGTGCACTAAGGATGAGTGTCACACGTAGCTGGACACGTGACGTGACACAGAGCTCGGGGCTGTCATCCATGGAGAGAGGAGTCTGGGTCATCGGCCTGTAGACGGAGCGCAGGTCACCTTGGGGGTGAGTTTAGAGGAGGAGGGAGGGGAGCCCAGGGCTGAACCCCGTGGGGCCGCAGTGTCCAGAGACCGGGAGATGACAGGAATCACCAAAGGCCACGAGAAAGCGCAGCTGGCCCGGGAGGAGGAAGGTCAAGGAAGACAGTGTCCTGGAAACCAAGTGGTGTGAGTTGAGTGAGGGACCAACCGTGTCAAACGCTGACAGCAGGTCGGGAAAGAAGAGAAGTAAGAAGTGACCACTGGCTCCTACAAGGCAGAGGCCACCGCTGACCTGGACAAGAGCAGCTTCTGAGGTGTGAGGAGGCCACACTGGACCGGCTCTGAGGCAGGATGGGAGGAAAGACTGTGAGCAGCACAGTCGACTCCTTATGAATTTTTCTTTAAGGGAACAGAAGAATCTGGCAATACGGTCCTTCACTCAAAGGAGCGCTGGTAAGGTGGAAACCTCCTGCTACTCTGCGTGGCCCAGGAGAGGGCACTGGGGTGGGGAGGGGTGGGACCCAGTGCCCGCCCACAGGAGCTGCAGCGGCTGAGTTGTGCAGCGGGCAGGGTCTGGCCAGGGGCAGCCCTGGGCAACTGCATACCCGTGAGTCACCCTACCCGCCCCCCTCACCGGCCCAGCCGGCAACTGGGCGTCTGCCCGACTGCCCTGCACTCCAGTTCCAGCTGAGGTGTGGCTGCCCCTCTAAACCCGAGCCACCCCTTCCCCTGCCCATGGCCACCTTTCTGAGTACCCCGACACCAGCTGGGCCCAGCCTCCCTGGATCGTGCTGTCTGACCTTATCATTCCCTTTGGACCTAAGCACCGACAACCCACCCCCACTGGGCTTGCAAGACCACTTTCAGTAGCCAGTAGCTCCTGTCAATTCCAATCTCTTCCTTGTCCACGCCAGCCCCCTGCAAGGAGTTCCCAGCTTTCCTTGCAACAAGTGAACTGGAGCTAGGACAATACAGTCATTACCCTCAAGGAACAATATAACTTTGTATGTGTGAAAACAACACTGCTTAACAAAAGAGCCCTTCTAAACCTCAAGGCGGATGCAAGGGTGCTGGGCGGGGAGCCAGGTCATTCCTGGGGGGCACTCCCAGCCGCTGCCTGGGAAACGCAGGCCTCGTTCAGGTGTGGACGTGATGGGGAATGCAGAGGGGACCCTGTGCCAGGAAATCCGTGCAATACATAGGGGTCAGCGCCTAGTGTGTGCAAAGCATCGCACAAGGACCCAAGTCAAGAAGGGTCTTGGGAGAGACAGGAATGGATTTTAGCACCGGTGTTACGACAGAAGTAACACAGAGAACTGCAGTGTGGGGGGGTCTGGGAGGGTAGTCGGAGGAGGGGGGCGGAGTCCTGGCCCTCTGAGAGCCCTTGCTGGCCCAGCAGGCAGCAGAAGGTGAGGTCCAACAGGAGCAGGCCAGGCTGTGGGGCCAGGACTGCCAGGCTGAGTTTAAACTGGATCCTGCAGGTAAGGCAGCCACAGAAGGCTCTGGAGTGGAGGCATGCCACAGGCAGAACCACCTTTAAAGATGCCCAGTGGCACCAACATTGAAGGCCAGGAGAGAGGGCAGCCAGCGTGGTGGCCGAGGGAGCAAAGGGAGATCACGTCAGGTCAGGTCACTGACTACTTCGTGTGGACACCAGAATTTGGGGACTATTTGGGAGGGGGGCAGAAGGTGTCCAAGACGACGCTAAGGTTTTGAGTGGATGGGCTCGGGAGGTCATCTGAGATCCAGATGTGGAAGGAGATGCTGTGGTGAAGTGGAGGGCTGGGCTGGGCTGGCACATGCTGAGTTTGAGGGGTCACAGGCCCAGGAGCACAAAACCAACGGTCTGCAGCTCAGGAGTGAGGGCCTAGCTGGAGACCCACGTGTCACCACTGCACAGTGGTGAGGTTTGAAGCCAAGGAAATGCAGGACATCAGCAAGGGAGAACGCTCAAGGCAAGAAGAAATGAGTCCCAGTGATCGGGCACCTGAGTTGCCACCACACCAAGACTGCTGACGAACCTACCCTCCCTCTCCACCGGTCTGAGTCCCACCCGCCCTTCCAGGCCGGGCCCCGCCCCCTCCAGCAAGTCCTCTCGGGCTACTCCAGCCCCCAGCATCCCTCCACAGCTGTGACATTCTCAGCCCTGGCCGTTCCCACCTCAGCACTGGGCCTTGTGTTGTGGCCTTGGCACAGTCCCCAAGCACCTTGAGGACAGGATGACAGCTAACCCCGTTGGGTCATTGCATCTCTTGGCACAGAGTACCCACACGGCACTGATTAAATAGATCCTCCCTGATGGATGGGTGAATTGATTATTTACAGGACTGGATATTCAGGAAAAGAGTAAGGAGGGATTGACTGGTGACAAAAAGACCCCCATGTTGGACTCACACAGCATCTACTCTTTTGCCTCGGGCTTATGGAAGCGTCATTACGGACTAGATCTATGTGCATCAACATGGATACATCTCGAAAACGGTGTTGAGCGAACACAGCAGATGAACAGGAAACCCACCGGCGCAGTCACTGGCACTACCTCCCAACATTTCCGGGTCTCCCAAGCACAAGGCGGGACTGCACTTCCCTCCTCCTGTGGAGTTAGGTGAGGCCGTGTGACTTGCTCTGGCCAATAACCATGAGCAGAGGCTTTTGCGGTAGAAGCCTTAAGAGCCAGTGCACAATTCTCTTCTCTTTCCTCCTCTCCTCTTGGCCTCCCTGGGCCTGGATCCCTCAGTGGATCCGAGGAACAGAGCTCCATTGCAGACCCTTCTCAAACATGTACTGGAGTGAAACTGAAATGTTCCTTGTGTTAAAAAAGAAAGACAAAAATAACAGGAAGAACTGAGTCTAAGGCAAAACCCTGGTGTGCCCATAGATGGATCTGTTCCTGAGCAGCCTGAGCATCTAGGCAGTGTTTCAGGCTGGGGGGGGGCACCCTTGGCAAGTTGGGGGGACAAATGATTATACGGTTTGTTGAGTGGCCGGTTGGCATCCCTGGCCCTATGCCCGAAATGCGGAGGGGTCCCCAGTTATTTGGCAGCCCTAATGCCCCCCCTCCTCTATTTCCAAACACCCCCTGGGGGTGACACCAGCCCTGAGAGAACCGTAAATGTACAGGGATCTCAAGGAGCGAGGGCTGGGGGCAGGCACAGTGGGGGCCCAGATGGCACAGCCAGGCTGGGGAGAAAAGCATCTGACCGGCGACACTACACAAACCGCCTATGTGCTCAAATTGGATGTGACAAGTTCAAAGAAAGGGTATTTTCCACAGCTAAAGGAACAAAATGAGATTCTCGTGGAGGGACATAAAAGGTGTGAATATACCAGTGATAAAACACACCAATGTCCATTTGCTGAGCACCTATGAACCACAGCTGTTACACCGGTCACACAGGGTCCTCTGAAAACCCCACAGGATATGTTCTTATCCCCCTTTTACAGATAAGGAAACTGAGAGTTGAGGGGAGGGGCTGGTCTTGGGGGGAACAGAGGTAAGTGGGACAGCTGTTGGGGGCAAGGATGACACAGTCAGTCTCTTTAGAGGGAGATTCTGAAACGGACCTGGAAGGGACGGCGGAGGAGGAGCGCGACGCAGGGGTCATCTGTCCCCTCTCAGCTGCAGGCAGACCTCGCAGGCAGAGACGCCAGGCAGGTAGCTGGACGGGGGAGGCTCCTGCCAGCTGCCCTTCTGAGGCCCAGGCTTCCGCAGGGAACGAGGGCTGCAGGAGGCGGTCTCAGGGAACCCGGCCCCAGGCTGGCAGTGCCAACCTCTCCCTGCACTCGGAAGGCTGCCAAAGGGCAAGCTCCTTGGCCATCAGCTGGCACTCCGCAGCCCTCGGAGTCCCCTAGACAGCCTTGCAAGCGAGAGGGAAAGGGGCCAGTCGCTGTGACCAGACGCATCAGTCCTGGGATCAAGCCTCTCTGTGTGGCCTTAAAGGACCCAGTGGTAAGAAAACACGGAGACACACGAGGGCGCTCTAACCAAACAGCAGGAGAGGAAACCGCCCAGCCCCGAATGGAAAGAGGTTAGCAGCATTCCGAACGAGCTTTGGGCCAGTGTTTCTCAACGGAGCCGCTACTGGTCTTCGGGCAGCATGTTTCGGGGCTGTTTGCCACCCTGACACCCTCCCCGTCACTGTGACAACCCTGCTCCCACATTTCCAAACACCCCCTTTTCTGAGAGCCCTTGCTGGTCGGTGCCACCAGAGGGTGCCCACTGGTGGCCCTGGGGAGTGTGGCCATCTCTGCTCGCCCACACCTCCCACTCAGACCCTGTGAGTTAGGCGCTGGTGCGTGCTGGAGAAGCAGAGGCCTTCGTGACAGCCCGTGTTGGCCGAGGCGCACGGGGACTGTCCTCTTCCGGAGGTAAGTTTTCTTCCAGGTTGTTGTCCTTCAGAATCATGGCCACCCTGATCACACCAGGGACACAGACACAGGACCCTGAGACAGACGCCACGGGACCTGCTCACACACACCCAAATCCCAGGGAGCAAACACATGGCCACACAGAACACAGCTGGCACAAAACTTCCACAAAGCACGTCTGAAACGAGGCCCGCCTCTCGAGTCCAGAGGGTCCCCAAGGGTGGGAGTTCTGAGAGGTTTAGATCATTAGGTTCCCAAAGACAAGCATCACAGGTAAACAACCAGGGGCAATACTCAGACCATTCACCCCATGAGCCCTGGGTCCCAGCCAGTCGGAACGGGGACCAGTGTAAACAGTAGGTGCATGCAGTGTGCGATCAGCCCTGCAAACAGCCCACTTGGCAGAGCCCGAGTGCTCTGTGGGAAACCAGGATGCCAAGAGGGCCACTGGAGGTGACTTTTTGGGAACACATGCCACCTCTTCGCATCCTCGACAAATACCCAGCGTTGCCCATTCTCCACCAAGGAGGCCCCCAGCGTTCTTAAACAGACGGGCCTGAGAGCCCCACCAGGGCGGTGTCTGCCGAGAGCGCTGCCAGAGCTCCAGGGCGCCTGCAGGCACAGCCCTGCCCAGTGAGACGCTCGCTGCCGTGGAACACAGACGGGCGCCGGCTCTTACTCTACGGAAACAGACTGTGGAAAGCAAACATGCTCCTTACCCTCCTTCGAAGATTTTGATCCTCGCCGGCTCCCCTCTCTGGGAGGCAGGAGCGTCCTCCTCCGGCTCCCCTCTCCTCTCTTCTTCCTTCTCCACTCTAGCTAGATCTTTCTGGCCTTCCGGGGAAACCAGCGAAGGGAGGTGAACCTGGCCCACCACGGGAACGACAAAATCATTGCTGGTTAAATTTTCATCTGCAGTCAGGCACGTGGTGATAACAATGGTGCCTTCTGTGGCACCACATACACACACCCTCAATCTTCAACTCCTCTGTGAAGGGGTGCAATGAGCCCCACTTTGCAGAGTTAAGGAAACTGATTCCCAGGGAGAAGGCCCTTATCCAAGGCCCGATGGTTAGCTGGTGTCAAAGCACTTTTGAGTTTACCTCCCCGCAGGACCTGTGTTTGCTATCTGTCTTTCACAGGAGTCTGGGGGCCTGTCTCAGAGAAGATGCGTAAAGAATGTGGAACAAACAAACGAAGACTCCGTCCTGCCTTTGGAGATTAACTGGTCTAATTCCTGTTTATAGATCAGAAAGCCAAGGTCACCCAGCAAGTTAAGGGCAGCGCTGGGAGCGAGGCCGGGTGGCTGGCTGAGGGCCCTGAGCAGCAGGACCCCAGAGATAGGCACAGGGAGGCGGTGTGGGCTCTGGGCTGTGGGTCTAAGGATACTCACAGAGCTATGGGCCTCCATGGCCAGCTGGCTTGATGGGGAGGCTGGCACTGACCTTGTGCTTCCTGACATCTCCCATTATCCCAAGAACATGTCCTCTAAACCTGCGGTGCCCAACACCCTGTTAGGGACTGGGATGTAGAGCTCTGTTGCTGCCCCCGCCCCTGGTCCATGGAAAAATTGTCTTCCATGAAACTTAGGAACTGGGGGGTCCGCACAGCAGGAGGTCAGTGGTGGGCAAGCGAGAGTATTTACAGCCGCTCCCCATTGCTCGCATCACCACCTGAATGCCACACCCCACTTCCGTGAAAAAATTGTCTTCCATGAAACCAGTCCCTGGTGCCAGAAAGGTTGGGGACTGCTTCTTTAAATCCTCCAGTGGTGGCAGGGGGTGGGTACACTATTGTGTAGGGAACAGTGATGCTGGGCTGGGGTTTGGGGCCAGCAGTGCCAGAAGTGACAGTCTCCACCTACTTCATGCCACTGTCATTGAGGTCATGAGAAGCCATGCTGTTTCCAGCCAGTGGGGGAGCAACCATGTTTCCTGCTGCTGGGACAATCTAAGAACTTCACTCCCCATGCCAGCCACCACCCCTGCCCCTACAAGGACAGGGTGGGGCCAGGCAGAAGGGCACCTGGTTGGGAATCAGGGAACCTGAGTTCTATCACCAGATATGCCACTGGGTGCTGAGTCACCCTTCTGGGCCTCAGAGTGTGAGGGGGTTTAGACCACCTTGAGGGTCCATTCCAGGACCAATTTCTATGACTCAGTGACCCCCAACTAATCTCTTCAGAGTTGGAAGTGGGGAGTGGAAGCCAAGCAAGAATTTGGACTGCTGCTCTGGCAGAGGTAGCTGATTTTCTGCAATGTCTGTGGATTTCCAGAGCACACTGTTTCCACTCCCACCCTGGCCTGCGATCTTCTAAACCACCCATGGAATGACCAAGGGGCCTCCCACAAGCAAAGGAACTGCTTCTCCCTCATGGCCTGCTGTGATGTCTTGGCTAAGCTGGAGGAGGCTGCTTTGGGTGGCAATGCACGACTCTACCAAGAAATAGTGTTGGAATTGCTCAGGGGACCAGGAATCCACTGTGGCTTTTAATGCTAATAATATGAATAAGTATAGCTAAAAACATTTATGGAGTACCAATAGGCCAAGCACTGTTCTAAGCATTTTTATGCTTAGAGTTTGCATATTTTAATTCATTTAATTATCTCCACAGTCCTATAAGCTAGGTACTATTATTATCATCTCTATTTTAGATGAAGAAACCAAGGCACAGAGAGGTTAAGGTACTGGCTCAAGGTCACACAGCTAGTAGGTGAGATAGTGAGATTTAAATCTGGGCAACTTGGCACCTCAATCCTTGCTCTTAATTGCTTTGTTACAGTGCTACGTGGTTGTCCAAATGATCTCCAAGGAGAAAAAAAGAAAGGAGAAGCTTGGGGAATGTGGCTGCAAAGTGGACTCTTAAACAAGCTTGGGTTTCTCCAGGGATTATACATAGAAAAAAAAAAAAATCTATGACCAAACTCAAATGTGATAGGGTGGCCTAGACCTTCAGGAAGATGGTTAGGAAGAGGTTAAAAATGCTACAATACGCTAAAGGACCCTTTCAGACCTGCTAACAGAGAATGGAAGCCATAAGATGACAAATGTCACCTCGGTACAATAAAGAACTTTCTTCAAGCACTATCCAAAGATGGTTTGGGCTGTACCAGGAGGTGGTGAGCTTCTCATCACTGCAGATATGTAAGCAGAGGCCATAGAGAGAGGGGTAGTTGTGCAAAGGCCTCAACTCATAGACCATGAAGTTATATTAACATACCAGATTGTTGCACTTCTGGCAGGAAACATGCCAGTGAAGCAAACAGAATATTCCAAGAAAAAGTTTGCAGGTTTTAGCTTATTTTAAGAAAGTTTCATTATAAACAAATAATTGCCAAATCCAAATTAAGCCAAATTAATCCTTCCTTTTTCTTAAGTGCACCATGCAATTTTCAATCATTAGAAAATAGAGGCAGCCTAGATCATCCAAAAGGGCTTTGGAGTGAGATCTGATTTTGAATCCAGGCTGTGCCATTTAGCATGCGGCCGTGTGCAACTTACTTCAGCTCTTCGTGTTTTGGTTGCCTCATCCAAAAATGGTGATATTGCATCCTAACTTTCAAGGTGGTTGTGAGGATAAAAGTAAAGTTTAGCATAGTACCTGGCACACAGTAGGTACCCAAAAAGTTATAAAAGTATGAATGTAATTACAACAGCATCTTGGGAGTGGCCACAGCTAGTAAGAGACACTGGAGGGAAAATCAGTGTGATGTTATGGCAAAGTGGAAATCTTGGTTAGGGACGTCTGTAGACTGACAAAGACATCTAGAGAATAAGTTTGAAAAGCAGTTCTGTGAACAATATCTGGCCAAGCTAAGAACAAATTCAAGGTACAACATTCCCTCAGTGATAAAAGAGGAACATGTGGATGTATGGGAAGTTATAGAATATACTTTTGCTCACTTTTCTGCAATATGAGTTTAGGTTAGGGGATTTATGGCTGATTTTGTCAAAGCATCTGGTCTGAAGACACACTAATGAACATGTTTAAATTTGAAATCATCTTTTAAGGTTTTCTCTCCTCAAATAATTAAAAGAAGGAAAATAGAGTCTTTGGAGTCAGACAGGTCTGGGTTCAAATTCTGGGTGTGCCAAACATTTTCCATGTGACCTTGACTTCTCTTAGTCTCTGACTCTCAGTTCCCTCATCTATTGAATGGAGATGGTAATGCTACCTCACAGGTGGAAGTGAGCAATGACTGGATTCAAGGGTCTAGCATGGTGCCTGGCACAGTGAGGCTGCTCAATAAATAAGACCAATTGTTATTCTACAAATGCCAAATCAGCATATCACATCATGCCCTGAGTACCTAGGCTGGCCTTGTCCATGTATGGAGGTGTCTTTTGTCTGAAGCAAATTGGGAATTATCAAATTTCAAACGTACTGAACTTGCATGGGACCAGTTCATTTTACACCTCCTAATGTAGCCTCAGGCAAGAGGCAATCAAGGAGTAAGTACAAGCCCTTAGTGAGGGCCTAGTGCTACTACATAGCACAGATGGGTCAAACTGTGAGTGATATTTCCATTTACTAGTAAAGAGGGATACTGCAGCTCAGCTTTCTATATGATATCCTACTCACAGAGAAGAAAGAAGGAATATTTCAGGAGTGTGTCCAATTCTAGAATATCTAGAAATGGGAAGATTTCAAGTGGTACTAGAGGATGGAAACAGTAGGTGTAGGGAATAAGAAAAACAGGAAAAGACTAGCAAGACAAGGGAGAAGTTGAAATAATGATATTTTAACTGAAGGAGTATTACAAAGTTCTAAAATCGCTACAGGCATTCCTGTTGGCCAGATTTTCCAACTCAGTCTTTTGGAGAATTGCTTTTTTTCTTGATGAAATTGTATCTTTGATTTTATAATAGAAGCTCATGGGAAAGCAGGATCACTTTATAGCTAACTTTATTGAAATATATCTATTCCAATGATGTGAGGGAGATACTGACAAAGAAAACCAATAAACATGTTTCCTTGTAATGTGATTAGTTACAGCTCCCAGAGGGGAAATATGCCCACTCATTTGTTTCTAGTTCTGCACATGGAACCTAAGGAGAATGTGGCCTTAAAAGCTCAGCAAGGACTTTAAAAATCAGTGGTGAGAAGAAAAACAAAGCTGAACTTACCTCTGTCATTCGGGGCTTGCGGGAGCTGGATGGCACAAGCCTTCCTGCCTCAGGATGCGGAGCTGTGGCCATGGTGTATGTCTCTTTGCTCACTTTCTGCTTAGACCTCAGGAGGGACAAAGCAGCTTTAGTGGAAACCCCTGGAAGGTTGGGGTTGTACAAACTTATGCACCAACCAGCGTAAACAGAGGACCTCCTATCTGCATGCTGGATGTGATTTGGCTTAATGTAGTTTAAATAGCACCAACTGACATTAGTGGTTGTGTGGAGGCTGGGGAACTGCAGTACCTTCTTTGAGTCCATACCTTCTTGCAACTTGGCTGGTCTGGAGGACATTTCTGACAGAGGCAGAGAACTGGAAGGTGCCAGGGGAGGAAGGTCAGGTTGTTCCTTGGAATCTTCTTTCTTCACACTCAGTGGGGGCAACCCTCTTCGGTGAGGTTTGCCAGATGGCTGGGCATATTCTTTCAAAGCTTCTGAGCCTGGGGCTGTCCCATGGGGCAATGTGGGGTGAGGAAGGGGAGGAATTTCCTTTGGGTCAGATGGATCTGAGGACAGACTGGACAGCACTTCTAGCTCTCTCCTGCTCTGTCCCTGGCTGCCTAAAGATTTCTCTGGCCTCTTCCCATCCTCAGTGCTGGTAAGCACCACACTGCATGGTTTTACTAGCTCAAGTTTTTCATCTGCCTTGACAGCTTCCTCTTCCTTCACTCTTTTTTGCTGCTGGGTTTCCATGGTAAGTTCAAGGCTGCCAGCTGGTGAAAGAACACGTTTGCTTCCCCCTGCTGTTGATGAAGACCCCTCTAGGCTCAAGACACTCTCTGATGAGAGGGAGGTGCCTTTTCTTTCAGGTAATGTCACAGGCACTCTCAGGTATGGAGTCGGGAAAGCTCTGCTTTGCTCTTCACCTAACCCAGATGGTCCAGGCACAACCTCATGCACATCTGCCCCACACAAAGTCTTCCCTTTGGATGGGGGCTCCTCAAACTTGGGAAGAGACACAGTTGCTGAGCTTCCTTGGGATTGGGTGACCAAGATCTGGGAAAGGGTGGTGTACATTGCACTCCCATAGGACGGCATGTTGGTCTGAACACGGACAGGTACAACCAGGGACACCATGGTGTCTGGACAGGCAGGCAGGGCCAGTGGAGGGGCTGATGTAGGAGCTGAGGAGCTGGCTGGGGGAGCAACAGAGGGTAGCCGGATGTCACTGCTGTACTCTGTGCTGGGGGAGAGACCAGCACTCCCTGTTGCCAGTGGGGCCAGGGTGGTTTTGATCTGGGGCAGATGGCTTTCCACATCACCAGGGAGCTGAAGCGCAAACTGGGATTGCAGAGGCAAGAAAAATCCAGAAGAGAGTGCTGAGGAGGCAGGGTATGGCATGGGGAGAAAAGAAGGGGGCTCCCGGAAGGGGATGCTCGCTGGGTGAGGAATGATCTGGGGGAGATGCAGTTGGCCTGGGTGCAGAACTGCAGGTTGGAGAGGAAGTGGTGGGGCTTGAAATAAGGAGGGAGGAAGTGGGGGCACAGAGTATGGTGGGGAGAGGAGGCTGGACATGGCCTGGGTTGAGAAAAATTCTGAGGACTGTCCTGGCTCGTGCTGCAGGAGGTGCTGGAAGGAGAAAAGGGAGACAGGTGGGGGCAGGTACGGCTTCTCATGCAGTGGGGGCTGGGCCGTGGGGTGGTGGAACACCTGCAGTGCTTCTGTGTAGGGCGTGGTGGGCCCCAGCGGGGATCTGTCCTGCCCCTGGCTCTTGCCTCCTGGGTGCCCACCCAGTGAGGTGGCCGCTGCAGAAGTCTGGGGCAATGAGCTTTTGGCGGAAGCTTTGCTGGATGAAGGCAGGGGTTCCTCACTCTCCTGTCTTCCCTTGGGGGTAGCCTCTGGTGGCTCTGTTTCTGGAGGCCTGCTCAGAGAGGCCTGTCTCACCAAAAAGCATTTTCTTCTCTCTGGTGGTGCCACTGGCGCTGGTGGGGCCGTGGGGGCTGGTGCAGAAGGGCCTGTCAAGGACAAGCTGCCGTAGTCGAAGGATTTGCTGCGTGTCTCGGTCATGTGGGCAGAATGGGAAATGTTGGGGCTCTGCTCTGAGGCTGACCTCCGCATCTCTCGGGCATGCGGGTGGTGGCTGGGGACAGTCAGCATGTGGGTCCCCAAGGGTTTGGAGCGCATGTCAGATGAGGGACCGGGGCCCTCGGCTTTCCCGTGGTCGTCCCTGTCAAAGGAAGCTGAGCGGCTGGACCCGCTCAGAGAGACGCTGCTCTCCTGGCTTGGGCTGCGAGAGAGCGGCACGGAGGACTCGAAGCTGGACTCCCCCGACGACTGGGCCATCTCTGCCAGGCGCAATCTCTTCTTCTTGGGTGGCAGCTTCTCGGCCGGGAGCTGGGCAAGTGTCTGGCTGCGCTGGGGCCACTGGAACTCCTCTGTCTTCTCAGGTTCCTTAGGGGGAGGCTCAGGCTCTGTGTCCGGCCGGTCGGGCTCCTCGGTCACCAGGATCTCAGGAACCTGAATGTTGGGCTGGCGGACCAACTTGGGCTGAAGGGAGTGAGCTGAGCGTCCGTGTGGGGCAGGCGGGGGCGATGGGAACGGGGCCAGAGGTTTGTCTTCCCCTTCCAAGCCACTGGGCTGCTCGAGAGAGTCGGACTTCTCAAAGGAGCTGGTGTGCTGGATGACAGAGATTTCTTTGGACGTTGCTCTCCTCTCCTTCCCTGATTCTGAGCCGGACCCTAGCTTGGGAGTCCTTGGCTGGAAGCCCGTGGGTCCCTCCAAGGAGGGCACTGATTTACTTGGTTCTGCTGGTGACTTGGTGGATTCCAGGGGAAGGTTCCGAGCAGCATCGGATGGCCCGGGGCTGCCAAACTGACTTTTTGTTGACTCAAAGGCGGGTGGCTCTTCCTCATCCCCCAGGCTCTTCTCTTTCCTCCTCTTCCTCAGCGGAGTGAGTTCCAAGGTGGTCCCCAGTTTATAGTGCATCATCTGGGACCACGGCTCATGCTCAGCCTGACTCTTTTCGGCTTCCGGAGATGCGTGAGCACCTGCAGAGATGGGCTTTGTGATCTGAAGCTCCGAGCAGTAGTATTTTTTATGGGCTTCGTAGTTATCCCTTTTCTTGTACCGAGCACCACATATGTTACATTCATAGATCACCCCTTTCGTTTTCAAACTCTTCTTGGTCTTTTTGGTAAGTTCGCTTTCCTTGGGTTCCGGTTCATCTGAGGGCTTGGAGGCTGTGTCTTTGCTACTTGGTCCAGCCTCCTCGGAGCTGTACTCCCCTCCCAAAGGTAATTCAATGGCCGGCTGGCGCTTCAGCATCCGGGGGTGGGAGGTAAACACTTGACTGCTGCGGCTCAGGGCATCGGAGTCGGTGATATGGTCGTCGAAGGAGTAGCTACCGCGGAAGGTGTGGTGGGGGGTACTGATAGTGCAGGCGGCAGAAGGCATTGAGTGGCTTCTCAGCAGAGGCACAGGGGGGGCGGTGCTGGGCGGGTGCTGCAGGCTCAGCAGTGATTGTTCGGGCTTGGTTTTCTCGCCATGGGACGACAGGGGCTCCCGGTAGAGGCTGGACTTGGGGGACTCCATGCTGCTGCGCCTCGACAGCGAGCTCCGCCTCGGCTTCACGCTGTCTATCTCGCTGGTGTCCACCACGGCCTCGTTGATGGTGATGAGCTTCGTGATGTGCTCGATCACCTGCGTGCGGGGCACAGACAAAGGCACCAGGCTGGGCTTGTCTTCAGTGGACAGGGGCAGCAGGGGCTGGGTGGAGGTGGCTGTCAGCATGGCAGTCCGCTGCCCTATCCGCCCGCACTTGCCGAAGATGATCTCGGCGTAGGACTTGGCGTTGGTGTTTGGGGGGCTGACCTGCTGCTCGGCGCTCTCAGAGCGGGAGAAATACCCAGACTCCGTGCTGCCCTTGCTGCCTGGGCTAAGAAACGCCTGCTCGTCAATCACCTTCTTCCTCTCGCTCAGGCGGAGGGCCAGCTTCTGCTTAATCGTGTGGGTGTCTTCAGGTTTATGGCTCAGGGGGTGCTCGGATGAGGGTTCCACAAATGGAGGGGGCTCCTCGAGCGACTGGGCCGAGCTGGACTGGGACAAGGAACAGCGTTCGAGGCTGGAACCGTGGCTCCCGGAGCTGTACAGCCCGCTGGAGAGGAGGCCCTGCTTGGGCCTGGGGGAGAGCTCTGCAGGGTGCCCGGATGTGGCACTGGTTTCCTCTTCTGAATCTGTGCTTTCTCCCTCGGTGGGCTCCTCAAACTCTTCCCCGGGGAGCCTCTCCATCTCCAGCCCCGGGGGGTACATCTCACCACCCATGCCCGAGGCCAGGCCCGCTTTGATGCGGTGGGCATGCGACTTCCTGTGCTTGTAGAGGTTACTCTTGGTCTTGAAGGAGAAGCCGCAGGGGCCGCAGGGGTAGGGCCTCTCACCCGTGTGTGAGCGTATGTGCTTCTGCAGCACGCTGGGCTTGGCACAGGGCCGGCTGCAGTACTGGCAGATGTACTTGCCCGGCTTCTGAGGTTTCCTCTCCTTCTTGTGCGCCTCTTCTGCGGGCTTCACGGAGACCTGGGAGGGGCGAGGCACAAAGATTTTGGGGATGCCAGGCAGGTCCTCGGGGGGAAGGATGGAAGCATGGGATGGCAGGAGCTGGCTCTGGGGATGGAGCCCAGGGGCCACGAAAGAGCCTGAGGGTCCAGGCCGCATGGGGTCGACCAGCTGCCACGTGGACCCCTCCAGGAGGTGCTCGGGTTTGCCAGGTGACATGAATGCTGGTGTCAGAGGGTGCTGTGGAAGCTGCGAGATGTGGACGGAGGCTTCAATGGAGGGCCTCTTGGGGGGCTTCTGCTGCTGTCCTGTCTTCTCCTGGGAGCCTTCCCTAAGAACTGACGAGGGGCCCGGGAAGGGCTGTGGGGCTAGGAGCTCTTGTGGGGGGCTTTCCTGGGGGGCAGCCGTGCTGCTGCCGGGGTACGGAACGCTGGAAGAAACACTGGTCTGAATGGCCTCTCCTTTGGTCAGCCGCTTCCGGGGACTTCCCTCAGCCTTCTTGGTACCCTTGACGCTTTGTTCAGGATCCATGACCTTCCCAGAGACTTCAGATGCTATTCAGGGAGAGTCGGGGCAGGCTGCATGTACGAATAATCCAAGTGTCCCAAGGAGGTGTCCAGCTTTGGCCACATTGGCCAAGAGCTGCGGAAGCCAAACCCGAGACGGCTTTGGGAGTTTTTTGCAAGTGTCACGGGCTGCGTGTGGACTCAGAGCAGGTCGTCAGGGCCCAGGCTATTCATATTGGTGAGGTATGGCCCTCTACTTTGCAGACAGAAAACGCACCAGCACTTTCTGCCTGAATGTCTGTCGGGAAAACGTCATGAGGGACGTCAGTATTGCCATTGTATTGTTTCAGTTGGCAGTGGCAGGTGGCCCCCACGAGTCCCCCATGTGCTATGCAAACAGTTGAAGGTTGGCGACGTCTGAGTCCATGGCCCAGTCATCCCTGGTCCCGGCACAAGAGATGCCACGCTGGATGCTGGGGGTGGCTCCGTGCTGGCCTCTTTTCCCCTTTAGTTCCGTGTTGAAGATCACTGGCCTTGGAGGAGAGATCACGCTCTTCTACACGACAGAAGACACACACACAGAAATACACACACAGAAGAGAAGAGAGAGTTACTGCGAGTTGTCCGCAGCCTGGGTGCTGAGACTCCACGTCACACCTGGCTGAGACCCTTGGAGCTCAGCCAGGGAAACAGCCAGAATCGCAGCCCCCTCCCCGCCCCCCATGTGCCCACGTGCTGCCATCCTGCCCCCACCCACTTCCCGGTTGGCATGGGTGACTTGAATGGCAACGTGTTTCTGAGACCTGGGGCTGTGCAGGGCACTAAGGGCAAAGGCAGGGGGGCTCTGGGAGCTGCAGGGCAGGGGGGAACCCGAGGCCTGGGCTCCCGTCTCTGTTCTGTGATCCACTCCGAATGGGTTTGAGCCCTCTAAGCCTCAGTTAGCTAATCTGTAAAATGGATAACAACAACTCCTGCCCCAACGATGACAACTCTGCCTCAGGGCCACAGTGGGGTCCAAGGAGATGAGGGGTGTAGACGCCGCTGTGGCAGGTGCAGGAGGAAGTGCCCGTGGGTCATTCAGGGGTGACTTTTCTAAGGGGTGGATTATTCTCAGGTTAGTGTTCCTCTCTGGCCCTGGGTTCCGTGAGTGTCCTCAAGGGATATCACTCATGCTCTTTACCCCCTTGCTAGCCCACTCCCCAGCTTTCATGGCAAAGCTGCAAACCATTGCCACCGCCTGTGGGAACTCACAACTGATCACAGCTATGACCACCTGATCCAAATAATTGCCAGGAGGATCATTCTGGAAGGTTCTCCCAGCTTTGCAGTCTTTCCTTGTCCACTCAGTGCCCCGGGGATGCCCTGGAAGAACCTCAGGATGGGGATCCTTTCCCAGGGCAGGGGCAAAATTGGTCTGTGTGGAGCTCCAAGCCTGTGCCTCCCTGCCAGGGCCAGCTGCGAGTCGGCAGCCTAGGCTTCCTGGGGTCCGAGTGCATCCTCAGGGCCCTTCTCCCCAAGAGGATGGTCGGAATTTCAAAACTCCATCTCACCCAACCACCTGACTTTCCAATTGAGAAAACCGAGGACCACCAAGGGAAGGCGGCCTGCTTAAGGCCCACATTTCAGCACCTGGACCTGGGCCTCCCACATCCAGAGTTTGTTCCTGAGCCTTTCTCAGGTGTGCATCCCCTGGGCAAGGCCCTGAGCGAGCTGTCAGTGCCTCTGTGCTTCCTTCTCCTGAAGCACACCATGGTGCTCGGAAGGTTAGCAAGTCTGTGAGACTCAAAAAATTGTCTCTCAAATGGCAGAGCCTGGCACACTGTGATACGCTATGGAGAGGCAGGTGATACGTCTTTTAGCTAAAAATTGTATCTTGTAAGTTTACTCCTTCTGTGTTTCTTTTCTATCTTGCTTCTACAAAGAATTCAAGGTGACTATAACAAAAGCATGTTTATAGAATGACAAACTGTCAATATAAGAAAACTATAAATGAGAATAACAAATCGGAACAGAGAAAATTCAACTAAGGCAGAAAGTCAGGATTGGTGGGATAAAAAGAACACTGCTATATCAATCATAAAGGCTTACAGTGTTTCCATAGTTCAGTTATACATTTATATATGAGCTTCCTGGCAATCAAGGAGAAAAGGGAGATGTGGTCCATTATGGAGTCCTTATAGCCAGAGAAGAGGAAACATCTAAGTCCCTTGCAAGAAGCAAAGGGTTGTATGAAAAGCACTTTTATATGTGGTACCTCAGTCAGGGGTAGTGAATGATGCAAGAGATCATCTATGCCTTCAATGACATCCCTCTAGCAAATGCAGTCATCGATTTTTGTCAACGGAAGGCCACAAATCAGCAAAGGCTATTCTCTGAGCAGTCAAAGGCCTCCTCTGACTTGGGCAGAGAAGCCATCCTCCCCAAGCAGGCTGAGTGTGGGGAAGGCAGGGAATCTCATTGCATTATATTGCAGTCAGCAGGATGGCCGTTTAATAAATCACGCCAACTGGGCCACTTTTGAGAGTGAAAGGGCACTTCTGGTAAACATGGAGGAACAACGGAAATAGGACAGGACGGTCCCAGGCAAACGGGATAAATGATTTCCCTCACCGTTAATATTTCCCTTGTGGCAGAAACCAGACACACAAGTGCTCTGTCTCTGGGTGTCTGGTATGAACTTTGCCGTGAGGACTAAAATGGCACCGTGGTCTCCCAGTGGGTTGTCAGAGATGGGTTGTCTAGTCCAACCCCTCACTTGACACACAAGGAGACTGAGGGCTACTAGAAAGATGACATGCTTCTCTCTAAAAGTCACACAGGAATGGTGGCAGAGCTGGGCCATCCTGTGCCTCCCCACCCCACAGCCAGGGCTGTCTCCCACCTCAATTAATAAACATTCGCTGTGACTTCGGTGGCATGACATGCACAGCAGTCTTGGGCTCCCTGTCTCATGGAAGCAGGGGCACGACCCCAGGGGACATCGCCGTTTCCATAGTGAGGAGCCTCAGGAGGTGTCTAGTGTCTGAGTAGCAGCGTCGGCCGTCCCACTTACGCCCTAATGCCACCGTGCGTGCGTGACGAAAGCAACGGGGAGCCCAGCTAAATGGGCGGCGGGGGGCCCACCCTGGTGCAGTACTCCAGTCAGCAGAAGTGCTGAGCCTTCTAAACATCAGACAAGGTGGCCATCGTCACCTGCAGTGCAGAGAACTGTGCTCTGTGCTGTGCTGGCACCCCGGGCCTGACCGCACCTGTGCGTGAGAGAGGCCTTGGGTGCTGCTGTGCATAATACAGGGCCGACTGCACCTACTGTTTCTATTGACTCTTGCGTGCAAGGATCTCGAAGCACCCCCGGAACAGCAGCTAGTGGCAAGCCTGGCTTCTTCCCATGGATGGATGGGTCCCTGCCGCGTGACTAGATGGTGAAGCGATCAGTCCGAGCAGGGGTCTGATGGCCAGGGAGGACCCTACGTTGTTCAGTGCTGGGCTCTCCCTTCACCGAGCCACAAGGCCTTCCAGGGGCAGGTGGGGAAGCGTCCAGCGGCCGGGGTTTGGTGCAATTCCCAGGGCCAGGTGGGAGGGGAAGGGTGGATGAGGGAGACAGTCAGGTGACCGGTGTGTCATCACCGGGCCTGGTGTGACTGGTGTGACTCACTGGGCCAGCGCTGCCTGCCTAGAGTCGGCGTCCAGCCTGCACCTGAGAGCTGGACCTGGTGTTCCTCCAGGGAGGGTGTCTGCTGCCTGCACCTGTGGGGGAGGAGCAACGAGGGCAGCTCAGTACTGCTGCCACCAGAATGCAGGGGCAGGAGGCCTGTGAGCCGGAAAAGCCACCGCTTCACTCTGCACACGGAGTAGCTGAGCCACAGTGGGGAAAGGCTGGCTCAGGCCACACTGGTCCTCGGGCTCCTGGGCCAGTGCTCTGGGCTAGCCTGCTCCACCACGTCACAGCAGGCCCGAGGGGCTTCATACACGGCTCCGGAGGTGGGGGCAGCCAGGAGACGCAGATGTAGGAGAACCTGCGAGACCTAAGGAGACCTCGCCGCGGCATGCGTAACCATTTAGATGGGGCATAAACCAGCTTTTACTTAACTCTTTAAGTCTTACACAAGGACTGTTCTAATCACTGTGACCAAGAGGCACTAAGAAGAACGGCTCTTTCTTCCTTTTCTGCTTCTATGTGTGAAATTTTAACATAAACTCGAAGTGACAGAGAAAAAAGCTGTTTCTCCAGGGTATTGGTGAGGGCACCTGTAAAAGCCACCAGAGAAATGGGGTCAGAGCTAGAGGGTTTCCCTGACAGGGCCCAGGACCTGGGCCAGCAGGGGCCTGGACCCCTGGCCAGAAGGAGGAGGGACAGCCTCTGCGGGTGGTGCAGAATGGCCCTGGGTCCACGTCGTCTGCTGTGGCAGCCACAGCCCCCAGAGAGCTCTGGCTTAGAAACCAGCGTGTAGCCATGAGGAGAACCTGAGGTTTCACAGGCAGTTGGTCAACATATCAGACAATTTGGCTCCCACTTCCAGAAGCTTCCATAGGCCTAGCTGTTAGAGCAGCCCAACAGGAAGACATCGGGACTTGCTGGGGCTGCAGCCACAAGCCTCGAGAGAGTGGGGATTGATGTAGGAGCCCACCGGGCCCAGGCAGGGAGGCCTGAAGCTCTGAAACCCAACCAGAAAGCACCTTCTGCACATGGGGTATCAGGACAACACGCTGTCGCCCAGAGTGGCCGCCCCAGAGGAGCTTATCAGCAGGGAGATGGGGGGAGGGCTCTCCCAGGTGGATCAATCCACCAGTCCTGGCAGGAGGCCAGCTTGAATCTGCCTTGGGCTCTATCCTGAAGAGCGTGGGCCACCAGGCAAGGTAGATAAGGCTGAGGCAGGATGGGGACAGGGACCCAGTGCTCAGGAAGCTGTTAGGTCAAGCTGACCCCAGACTGGTGGGGCTTAATGAAGTTCTTAGTTGTAGTTTACTAAATTACACACACACACACCCCACGCGTGCACTCGCACACAAACCCCAATATACCAAAATCTGGTCAAAAATTTTACTGACAATAATAAAATACACTGATCTCAAAAATACTGGGAAAGTACACCTTCCTTTTAGCTTCAATACCCGGGAACCCAGGGTCCAAGGCTACAGGCTGGACAGGAGGCGAGCAGTACATAGTCTTATTTAATGTCCCAACAACAAAACCAATGTCCCTTCTAAGTCTCTCTGTGTGCGGTACTCTGTGTGGGGTGCACGTGTGCACACACAAGCTGGAGCAGAATCCTTCACCTGCAAAGCAAAGTGAAAGTGCTGTGGGCTCAGACGGTGGCAAGACAGGCCAGGGGTGGGGACACGGGTCTGGGGACTAACAGGGAGAGGTGGTCAGAGAAGCACAGAGGGAAGCCTGGACAAAGAGGGTGGCCAAGGCCAAGGTGGGGCTCCGGCTGGGAACAGGGCATGTGGCAGAGACTGGGCACTTCTCCCACTAGCCAGTCCTCGTAGCAACAGAAGCCTCCTGAGCCTTAGCTGGGTCTCTGGCCACCCAGCTGGAGGCGGCATTTCCCTGCCTCCCTTGCGGCTAGTTCTGGCCAAGGATGTACGCAGCTCCTATAGGTCACAGTCGGAGGAAAAGCGCTTGCCCCGCGCTCCCCTCCCCATTTTCTCAGGAAGGAACATGGCTGTGGTGGCGGAAAGCCAGCTCTGACCACATGGACAAGGACATCGCCCCGAGGGACAGTGGGAGAAGAAGGGTGGATGACGGTGTGCAGTGAAGACACCTGCCCGTGAGAGAGAAGTGCACCTTCTCTCTTATTTAAGCCCGTTAGTCGGTCCCTTTGGAGCTAACACGTACAGGGGACTGGAGTGTGATGTTGGTCCCCGGGAGGCAGAAAAGAGCTCCGCAGAGCCCAGGCCTGGGGAAGGGGGGACACAGGGAGAGGTGGCAACTCAGGGCAGGGTTTAGGCTGAGGCACAGACGGGCACTTGCGGTGAGGCAAGCTAAGCGTCCCATCGCTGCACCCATGAGGGCGGCACCAGAGCACAGCCATCCCCAAGACAGATTCAGATCTCAGACAGCTTGCATTTCAACCCTGGCTCCTCCACCCCCCAACTGGAAAACTTTGGGGCTTCCCTAAGCCTCAGTCTCCCCACCTGTAAAATGGCGACAACAAAAGTACCACGTGTGGTTTACATTGATTCAATTCATATCAATTGCCTCACCTGCTACCTGGTATATAGTAAGCCTTCCAGAGATAACAGCCATTGTTATTACTGAGGGAACTATTTCTGTTGAGGGGCTGTTGTGGCCGGGTGGACAGAGCTCTGGATTCCAACCCTGGCCCTGCTGTCTTTAGGCCGACAGGTCGTCACGGACTGAACGGGGTTATCGCGGGTGTGAAGTACCTGGCACACAGCTGGCGCTCAAGAAATCAGAGCTGATATTGAACCTGGAGGTCAAAGTGGGGCCTCTAAAGAAGCCAATGTCATGCTGAACCACCCAGATACTGGCAGAGGCCTTCCAAATTCCCCCCGACAAGGGATGCACCTGAGCTGGGCAGGGCCTTGGCTTCCAGTGGGAGCTGGAACACAGGCAGGAGATCAGGTGGTGACAGGTCTGCGGGACCTGACAGTAGGGGATGCTTTTCAGATCGAATGTGTCATGCCAACCCAGGGCTCAAGCTAGAACTGAAGATAGTCACGGATGAAAATCGTCACCAACCCTGTGCACGGCTTTCCAGGTCACCCGATCCACCCCGCTGCCTCCGTGGAAGCTGCACTGGATGGCTCTCCTACTGAGACTGAGGTTTTGGGGTCTCCAATGCACGTCTTGGTCACTGGATTCCTATGAAATAATGACCAGTCACCGAGGCCCATGGCAGAGCAGAGTACTGAATTGCAGCCGAGTGGATGAGTCACATGAGCACAATCCTGTCCTCAAGCTTACACTCATGTACCTGTCATTGTCATTTGATTTGGGGGGGATACTGAGGCCCAGAGAAGAGGCATGACCTGCCCAAGGACATCCAGCTGGGAAGTCTTCGGGCCAAACTGGAGAACATTTCTGAGTCCTTTGATCTCTTGGGGCCATTCTCCCTGAACAGCAGGTGCTGGGGTGCAGGTCTGGGCTGCAGCTGGGACAGGGAGCAGCACACCCAGTGAGTGCCAGGGGGCTAAGCACCTGAGCCTTCTCACCAGCTGGGCTGCCCCCCTGGCCTGCCTCCGCCTTTCTCTGGCGTCCTAGGGTTTCCTCCAGCAAGGGCAGATGGAGAGGCCTGGAGTCGCTTGGCTGTGGCAGGGTCTAGTAACCTGTGGCAGGAAGCCCTGGAGCACAGCTCTGCTGTGGGACCCTAAGCAAGGCACTCCCCTCTCTGGGCTTCAGTTTTCCCTTTGTCCTTCTTTGAATTTTTTTTTTTGTTTTAATGAAAAGATACTTGAAGATTTTTCTACCACTGTAGAATTACACTATTCTCTGTGCTTTCCCCTGAATCTCCCTGTCCCCACGTGCCCCTCCCCAGAGGAGCTACGGTGATTTTGATATGATCTTCCCAAAGTCCTAAGGCATTTATATAAATACGTGTGTGTCTACTGGAATTTTTACATAAATGAAAAAACTATGCCACACATCCTGATCTGTGACTTTTTTTCTTTTTTTAACCTATGTGTGGATACCTAGATTCACCTCACCCTCTCTGGGGGCAGCATAGTATGCCATTGTTGGCTGTACTCAGATTCAGCTAGTCCTTTACTGATGGATATGAAAGTTGTTTCTAGCTTTTTCCATTCCCAGAAATGCTACAAAGAAATGCTCTCTGCATACTCGTATATCACAGGATAAACTCCCAGGAGGGAAAATACATGATCAAAGAGAATATATCTCAAAGCTGAGATTGTTTTTCACATGTTTTACTTATGTTTCTGACAGATTATATTTTTCTTATTGGTTTATATAAACTCTTTTCATATTGAGGATATCAATCCTTTATATATAGGCTACAAATATTTTCTCCCTATTTATCATTAACTTGGCCGTACAGAAAAATCTTTGTTTCTATGTGGTCAAATGTGTCATCAATCTTTCCCTTATGACTTTTAGGTTTCACGTCAAAGGTTATTTTTTAGAATGTCATCCAATTTTCCTTCTAGTTCCTCTATGATTTATTTTTTTCCCTCCCTTCCTCACTTCCTTCCTTTCCATTGCCATCTCGGCTCCATCTGGCATTTATTTGGGTGTAGTCTTTATTTGAGTGAGGTCTTAAACTTAATTTTTTTTTCACTGTAGCTAACCAGTTGTCCTAACGCCATTATTGAATAGTCCATCCCTCCTCTTAAATGTCCTGGGACATACGATAAAAGCACAGGTTCTAGCTTCATTCCAGATCCATTGAAATAGAATCTCTAAGAAAACAGCCCCAGAATGTATATTTTTGCAAAATTCCCCTTGTAAATGTGATGTACACTTTTCTTTTCTGCAGTGTGGCATTTTGGGAAGCTGATGAAACTTCTTTCACTCCCTACTATAACCCATCACCTTGCTTCTAGGTTTCTAGCCTTCTCCCATCCCATCCCATTCATTGTGGAAAGAGAAATCTCTTCAACTGCCAACCTCACCAGGCCACTCCCTTTGTCAAGAACTCTCAATAGCTCCCCACTGCAGAGATTTCACCAATGGCATTTCAGTCTTGTCATAATCAGGCCCACTCAAATCTTCCCAGCCTCCTTTCTCTCCATCCTGCACTGACATTTTATACTCTCTGCCTTTGCACATTGCAAAGCACAGGAGGTTGGAATATGGCCACAGGAATGTTGAGCTTTGGGGTTCCAGACAGGGTCCTCACACCATGCTGGGGTGGGTTCTGGGCATTGAGAGGAGTTTCCACACATTCCCTCCGAGGCCACAGAATGACAAGATTGAGTCCCAAACCATGAAGGCCCAGTTGTACCAAGCAACTTGTAACAGAGCTGCTGTCAGTGACTGCCCTCAGAAAGCAGGTGGGAGGTACAACTGAGTCCCCACGGGATGGGCAGTGGTGTGGGCTGCTGGACTGGACCAGGCTTTCAGGGCAGCTGGCCCCTCACACCCTCTGGTCTGGATTCATTCATGGAAAACAGGCACAACCTAGGTTCCCAGGCATAGCCTGTGTTGGAAGAAAGAGGTTTTCTGCTAATCCAACGAGTCAAATAGTGCTGCTTCCCTGAGAAGCCTGGGATGCGCCAGGCCTGTGGCTTAACCAGCTGATCAGGGTTTTCCTAGTGAACTTGTCTCCCCCTGGCCTGGGCAGGGACTGGGACCTTATTCATCTTTGTATTTCCAGTGCCTGATACAGGACTCAGTACTGAGTAAAATATTAAAAATAGTTTCCAAGTACTTAACTGAGCATCTACCATGTGCCCAAATTATGCTAAACAGTAACATATTGATTTTCACCCATGTCCCCTTTTTGCAGATGAGGGGCGTGAAGCTTAGTGCTGCAGATCAGGTAAGAAAGGGCAGAGGTAGGACTTGAACCCTGAGTGCAGGCCAACGCCCAGGAAACCCCTAAGGGCTCTGTTCTTGGTCAGAAAGGCCCAAGTACACTCTGCCTTCCTTCCCAGTATCCCTGAAAGTCTTCCCTGGTCAACTACAGCCACCTCCACTTGCACCACAGTCCTCCCCCTGGGCTAGTCACTCTGCATGACCATGTAACCTTAGGGCTGAGTTTCTTGTTAAATGCTTTTCCCCCCAACGATGAGTGGTGAATTATTCACTGTCTGGGAGGCTCTTAAATCATTTCCCTTGGATGACTGTGGTCTGTGTTCCTACTTTTCCTTCTCTTCCTCCCTCCCAGCCCCTAGACATAGACAGAGCTTGGAATTTCTGCACACTGGTCAAAAAGCAAATTCTATTCATAGCAAAGAGAAACCTAGGCAATCCTGGATGAGTTAGACCTGGCTGGTGTTCGTCTTCCTGTTAGAGAGCCCAGGGACTGAGGTGAAACTGACACCATTAGGGAGGACAAAGTCTCCTGAGACATCCCGGAGGAAAGCAGGAACACGTTTCACAATCAAGACCGAGCAATGATGCAGTCAGAACTCCACTCTGCCGGACTTGCAGACACCCAGACCTACCCCTGATTGTGTGTGCTTGTGACAATTCAGGTGAAGATCATCTAAACCAATGTCCTGTGCCTGGACTGAACATATGCCGGGGCTGTTCTTAGTATTTTACACAAATTAGCTCATTTATTCCTCACAATAACTCTATCAGGCAGGTACTAGTATCACTTCCATTTTACAGATGAGGAAACTGAGGCACAAAATCACAAAGCTGCTAAGTAGCAGAGACAGAACCTGAACTTGGACCATCAGGTGACTTCTGCAGTGGACACTCTCAAGGCAGCTAGGGCTACGCCAGCCTCGCAGACAGGACTCAGATTTGAGTCAGGTCCTAACACTGCAGGTAACCAAACACTGTTCCTAGCAGCCTCCTTCCAGTCACGTGGGCTGACCTTGTAGGGAACTGTTTTTCCCTTTTCGCCTGGGAAAGCATCTACAGCGTTTACGTCTTGTTCCCATTGAGACTGAAAATGAACTGAGGTCAGAAACTGTAGCCTCATCTCAACAAGGGCCTGGTGGAGCCCAGATGCTTGTAGTTAACTAATTTACTAAGTTATCTATTGTTATGTACCTAGTTATCTATCCATCTACTTGTATCTATATGCGCTTTTTTCTGTAAGGATTAAAAGAGGCTTCTGGACACCTGGGAGAACTCAGTGGGCATCTATGAACTCAACTCGACCTGTTTATCTTAAACAGTCCAGGAAGTGCTCGTGAGTGAAAGGGCTTAAGGAAGAACAAAGCCTGAAATGAGAGTTGGGCAGGTCAGGCAGACTTGTCTTCTGGCCATTTGTGTCCTGCCGGTCCTCGTCAGTGCTGCCTAAGAAAGACCTGCATGCCACGTCGCTGCCGTGGCCTGCTCTCTTGTCAGTTTCTGGCACCTTTCCTAGGTGATTAAGGTTCTTCGGTCTGCCACAGAGGGCAACATAGAGAACACAGTTTACATACTGTAAAATAAACCACAGAAGGACAAATGTAAACCTTATTATAAAGCTACAGTAATCAAGATGGTGTAGCAGCAACACAAAGAGAGATAAAAATATCAGAAGAAACAGAAGAGATTAAGGAAACACACCCCCACCCATACAGTCGCCCAATTTATAGCAAAAGTGCTATTGCATTTGATAGGGGACATGATGGTCTTTTCAATAAATGGTACTGAAGCAATTGTACATGCATACAGAAGAAATGAACCTTGATTCCCTGCCTCACATCACACACACAAAATTAATGTGAAATGGATGATAGACCATTATTTATTAAATAATGAAGCTTGTGGAAAAAAACACAAGAAAACATATTCATGAACTTGGGGTTGGCAAAGATCTCTTATGCAATTCACAGAGCATAATCACATAATCATAAAGGAAAGGATTGATAAATTGTGCTTCATTAAAGTTAAAATCTCCAGTTCATCTAAAGACACTAATAGCAAAGAAACAATCCACAGAATGGGAGAGGATATTTGTAATACATATTTGACAAAGGACTCATGTCTAGACTATAAAAAGAATTCCCAAAAATGAATAAGAAAAGGCAGACAAACTAACTGAAAATGGAAAAAGTTAACTCAAAATGGACCAAAGACGTAAATTTAAGAGTTAAAACTATAAAACTCTTAGAAGAAAATGCAGGGGAAAGGCTTCATGACATTGGATTTGGCAATAACCTCTTAGATGTGACACCAAAAGCATAGGCAACAAAAGTAAAAATGGATAAACTGGACTACATCAAAGTTAAAACTTCTGTGTATCAAAAGACAAAATCAACAGAGTGAAAATGAGACAAAATATTTGCAAATCATATATCTGATATGGGAATATAGCCAGAGTACATAAACAACTCAACAACAACAACAAAAACAAGCAAATGATTAAAAAATGAGCAAAGAACTTGAACAGACACTTCTCCAAAGAAGATCTAGAAATGGCCAGCATGCACATGAAAAGATGCTCAGCATCACTAATTATTAGGGAAATGAAAATCAAAACCACAATGAGATACCACCTCACACATATTAGAATGGCTACCAACAAAAAAGAAAAGAAGTGTTGGTGAGCATATGGAAAAACTGGAACCTTTGTGCTCTGTGGTGGGAATGTAAAATGGTGCAGCCTCTATGGAAAACAGTGTGATGGTTCCTCAAAAAATTAAAAATAGAATTAACATATAATCCAGCAATTCTACTTCTAGGTATATTCGTAAAAGAATCGAAAGCAGGCTCTCAAAGAGATATTTGTACACCTATGTTCTTAGAAACATTGTTTAAAATAGCCAACAGGTGGAAGCAACCCAAATGTCCATATGAATGGATAAACAAAATGTGATACTCACACACACACACACACACACACACTCACATATGCACACCATGGAGTACTATTTAGCCTTAAAGGAAGGAAATTCTGACACACGCTACAATATGAATTACTCCCAAGGACATTACACTAAGTGAAATAAACCAGTCACAAAAGGAGAAATACTGTATGACTGCACTTATATGAGATACTTAGAGTAGTCAAATTCACAAGGAAAGAAAGTAGAATGGTGTGGTTGCCAGGGGCTGTGGGGCGAGAGGAATGGGGAGCTGTTGTTTTATGGGTACAGAGTTTCAGTTTTGCAAAACGAAAAGAAATCTGGAGATTGCACAGCAATGTGAATGTACTTAACACTGCTGAACTTAAAAATAATTAGGATGGTAAGTTTTATGTGTATTTTACTACAATTTTTAAAAACAGCAGAAGATTTTAACAGGCACTTCAAGCAAGAGGTTATCTAAACGGCCAATAAGCCTATGTCATAAAGATTTTCCCCTACATTTTCTTCTAGGAGTTTCATAGTTTTAGGTTTTATGTTCAAGACTTTAATCCATTTTGAGTTGATTTTGATTTTTATGTATATTGTAAGATAAGGATCCAATTTCATTCTTTTGCATGTGAATGTCCACTTTCCCCAGCATCACTTATTGAAGAGACTGTCCTTTCTCTATTGTGTATTCTTGGCATCCTTGTCAAAGGGCAGTCAACCACATGAGTGTGGATTTATTTCTGGGCTCTCCTTTCTGTTTCATTGGTCTATATGTCTGTCTTTACGCCAATACCATTCTGTTTTGATTACTGCAGTTTTGTAGTGTATTTTGAAATCAGGAAGTGTAATGACTCCAGCTTTTTTCTTCTTTCTCAGGGTCAATTTGGCTCTTTGTGGTTTTTATTGTGGTTCCATATGAATTGCAGAATTATTTTTTCTATCTATGTAAAAAATGTCATTGGGATTTTTATAGAGATTGCATTGATTTTGTAGATTACTTTGGGCAATACATACATTTTAACAATATTAATTCTTCCAATCCATGAACACAGGATGTCTTTCCATTTGTTTGTGTCTTCTTTAATACCTTTCATCAATATTTTGTAATTTTCAGTATGCAAGTCTTTACCTTCTTACTTAAGTTTGTTCCTAAATTTGATTTTCATTTCCCAATAATTAGTGTTGTTGAGCATCTTTTCATGTGCTTTCTGGCCATTTCCAGATCTTCTTTGGAGGACTGTCTATTCAAGTTCTTTGCTCATTTATTGATCATTTTATTCTTTTTTGTGCTATTGTAAATGGGATCATTTCCCAATTTCCTTTTCAAATATTTTGTTGTTAGTTTATAGAAATGCAACTGATTTTTGTATATTGATTTTATATCCTGAAACTTTATTAAATTTCTTAATTAGTCATAACAGTTTTTTTAATGGAGTCTTTAGGGTTTTCTATCATATTGTCTACAAACAAGCACAATTGTACTTCTTCTTTTTCTATTTAAATGTCTTTTCTTTTTCTTGCTTAATTGTTCTGGCGAGGACTTCCAGTACTATGTTGCATAGGAGGAGCACAAGTGGGCATCCTTGCCCTTCTCTTGCTCCTGATCTTAGAGAAAAAGCTTTCAGCTTTTCACCATTGAGTACATTAGTTGTGAGCCTGTCATATATGGCCTTTATTATGTTGAAGTACTTTCCTTCTATTCTTAGTTTTTTGAGAAGTTTTATCATGAAAGAATGTTGAATTTTGTCAAATGCTTTTTCTGCATTTGTTGAGATGATCGCGTGATTTTAAGTCTTTATTCTGTTAATGTGGTATATCACATTAGCTGATTTTTATGTTGATCCATCTTTGCATCCCAGGGATAAATCCCACTTAGTCATGGCGCATGAACCTTTTAATATGTTGTTGGATTTGATTTGCTAGTATTTTGTTGAGGATTTTTGCATCTATATTCTTCAGGGATATTAGTCTATAGTTTTCTTTTCTTATGGTATCTCTGTTTAGCCTTTGTATCAGAGTAGTGTTGGCCTCATAAAATGAATTTGGAAGTGGTCCCTCCACTTCAATTTTCAGGAAGAGTTCCATAAAAATTGATGTTAATTATTTTTTAAATGTTTGGCAGAATTCACCAGTGAAGCCTCTGGTCCTGGGATTTCCTTGTTGGGAGGTTTTTGGTTACTAACTCAATCTTTATGCTAGTTGTACGTCTGTTTAGACTTCCCACTTCTTCATTATTTAGTCTTGGTGCATTGCATTTTTCTAGGAATTTATCCATTTCTTCTAGGTTATCCAGTTTGTTGGCACATAATTGTTCGTAGTAGTCTCTTATGATCCTTTATATTTCTGTACCATCAGTTGTAATGTCTCTTCTTTAATTTATGGTTTTATTTATTTGAGTCTTCCTTTTTTTCTTAGTCTACCTAAAGGTTTGTCAATTTTATTTATCCTTTCAAAAAATTCTTAGTTTCATTGATTTTTTTCCTATTGCTTTTCTATTTTTTAAATTTCTTCTCTAATTCTTGTTATTTCCTTTCTTCTGCTAACCTTGGACTGAGTTTGTTTTTCTTTTGCTAGCTCCTTGAGGTATAAAGTTAGGTTGTTTATTTTAGCTCTTTCTTCTTTTTTAACATAGGCATTTATCACTCTGAACGTCCCTCTTTGTATAGCTTTTTTGCTAAATCCCATAAGTTTTGGTATGTTGTGTTTTCATTTTTATTTGTCTCAAGGTATTTTCTAATTTCCTTTTTGATTTCTTCTCTGACCCAATGGTTGTTCAGAGCCTGTTACTTAATTTCCACATATTTGTGAACTTTCCAGTTTTCCTTCTGCTATTGACTTCTAGTTTCAGCTCATTGTTGGCAGAAAAGATACTTGGTATGATTTCAATCTTCTTAAATTGGTTAAGACCTGTTTTGCAACTTAACTTGAGATCTACTCTGGAGAAGGATCCATGCACACGTGAAAAGAATGTGTATCCTGCTGCTATTGGGTGGAGAGTTTTGTATGTATCTGTTAGGTCTATTTGGTCTATAGTGTTCAAGTCATCTGTTTCTTTATTAATTTTCCATCTGGATATCCTATTTGTTATTGAAAGTGGGATATTGAAGCATATGGAAAAAATGCTCAATACCATTACTCATTAGAGAAATATATATTAAATCCACCATGCATTCGCCAGAACAGCTAACATGAAACAAATAAAATGATATTAAGTGTTGGCAAGGATGCATAGTAACTCTTGTTGTGGAAGAACTCTTGTGGATGGAATTCTTCTTGTACATTGTTTTTGTGAAGGTAAACAGACATAATCATTTGAACAATTGATGGCAAAATCTAATACCACGCACATACTCTCTGACCCAGAAATTCCACTCCTAAGACTACATCCTGAGTATATATGTCTACCTAAAAATACAAACAAGAATGTTCATAGCAACTTTATTAATAATAGCAAAAAACTGGAAACAATCCCAAATGACAACAATAAATAGAATGAATAAATTGTGGTATATATGTTCTTACAAGAATTATTACATGGTAATAAAAAAGAACAAAATACTGCTATAGATGAAAATATATATCTTACAGATATAATAATAAGTAAAGGAATTCCAACACAACAGACTGCATGCTGTGCTATGATTTGAATATGTCCCCTCCAAAATTCAGGTGTTGCCAATGTGATAGTATTAAGAGGTGGGGCTTTTGAGAGGTTATGAGGCCGGGCGCGGTGGCTCACGCCTGTAATCCTAGCACTCTGGGAGGCCGAGGTGGGCAGATTGTTTGAGCTCAGGAGTTCGAGACCAGCCTGAGCAAGAGTGAGACCCCGTCTCTACTAAAAATAGAAAGAAATTATATGGACAGCTAAAGATATATATAGAAAAAATTAGCTGGGCATGGTGGCGCATGCCTGCAGTCCCAGCTACTCGGGAGGCTGAGACAGGAGGATCCCTTGAGCTCAGGAGTTTGAGGTTGCTGTGAGCTAGGCTGACGCCACGGCACTCACTCTAGCCTGGGCAACAAAGTGAGACTCTGTCTCAAAAAAAAAAAAAAAGAGGTTATGAAAGGCCATGAAGTTTCCTCCCTAGTGAATGGGATTAGGTGACCTTATACAAACACTTGGCAGAGGGAGTTCATCTCACCCTTCTGCCTTCTGCCATGTAAGAACGCAGCAAGAATGCCCTCACCAGATACCAGAGACCAGCAACTTGATCTTGGACTTCCCGGCCTCCAGAACTGTAAGAAATAAATTTCTGTTTTTTACAAATTACCCAGCCTCAGGTATTCGGTGATAGCAGCCCAAAACAGACTGAAACATATGATTCCACTTAACTGAAGTTAAAGGATAGGCAAAACCAATTTGATGGTGTTGGAAGTCAGAATAGTGGTTAGCTCTGGTGGGGTGGTTGGGTATTTACCAGGAAGGGGCATGAAGCAGCTTTCTGGGGTGTAGAATTGTTTTACATCTTGATGTGCTTACATATATATTACACATATATATATACAGACACATACATACATAGAAGTCTTTCCGGAAAGTATCCAGCCATGTAATATGAAAAATAGAGACATTTATTGAAGAAGATAAATGATACAGGAAACACTGTGCATAGGACAATGACACCTCATTTGCCTTCAAAGTAGGCACCTTGGGGCCTTACACAGTTCTCCCAGGCTCCTAACCTAACCCATTCAACACGTTCAACATTCTCAGGTGTTCCGCTTGTTGCAGGCCTTCCAGAACATAGATTGCTTTCAATAGATTCTCGACCATCTTTGAAACGTTTGTGCCACACTTTTATTTGCACTGCACTCACTGCATGTCCCCAAAAGCCTTCTGAACCATCCAAATAGTTTCTGTGGAGGAATGTCAAGCTTAATGCAAAATTTGATGCAGATTCGTTGCTCTACTGGCTCAGTCGTTTTGAATGCGACAGCCACACAGTACACATGCTCACTCAACAGCGTCTAGCGCCCCACTGAGTAGCACAGAGAAGTTATCATCATTCACACACGTGCATTCCAGTCCATTCTCCCTGGCAGCCAGGTTACATCGATGTGGCACAAACCATTCCCATCATATTAACAATGGCTGGATACGTTCCGACAGACCTTGTATGTACGTAAAAACTACTCTAGCTGTACACTTCTGATTTGTGTACATAACTGCATTCACGTTATACTTATACTTCAATTTAAAAACAGACATGGACTTTGCACCTGAAAAATGCAAAGCCTATAACGACAGAGACAA
The DNA here is from genome assembly GCF_041146395.1 of Eulemur rufifrons. NCBI lineage: Eukaryota > Metazoa > Chordata > Mammalia > Primates > Lemuridae > Eulemur > Eulemur rufifrons. Next base: position 29,643,438 of record NC_090990.1, read on the forward strand.
AAACAGAAAAAGACAATAGGGTGTGGTAGATGCCATGATAGAAACAGGTTCCCAGTACAGGTTGGAGGGGCTGACTGCTGGGGCTATTTTAAAATCTGTGTGTGTTTCTTCAACTCAGGGAAATTTCTTTTGTTATATCTTTGACTATTTCTACCCCCTCCCCCATCACTGTCTGTGGTCTCTACTTCTGGATCTCCTAGTTAATGGATACAGAACCTCTGGATCTATCTTCCATGGGTCTTAACTTTTCTTTTTTGACATTTTGCTCTACTTACTGGGACATTTTCTTGATTTTTAACTTTGAGATCACCAACCTGATCTTCATCCATAACCATTGTGTCGTCAGTTTCTCCACTGAATCTTTCCCATAATTATATTTTACATTTTCAACAATTATTTCCTTTACTCCAATTGTCCCATCTTCATAGCAACCTGTTCCGTTCTAGTAAATGAAATAACCTTTCAGTTATTACTATGGAGACTAATAATAATTTATTTTAGTGTTCTGTTATATTTGCAATGTTTCCTTTGGCATGACCTCTTCTTTTTTCTTTTTCTTCCATTTTAGGCCTTCTCTTTCATGCTATTGGTTTTCTTCTAATTGTTTGGTGATTCTGGTTATCTGTACATATTTATGAATGGTGGGGTTATGTTGTAAAGTTAGCATATGTGTTAGGATACAGGTTCTAGCTCCTGTGACAAGCACTTAACTGTAAGAGTGGCTTAGAGGAGACAGTAGTTTATTTCTCTCTCATGTAACAGTCTGAGTAACAGTCTGCGTGTAAGCGTGGGCATCTCTGACCTTGCTCTTCTGTCATCCACAGCACACGGCTTCCATCTCCCACCATCACGTCCAGACGCTAGGCAGTGGGAACGAGAAAGGGGAGGGCAGGCCTGGGAGTCGCACGTATCATTTCGGTTCATGCAAGCACATGGCCACACCTAGCTGCTAGGTAGGCTAGGATGTGCAGTCTTTAGCTGGGTGGCCATGTGCCCTGCTGAAATTTCCATCACTTCAGAAGAAGAGAAACAGATGCTGGCGAAACAACTGACCACATAGGGCTCCCTGTGAGGGGTTTGGTCTATTTCTCAGACAGGTTCACCCTTGAATGTGATGGTGGAGGCTATGGAAAGGTTCTTCGTAAAGGGGTGAAGCATGATGACAAGCTTCCTAGTGAGGAGTGTGGACAGGAAGCCAGCCAGGGAACTCTCCCAACAGCCCAAAGAAGGACTTCTCTGCACGGTGGGCATAATGCCACACTTCCCCCTGAGGCAGAGCTGCCAACACGTCCCCAGGTGCGCCTGCCCACGCCGAGCCTGCTGGAGAGGTCTGGGGCTCCCTTACCCCCCGGCTTCTCTCTCAGCTCTTGGCCCTGTTACTTTCCTTAGAGAGCATTTCTTGGAATCTGGCTGCCACTGGCTGCTTGCCTCTCCGTGAGGAAAACAGGGAGGGTCGAACTGTACTTGCTCTTTGGAACAGTTCTTCAGGGGAGAACACTGGCAACCCACTCCTGTGCTTGGCTTTGCTGGCTCTTGGGCTGAACTATGCTTAGCTTGTCCGGGACAAAAATCACTCAGACTTCTGCGGTCTTGGGCTGCAATGTTTTCTGCTCTGATTTCTCTGCCTATCCAATCTTATGGGCTTTCTATCTTCCTAAGATTAATGAACAATTCCTGGTCCACGGATGTCTTCCTATCTTGTTTTCAAATGCTACTATGATGTCATCCTTAAAAAATGGCTTTCTCTGTCATCATAATGGTTCCTCGGGAAGAGGTGGAGGTAGACACTTGTGCTCCAGCAGTTAGGAAATCAATGCGTTCGTGACTCAGTGGCTGACAGGCCAATGCTCTTTCTAGGATACTGACCCCAGAAGGGAAGATGGGCCCTTCCAATTGAGGGGCTCCATCTCTGAACTTCATGGAGTCTGCCCTTAAGGAGAACACATTTGATGCTCCCGAATCTGGGGGGGCAGGAGCAGCCAGCCCTGCTCCCCTGGGCAGCCTGGTGGTCTATGGCCAGGAGTCAATGACCTGACTGCCCAGGGGGCGGCAAGCCTCAGTGTGGGCAGCCGGCTGGCTGTGTTTGCCTTTGCAGGTCGCTGGCCAGCCAACCCTTGTACCCCGTCAGCCACAGTCAGTGAGCTGTCTACACCAAGCACGCTGGGAGAAAGGGGTTCCATCCCATCCTCTAGAGGCTGCCCTAAGGCTAACTCCAACCCATAATGACTCCCCTTCTTAAGACCCTTCAGGCTCCCCATGGCGTGGCTCCGAAGGTCTCTTCATAGGCTCCTGCCTGTGTCTCCAGCCTCACCTGTCCCATCCTTCCTCCAGCTGCATGTTCCTGGAGAAGAACAGAGCTGGAGAAGTCTCAGAACACATGCTGCTCCCATGGGCTGAAATGCGCTTTCCCTCCTAGACATGTGGCAAACTCCTCAATGTCCTTCAAACCCACCTGTGGATAGTTAATTTTATGTGTCAACTTGGCGAGGCTATGGGCCCAGACATTTGGTCAAACGTTATTCTAGATGTTTTGGAGAAGGCATTTTTGAGATGAGAGTAACATTTATTTATTTTTGAGGTAGAGTCTTGCTCTTTTGCCCTGACCAGAGTGCTGTGGCGTCAGCAACCTCAAACTCCTGGGCTCAAGCAATCCTTCTGCCTCAGCCTCCCGAGTCACTGGGACTACAGGCATACACCACCATGCCCGGCTAATTTTTTCTATATATTTTTAGTTGTCCAGATAATTTCTTTCTATTTTTTAGTAGAAACGGGGTCTCACTCTTGCTCAGGCTGGTCTCAAACTCCTGACCTCGAGTGATCCTCTCACCTCGGCCTCCCAGAGTGCTAGGATTACAGGTGTGAGCCACCACACCTGGCCCGAGAGTAACATTTAAATTGGTAGTCTCTGAGTAAAGCTGACGACCATCCACAACGTGGTGGGCCTCATCCAATCAGTTGAAGGCCTTACTAGAAGAAGACTGACTTCCCCAGAAAAGAAGAGAATGATGCTGACAGACCACCTTTGGACTCTGCCACTCCCTTCTGGGTCTCCAGCCTGGTGGCAGATTTTGGACTTGCCAAGCCTGTACAATCCCAGAAACAATTCCTTAAACTCTCTTTCTCTCTCTCCGTATACTATTGGTTCTGTTTCTCTGCAGAACCCTAATATGCCACCCCAGACAGCTTGCAGTGAGCTTTCTGTGACCCCTTACACTCAGTCAAGCACCTCTGTACCCCAGACACTTTGTTCCTGTTACATGTCTCACGCCGTGTTGTCATATTTTCTCCCCCTAAGGGACAGAGTTCTTTTAGGCCAAGGAGCCTGTCTCATTCATCATTATATCCCCAGCACCTAGCACAGTGGCAGGCACACAAATGGTGCTTAATAACTAATGTCTGTCAAAGAGTGGGTGCATTTGTAAGAACCAGAGAGGACTGGGGCTGGTGGCCTTGGGGAGTCTTACTGGGTGGAGGGAGGAGGGTCTGGGTGAAACCTCTTGAAAGGGACCCTGCAAGAGAGGGACAAGATAACTGGTTCCTGAGCACCAGGCTCCCAGCACCGCTCCTGAATACGGGCCACCGGCAGGGCAGTGGCCCACTGGCCTTCGTCAGCTCAGTTGAGGACAGGACCCCATGAGCCAGGGCGCAGTCTGTCCAGTACTCGAGCCCCACCCGGGGAGCTCAGTTTAATTCCATAAATACTGAATTCCAACCACAATGTCTTGTCAGGAATTCTCACTTCAGGTCCTAATCTGACCTTCAGGTCTTCATTTTTTCACAACATCTGAGCTCTCAGAGCAGTCAGGGAATGCACTGTTTGTGCGCTCGAGGGGAGCAATCCTCAGCCTTCTCAAACCCAGCCCTGAACCCCACTGAGCAAGACGATGTTGTAAGGATGATTTCCTGAGGCTGCATTACAAGAAAATGTGCTCTTGCAACTCACACATCCAAACCAGCTGAATCTGACAATCCCACCCTGGCAGGAGGCTGTGGACTGGGGGTGTGGGGCAGAGGGGGCCCTCGGAGCACTGCTACTCTGTGTTTGCCAGTGTTCCAAGCCAGCTCACAGGCTGCTCAGGGCACTAGGAACAAACGAATGAGCCAACGGATGAACAGACAAATGCTAAGTTGAATGGGTTATAACATAGCCCAAGTTGCTCCTCATAGAACAAGCTCAAGGGCATTGAGCTGAGGGAAAAGGAGAAGAGCCACAAGAAAAGATAAGCTGTACACTGGCATAGGGACTGGCAGTTCGAGAAAGGTGACTCACATCCCGTGACAAAGACACAAACGGGAGCAACTGGAATAAGAGGTGCTGATGTCCCTGAGCGCTATGTGCCTGGTGCTCTGCTGAGCACCTGCTGTGTACTGAAGCCTCAAAACAATCCTCTGAGGTAGATGATGTTTGCAAGTCCATCTTACAGAAGAGGAAACTAAAGCCCAGAAGGTCACCTAACTTGCCCAGGGGCACACATTCAATAAAGGGTGAGGCTGCGAGTCCAGGCGGGCAGGTGGCTCTGGCGTGTGTGCCGTAACCACCGTCCCATGGAACCTCCATGTGTGCACTGGCAGCATTTAAGGAAGGAAATGAGGAAAAATTCAGATGTTGTCCAGGCCTGGGGATCTGGACCTGTCTTTGCCCTACCGCACTGGGCAGCCTGGGCAAGTCTTCCCCCAATCTGCGCTGCCTCATCCCACATTTGAAACTTGGGGTACTGGCCATGGTTAGGCTCTGGGGACCTTACCCACCCTGGCATTCTGGGTGCTGCTTCTCCATAGCCTGGGTCCACCAGCAGCAGCCTGAAGCCTGCTCACCCCAAGGGCCTGGTTCCAGCCCTGACTGAGCCTTCTGACTACGTCTGTGTGGATATGCACTCCCCCTTCTTGACATCTCAGGCTTTTTCTACAGGGCCTGACCTGGCCTCAACTTCCTGGCTGTCTGGGTCTTCTCCCTGTGCCCCCAGCCCCCACCCCTCCCCACCCTTTCTGCCTTCTGGCCATGGTTCAGGCCCCTCCCTTGGCCCCCACCTGATCCCCAACTCCCCTTCTCTGTTCAGCCAAATCCTACTTGTCACCACTGCCAACTTCTCCCCAGGGCCGCCACTGCCCCAGACAGGACCAATACCCCCCTTCCTCTGGATGTGCTTACACCCCCATTTCAGGTAGTAACACCAATAGTGCCACCTTACATTGGTGCAGTGACTACAGCTCACCAAAGGCTTTTGGAGTCACCATCTTATTTAACTTCCTCCAGGTTCTTCCCTGCAGACAGAACCTGTTGTTTATGGCTCGTTTTGCCCCCTTAGACTGCAAACACGGTGCTGAACATCACGTCTCTGTTGAGTAGTTCCTCAAAGCAGTCCTCTTGGAAGGGCCTTATCACCTCATTTTGCAGACAGGAAACAGAGGTTTGGTGAGATGGCAAGTGGCCAGCTGGATCCACAGCTTGGGACTCGTCCTCAGTCCCGTGCCTCTGGGGGAGGACATGCGGTCTCCCTAAGTCCTGTCTGGGATCTAACTCATTACAGTATTCCCAACCCACCCTTAGCCTGGACAGTTGCGGTGTCCTGAACTCAGGGGGCCAGAAGGGGGTTGCTGGCACAAAAAAATGACTTCACCGAGGCCCAGAATCATTACCCTCCTAAGTGCACCGTGATGCCAGCCCCTGGAGAGACAGGCAGAGCTGGGCCCTTGAGGGTCTGAAATCGGGTGCCCTTCCCTTCACCCAGAATCTCAGAAGAACCTATAAACTGCGTTTCTTGTTCGTTGTGCAGAAATGGGGCAGTCTCTGCTTGTTGCTGTTCCAGCTTGGCCTGGCAGGGTGAATGCAGCACCTCCTCCCAGGAAGTGCCTGGGGAGGCTCTTGGCGGGGTGGGGACCTGGGAAGGACAGGGGATGCCAGGGGAGGAAGCAGTGGAGGGCAGCCAGGAGTGCTGGGCACTGAGTCAGCGCTGGGGCTCCTGCCTGCAGGGCCTCCCCACGGCCTTCCCAAGAGCTCCAAACCCTTCCAGCATGTCGCATTCCTCTCCAAACGGGATTCCCAGTAGGCTTTTGGCCCAAGCCAGTGAGTTCTCTTTCCCAAACAGGAGCACGCCCCCGCCTTGCAGCCCAGGCCACTCTCCAGCTCCTGTCTCTGTGGCAAGGACAGCTGCCGGTGCTGGCCTGCTTACTTTAGGACTCGTGGGGCCGGGGCTTGTCACAGTTGACAGTGTGGCCCCTCACTGTGCACGCCCATCTCCCCAGCTGCAGACTTTGGAGAGCAGGGGCTGTGTTCTCTGTGCCTGCTGCACAGTGGGCACCCATGGCTGTTTGTGAGTGAATGAATGAATGAATGAAGTTAAAAATCGTGGAAAACCTCCGTTAATAGATCGTTTACAGAAGGCACCTTAATTCCTTCCTATAAAAAGGGAGTATATTAACTTCTGAAATTACAGGGTATATTAATCACTCTACTGAATAGAATTTTCTAAATTTTGAGTATCTTTCTCATAAATGTAACTCTCTAAATGGTGTCTTGTCATTTGCTTTTTCAAAAATGAGCTATAAGTCACATACCATAAAATTCACGAGATTGTGCAACCTTGTGACTCTATCTAATTCCAAATTCCTTGTGAATCTCTATGATTCCAAAACATTTTTATCACTCCACAGAGAAACCCCCGTACTCATTAGCAGTCAGTCTACATTCCCTTCCTTCCAGCCCCGGCAGCCACTAATTTATCTGCTTTCTGTGTCTATGAATTTGTCTTCTCTGGACATTTCATATAAATGGATATCATCCAATATATGCCCTTCTGTGTCTGGCTTCTTTCACTTTGCATAATGTTTTTCATCATTTGCATCAAAAATATCAGTGTTTCATGGTGTCTCTCAGAGCACCTGACCCCCAGGGGTTCTGAGGCCATAATGCCTGCAAGATCGCGCAAGTTGGAGCAGGCCACTATGAGCCACCAGGACAGCATGGGGCTCAGCAGCAGATGTACAGGACTGGGCCATTGGATGAGGTAGTTGGACAGGACAGTGTAGTCACATCATGGGCAGTCTGGGGCCAGCAGGGGAACCGAGTGGTTAGCAACTGATGGTACATGGGACTGCACTTAGAATGTTCCTCCCCAAGGAACAGCTGCCTGAAAACCTGATTCTATGGTGGGGAGGGAGGGGTCTCCAGGGTCACCAGCCCTGGGCCTGCCATCCTGAGTCTGAAGGCAGAATCCCATTTCTGAGATGGTCTCAAAGCTCAACAGCAGGTGCAGGTGGGTCCCCAGGGCCTGATCCAGGGGGTGCAGCACAGGCAGTGGCCACCCCAACTGCCTCACTGTCTGGACCTTCTCGTTCTAACCCCGGCAACCTTCAACAGCGAAGCGGCTCCTCACAGAAAATCCCAACAGGCAGAGCAGAGCCAAGAATGCTTTGGTCGTGTGCAGTTCGTGCATAAATTTATTAATTAATTAGTCAATTCCCTTTCTGTCTCTTTGCAATTTTAGCTTGCTCTATTCCACAGAGGATCTGGGGTGGTCTACAAAAGCAAACTAGGGACAAAAATTTAAAATGAAAAATCCACCCAGGGCAAATGGAAGACATAAAGTCTAGACCAGAAAGGACCGAAGAAGAAGGCCCCACACGGTGGCTCTGTTTGGCCCTTGGACTCTGCGTACAGCTTCCCGGCAGTCAAAGGAAGAAGGGCAACACAGTTAGTTGCACCTTCTCAGTGTCCTGACGATAAACAGACCAGTTCCTCAGGAAAGGCAAAGCTCTTCTTGGCACTAAGATCTGAAGGAAGCTTCCCTTACGCTGCTGTAAGCTGGGAGCCTTTCCTGAAGTCATCCTCCCAATACTTCCTGGGCTCTGCCATCCAGCACCGAGCCAGGCATTGGCTCTCCCAAGTCTAAGCATGCCAGGGGGCCCCTCCCTTAAGTCATGTGCTCCCGTTCAGGAAACACTGTGCCATTGGTGACCACCATTACAAGTTTTGCCAGAAATACATACCATTATCTTGTACTGTTATTTATGTAATATTTTAATTTCCATCGACTTGAATTTGACTTGTTTAAACGTTGCCTCTTCCTAAGCAATAGGGATCACAGGAGAAGCTGCCAACTCTAGGTTTTTACTGAATTAAACAAATGACTAGTCAATTAAAGAATTTCACCCATGTTCCCCTAGTATCACCTCAAGTTCTATGTGTGGTTTATGGCCTGCTCTTGGGAAATAGGCCCCTAGTCCTCACCCAGGGATGCGCTGGGGCTCTCCCTTGTCACCTGGCGAGTGAGGGGAGACACTCCCGGGCTAGGCTTCCCCATCACATCACATAATCCTACAGCTGGAAAGCCCTTACGCAGCGCCTAGTTTCAAGCCCACTGAAGACGCTAGGGCCAAGGAAGGAGAAGGGACTTGCCCGAGACCTCAAGGCTACTGACAGGGCAGGTGTCGGGACTCCTCAGCACCACCTTCCTCACTGGCCCAGACAGACTGGTGGACACTCAGGTGCAAATGACTGAAACTCACCGGAGGAGTCTAACAGGCAAGAGCCATCAGCAGAGAGGGATGGGGGCTCACCCAGCCCCACGGTAGCCCTGTAAGCACAGGATAGACCGGCAGTGGGCACTCTGCCTGGAGCATACAGGCTGCCCAGGAGACAACTGTGGGATGGCAACTCCAAGTGCAGGACGATGGTCACCTCTGGGAGGGAGGGAAGGAGGGCCCTGCAATTGGGTAGTGCTATGCCCGGGGTTCTGCTCTACTTGTTAAGTCACTTATTGAAGTAGGGTGTTGAGTTCCCTGGTGTTTGTTATGTTGTCATCTATTTTGTTGTCGTTTGGCTGAAATATTTTGAAAATTGTATATGTTTGTTGAATACATTAATAACTCTAGGATCCCTTTAACAAGTGTGTTTTCTCTCTGCTGATATAACAACTCTATCCCCCATCTCAAGTGGTTTATCCAAAGTGGAGAAATGACCGATTTCCATGACAGCTACAGCTCAGCTGGGGTGTTCCTGGGCCCATCACCTCCTGCTCCAGTCCCAAAGCCTGTGGCACGTGAGGGTGAATCTGAGCATGCCTGTGGCCAACCGAGGCAGCGTCCATTTCAAACAGGGCCATGGCATCATTGTGTGGCTTAAACAAACCCAGCCGGGTTGAGGAGGACACTTAGATCACACCTGCCAGAACCGTGTGGGCTCCCCTGCCAGCACCACGCCAGGGCAAAGAGCATTCCATAAGCCACCAACCAATGTCTTCATTCCCCACCTGCATAAAGGACATGTCTTGGTATATATATTTTTGTAAACGACGACTATTCCATTCAGTCAAATGCAGGATAGGATGTCCTTTGAGATTGCCAAGATGGACCCACAAAGTCCCAGTCTCAGGGTTTGAAAGCACCTCCAAGGGCACTGGCCCAAGCTCCCATACGAGACTCAAGCCTTCCTGAGAGACTGCTTTTGGGGCCACTCACCTAGGGCAGAAGCAATCAATGTTCTTTTTCTTTCTTTTTTTGCAGGGGATGAGGGCAAGATTGGGAGACAATTTTGTTTTTATAAACATGGTCTCACCCTACATACATTTCTCTGTACCTTGCTTTTCTCATGGACAATCTTTCTAGAGCAAAGACATTTTTTGAGCAGTTGGCACGTACCAGGCACAGTTATAAACACCTCACATACATCAATCCCGTGACTCCTCCCGGCAAGCCTGACGGGCGGCACCATTACAATGTGTACTTTACCAAAGAGGAGACTGATGGTCAGGAAGGTCACTGAAAACAGCGTGTAAGTGGTGGGATCTAGATGCGAACCCTGGCGGTCTGTCTCCAGACCCTGTGTTCCTAACCACCATGCAATATTGCCTTTCTACACGGAGACACGATCTGTTTCCCTCTTGTTAACAGCTGAATGATGGGCCATGGTTTGGAAATAACATTTTTGAACTTTCCCTCCTGTTTAGTTTTTATACTTTTTTTCTAATTTTTTGCCACTAGAATTTTGCAACAAACATCCATTGTACACATACCTTTACAGACTGATGTTAGTGTTCCACAGGCTAGATTCCCAGAAGTGAGACCATGGGTCAAAGGGTATGCGTGATTTTGGTTAAAATAGCTATGGTGCCTGTTGTTTGAGGCATCATCCTACTAATGAGCCATGTGATTTTCACTCACTGATTTTGATTTTGTCAAGAGGACCACACAGAACACTCCTGACCCTTTCTCTCCAGGACAGCCGCTGGGGTGGTTGAGGACAGAGTCTGCCTCTCAAGTATTTCCTGCCCCAGTTTTCTCAAATGTTCCTCTGATCACATGGTTGTATGTTCCCTAGCACTGGTCCCGATACTGCTTAAAGTGCAGCACCTCTGGGGTGACCTGGCCCATGCCCCTTGCTCCCCAGTGACACACAGAGAGGCACGGTATGTTTCCTGACACCAACAGGGCAGTAGGGGAGACACAGTAGGCAGGATTCAGAGTTCTTGTATCCAGCGCCCCCAAATCACATTCATGCCTTTCTGAGAAAGAGGCTCTTTGTGATATATCAAAGACCAGCCAGATTCTACCCCCATGAGAAAACAGAACTCATTCTTCAATTAGAGAAGTTGCCAATGGTTTTGGAGCTGGACAGGCTTTCAAACATCTTCTAGTTCTGTGTCTTATTTTACTAAAGAGCCCTGGAGGGCAATGACCACGCCAGGCTCACACGTTGGGCGTGTGGCAGCCTTTTCCTGAGCTGGGAGCAGGGTTACTGGTGGGTGCATTTCTCCAGCGCTCTCTGACTGCTGGTTCCTAGGAACTGTCTTACTAGAAAGGCGTAGTGTAAATATTTTGCTAAGCAGCCAAGAGAGGAAACTTACCCAGGCTGAGCTGCCCTGTGCTGGGCGCTGGCCATGGACACAATGCTCAATGAGGGCCATTATCTGGGAAGGGAGGGCTGTTTGTTCCGCTGCAGGACGGTGCCAGAGCCCGGAGCCACCAGGCTTGCCACTCTGGCCGCCACACAGAAGAGTCTCCTTGCACTCAGCAGACTCTGTGGTTATGCAATGCCAGGCCAGGAGGTTAACTCTCCCCGGCTAGGAGCCAAGCCTTGTTCCTTCCTGCCTGAGCATGTCCATCTGAAAATGTTCAAAATTGAGGGCCTCAGTGTTCGCAAAATGAGCTTGGGCCCTGAACCTGCTGGTTTATTCCGACGGGCATAGTGCTGGGGAGTGGGTATTCCTGTAGCTCCTGGCACCCTCCTACGAAGGCCCATGCTCCAATGGCAGGGTCTGCCCACCCACTCCTCGGGCACCACTCATGGGCCGTGCAACCCTCTGCCCAGATGACTCTGTCCCCTTCTTTCTCTGTCAGTTATATCTGGTCAAGTCCTTTCCTCAAAGTCTTCCCTGACCACCCCAGTCCCCAGTGACCTGAGCTGAAGAGCAAGTATCTAAGCCAAAAGGGATCCTGGAAGTTATCTATCCAAATGGCCCATTTTCCAGATGAGGAAACTGAGGCTTGGAGAAGTTGGCCTGAGAGAAGAGTGAGCACATGTGAGTGTCAGCAGGGCTCTGTTCTCGGAACTCTCTCTTACACCTCACATCCCATCTGTCAGCAAACTGTGTTGGCTGGACCTCAGACTAGAGCCAAATCTGACCCCTCCCCATGGCCTCCACAGATACCAGCTTGTCAGTGGCTCCATCACCTCCTGATGGTGTCATCAGCCTCCTAGAAGGCCTCAAGCTGCTGCCCCCACCTCCTCCAAGGCAATCTCCACACTGTGGCCAGCGTGGACCAGAGGACATTTAGAAGAGCAGGCCGCTCCTCTGCTCAGACCACCCAGGGCTTCTCAAGGGCTGGCTGCCCTCCGCCCCAGGCTCCTCTGAGCCCTGCCCCATGCACCCCCCGGCCACACTGGCCACCTTGCTGTGGCCACCGGGCCGTGCCGCCTCTGCAAGACACTCTTCCCATACCACAGTGCGGGCCCCTCCCCCTCCCTTGGGTATCAGCCCCATGCTTTGCCCGCCCTGATCACCTGGTTTCAAAATCCCAACAACTCACCAGCCCCCAGCACCCCCTCTTCCTTTCCTGTTACCTTGTCACATACTATAATTTACTAAGGAAATGATATCTTTATCTTTATTTTATATATACTTATATCTTTAATATCTCACAAAATATATAGTATATATAATAGCATGTGTGTGTACATACATATAGATAGATATTATTATGGGTAGATATAGATATATACAGTGACAATAGATCTGTCTATTTTCCCTATTAGAATGCAGCTTCAGGAGGCAGGCCCTCTTGTGCTTCCTCACCCAGAATGGTGCTTGGGGCTTATGTCTAAGCAGAGCTGAATTTAAGGATGTGCCCCGCCTTGAGGATGGATGAGGATGGTGATGGTGGCTGTGGTGTGGCTGTGACTGGCGTGTGTGCTGGGAGTGGGGGAGGGGACGAGTTTGGTGGCATATGTAGGATCTATGGGAGGGGAGACTGCAGGCTCCAGGGAGGATGGCTGGGAGGCTGCCCAGATGCTGTATTTGTAGGGCCTTATGGAGGAAACACCCAGACACCCGGGCCTCAGTGCCCACCCCACCGCCACCAACAGGGCCCAGGCACAGCTGCCACAGAACAGGAAAGTCACAGAGGCTGCTGTGAGAACCCAGGCATGGCCGGCCACTCCCTGCTTTGAGGCATCTTGAATTTGCAAGTCCAGGAATCCTATCTGTAAGTTTAAAGCGCTCCAGTGAGTGACTCATAGGTCCTGCTGGGTTTGGGGGCCTCAGCAAGTCCCTCTGAGTAACTTTGTTGCCAACCATAAACACGTGTTGAATGGATGAAGAGAGGGAAGGGAAGGGGGAACGGAGCTAAGACAGGCACAGGAGAGGAAGACGGAGGCTCAGGAGCACCAAAATGGTCCCAAGGCGGCAGCCAGAGCCGGAGCAGAGGCGAGTGGCAGGGCTTGTCCTGACAGGTGGGACAGGTGGGTCCAGTTTCCACTCGCTCTCTCACACCTGCAGCCACGCCGCCCGGGGAACATAAATCTCAAGCAAACAGAAACTTGTGATTTCAGTTTTATTTTGATTGACATTTTTATTTACCCGTGACGTAAGTTCTTTTAGGTTGGCTGGCTTCATTCAAAAGAGGGGCCCAAACTGAGTTGCCTAGGTGACTGGCTGCTCCAGTCTTCCTCCCCTGCCCTCGCCACCCCGCCCCGCCTCTGCCCTTGCCTGCCCAGCACTTCTCCAGGCCTCTTCCCAGATGCCTGTGCTCGCCCTCGGCTTTGGGCCCTAATCCCTCACTTGCCTCTCCCTCTGTATGGCTGGCCTTGTTTTCTCTGCGGCTTCCACAGCTGCACACGTCACCTGCTCTACCTGGCAGTCCCCAGTCCTGTGCTTGTAGCTGCTGCACATCTCACCTTGGCCGTCCCACTGGCCTCTCAAGTTCAATGTTTAGCACCCTCTCTGACTCTGGCACCACCATTCTCTTGAACCTTCAGGCTTGCAACACCAGAGCTACCCCTGAACCCCGCTCTTCTTTGTCCCCATATCACCTGTCCAGCCAGCCACTGGCCACCCACCCCACCCTTTCCGTCATTTGTTCAATGGTGACTGACCAACCCCACTGTGCACGAGATGGGCTGGGCATCAGGGCATTCGCCACGCCTGTCCCTCCTCCACCTGCAGCACCTCCAGGACCTGAAGACCCCCTCCAGGACCCCCCCCCCCAGGCCCTGAGATTGTGAGAGGAAGCCTATCCTGGGCCCAGGTAGCCTCATCCCTGCAAGTAACTGACAGTATGACCCTGGCAAGGCACTCGCCATGTCAGAGCTCGGGTGTCCTCCTCCGCGCTTGGGGAGGATCATGCATTCTGGCCTCACCTCTCCCCAGCCTGGCTGGAAGCCCATCACCCTGCTTTCTACGGGTGACACCAATCTGAACGATACTTAGGTCATCCCCCACAGCCAAGTCACAGCCTTCTTCCTCCCACAGACATGGCCTTGACCCTGTCAGCCTCCTATCCTCCAGTCTGGGGCAGGGGCCTGGAATCTGCATTTTAAAGAGACCCTAGGCAATTCTGTTGTGGGGATTTGGAGAAATTCATGCTTGGAGAAATTCTGGCTCACAGGATAAAGCCCCAACTCCCTCACCACCCCACTCACTGATGAGACCCTAGCCCTGCTGTCCAGATGGAGGCCCCGCCTGTCTCCCATGGGAGGGCCCACACGTGGCAAGGCTGGTCTGTCCACTCACCACCCTGGGCCCGGAATCGGGCCGGCTCCTCTCTTGCTGTTTCCCCAGCACAGAAAGCTTCCTGACCACCCTCTCTCTGAAAGTCTCTTTCCCACCCTGCAACGTCCAACTCAAATGCCTTCTTCCTCCACAGAGCTCAGAAGCACCACTTGCCGTGGGTACCCCAGCAAACACACGAGCTGTCATTTCTTGCCTGGTTTGCTGCTGGCTTTCGACAGGCTCACATCCTTGCTTCCTAGCCAGACGGAGAGCTCCCCGAGGGCAACCACCCGTCTCGTGGATCTTTGTGTTCAGTAACAAACGCGTACTGAGCACCTACAGAAACCTACACAGCACCCCCCTGGCTGCACGGAAGAGGAAGGCAGAGTCCCTGACGGGAGGGGAGCCCCCTCTCATGGCAGAGACAGGCGGTACTTGCGTATTTGATCAGAGTAGAAATAAAGACAGGATAGCACAGAATCCCATCGTAAGGGTTCCTGATGCCACAGAAGTGGGGCACTCAGGGGGCAGGGAAGGAAAATCCAGAAAGAGGGGATGGCATGTGCCAAGCATTAAATCGTGGGGTGTTCTGCACAGGGGTAGCGGCTGGAAGGAAGAGGGATGCAGATCACGGGCACAGGCTGGGCTGGGAATGCTGAGCTAAGGGTCTGGATTCATCCTGCAGGTCAGGGGTTGGCAAATCCAGCGTGCTGCCTGTTTTTGTACATAAAACTTTACTGGAACATGGCCACGCCCACCCTGTACATATTATCTATGGTTGCTTTCACGCTGCCAAGGCAAAGCTTCAAGAGAGACTGTATGGCTGGGAAAGCTGAAAACACTATCTGCTTACTCAGAGCAGAAGTTTGCCACTCTCTGCCACTGGTGTTGGAAGATCTGGGTGGATTTTAAGCAGGGGACAGAACGGTTAGATTTGTGTTTTACTTTCCGTCACTCCAGAACAATATAGGGACAGGCTGGAGAGGACAAGCCAGTGGGAAAGGAGGGTGGTTGGGAGGCTGGCACAATTGTCCAGGTAGGCGATGGATATTGACAACAAGTTATCTGTTATTTCAACAGATTTACTAAGAGTTGCTATGTGCCCACACTGGGTTACGCCTTTTATACACATTTAATCTGCACAGTAACTGCTCGATAGAGCCAGCGCTATTTCCAACCTACAGGTGAGGCACAGAGAGGTGAAGTAGCTTGTCCAAGGTCACACAGCTAGTGTGCAGCAGAGCCAGGATGCAAACCCAGTGGTCCAAACCGGGGCTGGAGCCCTCGGGGCCAGGCTCCAGGGCTTCAGGGTCAAGCACATTTGCTTGGCCACAGACTCCTTCGAGCCTCCCTGAGAATACACAGAACACGAGTCCCCTAAAGGAGAAAATCTGCCCCAGCCGAGCCAGGCAGGAAGTGGGAGGCAGGAGTGTGGCTATTTTGGAGAAGCGACGCGCAAAACCACGAAACTTCCTACCTGTCCCGTTTTGCTCCCATCTGTCCTCAGAAACAAGGCTGCCCCTCTCTTAGATAAAAAGGTGTTTCTCCCTACACAGTGGCTCTGCCACTGGTGGTGGGAGAGACAGCACTAAGCTTAGCACACGCTTGCTATTTTTACAGGACTATATAAACAAACAGGGCTATGTAAATAAGAAAAAAATGAGGTCATCCTTTTAAAATCTAAAAATGTCCCTTTTCTATGGGGTGAGCAGCACAACCTCAGAAAGGACCGGGGCTTTTCTATCCCCTGGAGGCTTCTCCGGCCCACAGCCTCCTGAGGCCACTGGGCCTGGCTCCCTTCCTTGCACCGGCTGAGGGAAGGGCAGGCAGCCTGGGAGTCAGGACTCCTGGGTTTTATTCCTGGCTCTGTGGGCTTTGCCTTGAATTCCTAAGGCCACTGCCCAGTGCCAGCCACCACCTCCTTGGGGCCCTGACATCTGACCCCCACAGGTCACGCACAAACACGGCCCATGCTCAGCCGTCCTCCTGTGTGAGCCTGGCACCCTCTGCCATCCCTCTCCCCTGCCTCGCACCTTGATCTTGACCCCACAGAGGCCCTTTGTGCGCTGACCGGAAGCGATTTGTGTGCTTGCCACTGCCCACTTCTCTGCACACATTTCAATCTTGCCCCGTGCTCTTCTGCACCTTTCCTTCCAAGGTGATGGCTGGAAGTCATCAAAGTAGCAGTGGGCAGCTGAGTTTAGGTCATCAACAATTGCTAGGAGACAGGCTGAGCCTCAAAAGAGGCTCACGGGCCTCTCTGTGTTGCCCGAGCACTGTTTCCACTGGCAACCCCACTCCCCTCCTGGTGACCCTGCCGTCCACAGCGTCACCTCATGCCTCCCCTCTGCCATCTCTCTTCACTTCCTCCTCCAACTCCCAGCCCTGACTCTCAGCGTCCTGGGCTCCTCGGTTATCCCTAAGCATAAAAATGAGAACCACCAGTATCTGCCGAAGGGATGGTTTTCACACCACGTTCCATGGAGGTGGTCAGGAGACTCTTCAAACGCTACATGAGAATTTCATTCTAAAAATATAGTTTGGGCTCCTACTACAACTAACAAAGCAGACATTTAAGCACATCAAACATGTTCTACGGCACACTGGAACACACTGAGTACAGCCAACGGATACTGCCAGCTTAACTCGGTCTGGGCCTCAGATTAAGGTCTGGGTAGAACTTGAACTTCAGTGTTGAAATGTGTCTTCAGCTAGAAAGACTGGAGCCCTTTGCTGGGCATCTTTGTAGTGTTGTTTTTTAAATTCAGGACTATGCACGCTTACATAAAACCACGCACTTAAGTACACTCTGAAGCTTCAATGATAAGAGAAGGTATTTAAAGGATTAGCATGAAAATATCATAAATGATTGTGGGTCTTCCTGCCTGACTTGAGTTTGTAATAGGAAGGAATTCAAGCAGTTGTTTGATATTGTCAGTGATGCAAACCAGAAATCCCTTCTGTACCTCCCTGAATGCCCAGATAACACTGAACTAAAGACCACCCTGTGGCTACAAGGGTGTACTTGTAATCTATTACTATTTTCATCATCATATTAATGTAATCTTAATACTGTGCAGCCAAGCAAAAAAAACAAGAAAGAAAAAGGAATATTAGACATTGCAGCTGACATGGCAGTACAATGATCATCTAGGACAGAGGTCGGCAAACTTCTTCTGTAAAGGGCCAAAGAGTAAATAGTTTTGGCTTTGCAGGACAGATGGTCTCAAGCAGCCATAGATAATGTGTAACAGAATGACGTTACTGTGTTCCAATAAAACTTTATTTACAAAACGAGGCAGCAGCCTGGATTAGGCCCACAGGCCATAGTTTGCTGATCTCTGACCCAGAACCTCAGATTTCTATTTTTTTATGCATCAAAGCAGAGGCATGGCTCCATTGATGGCCTTTCATAATAAATAAATGTTAAAAATTTGAACTTAATAAATGTATTCACAAACCACCACTTTAACCTGCTTTATATATTGATGTGCCATGCAAGATTTGACTTTTAAGAATGCTTTTAAGACCATAAAAGTTTTAAATCCACTAAAGTTTCTCATTGCTGAGAAAATGCTTCCATATCCATTTTCAAATGAGATTTGTCCTCGAGTCACTCATTCAGAAATCACATTTATGATGGAGAGAGCCCCAGTTCAGGCCCCTTTTGAAGAAGGGCTGCGACTTCACGTTTCCCTGCCTTGAAATAATTCCAACGTAGCCACTCCCAGGCCTCAGAGGGTGCCGGGGCTCCCACCCTCCCAGCACAGGGGAGTGTGCAGAGCTACGCACTTGCCGGCCTGGGTCTGCGCCCGCCTCCTTATTCTGATGCTGTATGTTCCAGCCCCTCCCTGGTGGCCAGCAGTGGCCACAGTCAGCTGGACACTCCAGCAGCATTAAGTGAGCACCATCGAGTGAGCACCATCATTCACAGACGCTCTCTTCCCCAGGGCAAGCAATGGAGAAAGGGGGAGCCAGACATCTCGCTGGAACTAACAACAGCTCGTTTCCCTCTGGGCAGGTCTCATCCTCTACAGATTCTTCCATGCAAGTGGCTGAGCCCTTGCAGACAGACAGAGTCTGGGCATGATGCAGGGGAGGGCAAATGCCGAGTCTGAGAGGACCCCCCCCAGTCTGCACACCCTGGGGCAGTTCCCCCAATACCTCTGTCTGCATCCCTCAGAGGGCCCTGTTTCTAGGCTAGTTCAAGTGTCTACTGCACATCTCATGGAATAAATCCGGACCCTCCCCTGAGACTGCTCATGGAGCCCCACAAATGGCTGTGATACGCACAGAAGGGAACAAGTGCTAAATCAAGGTACCAGGAGGTGCCCCAGGATACCAAGCAAGGGCACTCATTATGGCACCACTGATTCCTGTGAAAATGTAGATATTCCTGGGTTCGGGGTTATCCTTGAAGTTGTAACTGCCTTTCTTTAGGAAGCATCTGGGTGGAGAAAAAAGGGCTGGGTCTTTTGTAGCCAGAGTTTCTGCCCCTTACTAGCTGTGTGACTGCCTTGAAATTACTGAACCTTTCTGTGTTCAGTCTCCTTATCTGCTCACCAGGGGCAACGGGATCAGCCTCACCGGGGTTTGTGAAGGACTCAGACTTGTCTGTACAGTGCCAGGCTGCGTGTGCAGCAGTGCTGGTCCCTTTGCTTCACCCTGACTCTGGGGACTCTGTTGGGACCCGAGGGTAGAGTATGGCAGATTGTCACAGGGCTGCAACTGGAAGGGCAGGGTGGTGGCCCAGCTGCCCACACGAGTCAGGAGGGCTGCTCACATTTGGGGAGGCCTTGCTGTGTGGCTGGAAACATCATGTTTTTTTAATACCTTCCCTGTCTCTTCACAGCAACTCTGAAGGCAGGTACCACCGTTGGCCTCATTTTGCAAATGAGAAGAATGAGGCAGAGGGATGGAGCAACTTATCTCTTAAACCAGCAAATGCCTCACAAAACCAGTGAACGCTGGGGCTGGGATTTCAACTCAGGGTGAGCCTACACCCTTAAGCACCCCTCATCAACTGAGGCCCCAATGCCCAGTTCTTCCTTGGAACCCAGGCAGCGATTCCTTCACCTCCTCAGGAGGACTCTGGTCAAGGTCTGGTCTGGGGCCCAGGTGGTGCCACTGGGTGGTGGGCAGAAGCCCAGGCCCAGCTGCCCCATGTCCAGGCAGCTGCAGTGACGCCATCTCTGAGGGATGCCTGTGGCCCCGTGCCCTTCTCCATATAGTGGGAAAACTGCTTTCAGAGAAGGGGCTCAGCCGCTGCTCATGGCATGCCAGGCTGGGAAATGCCCCCTTGGACATGGCAGCCCACAGACCCAAGCCCAGGACAGGATAAGTGTCTCCAGAGCCCCAGAAAGAGGCCCCAGAGTACCCAAACCTTGGCTGTATCGGATCAAAATAGAGATTCTTGTGTCCCCAGCCCTCAAGAGTCTGGTCCAGAGGACACAGATGGATGGGCCAGGCCAAGGACCTTTTTTTTTCTTTTTAAATACCAGGCACCTCTCCATTATCCCCAGGCCCCTGGCAGATTCTGGCTCTCCACACCAGACAAAACATCCAAGGACTTATTCCTGACCCGAAGAGCTTCTAACACCTCTCACCTAACCTGAACTGCAGCCTGAACATCTAACCTGAAACCACAGCACATCCCTGAAGAGCTAAAACACATATATAAACAGACACTGATGTTGGCCCCTCCCCAGGCCAACTCAACCAGTATCTCGGGAGCTGGCGCCCTGGAATTGGAATTTTTGTGACTCTGAGAACCACTGCCCCAAACCTGACATCCTTTGATTTTTCACAACAGGAGGCGGGTGGGGGGGGCCCTGAAGAGCTGCTGCTCTGTCTTGAACTCCCGCTGGATGTGCTCCTGTCCAGGCAGTGGGGGACGCCGGGGGGCGGGGTGTGATCTTAAGGCCAGGACCTTCACGGGGGAGGAGGGCAGAGCGTGGAGCCCTGGCTGTCTGGAGGACAGGCTGGACTGGACTGTGGGGAGGCTGTGGTCCTCTGAGAGGAGTTCTTGTGTCCCTTGCCAGGGCAGAATGGGAACTGAGAAGCTGAGGAACCGGGAGGCAGGACTGCGTTTTGGGGGAGACGGCGTGGAGAGCAGTGGCCAGGCACTGGTGCACAAGGTCTCCTGATCAAGGAAGGTCGAGCACTCCCAGAACAGCTTCTGCAGAGGCTCAATCAAAGAGGGCAATGATAATAACAATAGTGACAACAATACGTTTTTAAGGGGAAGAACATAAGCATGCTCATGCAAGAAAGACCAGCATGGCGCCCCCGGCAAGCACACTCAGCGACAGCCTGTTTCTCACCTGTGCTGAAGGCACCACTTGCGATGACCAAAACTGAAACGCTGTTCCCTTTGAAAGCCAGCGTTCATGTCCACTCCTGCAGCGGCCACCCTCCTCCTACGCACCGCTCTTCCTGCTGGAGGGGAGGGCTTGCCTGGCCAGGGCCTCCCGGGGCTCCTCCATGAGCTAGGTCGAGGCTGCTGGGTGTGCGCCTCGAATCCTGCAGGGAATGGTTGAAAAACACGGTCAAAGAGCTTTCTAGGTCCATTTCGTTAGTCACAGAACAATCTCTGCCTGGTCCCAGGAGGCCCAAGCCCCCAACTCCTCCCAAGCTGTTTTTCTTGGTGCAGGGCCAGATGCCTGTGTCCTCCTGCCTTGTACCCAACACTTAACTCCTCTGAGCCTCTATTTTCTTCACGAGCATGGCAGCAGAATTCTACGATGGCCCTCAAGACTTTCTGTCCCCCTGGTGCACAGGTCCTGTCTTACCCAGGGCTGTGAATATCACCGACAGTTAGGTTATGTCATAGGGCATATAGCTGACCTTAAACTGGGGACGTTATCTGGGCCTGATTTAATCATGAAAGCCCTTTAAAAGCAGAGTCTTCTCCAGCTAGTCACAGGAGAGGAAGTCAGAGGGATTAGAACCGGGAGAAGGACCCACCGTACCCTCGCTGCCTTGAAGATGGGTGGAGAGGACCCACGGGCAGCCTGCAGGAGCCGAGAGCACAGCAAAGAGCCAGACCTCAGTCCCACAGCTGCAGGGAACCGGATTATGTCAACACCTTGAATGAGCCTGCAAAAGCAGAGTGTACCCCAGAGCCTCCAGATGAGAACTCAGCCCACCCGCTGAGACCTCGATTTCAGCCCTGAGCAGAGAACCCAGCCACTCAGGGCCAGACTTGGGGCCTGCAGAACCGTGAGCTAACAAATGGGTGTTGTCCACAGCCACTAAATGCGAGGTAACTTGTTACACAGCAAGAGAAAACTAATGCAACTTGTAAAAGTGACTCCAGACGGGCTTGGGTGAGAATTAGATACAATAATAGACTTAAAAGCACATTGTATTCCCCAAATCGGCCGAAGGAGGCCTGGTTCAGGGCAGCAGCCCAGTACTGAACGAGCAGGTGAATGAGGATCAGTTATCAGTTTTTAACTGTCAACTTACTAGGCTGTTGTAAGGACCAAATAAGAACATTCAGGGGAAAGTGCTTCATAAACGACAGAGCCTGAGTTGTTTCAGTCAATCGTGGTGTGGCAGGTCACACCCATGCTGCACTCCCTGGACCATGCTCTGGTCTGTCCGCTCCACGCAGTGGGGTGGGATGGCTGAGAAGGTAGCATCTAGGGCCAGGATACCTGGGTTCATGTCTGGCCCTTCGACTTATGAAAGTTGCTGGCCCTGCTCTGCCTGAGGGCTAAGAAGGCCAAATACCTGCTGGGGTCTTACTGAGTCTGCAGTCCATGCAAACGGCCTGGAACGATGCCAGGTATGACCCACATAATTGCTGTGAATATTACCTCAGAGGGGAGCCCAATAATCCAGGTCTGGAGTGACCTGTACACAGGTCTGGGTGCACTGTCACCTTTCCTGTTTTAGGCACCATGACTTTTATTAACACAGCCTGGGAATAGTCAGCGTTTGGCAAACAGATTCCTACAGAACATACAGGTCACCGAAGCCCCACCGCCATCCCCTCCTGCCACACCTGTTGCTGTGGAACCCAGCCAGCCCATCCTGTCCCAGGGCAGCATGGCACAACCACACAGTGGAGCGGTGGGCCTTGCTCCGTGAATCCCGGCTGCCAGTTCCTGATTCTGTTGTCCAAACCATCCAAACTTTTCACTACTCTGCGGGTTTCCGTCGCCCCCAGATACCTGACCTTAGGCCCCGCAGTGCATCCCAATTATTAATCAAAGTGGCGGTGCTCTATTCTTCCCCGTGTGGAAACACTGATTTCTCAGAACATGCTATTCTACAAACACGGTCCACAATTTCCTACCTTCATGCCTCTGCTAAGGCAGTTTATTCAGCTTGGAATGCTACTTCCTTCCCCCAAGAAGGCTCAGCCAGCTCCCACAAATCTGGACCTAAGTTCCGCCTCCCCAGGGTACCCAGAGCACATTTGCTGTGCCTCTCTTAAGAGCGCCCACTGTGCACAGAGACTCTATGAGCTCAAAGCCCTTCTAGATTGCACACAGCTCAGGTGGGGTCAGTCTGGTTCATTCCACCCTAGTACGGTGTCTCACACAGTCCAGTGTAGAACAATTCTCTATAGCACCTAATACGGTTCATCCATTTAACAGACGTGCATTCAGTGCCTATTTGGGGTCAGGCCAGGTCGTAGATGCCAGGAATAAAAGATGGCAAAGATTAAGTCCCTACTTTCAAGGGGGGCACAGTGGGCTTGTCAATTTTGATAGTGTCTGAGTATGAGAGAGAGACAGAGAGAGAGAGAGAAAAGAGAGAGGGAATATTTTAAACAAAGGGAGTAGTGTAGGAAAAGGCAGAGGACCCCCAAATGGCCCGGATGTTCAAGAAATTGCATGCTGTCCATTCGGCTGGAGGTGAGGGGCAGCGACGGTTACTGAGGGAGGGGCTGGGCAGGGGCAGAGCATGAAGGGTTGGACAGACGAAGCAACTTGGACGTGGTCGTGCCATGGAGCGAGGCTTTGAAATAGCTTTAATCAGTGGGTAATGTGGCCACGATGCGGGGTGAGGCTGGAGGAAAAGATAGACCAGGTGGAAGGAGCGAGACTTTCACAGGCGCTGCAGGCATGAGGCTGGCGTCCCCTGAGCACCGACTGTGCCCAGTCTTCCCTTCCACGGTAGGTCTGAGAGCTTCCCTGCCATACCATGTCCAGGTCACCAGAAAACATCACACACACCTGACGGTGTGGATAGCAAACTGAGCCCATTTGTCTACCTGTTTCTTCTCCCCCAAATGCTACTGAAATGTACAAATAGGAACAGATCCATAGTAGCACCAGCTGCCCAGAAAGTCCGAGGGAAAACAGACAAGTGGGAGTGACAGGAAATCTGATCAGAACTAGGCTGGCCTCACCCAGCCTGGGCAGGGAGGGTGCACCTCCCGAACACCCAAAACTGGTCCAGAGGTAGGATCTGTGACAGGGCAGGCTGGAGGGAACTCCCAAAACCAAGGAAAAAGAGTGAATTCTCTGGGTTTCCAAAGAGACCAAAGTAGGAGTTGGCAGGGGGTTTAGGGGGCACTGAGAACAGAAACCACCTACCCCCATATCTGTTCTCTTCAATTGCATGCTTTGACTATCCCCAGAGCCTCCAGCCCTGGCAAAGGGCTTGATTGTTCATTACAGAAACTTCCTGAAGGATCCATCCACTCTTCAATCAACAGCTGGTGCTCTAAGATTCTTTGAATCCCTTTCCTTGTCTCAAAATCCTTCACCTCACTACTTCCATCAGTCCTGGACTATTGCACTCTGTTCCTTACACAACCCTAACCAAGCCTCCACACTGACACACCCACCTGAAAGGCAACTTCCCATCCTTAGTGCACCCAACCTCACCTCCCTCCTCTGGGACATGCCAAAACCCCGGGAGGTGATGCTCTCTCTCCACCAGGTGAGTAATAAACTCAGCTTTGTCTTACCAACAATTTGTGTTGATGATATCTGGGGAGCTGGCATTTGACAGTCTCTACAAAAATGTTGAGAATCAAATTGACGTTGGATTTGATATCTGCATCATTAACTGCTGGAGAGCAACGGGACAAAGACCTCCAGGCTCTGAGGAAAAAGTGTTAAAACCCTTAGACCCATTCCTCAGCCTAGCCTCAAAGAGAGTACTAAAATAGTGTGCTACCCACTTACCTTTTCTTAAAAAATTACTTAAGGAATTACTCCAACAAAATAAAATCTGTGTCAGAATAAGTAATTCAAGAAAGGGCAAGACAGGATACACCAGAAACGGTGAGGGATAACAAAAGCAGAAAAACGTATAGTCAAATCTAAACAAATGTCAATAATTATGATCTCATCTTGTTGGAAATTAGATACCATTTAATTCTTGACATTAATAGGGAAATATTTTTTATTTAAGACTAGCCATTTCTAGAAGAAAAATAACATGAAGATCTTTTAAACCACTGTGTTTGTGGAGGGGGGAGAAACAAAGAAATTTCAATTAATTTAGTATGAGTTGGGAAAGAAAAAATTAAACAGGAAAGAAAAAAGTACAATAAACAAAAGACATAAAATAAGATGACAAAAGTAAGACCAAACATATTAATGATACAATAATGTGAATGAATTAAATTACTTTAAGTCAAGAGGCCAGACTAGGTAGAAGATAAAAAAAATCCAGCCGTATGCTGTTTGGAAGTAACACACTTAGAACAAATTGACAAACAAAGATTGAAATGAAAGAAATGGTAAAAAGACACAACAGGCAAAATGGTAACAAAAAGAATGCGGGAAAGTCTATATTAATGTCACACAAAATGCAAAATTGTTAAATAGACTTATGTGGGGCATTTTATTTGCTAAAGGGACTATTTCTCCAAGAAGACACAAAAATCATGAACATTTATTCTTCTCCTGAATAACAGAACAACAAAATGTTTGAAATAAGACATTCTTAGAACCACAAAGACAAGGTAAAGAAAGAACAGTAAATATCCTGAGCATTATTACCGAAAACTGATGGTGCAAGTAATCTCCAAATAAGAATATGAAGGATTTGAAGATATAGTTAGAAGGATAACTTAACATATATTCAAGAAACAGAGAAAGCACCTTTTTCTCAAATGTCCTCTTACGAGACTGCAAGAAAAATCTCAAATTCCGAAGTGCACACTGTACAGACCACAGCTTCAGTTCTTAATGAAACAGAATTAGAAATTAACAAAGAGCAAAAAATAAAAATAAGTAAACTGTGCACATGACAATTTAGAAATGCTTTTCTAAGTAGCTCTTGAATCAAAGAGGACAGAAAAACTGAAATTGTAGGATAATTATAAAGGTACGATACTGAGAACACCACTTTTCAATACCTGTGGAATGTAACCAAAGCTGCAACTAGAGGGAAATACAAACCTTAAATGCTTTCATGATAAAATAAGAAAGATTGGAGCTAAATGAATTAAGCATACAATCCAAGAAACTAAAAGAAGAACAAAATAAACCAAAATAACCTAGAAGGAAGAAGTGAATAAAATTGAAAACAAAAGGAAATGAATAAGAACATGGCAATGACCGTAACAGAAGAAATAGAAATCTGCAAACCAGTTCTCTGAGAAGACCAACGACAGGGAGAAATCGCCGGCACATCTGACTTGCCCTAAAGAACTAAATCACAAATAAGCATTCAGAAAGGGGAGGTGAACATATACATGAAAATTTTTTAAAATTTAAGAGAATTTGGTTTATAACTTTATGTCAATGAATTTAAAAAATTGATGATTTTCTAGCAAATCATAAATTGCAAAACTGGAGAAGAGGAAAAAACCTAAGTAGACCTCAATAACTACAGAAGAAACAGGAAAAGGCTGTCAAAGGTGGAATTCCAAGTTAGCGGGGAAAGAATGGATTATTTAAATAAAAGAACTAGGACAACTGATGGGTGTCTATTTGTTCAATAAGCATTTATTAAGGGCCTCCTCTGTGTCAGGCACTGTTCCGGGCCCTGGGAATTCAGCAGTGAACAAAGAAGTAAAGCTCTTGCCTTTGTGGAGCTGAGAGTCCAGCAAGGGGAAAGGGACCATAAACAAACAAGTAGGTACAACAGATGACACGGCAAACAGCGGTAGGCGGCACGAAGAAAATTAAGCAACTAAATGGGATAAAGTGAGGAAGAGTGGAGGATGCTATTTTAAATAGAATACATGCACTTTACATACAGAAATGTCTATGGTTTAGAGATATAAACATAATACAAAAGCAGATACATAGAAAATACCAGAACTATTAAACTAGTTATATAATTTAGTGTTAGAGAATAACTTGCAAACCCTGAACTGAACCTCAGTGCTCCTAAAAGGAAAGATTAATAAATCTGACCACATGAAAATATTAAGTGCCACATATAACAGAAGACCCCATCAACGGGTAAAAAGCAAATGACAGATGGGATAAAAATATTTGCAACATATATATAAAAATGAGTCAATATCCCTAATATGTAATAAGCACCCACAAAACAATAAGAAAAGACATGTAGCCAATAAAATGGAGAGAGGAAATAAACAGATCATTATTTAAGAAATAAAAATATCTCACAAAGATATGCAAAAGATGTGGCCTCATTATATTAACAGACATATGTTAAAAGTCAGTATCTTCTTTCCCCAGTTGGTTAGCAAAGAGGAAAATGACTGCTACCATCAAGTGTTGGAAAGAAGGAGTAGCCAAAGAATACTTCTCAAACACTGCTGGTAGGGAGTAAATTAGGAGATTTTTTTTTTTTTTTTATCATATCTACCAAAATTTATGTTGATCCCGCAGCTTTGCAGGTGTGTACACACATCATCATGCAAACACACACAAATGCACATGTGTGGATAATCACCGCAGCACTGCTTTTAACAGTGAAGATGGAAGCAGCTTTCATATCCCTCAGCAGGGAATCAGCTTAATAAGCAAATGGCGATAAATCCACCTAATGGAAGAGTAATGGGACGATAACTTTCCTTGAAGATAAATGTAGACTCTTAGCAGTGATAGAGATTCATTATGACGTTGTCTATGTGTAGAGCAGAAGCTTCAGCACTTCTCACTCGTGGTCACCGTTTTCCCCTTCACAGCCTGCCGGATGGAAGGGCGCCACTGGGGTTCCCATTTTCCACCTGAGACCCACAGAGACTCAGAGCCTGACCAAGTGGTGAGCCTTCGGTCTGTCTGACCCCAGAGCCTGCACTCTCAGCGGCGACACATTTCCGCTCAACAGGGTGGAGAGAAGCAAAATCACAGACACACATATCTGTGCAGCTGTGACTGCTAGACAGGACTTGGAGATACGTGCCAAGCTGTCAGCTTGTCCTAGAGGGGACTGCACAGTGAGTGGGGTTTGGAACCTGCATTTTCTTCTTTATGCATTTCTATACTGTTACTTTTTTTTCTTTACAGTAAGCATGTATCAATTTTATAATTTAAACATGATATAAAAATCTATAGACAGGAAATAGACTGGTGGTTGTCCAGAGCTGGGGGCAGGGAGGGATGGGGAATTAGTGTTTAATGGGTTCAGAGCTTCAGTTCTACAAGATGAAAAGAGTCACGGAGAGGGATGGTGGTGATGGTGCACACTGTGATGAATGCATTTAATAACACTGAATTGTACATTTAAAAATAGTTAAGAGGATGAATTTTATGTTATATGTATTTTACTACAATAAAAAAAATGGAAAAAAGTGATATAAAAGTGTCTTCTGGCCAGGCTCAGTGGCTCATACCTGTAATTCCAGCACTTTGGGAGGCTGAGGTGGGAGGATACCTTGAGGCCAGGAGTTGAAGACCAGCCTGGGCAACACAGTGAGACCCCATCTCTATGAAAAATTAAAAAGTCAGCTGGGCATGGTTGCATGCGCCTGTATTGCCAGCTACTTGGGAGGCTGAGACAGGAGCAATATTTGAGCCCAGGAGTTCAAGGCTGCAGTGAGCTATGATCATGTCACGGCACTCCAGCCTGGGCAACAGAGTGAGACCCTGTCTCTAAAAAAAAAAAAAAAAGTGTCTTCCTTTTAGAAAATGGTTGAATAGAGAAGGGCTACATCTGCAGGCCCCACCCATGCTCCCTACTCCCAGCAAAGCACCACAGCAAGGCCTTTGCTACCAGGTGGCAGGAGCCCCACATCTGGCCTGGGCATCAGGGGTTGGCATCACTGCAGCTGATGAAGGGTTAAAGAAGACACTCAGATGCCTGCAGGGGCCAGCCTCACTCCAAGTCACAACGGCTACTTCTCACTGTGGGGCCGGGGAGGGGCTTGGCTTTGGCCTCCCGCACTCTGCCCTACATCCTGATCCCTGAGGAGGAGGGGAAGGCTGGCCCTGCGGCCCCAGCCTCCCTCCTGACATGCAGCCCACGCCTCCACTCTGAACAGGACGTCCCGTAGATGGGGCCACGGGGCCAGCACATGAGAAGCTGAATTTCATCTGCCTGGGGCAAGCACTTGTGGGATGCATCTTTTTATTTTTCAGTTTTATTTACTCTTGTGGTCCCTGGACCAATAAGAAAACATGAGAATCCAAGACACCGGGACACACAGGGCAGAACCATATGGAATAATCCCAGTGGACTACGCTGGGACACGGGCAAGCGGGAGGGGAACAGGGAGGACCGCTGGCAGGCCTCTTTCACCCAACGCCGCAGAAGGAGCGTGGGACAGCACGGAGTCAGCCTTGACATCACCAGAAGGATGTGGCTTTGGTCCCCGGTTTTATCCATTAATAGCCGTGTGACCTCAGCTGAATTACTTAACCTCTCTGAGCTTCACTTTCCCCATGAGTCAAAAGTGAAGAGTATCACCCCTCCCTGGGTTTGTCATGTGGGTCAGATGAGACAAAGTGTGTGTGAGATTGGCACGGGCCTAGCATACAAGAGGCACTCAATAAATGCCCATGCCCTTCTTCACTTATGGTGGGGGACCTTCAAAGTCTTCCTCTCTGTGTCAATCTCCCCTCCTTCTGGCTCGTGTTTTGGGGCTTGGGGTCAGCTCTGTGAGGTTCCCTGTCTTCTTCCCCGAGGTCAGCCTTCGGGATCTCCCTTTCCTGGGGTGCTCACCTTTGCTTCAAACGCCTGGGCTTTGGTCTGAGAACGCTGTCACATGCATCTGGCAGTCGAGAGACTGCTCTGGGCTCCTCCCTGATCCCTGGCTGCGTTCCCCAGACAGGAGGCTTCTCACTCACATGGTGGCTGACTCATGGGTGAGTGAGGTGTCCCCAACAAGGAGAACGGGCAGAGAGAAACGCAAGGGAGCTCAGAGTCTTTGGTAGGGACAAGATATGCTTTGAGGGTACCTAGGAAATGTTTTCCAGGAAAGGCAGGAGGTTTAAAAATAGAGGATGGTGAGACATTTCCATTTGTACAGAGGATAGAAAGAGGAACTTCAAGTGCAAAGCAATGGATTGCACCTAGTGACAAGCAGGAAGATCCTGCCCCATAAATTCTGCATTTATTGGTATTATGCACAAGAAATATTCATGGTTTTCAGGCACAAAAGGGAAAAGGAGGGGGGATCCTGCAGGGGTATGGAGGGCCCAGCCCAGGAGTCAAGAATTTGGAGGAGGAAGAAGAGGAGCAGGGGAGACCAGATGGGCTGCACTTTGAGGTCAAGGTGTCGACAGCTGCCAGGGGAGTCGCTTCCTGCCCTAGCAGGCCACGCCTCGTGAGGGGCACAGAGAGAACACCTTCCTCCCTCGCTGGGCACCAGAGAAAGCCCACGGGTCTGCCCCACATTTGAGGTCCAGCTACATTCAGCTAAGTGACCTTTGACAAGACACTCCCCATCACTGGGCTAGATGCCAGGGTGCAAAGGTGAAGAAGGCCTGGCCCCTGTCTCAGGGTGTTACAGACCTAGTTAGGAAGACAGGCAAAAAGGTGGTTGTAGCACTTACGCCCAAGGAGCCCCAAACCTCAGCTGCTCCCCCACAAAAAAGCTTATAACACCTGCCTAGTTTGTAGAGACAGAAACCAGGGGTAAGAAAGGAACCCAACATGTACTGAGTGCCTACCATGTGCCAATGCTGCCCCTCTATTGTCTCACTCTCACACTAATGCCATGGGCAGGCTCCATCATCACCATCTGATAGCTGAGGAAACTGAGGTTTTGAAAACAGAGAGTTGTGAACAGCCTGGAATAGCAGAAGGAGATAAGGCTTTGGCAATACGTAACACTGGACACGACCAGTCGCTGTGTGGCCTTCATCAAGTCATTGAACACCTGTGAGTCTCAGTTTTCTCATCTCTAAAATGGGAGCAATAGTGCATGCCCTGGGCCGGTGTAAGAATTAAATCATATACAGTCAACTTTCCAAAAAATGAGACTGTCTCCCTTTTCCTCTTCTGGTTCCTTCCAATTGTTTAGCTTTACTTATATTTGCAATTGTTGTGTCTTCTCAAATAAGAAGACACCAGATCCCATAAGAAAATCGCTGCCATTTATTTACAGAAAAGCAAGTCAAGATCTTGGGAGGTCCCAGAGATGGCAGAACCTCAACTGCTGCCCCCCCCCCCCACACGGAGGGGTGGGGGTGCAGTAATTACTGCCTGCTGAGAAGACTGTGATAACGGGGTGTGTGTTTTTGGAGGGAGAAGTGCTTTCTGCCCCCACAACAGCTGCCTCCTTGGCTAAGAGGGGAAGCCTGGTGACCCAGGGCCCTCCAGGGACCCAGCCGAGCTCTGGTCTGGATTCCAGCCTGCCCCCACTCCCGCCAGCGCTGTCCTTCCCCCTCCCCCGCCCCCACCAGTTCAGAGTGTCAGCCAGACAGAAAGGCCGTGCCAAAGGAAATTGTTTGCTGCAGGGCCCGCTTGGTCTGCTGTGGTGTTCTTCCTTTTTTTGGACTTTGTGGCTGTTTGAGTGGGTACCTTTTTCCATAGAAAGTTTCCATTGCATCAGTTATTTACATTGTCACCACCTATATGCGGGCTCCGGTTTCGAATCGGTGAACCAGAGCAGGCCCTGTGGGGCTCGTCACAACTCACAGGGGGTGACCTGCAGCCGGGGTCAGCCCTCTGAGCCAGCTCCAACCCTGGCAGGGCCACTCTTGATCTGCTCAGTCCCTTGGGGAAGCCATTTTTAGGATGAGACCTAAGAAAATTTAAAAGCACGGGCTCCAGGGTTTGAAGCCTGCCTCCCCCTAGCTATGTGACCACGGGCAGGTCATTTACCTAGCATCTCTGGTCTCCGTGAACTAATCTGGAAAGCAGAGAGAACAGTAGCACCTACCTGGCTGGATTTGCGGGAAGACTCAATCAGTGAACACAAAGTGCCTAGAACAGTGCCTGGCCCAAAGCCTTGATGCGTGTCAGTAAGAAAGCATAAATCCTCTTCTGCCACCACCCTGGCTCCGACCCCAGTGTCCGTGCTCTCGCCCAGACCAACACACACCAGCGTCTGTCTGAACTGCCTGCCCAGCCCACCTGTCCGTAGAGCCAGATAGACTGTGCTGACAGCCGGCTCTCACCGTGCCACTCCCTGTCCCAAATCCTAACTCCTTCAGTGGGTCCCCCTGGAGAGTGACGTCTATGCTTGTGATCTCCTTCCCAAACATGCCAGGCTGCCCCAGACATCAGCTCTCCCCTGCCAACCCCTGCTCTTGCCAGACTGCATGCTCAGAGATTTCATGCCTCCGTGCAGTTCTCTCTCTGTCTGGAATGTTCTCCTCCATTTTACTGTGGCCAAATCCAACCCACACGAGCCCATGTGAGCCCAGCTCATGCACCACCTCCTCCACGAAGCCCTCCATGACCCTGCGCTCTCTGGCCAGAAGTGATCCCGCACGTAGAGGTTTGGTCTCTTTGCTGTGGCGCTTACCTTCCCCGCCCCGTGTGTGTGGAATAGGACACGGTACATGCACACGCTCTGTCGGCATCACAGACAAACCCTGTGGTCTCTGAGGACAGGATCAGGATGTGTGTTATTCACCTGTGTCACTCACAGCACCTTGAACATAATCGGCGACAAGTGAGAGAATAAACACTGAGTTCTCTCAAATAGCCCTGGGTGACAGGGAAAAGGAGAATCTATAGCCCGTCAGCATCCATGTGCTCTTCTTGGTTCATCCTGAGAGACACAGCAGACTGGGGTGTCAGCGGCAGCCAGAACCCCAAGGAGCTTATAGCTCCAGCCCCGCTCAGGCCCCACTGCTGAGTCCCACAGCCCGGGACACCAGGAGGCCTGTCCGGGGCCAGACTCTGCATCTCAGCATGGGGGCCGTGCATCGCGGCATTTGTGAGCAGTCCAGGAGCCGTCACTGACTTCCCCCACATTCCACATGTCACCAGGTTCTCGGTGTCTCTAAGCCTACGACGAGCTTCTTGTCACCCTACTGCCACTGTCTGGGCCCAGGCTTCGGCATCTCTTGCCTCCCACCTGGCCTCCCCATGTCACCCCCTTCTTCTCTGGTCTCCCCTCCATGCTGCCGAGAGTGGCACTTCTGCAGCCCAGCTGTGATGAGGTCACGGCGCTCCTTAGCCACTTGTGATGCTGATGACTGCCATCAGAAACCCGGACTCCCCGGGAAGGTGTAGGGGGTTCTCCCTTCTCCAGTGCTCCTACCCCTCCACCCAGAGCTTTGCCCCGACGCCAACCACACCGCCTTGTGATCTTTATCCTGCTGCATGTCCGTCTTCCCCGCAGACAGGGAGCGCTTCAGGGCAAGAACAACACGTACTGTCTGTACCTCCCGTGCTTAGCACAGTGCTTGGCATGCAGTCCGCCCTCAGTGAAAGCACACTGCATGAATGAGTGGATAAATAACAGTGAATAAACACGCCACCCGCCACGGCCTGCCTTCCAGGGTGTTGCCCTGACATCACCACACTCAGGACCTCACTTTCCAGGACCAGGCAACAGGTGAATTTGCTAAAGCGGAAGGTCCATGGTCTGCGTAAAACAAAGGGCTCTCCCAGGGTAGCTGGCATCCCTCCATCTGCGCTGCAGTTCCAAGAACCCCTCATGGCCTGCAGTCAGCAGGGCAGATGTTTGCCTTCGTGTCAGCCATGTGGCCTGGGAACTCAGAGATTGGCAGAGGCTTTGGGGCAGTTCCAGAAGGAGGGGAAGGAATCTGAACGATGTTCCACCTCTGGCCACTCTGTGCCAAGATCTTCCATGTTGTTGCCTTCCTCTCTACCCACCCAGCTCACTCCCTCCCCAGATGGTGCCCACCTTCCTATCCTTTTCCTATCCTCTTATCCCTCACGGGAACCGCCCCCCCCACCCCCATCACCCTACCAGGCTGTCTCTACCTATTGTTCTTTAA
This sequence comes from Eulemur rufifrons, assembly GCF_041146395.1. NCBI lineage: Eukaryota > Metazoa > Chordata > Mammalia > Primates > Lemuridae > Eulemur > Eulemur rufifrons. Next base: position 29,676,898 of record NC_090990.1, read on the forward strand.
ATAGCTAAACTTGCAGAACTATGAGGCAGTACCAGGGAGCAGGGCAGGTGGACAGGACCTGGAATTTGATCACAGCACTGCCATTAACTGGCTCCATGACCAAGAACAAATCACGTTCCCCCTGAGCCTCAGTTTCCCCTTTTAGCAAACCAAAGATCTGAACAATCCCATCTCTCAGAATACCTTCTGTTCCAACTCCCTGTCAAGTGGTCGATTTATTTATCTGCCAAAATAATTCTTCCGAATTAAAGAAAACAAACAAACAGAGAGAACCATGTGTCTTTCTCTGCTCGTCCTGAAAGCCAGGATCTGTCTCTAATTCTGGGAATATCAGTTAGATCCCCCTCTGATCCTTGAATGAATGTCCCTATTTGGTGGCAATTTCCCTGTCCCTATAAATTAGGGATTTGAAACACACTCACATATCTGTTCTTTCTTTTGACTTTAATCATTGGGTGACACAGGCCTCTATCATTCTCATTTTGCAGAGTGAGGCTCAGGGAGATGAGCGCTTTGTCCAAAGTCCCCCAGCTAGTCTGAGGGAGAAGTGAAACTGGCTCTGAGGACATTGCACCACAGCTGGCCCAGGTGCTTGTGCCAGGAGCTGCCTCACCTGGTAGGCAGACAGCATACTTTAATAAAACAATAGCACACATCTCCCCACACTTTTCCATGAGCTTTCCTCATGCATGCAGAAACGCCCAGAGGTGTGGCGCACACAGGCTCATGGAGGGCTGATGGGATGCCTCATTCCTAGAAGCCAGACTCTTTGCAGCCCCAACATTCCAGAGAATAGGCAATACTGAGCACCAGTCCGTCCAGGCACAGAAGCCTTTATTTCTGAAGATTCCAGCCCATTCTGCTATCTTAGGCCTCCAAGCCTTTGAACCCGATCCAGGACTACAGAAGTTCTGCCGTACAAGACAGGGCAATGCCTCATTCTTCCTGGTCTCCCAGGCCCTGCTTACTGCAGGGATCCTTCTCTGAGACTTCCAGGCAAGTCTTCTAGAGCCCCAGAAGAAAAGTATGGCTGCAATTCCAGGCCCTCTTCCCAACCTGGCCCTCCCATGTGTTGCCCATGGTCTTGCAGTTACTTTAAGGACATACAGATCCTGTCTTCCCAATTATGCTGTAAACTCCTTAACAGAGGCCCCACAGTAGGACCTCTGCATGCACTTGTGCAGTGTACAACCTGCACAACCATTCACAATTCATGGCTTCCAACCATCCTTTGCATAGCATTTATCGCCACTGTAATTAAATAACTAATTGCATAATTACTTATTCTCTCTTCACAGAATATAAATTCTCGGAGGAGGATCAGGCCCTGTTTGTCTTGTTCCCAAGCTGTAGCCTAGCCCTTGGCATAGGGTGAACAGAGCAGAGGCACTCAATAAATACGTGCTGGATTAACAAATACACCCAGCCATTCACTCACGCATTTAATCTGAAGAAGAGTGAACCTGCCCTGGAGCTGAAGGTGAGAGGTTGGTCCCCAGCTCTACCACTGGCTCCACCACCTCGTGTGCCCTTCAGCAAGGCATTTCTGCCCCCCAGGTCGCCGTTTCCTCATCTATAAAGGGGGGTGCAGGGTCAGCCTTCCTGTGCCACATCTGCATGACCCTGAGAGGGAGTGCCTCCTTAAATTTTGTACCCTGGGCACCTTGCCCATCTCATCCACGACCTGACCCTGGTTTTCCATGTTTTGCCCAGGCCTGGGCGTATGAAAAGTGCTCAGTAAAGCAAGGAGAGAAGGGCTTCCAGGCAGGGTGGGTGACATATGCCAGGGTCGGGAGAGGAGTTACTGCTCCTGGACTGTATCTCTGGGAGAGGAAAACAACCCAGGCTGCGATGCTTCCCTGGAGAGCGGAGCCTTCAAAGGGCTTTGGCATCAGCCTTGTTTACCTCCGGCCTGTGGAAGAGGAAGGAGGGAAGTGATTGGCTCAAACTCAGAGTTTGCAAGTGCCAGAGCCAGGAGCAAACCCCAGGCACCCCATGTTCAAGTCTAGACCCCTTCAGCAGGCGACACAGATCCCGGCTCCCATGAGTGTGGGGCACAACCAGCTTCGACTGGCAGTGGCACACACAAAAGGGCAGGGGAGGGGGTGATGGGCAGGAGCCTTGACTAGCGGGAGGGTTTATGGAGGGGTGGGGTAGCATTCCTGGCTGAGGAGACTCTGTCAGGGGTCTTAGTTCACTTGCCTATGTGCAGAGTGTCTGGCCAATGGAGACCCCTGAGAGTGAGGCACCAGGCACAGGTCGGACCGAGGTGAGGCACAATAGCATGTCCACAATTTTCCTCTGCTTCTGGGGCCCTCTGAGGACCTCTGCCATTGCTGTCTCAGCCTCCCTGTTATACTGCCTGTATTAGTTCTGTAAGGCTGCTGCAAGAAATTACCACCACATTTAATTGAACAAATTTATTATCTGAGAATTCTGGAGGTCAGATGTCCAAAATGGGTCTCACTAAGCTAAAATCAAGGTATTGACAGGGCGGTGTTCCTTTCTGGCGGCTGCAGGGGAGACTCTGTTTCCTTGCCTTTTCCTGCTCTGGCAGCTGCCCTCATTCCTTGGCTCGTGGCCTCCTCCAAGCCATGGAGGGCCAGGCCAGTCCTTGTCCATTGCACCACCCTGGTACTGACTCTTCTGCCTCTGTCCACCACACTTAAAGGCCGCCCTTGTGATTACACTGAGCCCTCTCGGAAAATCCAGGCTGATCACCCTATTTTAAGGCCAGCTGATTAGCAACCTCAACTCCTTCTGCTACCTTAATTCCCTTTGCCACGTGACCTCACATAATCACAGGTTCCAGGAATTAGGATGTGGACATCTCTGTGGGGTCATTATTCCACCTGCCACACTGCATGACACACATCTCCCGCACAAAGAGCTTCAGGAGCAAGGCAGCCCTGGACGAGAGGTGGGCTGGCTGGGGTGGCGGGGGTGGGCAGGCAGCAGACACACACTCACCCTCGGCTCCTGGCTGCCCGCTCAGCACACGGCGCCCTTGGAAAGCTCGCCATGTTTGCGCATTGAACCAGGCACAGGCATTTTCCACAGTGCACTAAGTGGGAAACCTCCCCTTCCCCGGTGCCGCACTCGCTCTCACACTCCACTCTCACGTCACCACACAGGAGGTTCCAGCAGGTTCTAAGTGGGAGGCCCTTCCAAGGCTTGCTGAGGCCTTGGCGGAGGGGTGCTCTCCTCCTGCAACCTGGCTCCAGGTGGGGGAACACAGGTGCCTGGGTTTGCCCCAGGGGGCTGCCTGCAGGGCTGGGGCTGGGCCCCCACGCCTCTGCACCACCACAGTGAGCTTGGAGTCCCCTCCTCCTCCGCAGCCCCACACCCTTGAGCTGCAGCTCCCTACAGTGTCCTCACTGCTCTTTCTCTGACCTCTTGCCACCAAATACTGGGATCTGCTAGACACTCTTGTCTTCTTATGGCAGAAGCCCACGATGCTCCAATCTTGCCCCTCCCTCAGGCCTCTGGGATGTGACTGGGCCCCTGCCTGGTGGTGCCCAGCTCCTGGCCCTGCCCCTGCCCCTGGTGAGCCCTGCCAGCCTGCGCAGCCTTCCTGCCCTGGGAGTCTTGTCTGGGAAGCTGGGCTCTAACCCTACCTCCCCGAAAGTCTCTTTCTACGAGTTTTCCTCTTAGAACATGATCTCACCCACTGCAGGGACTAAAAAGTTTGCTGAAATATATAGAACAGCAAATGCCCAGGCTTCGCTGTCCACACCACTCACTCATATGACAATGTGTCTCTACAGCCTAAGAAATCTCCTTCATGATTGTTTAATTTCTCTGTCAAAGGAAAACAAGAGTTAACGCACCTCCTACATGCTAGGCACCGTGCTAAGTATTTTGCATGAACTAGCTCATTGAATGTTCTCAACTCAACTGTTAGCATCCACATTTTACAGAGAAGAAACTGAGACCCAGAGAAGGGACACAACTTGCCCAAGGTCACACAGCTAGAAAGTGGCAAAACCCAGACTGGACCCCTGTGTGCCAGACCCTAAAATCTGAGGCTGTAGCCACCACGTCACACCTGGGGTGGGGGACTATGAAGGAGACACGTAGCCAAATGATGGATGATAAATGCTAAATGCCATGTTTCCAATTTGCCTCCTATAAAGCCCCGAGCCGCTGAAGACGTCTCCAGTTTTGTCTCTTTTTATATACCAGGATTCGGAGTAAGATTTTATTTGGATTTAAAAAAAAAAGTCAGGGGGACGGGGGGCTCCACTATTAAAAAAAGTTTAGAGATCACTGGCTGTAGCCGGCCCCGTCCTTGTGTACCACTGACAAGACCAAGGCTCAGAAATGGAAGTGACTCGCCCAAAGGCAAGGCCTCACCCGCTGAAGCCAGACAGCCCCACTTGTTCCTCCTGCCTATGCCTTGGAAAATCCACTGTATTCTCTAATCGCCCTTTGCACCACTTGGCTTAGAATTTAGCGTCCAATGTGGTGTGGGTCCTGGTTCCTGCTTCTACAGCACGGCTCACCTGCTGGCTTGGCAGCTCACCCTCAGGGTCTCTGTGTCCTGGTCTGCACAGCAGGGCCTGTGTGGGTGAGCTCGAGAAGGCACCGACCTGCTCTGGACCCCAGTCACCAGCAGTAATTTTGGGATCCCTGAGCTGCTGCCACAGGGAGAGGAAAGAGCCCTGTATTTAGCATCAAAAGCCTCAAGCAGAGTCCCAGCTCTGATGCTCAGCACTTTGTGGCCCTAAGCCAGCCACTCGACTTCTTTGATAAAAATGTCTCCCACATGGGGCTGGTACGAGTTGAAATGAGGTAACACTTGTGGAAGTGCCGGAGGCAGGAGGATCCTCTGGGTTGCAGCGTCCCAGGCCCCACCTTATCCCACTGTCTGATTCTACAGCTGGGGGCGGGGCCCAGGAATCTGTATTTCCCGCAAGCCCCACTGTAATTCTATTGCAGGTAGGCAACAGACCACACTCGGAGAAATCCCTCTAGAAAGTGCTCAGTATGTGTTTGTTAAATAGATGAATCCTTGAACAGCTGCTGAGCTGCACATGGCTGCTGGAAGACACGGGTCGGAGGAAAAAAGTAATTTTCTCCAAATACATTTCCTGTGAAGTCCAAATGATGGGAACTGGGTTGGGGCTTCTAAGACTGGGAGGATGATGCAATAACAGCTTCCTTCTCCAAGGAGCTCTTCCCGTTAGATGGGGAGAGACCAGGCTGGAGGGGCATGCCCAGTGGCTCTTGGTCAAGCACGGGAGGGAGGCTCCAGGGACGGAGTCCCCCGGGGACTGGTCCAGACCCTGTTCTCTTCAGCATCTTCACGAAGACAGGAAAGAACGAACTGAAAATATGCTCATTAAATCTGCATCTGGCACTCAGTTTGGCAGGGTTGCCAAAATTCTGTAAGACTAGAATTAAATTAGCAAATTGGAAGTAAAATGATTTTAAGCAGGCATGATGGAATTCATCAGGGCCAGGTGGAAGCTGGTGGGGGAAGGGAACCAGGAAAGCCCACATCCCCGGGGGTGGGAAAGCCTGGCCGTGAACGGAAACAGAAAAGAAACAAACCTGTGAGCAGAAATGACCCAAATTATTAAGATTTACCCTCGAGATGTGGTGGTGACAAAGGCGGCTCCATCCTGCAAGATGATGAGAGGCTCTTTTCGGAAGGCAGCAGGTGTGGCTGGGCGACACCCAGTAAAGGATGGCAGCCCTTTAAAACAGGGCCAAGAAGAAAAAGGACCCAGGGACTGCTGGGGATGGGGAAGGGTGTGCTCTCTGATGGCAGCTCCTGAGGGCAGGTGCTTGGGTGGAGACACAGCATCCAAGTGTGTTGACGCAGCTGGAGGCACCACTGCATGTTACTGATCTCCTAGTCTGGGAAAAACAGTGGGCTGGACGTGGCGGGGCAGGGGAGGCACAGACCCCCCCAGAGGAAGGGAAAAAGGGCTAGGAGCATTTACTGGGCACTTACAAAGTGTCGGGCACTGTGTACTGTGTTAGATGTTTGTCAAGTCTTATTATCTCATTTAGTCTTCACAATAATCCTGTACTATAGAGATTTTTCTTCCTTTCTTTTTATTTTCTTGGGCTTTCTTTTTCGTTTTCTCTATTTAAAAAAAAAAAAGTTGTTTATATAAAGAAATACTTAAAGTAAAAAGTGAACAAGCCCTCCTTCACCTTCCCAAATCCTATTCCCGATGAAACTACCACTCATGGTTCACTGGGTATGTTCTCAGGCTGTTTCCACAAGCACAGAAACATATCTACATGTGCACACACATTTAATTGTTTAACATTTTCTGTATGAAAATGGGATTGTACTAAACATATCACACAGAAACCTCTCTCCAGTTAAGAATATGTTCAGAATATCCTCCCATGTCAGGACCTGTAGGTTCACTTCTTTCTTTTTAAATGGCCGCAAAGTATTCCATGGTACAAATGTTTTAGGCATTGCCACTACTGGCCATTGAGGTCATTTCCAACTTCTCTTTACTATAAACAATGCTACAAGGGAACCCCCTTGTAAGTATTTATCTTTGTGTACATATATTTTTCTTTTCTTTTTCTTTTTCGAGACAGGGTCATGCTCTGTGGACCAGGCTGGAGTGCAGTGGCATGATCATAGCTCACTATAATCTCAAACTCTTGTGCTCAAACAATCCTCCTGCTTCAGCTTCCCTAGTAGCTAGGACTACAGGCTCACACCACCACACATGGCTAATTTTTTTTTTATTTTTATTTTTTGTAGAGACAGGGTCTTGCTGAGTTGCCCAGGCTAGTCTTGAACTGCTGGGCTCAAGTGATTCTCCTGCCCTGTGCTGAGATTACAGGCATGGGCCACCATGCCCAGCCTGTGTGCAGATATTTTTCCACAGCTGGGGAATGGCTAGATCAACGTAGGTACAGTCAGCCCTCTATATCTGTGGGTTCTGTATCTGTGAGTTCCGCACCCATGGATTCAAACAACCATGGATCAAAAATACTTGAGAGAAAAATGCCACAAATTTCCAAAAAGAAAAACTAGAATCTGCCACATGCCAAGTACTACGTTGAATTGATGTGAATTGATATGAAGTGATATGCAGGCATTATGTTAGGTATTGTAAGTCATCTAAAGATGATTAAAGTACATGGGAGAAGGTGCGTAGGTTACATGCAAACACTATGCCATTTCATGTCAGGGACCTGAGCATCTGAGGATTTTGGTATCCACGGGAACCCTGGAGCCAATCCCCCCAGATACCGAGGGATGACTGTATATGCATTTATAATTTCACTGATGCCAATTTAGACTCCCAAGGCCATTTGACCCTTGCCAGAACTAGATCTTCTCTCTTTTTTTTTTTTTTACATTTTTGCTATCTATAGACATAATAATCTCATTTTAATTTATAATTCTTTGCTTTTAAGTAGCTTCAGCATTAGTCGTATGTTTATGAGCCATTTTTACATCTGTGTACTACCTGTTGATATCTTTCGCACATTTTTTAAACTTGGTTATGTTTTTAGTTAGTTGACAGATAATCATGCATAGCTCTCTGTGCAGCAGGCACCGCTCTAGACGCCCCACAAACCTCACAGCATTGAATCAAGCCCCGAGAGGCGGGCACAGCAGCCCGTGCTTATAGCAAGGAGAGGGATGCTTAGAGACTTCAGGTAGCTTGTCTGAGGTCACACACATTGGATGAAGGACAGGCCAGAGTCTGAGGAACCAGCTAAGCCAACCATTTCATCTTCAAATTAGTTGTTTTTGAAGCCTCCCCATATACTCCCTGCCATGTAACCTGTAGGGAAAGAAAATTCTCTCTTAAATTTTCCTTTATGTAATTTATCCTTTATTTGAAGAGTCTTTGGGTATTCTCATATGCCAGGTAAGGAAACTGAAGTTCAGGGTCTGACAAGAGGCAATCATAAAATGGAATTGGACCCTGCCCCCCAGCTCGGACACCGACATTCGTGAGCACATGCCTGGAGGAGTCAAGGGCAGGATCTGGGAGGGGGCAGGATTTACGCACGGAGGTGGGAGTCGGGGACAGTGGAGGCTGAGGCGAGGCCCAGGAAGGGAAGCGCTTTGAAAAGCAGGCCAGGCAGTTCATACACCTCTCCCCGTGAGCATCACAGAAGCAGTGAGAAGTTGGGACCAGGAGTGGGGTGAAGAAATCACCATCAAATCCAAGGGTGTTCTCACCTCACCAGGCATTTCCACTGACCAGGCACCTTGACCAGGAAAGACATCTGCCCTTCAGGGTGACAAACACCCCTGTGCAGATAGAAGTGCTGGGGGACCTCTGTGTAAAAACCATGCTCGACAATGGGGTTTTGGTCTTAAGTCGCATTTTCTTAAGGCGCTTCTTTTTTAGCTCCTAAAACACTAATGTCACGTGTGGGTTTCTGGGTTACAAACACACCACTGATTTGTCACATGAGCTTGGTTACCCTCCTCTCAACGAACACACACACAGTGCTTCTGCCTCCCATGCACAACACAGAGGGAAGGGAAAAGCATCATTTGCATGCCATTTTTCTTGTGAGGAAAAAGAAATTAAGTTAACAAAATAGGAAAAAAATGTGAGAAATTGACATGCCGAAACTAACAAAACATGAAGAAACAAGTTTTAGAGCCATTGTTTATTCACTTTAAGTTTTTCAGCTTTGACCTCAGATAACTTTAGTGTTTCCCAAAATATTTTTCTATGAAACTCAGGCCCAGCTATTCTATATGTGCATGTGTGTGTGTGTGTATGCATGTGTGTATATGTGTATGCATATATATTTGTTCTCTGATCAGTCTTAGAAAGCCGCACCACAATACCCACCTTGACACACGCATATTCACAACACTTACACACACTCACACACGCATACTTTTTTGCAGATTTCCAATACACTTTTGCATATCATAGACTCCAAGAAGTCCTATAGTATAAGGGCCTTTAAACTTTCCCAAATGTATTTGGCTACAGGATTTTGATTTCTCCCTGTAACAACACATCTTTGCATCCCATGGCACTTGTGTTCTACTAACACACAGTGGGAAATGCTGGACTTCTTTGTTTCACAAGATCAGAGCTTGCTTAAAATAAAGATCCTATCTTGGAGTGGATTGCCTACCCTTTTAAATACTAGATACTTTCTAACAGACACAAGATGGTGGTTTCCTGCCCCCCCCCCGCCTCCACCGCCCGGGAGCATCTTTTGCCTTTCCTAGACTTCAGGGAGACACCAAATGCCTGCATGCCAAGGCAAGAATGTGTGGAATGGCCACAGCCCTTGGAAAACCATCAGGAGACCAGGTCTCCCAGACAGGCTAAGCAGTGTGGCTCAACCCTTGCACAGTGAGCCTGGACCCTCACTGGCTCAGTGGTTTTCAGCAGGAGGGTCTCCAGAGACTCACATAGGCCAACTCACTTGTTTTGTGAATGGGGAATCAGGCACCAAACGTCAGAACCTCTTGGCCCTTGATCTCTTTCCTTCATTCCATGAGACGCCTCTCCTTAGGCCTAAATGTTTTCTATTGTAAAAGAAAACCAGATTTTTTTTTTTTTTTTGAGACAGGGTCTCACTCTTTGCCTAGGCTAGAGTGTACAGTGGCATCATCATAGCTCACTGCAACCTCAAACTCCTGGCTCAAGTGATCCTCCTACCTCAGCCTCCCAAGTAGCTGGGACTACAGGCACGTGCCATCAGGCCTGGCTAATTTTTCTATTTTTTATAGAGACAGGTTCTTACTCTTGTTCAGGCTGGTCTCAAACTCCTGACCTCAAGCAATCCTCCCCCTTGGCCTCCCAGAGTGTGTTAGGATTACAGGTGTGAGCCACCAAACCTGGCCAGAAAACCAGATTACTTCTAATGGCCTTTTATGTTCTCTGACTCTGTTCTCACTACCTTGCAGCTACTCCTTCCTAGCCATTAGTCACTACAATTTGTACAGTCACATGATATAGCTCCACAAATAAAACTAGGTCTCCATCTGTCTGTTATAGCACCAAGTGAAAATGAGTTGGTGAACTTCCACCAAACACAAAGGGCGTACTGGGTGTAGCCTAAAATATAGGTTACATGGTATACTTGAAATTCACTTGGGAGCAGTCCCTGGAGAAGACATATCCAAGAGAACATTCCTCTGCCAGTGTGGATACAGGCACTACTGCTCTATAACTTTGCTCCTTCTCACACAGGCAGCTTGGGGACATATGCTTGGGGTGACCAGCAGCAGAGATTTAATTACTCAATGACCCTTTATGGCTTTCCTAAGCAACCCTGAGGAGGCGAGCTAGAAGGAGTGTATGTGGACTCATTCATTTATTTTTAAATAAAATTTTCATTTTGGAATAATTTTAGATGGACAGAAAAGCTGCAAAGATAGAACAGAGACCCCATATACCTTCCACCCAGTTTCCTTAACCTTAACATCTTACATAAGAAGGTATATTTGTCAAAACAAAGAAATTAACATCGGTATATTACTATTAATAGTAACTAAACTACAGATTTTATTTGTAATGCACCAGTGTTCCCACTAATATCCTTTTTCTGTTCCAGGATCCAATCTAGTATACCACATGGTACACAGGCGTCATATCTCCTTAGCCTACGGATTTACTGTTGTTTCCAAGAAATAGGTCTCATCCTCTACTGCTGTGGCCCCCAACCTCCAGGCTGCAAACTGGTACTGGTCTGTGGCCTGTTAGGAACTGGGCCACAAAGCAGGAAGTGAGCAGCGGGTGAGCAAGAGAAGCTTCATCTGTATTCACAGCTGCTCCCCATTGCTTGCATCACTGCATAAGCTCCGCCTCCTGTCAGATCAGGGTGGCATTCGATTCTCATAAGAGCGCAAACCTTACTATCAGCTGCGCATGCGAGGGATCTAGGTTGTGGCTCCTAATGAGACTCTAATGCCTGATGATCTGAGGTGGAGCTGAGGCAGTGATGCTAGTGCTGGGGAGCATATTATCATTAGCAGAGAGGTTTGACTGCACAATAAATGTAATGCACTTGAATCATCCTGAAACCATCACTGACTCCCCTGCCCCTGCAAATCCTGGTCCCTGGAAAAACTGTCTTCCAAGAAACTGGTCCTTGGTGCCAAAAATGTTGGGGACTGCTGCTTTACAGCATGCAAGGTGCTGTGCTGAGTACCATGGAGGATCCCAGCTGCCCTGCAGGGAGAAACGCAGTGTCCAGTGGGCAGCACGTCTGGGTTTGAGTGTCTCTCTGCCCCTCATTTGTCATACTGTCCTAGGCTCGTCACCCCACAGCTCTCAGATTCCTCACTTGCAATATGGAGATAATACCTTCTGCCTCGTGAGAGTGCTGAGTGAGACAGTCTGCGTGGACAGGCATTTTGAAAGCTTAAAGCCCTGTCCAACACTGATCACCATTATTACCATTACTGTTGCTCTAACAACTACCCTGAAGTAGACTTAGTATACTGTTTCTAAAGCAGGACAGCCCAGAGTCTGAGCTGGGTGGCTGAGGTGACCATTTCAGCTTCCAGTGAGACAGTTCCGTAGGCTTCCATGTACCCCATAGAGAAAGGAAATTCTCCTCAGTCTACTCTTTTATGGCTATATCACTTATCAGTGATAACTTCTTTGACCACCTATATAAAAGAGGCCCTGAATTCCTACCCTGGCATTCTCGAACTTCTCACCCTGCTTTATGCTTCTCCATGGCACTGACCCCATTTGACACGTGACATGTTCCCAGGTTCCTTTGTAGCCTGCACCCCTCCAATAGTTTATATGTCCCACGAGAGCACTGACTCTGGGCTGATTTGGTCACTATTGCATCCCCGTGCCCAGAGCAGTGCCTGACACTCAGTGAGTGCCCAACAGATACCTGCTAACCAAACGCCTGCATGCTCAGTTTCACTGCAAGCTCTTGCCTCCACCCTGGTGACCTGAAAACAATTCTTTATAGCCAAACCTACTGTTAAATTTAAGAAGAGAAAAGCTGTTTGGGAAGCAGGTGGCTTGGAGCTCTTTGGGTCTTCTATAAGAAGAAAAAAAAAAAAAAGGTAATGCCTTTCTTTTAATTTAATTTAATACCATTAATGTTCCTTTTCCTGCCTCCTCTCCCATGAGTGGCTCTACCAATTAGAAACCACAGTCTCTTCCTTGTCCAGAGCCTGTCTGCTGGCCTCTCCACACAATCAATTCCAACGGAGTCCAGGCCTGAAAAAGCTGGTAAAATCCCCGTGCCCAGCCAGTCCACTCCGTTACCGTACCCACGCAGCACCTGCACATCAAAGGCCCACAGCCTCCTCAGAGCAGGAAGAAACTCCGCTGCAGATGAGGACACTGCAGTTCAGAGAGGGGAGGGAACTGGCAAATGACACACAGTAACTTAGTGGCAGGTCCAGGGACAGAACCCAGGACTTGCGGCTCTGCACCATGGCCCTGATGCCTTTGTGGGCTGGAACCACTTCTCCATGCCCACCTTTCACCAAGGGACATGTGTTGATTCCCTTGAGCTCCAACCTGACTGTCTGCCTATACCTGACCATTCCTGGGTGTTTGAACTTGGGCAGTGATGGGTTGGGATGACTCTCCAAAGGCAGCCATGTGCAAGAGGGCAGAGCTAAGGGCCAGACAGAAAGGAAACGGGGGTCACATTTGTCGACAGCCAGGTACTTTATATGATCATCTCACCTAACAGTCACAGTGCCCGGCAATGTGGGTGCTCGAACCATATTTTATAAGTGAGGAAAAAACACAGAGAACTAAAGATGCAGCAAACTGCGCAGCAAGTAGGGGCAGGACCAGCGTCAGAGGGGCGTCTCTCAGGAAAGTGAGGATGAGGAGAGGCAAAGGGACTTGGCCGGGGTGCATGGCTAGAACGTAGGAGATGCAAATGCAGGTCTGGGGAGCTCCATAGCTCGTGCTCCTGCCATGTGGCTGCTGTGGGCCTGGGACCCCCTGGCCCGGGGTCCCAGCTAAGCATGGATGGACATGGGAGGCAGATGGAAGCCCTGCCTGACTCCCTGGGCTCCCAGCTGACTGGCTTCCCATCCCCAGGCCCAACGTCTAGCACCAGGGCACTTCTCCACGGGCCCACACGCCCTTCCCAGAAGCTCTGGTCAATCAGGGTGGAACTTGGAGCCCTTCTGTTGAAAGCCCTCAGGTGACAGCGACGGGCACCCCCGATGAAGAACTGCTGCTCTCAGTTCTCAGGGGACCATTTTCTCACATCTATGCTCTCTTCTGGAAGGTTCCAAAATGTTTCTTAAGAAATTTGTTCATTGGTTTACAAAGAATATGAGGCCTCCGAACCCCTGAGATCTTATAATTCCAGGATTCTTAACGACGCAAAAATAATTCTGATCCTCCACACATGGGCTGTGAAGGTTCGTCTTTCCTAACCATGATGATTACTCCCAAACACTGTGACGTTTATGAAAAGAACTCTGGGGTGCACAGTCCTGGGTTTGAGTCCTAGCTCTGCCCTTTTCTAGTGACCTTAGGAAAATCGACCCCACACAAAGCTATTAAAAGCCTACCATGCACCCGAAGCCCTGGGCTGGGAAGACCAGGGATACAGCAGTGGACAAAAGGGTCACAGTCTGTCTTGGCTCCGAGTTCCTCATCTGTAAAATGGGAAGCAGCCGTTACTAAGTGCCTGCCACGTGCTGAGCCCTTGACCTGCAGGCTTTCACGTCACCCCACCAGGAGCCTCGGGAGCTGGGCTCCCCTGTAATCCCACCGTGCAGGGGAGGAGTCAGGGCCTCAGGGAGGGGAAGTGGCCTGCGTGGGCCTGTGGCAGTGTGTGGCAGTGTCCGAGCTCCCCCTCCGCCTGCCCCGCCACTTGGCAGATTAGTCCACAGAGTGAACAGGATAATAGGAGAGAGTGCTCTGCAGCCGATCAGGAACCGCACAGATGTATGACATCATGGTTATTAATAATGGAAGCAGCACAACTAATTCACCATCCCTCCAGATGGACCACCTGAATTATCTCGAACCTCCTGCAAACAAGCCATCGAATTCTATAATGGTAGAGCTGGGAGGGGCCTTAAGGGTCCAATCCTTTCCTCATTTACAGGGGTGGGGAGTGGACAAAGTGGGGAGAGCAGCCCTCTGAGAGAGCAGAGGCAGCCCTGCCCCCCTCCCCCCCCAGAGCCCAGCATGCACCGAGCTTAGCTTTACTGATTGAACCAGGAAGATAATTAGGTCCCGGATCAAACGTCAGCAGTTACCCCCTCCAAAGGGTGCTGGCAAGAGAATCAGCAGTGAGCTGCAGTGTGGCCTCTTCCTGGTCCCTCAGCCCAGCTCTTTCCTTTGTACCTGCTGTTCTTTTGCTGGGAACATTCTTTTCCCAAAGCTTTGCATGACTGTCACTTTCTCATCATTCAGGACTCAGGATAAATGTCAACTCCTTGGCCATGCGAAGTAGCTCACACCTATAATCCTAACACTCTGGGAGACCAAGTCAGGAGGATTGCTTGAGGCCAGGAGTTTGAGACCAGCGTGGGCATGATAGCATTGGGGCAACATAGCATCTCTACAAAGAAAATTAGCCAGGCATGGTGGCACATGCATGTAGTCCTGGCTACTTGAGAGGCTGAGCCAGGAGGATCACTTGAGCCTGGGAGTTTGAGGTTGCAGTGAGCCATGATCATGCCACTGCACTCTAGCCAGGGCAACAGAGTGAGACCCTGCCTCAAAACCAAACCAGACAAAAAAATGTCAACTCCTCAGCAAACTCTCTGGGCCCTATGTTTAGCTCCTCCCTGACATTCTCCATCACACTGCCTTATTGAGTTTCTTCATAGTGTATATCACTGTTTAGCTTTATCTTGTTCATTACTATTCATTATCTCTCTTTCCACTGGAATGCAGGCTCCATGAACGAGGGGATTAAATTGTTTTCATTGCTGTAATCCCAAGAATGGTGTCTAGGGCCCAGCAGGCACTCAGCAAATATGTTCAGTGAATTCTCCTGGATGTTGGCCTGGGTCATGGCCATCTTAGCAACCAGCAGACACTCACTCACTCATTCAATAAATGCTTATTGAAACTTCCTCTGTGCCAGGCATTCTGCTAGGTGCTGGCGTCCTTGCCCTCACAGGGCTTTGATAGTTGATTAAAACAAACAACACAGTAGAAGCCAGAGCTTTAGCTGTCCCATCATGTATGACCAAAGGATAGTTGACCAGTATCAGCAAATATGGCAGAAAATGGAAGACATCAGGAGACACAGAGGAAATGCAGCATTGAGTTGGCCTTGCAAAGGCTTCCAACATGCTCAGTGCTCATCTTGGGGAGCTAGTGCCAGGCACCCCCACCAGCTCTTGGGGATATGGGGACAAAGGGGCATGCCCATTGCCATGATTGCCTCTTGGCTGCAGCCTAGAACACAACAGGGTGGATGTGTGTGTGAGAGTTTGTGTAGGAGCAGATGTGTGAGTGTGAACAAGTGTACAGGATCGAGTGTGCAAGAGTGTGTAGGAGTGTGTGCGTGTGTAGGAGTGGATGTGTGTGTGAATGAGTACAGGATCGAGTGTGTGAGAGTGTACGGGAGTGGGTGTTTGAGTGTGTGTGCCTGTGTAGGAGCAGACATGTGCGAAGTGGGTGTTTGCGTGTGTGGGAGTGCACGCACGTGTGCATGCGTGAGGGAGGACTGTGGGACCATTACAGAGCTCTTCACCGCAGGTTCACATCTGGTTGAACTTTACATGCTAAAGTCCCAGACCAATGGCACATAGATAGTACCTGATTATCACTTAGATCATTCAATAATAAATCATTTAAATCTTTATGTTTTTGAAATATATTCTCCAGAGTGCCCACATAAAGCAACAAGACTGGTTCTGGAAGAGAATTCTCAACTTCCAGATATAATTCAATGAGGTGAGAGAACTGGATGGGGAGTCTGGGTTCTGGTCCCTGTTTTACCACTAATTACTAGGTGATATTGAGCCACTGTTTAGCTGTGTGATCTCAGAGGAGCCACTTAACTGCTCTGGGCTTCTGCTTACTCTCCATTAAGACAGGGCAATTAGAACTTAGCTCTCAAAGTCTGGCTGCAACTGCAAAACACCACATCATTTCTATGGGCAGCCCTCCGAAGCACTGTTTCCTCAGAGAGCAAGGGTATGTAATGTGAAAATGGCCCGAGATCCAATTAGAAACATGTTGGATTTGACAAAGTTAAACAGGCTCTTTAATTGCAGGACTTCTCAGAGCCTTTAACTTGCTAACATGGATTGTGATTAGCCAGAGGATGATAGAGAGCTTGCAGAATTTGCCATACTTCAAACAGGGAAACCTTTCAAACAGGGAAACCTTTACTCATGGAACAGCTTTCAGAACTAATGTTCCATGGAACACGCTGGGAAAATCTGCTAGCAGGCACACAGGACACTTATTAATGCCTTCTTTTTTGCAGATGATGGAACAGAAATGGTGTTCTAAGTCACAGAGCAGAGCCATGACAAACACCAACCCAGAAATCATCCAAACCACAGTAACTGGCATGTGCACAGGGCTTTACATTTACAAAACATTTTTACTTATATGATCTCAATTTTCTCTGACACCACACCTCTGAGGACACTCATCCCCATTTTTCAGATGATAAAACACAGCCTGAAAAAGATTAAGGGAGCTGCCTAGAGCCAGTTAAGGGATGGACCCATAACTTGGCCCTATCAGTTTCCCTACGTCCTTCATCAAACTATCAATAATCATATTTTTATAGAAAAACAATTGTGGCCACTACGCAGAGACCACCGCGAGATTCCAAGCCTGATGCCATCTGCACCTGTTCTGCAGCCACCAGCACTCCTGTCTGGAGCCCAAGCACCGGGCAGTGGTGAAGAGCGGATTGGGAGGGTGCTCCCAGAAATGCCCATGGAGTAGGAGCCGCTCTGGAAACACCCAGGCTATGAGGCAGGAGTAGCTCTCTGCCAGTCGCCACACCCTCCTGATTAAGCCAGGTACAGTCCCCCTAGGAGGTACCTCCAGTGCCAGGTGCCATCACGCAAGGAGGAGGGGGGTCGGGAAGAGCCAGAGCTATGCCAGTTGAACTCACTCCCAATGAGCCCGGAGAAGCCCAGGGCTGGTCGGCTCTGACGGTCTGAAACTGCCAGGGCCTCCAGGGGGAAGCGCCGCCAGGGATGCCAAACCCATTCAGCAGTTCCCATCGGCTGTGCCGCGTCCCACCGTGTGGCAGTGCGAGCGGTGAGCGCCGTGGCTGCGTGAGGGTCTGCGCTGGACACAGAAGGCTGTGCACGCCAGTGGCTGTGCCAGGCGCGAGTGTGCTAGAGAAGTGTGTGAACGCGGGAACGCTTGTGTCACCCTAGGGTGGTGACAGAAGTAGTGTCTGAGAAACGCTGGCAGAGAGCATGTGCATCAGGCAACCGCAGGCTGCGAAGAAGCCGGGGTCCCTCGCACCAAGGGTCCCGGGAGTTGGCACCGACGCGCTCCTGCACGCGCGCCCGCGCCCAGCCCTCTCCCACCGGCGCGGCTCCCTCCAGCCCCCGGCTGCCCGCCCGGCGATGCCCGGCTCCGAGGCTGCCAGGCCGCGGCGCGGACGCGGCGCGCGGGGCGCTCACTGCTTACCTGCGGTGGCCGCGGCTCCGCTGCTCCGGGCTGGGCTGCGCCGCGCCCGGGCTGCGCCAGGCTGGGCTGCGCCGCGCTGGACTGGGCTGCGCTGGGCTGCGCGCCCGGCCTCGGCGCGGCTCGGCAGCGCCCGCGCGCTCGGCTCCGCCCGGCTCGGCTCCGCCCGGCGGTGCCCCGGGCGCTCGCTGGCGGCCCACGCGGCGCGGTGTGGGCGCGGGGCGGGCTGGCGGGCGGGCGCCGGCGGCGGGCGCGGCTCCGGGCCGTCCCGCGGCCGCTTCGAAGCTCCTTATTTGGGCAGTGATGTCAGGGGAAGTCGCAGGGGCCGGACCACCCACTTCTTTCCATTCAGTCCCCAGAGTTTCCTGTCGCCGAGCCCGGGGACCCCGCTGCCTGCCCGGGGCGCCTCTCCCGCCCGCTCGGCTTCGCCGCCGGTCTCCCTGGGATGCCCTCGCGGCCGGGGTCGCAGCTGGACCGGGGCGCGGCTGGCGGCTGCTGGGGAACGGGCTCCTCGTCTGGGGAATCCCCAGCTCCTGGCGACCTCGGGGAGGGTCTGAGCGGCGGCCTCCTCGGTGACAGGCCGTGTCACTCCGGGCGCCGCCCCTCCCTCCGCGCCCGCCCCGGCTCCCGCGCTGTCATTTCCTCCTGGGCCCTCTGGGGAGGGCAGTCAGGGAAGCCCGGGTCGCCACTGCTGGGGCCCTGCCGCTCAGCGCCACGCCTTGGCCGCACCCCGGCCCGGCGGGCGTCCATCGCAGTCCCCAAAGTGCGCGCTCCCCGCCTTCCTCCTAGGTGCCAACCCCGCTCCGGGAAGCCCGCGCCTCCCCACGCGGGAATCCGCTTTAATGAGCTCTGGGCGGGGCGGGCCTGCTGGGGCCTCCCTGGGCTCAGGCCTGGGGTGGGGGTGGGGGACACCCCGGGGCTTCCCAATACCCTGACTTTACCAGAAGCTGCATGATCCCAGGATTTGGGCCTGAGTCACTGTGAGCCTTGCTCTGGCCAGGACCAAGCGCACTGGAGCCAGCCCCCATCCAGGCCCCCACCAGTCTGAGGAATGGCTAAGACCTCCAGACCTCATCATGATCTATATTTTGCAGATGCCTATCCTGAGGCTTAGACATCTCAGGCGATTTGTCAGAGGTCAACCCTCTGCCATAGTAGAACCAGGGCTGACCCTGGGTTTGGCTGACTTCGTGAACAGCCCCAGGGGGAGGTAGTGGAACCGGGGTTAAAGAGGGGTAAAGCCAGGACTAGACCGAGGTAAGTTAAGTGCCTAGGGTGCAAAATTGAAGGAGGCTGTCTCGTTCAGGGCTATGAAAGTTCACGCACCACAGGGTAACTGACCACTATGCTGACCAGGGCGTCCAGGAAGGATCCTTGGCAACTCCAGGCTTCCTCTGACTCCAAAGTGATGGCCTCAAACATATCTGGGCCCAAGGGTAGGACTAGTGGCCCTGGGGATTTCTCTGTGTTCATACAACAGCCTCCAACAGAGCCACCACCCTCCCTCCAAAGCCAGGTCAGAGCAAACAGACCCCTCCCAGACCCCCAGGTTTAGTGGAGGGAACCCCAACTTCCTATGGGGCACTACATTCCAAGGGCTTGGGGGAGGAAGCCGTGGCTCCAGGGCTTGCAGGCAGTGAAGGCAGGTGTGACTGCAGCTGGACATGGGCCTGCGTGGTCATGTACCCAACTGCAGCACCCCCGACCAGCTGCCAAGCCTCCCGGCTATTCTGTGGATGACCACTGTCCCTGTCTCTCCCAACTTCCATCAGCTCCCAGAGCCCGATCCCTGCTTTAGTTGAGTCATCCCCCTTCTGACAGAGCCCCAAAGGCAAGGACCACACTCCCTGATCTTGCACGCAAGGCCCCACTGACCAGCTGCATCTCCTGCAGCTCAGCCCACCATGTCCTTTGCCCAGGCACCCCCCTGCACACATGGACAACCTTGCACCAGTTTTCACTCCTTGAGGTCTTTGCACAGGCCTTCCCCTTGTCTGAAATGCCCTCTCTACGCCTGCTGTCCTTCACACCTGGAATCAAGCCTGCCCTTGATACAGGTCCCTCCCTTGAGTAGAGCAATCGGGGTGCCTGCCCCCGGGACAGACCCCTGCCCTTCACTCCATTCCCACCTTGCTCTAGCTGTTCTGCTTACTGTTCTGGCTGGAAGCAGCTCCAAGACAGAGGTGGTGGGTGCCTTGTTATAATTCATCTGCCCCAGGGGTGACTTTTTGTCATTCACACAAAGGCTCAGATGACAGCTTTGTTTCTGCCCCAGGTTGAGTGTCCCCCTCATCCTTGAGGGGTGGTCTGGCCCCACTAGACCTTCCCAGTGGACTTAGTCACCCTCCTGTGCTGCCACAGGCAACTCAGTAGTTCCTGCCTTGGCAGACATGCCCATGACCCCGCAATGTGGGAGACCTCTCCTCCCTCCAGATTGGGAACTGCTGGGAACTTTCCATCTTGATTCTTCTCTCTGCCCGGGACTGATAAGTTTACAAATGTTTGTTAAGTGAACAAATGATCCTGAGGGGCAAATCCAAAGACACACTACATATAGGAGGGACATAATTTATCCAACCCAGAACTGGCTGAGGTTCTAGTGTCCAGTTACATGCAGGGGATGTAACTGGCTGGGGGGTGGAATGGAAGGTGGGGTTCTCAGCTAGATTGGACTGGATGCTCAGGAGGCTGGGTGGTTTGGATTTGTCTTTCTCCTCCTTCCTCTCGGCAAACTCCTCTGCAGGCCCCAGGCAGCCTGGGACATCCGATGCCAACCCCTAAACACACAGTCTTGAACTGGCCATTGCAAGGTGGAGGGGAAGGGATGAAGGAAAGCACCATTTATCAAGCACTTTCGTTGTACCACATACAGTCACACTTGATTCCCCTAAGCCCTCCAAGCCACTTAGGCCCCTCCAGCTGTGGCCATCCTCCAAGCCGGGAATGTCAGCCAGGGAGTGCTCACATAACCAAAGCCACCTATCCCCACCTCAAGACTTAGCTCCTACCCCAATCCTTGTGCCAATTCTCACTGAAGGCCCAAAGGTCTTCAGGGCT
The DNA here is from genome assembly GCF_041146395.1 of Eulemur rufifrons. Lineage (NCBI taxonomy): Eukaryota > Metazoa > Chordata > Mammalia > Primates > Lemuridae > Eulemur > Eulemur rufifrons. Next base: position 29,697,510 of record NC_090990.1, read on the forward strand.
CTGGGACACAAAGTCAGGGCCGGCAGCCCTGCTTTGACGCCAGCAGCCAGGGAAGCTACTTTTGCTCTGTGAGCCACCACCCCAGCCCTGGAGCCCAGGGCACCTTTCCCACCCTGTATCTGGAAGGCAGGTGGTGCCAGGTGCCAGTTCCTTCCTATCAGCCCCATCCCCTGCATGTAACTGGGCCAGGTCTTGAGAAAGTCCCAGCACTTGGCCCTGGGGGCCTTCCCACATTCCTTCATTCCTCAAACATGAATCAGGCACCTTCCCTGTGCTGGGAACATGCAACACACAAGCCTGTGTTCTAGGAGCTGCATCCAAGGATGGAGACTGACAGGTAAACAGATAGCCCAGTGTAACTGGCTAAATGCTGCACAGCTGTCTGACAAGCTCAGGGAGGAGTGGGGTTGGGGCACACAAGATGGGGAGATAAGATTCATTCTAATTCTAGGGCTATAATTCAAGAAGGCCGTGGTTCAGGTGTCCCAGGCTAGAATGCTGATCACTTGTTTCCATGGAAATGCTACACACACACACACACACACACACACACACACACACACTGGGCTTGGCTCTGCTGTAAAGCCAGCATCACGCACAGAGACTTCACAAGCTAAACGGGATTGGAGCCGAGGGCAGGGCTGGCATCTGATCTGCCATATAGGAGGCTGTTTCTCTGTGAAATTTTGTTTCCAGCTTCTAACAACCAAATTATGGATACATTTTTGGAACATGCTATGGTTCCTAAGGAGCCAGGGACTACCAGTGTTCTTGGGAGTGCTTTCAGGGTGGGCCTGGGTGACTGGCCCAGTGGGCCCTCTGGGTTACGTATATTTAGGTCTTAGACTTTTTTTTTTTTTACCAAGCATCTCTGTCTCCATTTCCCATCCCCATGGTCATGACTTCCTGGCCTCAGGTGCTTTGTATTGTTTATCACGTGTGTGTGTGTGTGTGCGTTTGTGATGGGTGCTATCTCCATAGATCTGTTGCACACATGAAGCTTCTCTCCTGGCACAGACACCTGGAGATTCTTGCAGTTCATGGCTGTCACCTCCTGGGGTCTGACCCTCTAGACTCAGTCCCATCCTCTCTGTACAGCCTGAGAACTGTTTCCAGCTTCCTAACTCAGCCCTTACTCTGATGCTGTGGGTAATAGCCTGGGCCTTGGAGCCACACAGAGCTGAGTTCAGAACCCCAGCCCCACACTTACTGACTGTGTCACCTTGGGCATGTTACTGGATGTCACAAATCTTGACTTCCTCATCTCGAAGGGCTGCTGTGAAGTTTTAACAAGATACTGTAACAGAGCCCTTAAAAGAGTACCCATGCCTACTGGGTGCTCCATAAACAGTGGCAACTATGACTTTGTTCCTGTACTGTGACCCAGAATCCTCCCCATCCCATACTGCTCATCTTCATTAATGGAGTACCCTCATCTCTAGCTGGAAGCCAGAATCCCTTCTCCAAACTAGGCCAGGCCACCAGCATCAACAAGTTACAGCAGCCTTCCCCCTGCTACTGTGCCCAGCCTGCCCCTTTGATGCATTCTCCACACAGGTGGAACTGTGGAACTCACTTAGTGGAACTCACTAAGACAAACTGAAGTGGGTCCCTGTCCAGCTAAACTGCTCTACCTATTAGTGCCTTTAATAACAGAGCCTCAGTTTACCTGCCCAAGCCTCCCTCCCATCCACCTTGGGCTCCCACCACACAGGGTCTCTCACTGCTTCTGAGCCTGTCAAGTGCATTTTGCACATGCTGTTCCCTACACTGTTCCCCTCACCCATCTCTGTTTAGCCGGCTCCCATTCAGCCTTCCAGGCCAGCTCAAAGGCCATTGCCCTTGTGAAGGCCTCCCTGGACCCAAGGTGGTATTGGATGCTTCCTTCTCTGTGAGCCTCCAGCACTTGGTACAGACCATCCCAGCTTGCACACCACTCTGTGTAGTCACATCTCCATGTGTCTGTTGCCCCTGTAAATTCCTTATCTCCAGCCATGACATCTTAGTTCCAGGAATGTCCCAAGTATTCAGAGCATGTTGAACAACACATTTCTGCCCCTCTGACCATCCTGTCCATAAATGACAACGACAAGAGGCCAGGTGGCCTCAAGCTCCTGACGAGTTTTCCCCAAATGACAACAGCATCCTCTTTTCCTATACTTTGGACTGAGACTTTGGCTTAAGCCTTGGGACTGCCTCATTCTGGCTTTTCACTGGCATTTTGGGGACTCCCACAGAGCCCAGAGGGCCACAGGTGGGGAGGGCGGGGCCTTGGGCTCCGGAAATCACAAGATTAGTCAAGCCACACTCTCCTGGCAGCTGTGAGAGTAGGTTTTCCCCAAGCCAAGGGATTGCAGAACCATCCATGACAACAAACACTGACTCTGCCCATGGCTTCGTGCTCGCCAAGGAAGCAAAGAAGTATAGCATCAACTTCTACAGCTTGGATTAAGGTAGACCAGGGTGCAGGTCCTGACCCTGACACTTACTAGCTGCTTAACTCCCCTGTGCCTCAGTTTTCAGCACTATAAAATGGGGAGGTTAACACATCTCAGGGAAAGATGATGAGGGTTAAACAAGAGCCCATGAAATTAAAGGAGAAAGTCATTTCATGTATCAAGGACATAAGCCAGCATATAATAGATGCTTGATGCAGGAACCCCCACCCCCACCTCAAGCTCTTTGGGGGCCACTGTGATGAATAAGACTTAGTCCTTGCCGATAGCTCATAAAGTGAGGGAGGGGGAAATGAGCATTCAGTGAGACCCCCTAAATATGCACACACAAGGTAACAGCAATGGACGTGACCAGAAAGAGTTCTGGCAGCAGCAGAGGGAGAGACAAACTCTGGGATGGACTTATGTTCTTCTCCCCTCCCAACAGTGATTGATACCGCACATGGGGCCAGCCCAGGGCCAAGGGCCAGGTAGGGCAGGGGTGGGCAGGAAGGAATCCCAGGGCAAGACAAAAAAGGCACGAAGGATCAGGCAGCTGCTAGTCTGGTTCCAGAGAGGCCTTGCACACTATGGAAAATAACTATGACAACAGTGGATAAAAACAGTGAATGACACTGAAGGCCAGGGAAGGACAGATGAATACAGGAGGGGCGGGGCCTGGCTCCAAGGCTACTTTCAGGAGCCTCTATCCAATAACAGCAAAGGAATGTAGAAGGGGTCTCGACCCATCGCTGCTCCGCTCCACCCCACTGCAGCCCTTCTGACCTCTCACGGCAGGAGGTAGGGACTCCAATCCTCCATCCTTCAGCCTTGGACACTTCCCACTTAGAGTCGTGCACAGGGAAGGGCCCGGTCTGGGCAGGACAGCTCAGTAGTCCTTAACCACAATGTGCCTTTTTATACTCCATGCTTTTGCCCATGCTGTTCCTTCTACTGGGAATGCCCTTCCTTCCCCTCCTATCTCCTCACCCACCCTTCCCTTCAGCTTCCTTATTAACCTTCCTTGCCTATTTAGTGAACTCATCCTATAAGGTCTCCTTCTATTGTCCTGTTTTTCTTATTTTTTCCTGATCTACTCCAATCCGCAGCAGAATTAAAATGGTCCTGGAACTTGCTTTGCATATGCCATCAAAACATTTATCATGTTATAGTAACATATCTGTGTCTGATGCCCCCACCAGGCTGGGAGAGCGCTCAGGGTCTATGCTTGCCCCCTAGTATAATAGGTGCTCAATAAATTGGCACTGGATGGCTTTCTTCTTGTGCTTCCCACAGCAGGAATAGAACACACCAGCACCTGCCACTCTGCCTGGGACTGAAAATGAAGCCTCTATGGATCCTTCAGGAAACCCAGGCTCTTAATGCCGTCAGCTACCTGCCTTCCTGTCTGAAAACAGGCCCTCTGAGGGCTGTCTCCCGCAGCCCACCCTCTGACTCCTGCAGCTCGCCCTCATACCCACCCTGAACTCTAACTGGGAGGATGAGAGTCCCAGCAAGTGTCCTGGGGACCTGGCTGGGTTCCACTTAGAAAGGGCTGAGTCAGGGGAACCTGAGGGCAGAGGCAGTGTCCCCAAGGGTGGCGGGCTGGGGAGGGAAGCAGGGAGAGTTGGGGAGGGGAAGGCAGGCACGTGGACTTGGTGGCTGGGTCTGGGTTTGGAGGTGAAGAATCGATAGCAGTTTGGGGGTGGGGAGGAGGGCGTGATGGTTAATTTCATGTGCCATCTTGATGGGGCCACAGGGTGACCAGACGGCTGGCCACACACCATTCTGGGTCTGTCTGTGAGGGTGTTTCTGGATTAGATGAACATTTGAATCGGTGGGCTGAGCAAAGCAGATTACCCTCCCTAAGGCGGGTGGGCCTCATCCAATCCACCGAAGACCTGAATAGAACAAAAAAGCTGTGTCAGAGGGAAGTCCTGCTGCCCGCCTGCGTCGGCTGGGACATTGGTCTTTTCCAGCCTTTGAACTCAGAGTGAAACATCGGCTCTTCTTTGGTCGCAAGCCTGCCAGCGTTCAGGCTGGAACGTACGCCAGCGGCTCTCCCAGTTCCCAGGCATTATTCAGGCTTGAACCAGAACGACTCCACAGGCACTCCGGGGTCTCCAGCCTGCTGCCTGCAGATGCTGGGACTTCTCAGCCTCCGTACTCACACGAGCCAATTCCTCACCATAAATCTCTTTATCTGTAGCTACATCTATATATCTCTGATCTCTAGCCTATTGGTTCTGTTTCTCTAGAGAACCCTGCCTAACCCAGATGGCTAAGGCATGAATTCTCATAGATGCCAGGAGGGCTGCATATTCCTTTTTTGGGGTCCCACTTCTCCAACTCCCTGAAATGAGTAGGCATGTCCTACCCCCTCACATCTTGTTGTGGCCCCAATCCCCGGGAGTGCCTCTTTGCAGATGGGCACAAGCTGTCACTCCCCTGTGGACCCCTGGCACTCACTGTGGGCCCTAGCACCCAGTGGGTGCTCAATGATGCTACTGAACAAATGTATCCCTTGCACTTATTTGGCCAGCTCTTTATGGTTTGGGGCACAGTCACACCCACACTCTCATGTCATCCCAAGCTCTGGCGCAGGACAGGTACCATCAGCCCAGTTACCAGATGAGCAAACAGAGGCCCAGAGAGGGCCCAGGGGCAGTCCCAGCAGAGGGGCCCTGTCTCCAGGGCACGGGCTTCCTGTGGAGAGGCTACTACTAGTGTTTAGCAAAGGCAGGATGCTGCCCTGGGCCCCGGTGCCTCTGTCTCCCCTGAATTGATACATTTTGTAACATATGTTCAGCTGCTAAGGGCCAGGCCCTGTTCTAGGAATTTAGAGTACATCAGTGAACAAAAGACAAAATCCTTGCCCCCATGGAGCTTACATTCTAGAGGAAAGAGGCAGACTATAAGCAGGAAACAGAATAAATGAGTGAATTGTGTAACCTGTCGGCAGGAGGTATGTACCATAGAAACAAAGTAGAACCAAGTCAGGAAATCAGGAACGCAGGGATGGCAAGTGGGACACAAATTTAAATCAGGTGGTTATAGTAAACCTCACTGAGAAGGTGACATTTGAGCAATGACTCGAAGCAGGTGAAGAATTAAGTTGTGGTTATCGGGGCAAAGCCTTCATAGGCAAAGGGGACAGCCAGTGCAAAGGCCCTGAGGTGGACTGTGCCAGGCATGTTACACGTCACCTTGTAAGCCATTGGGAGAACTGTGGCTTTAGGAGAAATAAATAAAGACCCCCCACAGCAGACCTCCAAGGGATCCCCCTCTTCCCAGAGAGCAGGGCCTAGCTTGGGCAGGCGAGGAGCGAGTCAGAGGCTGCCCGCATGGAGGTGAGAACCGCAAAGAGGAGGTGGGAAGAAATGCTCCCTGATCACCGTCTCCCTCTGCTTCAGCCAGACAGCCCCAAGCTGAGGCAGCTCCTGAGGGCGCCTCCCCACCCTGCACTCCCTGCGCCTCCCTGCGAGGGGATGTGTGAGGAGTGGACAGACCAGGAGAGCGCTACAGGTAGGCTGTGGAGCGCCAGGCCCCCAGCTGGCTGTCCCCACTGCCACTCAGCCTCGATGGGGAGGCAGGGGCCCCGCTTTCCCTCTACTACACACTGGCAGATGTAAGAAGCAGATCTGCTCCCGAAGCACAGATAAAGTCGCAGTGAGCAGCCTAATTTTAGACTGAGCATCTGCTCTGCTGTCCCAGAGATGCGGTTCTGTCTGGGATTTGCTCCTTCTGGAATCGCCAGAGAAACAAATCCTGTTCTGTGGTTCCGACGCTGGTGTCCAGCTCAGAGCGAGCCTGCGGGCTCCTGGCCTGGGGAAGCTGCCACGCTGGCCATTTACGTCCTTGGGACTCATCTCCCGTCTCACACCCGTGGCCACAGAGTCCCAGAGGTGCCGTCTTTGATCCCACTCTGCCTTTGAAAGCCGGCAGGACAGGGTGACTTTCATCCATGCCCACACCCCCAGCCCCCAGCACAGGTCCCAAACGGCAAGTCCCTGATAAGGACAGCCCAGCCAAAGACTTGGAAATCACAAAGGGAGGGCCAGGTGTTTGCAAACCTTCCCAGAAAGACCCGTCAGAGGAGATGACTTTGGAGTTGGATTTTGAAGAGTGGGCAGGTGTTTATCAGTGGAAAAGCCAGGAAAAGCCATCAAGGCAGGGAAACCGCTTTAGAGTGGTGAATGTTTGGGAATGCCCCTGAGGGGGGAGGGAGGAGGAGAAAGCGGGGAGACTGTGTGGGGGATGGGGCGGGAGCCACGTGCAGCTGGGCCACAGCTCCGGCTAAGGAGTTGGCCGTGTCTGCAGGTGGGAGGGCCTGTGGGGGGCCCTTTGGGTGTGCGCTCTGATAGATGCGGGTGGATGGCATCCAGGTGGAAAAACCCGAGTCCCTGTCATCTGGGAGGGCCACCTTCCTGGTCCCCTTCCTCCATGGTCTGTCAGGTCCTTTAGGGCCCTCCGCCATCTACCTGGCACATGAAGGCAGGCCCCAAGTGCAGGGCACCCTGGGGTGCCTGCTTCCCTGCCCGGACTACTGCCGGAGCTCTGCCCATGTGTCTCCTGTCACCAGGCCCCTCGTCTCCCACCAGCCCAGCCACCGTGACCACGCTCAGTCCTGGCCTCAGTCCCCCATTCCCATGGGAAGTTTCCCCTCTTGCTTCTCTGGGCTCAGCTTCCCACCTGGTGCTGCTACCTCCCAGATCCCTCAAGGCCTGCAGTGTGACCTGCAGTCCCATTGGTCTCCCTGCCTCTGCACTGCCCTGTGGCACATGGAAGGTTCCCCTCATGGGAGGCAAGCCTTGTTCTCTGGGCTAAGGGCTTTCTACACAGCACTTTGTTTAATTCCCCCAACAACCCTTTAGGGTGTTTACTATTATCCCATTTTACAGATGAGTAAAAGGGTTTGATGAGGTTAATTCTGGTGGAGCTACAGTGTGGACCCCTCCGTCTGTCTAGTCTTTCTCTCCCACCAGGCTCCCTCTGGCCCTGAGGGCAGGGACTAAGCAGCCATGCCCAGGACAGAGGTGACCGAGACATCTGGCCAGCCCAGGTGGGGAGTGCAGAGAGCGGAAGAGGAGGAGGATGCACCCAGGGACCCTGCCTTGAGTCACTTGAGAAAGAGTGAGTTAAAGGCTTATGTAAAGAGATTTGCAAATAGATCCTACAAAACAACATTTGGATGATTTAAGTGTTAAGGAATCAGAACCATATGGATTAAATGTCCCTGACGTTACGTATGGTTTTAAAAATTAGAAGGAAATGTACCGGGAACACACACACATATAAAATATGTAAGGCCAGACCACATTTTTAGCTTTACAGACATGGAATTATTTGAAAAATAACAACACAGCATTCATCCAACGTCTCCCAGCCCCCTCCCCTGGCCTTGTCTTCTTCCCCCCACCAAATGGGGATCAGCTCCCTCCCCAGGGGCCCAGCCTGAGGAAGAGACTTCCCAGAACAGCAGGCTAGATGCTCTAACCACAGAACAGTCAGCGCCAAACAGCTGGGGCAGGAACGGCTGGGGTCTCCCAGAGGCCAGATGGGTGGTCTCAGGTGCAAGGGGGCAGTGGGAGAATGCAAGTTTCCCAGGAGGACCTTTGAGTACTTTACAGGAAAGACGTTGAGGAGCTGGGGGGAGGTGGACACTTCCCAGGGCCAGCATTTTCATTCATTATTGCTTCTGTCCCTTACTCAATTCGCCCAGCAGCATGGGAGGAAAGAGTTATTACCCCCATTTCACAGGCGGGGAAGCTGAGGCTGGGAGGGCTGGGTGCTCTGCTCAGCCAGCAGGCAGTGAACCACACCGCGGCCTGGGTTTCCCACTCAGGCCCCAGAGCCTCTCCCCACTCTGCCTCACTCGAAGCAAACCAAGGCCTTGAGCCTGAGTTCAGTACCTTTAACCCCGACCATTTTTTTTTTTAAAAAAGACTGTTTTAGCTTCTCAAAGTTGAAGGATTATCTGGCAGCGTGTTTTGAAGGAGTCCTTAAATACAGATAAGTCAGGTTTGGTTGTGAGTCTAAATTGCACATGCTGTTGAGCTGGGGGAAAAGGCATATAATGCTCAGTTTGGGAAAAACCAAACCATCAGAAATTTCCCGGCCAAGTCCTGGTGGGGCAGGGAGAGGATGAGAACCAAAGGGCAGTCTGTTAAAGGCATCACGTCAAGGCCAGGCGTGTGGGACCTCCCTGCACCCTCCCCCTGCCTGTGCAGAAGGTGGAGGAGCTTGTCTTCCTTCTGCAGAGAAGGGAACGGGCGCAGAGAGCTTAGGTGCACGGCTGCATTGCTAAGCCAAGCCTCTGACACTCGGGCTGGTGCGTTTTCCTAAACCCGGCTGGCTGGGGCCAACCCTCCCCAGAGAGGGCCGAGGTAGCCAGAAGCAGGTTTGCCGGGAGAATTAAATGCTGCCCAGGCGTACGCGCGGCCTAGTGCCAGGAAAGCTGGCACCGCGTCTGTCTCAGGCCCTGCCAGGTTCCCGGCGTCCTGTCCAGTGCCTGACATTTGTGAAATGATCATCAAACAAATCAGTGGTCGAAGAGGAAGGAGGCCTCTAGGAGCCATTACGTCCTCCCTTCTCTTTCCTCTATTCCTCACTTGTGCCATTGTTCCGTGGACACAAGGGAAGGCCTTGACACTGATGTAATTTGTTCTGGCAACACTTCATCCTGTTCAAGGGAATCCGTGCCTTACAGCCTGTCTAGAGCTCTCGGGGTGCTGATGGGAGCCTGGGATATTTCAAGGACATGGGATTCTCAGGGCAGGAGCCAAGGAAAAAGGACAAGGGGCACAGGAATGGGGACAGAGAAGGCGAGAGACTCCTAACTCTAGAACTTCCTCCCTGTCTGAACCCGGGACCTCTCCAAAAATTTACGGCAGATCTGACCGTTGATCTGTTTCTTATAATGACCTATTAACAGGTATCCTTATGTCTAGTCCTACCCCAGGCTGACCGACTGCAGCCACCAGGACGGAATCCTCACGCTGAGATCAGACACAGCTGCCCTTCAGCTGAAGCACCTCCGAGGGGCACCTTTCCCCTGGCCAGTGATGCTGGGAACACACTGCCCATTACAGTCACCTTGGAGATTCTCAGTGTGCACAGCAGGGGAGAAGCTCTAGAGCGGCTGGTAACAAAAACAGCCCATCTTTGGCCCACACTTACTGGAACAGAACAAAGACCCCCTTTCCCCCAACGCAGGCCCCACCCTCTGCACCCCATGGCATTCTTACAATGCTGGTACAAGTTGCCTAGAAGGCCCCTCTGAGGCCGTCTGCTGGCTTCTCATTTACAGAACCTATCCTCCCACGGGTGTCTCTGTCCTCCCACACTATCCCAAGTGTCCTCCAGGATTTAATCCATATCCTGATGGGCCCCAGGCCTGTTCTGCTTAAATCCTCTCAATGGTTTCCTTCTGCTGTTGAAACAAAGACCAAATTCTTTCAGGGTCTTATTTCAGTCCCCTTGGCCTCAGGGCCTTTGCACATGCTGCCCTCTGACTGGAATGCCCTGCCTATCCATCCTTTCCTCACACACTCGGCTGCTCTCCAACCTTTCTGTTTCCCCATGCATATTACCTCCTCAGGGAAGCCCGCCTGACCCCCCAACTAAACCAGGTCCCTTGGACACATGCCCCTGCACCACTTCCTCTTCAGAGCCCATCAGGTATCAACATTTGTAACTTCTCTTGATTTGTGTAACTTCTTGTGCGATGTCTGGCCCCCGCCACGATGAGGATGCTGCATGTGCTTTCCTCACGTCGAATCCCCAGAAACTGCCACGGCAACTGCTGTGAAAACTCCACACGTGGATTTTTTTCTCAATGTCGGGCTCTGGGATCAGAGAACTGATCACCCTGCGGCGTAATTACTGAGGAGCTTTCTCCACTCAGAGCCCGCTGCGCCCTGGGAAGACAGGGAGACTCTACCACTCATCCGCCCGTGAGTCCGCGCCTCGAGTAGAGTATGAGTCAGGGCTGCAGCGCAGGGGCGGCGGGGGCGCCAGCGGGGAGCAGAGCCAGGCCGCGGGCCCTGCTGATGGCTGCAGCTCCGGGCTCTGTCCACGGGGCCCAGCTCAGACGCAGCTCATGTCACAGAGCTGAAGTGACACAGAGTCTTGTGGGCTGGGGACAGCTGAGAACTGCCACAGGGCAGGCAGCCTCTGAAGCCACATCACCTCCTTCCACCGCCAGCTGTGGCAACCAGGTTTTCTCAGCTCTGCCTGAGAGCCTGGGGCGAGGCTGGTGGCGCTGGGAGAGGTTCCTCCCACGCAGGGTGAGGGGGAGAACAGGGGACTCACACGCTGGCCCCGGGTGTCTCACAAATTCATTGTGAGAGCATGACAAGGTCACACGATGCCTCTGAGCCTCGGTTTCCTTATCTGTAAGATTGAAGAGATGAGCCAGTACAGAATGAGTGACATTTCACGTCACATAATCATTGACTCAGCTCTTTCATCCGATCCCAGGGTAATGGACAACGGTGGTTTTTTTTTGTTTTTTTGTTTTTTTTTTCTGTTCGATATCGTCTTTCCCTTTCTTCTGGCAAAAATTCCTCAGGAGACTGTCCTCCCAACTCCAGTCTCAGTTCTGGCAGGCTTTCCTTCCCACCACCCTGGCCATGGCAGGGAGCCGGCCACCTGTTTGGCCAAACACTGTGGCCCATTGGTCTAGGAATAGTCACGTGACTCAAGCTGGGCCAATCACAGCACCTCCCTGGGAGTCTTCACACTGGAACAGCTGGGAGGAAGGCTGCTTTGCTATCTGGGGTCACCAGCGGGATGGTGAAGGCCAGGAGACCGCAGGGGCCCACAGCCCTTCTCTACCCCAGCCCCCATAGTCACTGTGTCACGCTGTGTGGAGGATAAAGCCCAAAGGCAGCAGATGAGACTGAGGTCAATGCAAAAAGGGGTAAAGGTAAGAAGCATAGGGAAAATAAGAGGCTGATGACCTGATATTGTATCAGTTCCTGGATCTAGCCATGCCTGAGCTCCACCCACCTATTCATCCCAGTAATATGAGACAATGAGACAAAACTCAATCTCTCTCCTCCCACCCCTACTCTCTCTCTTCTTAAACAATCTCTGAAAGGGTGGTAGTCATGAAAATGAGCATGCACTGAGAGCCATGACTACTCTAACATGGCTCACACGTGTCATCCTGTGTAATCCTCATGACAAGCCTTTGTGGTAACAGAGAAATATGATGGTGTGACAGAAGACAAGGGACACTAGAATAGGAAGTTAAAGACCTGAGCTCTAATCCTGGCTCCGCTATGCGCCAGCTGTGTGATGTTGAACCGGTTTCTTAACTTCTCTGGGCTTATCTTTCCTTCTCTGTGAAATGGGGGAGTGATGCCTACTTCAAAGGCTGCCAAAGAGGAATGATGAGACAACACAAATGAAAGAGCCGAGAATGGTTCCTGGCTAGGAGAACTTTGATAAATGTTAGCTGAGCCTGTTAAATCCAGAAGTCCTTTCTAGAAAGACAGTTCTATTATCTAGTCTTGTTTCTAACAGTGTTGGCCATGAATAAAAGAAGAGAATCTCCCAGCCAAAGTTCAATATCTGGTTAACACCTAGCGTTGGTCCCTGACTGTCACATCTCCACTGACACGAGACTGGCTGATGAGTCGCCTCCCTGCACACCGGCAGCCAGGTGAGCCCACAGGGATGGCAGTTCCAGCAAGTGGTATTATGTCGCCAAGGCAAGGAGCCTGTTAATGGTTTCCAGATGGACCTACGCTGCTTGCAGTCTCCCCTGGACAGTGCTGAAAGGATGGGCCAGGACTATGAAAAGGCTGAACTTGACCCTGAGGCCCCAGCTAATGGGTTGTTGGCTTTATTGGGAGGGGGGCAGGGCGTGGCCCTCTGTGCTGGGCTGTCTGAGAAGTTGGACAGTTTGTATCACCTTCCGAAGAGCAATTCTGAAAACTGCTGCTCTGAATAAACATTTTGGTTCCATTTTGTGATGTGACTGTGGGGAGATTTCCATCGAGTGTGGTTTGCAAGGCGATTCTCCTCTGTTGTTTACTCTCGGTGATCCCCACAGCCTGTTCCTGGCAGGCGTCAGTGTCTGCTGCACTCCTGGGCCGCTGGGACCTGGCTGCTCTGCTCCAGAGAGGCTGAGCTGGCTGGCCCCTCCGTCGGGAGCTTGATTGCGACAATGCATTAGGCAGCTGACCACCAGACCCACAGGGCCTCCCCACTCCCTCCTCAGCCTTGCCCTCCTTAGCTGGCCCTGGCCAAGGCTGGCACTCTCCAAGGAGCCCATCCCCACCAAGGAGGGGGAAGCTGTAATTAGCCAAGCTGCTCCAGGCCAGGGTCTTGGAATTCCTGCGGGCCTGGGCCTAGAGAAGCAGCCTTGTCCATTTCCTCTTCCCAGGGGTGGCCTCCTACTTCCGCTTCTCTCCACCCACTCACCTCTTCCCTGGAACCACAAGCGCACAGCCGCAGGCACTGTCCCGTCTGAGCAGGCCCTCTGTCTCCCACCCATCCCCCACCTATCCAAGCAACCTCGAGAGAAACCCCATCCCCGTGGGGCCCAAAGGGACCACGCCTCTTGGTTATGGTGACTGTGACTACGGCCCTAGCCACTTGAGGCCAGGTCCCCAGGGCTGCTGAGGCTCAGCAAGCCAAGCTTTGTGTCTGCTCAGACTATGACAGCTCTCCAGCCAAGAGGCCACACCTCATCTCAGAGAGGAGGAAGTTCCAAGTGGGAACCTTAAGCACACTTCCAAGCCAGCTCAGCCTAGACTCCGCTTCCTACCGCCACGGATAGATTTCCAGGGGGGGATGGATTCATGGGGTCGGGGTCTAGCATCAAGACAGAGAAACAGCAAAGAGGGGGAAGGGCGATGTTTCCAGGCATGGAGTTAGGTGTGCAGAACCCACAGGAGAAGACATTCCACCGGGGATGGATCTCAAGGATCCTGGGTAAGAGGAGCTCAGGTATGACTGTGCATTTGGAACGTTAAAGACCTTGTCATGGAGGCAGAGGCTAGCAGACATTGTTCTTTCTCCCCCCACCCCTGTTTTCACCTCCCCAAAGCCACTCCCCAACTCCATGTGATGCACATCCAATTCTGGTGGGTCCTAGAGTTTCCATGATGCGGGCCTTCCAGGACTCTGCTTTGTGGGTGAGGGAGCTGAAGCTCCCGAAGGCCAAGGTCTGTGCCTAGGGTCAGAGCAGGGCAAAGCAGAACCTGGATCCAGACTCATTTGTCAGAACCCATGTCCAGCGCACATTCCATGGCACCATGGCTGCCTCTGAACATGGAGAGGACAGATCCATCTCCCCAGCGGGGTGCAGGGGACTCTTCCCTATACCTGCAGTGGTAGCTCCTGGTCCCTCCCTGCCCTCTCCCAGTGGCCTAGGGACCGGCTGCATGCATCTAGGGAGGAGGCCGGTGGCAGGGCTGGAGGATGGCCTTGAAGGGAGGGGATCTGACCAGCCCATGGGCACCACTGTCCAGCTGTGGCTCTGCTGGTACCGTGCAGACCAGGAGTGTCACTTCTTCCCCCAAGCACTTCTCAGCTCCAAACTCTCAGCTTGGTGCCTGAAGGCTCAGCCCCACACATCACTGAGATCAGCCTGCCTGGGCCTGGAGGATGTGGAAACCCAGGTCCATCCAGGGCTAGAATTAACTCTCTCACTGTAAGCCACATGCCCTATGGTTGCCCTGGGCTTGCCTCTGCTCACCTGCCACGGTCTTCTCCTAATGCCCCTGGGGCATGGGGCATCTTCTGCAGGTCTGACTTGAGGTCGATCCTGCTGCCCTGACAGAGCTTCAGGTCCAGCTCACTTTGCTAAGGTTCCAGCACTTGCCTGACCCCACAGCTGCTCCCTGCATGGGCTGTGCCCGTGCCCGGTGCCTCGTACTCACAGCAACCAAGTCGGGATCCTGCCATGAAGGGGAGATGTGTCAGGTCTGCTGGGCCCCCTGCTAAGAGACACTGGCTGTCACACCCAAGGCACACATTGGTCGCTGGATGTCCACAGAGGCCCAGATGGCCAAGGATGCGACACAGTCATTTCCCTGCAGGCCAGCCTGGGAAGCAGGCCTGGGACTCGGCCATTCTTCTCAGGCCAAGCTGCTGAGACCCCTGGGCTCCCTCAGTATTGAGCATGTCCAAGGTGTCAAAGGGGTCATCTGGCCTTGGCCTCAAACTCCAGCGCTCTTCTTCCTTTCGAAACTCTAACTCTAGCAGGCTGTCACTCAGAGCGCTAAAACAGTAGGAAGGATTTGGTATATTAAGCTGCACTCAGAAATTTAATATACAGGTTCCTAACCTTATCACAGAGTCTAGCTTGGCCTAGCTCAGCCTGTACACCCAAGGTCATATTCCAACCTGCATCTCCTTGAACTGACTGATGCTGTCTTGGTCCCAGCTAGGGGAGGATTGTATTTTCTTCTGGTGCTGGAAACACAACTCACACTTCTGCACAGAAAACTGCTGTGTGATTCTCCTGCCGGTTACTTGCCCCCATGGAGGGTATCCCAAGTCTTTCAAAGCAATAGGGGAGTCACTAATCAACAGGCATAAAGTTTCAGTTAAGCGAGATAAATAAGCTGTAGAGATCTGTGTATAGGCAACAGTAATGCATTGTACAATTAAAATTTGTTAAGAGGATAGATCTCAAGTGTTCTACAATAAAATAAATTAAAAAAAAACAGTATGTGGAGTATAAATCAAATAGGACAAATCCCCCATGGAAGCTTACCTTTTATGGAAATAATCTCAGCTACCAATTACTGAGTGCTTACTATGTGCCAAGATCTAAGCTGAGCATTTCACATTTGTTTAATCCTCACAATAATAATCCTAGGAGGTAGCTAATATTATTCCCAATTTACAGATAAGAAAACTGAGGCTCAAGATTCACCTTATTCCAAAGCCCTTATCATTTCCCAGAGCTGAGAAATGGTCTGCGTGCTTTATCAGTGGGCTTCGGGGCTGGTCCCTGGGGACCTAGGGGTGACTCACAGTGAACTAAAATGAGATGTGCTGTCTCCCCAGCAAGCAATACAGAAGTGCTCAGCTGCTGCTTCAGGCCTCCTGCCCGAGTGAGTCCAGGGTGAGTTTGTGAGCCACAGAAGACAAGGCCCCCTTGCACTGCATTCTTTCATGGACAGGACACAGTTCACCCAGCACACGTCTTCCAGGCCAGAATGGTGCGGGGCTGGCCTGTCCCCTCCCTCCCCCACTTCCCCAGAGACCACCCTAATGAGATGAGCAGGTGCTGCAGCTGGCTGGTGGCACCTGAGGGAGGGGAGAGCGGGGAGAGAGACCTTGTGTCTGGCTGCATGCCAGTTCCATTGCCACAAAATTGCAACTGATGCGTCCCCTCCTCCTAATACGGAGTGGCTGCCCCAGCTTGGATGTTCTTCCTGACTACGTGTGAATGAATCCCAGTTCATTTACAAATCTGCTCCCAGTTCCCCTCTGGGAATGGTGAGGACCTGCTCAGCCACCTCCCTCCTTCCTCTAATGCTCTCTCAGATGACATTTCCCCAGCTGTTACATAATCAAGGGAGCCCAGCCTCCATCAGCCTGGCCTTTAATTGGAAAGCCCTTCCCCAGGGGCCTCAGGGGTACACTTGTGCCAGCCCAGGCCCTCGTACCTCTCAACCCCCTCTGTGGTCTCTCTCTCTCTCTCTCTCTCTCTGTCACACACACATGCACACACACACACACACACACACACAGGCACGCCCAGGCACACATAGTTACATACCCCCACACACTGGTGCAGCTGAGGCCACATCTCAGTTCCTGCCATTGGCCACACTCTGGGGCTCACGTGCTTTGTGCTAGCTGTGAATTGTGCTTCTCTGAGTCCTTCAGACCCAGCTGGCTCAGAGCTGGCCTCCTCCTGGCTCCCACGGCTCTCTGTGCTCACGGTGCCACCGTAGATGTGTTTCTCCCTAAGCAGGTTGTGAGCCCCTCAAGGGTGAGTGCCAAGTCTCATTGCTCCCTCACTCCCAGCACCCGAACCAGCCTGACCCTGAGTAGACACCGGGAGGGCTGAGGAATAGATCAGTGGGTTAAAGGAAGGATCCCACCCAATGCCTGTCTTTGGCATCTTGGGGCACCCTGCCTAAGCAGCCTTATAGACTTTCCAGAAATACCATAAAACATCAGCTCTAGAAAAACTGGAGAAATTGATCCATTTTTCAGAGGGGAAACTGAAGCCCAGCCAGGGACAGGTGGTGCCTTAGGGTGCAGGACCTCTCAGTGGCAGATCTGTTACAGGGACTTGACCTGAGCTCCCGGGGCCTCTCCATCATCCAGCTCCCTCTGGAACCTCAGGATCAGGGCATGGACGCTCACTCAGGGTTGCACTCATGGGAGTTCATTTCCATTCCTTCCCGCAGACACTGGTGGAGCACCAGCACCTTCCAGGCCCGGGGCTCAGCCTGGGAAACCGTCCTGGTGCTCAAGGAGCTGTGCAGACATCTACCCAGAGGGCTGTAAGCAGGGAGAAAATGAAATAATAGACATGGGTAGCAGGGTGCCACTGAGGAAGACAGGAGAGGTCAGGGGAGACATCTTGGAAGAAGTGACATCCAAACTGGGTCTCAAGTGAGATTTTACAAGGAGGACTGATTTGGAGACAGGAGATAAGGGGAAGTGGGGGTCCAGTGAAAGAGGAATGTGCAAAGACACAACAGCAGGAAACGACACGGCAAGATGAGGAACCACCCAAGCCCAGTGTTGAGGCTGAAGCCCCAGGGACTGGCGGGAACCTGCACTTTGAGGTTGAAGCAGAGGGCAAGGTCGCACCAGGAAGGGCTTGAAAGCCACACTAAGCCGGCTAGACCCCAGATGGTAGGAAAAGACCTTGTATTTGGAGTCCACGTGCTCCGTAACCCCCTTCCTTTCTGGTGTCCCTATCCCCCGAGTGGTAGGTGGCAGAGAAGGATGACATAATCTCACTCTATCACTTACCCAGGCAGCCCCCCAGGCAGCCCCCCCGGCCCTGGAACAGACTCTCCTCCACTGATGGGAACTCCTCTTAGCCACAGATATCCGTGCGCCTCAGAGCTGGAGCTGTGCGGGGCTAACAACCATTGCAGAGGTGAGTTCACGTTGACTTCAGAGTGTGGGGGCCTTGCTGGTAAGATTTATAAACAGGGTTGGAACTTTCTGTAGCAAAAATGATCTCTCTTGGGTCTGAGTAAATGAAAAAGCTATTGGTTGGCCCAGGGCTGAACGGGACAGTGCTGGAAGCTCAGAGGAGGCCCGGCTCAGTAACAGTTCAGGAGCACGAGTCAGAGGAGGCCGGCGAGGGATGGAGCTATGTTAGAAGAGGCTGAGGACTTGGAGGAAGCCCTCTGTGGGGGCCGCCCCTCACAGCCGTCTCCATCCCAGCACTTGGAGGGTCTCCCCTCCACCACCCTCCTGGGTCCACCACTGTCGGTGACACTCAGAACCCGTGGACGAACTCAGCAAGTTGCCTGGAGTTCGGGGAGTTTCTGTGGAACACGAATGACTATTAAGTCGCCGATGGGTTAACAGCTGAGCGGGCCTCCGTCCTGACTTGTCTCCCAGAAGCTCTGCCCTCCGAAAGAGCCCTTTGGCTGCCCTCGAGGTCTAGTCAGGCTGCTTGTTTGCCACATGTGGAAACTGAGCCCCAGCAAGGGGAAGTGGTTGGCCTCGGGGCACGAGGTGAGGCAGGGACAGGGCGCGGAGGGCCCAGGTCTCCTCGCTCTCCACCTCACCGCCCTGACTTCCTGGAGGTGACTCAGCAAGACACGCAGCACAGGAAGGAAGTGGGAGAGGGAAGCCCAGCCTGCTGGATTCCAGGTCACCACCTTGTTAGTCCAAAGCCACCAACCACCTGGCCATGTGGCTCTGCCTGGTGCCCGTAACCTTGCAGACCTTCCTTCCCGAGGCCACAGCTGCTGACCATTTCCTCCAGGGCAAGCTCACTGGGCCTCTCCAGGGTCCCCAGGGACTCCCTGCTGTACAGTCTGATGGTGCGTCCCTCCTGCAGGAGCCGGGGCGGGGGGTCACCCCCATAGACCTGACAAGTGGCCGAGCCTGTGTGGGCCAAAAGTTCATAAATGCAATGACATGAGGTGTATTTATAGCCTCATGTTTAATAGCAGGGCCTCGGGAGCCAGTTTTCAGCTTTCAACCATTTCTGGCTAAGGGAACTTTGATTAACCTCCTTGAACCCAGTTTTTTTAATCTGTAACATGAGGTAACAGTACCTGCTTTGCAGGCTGCTTGGAGGATTAGATGAGATGATAGCCCGCCACAGACATGCACTTAAGACACGTTGGCCTTGACATCAATGACCGCACTAGGTTTGTGTATACATGCATCATCTCATTTAATGATTCTCACAACAACCCTACGAAGCAGATACCATTATTCTCATTTAACTGGTGAGAAACCTGGAGCTCAGGGAGGTGAGGGCACACAGCTCACGGCTGGTGGAGGCAGGATTTGAACATGGCTCAGTCTGATTACAGAGCCTGAATGTTCTCCCACCAGCGCTAGAACCTTCTCTTGCTGTCATGTGCTCATGTGCCTGTGTTTGCCCCACAGCTGCAGGCTTCTGCGAGCAGGGCCTCTGTCCCCTCTCCTTGGATTCCAGTCTGCTCTGCCCCTTCCCAGGAGTTAGACTTAGAGTCTCTGAGCCCCTGCTGGGCCCATGTGTACACTAGCAAACTGGCCCTGCCCCCACCTTCTTCATAGAGGAACAAATGAAAGGCCGGATGTGAGGGTGCTCTGCAAACCGTACCTTGCTGTCTGAATGCAATGTGCTACTCGTCTGAGCAGACGTACTATTGGCCCTGTTACAAGGGCTGCCGGAGGTCAGTGATCCAGGAGGACCAAGGCCTGTAGGAGCATCGGCCTCGGCCACCACGGGAAATGCTGCGGCCCCTTTAGCCTGTGGTTTTCCAGATGCTGCGAGCAGGTCCCTGAGAGGAGGAGGGAGCTGCAGCGTAGCGCAAGCCTTCGCTTGCTTGCCTGCTTCTTGCTCTGCACTGGGAGTACAGCACAGGCCTTGGATAGACGTTGTCTACCCCATGCTCCAGCCACACGGGCTCCTGAGATCCACCAAGTGGGTCACACTGCTCCCCCATGCTCCCCTCAACTCCCCAGGGAGAAGAAACCATCCCACTCCCTGCCTCACCTGCGGCACTTACTGTATCATAATCCCAGTTTCTACCTTGAATCCTTTTTGGAACAATGTAAGAGTTTTAATAAACAAATGCACTTGGACTTATTTGTTTTCCGTGTTTGTTTTGCTGTAAATCCCCCAACGGCACCTTGTGCATGATACTCATCTTTGTAATTCTCAGTAACCAGCACGGGGCGGGCACCGTTGGGGGTTGGAGCATGACTCTCTCTCCACCCTGCCTTGCCGTCCTGCGCACCCCCATGCTCCCAGGCTGGCGTCTGTTAGAATTGTGTTTAACGGTGGAGGAAATGGGCACCGGGGGGTTCTACCACAAGCAAATGGGCTGGCATGTCTATTTGGAGGCCGCCTCACATCGTGGCTGTCTTGCTGCATTCTGGGCTTATTTTTTGGTTCCAGACTGGTATTTTCAAAGTGCAAAGTCACCACTGAAGTCATCTCTTCCAGGAAAATGAGCTGCTGTGCAAGATACGTAATGGGGTGGAAGAGAGGAGTCGGAATCCACCAAAGGTGCCATCAGATTGCCTCCTCTCCTCCTGTGCTTTGCTTCTGCTACAGTCCCGTGCCTCCCCACTTCCAGCACACGTCACACCTGGACACAGCTGGATTGTGAGAGTTTGCTGTGTCCTTCTAACTACTGACTGGGTCCACGCACAAATCCAGCCTCTCCTGTGGCTCAAGGAGCCCTGGTGAAGGCAGTATCAAAGCCTGCTGGAGTGGGGATGGGGGTACACAGAGAACAGAGTTCCTGAGACCCCAGAGCCCAGGAAGCATTTCCAGCTGCTATAAGTCTCTGGTTCTCATCTGTGAAAAGCGGGAATAAAACCCACCCTGTGGAGTTATTACAGGATCAACATGAGATTATAGTATGTGGACACAGGAGCACGGTAAGAATTGATTCATTCATTCCACAAATATTCACTTAGTGTCTACTATGGGCCAGGTCCTGTTCCAGGCACTGAGCACAATACCTAGACAGGGGCATGTTGGATGGTGGTGAGTGCTATCAAGAAGGGCAAGGCAGAAAAAGGGGACAGGGAATGGGGGTGGTGGCAGTAGAAAGTACTGTTATTTTAAATAAGGGCCTAGAGAAGGCTTCACTGAGAAGGTGACATTTAAGTAAAAACCTCAGAGAAGTTAGGGATTGAACCATGTTGGCAGAGGAAACAGCAAGTGCAAAGTCCCTGAGGCCAGAGTTTGTGGAACAGCACGGAGGCCAGAGGATACAGGGTGTGAGAAGTCCATGGTGGCCACCTCACTGGGGCCATGAAGGCATTTACAAGAATTGTGGCTTCTACTGGGAGACAGGAAGCCACGGGAGGCTCTCCAGCCAAGGGGACACAACCTGACTTTCACAGCTGATCAGTAAACATCAGCTGCCCCTTCTCTGCAAAGCTTCATTCAATACCAAGACCTCTGCAACTCCAGCCCGTGTGCTCTCTCCTTTCTCAGATTTCTTCCAGCTTTCTACCTCTCTCCCAACCTGGAGGGCCCCTCCCGCTCTGCCACGTACAGGCTGGGAAGAGGCCCCGCAGAGAGACTGGTTGGGAAGAGAGAGACACCGAGCAGTCTGGATGTCACTCCCCTCCCTGGTGCTCCCAGGGCCTCAGGCCAGGCTTGGCTGCGGTCTGTGCGCACACTAGGTGCATAGTGATGCTGGAGGCAATGGCAGAGTCCCCGGTGCCACCTCACCCTCTGAGACAGCTCAGCACAGAACTGGAAATTTCACCTGGCGCTCCTTCACCCTGCTTATCTACCAAAAGGTGAAATCATTTGTTTTAAAATAAAACAATTCCCATTTCTATCAGTGGTTTTTAACCTTTTTGGGTCACCCGCCCCTTTGAGAATCTGCTAAAAGCCATGAGCTACCTCTTTAGAGAATGAACATGGGATCTGCACTCATTTTCTAACACTTTCAGGGGTTTCGCAGATCCCTGAAAATTTGGTGAAGAAATCACGATCTATGCTAACAATTTCCCTGCCATAGCGCCAGACGAATGGATGAATGGATGAATGAACAGATGAAGAATAAGGAGGCTTCATGCAGAAGGAGGAATGACAAGGGACGAACAGAAGAGAAAGATGCGCTTCCTCTGGACCCTAGGGTTCCTGCTGGTGGCTTCCAAAGCCTTCCAAGAAGCCAACTGGGAAGGAACATGTGGTCAGGCTTTGCTCGACAGGCATCTTCCAGATCGCCAAGCACAGCCCCTCGGGTTCCCTCTGCAGCTCTCCCCAGTCCCTGAGTGACGGCCTTTCCAAAAGGCATCAGATCATACTCTCCTCCCTTTCTCAGGGCGTCCTGCACAAAGCAGAACTTTTCCTGGGTGACTGTGGGGTAACAGGCTGAATATAAATTCAGACATGGAAAATGTAAGTGACTGTTTTTTCTTGTCACATGGCTGCACTGGCTGAGGCCCAGGGTCCTCATGTCGGTCCCTCCACGTCCCTCCTTCTGGGTCCAGGTTTCCGACCTTCCAGTTCATTTCAAGTTCCTGATACATCTCCTGAGAAAGTGGAATGCACTCTTCACTCATTCTCGTCACCACACTTCTCACTGCGAAACTTTTACCTTGATCTCATGTTCTTTCTCCAGTCACTGTTCCATGTTACAAGACAGGGAGGACCTCAGATGAACCGGGGTGAGTAGGAGTCTGGCCAAACACGCAACGACCCCAGAGAGCTCTTGTGACAGGACAGAGCCTCCAAGGCCCCAGAGATGTGGCCCTGGGGTCCCTCCCACCTCTCTGTTCAACCTCTTCCTCAGCGCCACGCCCCAGCCACCCTGCGCTGGAGTTCCCCAAACAGACCTGCTGGTTCCCACCTCTGATCCTTTGCATGTGGCGTGCCTGCCACCTGGGACAGAGCCCGCCACCTGCTCGTCTCACAGGAAAGCGCTTATCTGTCTCTCGAGCCTGGCCTCCCAGCTCCTCAGAAAGGCTGTTTCCTTCCCGTGTGAACCTGGTGTCCTCACCCTCACCTCAGCACGCGTTACATTGTACCTCCAACCCCAGCACTCAGTACACCGTAGTACACTTTTTTGAATCTTTTGGGGGGAAACAAAGTTAGAGCTTAAGTACACTTTAAAGTATGTATTTACCTGTTCGTTTCATGAA
Source organism: Eulemur rufifrons (assembly GCF_041146395.1). Taxonomy (NCBI): domain Eukaryota; kingdom Metazoa; phylum Chordata; class Mammalia; order Primates; family Lemuridae; genus Eulemur; species Eulemur rufifrons. The sequence goes on from NC_090990.1 coordinate 29,720,228, forward strand.
CTGAGTCTTATTTACCTTTGTTTCCCTGGGGAACAGCACAGGATACATACTGATGTCCCAGGACATGTTTGTTGATAGATGTCGCCTTTGCAGAATTGTTTTCTCTTTGTCCTTCCAGCGGGCCTGTCTGTTGTAACCTCAATGCCCTGCTGTTGGGGTCCTGCCTTTGTTACTGCCCCCCTCCCCCGGCCTCCACTTCTAAGCTGCTGGGAACCTGTTAGCATTGTGTGTAAACCACGAGGACATGGGGACTGAGGGATTCTCTCAGAAGTAAAGTAGCTGATTTATGTGTATGGAGCTTGTGTCTCAAGTGACGGCTGCCCTGGTGCGTTTGCACTGTCTGGGCTCTGGGTGGGTAAGGATGGGAAATCTGCTCCAGCAAGTTGTCATAGTAACCATGACTTTCAATTTCATGTAAGAGAGTCCCTGGGAGGAAAAACACACTCAGGGGTGGGGGAGGGGTGCTAGGAAGCCACCCAAAGCCTCCTGAAGTTGTCCTCCTGTTCCCTTTTCTTTGCTTCCTCCTGGTTTACATGCTCAAGGTAGATGCCATTATGTGTGGGCATCTGAGTAGAAGCTGCTTAAAATAGCCACCCGACTATTTTAAGAGAGCAGTTGAATATGCATGAAGCTATTTTAGAAAAGATGTCCCTGGCCCGACCAATCCAAACCCCATCCTTTCCCTTGGAAGTGCCAAGAGAAGTTGAATGGGACCTTTCTTAGTCTCTCCCACCAGGGTGGGGGTTTTTCAGAAGCCGCAGAAACAACACCCAGGCTGATGTTGCTCTTGCAGCCGCGTCAGCTCTGCGCCCCCATCCTGTGGTTAGCATCTCAGCCCTTCAGAGTCCTCCGGAGCCCGGGCAGCCTTCAGCAACTGCTCTGCTGCAATCCAGCTTGCCAAGGTCTTTGGGGGTCTTGGAATCTTAGGCAGTGCCGTTTGCTTGTCCATTTATTCATTCAACACACTTTCATTGAGAGATGGTATGTGTGAGGAATGTGTTGGGTGCTGGGGACACAAAAGTCCCCAACACAAACTCATGGGGGTGGGCAGGTGGGTGGATGAGTGAGTAGAGGGATAATGGCCATGAAGTTCCAAAATAGAGCAGGGATCAGGGTGCTGAGGAGGTCAGAGGAAGGAGCCCTTGCTTCTTCCTGCTGGCTGGAGAAAAATGACTTTTGAGCTGAGCCTTGGGGGTGAGTAGACCGCCCCGTGAAGTCTGAGAAGGCATGGCGGGCCCCAGGCAGTGGGGAGGGCTGGGTGTGGGGTGCCAGGGTGCCCTGGGGGGAGTGTGTGCCCACGAGGAGGCGAGAGGGGAAGGGAAGCCAGCCTATGGGGTCACTGAGGGCTGGACTAGTGGTGCCTCTCTGAGTCCTCAGGCTGGTCTGGGAAGACCCCCCCTTTTGTGAGCCTCAAGTGCCTGGTGCACTGCTGTCACTGCCCCCAACCTGGACTGCAAGTCCCTTGGGGCAGGGACCTGGTCAGATTCTCCTGGGAACCTCCAGAGCCCGGTGCCAGGCCAAGGACTGAGCAGCTCTCACAGAACATTGGTTGAAAGCTTGGAGCCTGGAGCCAGGCTGCCCGGGTTCGCACGTGGAATCTGCCGCTTACTGGCTGTGACCTTGGGCAAGTCATCTGACCTCTCTGTCTCCATTGTTTCACCCATAAAATGGAGACAATAATAGACCCAATCTCACGGAGTTTTTTGGTGAGAAGTACATGAATTAATATATGTAAAGGGCTTAGAAGTCTGCGTGGCACATAGTAAGCAATATATAAAAGTGTTAACTTTTCATTATTCTAATGAGGCTGGATTTTTATCTTGACAATGGAGTGCCATCAGTGACAAGTTTTCTTTCCAAATTAAAAATAGCTTTATTGTTTTGACTGATTATATCACATGTGTCCACTCTAAAATGTTAAAGCATTATCAGTACAAAGAATGATGCGAAAAACGTCCCTTAAATCCTGACTCTCAGATAACTACCATTAACATGATCATCTGCTATGGTCTGAATGTTTGAGTCCCTGCAAAATTCACATGTTGAAATCTTAACTCTCAAAGTGATAGTCTTAGGAGGTGGGGCCTTTGGAAGGTGATTAGGTTCTGGGGGCAGAACTTTGTGAGTGGGATTAGTGCCCTTATAAAAGAGGCCCAAGAGAGACCTCTCATCCCCTCTACCATGTGAGGACACAGCAAGAAGGTGACATCTATGAGTCAGACAGTGGGCCCTCATCAGACACTGAGTCTGCCTTGATCTTGGACTTCCCAGCCTCCAGAACTGTAAGAAATAAATTTCTGTTGTTTATAAGCCATATAGTTTATGGTATTTTGTTATGGCAGCCAGAATGTACTAAGACACCATATTTTTAGATAGAGTCAGTCCTCATTATTCAAAAATTCTATATGTGCAAATTTATCTACTTGATAAAATTTATTTGTAACCCCCAAATCGATACTCATTTTCACGATCATTTGCGAATGCACAGATTGGAGAAAATTTTGAGTTGCCTAATGTGCATGTTCCCAGATGAGGTCAACAAGACGACACTCTGCCTTCTTGGTTCACCTCCCATCCTGTAAAGTCCTTTTCGCAGACTAGTCAGTGACACATTTTTTGTGTTTTTGTGCTTTTTGTTTGGTGATTTTACTTTTTAACACAGCCCCCTAGTGCTGAGGTGCTGTCTAGTATTCCCAAGCACCAGAGAGCTGTGCTGTGCCTTCCAGAGGAAATACCTGTGTTGGATAAGCTTTGTTTCAGACATGAGTTATAATGCTCTTGGCCCCGAGTTCAGTGTTAATGAATCAACAATCTATGTTAAATAAGGTGTCTTTAAATAGAAATGCACATAAAACAGGGTTATGTATTGATTAGTTGAGAAAAATGTTGTGACCAGGGGCTTGGTGGAGGCTAATGCTATAGTTCTCCTAGGAGCAATGGTTCAGTATTTGGTAATTCAGTTTTTGTGAGGACTTTATAGAACATAGTCACTATGAATAACAAGAATCAATATCTTTCTAGATGCATGGATGTATACTTCTATGCAATTTGGAATGGACCTTCCATACTCTTTTGACACTTTAAAAAACTCATACATTAATATGTCAAAGGCATCTTTCCATGTCCATGAATACAGGTCTTCAGATGGCTGTACCACCTTGCACTTTTCTTCAGTTATTGACCAATAGCTCCCTACTGATGGATAATTTGGTTGTTTCCCATATTCACTATCATAAACAATACTATTATGAACATCCTTATTGGTGACAATGAAAGAGTTAACGTCTGTTCAGCACTTACTGTGGGCCCAGCCCTCTGCTAAGAATTTCATAAGCATTATCTGATTTAAGGTTGACAACAAGCCTATGAAAGTGGTATCATTATTATGATACCATAATGAGGACTTGGATGAGGACTTGGATGCTTAGAAATGTTAAGTAAATTTTCCAAAGTCAGGCAGCTTAAAACAAGGTCTCTCTGATTTCAGATTCCACATTTAATGTGCTCTGCTGCCTTCTTGCACACACACACACACACACACACACAGTTCTGGGCGCTTTTTGATCCTTTCCTCAGGATACCTGTCTAGAACGGGACCACTGAGTTGAAGGGGGGCACATTTGAAAGTATTGATACATACTGTTCAATCTCCCCTCCAGGAAATGTGCATTAATTCACAACGCACGAACAGTGCTCAAGTGTTCCCGTTTCCCACTCTGCGTCTCCCCAAGTGTTCTCATTCTTGGTTCACGTGGATTCTCTAGTGTGCATCCTTTGACGCTGGCGACTGCTCCTTCCCTACACTTACTATCTCCGTGTCTCATCTACTGTGAACGCTGTTTCTCATCCTCTGCCTAGTTTTCTACTGGCGATGTGTCTTTATCTACTTCATTTATACGAGTTCTGTTGCGTTACTGCTATTAACCCTTTACCCATCGATACCTATGTTGAGATACTTTTTTTTTTAGTTTGTTATCATCCTTTGAACTTCATTATTGTGGGGTTTTTGCCCATAGGTTTTTAATTCTTTTCTTTCATAGTTTCTGGTCTTGGTTTTATACTAAAGGAGGCATTTTCCATCCCAATATGCTACAAATGTTCCCTCATTGTTTTTCTTTTAGTACCTTTATGGTGTCATGTTTTTTGATCACCTTGGGATTTATTTTGGTGCAAGAACCAAGGAACAGAGCCAGTTTTCTTCCTCCCCCCACTGCAAATGCTAGCTGGCTGTCTTTATAGCATGCTAGGAATCATTTGTCTTTCCCTCTCTAATTCTCATTGCTGTGCCCTTGCGTACTAAGCCCTGCGTACACTGATGTCTACTTCTGAGCTGTCTGTTCCTTGAGCCACAGGCCTATTTCTATACCAACATTGATATTTTTTTCTAGGCCATTCATCCATGTTTATTTTTCCAGATGTACTTTGTAATTATTTTATGAAAAATTTTTGTTGGAATTTTTATTGATATCCTATTTCATTTATAGAACCAATTAATAAGAACTTCTTAAGTTTCTTCTTGATTATTTTATGCTTTTTTTTTTTTTTTTTGAGACAGAGTCTCACCCTGTCACCCTGGCTAGAGTGCTGTGGCATCATCGTAGCTCACAGCAACCTCAAACTCCTGGGCTCAAGAGAACCTCCTGCCTCAGCCTCCTGAGTAGCTGGGACTACAGGTGCACACCACCATGCCTGGCTAATTTTTTTCTATTTTTAGTAGAGACTTGGTCTCGCACTTGCTCAGGCTGGTCTCGAACTCCTGACTTCAAGTGATCTTCCCACCTCGGCCTCCCAGAGTGCTAGGTTTACAGGTGGGAGCCACCGCACCCGGCTATTTTATGCTGTTATTCTTTAGAGAATGGGGTCTTTCCCCTCTATGCTTTCTAATTCATTAGAGTGAGTTAGAGGTGGCTCATGTCCACCCTCATGAAACTTTTTCAAATCGGCCCTGCAGGAAGTGATCACTCCCTCCCCCAACCCTTGGCCTTTCCCATGCCACATCTTGCTTTTTCACCTGGAATTACAATTATTGCTTAGACAGTGAGCTCCTTGAAGGCAGGGTCCCTGAATGGACTGTTTGTGTATCTCCTACCATACCCTGCAGGTGTTTGGGTCTCTGGAGATATTTGTAGAATGAATAAATGAAGGAAAGACATCCTCCCGGAAAGCTGATTGTGAAGTGAAATGAATCTATGACAAAAATCCTCTTTTCTGTGAACTTTCATTAGAAAACACAAGATTTGGCTTTGGCTAAACCCCCAAGGACAGGTGAGAGTCAGAGAAGTGGCTCAGTGCTAGGCTGGTGTGCAATGTACAACGTGCCCCAACACCTCTCCCCAGCGACCCCACCCTCACCGAGCAGCCAGGGCATTTCTCAGGGGAGCTCTCAATGCCTGCAGAGGCCTCCAGAAGAAGGAACATGTGCCTGCCGCTGTGCTAGACTTTTTGAAAAGCACTTTCCTGTAAGATACAACACCCTGAAAGTTGGAATCGCTAGTCCCATTTGCAAATGAGGAAACTAAGTCTCAGAAAGTTGGAGCCCCTCGCTAGTATGTGGTAGGACTAGCTGCAGCCAACGCTGTGGGACTCTAAGGGCTTTGCCTCTCCCATAGTAGCATCGAGAGCAGCAGAGACTGGGAGGCTGGGGGCTGTGGCCCAGAGAGGGGTCCTGCACACAGTCACAGAGCGAGGGTCCTGCTTTCAGGAAGCCCAGATCGTCCCTAGAAGACTTTTGCCCCCAGAGCAGCTAGTGATGATGCTCCTGTGAGTTGTTCCTAAAGAGCAACAGACTTGGGTCAAAGAGTCACTGTCGGGGCAGGGGACATGTCACACAGGCTTCATTGTTGCCATGGGACTGGGCAATAGAGAGGTGGGGAGGTGGAGGGCTTGCCATGGGGGTGGGTATTGGTCTCCCGCACACATCTGGGGGTGCCCTTCCAAGGTCCTCCTCCCAGCCTGCCCAGGGTTGTGGCTTTTTGACTTGCCCCGCAGGCCCCTCCTGGGAGCGCAGCCAGGCAGCCGCTTCCTTACTGGGCTGGCAGCGGCCGTGCAGGCCTGGGCTTATTTCTAAGCCTGGACAAATGCTCAGGTTCCTCATGAAGCACCATGGGTTGGGGGCCAATATATTTACTGTGTTTGCCTCTGTGCCTGGCCCAGTGCAGGCCCCAGGGACACGGCGATGAGGGACGTACGGGTCTCCTGCCTCTTGAAGCTCCATTCTGGTCAAGAGTTGGATCATATAGAAAATCCCCAGCCCTACCCAAGTGCCACAGTAGAGATATCTAAGTGCTGGGGGGCCCGGACTCAGGGGGTCTGCAGGCAGCAGGCTACGGAGGCTGGATGTCCAGTGAGGCAAAGGGGGAGCTCTGCATTTTGAAGCACGAGTCTGCCATGATCAGATTTGGTCTTTAGAAGCAGACAAACTCTTGTATTTATTTTCTATAAACATGTATTATGTTTCGGGTGAAAATGACAGTATTTCCATTTTGGATAAATAATACCAAAGAGAAGGAGACACAGGGCAGACGGTATGGACCCGGCTGTGCCACTGCCCAATGCACGGACAGGAAAGAGCCCTGGACTTGGAGTGAGAGACACCCACGTTCACGTTCAGGTCCCTGCCACCGACTTGCTATGTGGCCTCCAGCAAGTGACTTCCCCATCTCCACCTCAGTTCCCTCGCCTGTGAAACGGGGACACTGAACGCTGCCACCTAGCACGTCGGGATCCGATGGGCTGGCGAATGGCGGTGCGCATGCGCACACACTTGACACGTGTGGGGCACGAAGGTGCGGCTCCGGGAGGCTCAGTGCCCACACCCGAGGGCATTTCAGACGTCCCGCAGCCCTGCAATTTCTCGGGAAGTCTCTCTCAGCTGTTCCAGCTCAAATCAAAGCCTGTCCTGTAAAAACACGACCCCATCCAGAGAAGCAATGTCCCTTGTGTTTGGTGGGCCACCTGCCCACCGGGTGCAGCCTGCTGGGCCATGAACGTCAACAACGGCCCCTTCCTGGTGGGAGAAGGAACAGGGAGCCGGCTTGTTCTCCGAGAGCAGAGGGCTGGCGGGCGACGAGGAACATTTTAAGGTGGGACGCTTTTGCTTGCACCGCTGGCAGCTGTCTACATAAGGCGTCCATTATGTGCAGGCCCCAAGGCCAGCGGGCCTGAGAGGCCAAGCTAAAATTAGTGTCAAATGTGCACCCGCCAGAGATACAGAACATCCGAAGGTCAGAGGCCTCCAAGCAGCCGCCCAGGCGGGAGAAGGGGGAGACGGGCGCCCAACAGCTGTGGCAGCTGCTGCCTCCGGTTCCTCCCGGGCACAGGGACAGACGGCCCTGCCCAGCAGCCTGGTTCAATAGCCCAGCTTGAGTTAAAAAATAGAAGGCAGAGTATAATCCCAAATATATATTTCACACAAGAAATCCATGTGCATAGAAAAAAGGTGGGAGAAGAATTTGCTAAATATCTCTCTCAGTCACGGATGTGGAATAGTGGGTGAATTTTTTTCTTTTCCTGTACTTTTCAAAATGTTCTCAGAACACATGAATTACTTTAGTAATTGGAAGAAAACACAATAAAAGATGGTATCAATTATATATTTATATTAGAAATATAAATGATTAGAGGCAGGTAGTATATCTGTGTGTGTGTAAATATATTTATATGGTGTCAAAGATCGACATTCTCCAACCCCTCATTTTATGGAGGAAACTGAGGTTCCAGAAGCAAAGTGTCTGTTTAGGAAGCTGAGAAACTGCTTTTCACTGAGCCGCGGAGCTGAATCCCTATCCTAGTTTTCCATCTGCAGCTCACGGAGCTTGCAGAAAAGCAAGGGTCTTTGAAAAAAGCACAAAACAGCAACAAGAGCACCTGCCCCTTGACGTCTCAAACATTCAGAGAGCAGCCCCACACGGGAGTGAGGTTTGAATTGTCTTTCCTGAGCTCCTCTCCACGCACACCTTCTCCACCTCTGGGCGGCTTGTGGTCTTCTTGTCCGATCTGCCCATGGGAGTCTTTGAGCGAACGGGTGACAAATGGTGACGGTGACGTAGCGGCACAAAGGGCACAGTGCCCTTCCTTTCCCGAGGTGGGGCAGGCTGGGGGGAGGCCGGCAGATGCCAGGTCTTTGGGACGGGGAGGGTTGGCTGGAGGGGCTGCCATTTAAACTCTCCCCTGTCTGGCTCCCCACACCCTTCCAGTCTCCAGGCCTGGCAGTGACCCACGGCACCCAGGTGTCCCCACCTGAGGCCTTTGCTCCAGCCTCTCCCTCTGCCTGAGTGCCTGCCCCATCCCCATTTTCTGCTCCAACTCTTCCAGGGCCCAATTCAACCATGCATTTGTGCATTCTTGTTGGTGAACAAATTTTTATTAAGTGCCTACTATGTGCTAGAGCAAGACAGACATAGTCCCAGCCCTGTAGTTGCCTCTATTGCTTAGAGAGCGGCTACCCAGGGTCACTAAAGCATGGACTCTGGGGCCAGACTGCCTGGGTTCAACCTGACTGAGCCACTTCCTAGCTGTGTGTGCTTGGGCCAGTCACACAGCCTCTCTGTGCCTCAGTTCTCGCCTGTAAAAGGGGATGACAGCAGTACCTGCCTCACAGAGTTGCTGTGCAGGTGGAGTGTAAATCCACATAAAGCTCTCGGAACAGTGCCTGGCATGTAGCAAGTGCTCCCTCCTTATGGTGCCCCCCCCGCCCCCTCTGGCTGCACTCCTCTCTATAGTCCCATGGTGCCCTGGACACCCCTCCACTGGGGCATCAGTGGGCTTGTGCTGCAGGTATTTGGGGCCCCTCCTTCTCTGTACCTGGGCAGGGACCGAGTTTCACTCATCTCTGTCCCGGCACCCAGCACGAATGCTGCAACACCTCCAGGATGACTTCGGAATTCGCAGGTAACAGGTGCCCTCAGCCCCAACCAAGAGAAGTCTTAGAAGCCGCCCACTGCCTTAGAGGCATTAGAGGCTGCACCTCTGGCCTTATCACAGAGCTCGTGGATGTTCCTCTTAAACTGGGGGCCCTGGCCCTGGGGATGACCCTCCCGATGAGGTCTCAGCTGTGGAGGGCCCTGGGTGCTAGGCTTCCGTGAATGCTTCCCCAAGACTGGGTGCTCTAGGGAAGTCACTGTCAACACCAATGACTGACGCCTCCACACTCCAGGCTGTTTCCCAGGCCACGCCTTTGCCCATGCCAGCCCTCTACTTGGAACCCCTCCGTTCCCTTGCTATAGTCCTGCTGATCTGATGACCCCCCACTATCCCTCCAGTGCCAGCCCACACGGCCCCTCCACATGCTCGTCCCCATCACAGCCCCCGGAATGTAGCTCCTGTCTTCTGTACTTCTCTCGTTCCCTACGTGGGCCTCTGCTGCTACTCTTGCCCAGTGTGGCTGTTCCTTTGTCTACATGTCCCTTCTGGAGAAGGGACCATCTTGCTCTCATCTGGGCCCCGGGTGTTCCCCAGTGCCTAGAACAGAGGGGCCCTCAGGAAGGTTCTGCTGAATGGACTTTTCAAAGGCAAGTCAAGTCTGTTGGGCTGACTTCCTGTGAGGCACATCGCCCAACTGCTCATGCCACCTGCTGAGCCCACAGCTCATGGTCCTTCTAGGCCACCACTGCCCGCCAGGAGCCACTTGTCCCTTCACAGGGATGTGAGTTGGCGGAGGAGCACAGACTAAGTGCGGACCACATGACGGGCACTGTGCTGGCCTCTCCGCCAGCTCGTGCACTTGAGTCTGGAACCAGCTCAGGAGGAAGTTATTTTATAGACAGAGACCCTGAGGCTTGAACGGGTCACAGTGTTCCCGAAGGAGGGGCAGGGCAGGGTCTGGCCCTAGAGCCTCCTCTTTCTCCCCTCCTGTGAGACGACAGATGCGAGAGTGTTCTGAGTTCTACCCAGAGAGGAAACTGTAAAACTATAAAATTGCAAAATATTACCCACCACACAGAAACCACTCCAGGGCAGGAGCGACCTTGCTACGAGTCAGCGGAGAGGAGAGGGTGAAGGGGCCTTAGGAACAGCGTTGAATCGTTACATCCTTATAGCAGTGGTCCCCAGCCTTTTCAGCACCAGGGACTGGTTTCATGGAAGACAGTTTTTCCATGGCGGATGCAGGGGAGGGGGTAGGCAGAGCTTAGGCAGTGATGCCAGCGATGGGGAGGGGACGGCTGGAAATGCAGATGACACAGATGAAGCTTCCCTCGCTGGGTGCTCACCTCCTGCTCTCTGCCCCCTCCTTCCTCAGCTGCATGGAAGACAATTCTTCCACAGAGGGCTGGGGTGAGGCGGGGGAGAGACGGGAAGCCACGCAGCCCTGCAGCCGAGCAGCAGCCCAACCCGGGACAGAACCCAGAGCGCCTGAGGATTCTCCGCATCTGGAGACCTGATGGGCCCCTGAGGCTGTGAGAGTCTGGGCCACCCCCAGGCCCCCGATGAGGGTCAGTAGGTTCTACCATGTGCACCTGCTCTCAGCTCTTAGCCCACCCCAGGCCTGTCTCCGAACCACAGTGCTGACCGGCTCCCTTCCTTCCACGTAGGACTCAACCCGAGCTCCTTGGCGTGGCATTCAGAATCCTGCACCCTTCCTCCTGGGCCCTATGTCCCAGCCACCCCATCTTTGCACTTCCTGTTCCTTCAGCCCAGAATACCCTTCTTCCATGTTTCACCTGGTGAGCATCTACTCATCCTTCAAAGCCCAGTTCAAATGTCACCCCCTGAACTGCTCCCACAATCAAACCCAGACAGAATGGACCCCTCCTGCCGTCACAGGTTTTGCTGCTCTGGCTATCTGCACATCCCTCCCCTCCCCTGGACAGCAGTGCCATGATTTGTTTATCTCTGTACCTCAGCGCCCAGCACAGCGGATAGAGCACAACAGGCAGTAAATGGTATCTAGATGACCAGGCCATGGGAGAGCAGGCGTGGGTCTGGTGATGGTCTATGTCTGAGTTTGACTTCAAGCAGAGTTTGCTAGAAGGGATACTGGTCCCTCCTCCCAGTGCAAACATACACACACATACGGTGCACACAGCCCAGCCCAGGTGTTCCAGGGATGTGAGGTCCATGGAGTGGTCAAACAGGAGATCAAGCCCTAAGGAAGCAGCACACAGCTGCAGAGCTGTCCCCACTGCCCCTTGTCACACCCCATGGCCTTGGCCGGAGCCCAGTTCACTGGGTCCCACTCTCTCTCCTTGCAGATAAGAAAACAGAAACCCAGAAAGGAAGGCCTTTGCTTGAGATCTTCCTGGGAAAGAGAGGCAGACCAGTGGCCTTTGGGATGCTCTGAAATTGCTCTGTGTCCTGTGGGGAGGTGGGGAATGGGGAGAGCTTACCTGCCAAAAGCCAGCCGTGGTCTCATGGTTGAGATGTGTCAGAGATTTCTAAGAGCTTGGAGGACTGTGTTGGAGGGAGGCCTGTGGGAAGTAGAAAGTGAGAATATTATACCATTGCCATCTGTCAACTTTCATCTGAGTTTGAAAAATGCATCCAAAAATGGTGAGCACAGCCTTGCTGAGAGTGAAGCCCCAGCCGCCGCCCCTTCTCCAACGTGGTTATCTTGGGGTCAGGACCGGGCCCCTGGGGATGCAACCGCAGCCTCAAAACCCTACTCGGAGAGCTGAAAGTCACCAGGCACCTGCCCCTGCCGGTGCCGCAGGCATGCTGGTCTTGCTCTCAGGCCTGAGGAACTCTCACTTTCAAGCACTCCTTGGGGAAAACACCCTTCACGGGCTCCCTGAGCACTGTGCGTTGGAATCCACTCCTTCCTCCTTTCCTTAGTCGTTAATTCAAGCAAGAATTCAAGAGCCTTTTGGGAAAGCTGTTGGATGCTGGTGTCAGGTCTTAAGGAGATGAAATCTCTGAGAATGGCAGCTCAGATCTAGTAAGAAAGGCACATGTAGACCCAGGAAGAATGCCACAGGCTCCCTGTCCACAGCCTGGTGGGCTCCTCCCTTCCCCAAGTGACCTCTGTGCCAGACACTGGGCAAAGCACTTTGACTACATGCTGCAGGAGAGCACGTGCTTCTACCATTCTCAGCACGAGGACCCCTTTCTGTGTGCAATTATTTCTCAGAACTCCTCCTAATGGTGACTGTATACCTAGTATCTGTAAAAGTTACAATGAACAAAATGCTTTACGATTAACTTCTATTGTAGTAATCATAGCACCGCTACATAGATTTAAATAATGATTACATACATATTCATTTGTGACATGTTATTTATGTCTCCTGGGCTTAAGGCGTTGAGCCCTTGGGGATCTACTCACTCAATGTCCATGCAGCAGGTATTTATGGAGCATCTCTGGGATGCCCGGCCTGTGGCCCAGAGGTTAGGGGCCCTGGCATAGGAAGGAGCCGCAGCTCTGCAGTGAGGCACTCTTAAGCTGAAGCCTGGGACAGACTGGGCATGTGCCCTTGGGCAGGCCATCCGGGCTTTCTGAAGCTCAGAGTCCTTGTGAGGACAACGGAGCTGGGAATCGTGACACTACACAATCGTTATGAGGACGAAATGAGACAGTAGAAAGCACCCAGGTCAGGGCCTGGCACAAAGCAGATGCTCAAGAAATGGGCTCCTGAGGATTTGCATTATCACCACCGTTTTCATCGCCAACTTCGTAAATATCTTCACCATTACTACCAACAGCAGCAGCTGCACCATCGTCATCATCGCCACCACCGTCCTGCTTCCCTTCTCCTTCTGAACCCTGCCCTTCCCCCGCATCAGGGTACTCAGTAGTTCCTACCTTCTAACAGAGTTATTGGTATCCACATCTGATTCCTCAGGTTCACACCCAGCTCTATAACTTCAGAGTTGTGTGAGCTTGGGTAAGTTACTTACTGTGCCTGAATCTGTCTCCCCGTATGTAAAATAGGAACCAACCACCATTTCAGTAATTCACAGAATTGTTGTGAGGATTAAATGAAATAATAGACATAAAACCGCCGCACACTCTCCGGCATGGGGAAAAGGCTCAGTAATTGATGGTCATTATTGTTTATGTTGTTGTTGTGATTATTAACATTATTATTGGCACCATTCCCCCTCCCAGCCTGTGAGTCCCCGAGGGCATGGACAATTCCAAATCCATCTCTTCTCCCCGCAGAGTCAGCACAAGCCCCGTCTCCCAGCAGACGTTAGTAAGTGATTGCTCAAACCGTCTTGGAGGCTCACACAAATGAGGCACAAACGCACTCAAGGGGCAGGAGTGCGGGGCCTTTTTGGGACCATGAAAAACCCAACAGATCTCCTGCAGGGAGTCGCTGTCACCCATGAAGCCAAGCTGCAGGTCTGCTAGGACCATTCTTTCATTCATTCATTCATTTACTGAACTGACACTAAATTTTCACTTTGGTCGAATAACAAACCCTTGCCTGGTGCTTTTTTTCTGTTTTGAAATCTTGCTTCCATCTGCCACTGCCTTTAGTCTCCACAGAAATTTCTGGAGGCAGATAGAGTAGGTATAATACTGACAATCCACTTTGTAAATAAAGAAATGGAGGCCCAGAGAGGTGACAAGATTTACCAAAGGGCACACAGCAGCTGAGGCCACAGCAGAAAATGGACCAAGCTTCTGTTCATGACCTCGACTCGCTGGTCCTGTGATGTCATGCACTTGCCAAATCTAGGATCATTCATTTCCCAATTCTCACTGCCCAGTTTGCTTCTCAGCAAATAAAACTGAATTGAATTATTGTTGATGCTATTTTAACATGCCTGTTGGAAAAGAAAGACTCTAAGTTCCATGAGAGTAGGAACTAAGAGAGCCACAACAGGGTAGGGGCAGTTAAATGGATGAACTCTGATCCCAGACTACCCAGGTTCAAATCCTGACTCTGACACTTAATGACTGTGGGACCTTGGGCAAATTACTTAACCTCTCTGTGTTCCAATGGCTTCATCTACAAAGAAAGGACAGTAACAGTTAGCTATCTATGGGGTTGCTATGAGGACTAAATGAGCCAATCCACGCACCGTGCCTAGAATAGTAGCCAGCACATAGTAAGGGTTGGCTGCAGTTATAATTATTCGTGATTCATCTCCTGCACCTAGCATAAGGTCTGACGCATGGAAAAGCCCTAATAAACATTTATTGGATAGTTGAACAGATGAAATATTCCATGTAAAGAGGTAAATATCTGTGCTTTAAATACTGATGAGCAAGGCAGAAGAACAGTTGAAGCGTTGGCCCCAAGGACTCTAAGGTCCTCCGGTTCCTTGCTTACAGCCAGATCCAGGCGGGAGGAAATTGGTCATTCCAGGGCTCCAAGCTTTGTCCATTGACTGGCAGTAAATGTGATTCCTGGTTAGGAACACAGGTTCTAGAATCAGATACTTAAATTCAAGTCCTTGCTCTGCTGTTTTGTCACTTACTAATTCTGTTCTTACCGCCTTGTATTTGCCTCAGTATTCCTATCTGTAAAATGGGGATACTCACACCTACTTTGAAGGGATGTTGGGTGGATTAAAGGTCATATGGAGGCGGTAGAGCCTCCTGCACCTGGCCCTGGTCCATAGCCATAGTAACAATGACCTTAGTAGGTTAACAGCAGCTCACCCTGATAGAGCTCATCCAATGGGCCAACTCATTCTGTGCTAAGCACTGCTCCTATCACACTCTCCCCCATGTGGGCTCTAGGTCCCTTTACCAGGGACAGGCTTGTTAGCGTAGCCTGGGTTTCACCCTCTAGGCAAAAAGGCTGCTACGAAAAGGAAAACTTTCCACTTGGCTCTAGCATAGACTAGGCTCTGGGGAGGCGAGACAGCTGCTTGGGAAACGGCCCCCGGGGAAGGGCAGTCTCCAGAGAATCCACTTGGAGAGTTCCTCCCAAGTGCCAGTGCCAGCAGCCAACAGCAGCGTGCAGCTGCCTCTGACTCAGTCCCAGTTCCTGCGGTGGCTGCAGACCCTTCCTGCACTGTTTCCCCACCAAGACCTTGAGGCTGGCAGACTGTCCTGCTTACGGGAAGGAACACACACTCACTGAGCCAGAGGCTTTAATTCCTTGTCTCATCTAATCCTCATCATGAGCCTGTGGTGGGTACCAGATCTCACCATGTACCAGCTGTGAGACCCTGGGCAAACCATTTAGCCTCCCATGCTATAAGCACCGCCAATATCCTTGTTCATTAGACCCATCTTGCAGAGAATAGGTCTCTGCACTGCAAGCTGCACTGTCCAAGACCATCTGACTAACAAGTGACAGAGCTGGAGCTGTTGGACTGCAAAGTTCCATTCACTCGTTCACCCCTCAATTATTTTTTGAGAGCCCACTACGTGGGCAGTGGATCCATGCTCTCTGTTTTTAAACAATATTGATATTACCTACTTCCCACCACTCCTAAGACTCTAGTATTCAAAGCAATCCAACTTAACAAAGACACATTAAGTCCTACGTGCCAGGCACTGTGCGGAGTTCTGATATAAAGGATCACGTTGAACTCTCATGAGGATCCTGTGCAGTTGACCTTTTTATGCCCTTTATGGATGACAAAATGGGCAATTCAAACAGGCAAGAGAACTTGCCCAGGCTCACACACGGAGCTGACATCCATTTGACTCCCAAACCCACCTTCCTTCCTTCCCACCATGTTGTTCCTCTCCCTCTAAGACACTCTCACCTCCCCGCTCCAGCGTGGCCCACATGACGCAGGCTCTGGAGGTTCCAGCCGGTGTCCACCCCGGCAGTCCCTCACACAGCAGAGAAGGACAGCTCTCAGCCCTACTGGCCATGCCATCCACATTGGATCTTCAGGACTCTGTTTCTCCCTGAATCCTGCTAAACTCCCTAAATCCCTGAACTTGACCCCAGAATGACAGATCTATAAAACCCAGGAATGTTTTTGCTTATATCTTGCTTATTTCTAAAAAGGATGTGAGGAAGATTAAAGGATAAAAGTGCAGACCAAGCCTCAAAACACTGGACAAATGCAAAATCCAGATGAGAAGGAGCAGGGAAGAAAACGTTTTGAAGGACACTGCCCAGTGCTCGCGGGGCTTGGGGAAACTGGTGCTCTCACATCAGGGCTGGTAGTGGATCGGCGGAGTGCTCTTAAAAGGCAATTTCACAGCACGCATCAAGAACTTTGCCTCATAAATATCCACACTTCTGGGCATAGCCATCCCAATTCTCAGGAAGATAGTCTAAGAAAAAAATTCTAAGTCAATTCCATGCAGCGTTAGTTATAACATCAAAACATTAAATACCGACAGGTGCTAACACATGGAAAAGGCTAACACACCAGTGAAAACTAAGGTACATCCGTATTAGGGGTTGACAGCCTGTATGCCAAACCCTACTGGTAACCTGTTTTTGTGAATAAAGTTTTATTGGAACACAACTATGCCCATTCACTTACATATTGTCTGTGGCTGCTTTTGTGTTATAACAGCAGAGTCGAATAGTTGGGACAGAAACAGTATGCCCCGGAAAGCTGAAAGTATCTACTTATGTGGCCCTGGACAGAAAAACATTTGCTTACCTCTGATCTAACTGATGGAATATTACGCATCCTTTAAAAATGTGATAACATGAAAATATTCTAGGTATCAGGTTGAGAAAAGCAAGCTACAAAGTTTTGTATACATGATGATTTCACCATATATAAAAAGAATAAAACCCTTACAAATAAAGACACATGAAAACTATACATAAACAAAAGCAGATAGATGAAAATACTAACAGTTTTGGGGGGGCACAGTGCTTTCTTATACTTGTCTCTATTATCTAATTCTTAGGAAATATCCAAGTATTATATAATAGAAAAAATACACATTTTACAAAGAGAGATGCCTAGCTGAATATGCTCTGGGTATCCTAGTGGCCACAGCAAAGAGTAAAACTGGGTGATTTTTATCATTTGGCAGCAGGAAGGAACCAGGAACCTAGGACCTGGACCAGATTTCTGAGAATTAGTTACCAGGGTCTTTGTTTCAAGTTGTTTTTGACTAACACAAAGGACAACTTTCTCTACTGTTTTGCTGATGTACTGAGGTGTGACCCACATATATATTGGTTATTCCTGGTTATTGGCTCTCAGTGATGTCAAAGAAAGAACGTTAAGCTGTGGTTCTGTAAAGGTAATTCTCTTGGTGGCCAGGGAGATGTAGGAGTTCAGATCAAGGAAAATCTTGTGGAACAAAAGCATCAGTGTATCCAGTGGACCAGTGAATTTTAGCCAGAGAATCTCTTCTTAGAACATAGAACTTACATGGAAGACCAGTGAGTAAAACAGGTAAAGGTGAGGTGCTCTGGTGGTAGCTGCATAGGGTGCATCTCAAGTCACCCCCTCAGCTCCCTCCAAGGCTGCCCTTTGATGGTGTTCTGAGGGACCTCTGGCTCCACTGCATCAGGCACCCCCAGGGCCCCCATGGAGTCCCTGGTCTTTTGCCAGGTTGAGGGCATAGGCTGCTCTGCAGCCCACAGAAGGCAGGGCCACGTCCTCCAGTAGCCAGAACTACGAGGGCAAAGACAAGATTTCATGGTGAAAATTAAAAAGTGGAACGCATGACTTTGCCTTATGGAGAGGCTTAGGTGGGGACGAGAAAGGACTTAACATCTTCTGGAACAGCTCGGAGGCCCTTAGAGGCACAGGGCTATAGCCCAGGTCTCTGTGCTGGGTGGATGAGGCTACAGGGCAGATCCATTCCCATTCCGAGAGGGAAGAACCAGAAGCCTGGGGTGGGACAGTAGGGTGAAGTGACCAAGAGAGGGCTCTGGGTCTGATTCCAGTCCTGCTCTGTACTTACTAGCTTTGTCCACGGGAAAGTCATTAGCTCTTTCTAGACTGTAGTTCTTCATTGGTAGAAAAGGAAAAGGACAGCCATATGATAGAGCTGTTGGGAGAATTAAATAAACAACTGCATGCTGAGTGCTTAGCACCCCACCTGTCCCACAACGGAGCTCACTAACACTTTGCTCTTTACAGCAATAGACCTGGACAAGCCTAAAGCCTGCCCTGCTGGAGGAGGTAAGCCTAGGGCCTGGCCTTCGATTCATGCGGCTTTGAAGAAAGACTCAGGGATGTTCCGGGCTTGACACCAGTTTCCTATCGTCAGTGAACAGACGACTATGTTAGAATTTCTAGAGCAACTTGGAGAAGCCAGGAGCAGCCATTCCCCAGGTGAGAGCACAGGGAGCTTCTATTAATAGAGCCAGGCATACTGCATGCTGCTGCCAGGCCCTGACCCCGGGAGCTCATTCTCCCATCTCAGGGGCCATGATATGACTGCTACTGATTAGCTCCTCTTTTCTGGTCCCTGGAGGGGCCCTGGATCCTCCTCTGAGCCCGATTCTCCAGCCTTCCTGTCAATTCCGTAAGATTCTCATTATCCTTCCGATATACTCCCTATTTGCCTAAGTTATCTCCAGTCAGCGTCTGTTGCTTACACCAAAGAGCCCTAATGGATTCAGAGAGGAAGAAGTCAAATGGCTTCCTTTGGCACACGGGGCTGTGACCAGGAACTCTGGCATCAAATGCAAACAAGAAAAGTTCAAGTTAAATTCTAGGAGCTCCCCACAACTATGTATCCACCTGCTTCTCTGCTGGCAGATGCTTACTTGTATTAGGGTGAGCCCTTCCCCAGGCCCAGGGGTAAATTATGACAGTCTAACTGGTAATGGTAATTTTATTCCATTTTCCAGTGACTGGTTCATGTGACTCAATTCTGGCCAATGGGATCAATTACTTCCATTTTGGAGTTAAGGGAAGTCTTTCTCAGTGTTTCTGGGAAAGAGTTTCTTCGCTAATAAAAAGAGAATTGGGGGAGGATGTCCCTCTTCTGTACCACCCACCTCCACATGACATATGGCCCCTGGGACTGTGGCATCTTATGGCCTTGGGCAAGATGCTGCTGCGACGGAGGTGAGGCTGGCAGAGGTGGGAAGGCTGGAAGGTGCCTGGATCCTTGACGTTGTTGGGCCGCCAGTGAGTCGGCTTTGGAACTGCCCCCATCTCCAGCTTTCCGGAGTTAAACTCCTAATGTGTCAGCCCCTTGTACTTAGGTTTCTGTTACTTGCAGCCCAAAGCATCCTAATACCTCAATCAGAGCTGCACACCTGGGAATGGGCACCCCACAGCTGGCTGCCTCGGTGCCCGTGTCAGGAAGCAGCCTGGAGAAGGGAACATCCACGGGGTGGGGCAGGCTGGCGGTGGACCCAAGCAGGGCACTCTCGGGAGGGGCAGAGGTAGCCTGCAGGCAGTGACAATCTCGGAAGCCAGAAGAAAGGCAGTGTCATCGCCTGGCAATCTTCCTTGTTTCGGGCAGGAACCCTGCCAGCAGCTTGAGGGCATGTGGAACAGAAGCCAGCCCACAGCGGGTTTGGGTGGAACAGGCATAGCCTGCCAGGGTCTCGGGGTCTAGAGTTCGTGTGGGGCTCTGACTTCTGCAGAGAATTGGAGTCTCAGGCAGGGAAACAGAAGCAGAAAGAAGCAAACTCAGCTACATAGAGTCACCAGTGCAGCAGGGGTCGGCGGAGGCAGCAGCTCAGTGTTCCCCAGCCCCCAGATGCAGAGTTCAGAGCAACGTGGCCAATCCCAGCCCCTGCCGGCCCACTGGGCACAGAGATTCTGATGGCTGTGGTGAAGCCTGGCTCAGGTGCTAGATGTTGGAGGGAGGTGCCAGGGAGGGGCAGCGAAGGCGGGGACTCACAGAGGCTTCCTGTCGGGAACCTGCTTCCACCAGGAGCTGGGAGAGCCCCAGGGAGGTTTCTAGCTTTGCCAGCATGGGTCAGTGGTGTTCAAGCAGCCCTAGTGCCCAGAGAGACAGCCCTGCTCAAGTGCAAGGGACAGCACTGGGCCAACTCTCTGTCCTCCACCCCATTCTTTGGGCATCAGCCAGGGGCCTGGGCATTTCCCCTGCTGCCTGTCTTGTCTACACACTGCCCCTTCAGAGTTCCCACCCCCGCCCCCAACCTGAAACAAACCCCAGAGGGGTCATTTTCAGGGCTAGAAAGATCCCAAAAGGTCATTCAGTGTACCACCCTCATGTGACCAAAGGGAAACGGCCACAGAGACGAGCAGGACGTGTGCTAACCTGCTGTGTGGGCCAGGGCAATCGGCCTCATCTCTAAGGTCGTGCCGGCTCGGACAGTCCATGGTTTTGCTTCAAAACGTGTGAAATGGTCCATGATTCCTCGAGCCGCATGGCGTGGCTCTAACGCTAAGCCCAAGGGAGGGTCTGACCCTCCTCTCCCTCCTCTCTCCCAACAGGTGATCCCCTGCACCTGCCTGCGAGCTCTCACACCAACCATCCATCTTAAAATGAGGGGGCACCTGAAGAGCGCCCAGCCCAGGCTTTCCTGCCCTGATATTGCACCCTGTGTCTGGAAACCCTGTCCCTGTCTAGTTCCCAAGGTCAAGCACCCACCTTGTTCCTAGAGCTGGTCCAGTGCCCTGCTGTGAACTTACCTATAAGCCTGACTCCCCGCTGCCTGGAGCGTGCAGCCGTGGTCACAACACGAGGGCGGCTAGCAGGCTAGCAGTGGCTTCCTGAGCACTTGCTCCCTGCCGCGTGCTCAGCTAAGAATTCTACATGTGTTACTGCACTGAATCCCCAAAGAGGGCCGTGTCAGGTAGTTACGATCTCTACCCTCATTTTACAGAAAAGAAAGCTGAAGCCCAGAGACGTTAACCAGCTTGCCACAGGTCACTTGGCTGGTAGGTGGCAGTGTCCAGACGATGTCCCCCTGACAGCCTGTGTTGGTCCTTTTCTCTGGACTCTGCTCTGTGGTGGGCCTGGACTGCATCCCCCTGCCCCCTGGGCTGGCCCCTCTAGTGCCCACCTGTCCTGTGGCCATTGCTGGTCTCAAATTCCTGGCTTTTCTCACTCAGTAGCACTCAGGCTTCTGTCTCCTTCAGGGAGGAGGTGAGATTTGACAGGACCCAGCAGAACAGGCAGAGGCTGTGGGGAGGCCAAGAGGAGGCCAGAAGTCAAGCCTGGTGATTTGCAGACGCAGACCCCGTGGCAGCATCCACAGGATGGGTTCCCACTCTCTCGCTGGCAGCTGCTGGGCTACAGCTTCATGGGCTGATGGCAGCCGACCATTGCCACCTCCCCGGGTCCTCTAGGGGCACAGTGAACGTGCTTGGGCTTGGGGCCAGATGGTCCTGTGTTCAGATCCCAGCTCTGTCCCTTAGAAGCTCTCTGAGCTTGAGGCAGTCCCACAGGGGAAGGTAACCTCGTTGTCCCTTAGACTACCCAGCTATAAAATGGGGCTAATGACAGCCATCCTGCACGGCCTTCGTGAGGACATATAAAATGCACTTGTCAAGTGCCTGGCACTCAGCGAAGGTCGGTTCCCTTTCGTGCTTTTCCCCATCAGTTCTTGCTGTCCCTTGGAGCTGGCTATCTCCTGATTCCAGAGACAGACTCTCGGAGCTGAGCAGCCTGAGCAGTTCCAACGATGCCCACCATGTGCCTGGCAGGGACCCGAGCACACTCGGCACACTGAGATAAATACAGGGTCCAGGCACCTGACTCTGAACAATGGGCTATTCTGGGGATCTAATTGCTCATCAAGGGGAAGGCAGGCTCTGAGCGGTGACCAACCTTGGAGGTCAGGATGAGCACTGGGGTGGCAAACAGTGGGGCCAATGCACCAAGGTGCAGGTGCAGAAATGCCAGCCAGCAGGTCACATATCCCAGCACGTCACTGGGGGAGGGTGCTTAACAAACCTCTAGAGCGACCACCCTCTCAAGGCACAAATGAGGAAACCGAGGCCAGGGAGGAGAGTGCTTTGTCCTACTGCTTCACCAAAGCATCAGCAAGCTCCTGCTCCAGGCCGGACACACGGTTACAGCGCCCTGTGATGAGCACCAGGAGGAGGCAAGGACAGGGCCTTGGGAGCATGAGGGAGGCACCCCTCCCCGCCCCCCGTCCTGTGGGTCACCGTTCCTCAACGGTGCACCTTGGCACTGTGTGTGCCAGCACTGTCCAGGTGCTGGAGACGTGGCTCTGGACAAAGGCCAATCCCTGTCTTTGTGGGATTTCCGGTCTCACAGCAGCGAAAGGCAGTAACAGGTAAATGGAGAGGTACAGATGTCAGGGTGTGCAGGTGCTTTAAAGAAAAACAAAGTGGGGTGAAGGGGCACAATGGGCACCTGTGGCTGGTTGACATTTTAGGTAGATGGTCAGGGTCGATGCTGACAATGACAAATTAACTTTAGCATATAATACGGGCAGGGTCATGAAATTTCTGCCCTTCTGAGTGAAGAGGGGAGACCAACGCCCTGGAGTGACCTGCCTCAGGGGTCACCAAGAACCAGAACCAGAGGCAGGACCTACCCCAGGTCTCTTGTCTCACAGGCCTAGCTGGTTCCCTGCACAGCATGTGACAGTGACAGTGACTATAGCGACTGTCCCTCCCTCCCTCCTCCCCAGTGGGGAAAGCACCAGGCAGCTTTTCTGGGCTGGAGGCCGGAGCCAGGCCCTTTCAGCCATCACCTCCTAGCTGGAAAGTCGCCGCACTGGCCCTGGGCAACAGAGACTGACAGCCAGACCCTCGGCCCTCCAGACTCGGCAGGGCAGGCGTGCCCCTCCCTCCGCCACCCCCCACTGGTGTGAAAGTCTTGGTGTCAGACACACGTGGTCCCTTCACTTCTGAGCTGTGTGACCTTGACAAGTTCAGCAGAGCATCTGTCAAAACTGGATGCTGTGCGGTTCTCACAGGGCCACTGGGAGGATGAAATGAAGTGAGACATCAAAGACCCGCAGCAGCCTGGGCCCGCAGTGGGCGGAGAGGTGCAGGCAGCTTCCCCTCTTGCATCGGTCCCTCCCGCCCCCATCTGGGCCCCTAGCCCAGAGCATCACTCCCTCCTCGGGGCTCCCTCTGGCCTGAGACCACTCGTTTTCTCTTTCTGGGTCTGCTGTTGGTCCCTGCACAAGACTGCCAGCTCCCAGAGAGCTGTGTCTGGCTTCTGCAGGTCTCTGAGACACCCCCTGGGTTTCAGCATGGAGAGTCACACTCAGTCGCTGCTCAACGAATGTTCTTCCATGCATGCAGCTGCCAGTCAGGAAAGTGAACTTGAAGAATGGTGGGGCATGTAGAACCCTGCATTCAGAGTCAGCTAAGTGACCCTGGGTAAGTTAACTTTTTTATGTAAATGAGGATAACCACCGGTGCCCAGGGTTCTGCAAAATTATATGGTGATTTTAGTATTATTATTTCCATTACAGAATCATAGATCCAGACAAGAGTTTATTCAATTTGTAACCCAGTATTCCAATCCTTCCCACAATATCCTGCCCCCGGATGTTCTGCTTCTAGTTGAACTCTCCAGCGACAGGGATCTCACTACCTGCTGGGCAGCCCATGCCGTGTTTTGACTGCCTCTGAGCATTAGGAACTTCACTGTCTGTTATTTGACGCCTGTCGTGCTGAGCTCTGGAATGCAGAGAAATGAGTGGGTGAAGAGCTAGCCTGGGGGAGGGGCGGGGAGAGGTGCCGGATGATGGCGGGAGCGCGTTGCAGAGCTGAGAGCACCTGAGATGCTACCTGTGGTCTCCCCATCATGGTGCCTACTCTGCGCGTGGCTTCAGAGCCAGCTAGCCCTTCCAGAAGACTGCCTCCTGCCAGGGGCTGCTCAGCGGCGGGGCCCTGGGGCCTGGGTTCTCAAGCCGTGATGTATGATTCATGACTCCGATGAGCTCACCAGCTTGGGGAGGGAGGGCGGGCGGGCCAAGGGGAGATCGGAGGAAGGCTGGTTATGGATTTTAACCCTCTGATGTTACTGGCTGGGAATTTAACATCAATAATTCAAGGCTGTGGGGAGCAGGGGATGGGAAAAAGGCACAAGAGAGAGGGAGGTGAGGAAAGAAAGGGAGAAGGGAAGGGGAGGACTGGAGGAGGGGAAGGAGAAAGAAAAGGAGGCATTGACTGAGTGTGTCCCAGGGGTATCACGCCACCTTTGCCTCTTTCAGCTCCTTTAAGCCTCACTGAGATCTATGGGGCAGACCTGTCACCTCCAATGACTGGATAAAAGAACCAAGGCTAAAAGAGGAAGAGCAAAGTTTCCAAGGGCATTTGGGGGGGATTTGGACCTAGGGCACTGATTCCATGAGGTTCTTTCTACTTCGCCTTGACTTTGGAGGGTAGCCAGGTCAGGGAACAGAGAGGGTCCCCGCTGGCCTCAGGAAAGCTGGCCCCAGCTCACACTCGGGGGCTGACGTGGGGTCAGAGGAGTTGGGAGGGCTTTGCCCCTGGGAGAGGAACCAGCCACTGGCCTTCTGGACAGCCCCAGAACTTTGTTGCTGGAGATGAAAAAATTAACTGCTATATTTAAAAAGCATTGTTCAGTTGCTATGGCAACAGAGGGGCTAAGAATAATATAAAAAGAAGATGATATGCCAGGTTGTCACTGGCAACCCAATTTTAAGGGTGTGTGTATGTGTTTTAAAAGGAGTTGTGGGGGGGTGGTGAGGTTCAGACTGTCTTTCCCGCTCCCTCCGGCACCATCTGCCCAGCAACAATTCCAAGATGCAGCCAGGCCTGGCATCTCGGGGGGTCTGCCCGAGTCAGGGCAGAGCTGGAGCACCCTGGCCCTGAGCCTAAAGATAAGGGTGGCTCTCTGTCCCCTAAATGCTGTCCCCTCTTGGCAGCCCCCCACTGCCTGGGCTCCTTCTTTCAGCTGCGGAACCCCAGCCGGAGGCACCTCTCAAACAGATGGCCCCCAAATAGCTTCTCCTCTCCAACCTGGGAGCTTTCAGCCAGGCTGGCAGACTCCCTGGGGACCACCAGGGAAAGCAGATGGTCAGGAGAGAAGCACAGGAGACGGATTTATTGATCTGCAGTCTGGATGTCAGGACGGGAGGCGGCTTGCCCAGGCTCTGCTCCCTACACGGTCCCGCCTGGGCCCACGTGACCTGGAGGGGACCCCCGCCCCCACCCCCGCAGGCCTGGGGAGGGCAAGCAGGAGGATGGGGCCTGCGGCCCCTCATACACCAGCCGGCTTCCTGTCAGGGCTGAGATGGCTGCACCCATGGGAAACACGGGAAGAACCGGGAGGCAAAAAAGACAAACAAGCGAAATCCCCAAGGCGGCTCATTGACAGCTGCGTTTTGGAAAGAGGCCTGCTATTCTCCCCGGCCACGGTCACGCAGTGTGGAGGAAAGCTTTGACATGAGCAGAGCCCCACACGTCATGTGACCTCAACCAAGGCCCTGAGCACATCTGGGCCTTGGTGCCACCACAGGGAAAATGGCAGTGACTCTTGGGACTATGATCGGGCCTCAATAAACCGAAGTTTGTCAAGTGTCAGGCCTGGCAACTAGAATATCCCCAGCACACAGCACACGCACCAGAAGCCCTGGCTTCTCCGTCAAGCCCTAACGGAAAGGCACACAGGCACTTGCACAAAGACAGGGAATGCGATACAGCAAGAGAGGTGCCACCACGCAGACAGGGACCGTGAGGGGTCCCCGAGTAACCAGTTCTGCCCAGAGGGGTCAGGGATTCCGCAGGAAGAGGTGCCATTTGAGCAGGTCTGGAAGAATGAGGAGAGAGGGCGCGGGAGGGAGGGTCCAGGCAGAGGGGATGATCCGAGCTCCAGCAGGGGGTGGGGAAGCAGGGAGGGCCTGGGGGCAGGGCACAGCCTGGGGGGGCAGAACCTACCTGCAAGAGGGGGTGCAGGAGAAGGGAAATGGTCAGATCTATGCCAGGCTCAGCGGGGAAACTGGATGGGCCGGTGGACCCCGAGGCCCATGGACATACTGGGCAAGAGTCCAGCCAGGGATAAAGGGGCCTGGGCTGAGGCAGGACAGCGCTTTACAGTTTACAAGGCGTGGCCATGTCCATTACCTCATCTGATCAGCACAGGGTGGACAGAAGCTACTGCCCCACCCAAGCTCTCCCCGCCCCGCCTGCCTGGGTCTCCCACAGGCTGGGGCACCCACTGTGTGTCGAAGTAGCTACATGTTGATTCCCCAGCAGCCCTTAGAAGTGGGAGAGTCCAGGAGAGCCGGGGGTGGGGGCCCAGACAAGGGTGGGGGGTCCCATAGGGGTGTGTTCCCAAAGGGCTTCCTGGAGGTAGAGTGTGGGAGGCCCTTTGGGCAGACAGCAGTGGCATGGGTGGAGCTCGGCATGGGGACGGTCACCGTGCACCAGGGGAAAGCAGGCTGGGGATCAGGCAGGGCTGGGAGATGTAAACACAGCAGGTTAGGAAGCCAGGCTGGGCCAGACAGCCATGACCTTCCTCCTCCCCCGACCCTCAGACATGACTCTCCTTCTCCCTCAGCCATCCAAGTGCCAGCAGCAGAAACCAGGCCTCAAGCAGAACGTGCTGGAAAATGGGTGTGCCCATCAGCTTCAACAGAGCACAGCCAGCTCTGCCCAAGCCTTGGCTTGCTGCCTCCCTCTGGGGGCAAGCTGGCTGCCCTGCGTCGCAGGCCACACAATTCTGATCTTGTTTTCCCGTGGTGCAGGCGCCCAGAGTAGTGCCTGGGGAATGTTCTGGGCCTCGTGGGAGCTCAAGCTGAGTCAGCAGAGAGCTGCCTCCATGGTTCAGCATCCGGGGGCCAGAACTTGGGCGGGGGTGAACCCACGAAGCTTAGACTTTGCCCGCTCGCTTCCTTTCTCCCTCCTTTGACAAATGTTCATTGAGTGCCCGAGTACCAACCATGTGTCAGGCACTGCTTTGGGCATTGAATCAGACCTAAAAACCTCCTGCCCTCTTGGAACTTAAATTCTAACTGGGGAAACAGACAGTAGTCAAACAAATAAATACTGTCAGATGGCCATGAGTCCTATGCAAGAAAATAAAAACAACTTGAAGAAGGAAAGAGAAGTGACTGGAGGTGGTGTTAGAGTTGAGGTGACCAGGGAAGGCTTCCCTAAGGAGGGAGCTGCTAGGGCTGACACAGAGCAAAGGCCTGAACCAGGCGAGGGAAAAGCATTTCAGGCAGAGGGAATGGTAAATGCAAAGGCCTCGAGGCAGGCACGAGCTTGGTGTGTTTCTCTGTCTCCGTGTCTAGGGCTCTTGGAAAGAGGCTCAGACGGGCCAGGTGACGGGGCCACAGTCGCGCTGCTGGTCAGTGACCAGGCAGGGCCAGAGGGAAAGTGTGCTGCCTGTTGGTCCAGGGCTCGTCCAGCACTGCATGGGCAACTGGACACATCTCAGGGCAAGGGCTCCAGCCAGCGGGTGGACGCTGACTGCAGGGAAGCAGAACCGAGGATGAGTCAGCCATTCAGTCAACAAACACCGACTGTGTACCTGCCACGTGCCAGGCTGTGGCTGTGCTGGGTCCTGGCACACAGCAGGGCACCGGTGGACAGAAGCGTATGACCTCGTGGAGCCTCCTTTCTAGGGAAGATCAGAGGTTATGGGAATCGCAGGGCTCCAGGACCCCGGAATCTGTGATCAGAATCTGGGAACCCCAGAGTCAAAACGATGGCGTCTCAGCATCAGGGGACTTGGAATTCCCCTCCCCGTCCCTCACAGCTTTCGGCACAGGGCAGCGGGCAGGGCCCTTTGCAGCACCCGGGACACTTTAGAGAGAGGGACTGAGGCTCTGCCACCCAGGAGGCCAGGCCCCCGAGCCACTGGGGTGACCACAGGCAAGGGAGATGAACACGGGCTTGGTCAGACTGTCTGCGGGCCTGCACCCCATGCATGCTATGTCATGGCGTCTCTCTGAACCTCAGTTTCCTCATCTGTACAACTAACAGGGCATCGACCTCAAATTAAGATAATAGAGGTAAAACGCCCCCAATGCTCGCTGTTGTGGTGGTAATTAGCAGCGAGCCCTCAATCACACTGTGTGTCAGCTTAGGCGACAGAGATTGGACCCTGCCGGGATCTGAATGCTGACCTGCCCCAGCTAGCGGGCTTAGCGTCCCTTAGAGAGTCTGCCCAGGCGTGTCAGCGGATGGGAAGGAGGGTGGTTTCACTCTCACCCCGAGACACAAACACGGCATGCGTGCCCTGGCATGAGTCCATCCCCCTCCTCTCTTCTCCCCCTCCCCCTCTCACCATCCCATACCTCCAGTCTCAGTCTCTGCTTAGTCTTTCTCTCTCTCTCACACACATACACGCACATGCACAAGCACATACATGTATGTGTTGCAATGACAGCCGTAAGTCCTAGACTCAGCCCAGGGCAGTGGAGGCTGAGACCAAAGGAAAGCAGAGAAGGCTCTAGTGGCTTTTAGCTGGGGGTGGTGGTGCATGTTTTAACCCTCCCTCTTGGCTAGGCTGCAACTAGCCTTGCTGGACTAGAGCCTACAGGAGGTCGGGAGGGCAACAGCCCACGGCCATGTGGGAGCGATAAGAAACACATTCTTGATGTGGTGAGAGGCCAGGCCAGACAGCTGGAATCGGGGGCTCAGAGTGTGCTGCCGCGGCTACAGATAAGAGCTGCACAAATGACAACCAGGCACCCCAGAGGACTTCCTGGAGGAGGAGGAGGAGCTCTGAAGGATGGGGAGGATTTGGCCAAACAGACTTTGTTGCTCAATACAGGACCAGCATTCAAGCACCAAACCACGTGCAGAGGCACAGAGGCTGCAACTGTCAGGTGCAGGATGACAGTGAGGCCCCACTTACGGGACAGGTGTTCTAAGTTGGAAGTAAGACAGCGCAGGCAGGTGAAGCAAGAACTTGTTCTGCCTCCATTTCTCGCCTTTACCTTGAACCAAAGTGCCTTCATTCCTACGAATAACTATTTATCTAAAGGAAGTTAAGGCAGCCTAAGCAAGTTATCTTTCCTTCCTGTGGCTCCATTCTTCCACCTCCTAGACGGGTGTGTCCCTGACACGGGAGGGAGACTGCCCCAGGGTAGACGCTTCTGACCATCGGGCAGTTGTGGGCTGCCCCACACCGCTCAGGGATGCCTGTCCCCACCAGGAAGTCCTAGCCTCACTGGAAAGCCTCGGGGTTCCTGAGATGTTCATCTTTCTGGGCCAAGAGCCACAACAATGGAGAGGGGTGACACAGTGACCAGGCATGGGAGAGACACAGAGCCCTTCCCTAGCATTGCCTCGACCTCACAGCAACCCCCCGGGATGCGTGACTCTTGTCGGCACCGACATAGGAGGCCGCCAAGCCTCAGAAAGATTATGTGTCTGGTTAAGCAGCAGAGCCAGGATTTGAACCCAAGGCTGTGTGCCTCCTAGCCCCCAAGCCAAGCCCTTTCCATCAGCCAGACTGTCTCTTGCCCTAAGTTGCACAGGACAAGAATAGAAGCTAAAGTGGAAGTGATTTATTCCCAGTCACACAAGGATTCAGACGTTGGAGGGTGTCTGGGGCCCCACCACACTCTCCACTCTGGAGGCCCCGCCCTGAGACAGCACATTCTGGCACTGGTCTCAGCCAAGTGGCCCTTCCAAGCCACTGGGCCCTTCCTACGCCTCCTACCCTCAAACATCCTCCCGCGCCTCCATCTATATCCCGGATGCTGAAAAGGCATCAGGGCAGCTGGGGAATTCCATGATCAGCGTGCTGAACCTGATGAACTCGTGACACCACCCCTGAGCAAGCCCCCGGGGCTGCTCCCAGGGCCCGGACAGCAACTCTTGAAAAGACCAAAGAGGATGAAGGGAGAAGCTGTAGTGTTCTCCGCTGGGACATCCCACAATCGGGATGCTGCACTCACAGGTTGATTGCGTCTGGACTCACCTGGAACCGCTTTGGGTCAGTCCAGAAAGAACCGCGTCCACCCTGCCCTGACTCACCCGGTTGCAGCACTAATGTCCCACATTATTACAACCTTTTCAAAGCCTGTTATGTGCAATTCCTATGTGAGGAGCTGGGGGAGCTACAGGTGGAACCAGAGTCAGGCTCGGATGTCAAGAAGCTCGTAAGTGGAGAGATTAGAACCCTTGTGCACTGCTCATAGGAATGTAAAATGTAAAATGTGCAGCCACTATGGAAAACAGTACGGAAGTTCCTCAAAAAATCAAAAATAGAATTCCCATATGATCTAGCAATCCCGCTTATGGGTATTTATCCAAAAGAATTGAAAACAGGATCTCAAAGAGACATTTGCACTTCTATGTTCACTGCAGCATTGCTCACAATAGCCAAGACGTGGAAACATCCCAAATGTCCATCGACAGATGAATAGATAAAGAAAACGTGGCACATACATATAGTCCAATATTATTCCGCCTTAAAAAAGAAGGCAATCCTGCAATCCGTGAGCGCAGGGATGAACCTGGGGACATTATGCTAAGTGAAATAAGCCAGACACAGAAGGACAGATACTGCACGATTCCACTTACACGAGGCATCTAAAATTGTCAGACTCGGAGAGGCAGCGGGGAGAATGGTAGTTGCCAGGGGCTGGGGGAGGCAGAACTGGGGAGTTGCTATGCAGGGGGTATAAATTTTCAGTTAAGCAAGTTGGTTAAGTTCGAGAGATCTGCCGCACAACATACAGCTGTATGCCTATAGTGAACGACACTGTATTGTATTAATATACTTAAAATTTTGTTAAAAGGGTAGATATCATGTTAAATGTTTTTCCTACAAAATTTAAAAAAACTCATAAGGTAGAACAAGAGATGTAGCTAGGTGCCTACATTAATCAATAGTGCTAATAGCAAATATTTATATAATCTGTATGTACTTTCAATAGGTATTTATGGAATATCCATTTGCAATGCAGCAGAAGTCTATGCTCTGGGCACTCACAGTGTTGTAGGGGAGACAGACTAGCAAAAAGACACTTGCAGTGTGGTGTGCCCTGGCACGGGGTGAGTCCAGGGGGCATGGGAGCACATTGGATCCACAGGCTTAGGTGTGGAGGGGACAGTTAAGGAAGGCTTCCCGCAAGTGGCAACTAAACTGAGACTTGAATATTGAGTGGGAATTGATCTCAGAGTGTGTGTGTGTGTGTGTGTGTGTGTGTGAGAGAGAGAGAGAGATACAGAGAGAGAGAGAGACAGAGAGACACATGTGTGTGTGAGCTAGGAGGAGAGAGGTTCAGCCCAGAGCTTTGAGGGAGAGAGGAAAGAGCAGGTGGGAAACCCTAAGGGCCCTTGCAAGTCGCTCTAAAGGAATTTAGTGTTTAAATCTGGAGGCCACTGGGAGCTATTAAAAGATCTTATTATCAGCAGTTGGGAGTGGGAGGAGGGGGCACACCTGACAGATCCTGAGTCGGCAGGACTTGATTTGCCTTGGGTGGTGGTGGGGTCAGGGGTGAAGCCCGAGTTGGGCCATTTGACCCCTTCCATGGGATTTCTTCCTCTTCTGCTGCCATTCCCACCCTTGTCCCATTGTTGTAACTGGAAGTCACGGAATTCTTGGGGGAACTCCATGAAATACTAAACTTCTGGATCCATCACAAGATCTGGGAACAACTTCACTAGCAGAAAACGTACCCACACCATGAAATTGTAACCACATACATACACAGTCACCATGAAAAATGCGCTGTGAAACTCAGCAGAATTGGCTGATTCTGAGATTCCTCATTAATGTCTGTTTGCTACTTGTACATTTCATTTTATTGCCTGTGAGTACTCATTAGCAGTCAAGCAGGAGCAGGTGCCAAGAGCTTAGGAAAAGCCAATGGGAGAAAACCATAAAATTGAGACAATTATGAGTAATAATTTTGTTTTTTACTGAAAATTGGGAAGAGAGAGATATCAATTCAGTTTAGCAGAGGAACATCTCGGCACAGCCTTCATAGCCCAGGGTTAGGATCAGGGTTGGCACTTCTCTAGGTTTCTCCTGGTCAAAGTTGGAAAGCGATTGGATTAACTAGTTCAAGCTAAGGCATGAGTGGCCAACAGAGGACCTCAAGCCCTCCTGGAGGTACTAGCGCCTGGCTTTAGAGATGGAGCGAATGTAGGCTCTTCCAATTGCCTTCAAATGCCATCATCATCTGCCTGTACCCGCAGAGAACACAGCCTTTACTTTCTCCTGGGATTACAATAGCCTCAGGGGCAGCCTAAACATGAATCTTCTCCTCCAGGTTTGAGCATGACTCAGTGGGCTCTACCATTCCCTTCCAACACTGTCCACCGTCACCTTCCAAAACCACTCCACATGAAAAAAGGTAAAATCTAGGTAAAAAGCGTGCTGACTCTGAAAATGCAGCTTGAAGGTAAGTCTTCTATATGTCTCACTCCCCGCAAAACCCCCGGGATCCTCTGAGAACAGCTGGGAAGGCTGGTTGTGGCCTTCACGTGGACTGCCGTGGCCTGGATGAACAATCAGATTGGCTTTTCATCCTGCAGTGCTACTGCTGGCAAATAAAGTGACTAGAAATGCCCACCATCCAACACCATTCTGCAGATGGGAAAACTGAGGACCAGAGAGCAGAGACTTGGCTTGGATCACGCATTCAGGAAGCTCCTGGCCACCTGGCCAAACCTGCTCTCTCTGGCTCTTTGAGACATACAGTGGGGGCTGGAGGCTTCCTGCTCTGAGCAGATGCCACAGTCTGGGAGCAGGTAAGGGGTGAGGGGAGCAGATCCAGGGAGATGTGATGTGTCAAGGCCCCGATACCAGGCAAAGAATTGGGAGGTGTGAGCCCAGGCCTAACGTCTGGTCTGCACCGAGGGCACCTGCTGCATCTTGTCTGAGGCCACAAGCTCCAGTCCAGGTGAGACAGCTCTGTTCCTGTGCCAGGGTGGCCCCAGCCTGGACCGGGCTGAGGTGGGAGCCAGGCTGGGGCTTAGCAGAAGGCTGTCAATGACCCCAGGTGCCCTGACATCAGGACAAAGCATAGCACTGGCATCTCCTGCCCGCAGTTTCACAGTGATGGTCTACAGTGCCTTTCCCACCCACAATCCCACACCGACTCAGGGCAGGGTGGGCCAGCTATTTGTTTCCCCAGTTGACAGAGGAGGAAACTGAGGTTCAGGGTGGTCAAGTGACTTGCCAAAGTCATACAGTAAGTGAATGAGAAAGGCAGAACTGAAACCCAGGACTCAACACTTCTTGCCATCTTTGTCTGAAACAGCCGTCCCCAAGCAGGAGGGGCACATACAGAGAAAGGCCCTCTCAGGCGTGAGCAGCATCCCTGGGCCAAGAATGCTTCAGGACGGGCAGACATGCCCCTGGGCTCTGACCTGGGGCCACCTCTAGAGCTCATGTCTCCTCACCCCTGCCATAAGCCTCTCCCAGTTACAGAGACAAGCGAATGATGGTTCCTTACAAAGAAAAGCTGTGAGAGGTGAGAGAACAGAGACTTCTTTTTTTCCTGAATTGTGCTACAGCCTGGGAGGGCCGTTCAGCCTTCAGGGGCAAGTGTGGACCTGCCTAACACAGCAGCAGACGGATAACTAAGAATTTCCCAGCATTGTCCAAAGCCCAAACTGTTGTCTGCCACTGACGGTGCCTGCTCCCTTCCAAGAAGGATGGCCAGAGTCCTAGACACACAGGCCTGGTAAATAAACCTCGCAGGCCAGCGTCTCGCCTTGGTATGGAAACTGCGTGGGAAGCAAGAGTCAATAGCCCTCTGTCCTCCCCTCAGTGTCCCCCACCCCACCAAAAGACAGGCAGGCACCACCAGATCTCCAGGTTAGGCTCAGCAGCCCTGGAAAACAGGTGTATTGTCCCCATCCTACAGGTGAGGACATAGTGGCTCAGAGAGATGAGGTGACCTGTCCCAGGGTCATTTTCAGACCCCTTTTGGATGCCCACTCTATTAAATGCATCCCTTACTGAATGTATTCTTTTGCTAAACAAAACTATACATTTAAAAAATCATTTTGTTTTTGAAATTATTTGCAGTAATTTGTAAGATTAACAATTGATTTCTCAGCAATCACTGCCTATAATCAGGAACCTTGGCAAGGCGAGGCATGCTAACCCCCAAAGGAAGGGCTGTTTCTATAAAAAAACCAAATCAAACAATTAATCAAGTTTGGATGTATTAACGACACACACATTAATTCTGATTAGCAGTTTTCATATTTTGAAACCAAAACTTTCTCTTTTCATGTCTCAAGCATTTCCATAAGCCCTCAAGAAGCCACCGGGCCCCTGGTGTCTCAGAGGTAAATCAAACCTGGGGCGGACCTGGGATTTGAACACAGGTCTGCTTCCAAAACTAGGACTCTTCCCACCAGGAGTCAAGGCACCTTCTCCAGTTGTAACAGGGAAACTGCCAAATAGAATTCAGCAACAACATGGCTTACAAGGGGTCTGGAAAGGATGTTCTTTCAGTAGCTGTCGCAGAATTTGTGGATATTTGCTGCTGAACAACAAAGGTAGTGGGTGGCGTTTACCAGGTGCTCACAACGTGCTAGCGCGTTACACTCTGTTCATCACATTACACATCTGTAAGCCCCACAGTTACCCCCCATTGGGCATGGGTGGGTGTTAGGAAACTCCCGGTATCCCATAGGTAGCAAGTGGCCAAGTCGGGATTTGAACTGGGGTGGGTGGGCTCTGGAGTCCAAGATCTTAACCACTCTGCTACACTGCCTCTCAGGCTGGAGCGGAGGGATCTGGGCAAGTCTGGAGAGGCCCAGTGCAACATTCAGACATCTAGAACAGGGGAGGAGAAGAGACTGGTCCTTCTGAGGACAGCCAAAGGTAGAGGGTGGAGGTAAAGGCTGGCAGGTCGCAGCTGACCAAAAGGAAGAACTTTCCAAAAAGCAGAGCTGTCCAACCATGACTGGGCTGCCCTGTCAGTACCGAGCTTCCGGTCACAAGGTGGAGGCCTCTGTGCTGGGCATGGGAGCGGAGGCTCCTGCTGGGCAGAGGGCTGTGCCTGTGGACTTCAGAGGGCAAATTGACAATCGTTTCTTCCTGCTCAGGGCTGCCTCTGTACAGGCCTCGGTGGCTCAGGACAGGAGGCACAGATGGCGATATCTGCCTCTGGCCAGGTGTGGGCCCCCAGCGCTGGGGGCAGATGACTGCCGGGTGGGAGACTGCACACACAGGCAGGTCCTGGGGACGCAGAACTGGTGTTTACTGGGAGTTTCTAAGTGCAGACTGTAGGATCTCTGCGCATGTCATCTCCTTTCCTCCTCTGAGGCTGTCCCCCTCCCAGCTCACAGACGAGGGGCTGCCTGGGCCCAGAGAGACAGAGCAGGGAGCCCGAGGGCAACGTGACTGCCACCTGGCTTTCCCATCTGGAGGGAGAAGCGGGGACAGCCCCTTCCTGTCCCTGACCCCCACCCCAGCCGGGAAACGTGGCCCCGGCAGGCCGGGCCTTTGGGGATCCCAAGGTGGTGGGAGGGCAGTGGGGGCTGAGCGGAGAGGGGTGGGGTGGGGGGGGACACGAACAGACGGAAATGAAAGTGGCCTTGAGAAAAAGGAACGAGGGAAGAAAAGCAGAAACTAAAACAAGTGACAAAGAAAACGAGAGTGTCCAGAGGAAGTGGCCGGGGGGCGCGGCGCCGCCAGAGGAATCCCCCGCAGACTGGTGTTTCCTCTCTTCTGGGTGGACTGGGGTGGGGGCCGCTGACCAACTGTTCCTGCGCCTGGGCCAGAGGCAGCCGGGGCCTCCTGGGCAGGAAGCCCCGTCCCGCCAGCCCGGGAAGGGCCCCGAGCGCAGAGCCCCGAGCCCTTGTCTGCAGTCTAGTCGGCCGCTTCCCGCCGGGCGATTTTGGCACAGTTATCAGACCTCGCTGGACCCTGCTTTCCTCTCTATAAAATGGGTATGAGCGCCGGGAGCCCACAACACTGCTGGGAGGATTTCTGAGCCAGAGCCCTGGTCCGGCCTGACGGGGACATGCTGGGGTGAAGGGGGCTGAGCCCAGAGCTGCAGGACGCACCATCAGGATTCTGGAGGAAGACGGGGGAGAATCCACTCTCTTACTGGTTGAACAAAAATGTATCCAACACTTACCGGTCCTATGCTTTGCCGGCCCCGGGAGTAAAGGGCTGAATAAGTGCCAGTCTTACTCCCAATTACAGACGCGTCACGACTCCCAGCTCCATATCCCACGTCCCCCACTTGGAAGCTGTGTGACCCCGGGCAAGTGACCTGACCTCTCTGAGTGTCCTTCCTAATCTGTAAATCTAGAACAATAAGCCTACCTGTCTTCTAGGTTGGGAGGATTAAATGCAGAGCCAGGTACAAATTGGTCAGCCTCAGCCCAGGGAGCGCCCAGCCTAGCGGGGAGCTGGACGCTCTCCAAGGGCGTGCGCAGAGGGTTGGAAGGACAGACAGCACCCAGGCCTGGGGGCACTCAGGGCTGGGTGGGGCGTGTGGGGCTGGCTCTGCCAAGAACAGGGGGACTGACGAGGGGTGAAGGGTAACCCAAAGGGGACAGCATGAGCAAAGGCACCGAGGCAGGGCACAGGGCGGCACGCTTGGGAACAGCGGCGGATGGATGGATGAGGCCGGACCTGCTCTCCACCTAAGGCCCCACTAACGGTTCTCAGGCTGGCCCTGGAAGTGATATGGGCATGCCTCTGGGGATGCTGCTGTCCCCCTGCAGGCGGGGCTGGCCTCTACAGCCAGACTTGCTTGGGTTGCAACTGCTTCCAGACAGACCCGGGAATCCCCCAAGGGGTGGGCATGGTTCTTGTGAACTGGTGTGGCCTGGGACTGTGGGCCTAGCGCAAGGGCAGCTGCTGCGGTGAAGGTGTCACAAGGCACAGCTAGGGTCTCGGGGAGGCTCAGGAGGGGGTTTCTCTGTCGGGCATCTGCTCAGTGGCGAGGTGGGCAGGATTTGCATAGAGGGCAGCTGCAGCTCCAGCCGCACAGCTGCCCACAGCCTCCACGTGGCTGTCGTCTCGCTCTCAGGGCCTCCCACGTGGACTGGGGGTTACCCAGGCTGCCTCAGCCATGTGCCCCCGATCCCTGCCGCCCCACAGCCATGCAGGAACAACCGGAAACCAGAATGCTGGCCCCGCCACCCTCAGGGCTTCGTTCATTTGCCCCAGCATCAGCGTCTCCCTCTGCAAAATGGGGATAATAACTGTGTCCCCCTCCCACGGAGGCTGTGGGGATGTCATGAGACCCTGGGGAAGTGGAGACCCAGAGGGGAGCAGGAATTGGCAGCCCCTCGCCCTGACCTTCCCAGCTACTTCCTGCATCATGTCTGACGGACAGGGCAGAGCCGGGCCCCTTCGATCCCTCCCCTGGCTCTGTGACTCCAGGTAACGCCCCCTGACTCTTCACGAACAAATCACCTGCAAAATGGGTATAATCGGACTAGCATTGGCTCTCGGGCTGGCAAAACTGATCCCCACGGCCTGCATCTCCCCATTTTACCTCCAGGGACCATGTGCTTTCTGGGATTCTGAACCCCCTTCCCACACTTGCTGTTAGAAAGGACCTGGTAATTGTCATGGGCCATCAGTCTGAATGAGTCCCTAGTGACTTTAAAGCTGTAATATTCTTAGAGCAATTCTCATCCCCTCCCTTCTCCTGTGATGGCAGGAGAGATTGAGAAGAGAGACAGTCTTATGAAGGGCCCTGACCAAGACCGCTGGGTCAGAAGGAGCAGGCTGGGCTTGGGACCAGGGTCTCCTGAATGTGACGGTTGTTGGGCCTCACAGCCACTGTCCCCATTCCTCTGGCTATCTCAAGTTCACTGTGGGCCACCCAGCCCAATCTCTGATTCTGCATTGAAAGGCGCAAGGTGCTGAGAACCAGAAGAGAGAAGGTGTGTTCTTGCTCTCAACGTGCAACATGCTGTGCGTTTCATCTAGTACCACGCTGGGGCCTCACACAGGCCCAGGGAGGTAGGCAGGAGGGGAGCAGAAAGGCAGGGTGGGCCTGATTGTGCCTAGTTTCCGGACGAGGACCCTAAGGCCAAGAGAGAGAAAGTGACTCAGCCAAGGTCCTGCAGCCAGTCGGGGCTGAGTGTTTAACCCCAGGAAATGCAGCTGCAGGCTGAGGGCTTTGACTCACCCTGCTCCTCCTGCACAGAATTCCCCTCTGTCCACTGGAGAGGCTTTGCCCAGGGCTTTAGGAGGACACAGTGTGAGGGCAGCAACGCGATCCCAGGCCTCTGTTCCTCTCCCAGTGGCCCTGAACAGGCCACTTCTCCCCTCAAGCCTTGGTCTCCTCCCCTGCGGAGTGAGGGGTGGACGAGCTGATCCTTCAGTCTGCTGCCCTCACTGACCTGGACATGCCAGGCCTGCACAGTCCTACGTTCCAGGTGCCCCGTGCCCGGACAGCCAGCTCCCCCCAGCGCTCACTCCTGGGGCACACCCCAGAGGGGGACATCATCAGGCCACTGGAGGATGCTACCATTGCTGCAAACGAATGCACCAGGGATACCAGGTTGTAATACATCCAAGCCGTGCTCTCTGCACGTTAATAATGCATGGGCAGCCATCACAGGCCCGAGGTTAGGTGGCATTAGGAGGCCTCTAATGGTCCTGATTATTCGGGGAAGGCTCCCCAGCGGGATGTGGGCGGCATGGGCGGGAAGCCAGGGTTCCAGGCACTTAGACCCCAAAGGTGGGAGGCTGGGGGTGGGGCGCCAGGCAAGAGGAGTTTCCACCGACCACAACTCCAATCAGGGGATCACATGGGGTGAGCTGAGGCTTTCTGCAGGGGGCTGAGTACCTTTATGGAGAGAAGCAAGGGCCCCGCTCCTGTAGGCAGGCCTCAAAGACAGTGGGCAGTCTGACACCCAGGGCTCAGTGGAGCCCTGTCCAACTCTCCACCACGTGACTTCTCTGCTCAGCGGCTCTGCGGTGAGTGCCTGCACACCTCTAGGGACAGGAGACTCACTGCTTGCTGGAGTGACACACATATGCCTTTCTTTAAACAGGTGCAACTGCTGGGAGGCAGGTGCAGTGTGTACAGTAGTCAAGAAAGTGAGCGCCACTGAGGGTTGGGGGCTTGAGTAAGTTGAATAAAGGGGCTGGTGTGAGAGACAGAGGGGCTGGTTCTAATGCTGAGGATTCTCCTTGTCCTCAGGCAGCTCTGGGCCACCAACCCTGCCAGCCTTCCCAGCCCACCACAGTGGTAGACCCCGAGCCCACCCCAGGGCCCCAGGGAGCCCCTGTGAACTTTGCATCCCCACGCTCATTGCTCAGGTTGAGCAGCACAAAAAATCAACCCACGTGTGGCAGGTGCTGGGGGTGGCCAGACTCCAAGAGGCGTCCCCATGATTCTCATCTCTGAGTGTTTGTACCGAAGGGGTCAACCTGCGTAACTAACAGGATATGGTGGCAATGACAGGCACAACCTCTGAGGCCAGGTCACAAAACCATATTGTGGCTTCCACCTTGCTCTCTCGGATGCTGGGGGAAGCCAACTGCCATGTCACGGGGACACTCCAGCAGCCTGTGCAGGTGCTCGTGTGGGGAGGAGCTGAGGGCCCTGACAACAACCAGCTGTGACACGCCAGGCCTGTGCCGCAGCCCCGGTCAGGCCTTCGGATGACCTTGCCCCTGGCCAACTCCTTGGCTGCAACCTCATACGAGACCTTGAGCACGAACTGCCCAGCTACATGGCTTCTGAATTCTTGACTCACAGAAATGTCTAATGCTTTCAGCTGCTAAGTTTGGGGTAATTCATTACGAGTAAGAGATAACAAAACTATGCTCAATAAATACTGGTCAGACGAGTGTACGGTTCCACCGACAAAGACGTTTCTCTGTAGAAGGGTCCAGAACTGAACTAGGCACTCTGGGGTCTGCAGAGGAAGGAGAAGAAATGAAAGTTGTGGTCCTGGTCCTCTAGGAGGTCTGCAGCACGTGGCAGAGACTGACAGCCACAGACGGAGGGGGCACTGGGAGAATCACGGTGGGGCGAGACCGCATGGGCGAGGCAAGGAAGGGGCTCCCATACTGACTGCTGTGTCCCAGCAGCGCCTCCGTGGGACAGGGACTATTAGCATCCCTGTTTTGTGGGCATGGAGACTGAGGTTAATCCTCTTGCCCAAGGTCACAGCCCTGGGAAACGAAGGAGCTGGGATTTAAACTGATGAAAACAGGAGGCAGAAAACTAGCAGGGGGCAGCCTTAACAAGACCCCCAGCAGTGGGACTGAGGGGGCACAGGTGCCAGGGAAGGTGGCCAAGGGAAGGCCACTGGGCTGGTACGAGGGGAACTGGGAAAGTAGCCTCAGGTGGGGTGGGTGAGGGAAGGCCATGCCGGGAGCTGGGGACTGCGTGGCTCTGTGCCCAAGCCCACCCTCACCCCCGCTGGAGCCCTGCCTCCGCTAGGACACCCACCATTTGCTCCTGCTGAGCCTTTTGCCTGGGCTGGCCAATCCCCTCCACAGCCCGCCTGGTCCCCGTCACACAGCGCCTGGGCGATGGCTCTCTACCCTCCAGGACCAGCCTGCCTGCCCCCCAGCAGAATGCCCCCGCGCTGCATGTTACTTTGTCCAGAGAATGCTGTTCAGAGGGCCCCCTGGGGCCAGGTGGCACAGGGAGTAGGTAGGAGGGCACAGGATACCCAGGTTTCCAGCCCCCACAGGAGGCAAGAGCACCCCCTGCCTGCCTAGTCCCCAGGGTCTGGTTCACCCCTGTCCCTAGGGCCCCTTGGGCCTCGTACACAGTAGGCACTTAATACATATGCCCAGGATAAATGAACTAGCAGAAGCAGAACTCCATCCTGCAAACACAAAGCAGTTCAGAGCACGATGGGAAATCACATGGAGAAAATGTGGCAATGGATTTTCACGTTGGTCCCTGACAATCCAGGTCTTTTCTGTCACTGCCCCGAGGGACTGCTGGTATCTTCCCGGCTGTGCTGGGCGACAGGCCATACGGGGCTGTGCTGAGACCAGGAGACGCAGTGGAGAGGGAGGTGGGGATGAGAACACAGCAGAGGTGGAGGCAGGGGATGGAGTGTCCTTGGATTCTGAAATCCAAGTGCTGACAGCCCATGTCCAACTCCAGGGACTAAGTGTCAATTAGTGTAAAAGGCAGAGAGTTGACAGTGGAGGATGGAGGTGCCACTCAAGGCCTTACCTGCCCTGTCTCCCACTTTCATATCATGAGCCTCAGGGCTTTGGGAAGGGCCATGAGTGGCCATCCAGCCCCTCCCTATGTCCAAGAGGAAACTGAGGCCCGGCCGGAGCACAGACTCTCAAAGGTCACCCCAGAGCTGGTGGTGGAGCTCCTACCTCCTATTCAGTCACCCACCAAACATGGATTGGGATTGTGTGAGGCGCTGGGGACTCTGCCCTGGGAGACAAGCCTGAGCCCAGTCTGGACGCTGTGGCCAAGTTGACCTAGGGGGACTAGTTCTGTCTGCAGAGAGGGCTCGGGAAAGCTTACCCAAGAGGTGAGTGTGAGCTGCCAGCCAAGGGGCCAGCAGAGCACCACTAGGCAGGGGAGTGGCAACTAAGGGACGCTGGATAGAGGACAGGGAAGTGGTGAAGGGTCTGGGGCAGGCTCACTGGCTCCTCTCCTCTGTCCCTCTGCCACCCTCTGGACAGCACTCTCAATATCCCATGCCAGCCCCCAGGCTGTGCTCCTCCTAGGCTGCTCATTGACTCCCATGGCCACATCCCTTCCTGTTGCCCCACTCCCTCTTGAGCCCCGGCCCCCTACAGGCCTGGCACAGGGCATCTATCTGGATTCAGAACTCACACTCCCACCCCCAAGCTCACTGTCCCCACTCCCTGGCCTGTGCCCCTTCCTGCCTCCTGCCTTGCAACTGCACAAGTACGGTCCTGCCCCTGCCACCTCCCAGCTCTGTTTCCCACACCCGAGTCCCATTGCAGCTCCCACACTGTCCCTCCTGCCCTGTCCAGCCAGGGAGCAGAGGCCACACTCCCCAGGCCTGGGGTGGTCTCTCTGTGGCTCATGCGCAATGCCTACTGCAAAACGGTCATCTCTGTGGTGCTGAGTGGATGGTGCCTTTGGCCTCAGAGACCCCTGCGTCAGAGCCGAGGCCCCACCATGTATACTAGCCATGGGCCTTGGCCAACCTGTTAACATCTCTGGGATTCAGTTTTCTCATCTGAAAAATGGGGCAGTGACACCTGCCCCACAGGTAGGATTAAAGAGCCAGCTGGGCCGGGCGCGGTGGCTCACGCCTGTAATCCTAGCACTCTGGGAGGCCGAGGTGGGCGGATCGTTTGAGCTCAGGAGTTCGAGACCAGCCTGAGCAAGAGCGAGACTCCATCTCTACTAAAAATAGAAAGAAATTATATGGACAGCTAAAAATACATATAGAAAAAATTAGCCGGGCATGGTGGTGCATGCCTGTAGTCCCAGCTACTCGGGAGGCTGAGACAGGAGGATCCCTTGAGCTCAGGAGTTTGAGGTTGCTGTGAGCTAGGCTGACGCCACGGCACTCACTCTGGCCTGGGCAACAAAGTGAGACTCTGTCTCAAAAAAAAAAAAAAAAAAAAAAAAAAGAGCCAGCTGGCATGTGTATGGCCTAGTGTTTAGCCCAGAGAAGGCGAGAGAGAAGCACGCATTCAGTGAATGTATAAAGAGTGGGTTCTGGGCAAATGTTTCCGGCCACCCTCTCCTACGCTCAGGGTCCAAGCTAGCGTTGGACACAGTCGATGGCCACTAAGTGCTTCACTGACTGATCACTTGTTGTTGCTGAAAGTGCTCAACAGGAGAGTTATGGGCCACATGATGATTCAGAAGGACCCATCAGGCTGCCAGGGTGGAGGGCAGCCTGCAAAGGAGGAGGCAGAAGCTGAGAGGCCAGGGAGGAGGTGGTCACAACTCCTCGAGGGACAGGAGGGCTGGGCAGGCAGGATGGGCAGCAAGAAGCCTAATCAGACACACAGGAGAAGGATCAACGCCCCCCACCCCCAGACTGGGAAGGTGGGGGTAGAATAGAGGAAAATACCGGCTGACGTGGGTGGCTGAGACGTGGTCTAGAGAGGACAGGCATATCCAGGGCTGTGGCCTGTGGCAGTGAAAACGACGAAATGATGCACTGGGTTTTTGGAGCGTGAAGAGGGTGCTTACAGGGCATTCAGGGTACAATGTTTGTGACGCCAAATGCACCCCCTTGCCAAGGTAGCACCCCACCAACATGCTCTGACAACAACAGCGATGCCACTAGCAAATCGTGTGCCAGGACCACCATGACCTCTTCCAAGCATTTTATGGGCTTCAACACAGTTCAATCTCCAAAACTCCTTTGCAGAAGGCACTATTAACGTCATCTCCATTTTACAGATAAGAAATCTGCAGCTCAGAGAGGTAAAATCGTCTTGCCCAACAAGCTGTCAGCAAAACAGAAACTGGAGTTTGTATGGAGCACCTATGGTTTGCGAGAGCCTTTCATATCCATAGGCATTAGGACAGCGTCTGGCACACAGTATATGATCCATCCGTGTTGCCAGGATGGTGGCAATGACGATGATGGCAATGATGGTGGGGGAGATGACAGAGGTGAAGCTGATGGTGACAGGGATGAGGATTCCCTTCCTGAGTCTGACCGAATTCATTTGGCAATGTCAGGAGACAGGAATTAGTGTCCCTTAACTATTAGGTCGTTAAGTACGAAATGCCCAATTTCCTTAAATACTAAGTTTGACAGCTGACATCTCAGACATTCCATTTTGACACTTCTTGTTTATTTTTTTATTGTAAAGGTACATCCTCATTCTTTCCAAATGCGTGGTTTTGGGCTTGTGATTATCTTTCGTATTTTTTAGAGTAATTTTTTGTGAAACCATGGATAAGTCAAAAATTCATGTTATTTTTGAATATGAGTTCCATCATAGAACCAACACAGAACAGACAGCTCGACATATCGATGAAGTGTTTGGGAAGGATGTGGCTAATGAACACACAGCGTGTCGATGGTTTGAGAAGTTCCGTTCTGGTGATTTTAATCTTGAAAGTGAGCCACGTGGGCAACCTGACACCAAGGTGGATAATGACGAGCTGAAAGCTGTAGTGGAATCAAATCCACCTCAACCTACATGTGAATTAGCAGCAAGGTTTGACATTACTATTCCAACAATAGTGGACAATTTGAAACAAATAAGCAAGGTAAAGAAGCTGGATAGATGGGTGCCACATGAATTAAACAAGTGTCAGCAGAGAAATCATCTCGAAGCTTGCCTTTCTTTGCTGTCACAACATAAAGGCAAACCATTTCTACACTGTATTGTTACATGTGATGAAAAGTGGATTCTTTTTGACAATTGCAAGTGTTCAGCACAATGGCTGGATAAAGATGAAGTACCAAAACACAGTCTAAAACAGAATAATTCATCAGAAATAGTTGCTGGTGTCTGTTTGGTGGTCCAGCGCTGGTATTATCCACTATAGCTTCATGAAACCTGGCCAATGGATTACAGTGGATGTCTACTGCAAGAAATTGGATGACAAGATGAGGATGCTTGTGACTAAGCAGCCAAGATTGGTCAACAGAGACAGTCTAATCCTCTTGCAAGACAGCGCTTGACCACATGCTGCACAAACAACGCTGCTCAAACTACAGAAGCTGGACTTGGAAACTCTCTGTCATCACCGTATTCACGAGACCTTGCACCAGCTGACTACCACTTCTTCCAGGCTTTGGACCACTCTTGCAAGGAACAATACTCAACTCTCAACAAGCTGTGGAAAACACCTTTTGCGATGTCATCGCCACTCGCTCTCCAGGCTTCTTCACTGCTGTCATAAGCAAGTTACCGTTAAGATGGCAAAATTGTGTGGATACTTGAGGTGCATACTTTGATTAATTGTATTGCTTCTTGTTTGAAATATAATAAACCACGCTTTTGATTCGAAACTGCACATTTCGTATTTAGTGATCTAATATAAGGAAACTGAGACACAGTGCTGTGCGGGTTTGAGGCCATGTGAGGGGCTCAGCCCAGGTCACAGAGGCTGGCATGGTCCGGAGCTCACTCACGGCTC
Source organism: Eulemur rufifrons (assembly GCF_041146395.1). Lineage (NCBI taxonomy): Eukaryota > Metazoa > Chordata > Mammalia > Primates > Lemuridae > Eulemur > Eulemur rufifrons. The sequence continues at coordinate 29,764,882 of NC_090990.1, forward strand.
TAAAACAGAAGCACCTAGACCCTCCTCATGCCCTTCCCCCAAATTGGCGACCTCCTCCCACTCTGCCTTCTCCCCAGGGGGCTGGCGTGCTGGGGCTCTCTCCAGGCTGGTGACTTAGGACCCAGGCACGGCCAGGGAACTGAACCTGGTTCTCCTCCTGCGCTGAAGCAGTCAAACTCCGTGACAGGTGGACGGAGGATGTCTGAGCCGCTCCCTGGCCACCTACGTGCTATCTAAATTCACTGCCAGACAAAGCTGTCTCCCGGGCTTGGCGCCTCCCTCACTCCCTGCCATTCATGCGCTGAGACTGCGTTTCCAGTACGTGGAGGCTGGCGAGGGAAGAAAGCAAGCAGGAGACGAGGAAAAAGGCAACCACACTGAGTCAGGCCCAAGGCGTAGCCCCATTGTCAAAGGGACAACTCGTGAAAAACAATGACTGATCCGTGGGCCATGCGGGGGAGACCTCGCCTCTGAAGAGCCACCTTTTCTGTGTTCCACGACAAGGCAGCGTCTGCAGCCAGGGCCCGCAGGGCGTCTGGGAGCCGACAGCTGTCACAGCAGCCCTTCACGCTCCCCTTTGGGGAGCCATGTGGAGAGCTCCAAACTTCTGATCTGTCCCTGCTTAGAAGCGAGGAGCACCCAGGCCCGATACTTCCTCAGTGGCCACGCTGGGGAAAAGGGCAAGAGTCCAATGTCCAGTTTCCAGCTGGACACAGTGAGCAGACCTCTCCCTCGCAGAACCGCTGTCCGTGAGACAACAGGCCAAGCGCCCTCGCCAAACAACAGATGCTCAGCTCCCCTGAGACGGGCTTGGGACCAGGAAAGGGGGGTCCTGGGGATGGCAAGGCTCCCTGGCTTCAGGAGGGGGAAGGTAGCACCACTGCCCCCCGCCCCAGCTCCTCCTCCAGGAAACTGGGCGTTACGTCTTCCTGGGCCCTGGCCTCTCACCTGTGACCGGAGAGTGGAACCATGTGCCACCCTTGCAAGCCCCACGTCCAAGGTGAGCATTCACTGGGCGCAGAGGCAGGCAGGGCACACACGTACAGCTTCCTGCAGCAAACACTCACTGCCCTCCAGACCCGGTGCTGGACGCCTGGGGCTTAAGACAGGGAAGACCCCACGCGTGTCCTTGAGCAGTTCAGAGTCCAAAGGAAGAGACAGACCGAAAGCAGAGGCCCATGATGACCAGGGCGTTACGATGACCCATCAGAGGGATGAGGCCTCGAAGGAAGTGTTGAAGGACCAGAAGACGTTCTGGCTCTTTCTCTGCACAGAGAGGCCGACGTGAGTGGCTGAGGCCCTCTGCCCACTCCAGGGGCGACCCCTCCGGGCTCCAGCCACCTTCCCCTCCTCAGACCCTGGTGCATGTCCCCACCCCGCCTCCACGCACCAGCCACAAACAAAGCCAGGCCTTCTACAACCTTTTCTTTATCTGCTGAGAACCGTGGCCCCTGGTTCCAGCTCACCGGTGGAGATGCCCACTTACGAGCATGGGCTTTGGGATCCGACGGGCCTGGGTTTGAAGCCCAGCTGAGCCACTTATAAGCTGCGGCCTTGGGAAAGCTGCTTAACGTATCTCACCCAGTTTCCTCATCTGGAAAGTGGGGTGAACAGGAGCCACCGGCAGGGATGTCTGGGGGGTGATTAAGATGCTGTGAGTGCAGGGAGGTACTGGGCCCTCACTCCGGCCGTTCCCACTGCCAGCAGTGCCTGCCCCACCCCCGCAGCCCCACGCTTTGCGGCTGACTCTTGCCACCCTTCGTATCTCTGATGAGACCCCTACCTCTGCTATGAAGGGTCCCTGCCTCTCCGAGACTGGGTCAGATGCATCTGTGTCCCCAAAGGGCCAGAGACATACCTTGTCATTGGATTGAACACCCTGGGCTACCGTGGCCCATTGATTCATCTGCTGTCCCTGTCCCACCGGCCTCTAAATGCCTTAAAGGGAGTCTTGTTCACAGCGACTCATTTGCTCCCTAGCATCCTTGGTTTCCAAGAAGATAAAGACTCGCCAAGGTCACACGGCTAACTAAACGGAAGGTGGGGTGCGAGACTGAGCCCCAGCATCTATCTGTTTGTAGCAACTGCATTTTAATAAGGGCTATCGGTGCCTTTCCCCACGGCCTTGAGAACCAGGAGGACCTCAGGCTTGTGACCAAACTGGGGAGGGAGATATTTCTGGAAATATCTGAAAGGGTTTACATATTTATCATGCTCCATGGTCCTAAAATACAGCAAGTGTCTCTTCCCTGTGCCTCAGTTTCCTCCTTAGTGACATGGGGCAACAGTCTTGGTAAAATACGGGCTAGTGCCTTGAGAACTCCTAGGCACAACACGCACGCCAGCCTCCCTGCCTGCCTCACTCCTTACCAACAGGAACAAGAATCTAGGGACAGAACACTCCCATATCAGCACTCGGATCCCCAAGAGCATGGATTGCAGCGTCTTTTCTCCATTTGTAATGGGCCATGGCACCGTTAGACCACAGCATTTCATGTCGTCTCTCAAATACATCATCCATATGAAGATGTTGTGTTTGGAACAATCTCCCAGCCACCGGAAGGCTGAATTCTCTCGGCCTCCCACTGCTTCTTGTAGAGGAAACAGAAATGTCTGAAAATAGAACCAGAATCGATGCCCCCGACTCGCTGCCACAAGGTGTGGCAATGCCCAAGAAGCCCGCACCGCCCCTACCCCTGCGCGGCCTCAGCTGGTGGGGGTTTCCGGGCAGCCTGGAGTAGGATTTCGACATCTCGAGCTGGAGGTCACGTGCGCAGAGCAGCGGTGGCAAACGGGGAACTCCAGGAAACCAGCCTATTTCAGAGAAGTGCTTGGAGCTGGGGGCAGGAGTGAGGTCAGAGGCCAGGTGGCGGTTGTGGGCCTGACTTGCAAAGAGGGAGGCCCAGGCTCTGCAGGCCACTCCTTCCAGGAGCGGAGGAACAGCGTGACAGCCCAGTGACCGCCCTCTGAGCGCTGGGCACGCGTAACTCTGCTTTCAGATGAGAGCACCGAGGGCCAGGGAGGGCGGGTAGTGTGCCCTCAGTAGTTACCCAGCCCGGCAGAGCAAGAGTCAGTGCTGCCCCCACCCCCGTCTCCCGTGGAAGGAAGTCTGAGCTTCCGCAGCCCCTCCTTCCACCCCACCCAACTGCACCCAAACCCGGCTAAGCAATGCTCAACACAGACACCGATACTATCTTGTATGCTTCCAGATAACCCTGGAAGGCAGACAGGCCCACTTTACAGATGAGAAAAACTGAGGTTCTCAGAGACCCTGTGACTTGCTTAAGGCTAAGGCTCAAGTCCAGACTGCCTGGTCCACCTCCCAGGTTGCTTCAGAAGAAAGTACTAGCACCAGCACAGCAGCAGTGACACTGCATCCTTACGTGACAGCAACTCAGCGTTTCCAAAGTGTCTTCACAGGCACCCCAACATCCAGCCATGGACAGCCCTTTCCCACCCACCACCACGGTGTAAGTGGAAGTTGTCCATTCCCATTTTAGAGATGAGAAAATGGGATCAGAGAGATGAAGTCATTTGCCTCAAGTCACACAGCTGAGAAGTTGCTTAAACCTAGGTCCTCTAATTCCCCCCATACTCAGTCCTTCCAGCCACACTGCTGGACAGCAGACGGGATGAAGACATGGGCACTGGTGACAGTGTGGCCTGCACCCTATGCTCCAGGCCCCACGGCCCTGAGCCTCTTTCCTCTGATGACCACTCAGCCTCCAAGGCCATCCTGAGAGCAGCTTTTTGCAAGGCCTGCTGGGGGCGGGCAGCCAGGGAGTGAAAGGGTGCACTTGAGTGGGGCAGGGCCACCACGACACCCCCTGGCCTCTCTGCAGCTCTGCCACTGCCTGCACACAGCTGCACCTTGCACACCTGGAGTGGCTGGAGGGGAGGGAACAGACCCTGGGAAGCACAACTTGGTTCCAGAATGGCATTGCCCACTTTTCTCTCCAGCCTTATCAGGGTGAGCCACGACAGCAGTTTTGGGTGCAAAGAGTAGGGAAGAAGGTGAAAACTAACATGTACCGAGAGGTTGGCTCTGGATGAGGTGGGCTGCGTATTTACTCTACAAATGTTTAATAAACACCCATCATCGCACAGGCCCTGGCTGGGAGGTCTCCCATTTCCTCCTTCACTGACTCCTGCAGCCAACACCTGATAGGCCCCCACTCTGTGCCCAGCACCACAGCAGGTGCCGAGGAGGCAGATAGGCAGGCAGATCCAGGACCTGAGCACTGCAGAAGGAGTCCACAGTCCTGGGTGCCAGCCCTGGCTTTGCCATTCATCCAGCCGTGTGACCCAGGCACAGCCCCTGTCTTATGGGCCCCAGTCTCCCAGCTCAGATTTCTGGAGGGTCCACCTTCAGTGCCCATGACTCGTGGTCACTGCCGTGGGTGAGGACAGGTCCACAGCAGGCAGGAAGGAGCAGGTGCAGCTGGCTGGGAGTGAGCACCCAGTCCCTGTGTCCAGCCAGCTCTTCCCTGCTCTCATTAGACTCAGCCAGAGAGGGCAGGGGAGGAAGAGAGGAGCCATTTTCTGGACACCTACCATGTGCTGGCCCTGGCCAAGCACTTCCACATGTGGCATCTTGTCTAATTTCTAAGACAACCCCGTGAGGCAAACACTGCGGCTCAGAGAAGGAGAATGACTTGCCCCAGATCGCACAGCTAGGACAGGGAGGAACTGCGGTAGGAAGGCAGACCTGTTTGCCTTCAAAGAAGAAAGTCAGCCGCCCTTCCCTTTCCTTCTCCTGGGTCCCCCAGCATCCTCCCCTCCATGCCCTCCTCCCCCGCTCAGCTAAAATGTGTTAGACAGACCAGAGGCAGGGGGAGAGGAACCCACCTGCTCCCACCCCTGTGTCCTCCCAGCTGTCTTTCCATGGTGGGAGCTGCCATCTCCCACAGTCCTGACCCAGCCCCACGCTCCCACCCACCCTCGTCTCAGTGACTAATGGCTCCTGCCACTGACTAAGCTGCCCTTGCTGGCTCCACAGTGGAAACAAACCCAGGTTCCTTCCTCCTCAGTCCTCAGCCCCACCTCCTTGACCTGGGGCCTCCTGCCTGGCCCTGCGTTGCTCGGAGACAACCCACGGTACAGGTGAGTCGCACTGAGGCTGCAGCCACCTGGATCTGCTGCCTACAGAGATGGTGCCCGATTTGTCTGATTCCCTGTGGGGTGTGGGGGCTGAGAAGGGGCTGTAGAAATGGGCAGGCTTGGATTTGATTTCCAGCTTGACCACTGATTGTGTGACCTTGTGCCCCTTGCTTCCCCTGTCTGGGCAGCCTAAACCTCCTGATTTATCAAATGCAGGCCTATTTTGAAAACTGATAGCCATAATGTCTATAGAATGCCAGACACATGGTAGGTGCTAACAAATCTTAGCTTTCCCCTTCAACTGTTTAAGATGGATTAAGAGGGCCGAGGTCCAGGGCATTTGTTTATGTTGGTCGTCCAATGAAATGAAATACTTTGCTATTCTTGACTTGATTTGTGGCAAGATAAGGGATGCTTTTTAGAATTGATTTTGACTTTGGCCTTAATTCTATACCATTGTGAATTGCACCCTGAATATATCCGGTCTCTGCAACCAGAAGTTCCATGTGGGGCTGGAATGAAATCTTATCTGTCCATCCACCCATCCATCTGTCCATCCATCCATTCATCCACTCAACGTTTGAATATCTACGCTATGCCAATCACAGCGGGGGCTCCAGACAGAGCTTCCAAGGCTTCCACATAGTCCACTGTCGACTCAGACGCACACCGCAGGCAGCCAGTAATCCCTTTCCACTGGTTGGCTATGGAGGGAGAAAGGGCTGCCTCCCTGCCCAGCATCTGCTCCACATGCAAGTCTCCTGGCGAGTGCCTTTCACGTGAATAGTTATGAATGAATTATCTAAGAACAGTGTGTTCCCCATAAGAGCAGAGGTTTTCAACAAAGTACATGTTACTTATGTGCACACACATGTACCACCCCCCTCATGGTTTAATGGCATGTCCAAACCCTGCAGTTGGTTGCGATCTCCCTTTTCTCCCCGTCGGGTCAGCACCATGCTTCACACCCAGGACACCTTTCCCCCTCAGCCTGTCTCCCTCTGTCACATCATCTCGGTTGCCTTTCAGCATAGCACCCCTCTCCGCCTGGGCTTTCCAGTCTCCGTGTTTGTTTGAGGGGTTACATAACAGAGCAGTGAAGAGCGCAGTCTCCAAAGCCAGGCTCCTGGGGTCCAAATCCATCACTCCAACTGTGTGACCTTGGACGACTGGCTGAACATCCCTGTGTCTCATTTTCACATCTGTAAAATGGGAATTAGTAAGAGGACCAGTTTCAGGGGGCTGTTGTGAGGATTGAATGAGATAATGTTGTGCTTCTAATGAGGGGGCAGCACCACCCCGTGAGGGCATTTTTAACTGTGAGTGGCTATTTGGGGATGTTCTGGTGGCTGGGGTGGGGTGTGGGGAAGGGGGACATTGACAGTAGGGGACAGAAACGACAATCCTGCACAACGAGGAGCTGCCCCTCAACATGGCAGCTATACCCCCACCAAGAAACTCTGCATGACAAAGGCTTCAACAGGGCCTGGCACGTGGTGGATGCTCACCAGCTGTGACTTGTTTCCTGTCCCCACACCACGCAAGCTTCAGAACAGTAGGAAAGGACCTCATCTGTCTTGCTCAGTGCTGCAAATCCCAGCACCTCGGACAGGGCCCAACACATGGCCAACACCGGATGGATGAATCAATTGAACGAATGAATGAATCAACACATGACCGGATAGATGAATGTTACGTGCCCAGTCCATTGGTGAGTGGCTCTTTGCTGAGACACGTCAATTCCAACCACCACTGTGCTTGCTGAGCAGCTCCAAACCACAGAATAAAGGGATGGGGGAGGACCAGCTGACCCTTTCTGAATGTCCAGTCCTACCTCCCTTCAAGGCCTGAGCCTGCTGGCGATGACACTCAGGGTTTTGCCATTTGTCCTTCCCTGGTGAATACTGTCTGACTCATAGAAGCTCCTCCCTCCTCCTCCACCAGAATGTGGGGTAGGATCTGCCTCTCCTTTCTCTCTTCCTGGGTACAGGAGGTCTGGACCATAGCAGGGCTCAGCAAATATCTGAGCACTTGCATTTTTCTCCTCTTTCCTGCATGCATGCAATCAGACCCCTTCCCGTAAAGGTGGGCAAACCTGGCCAAGCAGAGTGCTTGGAACATGGAAGGGAAAGGGGAGGGGGGAAGGACTCCCTGAATGTTCTGAAAAGAAGAGGATTAATCATAAAACTATTTCAAGCCTTGTCAAACGTTCTCCCATCCTTAGTCACCTCCCTTCCTTAGTAACACACAGAGTCCTTCCCTACTGACTAGAGTTCAGAGGCCAGCCAGCCTTTTTTTTTTTTTTTTTGAGACAGAGTCTCACTCTGTTGCCCAGGCTAGAGTGAGTGCCGTGGCGTCAGCCTAGCTCACAGCAACCTCAAACTCCTGAGCTCAAGCGATCCTCCTGTCTCAGCCTCCCGAGTAGCTGGGACTACAGGCATGCGCCACCATGCCCGGCTAATTTTTTCTATATATATTTTTAGCTGTCCATATAATTTCTTTCTATTTTTAGTAGAGGTGGGGTCTCGCTCTTGCTCAGGCTGGTCTCGAACTCCTGAGCTCAAACGATCCGCCCACCTCGGCCTCCCAGAGTGCTAGGATTACAGGCGTGAGCCACCGCGCCCGGCCGCCAGCCAGCCTTTTGAAGTGTATGTCCCTGAACATTTGCTAAGCCCCTACTGCATGCACAAGAAGAGATGAATCAAATTAGTTCCCTGCAGTGGGAGGCTCCAGTCTTGGGGGAGAGGGTGTGCTGTGCAGACAGGCAGGATGTAGACGGGTTATGAGATTATGTCAAGTGGGGCTGAGTTCCCGACACTCCTTGTTTTGGGGGGTTAAATGTCTAACAGAAGCTTATGTTCTTGAATTTAGCTGGGTTTTCTTGTGTGTTTTGTTTTTGTTTTTCTGAACATTCTGCTTGATAGATGTATTGGTCAGGAAGATTCTGGTTAAGCGTGGTTTTACAGGGTGTGCTCATGCATGTTCTCATGGAGCTTACACTCCAACACACACATGTCTAGCCGGCCAGGTGCTTCTGAGCGCTCGCAAGCACATCAAGCCTTGTTTGAGGATAGCAGGGGTGGCAGATGGGGTGGCGGGGGCAGGTGGGAGAGGAAGGCCACTGATCAGGTGCCACGTGAGCAGAGGCCTGAGAAGCAAAGCAGCCAGGAGCATGGGTCGTAGAAGGGTTTCAGCATCCGCCCGAGTCTCAGAAATGATGGTTCCAGAAGGTGCTGAGCTCCAGGCAAAACCTTGGGGTCCCAGCACCACCAAGGGAAGGAGACAGTTCCTCTTCCTCAGTTTCTCCTCTCTGTGGACTTTGAGCCCAAACAACTCAGAGATGGTGATTTTCTTCAACCCCCTCACAACCGACATGGCCAGAACATTTTTCCTTAAGTCTAACCTAAGTCTGGCTGTGCCAATTCCGCAACTCTCTCCTTCCTCACCCCACCGAGCGGGCAGCACAGGAGGTCACCACCCGCTGGAGGTCACGCCGCGAAGTTCTCTAACTTTTCCACCAAAGCAGCCCTAAGAGGGGAGGGCACTGAAAGATTTCCCTCAGGGAGGTCCACAAACATCCCCCAAAGCAGTCCCCACAAGCCAGAATGTCTTTAATCTTGTGTTTTGTCCTTAAAATCCATGCATGTATAAAATTCCATTCACAATCTCTGCGTGTGATAGAATTTATCACCCACGTGATAAAATTTGCAAGTGTTCAATTTTTCCCTTGAAAGACGGGCCAGGTCTATGCCATGGTTCTGCCAGGCCTCTGGGACTCTGCCGTGACCCTGGGGACGGGGCACCCACAGCTGAAAGCACAGGCAGAGGAGGCCCCTGTGCTGGGGTTCTAATCACGACTCGCTGGGGACACACCAGGTGTGTTTCCATGACTGTGGCCCACGGCCCCACCTTCCCAGGAAGTGCACTCTGAGGACCCCAGTGAAGGGCAGGACAGCATGGATGGATAAAAGCCTGACCTGGATGGGGGTGCAAGAGTGGGGATATGGGAAGAAGGTTCTGGCCAGGGGCTCTTGACTTTCCACTACAGGGACACAACAACCCCCCTGGGAAAGGGGATGTGGCCATTGTTCCACAGGCCTCCTGGCCAAGGCTTCAAGAACTGCCAGGAGATCTGGAACCTCACATGATGCTTTGCACAAAATAATCCTCATCAATACCTATTGAATGAATAAATGAATGAATGGCTAAGTCACAAAGAACCAGTGGCCAGCCCCTGGTCTAGATGACTCTAAGGTCCTTCAGGCCCTACATAGTGTATTTGAAGTGGCTGCTCCACCCCCGTGTTCCCACTCTACAGCCATGATCTGATGTGCTGCCTGCTGGCCCCACCGCTTCCCTCTGTGGCCAATGCAGTAAAAAGAGCCATAGATTATAAACCACTAATTGTATTTAGACAAAAAAAAAAAATCTTCCGTAAGAACAACAGTAACGATGGGTACCAAATGCCTGGCCCTCCGCTAATCACCTCACATTTAGCATCCATTTACTTCTCACGCCAACTTCCTACCAACCCTGTTTGTTTTCAGATTAGAAACTGGGGCTTCATAAGGTGACACGCTTGCCGAGGAAATGGGGCCTGGGATGGGTGTGACGTCCTCACTCTTTCTTCTCTGCTTGGCTGCAGGAGGACAGGGCAATGAAGACTTGTTCCCCTCCTGTCATGTTCCTTCCGGTAAGAAGAGTCAAAGGCATTTAAGTGTCAGTTATGCCCCTGAGCATGGGGCACAGGAGCTTCTGTCCAGGGAAGGTGTAAATGGGGGTGGCCCCTGACTCAGGGCACCTGTCCCTAGGCTGCTGTGACCCACAAGTGGCCTAGTATAGAGAACCGCAGACCCTGGGGTGATGACACTTAGCTAAGCCAACCCGCCCGTGTCTGTAGCAGACACTGTGGGTGCTCTGACCTATCTCCTGACCCCTTGTCATTTCCTTGCACAGCAGCCCGACCCACTGGTGTCACTCTGCCTGTACACACAGAGGGCTGCAAATGCCTAGGAATTAGTTCCCCCAAGTCCCCAGCCCAGAGCCAGCTCCTAACTAATGGCTGATGGGTACAAGGGTCCTGGCTCCCTCGCAGACACACACAGTAGGGAATGAGAAAGTCAGGCGGGGTCAGCATGTGACCTGGTGCAACAGCGTAGCCCCCGGGCCAGGGCAGCCACAGGCCAGGGAGTGTGGGAAGCACAAGACACTAAATCACCTCTCGGCCCTACAAAGCGGGCTGTTGACTCCCGCTTTGCAGATGGGAAACTGAAGACTCTAGCCTGTGAGGCAGCAGCAAGACGGGAACTCAGGTCTGTGTGATTCAAAGGCCAAGCACGTGTCACAGGAGAGGGGAAGGGGAGGGGCCAAGATAAGAAGCTAAGCTGCAAGATGCAGACCTCAGGGAGGGGAGGGCAGGGGAGGAGAGAGGGGAGAAGATCAAACAGTGAGAAAGGTCGCCTGCAGCTCCTGGGGCTGCCAACCTTACTTCACGAGAACCAGGGCCAAAGGAGGGGAGAGGACCTGGGCCAGCACAGGTGTTTCCTCCCGAGAAGCCCCTGGGCCAGCCAGGGCTGGGAAGGGACAGCTGCAGGGCACCCCAGCTCCTGGACCAATCCCACCGGCTCTCACCGGGCACCCATGTTGGTGCCACTCACCCGGGACCTAGTCTGGCAGCTGCCCACCGCCAAGGCTACTGGCAACTCCCACCCACATTTCTGGCAGAGGGATGAGGAAAGGGGAAGGAATCAATTCTTTTTTTTCTGATTTTAAAAATAATACATACTGTGAAAATTTCAGAAAGTATAAAAAGAAAATTAAAATGACTTAAAATCTCATCCTCGAGATCTCTACTGTTCACACTTGGGTGTCCTTCCTGGCAGACCCTCTCCTAGGCACATCTACAGGTTGGTTTTATTTTTTACATCTTTTTCACTTATCAATACATTATTGGTGCCTTTCGAAGTCATTCAATGCACACTATATCACCACACTTCATAGCTACAGAATATGGTGTTGTGTACATGGATCACATTTTATATAAATTATCCCTTACTGATAGACTATTGCTGGTTTTACATTAAACAATGCCGCAAGGAACATCTTTAAATAGTGTCTTTCTGAGGGTCAATTAAGAACATGGGTCAAAAGGCTTACAAAGCTACCATTTCCTGTCTCCCAGTGGTTGCACGTGGAGGCACTTGCTGATCGTAAGGAAGCAGTCAGGCGGAAGAGGGCCACTGGCATGGAGGACCCAGAGGACCAGGTTTCCTATCAACACAGGGACTCAGGCAGCAATTGAAGGCTCTTCTGTTCTTGAGGTTGGGGCCAGGGCAGGCACATGGTTTCCAGTCCTGACTGCCTGGTTTGTCTTCCAGTCCTGACTGCCTGGCACAGTCTAGGTCCCTAACAAATGAAAGGTGAGATTGGTCTCAAATGCAAGGTGGGCACCTGTTAGAGGTCAGAGCAGGGTCTGTGAAAATGCTGGATAGGTGCTGAGACCCTAGAATACCAGCCTTAGGTTCCTCTGGGTGAGGCCAAGGGGCCCCCAACTTCAGGGAGATAAAATGAAGGGGCTAGGGGCTGGGCAGGTGACCAGAAACCCTTGTTTTATGGAAAAATGACGCATCAAAGTTGTGGTTCTTTTGTTCTTGACTATGGAGAAGTTGTTCCCCCTCTCTCTGCCCCACTTCCTTCAACTGTTGAATGGGAAACTGTGGTCCACCCACCTGCAGAAAGCAATCAGGGAGGTAGCACTGTGAACCCAGACTTCAGAGTAACATCATCATCATCATCACCATCACAGCAACAATAATAAGCGCAGTTAGCATCTATTGAGCATTCATGACCTGCCAGGTACTGTTCTACGTGCGCTGGTTATGTCACTCTGCATGCTGACTCCATGGTGTTGACACTGTCACAATCGCCACGGGATGACGGAGGCAGGCAGCCCAGAGAGCTCAGGCAGCTGGCCCACGGCACTGCTGGGATCTGAACCCAGCAGCCTCGTCCTGAGCCAGAGCTGTTAGCTGGAGTGCCACAGGCCCTCTGCCCCCCACCAGCTGTGTCCTTTGGGCTCCTTGAGACTTGAGTTTCCCTATCTGTAAAATGGGGATGCCACTGTCCGGCTCCCCAGGCTCTGGGGAATCTCAGAGGCCGGCGCTCACTGGCAGATCTAACACCTGCTCAGCCCGCAGCGGGGCTCAGGGTGTGCTGTTCTCTCCGCAGAGAATCAGACTCGGGAGCCGTAAACGGGGGCTGCTGCTGTCAGCGAAACCTGATGCTCACACACAGATGATTTGCCCCCGGTCAGCACACACTTAGCCCTCTCTTCCCCACTCGGGTTGGGGGCAGAACCAGGGGGTCTCTATTTTTCAGTCACGATGGGGACTCCCTCCAACTCTCTGACAAGTTGCAGACAGTGAATGTCACCCCCTGGAAGGTACAAAGGTGTAAAAAGGTATGGGTGTAAAAAGAGGTTTGTTGGAAATTTGTGACGTCACACTTGGCACTCCATAATTCACCATAATTGTGATAAGGTTCATCTGTGCCTCCTTAAACCCAAGACGGCTGCCAGGGACAAACGTGTGCTGAGGCCTAGGTCACTTGCTGTTGCCAATATTGGTTTGGGTGTCTGGCAATAAGCCAGTCTTTTAGGTATAATTCCACCATCATATCTCCATTATTTTAAAGGCAGAGGACCTTTCGCCAGATAGCATAAGGATGAGTCGCTGGAGGGGAGGTTTTTGTGTGGGGTGGTGGGGAGCGGGGTCAGGCCATCTGTCAATCCGATGGGCTGGTAGGGGGCTGGGTCACTCCAGCGGCCACAACCGCTTACCCAGTCCCCATCCGAGCCTGCTCTCCTCCCCCGGGCAGGCTTCAGCAAAGGCAAAAACACACAGGATTCCTGGCCCGGGGGTTTCTTCTGGGCTCCAGGGGCTCTCTGAAACCTTAGGACAAATAGTGTGTGTCTGTGTGTGTGTGTGTGTGTGTGAGAGAGAGAGAGAGAGAGAGAGAGAGGGAGAGAGAATGAATGAGGAAAAGAATTCCGGGAAGAGGGCCCGTAGCTGTCAAGCTGTCAACATAATTTCACTGGGATTCCTTCATTCCTATGGGAAGTTAGAAATGCCACGACAAAGTGGTTTTCTCCGAGAAATGCTGTTACAGAAATCAGCTGTGTGCTCTCTGGGATGGAATCCCCCCACCGCCCCACCCCGTAGGGAACGGAGCTCACCTCTGGCCGTGGGACCACGCAGCCCTAACTAGTTTTGTCTTCATTAGCTGCGTGAGCTTGGACAAGACACCTCATCTCTCTGGTTCCCCCCTCTGCAAAGTGAAGAAGTTGGACTTGTGAGTGGCTTTCGGCCTGTGCTTTACAGAGTTCCAAGAGGGCACAGGGGAGATTGGCAGCCTTGGGGGTAGGGGAGGCGACACTCAGGGGCCCCCTCCGTGCAACCAGAGCAGCTCTGGCTCTCACAGAACCTGGTGAAGTGTTAATTGATTAAGCGGCTTTGTAGCTTACAGCCAAAATTAAAGCAAAACCCTGGTAGAGCGGATCGAGTCCTTTCTGGCTTGTAAGGTCTGAGCCCCGAGCAGGGCCGATCTACTCTGCTTGTTTCTTAATCCTCAGAAGTGGTAGAGCCTCCTGGGTAAGAGCCAGATACCTGGGTGGAATTCCAGCTCTGCCCCCCGCTAAGCACCATGACCTTGAGCACGTTGCCTAAACTCTCTAGCCTGCTTCCTCTTCCATAAACTGTGCACACACCCAGCTCATGGGGTCTTTGTGAGGATCAAACAAATTAATGAACCTGCAACACCTCGCCAGATACACAGCAAGATATCATAGGCACGCATAAGAGGTAGCAGGTATTTTCTGTCTCAGCTTCTAGCACAAGGCTGAAAATGTGGACGTTAACTAACAAATGGCAGCTGAATAAATGAGGGAGTGAGGGAACGAATTCCTGGAGTCTAAAATTCCATTAATTGATGCTAAGTGAGCCCACGCAAAGCATGGGCCAATGCTTCTCAAGCTGAGACGTGCACACGGGTCACCGGGAAACCTTGTTAAAATGCAGAATCTGATGCGGCAGGTCTGGCGTGGGGCTGGGCTTTGCAATTTCTAAGTTCCCGGGTGAGGCCGATGCCACTGGGCTGCATAGCCAGGCTTTGGTCCGTCACTGGTCACACTCTTTGGCTTGCAGGCTTTCCACCGGCACGTACCAAACCGCTCTGGGTGCTCGAAGACATTGTAGACTGGGTTCTCTTTATTCACTCCTGGGCTACCAAGCCCAGGGCACTGTTGTGCTAGGTTCTTAAGAACTGACATGGGCGTCAGTGTGAAACCCTGACTTCCTGTCTAGGCTCTAGCAGGCAGTGACTGGGCAAGCCCCTTCCCCTGTCTGGAGCCTGCGAAGTCTTCATTTGTAAAGTGAGGTCAGCAACACCTTTTGTGCCCGGCTCTCAGAACTGCTGTGAGGATAAAGGTGACAACAGATAGGACCTCTGGGGCGAGGGGTCATGACTAACTGGCAGGCTTCATTTCCAAGTCCTCCTCTTCACCGCTTGAATCCCTCCCCAGAGGGAAACTGACACACGTGTTTTGCATAATGGCATGCAAGGGGAGAAAAGAGGAAGTCGGGCCTGCTAAATTTAGCAGGAGCTTACGCCCCCTCACCCAGGGCTCGCCCACGCATTTCGCCATGAGTAGGTGCCTTTCTATATTTAACTCCTGCCTGCACCTTCCCCTTGAGCTCTGACACTGAAAACCCCAGGAGGATGTGGTGAGGAGGGAAGGGAAGTTCACGAAATGTGAGCAGCAAATGTGAGCAGTGGCTGACATCACATGAGGCACCATCTGCACTTTCAGGTGTGTGTTCTTCAACCTCTGCCCTTCCCCTCCTCTTAGAGCTTGAGACTCACTGGGCCAAAGCGCGGCCAGACACGGCACTGCCCTGTGGGCCAACAGCACTGAGTAGGGGTGGCGGCTACGGGAGCCCCAGCAGAAGCCATGGCGACGCAGGAGAGTCTTTGCTGCTTCCCAAGTGCCAGGTGCGATTCTAGGCCCCTTCCCACAAGTGACCGAATTCAATCCACACAAAAGCATCATGCAGATGGCAGCATACTCAGGCCACAGGTGGGCAAGTGGAGGCCGAAAGAGATGCAGGGAGTTGTCCAGAGCCTGCGATGAGTGGAGGACCCTGGCCAGTTCCCCACGTCTCTGCTTCCATCCAAATCACACTCATCTTCTCACTCTACCTCCTCTACAGAAGGCTGCTGGGGAGGCCTTGGATTCAAGTCTCACCTGCGTTATAAGCCAGGGATGTGACCTTGACTTAGTACCTCACCTTCTTGGGAAGTTCAAGTTCCTCATCTGTAAAACAAGTCCATTGGGCTGGTTTTCTGTTTCATTTCTGAATGTCTACGTGATGACATCAGAATCCGATTGATGGTCAGGAGGTAAGAGCGAACCCTGGGGATGACTGTCCCCCTTTCAAGCCATAGGTGACCTCTGCCCTGCGCTCTCCTGCTCGCCAGCACCCATGGAGACTGTGGCACTCACTGGTGGAGACACCGCAGTCCCCCCTCACCTTCGGGGGAGCTGTCATTGAAGGCCTCTGTGCCAAACAGCTCAGCAGGCTCTGGAAGGACTAAGATGAACCATGGCCCTAGACCAGGGTCCACTTCCAAAAAAGGAGAGAAAGACCTGGGAAAACTGCAGCCCTACAGTGTGGTCAGCGTGGCGTGAAGATCCCCTGGGGCACAGGGGCTGGTGCCTCATCCAGCCTGAAAGGGCTGGGAAAAGACCCAGGGGAAGTCAGACAAAACAGACATCCTCACTGCAGGCCCGTGGCTCTCCAAGTGCGGTTCCTGGACCTGCAACATCAACATCATCTGGGAACTTGCTAAAAATGCAAATCCTTGGGCCCCATCCCAGACCTACAGAAGCAGCAATCTGTGCTTCGACAAGCCCTCCAGGTGATTCTGCAGTGCTCTCAGTTTGAGAACCCTGGTTTAGGAAGATAGGTCTTAGGAAGACAGCAAAACCTTGAACTTTTGGCTCCCTCGGTCCATTCAGAGCTTGGCTAGGAAAAGTAACAATTAAGGAAAGTGATCTAAAAAATCTGGCCGGACAACCTGAGTGCTCCCTTTACAACGCGTTAGGCTCCGGGAAAGCCCCACATCTGGACACCTGGCCACGGCTCGTGGCTACATCTCCGGGCTCTGCCCTTGGGTTTTGCCGAACATGGTGACAGCTGCAGGAAGACTGTCTCGGACTTGCCGTAAGATGTTTTTTTTCCTATCAGTTTACACAGGCCCTTTCTATAAAAACTCATATGAGAATACAATAGCAAGTAACAACTTTGCAAAGACTTTCTGAAAATGACAAGACCCAGTGTTGGTGAGGGTGTGGGAAAAAGGCACACACGCCCGTTTCTGGTAAGCAAGGAAATTAACACCGTCTTTCTGGAGAAATATCTGTCACAAGTTTAAAAACATGCATCTCCTTGACGTAGCAATTCGATCTTACAAATGAGTCCTAAGGAAATAATCATGACTGCATAGGAAGCATTTCACTTCAAAGATATTCAGGTTTGCATTGTTTGTTACAAAAATTGGAAACAATCTAAATGTTTAAAATAAGGTGTTGATTACTAGGTGGCCAGTCATTTTCATTCATTCATCAGATATTTACTGAGTAGGCTGCATGTGCCAGGCAGGGGATTCGATGCTAGGGATATAGCTGTAGGTAAATGAATGAATGCAATCTCTGTCCTTCTGGGAGGGAAGACAGCCGGGGGACAAACAGCAAGTTCAACAGACTTCACAGGTCAGCTGCTGACGGGGGCTATGAGGAGCGGCAGCAAAGCGAGTGCCGGTGCCGACATGGAATGGGGAGAAGATGAGGACGTGAGCTACAGCTGGGGTGGATGTCCCAGACAGAGGGAAACAGCAAAAGGGACCAAGAACGCACAGCATTCTGGGTGGGTTTGAGGAGCAGCAACGACTCCATAGCAGCTGATGCAGGGTGGCTGAGCGAGGAGTGTGGGACGTGGGCACCCAGGTCACAGAGGGCCTTGCAGGCCATCCAGGCCTGTGACTCTTTCCCTGGGTGAAAAGGAAGGGTTCTGAGCAGAGGAGGAACTGACTTGTGTTTCAGACGCAATCGTCTGGCTTCTGGGTTGAGAATAGATCATACAGGGACAAGCGCGGAAGCCGGGACACTGTTAGGAGGCTACTGCAATCATAATCATTGCACGCTAGAGATGGCAGCAACGCCAACCAAACTCGCCGCAGTGGAGGTGAAGTGGGCAACTTCTGAATGTACTTGGAAGGTACATTTGGGTGTTCAGCGGAGCCATGCCTGCCTGTGGCACCTGTGGCTGCTTGAACAGATGACTTGGTCTCCAGAAGCTGAGGTGAGTGAGAAAAAGCTAAGAGGAACGAGCGTAAGTCCCTCAGCGGAGTCAGCAGGGGTCGCCACACAAACCAGCCCACTTGCTGCACTGGACATTTCTGAAACCTTAAATGTGAAGCTTGCTATCCCCAGGGTACCACACTGTTATACTCCAGACCTGGGAGTATGGGCTGTCTGCTTATATTCAAAGGCAACCAAAGAAATGCAATTTAAAATAAGGATGTGATATCATTTTTCAGTTATCAGATAGGCAAAGACAAAAAGAATGATAACAGTCCGTGTTGGTGTGGGTGTATGGAAACAACACGCCCTACTACACTGCTAGCGGAAGTTTAAATGAGTACCACCTTTTAGGAGCAGTTTGGTCATATGTTATCACAAGCCTTTAAAAAGTACATGCCAAAGGAACTAGAACAGCTGAAACGATTTTGAAAAGGAAAAATAAGGTGAGAGGAACCACTGTACCTGATTTTAAGACATATATAGTCAGAGTAATCAAGACTGCATGGTATCAGCAGAAAGGTAGACACATAGGTCACTGGAACAAAATAGCGAATCCAGAAATAGTTCTACGCAGCCGCAACCAACAGAGTTTTAACAAAGATGCACAAGCAATTCAATGAAGGAAGGATGGTCTTTTCAATAAATGGTGCTGGAACAACTGGGTATCTATAAGCAAAACAATAGAACTCAATGTAAACATTACACTTTATATAAAATTTAAACCAAAATAGGTCATAGATTTAAACATAAAATGTAAAACTATAAAACATTCAGAGATAACATAGGAGAAAATCTTCAGGACCTAGACCCTGGTGAAGAGCTCTTAGACATGAAATCAAAAGCATGATCCAGAAAAGAAAAAAGTCACCAAATTAAAAACTTTTGTTCGGCAAAAGACCCTGTTAAGGGAAGGGAAAGGCAGGCTACAGACTAGGAGAAAGTATTTGCAAACCGCAAAACTGCCAAAGGACTCGTATTTAGAATGCACAAAGAACTCTCAAAACTCAACAGTAAAAAAACTCAACCAAAAAATAATAAACAATCTAATGAGAAAATTAACAAAAGACATGAACAAACACTTCACCGAGGAGGAGATACAGATGGCAAATAAGCATATTAAAAGATGTTCAACGTCATTAGCCATTGGGGGAAATGCAAATTAAAACCACCATGAAATATCACTACACAGCTATTAAAACAGCTAAAATTAAAAATAGTGACAATAACAAATGCTGGAAAGAATGCAGAGAAATTAGGTCTTTCATACATTGTTGGTGGGAAAATAAAACGGTATAGCCACTCTGAAAAATAGCATGGCAGTTTCTTAAGGAACTAAACATACACTTAGCATATGACCCAACAGTAGTACTCCTGGGTGTTTATCTCAGACAAATACAAACTTTTGCCCACATCTTTTAGATGATAGTATAGTTCCGTATCTTCATTTTGGTGGTGGTTACCTGAATCTACATATGTGATCAAATGACATAGCACCATAAGCCCACATTGTATCAATGTCGATTCCTGGTTTTGAGACTGTCCTATAGTTACATAAAATGCAACCACTGGAGAAAACTGGGTGAAGGGTACACAGAACCTCTCTGCACTCTTTGCAACTCAACTTCCTATGAATCTTTTATTATTTCAAAATAAAAAATCACTTAAAGAAAAAGAACTATCATGAAAACAGAAAAAGAAGCACATGCCTTTCAACCCCCAAATTCCACTTTTACTAATTTATTGTAAGGTAATATCAAAAAGGCACCAAAGATCACTAGATAAAGAAGGTCATCTCCAACTTGTTTATAACAGCAGAAAATTAGAACAAACCTCTCTGTGCCCATAATTGGTTAAATAGATTATGATAAATATATCCAATGAAATATTATACAATGATTAAAATGATGACATAGATCTGCATTCATTGATATGGAAAGACATTCACAACATGCTGTTAAGCGGAAAAGATTTCTTAAATGCAGCGTATGGTTCTTCATTTTTTAAAAAAATGTATACAAATATATAGACCGCAAGCTGTACAGCAATTTCTGTCTATATCATTTATTCCAGTATCCCTAGCTCCCAACAGAGCCTGATACAGAGTAGGTACTCAATAAATATTTGTTAAGCAAACAAATAATACACATACATGCACATTTGCACCAGAAAAAGTCTAGAAAGTTGTACTACAACAAAATATTGGCTAATAGTCATCTCAGAGTAGAGGAACTTAGGTCGACTAATTACATTTCCTTCAGTTTATTTGTATTTTCTACTCTTTGATAATAATTATATTTTTTGAAAGTAAACAATCACAAAGTGAAGAATATTCTGTGGAGCTCTGCAGCCTGAATTGGGCAAAGCTGGGGTTGGTTCATCTGGACCACACCCAACCACAGTTGCCCGCCCTGGGACTGGACGGATTTGTGGGGTCTGAGAACCATTCCCAAGGGCTCAGTTTCCAGGACTCTGGCACGAGGGACACTATGTTTGGAGCAAGAACTCTCATAAGAGACTGGGACAACAGCAAGGTCCCCTACCGGCCAGAGAGTTGATGGGATGACGTACAGGGTCCGTGGGGAATGGCGTGGGAAAGCATCGACCCTGGCCCACATCTCCTCTAGCGGGAGGAGGGCAGAGGATGGAAACCTGCAAACACATCCATCCACCAGGTCCTGCTGCGCACAGCTGTCCGCACTTCAGTGGGCCAGAGCGGTGGTTTCCCAAAAGACCTGCCTGAAGGCAGGCTGCATCACGATTCCCTGGAAGCTTCGTAAAATATAGATTCCTGACTTCAGCCCCACTGAACCCGAATCTCTGGGGTTGAGGCCCAGGAATCTGTCGTTTTACTAAACTCCCCGGGTGATTGTGACGCACAGTGCAGTTGGAGAATCCCCCAGGCTGGGGACGTAAGTCCAAAACAGTATCACGCTGGACAAATTGGCAGTAGTTATGCCATTTGTGACAAAGTGCTGCGGGACCCAACAGTTATTGATTTGTAAGAAGATTTTCTCTGAAGAGTTCAGAAAATGTTAAAGACATTCTTAGAATATTAGACACCTCCCCTTTAAGAGAACCAGGGGAGACTGTTCCCTTGTACCTGTTACTGCGACCCTCTGTTATTTCAGAAAGAAGTTCATGGTGGGCCCCAAGGACTAGTTCACTCCGTCTTTTTTTATTGTGGTGTGTGCCTGTAGTCCCAGCTACTCAGAAGGCTGTGGTGGGAAGATTGCTTAAGGCCAGGAGGCCACGGTGCACTAAGATCATGGCTGTGAATAGCCACCGCACTCCAGCCTGGGTAACATCAGCAAGACCTTGTCTCTAAAAAAAAATGGGGTGAATAAGGCCTCATAGGACTCTGGTATTAAATGAGTCATTTCACGTAAAGCGTTCACGGTAAAGCCATTCCAGCCTAGCCACTGCTAGAAAATGCTGCTGCTGCTCAGCTGTGCTGAGGGGTGGTGGGGGGGTGGGGGGGAGGTGTGCTCACGTTCTCAGCCTGCACCCAGGGTTGTGCCTCCCCTCCTCACCTTCTCTTCTTTTCTCTCTGGGCTTCCCTGCTGGGCCCTTCTCTCTCACGTGGACAGGTCAGTGCACAACCTGGATTAATCCTTTCTCTGTGCTCTACAGCCTGTAGGACACACTCTGCTAAGTTCCACTTGAGTGTAAACTCTGGCTTGTTCTTTCTAAGGCCTATTATACAGTAGGTACTCAATAGATGCTTGTTGATTGAATAAATGAAGGAAAGGTTTTTTTTTTCCCCCAATTGAGGCATTGACCTGTGGGGCTGATCACAGCATGGGGGACCTGAGGCTTGGGGCCCTTTCCCACAGCGAGGCCAGGAACATGCCCAGATGCTCCACAATGCCTCTTCCCAGGTCCAGTGTGGCCAACAGCGTAGTAAGAGGTCACTTCAGATCCAGGAGCGAGCAGAGCAAAGCAGAGACAAGGCCCAGCTACCTGGTGCCCCCTACCTTCCTTGGCTCCTTAGGCTCAGAAGGTAGTGATGGGTAGGCCCTCAGCCCATCCCCATCTGTCTCCCCATTTTCCCTGTCCTCTCATGCACAGGCCATTTGAGCCTGCACTCAGCTCCCTTCTCTTTGTTGGAAATAAAAGATGCTCTGGAAGGAAGTGTACATTGCTAGACATGGAGGCACTGAGGCCTGCCACTCCTGTGAAAGCGGCAACAGGGCAGGGAGATTACAGAGACGTCTGCAAAGAACATTGCTGGTGAAGGGGTCCTAACTGAGAGAAGTCCTGCTTGGTGTGTGTGTGTGCATGTGTGTGTATGCAGCTATGGGTGTGTCATGTGTGTGAGTGTGCATGTGCATGCATGTGTGCTGTGTGCTGTGTGCATGTGTGAGAGCATGAGTGCATATGCATATGTGTGCATGTGTGTGTACCTGTGCATTCGTCAGCATGTGAGTGTGTGGGTGCATATGCATATGCATGTGCGTGTGCTGGGGGCTGGGGGCTGGTGGATGCTGCCTCTCCTTCCTGGATCCCACCAGCTCAATTCTACGTGTGCAGCCTGGCCTGGGCAGCTGGGTCTGCAGGCCTGTCAGGTGGTGACAGGGAATGTCTGAGAGTGTGAGCACAGACACAAAAGCCAGCTGCCAAGTGAGAGGAGAGCTCATACATCAGAGAGTATCACGGTCACCTTGGGCAAGTCCCTTCCCTGGGGCTTTAGTTTCCTATCGGTCAAATAACACAGGAGTCAGAGACCCTCTCTTTCACATTGCATTAGCATCTCTGCTAATAGCTGCCACTGCTGGCTGAGACACACGCTCACGGGGACACGCTGCTGACAGCCCACCCCTCTCCCCTGAGGCTCTGTTTCCTGAGGACATGGTCTGGCATCTGAAAAAAGCCTGGAATCCTGGGGCAGCCACTGCGCACAGCTGTTGTCCGCCTCCTGCCCAGAGGTCCCTGGACCTCCCTCTAATTGCCACTCTTGGTCTGGCTGGCTGTGCCCATTCCTGGAGCCAGTGGGCAGCAGTAGCCACCCAGGGAGCGCTTGTCCTCTCATACCTGCTGCCATTCCCAGCTGGATGCCCCCACCCCCAGGAACAGCCCCAACGACGTGACCCTCCAGCCTGAGCACCCTTCATTCGCTAGACCAGTGGTCTCCAAAACACATGTGAAGAAAACACCAGGGCTTCTGTTTCTACTATTTTTATCACATCCTTCTATAAATTCTTAATTTATGTTTGTGTATGTGTGTTTTTTTTTAATTTGTTTGTAGAGATGGGGTCTCACTAGGTTGCCCAGGCTGGTCTTGAACTCCCGGCCTCAAGGCAATCTTCCCGCCTTGGTCTTTCAAAAGGCTGGGATTACAGGCGTGAGCCACCACACCCAGCCTTGTGTGTGTGTGTTTTATTATGCACAAAATATATTAGTACAGTAATTCAATTTATAAATAAAATATGTACACGTCAGAGTGTGTTCTCAAAAATACTTCTGTTGGAGGAATTGCAATTAATAAAGTTCAGAGGCCCCTTTAAGGACACATAGAATGCTAACTATAATTTGGTGTTTGGTGACAAGTGTCACAGCAGAGGTGAAGGTTAAATGCTGTGAAAGTTCAAGAAAGGATCTGATTGCTGCCCACAGAAGCATAGGAGGAGAATCAGGGAAGGCTTCACAGAAGGATTGGGTTTGGGGCTGAGTCTTAAAAGATAGGATGTGGCCTCGGGAGGGAGGGGCTCTCCCAGCGGAGGACGCTCGGGGAGCAAAGGCACAGGGGCTGGAAGCACAGAGCGGACGCTGGGCCCAGAGCCTGGTGTCCCAGTGACACATGGGAGAAGCAGTAGGAGACGAGACAAAAAGGGTGGGCTGGGACAAATGACAGCAAAGGGACTCTGATGCTGGGGGGAAACAAGCAGAGACAGTGGGGCTTTCTCAGGGGGAAGAGATGTGGCCCAGCTGTGTCTGGCAATTTCGGTTTGGGAGGGGCGTGCAAGATCGGTTGAAGGAGACCAGACGACCAGCTGTAAGACGGAAGGCGACCATCATGGCCCAGGCAAGGGGGCCCGAATTAAACCAGACGCAGAGAGAAGGGAGATGGAAGCAACGCCACAGGAGCTGATCCAGCGAACGCCTTAACTGATGGGCCACCGCGGCGAGAAGTGAGGCCTGGAGGAGCAAAAGATGATTCAATGCTGAGTGACCAGAGGAACGGCAGCAGAGGGGACCCTGGAAGGAAAATTTAAGAGACAGGGCCTTGTTTCCCTTGTCTAGAAGTGACCATTTTAATTGTTACTTAATTTTAGGTTGTTGGTTGATTTTATAAAATAAAGATAAATTGTCCAAGGGCTAAACCTGAGTGAGCTTTTATGACCGGGACAGGTCTTCATCTTCATTCTACAAATACGTCTGCATCCCTCCTACGGGGAAGGCGTCACGCCAGGCCCTGGGAATGGAGACAGGGACCAGAAATTCTGCCCCTGTCCTCAGCGGCCCCCAGTCTAGAGGGGAGATGACCACACACAGAATTTTTTGACCATCTGTCAGCTGAAGGCTCCAACAGGAGGCCAGAGGAGGGTTTGCAGAGGTGACGCTTTACACGTGTCCCCAGTTCGGCACACAGAGCTGTCTCCTGAGACTAACCCCAACCTTTGCATGACTCGGGGCCTTCACCCCAGGGAATGGGATAGTGACCAAATCTGCAAGAGTTCCAGGTGCCCAGGACCTTGCATTTTTGGAGAAACCCTTGATGTCAGCTGTGTCACCCTTTGCCAAGAAAGCCACCTCGGAGTGCACAGTGCTGTGGCTTTGGATCTGTGAGTCTGCCATTCTTGCCTCTCTCCATCTTCTTTCATCTCCATTTATTTCTGGTTTTAGGGAGCTCCCAGAGATCAGGCGGCCAGGGGGGTTTCAGGCTTCTGGTGTGGAAAAGCATGACTAAGCAGTTTGGCTTATTCTGATTAGTTAACGATTTCTCTCCCTGGCCCCACCAGCCTTGTTGCTTTCTCAGCTTCCTCCTCGCCCAAGCTATCTGTAAAGGCCTCTTTCCTCGGTCTGTGACTTTGTTCCTTTCTCACTGTCGAATGCTCCTGATGTAGGATCTCCCCAGAGAGGGAGGTCCCCATTATCTGCCAGGGCTCATCTGATGCTGTGTAACCCTGGCGTGTCCTGAAACTCAGCACAGTGGAAACAGCACAAGCTTTTGCGTCGGTCGACACCTGGCTCCCCACCTATGAGCTCAGTGACTTTGGCAGGTCTCAACCTCAGAGACCGTAAGAACAAGACGGTCTGGGAGTTTAAGCTTTAGTGTGGGTTCATTTTGTATTTAAGTCTCAGATACTATATTGGTACATTTAAGGCAAGAAGAAAATGGAAATTGGACTTTAAGCCCCAGACTTGGTGAGCAAGGTCTGCCCTACACATGATCACAAGCCACCTTCCCAGGGCGCCTCCTGCCATGTGACAGCCTCCACGTCACATTCATCTCCTCCTGTGCAAGCTCCACAAGGGCAGGGAGTTTTGTCTGTTTTGTTCCCTGCTATATCCTCAGCACCTTGAATGGTTCTTTGTGCATAATAGACACTCAATAAACATTTATTGGTGACTGAATAAATAGATGAGTGTCATGGGGCTGTTTGAAATTTCAGTGAGATAATGCTTATAGTGTGCCCACTACAATGCCTGGCACTCAATCATGTCAACCCTCTTCCTCTTTCCCGTCCCATTGCCTTTCCTCATCTGTTTGGTTTTCATGGGGTCCAGATGTCACAGGATGTGGCACATGGGTGGTAGGGACTTGATGTCGTGGCCTCTCTTTGCAGGGAGTGCCCCTGTCTGGGGTTTCCTTGCTCGTCTTTCTCCCCAGCTGTCTTTCTGAGCCTGCCCTGGCCACACCTCCCACACTGATGACTGTTTGCTCCTACCCTCACCCCTAGCCGGGCTTGGCCACTCCTGCCGTGGGCCAGCCTCTGCCTCACCTCCTCTGATGGTTCCCTTGGGCAGGTCCAGGTGGGCCTGGAAAAATACTCACTGTCTGAAGACCAGCACCTGGTGGGGCTGGAGTTAGTGCAGTGGTTTTCAACCAGGGGCGATTTTGCTTCCCTTATCCCCAGGGGACATCTGCCAATGTCCAGACACATTTTTGGTTTTCATAACTGGAGTTTGCTGCTGGCATCTAGTGTGTAAAGGCCAGGGATGCTGCTGAACCTTGTATAATGCACAGGACAGCCCCCCATATCAAAGAATTATTCAGCCAAAAATGTCACTAGTGCTGAGGTTGAAAAACCTTGAGCAGTGGAATTAAAAATAACCATGTCTGCCATTTATTGAGCACTTGCTGTGTGTTGGGGGCTATGCTAGGCACTTTACATGCTCTTTCTCATTTAATCCTCACCATCATGGTATGAGACAGGCATATCATTCTCCCATTGTACAGATGAGGAAATGGAGACACTGAAGGTGACATCATCTGCACAATGATGTATAGCTAGTCAATGGTGTGGCCAGGATTTGCTCCTAGGTGCCCCAGGGCACAGCTGGAACAGCTGCATCACGGTGCTCCCCACTCCCTCTCTGTGGCGTTGGCTCAGTCCCAGGGGGCAGGACATCTACTTGGTTTTCCTATCAGCCCTCTGTTTGCTAGCTTTGGAGTCCAGCCAGGTCTGCTTAATGGACATGAAGAAACTTCCCTATGCCCTCAGCCTGGTGGAGGCCATGTCCAGAATGAGCAGTCTCAGAGCTCCCTGTCTGCCTGGCCTTCTTTTGCTTCCAAGCTGTGTCCTGAAGTAGGAAAGTCTCCCCAAAATCATTCTTCCTAGTGGACACTCTGCACCAACCATCCCACTAGACTGCACTGGGGCTGCGGCTTTGGCAGCTGGCTGAGGGCCCAGCCTCAGTCCCACTCAGCCCCAGACTCCGTTTCCTCTGCCCCAGCTGGGTCTTCTGCACTCAAGCCCTGGACCTCTGGCTCTTTCTGCATGAGACACCACATCTCATGAAGGGCTCCGTCTGAGCATCCTCACGTACACTGACCCCATCTCCCATTTGTGTTCCACCCTCCAGGCCCCAAATTTCCATCAAGATTTTATACTCAGTTCCACCCAAGTTCTGCTGAGCCTGGACTAGGAAGGAAGCTCTGTGCTGGGGGTTGCAGGGGACACAGACTCAAAGCAGACACAGCCTTTTCATCCCCCCAGAGCTCTGGTTTCATGGAGGAGGGAACTTCCCACAATGGGATCATAGTAAAGTGGGCTCCCCGCCTCAAAGGACACAGAAGCACTGAGGTGTGAGTGGCCTGTGTGCAGCAGAGGCTTCCCAGGGGAAGGGACACTTCACATCTGTCCCTTGACCTGGGAAGAATGAGGGTGTGGGCCCTACCAGCTTTGATACTGGAGGATTCCAAAGTCCTCCTGTAGCCCTTCCTGGTGTCCTGTGGGCACAGCTGTCCCCTGGCTCTGCCTCAGGACATCTTAGCCTCATGTCTGCCAGGCTTCTCTGACCGGATGGGATCTCCCTTCCAAAGACCCCAGACCAAGCACATTGCCCGCTCTGCTCCTCCCTCCCTTGGTTCATGCTGTCGACACATCTGCATCAAGTGCCTGGTGTGTGTCGGGGACCCAGTAGCAGCTAGAGTCACAGATTCTCTGAGATGGCAGGACTTTTGATCATCTGGCCCAAATTCGTCTATCCTTAAGTGTAGTCTCTCTCCACTGGATTGCGTTTGCCGGGAGATGAGCCAAAGCCTCCGGCTGAGTTTGCCCAGGACTCATTATTACCTCGTTCTTCTGAGCCCAGTGTGTGTTGCAGACAACAATCGTTCATCCTCATGAAGGTAGCTGAAGTAGAAGACAGCAAGGATCATTCATTCTCGCTTGACAGATGGAGAAACTGAGGCTAAAAGACTCAAGCCACTGCATCCCAGGCCCTGCTCTGAGCCATGCTGCTGTCCTTCCCCTCGAGCTAGTCCCACCTAAGGTAAGCTCGGAGACGCAGGTGGGCAGTTCTATCGGTCTGTACATTTGCAGAAGTGTTGGTGCTGGAATCGAACTTAGCAACCAAAGCATCTGGCTTCTTCGACATACAGACCCCTGTTAACTGGCTTTCCTTCCTCGGCTGTGAAAGCCCCTCTTCACGGGGCCAGGAGGAAACCCCCAGTCCAGGAGAGGAACTGTCTTTGCCTCCTCTAGACTGAAGGGGTGCTGGCTGCTTCTGGGCATTCACAGAGAGGAAGCCCATGCTATGCCCAATTTAATGTAAATATTTCACTACAAGTCCCAAACCCATCCTGTTGGCTTTGCTGGGCCTGACCAGAAATGTTCCAGTGCAATCTGATCTCTGAGCTCAGGGCTTCACCTCAGGGCCTCAGGTCGCATATGGCCGATTTCCCGGCATGCCTTCCATTCCAGCCCTCACAGGGAAGAGCGGCCTTGTGATTTTGTGAGGTCTGTTGATCTCAATTCCATTGTCCCGCAGAAGCACTTGACCAGGGTCTTTCAATGCCAGCCCTTTCTGATCAGTATCTCTCAGCACCATGGACGGCCCCAAGGGGCTGCAAATCACGGACCAAACAGTTCCCTTTTGTAGCAGGAATCATGTCGTCCACTTCTGGACTTTCAGGGACCTTGGGCCCTGAAACAACAGAGCATCAAAAGCTGGCCGCAGGAACCAGCCTTTACACTTGGAAAGCATTGTCCACTCTCCAAAGCATGTCACGTCCCTGAGCCTATTTGGTCAACCCCACGGGGGGTCAGTGACTCAGGGTTACTGTTGAATTGAGCAGAAGGGTCACGTAGTGTCAGTCAAAAAGTGACTTCATTTCATCTCCTCTGTCTCATTAAATGTGTCCTGAGGAGCTGGCTATTCTCTGCCCTTTGGAAGGAATCTAGGGCACATCCCATGACTCTGCTGGTCACTCTTGGGTAATTAAAAGTCTTCTAGGAACCAAGATGCCTCGGAGAAAGGGCTGATTCTAGGGCTGGGACACAGAAAATACAAAATGAGACTATAGTGCCAGAAAGAAGGAAGGAAAGAAGGAAGGAAGGAAGGAAGTCAGTCAAAAGTATATAAGAGCCAACCTGAAAAAGCTTCCAATGACCAATATTCCAAAGATGGAACAATCTGAGTAACAAAATAAATAACAATAGTATCATAAGTTAAAGAATGAAATAAAAATCTGTAAGTCCATACCGATATAAGTAACGTATTAAATAAATAAATAAACGGATAAATAGGGAGAAGGGGTAACTCTTTCCTGCAGAAGAATTCTAAATAAGAAATGGAAAAATGAGGAAGAGAGAAAAATCACTATTAGAATACCACAATAATACCTGCTGCAGGCGAGATTCGCTGGTGAATGCTAAAATTAGCAGGTAAAACTTTAAGGAGAAACATGATATCTGCACAGCCTCAACGCATCTCCCCCAGATATTTTTTAATTACTATGGTGGTTTTAACATATGTCCACAAAGTATCCGATTTTGCTCCCTCCGGGAGGTGGAGCTTCACTCCCCTCCCCTTAAGTGTGGGCAGGATGTATTGACTGACCTCCAACTGATAGAGTACGGAAAGGGAAAAACAGTAACTTCACAACGAGCCTGGCAATGATTAAGACTGACTTAAGAAGTAATACGTGGTGTTGACATCTGTGGCCCCTGATACAGCACAATGAGAAGGGGACATCACCTCTGTGGCACTTTCCTTCAACATCCATAACCTCAGCCTGATCATGAGAAAACCTTAGACAAACCCAAGTTGGGGAACATTCTAGTCTACCGGATCAGTATGCTTCTAAAGCATCAAGGTCATGTAAGACAAGAAAAGCCCAGTAAGCTGTCCCAGAATGGAGGAGACCAAGAAGGAATGACCACCAAATGCGGCGTGGGACCCTGGATTGGATCCTGGGGCAGAAAAAGGACATTAGTTGGAAAACTGGAGAAATCAGAATAAAGTCTGTGGTCTAGTCCACAGTATTGTGCCAGTGTTAACGTCTTCGTTTTGACAAACATACTGCAGCAGTCATTGAACAAGGACACATTAGGGGAGGCGGGGTGAGGGGTGTGTCCAAATGCCCCAGACAGAACGCGGGATCTCAATGTGGGTGGAGCACCCTCAAGGAGCAGAAATTTGGTTTTGGGCAGAAGAAAAACCCTTGGATATTTCAATGGTTTGTGGCCCTCTAAAAGCCCACAGTACATAAATAGAAATATAGCACTTCTGTGGGATTAAAATTTTATGGGGGAGCAATTATAGAAATGAACACCTAAAAAGATTCCCAGGGTGGGGGTGGGGCAATAACGAAAATCAAAAAGGTTGAGAAGTGCTGCTCTAGTACCATCTTTGCAACTCTTCTGTGAATATAAGGTCATTTCAAAAAACAATTTTAAATAACGTTTCTAAAAGTTGGTCTGCGAAGGCCTTATCCCCCTTTCCTAAACTAATTAACTAAAAAATCCTCTGTCACTTGTACCCATAAAACAGTTTTAATGAAGTAATTAATAAGGCTGACCTGGAGTAATACTAACAGGAGGGAAAAAAATTAAACTTTAACCACATGAGAGCTTTTCCCCTCCCCAGCTCAGCCCCACTTCGAGCTGGCCCTGGTGTCTACCCCTCCTTGCCGGGCTGTCTCTGGCTCCTTCGAGGTGTTGGCAAGAGTGGTTTGGAGGGGTGAGGAGGCAGGAAAAGTTTTGATTGCTGTTCTCAGGAGCTGACAGTACGTCTTTCAGGGCTGGTGAGGTGTTCGAGCTGACCCTCCCTTCTCTGGGCCGGGTTTGGGTTCTTCAGAGACTCCCACTTGTCATGAGGGGTCTCTCTCTACAGCCCCCTGACGTGAGTGATGCCATTTCAACCAGGCTTGGCGTGACCTCCTAGTTCTCAGTGGTCATTCCTCCAGGCAACAAGCTTGGGGACAGTCACTAAAAAAGGATCCAAGATTGTGTGTTCTCTCTTTGTTGATATCTGGACACCAGGAAACCCAGGCTTGGATGTGGACAAGGAAACATCCAGCCCCAGTTGCCGTTGACATCTTCTGTCTTCTAATTACAAGAATCCTGCTGCCAGGGGAGCACAAGATGGGATGAACTGGTATCTTCAAGGCTTGTGGGGCCACGAAGCTTGCTCTGCTTCCTGCTCTGTGACAGGTCCATTTCCACATGGGTTATGCCAGCTGGAAGTGGGTTTTCTGGTACTTGTGGCCAAATGCATCCCGGTTCTCAAAGCCAATCCCAGGATGTACGGGAGAGGTGGAAGGGAAAGGAACAAATGAAGAACAACAGAAAATAAAAGAATAAAGAAGAGGGAGGAAGGCGGCAGCCATCGGAAGTGAAATACCGCAGAAATGACAGCGAAGGAAGGGTCGAAGGCCTGGCGTGGATGGCTTCAGCAGACCAGTGCAGGGATCAGTGGCAACAGAGAGGAAAAACAGGATTCACTTGTGTACTTACTACTTCCCAGGCACTGTTCTGAACACTGTATACGCATCACTTACTTGCTCCATGGACTGACCCATTCTATTGAGTTTATAGGAAACAGAGGTTCATGGAATCAGTAAGTGGCAGAATTGGGACCCAAACTCAAGTCACAGTATGGTCAGGTTCAGATGCAAATTCAGCAGACACCTACTGGGAGCCAGACGCAGTGCTGGGCACGCCACTTGTATGACCCCATCGCATCCGAATGCCAGCTTGGCAGCGGGGACTGTTTCCTGCATTCTATAGGAAGAGAAACTGGGGCACACGAAGGTGAAGTAACTTGCCAAGTGACCGGTAGAACTCAGGCCTATGACTCCTAGTTTCATTCTCTCCGCTCTGGACCCTACCTGTCCTCATTTGCAGGAATGAGAATGAAAAATCACACGGGGCTGGAATTCAGCAGGGATGCTCTGAAATGGCTGTACTGGCTGTTAAAGCCCTGAAACACCTCCGTACCCCTTGGTAACCAGCCACTGCTCTCAGCATCCTCAAATGCTGCCCAGACACCCCCCACGATCCAGTATCTGAAGAATCACCAGAGGCCACCAAGATGCGGCTCTGGTGCTATGACCTGCATCAGCGTTGGCCAACTGTTAAAGCCTTTGAATGTAACCTCTAACGACCATTGATCTCTCTGGTGTTTCATTCTTGCCTAGACACTTCCACAGTCATTACCTGCTCTGATGTGCACAGACGAGAAAGCTGAGGCCCCGAGAAGGCAAAAGCCCCACAAGGTTGCACAGCTGGGGAAGAGTTAAGTTGTCCTCAAGCCTAAGCCCTTTGATGCCCAGTCAGATGCTGCCTCCATTATAGAGCCTTCAGTCACTTAAGTAGAAAATTTTATACTGGGAAGAGTTAAGAGTTTTTAAATAGATTAAATTAGAAAATGTCACAGATTAAGGGTGAGCCTTCGTGAAAGAGATTTGTTAAAGACAAAATCAATGCTATTTGCAAAGATTCAGTAGGCCTGAGATTGAACCAAAAGCCCAAGTGCTCATTACGTGAAAAGGTGGGTGTGACGGGTTGAATGAATATTCCCAACTATATTTGCTCCCTTCTTGCAATTGGATTTGACCTGCCTGAGCATACTGCGAACATAGGCTTCTGGCTTTGGACTTGACAATGTGACTTCACAATGAAATAAGAAGGGATGTGACACTGAGTAGAAGCTTTTCGAATGATCGTGAAGTTCAGTACAGTCGCGTTCTTGTACTTATCCTCTGCAACTAGAGAACAGCGCATCTCGGGTAGCTCCTTCGGCCTAGGTCCCAGAGCAGGAAGGCACACAGAGCCTTCAGAGCCCAGAGCAGCCACAGTCCTCACGTAAAGTGAGCCAGAAAAGAAGTGTTTATTTTCATAAGTTATGAATATAGTGGGTTGTTACTGCAGCAGAAGCTGACTGATACACTGGGAAAAACAATGCTTTGAAAATCTAAAGAACAAAAATGATTTGAGCTTTAAATTTTAAAAAGGACTATATAACTTTTAATTAAGTATTATTTTATGAGAGAGAATTCAGGCACAAAATGGGCAAATACTTAGTAGATATTTTGATTTTCCAGAAATACTTTTATACATACACTTTTCAGAAGGGCATGTAATCAATGAACCATGGACAATATATTTTATGGAACTCCCAGGGGTTTCTGGGTAGATTATTCAGAAAGAGAAAATAAATCATATCTTGCCTAATAAAAGGAATTACTCAATTCAGAGGATGATTAAATAATATGATGTAAAGTAAGATAGGATCACTGCATCCAATTCAAGTCATGCCGTAAATCTTCACTTAAGTTTTCCCAAGTATCTTAATCTACCACTTTTAGTCAACAGAATAACCACATCACATTCTGTGTCCTGGTGTTGAAAAATGAATATTTTGAAACAAACTCCCCCTGTCTCTCTATCCCATCCATCATGTCTGGATACAAGACAAACATCAAAAGTCTTTCCTCTTAGTAGTCATTGTGAGAGAAGTTTATACGGAGCAAACCTGAATCAAAACATATTCCCTTAAGAGGAGCTTCAGACATCACACTGTTCTTTCTAGAAGAGTTGTTTGGCTTCAGAATCTCAACGAAACTCTTGAGTTGCCAAAAACAGCCTTGTATTCTTTCAGACCACCTGAAGACTCTAAAAGCATGGAAGGAGAGCTTTTAATACTTGAGCTTCAAACATGGAAAGTCCATGATTCAATGGGTCCACTGTCTGGCAACATAAGCCACATTGCTCCTGACGTCAAAGCAACAGAAGGGCGAGCATCTTGCCCTGCAGACAGCCCAGCAGCCCAGGGCTCTGCCCGGTCAGCTACAGGCAGGGCCTCGGCCTCCGAGCTGCCCGGCAGCTGCATGTGGACACAGGTTTATGTCCCCAAACCCGTTTCTGTGTGTTCGCTGCTGGTGAGGAATAGATCACAGAAGAGCTAGTACAAGGGGAGATCTGCAAGGATTTGGGCCTGCTGCAGTAGAAATAACAACAATAATAAAAGGATGAGCCCCTGGGTGTTTAAACAAAGCCCTCAGTCAGGATGTGGACAAAAGGAAAGAGGCTGCTCTGTCGGGCTGCCCGTGCAGTCCATAAAAGAAAATCTAATGGAACCTAGAGTTTTACAAAAGCAAGAAACCTGTTCTCGTCGCTGATGGTCAGGCCCAAAACTTAAATAAACACCTGCTGCACGTCCATGAAGAAAAACGAGCGAGCCTCCCCTTGAGACAGGCTGTGAACGCAGCGGCACGGACATTTCCTGAGCACGCTGTCCGTGCTGGGCACCACTGGGCCTGTCCGCACTGGAGCTGGTGTCTGGGGTGGTGTGTGTGTGTGGGTGGGTGGGGGGGTGGTCTGTGCATATGCTCTGGGGGACAAGGCCAGGCTGGGCCCTTTAGAGATTCTCTTTCCACTGCTGGCCCTGGGGGACCTGGGTCTGTCTTTGGGTTTGTCTTCTTGTCTATGAAAGGTGGCCCTGTCCTTAAGCAGGGGAAGAAGATGAGGCTGTAGATGAGTCTGTGACATCTGTTCAGTTGGGTGTTAACTTTTAGCACACCCCAACTTCACTCTACCCAGATTTGGTGGTGTTATGGACAGTCTCCGCGGTTGGGGCATGAGGTCATGGCCATTGTCTGCTTTTAGTAAAGAAGATGTTTCCCTCTCCATTTCTGACTTTTGTTCATTTTGGGGGCTTCAGAGAAGGGAGTTCTGAAAACAGGCCCTCACTCTGCTTTCTGGAACCCCTTCAGCTGCTTCCAAATATCTAGGGGACACCTGCTGTGCCTCCCTCCCTTCCCTCCTACAGCAAATCTTCGCTGTGGGTACACTGGTGCCAGAGGGAGCTGAGTTCCTTCTCTGAGCTGCCATAGCAGCTCCGTGAGGGACCGGGGAGGAGGAGGGTTCAGTGACCTGCCCGGAGCCACCCAGGCCCCGAGCAGTAGCCCAGGACTCGGCCTCCTGGTTTGGGTTCTCCCTCTCTGTGCTCCTCCCCGAGTGGGCAAGAGGGCTGTGGGAGCAAAGCGGCCCTGGCCTCCGCCGGGCAGCCTCGGGGGCTGGTCGCCTGCCAGCCGCGGTGCAGGGGCCGATCTGGGGCTCTCCCAGAGGCTCTCCTTGGCTGGCAAGCAGGAAGCTCCGAATCCTGGGCTGTGGCCCAGAGGGAGAGGAAAGGGGCTTCTCTATGCCTCTGATTGTCCCCATGACCGCTCAGGAACAAAGTGGGACTCACGCTGCCTCCTGCTACCAGCCTCCGCCCAGCTGTTCCGGCCGCACAGCCCCATCTCTTTGGCCTGTCTGCAGGAACACTGGGCATTTGTCAGCTTTCAGAATCACGGCTGTGTGCCCAGGGCTCTCTTGCCCTCCAGCTCCGGGCATAGCGGAGCAGGCCAGCAGAGCCTCAGGCCCTCTTTCAAACCCCCAAACCATTGCCCAGTGAAGCCAAATCCCTGGTCCATGATATTTAACTATTCTGTCACCTAACACCCCACTGGAGAGGTTCATAGCCTTCCCTCATCTGATCAAGTAAGTTAAAATGACGGATAACAGCTCAAATGCACTTTCTGTGTGTGCAAAGGAAAGAGCTTTGGGCTAAAAGTCAAGGCAGTTCATTGACTAGACCTCACCAAGCCTCACGGTCGTCATCTGTCAAATGAGAAAGTAGCAGCTAATTCTAAGAGCAAATGTCCGCTGGGGGCTTCTCTGTGTCAGGTGCTGCCATACAGCCCACACGTGTCACCCACTTAATCCCCGCAACAGTCCACCCTGCCCAGCTCCCTGTCCTCTGGCACGAGAGCAGGAGATGCTGCACGTGGAATCGCAGTAAAGGGCATTGCGTGGCCCCAGAACAGCAGTGCGCGTCGGATTACCGAGTGCTCCGTGCAGGGCGCGGTGGGGGCTGCCACGTCACACATTCAGCAAACCCATGCATTCAGGGGCGCTCTGGGCAGCAACTGTGCTCGTCACTGCGCACAACCAACCAAATCCCTGTCCTTCTGGGGCCGACATTCTGGTACATGCAGCAGACGCTCAAAGAGAGCAGATGATGGCATTACTTGCACTCACTTCATTGACCATAAAGTTGATTTTTCCCTCATCTTCAGTAACGAGCAAGGCATAGGAGATGAACCAAAGGGGTGCTCGTCATTCTCTGGGGTTTGAGAGGATGGCATCTGCTCTGCTCCCATAGTGACAAGGGCACCTCCTGAGTGGCCCCATTCAGCCCTGCAAGAGAGGGGAACTTGTTTTTCTACCGCAGTGGTGCTGACCTTCATTGTGGTGTAGGTGGCCCTCTAGGCCCTGGGAGAAGGGTCCCTGACACCACCACTCGGTCCCGCCAGCCTGCCTGGCATGGGACATCATGGCCCTCTGACTGCTGACGGTGGCTGAGGAGAGCACCCGAAATCTCTGAAAGTGCAGCTGGGACCCGCTGGTCTCCAGCTATAGGGTCAGCCTTGGCCCAGGCTCAGGGATCCAATCACGTTGCTGGGGGCCGTGCAGGTCAGCCTAACAGCTGAGTCTGCTCTGACACTGGATCTTAGTTTCAGGGGCGAGGCTCTGGCCTCATTCATTCATTCATTCACCCATATGAGAAACGTTTACGGAGCAGGACTATGAGCCAGGTACTGTCCCTAGGGGCTGGGAATATCCCACAAGCAAAACAGTCAGTCCAAGTTTCTGCTTTCATAGAGCTTATGTTCTGGGGGGGGGGGAGATGAGTTAATATATGATATATCAACTGGAGGTAAGTGGCAAGAAGAAAAATACAACAGGGCAAGGAGACAAAACATGACAGGGGCTCTATATCACATAGGATGGTAAGGAAGACTTCTGGGAGGAGACATCTGAGCAGAGATGGGAAGGGGGAGAGGAAGAGAGCCAGGTGTGTATCTGAGGGAAGAGCATCACAGGCGAGCAGCCCTGAGGCAGGAGTGCGCTGGGCAAGTTCAAGCAACAGTGAGAGGCCATCGTGGCTAGGGAAGCCTGCTGTATACCTTACGCCCTTGTACCAGAGGCTGGGCCCCTCAGCTCCCTCCTGGACCTGGGCTCCCCGCTGCAGACTCTCCAATCCCAGATGGTGTCCCCCCGCCCACCCCTGCTGGCACGCCCAGGTGCATCTGTCTGTCCCCCAAGTCCCCGCACTCTCCTTGTGCCAATGAGAGGTGGCTGCAGCAACGTGGTTGGAGTGCTGGCTTAGGAGTCAGACTGCCTGGGTTTGAATCTCAGCTCTGTCATTCTCTACATGGGGAAGCCTGGGAAAATTGCTCTTCATGACTCAGTTTCCTCAACTGGAAATGGGGATACCATAGTGCCTGTCACAGGGGCTGTTGTGAGACCAAATGAGTGACATGTGCAGAGTGTATACGGACCAGTACTCAGCAAATATCAATGAAAAAATATTAAGGTAACAGAAGGCCCTTCTCACCAGGTAGAGGTGGCCAGAAATGGGTGCCTGCCGCGTGGGGAGAAAGTGAAAAGGGCACAGCCTTCGGGGTCAGACAAGTGCAGATTTGAGCCCCCGCTGGGTGCTCTTGGGCAACTGATTTAACCTCTCTACACTCATTTCCCCTACTTTCACACGGAGATAATGGTTCATCCCTTATGGGGTGTGGCATAGGGAAAATGAAAGGACAATGACACAATTGCCCAGAGATTGGCCCAGGACAAGCAGTTTCAGTGATGGGTAGAACCAGCCTTTCCGTGGAGCTAGGGATGAGCTCAGGACGGAGAGAACCAGGCTGGGAAGACAAAGGACTCAGCATCTGAGGCCCAGAGTCTCTAAGGAGGGGCCACGGGAGGTGACAACCAGCTCACGCTGTGCAGCGGCCCCCCCACGCTGGAGAGAGAGCTGGGCTAGTCCTGGGACCCGAGTGGTGGGGGGTGGGGCCTGGTAGCAGAGGGAGTGCCAGGTGCTGAAAGCCAGTGCCAAGGGGGAATGGAGGCCACTGGAAACGCCAGGAAGGAAAGTCAGGGCACCCACGGCCAAATCCAGGCAAGTCACACCTGAGCCAGGCGAGGGCTGAGCCAGATCAGGGCACGGCAAGGGCAGTTCTGAGGCTGAGTCGGTTGTGCAGATTTATTCTGGGGCTGTTCCGTGTCTGTCTGAAAGTGGCCGTGGTCAGGGACCACCTCCCAATCCCCTAGATCGGAGCAGGCCCTTCATCTCCCCTGCAGGAGGCTCTAGGGGAAGGATAGGGAGGGAACTTCTTCCCACACAGAGCTCAACCCTGAGCCGTGAGCGAGCCGATGCAGCTGCAGGACAGAACCAGAGGTGCCATCTGGCCCGAGGGAGGTTGACCCAATTCTTTCTGGGGCTGAGGAGTCGGAGCAGCCCAGATCACCAACCAGGTCAGCACCACAAACGCGCATCTCCAGGCTTCTCGGGAGCAGGGAGGAGGGCTGTGTCAAGCCGGGCACAGAAGGTAGAGCGGGGCTGATTCCTGAGACAAGAACAGGAGCGACCTCCCCAGAGGCCGCCAAGACAAGCGGCTGATGCCGCTGAGTTAGTGGCGCTGACATTTGAATGAAGAGCAGGAATAACACAAACGCAGAATTTTAATTACAAGTTCTCGTTCCCCCATTGTTCATGATTTTGTTAACAGCTCTGGATCTCCCAGTGGTGACTGGCAATAAATTCTCTAAAAACAAAAAGGGTTATGCAGCAGGTGCAGACATTTCCTTTGGCTTTACAGCTGGGGAAGGAGAGGAACTGGCTGTGCATTCGGGAGAAGCAGGTGCCTCCTGAGCTTCTCTTCCCTTTTCTGTAAAATCAGAGCTTGGACCACACCATGCCTCAAGGGGCCCCACTGTCCTGCAAGCCTTCACAACCGGGCAGGGAAAATCACCGTCATGAAGAGGTACAATGCTGTCCACACTGCAAGCCACAGAGTCACCCCCAACTCCTCTCTCCTCCTTCCACACTAAACCAGAAGCGCATTTCTTTTATACACACACACACACACACACACACGCACACACACACATATATATATAGATAGATAGATAGATTGGGTCTCACTATATTGCCCAGGCTGGTCTCGAACTTCGAATTCCTGGCTTCAAATGATCCTCCTGCCAAGGCCTCTTGAGTAGCTGGGATTATAGGTGTGAGCCACTGTGCTTGGCTATAAATGCCATTTCTTAATGATCTCCATGCACAGCTCAATAAACGGTTGCTGAAATGAAATGAACCTCCCACATCCAGATGGCTCCTGGGTCCTGTCTACTCTACCTCCAAAAGTGCTCTTCAAACAGCGGCATCTTTTCTATTCAACTGCCTCCGTCTGGACTGTGTTTCTGGAGGCCATGTCCCTCCAGCCCCCTAGCCGGTGTCTGTTTCACCTAAGACCATCTTCCACATGGCCCCAGAGTGAGCGCTTTCCCCTCCTAAAAGCTCCTGAAAACCCTTCAGTGGTTTCCCAGGGTCAACGGGGAGACACAGGTGTTCTGGCCTTAATGACGGCCCCTGCTTCACCCAGCAACCCAACTGTCCCCCAACACACCGCCTCACCCGAAGGCTACTTGCAGGTTTGGAAGAAACCAATGTTTTCTTTCCTCTGAGCATCTGTACATGCTGTTCCTTCTGCTGCAATGTCGTCAGTCCCTCGTCACCCTTCAAGTCTCAGTGCTCCTGTCACTTTCTGCCACTGTCAGCCCCTCTGCTCTGACATCTCACAGTAGAGCCGGGTGCCTCTCCTCTGCTCCCACGGAGACCGCTACGGCAGCACTCGCCCTGCACGGTAAGGAGTCAGCCTTCCTCCCCTAGACGGGAAACCCCTCCAGGGCAAAGAATGTTCTAGGCATCGGTAAATGCCTGGCATCAACAGTGTGGCACCACAGTCTAAAGGTGAAGACAATCCAGGTGTCCATCGACGGACGAATCGTTAAACCAAATGTGACGTATCTATACGTGCGCTGGAAGGTTATTCCGTCTTAAAAAGGAAGAAAATTCTGACACACGCTACAACATGCGTGAGCCTTGGAGATGCGTTGAGTGAAACAAGCCGGTCACAACAGGACAAATACTCTGTAATTCCACGTATGTGCGGTCCCCAGGGAAGCCGAACCCCTAGAGAGAAAGCAGCCCAGTGGTTGCCAGGGGCTGGGGCAGGGAGGGAAGGGGAGTTAGTGACTAATGGGCAGAGTTTCAGTTTGAAAAGCAAAAAAAAAAAAAGTCCTGGAGATGGACGGTGGTGATGGTCACACAATGATGCAAATGTGCTTAATGCCACTACATTGTGCACTGAAATATGGCTAGAATGGTAAATTTTTCATGTACATTGTACCACAAATTTTAAAAAAGAACAGCATGAGCAGAGAGCGGAGTTTAAGACCATTTGTTGCATGAGCGAGGGAGGAGTTGGTCAGGGAAGTCTCCGGAGCCACGTGAGGAACTTTGCAGATGCTGTGACCAGGTCAGAACTGAGGAGCCCAGAGGTCGGGGCGGCCACGGCAGCGTCTCCCTCCCTGTCATCATGTCACGTCACTGTCACCCCTCATTAGACCAGCAGGAGGGCTTTCACGTGCCCAGGCCACGGTTTTCAAACCTGGACCTCCCAAACCAAATGGGACCTTTGGGGTTGCAGCCACCTCTGACGGGCGTCTGTTCCTCAGGGGCCCTGCCGAGCTGTCCTGGGAAGCTGGAGCAGAGTGACCCACGGGACAAACACGCCAGGCCCTTCGGCTGAGGCTGCCACAGGCTGGACTGCCGTCGGGTGGGATGGCCGGGGGTCGGCAGAGCGGGGAGAAGCCAGAGGAGGACGCCTGGCAGGGAGGATCCGTGCCAGCCACTCCCGAGCGAGCACACGCTTCGGAAGGATCGCATTAAGGAGATGAATCACACGCTGACTCAAAGAGAGGGGGTGGCAGGGTTGTAAATCAGAGGAATGGCTTTTATTTGTCAGAATGCTACAATAAATAACATCTCCGTGTGCCACTTAACAGAAAGAGAGTGCGAGGGAGGGAAGCAAGGCGGTGCGGGCCGGAGGGCTCGCGGGACGATGGGGGGAGGGTGACCTCACAGCCACCAGGGTCATTCAGGACACTCCAGTGTCTGGAATACTCTGTGCTCCTGCACAGACACTGTCACACACGGATCATCTTTCCCCTAAACTCCGTGAAAGCACTGGGTCATGAGAAACATGGCATGAGGACTGCTGGAGTTGGAGGAGAACTTCAAGGTCACCTACTGTGCCCTTGTTTTATAAATACAGGAGGTGTCTTGCTGGAGATGGCACTTATGGGTGTTTCTTCTTCAGAATAAAGGGGCCTGAAAATCACCCAGGACCCACTGAGGGCACAGCCCCCCTTAGAATGTGGGAAAAGGTAAGGCCCCTCTATAGCATCAGTGAATGTCACTGTCACTGCATGGTCAGCTAGGGCAGGTGTCCGTGCCCAAAATCATGGAAGGGAGCTCTTCAGAGAGGGTCCAGGGTGAGGCGTTATCCACTGTCCATTATCTGGGGATGGATTTAGAATCAGACACTTCGGGTTTCCGGGGCTTAAAAGGCAAAAGCTGCCTGGCTCTGCAGAGAATAGGGAGGGAGGAAGGACAGGGCTTCTGGGTCCCCAGAGGGGCAGCTGGGAGCCACTGCTGTGCTTGGGAGAGAGCAGCTTCCTGGGGAAGCTGAGGACCCCACCTCCCCTGCCCTAGGGCGGTGCTGCCGGACACGGAGGCCACTAGCCACTTGTGGCTATTGAAATGTGGCTAGTCCAAATTGAGATTTGCTGTAAGTCCCCAAACCTTTTGGCACCAGGGACCGGTTTCATGAAAGACAATGTTTCCACGCATGCAGGGGGTGGGGGTGGGAGGCGGAGGTCAGGCAGTGATGCTAGCCATGGGGAGCAGCCGTAAATTGTAAATACAGATAAAGCTTCTGCTGTGTGCCGCCCCCACCCCAGTTCCTAAATTTCATGGAAGACAATTCTTCCACGGGCAGGGAGGGGGAGGTGGTTCGGAGCTCTGCGGCCCGGTCCCTAACAGGCTGCGGACGGACCAGTACTGGGTGCTAGAGGTTGGGGACCACAGCTGCAAGTGTAAAGTACACACTGGATTTTGCTTGAAGATCTAGTATGAAAAAATAAAGAATGTAAAATCTGCTATTAATTTTTTAATATTGATTACATGTTGAAATAATATTTTGGATATGTTATGTTAAAGAAAATATAGCATCAAAATTAATTCCAATGGTTTCTTTTTACTTTTTTAACATGTGGCTAACTAGGAAATTTAAAATCATATCTGCAGTCCACATTTGGGGCTCACGTTATATTTCTCTCGGACAGCACTTCTCTGGGGGATTCTTGGGACCCAGAACAGGGAGAGCAATTGCTCCTGGCTCACTGTTCCCATGGCTGGTGGGTGGGAAGCTTTCACTTATGCACTCTGGGGGTGTCCTGGGGCACAGCAGCAACACCCCAAACCGTGAGGGGCTGGGACAGGTATTACACAAGCAATGGGACCGGGGCTTGAGAGTTTCAATGACTTGCTCAAGCAAATTAATGAGAAGAGCTTGGCCTAGAACCAAGCCTCATAATTCTAGCATAGTCCTCTTATGACCACAGCCTGGTGTGCATAGAAAATGTTCTTTTACAATTATTAGGCATAAAACAGGCTCCTGGTTAGAGTGTAAGTTTTTAGATTTTTTTTCTGGCAGGTAACTTAATAATCTCTATCAAAACCCTGTAGCCTAAATAAAACTGGATTTAAATGCCTATCTCAACATGGAGATATACCCGAAAGAAACATCACAAATCTAGGTCCCCAAAGTTTTGAAAAATATTACTTTTTTTCTTTCTTTCTTTTTTTGTTTTTAAGAGACAGGGTCTCACTCTGTTGCCCAGGCTAGAGTGCAATGGTGCGATCATAGCTTCTTGCAGCCTTGAACTCCTGGGCTCAAGCAATGCTCTTGCCTCAGCCTCCCGAGTATCCGGCACTACAGGTGTGAGCCACTATTTAAAAAAAAATTTTTATAGACAGGGTCTTGCTATGTCACCCAGTCTAGTCTCGAACTCCTGGCCTCAAGCCATCCTCTCGCCTCAGCAAACATACTGTTAAGTACTATTCTTGACGGAGGTCTCCCAAGAAGGCAGCAAAGGGAAACTGCCTTGCACAAATTGCAGCAAAGCTTCCTAAAAAATCTGTAGACATCATTCTCTCTTTCTCAAGTACCACTCCTCAGGGAAGCTGCTCAAATCCCTCTCTTTCTCCTCCTCAAACCTGCCCTGACTTCCCTCTTCAGTTCCCCTCTCCTCCCTGGCCAAGCTCTTCTCATGGGATCTGCTCTTACCTCCCCACACTGCCAGGCCCTTCTGCATACAACCCGGTTCAGCTTCCCCGCAGCTTTCAGTTGTCCTCTCTGCCCATCATCTGAGCAGCCCCAGGAGGTCTCAAAACCCAGTAGGCAGAGAATGGGGGGGTGGGGGTTGCATTCAGAATTTGACATACTTTGAGCAAGTAAATCCACTTCTAGAAATTTAGGATAGATCAAAAGGACAACAGATCAGAAATTTGTGTACAAAGATGTTTATCATAGTGTTACTTATCATAGGAAAAAATTGGCCACAACCTAAACATCCAACAAGGTGTGCGGTTCAATAAATTCTGTCAGCGCTATAGAATGGAATGTGGAGAAGTCACCAAAACTTCTGATTTTGAAAATATTTATTGGTGTAGGAAATTACCCATGATAACATTAAATGAGGCAAACAGAATATAAAGCTGTATGTAAACGATGATACCAATTTCGTCTCAATTTATATACGTACACAGGAAAATGCTTTGCTGGTGTCCCTACTGGGAGCTTTTTGCAGCCTCCTTGGATGAGTAAGAACCCAGAACAAGGCAGCTGAACAGCACAAAGTCAAGTGACTTCTTCAAGTGGGTGCCAGAGTGTGACCTCCTTTTCTTTGGCCTGTGCTGAGGAGAGGAGGTGACATGGAGCTCCACCCCACCCAGGGGATCCCACCAGCATCCAGGAGG
This sequence comes from Eulemur rufifrons, assembly GCF_041146395.1. Lineage (NCBI taxonomy): Eukaryota > Metazoa > Chordata > Mammalia > Primates > Lemuridae > Eulemur > Eulemur rufifrons. Next base: position 29,808,290 of record NC_090990.1, read on the forward strand.
AGCAGGGAGAAAATCTGGTCTTACGCCAAGAGACATCCCCTTGCCATGGTGCCAGGGAGTCAACGCTCAGAACAGGGTGGGTGTCCAGGCCCAGTTTTGCAGACAAGAGCAGTCCTTGGAGGAGACGCACAGTGGAAGGAGGATTTGCTTTGAAGGCAGGTGATTTAGGACCAAGGACGGGCTCAGGTAGTAGATGCGGGGCTCAGGCAAGTTCTTGTCCCTGTAAAATTAGGTTACTAACACCTATCTCATAAAAGTGTCAGGAGACATGGCGAGAAAAGAGAGCATGTGACAGGTGGCACAGTGTGCAGGGGCCGGTGCCTGGGTGTGGATCCCGGCTCGCCCTCACATTGTGGTCCTGGGCAGGTGACCTTGCCCCACAGTGCCTCGATTTCCTTATCTAGAAAATGGGACCAATATTGGTACTTGTGCCCTCCCCACAGGTTTGTTGAGAGGATTGCAGGAGTCAGTACAAGTAAAACGTGTGAAAAATGTCTGGCGCAGACTAGGCACCCAGTCAAGGTGAGTTTCCTGTCCTGTTATCTTTCTGGAGGAGCTCTCTGATCCTACCCTCTGCCGAGGGCCTATCACCCTTCTCAGCCCAGCCTGAAGCGGCTCACTTATTCCTCATTGTCCAATTTTACATCTTATGGTCCATTTCTGGTTGGCTGCTGTTACTATAGACCAGGAGTCTGCAAACTGCAGCTCACAGGCCAAATCCAACCTGCTGTCTGTTTTTGTCAATAAAATTTTATTGGGACACAGCCACGCCTATTCCTTTATGTATTGTCTCTGGCTGCTTTGGCACTGCAATGGCAGCATTGAGTAGTTGTGACAGGGACTGTTTGGCCTGCAAAGCCTCAAATATTTACTTGTAAATTCCAATATATTGGAAAAGCTTGCTGACTCCTTTCTTAGACCAACATTGTCCAATAAAAATGTAAGCTACGTGTGTAATTTTCTAGTAGCCACATTAAAGAAGGACCAGAAAAAAGGTGAAATTAATTTTAATAATGTAATTCATTTAACTCAATATATCCAACATACTATAATTTCATTGAGTAATAAATATTAAGAAAACTATGAATGAAGTGGTGGAAACAATGCCTGTGTCTGACACACGTACCACAATGCAGCAATAACATCCTACAGGATGCAAAGGTCAAAGTGAACCGCGGTACTTCCAAAGCAATGAAATCGTGTTTAATGGAAACATGTTATACACTGCTCTAGTTTTTAAATTTAAATTTCTATGAAAACTAAAAGTCCAGTTCCTCAGTTGCACTAGCTGCATGTCAAGTGCGGGTCTGGGCAACAATCCCCCTCCCTGCCAGGCAGACAGCAGACCAAGTTTTCTGTGGCTCCATTCACATGCAAAGTCATGTGCAAAGTGGGAGGGAATTTTGGGAGAGGAGTGGGGGCAGAGGTAGGGAGAGAAATGAGTAAGGAGCGGGGTGGGTGTCCTTAGGTCCCCTGGTGGTTTTGAGCCCCCACGGGGAGAGAGGTCAGAGACACAAGCCAAGGGAACTCCTTAAAGGGGCCTCCTGTGACTGTGGGCTCCAGCAAAGCTGCTCTGGAGCTCGAGTGACCAGGTACCAGCCTCTATCCACCCAGCCTCCCACCTCTGTCCAAGTCAGGATGGCCCTGGGCCTGCGGACTGGAGGCCTAAGACCGTCTATATAGAGCCTGCTGACAAGGTATGGCTACCACCTGGCAGAGGGGACAGAGGCGAAGCTTCTCTGAGCAGTTTCAGGGGTGGCAGGTGTGCCTAAGTGGGAGCCAGTGCAGGAAGGGAGGGAGCGAGCAGAGGTCTGTCCCAACCATGGCTGGTGGCTGAGTTTCTGGGCATTTGTGGGACCCCTTTACAGACTCCTCAACTATGAGACAGTTTAGGTGACAACCAGACAAGCACAGACCCAGAGAGGAAAAGTGGCTACCCAAGGCCACTCGGCCAGTGACCCCGTGCAGAAGATCAGGAGCCAGGGTCTGCCGGGGAGGAGGGGGAGAGGGGCCTAGTGGGAGGGAGTGGCTGGGCTGTTCTCCTTCGCAGCCAGGAGCAAGCTCCACGGATCCCATACTCTGGTGCGCTCTGGGACCCGGCCAAGCCCGATTGTTACAGGGAAGCCAGGTTGGTCACGAGGCATCCTGCTAGCAACGGCGTCCTGGGATGTGGTCCAGGTAATCAGTGCCTGGACACAAGGGTTTCTCATTTGTATCTCCTCCAAGGGAGAAAAATCCGAAGAAAGCTGGGAATGGTGTAAATCCTTCTGCTAGAAATGAACGCCTAATGGAGTAAGTGTCTGCAAGCTTGCCGCTGGAAAGGAGGGCCAGACAGCCAGCTGCTCCTCTCTCCTCCTTCTCAACTCTCTTGGCAGCCGAGCCCGGCCCCTTTCCTCTGAAGCTGAGTCCAGTATGTCCTGCCAACCCCGTGACTTTTTTGATGGTGGCTCGTCCCAGCTCTAGGGAATGGGGGAGCAAAACCTTGCAGCCACCTGCGTCCCACTCGCTGTCCCTCCAGGTACCCAGTGGGTCTGCGCAACCCTGTGCTCACCCTGCCTGCCACGGTGGCTGTTGCAGGTGCCCTCTTGGGGCAGCACCGCCTTCCCTGGACCAAAGTCATGGCCACACCTGCAGCCACAGAATTCAACATAGAATCGTGGCACCTCAGACGGAGCCAAAGTGGGGAGCACACACCACTGGTGGGTTGCAAGGTTACTGTAGGTGGATCTAGCTGTCGGATCTTGGGCATGTTTTTTTTTTTTTTTTTTTTTTTTTTTTTTTTTTTTTTTTGAGACAGAGTCTCGCTCTGTTGCCCAGGCTAGAGTGAGTGCCGTGGCGTCAGCCTAGCTCACAGCAACCTCAAACTCCTGGGCTTAAGCGATCCTACTGCCTCAGCCTCCCGAGTAGCTGGGACTACAGGCATGCACCACCATGCCCGGCTAATTTTTTCTATATATATTTTTAGCTGTCCATATAATTTCTTTCTATTTTTAGTAGAGGTGGGGTCTCGCTCTTGCTCAGGCTGGCTTGGGCATGTTACATAATCACTCTGTGCTTGAGTTTCTTCATCTGTAAAATGGGCACAAGAAAGTACCTGCCTCATAAAGTTACTGCGAAGGTGAAATGAGTTCATATACATACAACGCATGAGTTCAACATTTGTGAGCTATTCTTGTTATGAAGACCAACTTTATTTATAGTTATAAGTTTACTTTATACTTGATCTTACCAAAAGGCCAAGAAGCAATGCTCATGAGTTTCTTTTAATGTGACTTAGAGAAAATAAGATCAAACCCATCATTTTATGGACCTTATCATCTAGGTCAAAGGTAAGTAAGAAAATTGAGTCAATGTAAATATGTTCAGAGAAGAATTTAAATAAATTCTCTTGTAGGTGATAGGCCACTGTGGCATAAATTGTGAGGGTGGAGCTCACAGACTATTTGGAAACTATCGATCTAGTCTGAACCCTGCAGTTCACGGAGGAGGAAACTCTAAACAGGAAGTAGAGGGCCGAGACCTTGGTCACCAGTGTAGTCACCGGCCAAGTTGGGACCAGACAGTTGCCCACGCCCTACCCTCCCTCTCCTGTCTTGCTGCCTCACTAAGAGACTCATTAGGGCCTCATTTGAATACGCACACATAAAAGAAGCTTATGAGTACACAGCTTGTCATCAGACAGGATCACACATGACACCCAGCCCAAATCCCATGCCACATAAAACAAAATAATCCCACGGAATAAAAGCAGCTAGTCTACAAAACAGGGTCAGGTGCTATTTTCTGACTCCAGGGTCAGAGGTGGCTAGTGGAACAGGCTTCTCTGGCTCTGCCACTTCCTAACTGTGTGCTATGGTTTGGATGTTTGTTCAACCATAACTCATGCTGAAATCTGATCCCCAGTGTTGGAGGTGGGGCCTAGTGGGAGGTGTTTGGGATGTGGGGGTGGATCCCTCATGAATGGCTTGGTGCTGTCCTCCAGGTAGTGAGTGAGCTCTTGCTCTGTTAATTCCCATGACAGCTGGTTGTTAGCAGGAGCCTGGCACCTCCCCTCCCTCTTGCTGTCTCTCTCTTTCTCTATGTGATCTCTGCACACGCCGGCTCCCCCTTTGCCTTCGCCTTGATTGGAAGCTCCCTGAAGCCCTCACCAGAAGCAGATGCTAGTGCCATGCTTCTTGCACAGCCTGCAGAACTGTGAGTCAAATAAACCTCTTTTCTTTATAAATTACTCAGCCTCAGGTATTCCTTCATAGCAACACAAATGGACCAAGACACTATGTGACCTTGGACATGTTGCTTAACCTCTCTGTGCTTCTGTTTTCAGATCTGCAAAATGAGACAAGAGGTGGCAAATCTGGTGTACAGGAGGTAAGCATTAAAAGTGAGTTTCCTTTTCACCTTCCTCTAAGAACAAGAGCAGGCACCCCCTGCCAAAGACATGGGCAAATCCATAAGTAGGAAGCTCTTTATCTATCTGTGAGGTCACACATCACTCCACAACTATAAAACCTGCAGAGGCTCACTGTTTCTTAACACTGCAAGTCTCCAGGGACCAACGTGGCCCCTTCCCATCAAGCCAACTTTATCTCCCTGATCCTAACACCCATCCTAGCATGGCCCATGTTCTCTCATGACCCCATGAACAAGATGCACCCATTCTGACTCCCAATCCCCCTCCATTCTCTCCCCAACTGGTGTTCAAACTGATCTTCCAAAAACACGCATCCAATTAACCTTCCTCCTCAAAGCCTCTGCACCATTCCTTTCCTGTAGAATAAAATCCAAACTCCCTGCCATTGCAGTCATGGTCCCTCATAGTCTAGCTCCATTCTGGCCTCTGTAGTCATCCATAACCTCTTCCTCACAGCACAGAAACACACGCACACAGAGTCTATATTCAACAGCCAGTCAGGTCCACTCACTGTTCCTCCAATAGCCTGTGCTGTGTCACACCTGCATACCTGTGCACCTGGTGCTCTTTTTCCCTGGAACACCCTATTCCTTTCTTTGCTGGGCAAATTCTGACTCTTTAGCACCTTGCTGAAACAGAACATTTTGTTTTTCAAACTCCCACTTTCCATTATTCCCTGAAGCTTAGGTGACTAAGTCCTGGCCAATAAGACGTAAGTGCAAATCATTGGGTAGAACTATCAAGAAGGCCCTTTGAAAGGCACATTAATGGCTGCATGGCCCTTCTACCTTTCTCCAGTTCCTTTATGTACAACTAGATGAGATGGCTGGTGCTCCAGCAGCCATTTTAGAACATGAGGTGATCTTCAAGATGGAAGTCACACTCTACAGATGGAGGGGCCGAAAGAGAGAATGAGCCTGGGATATTACTGATACTATGGAGCTGTTATATGCCAAGCCTAGGCTGGCTGTCTTTGGCTCTTTTATAAGAAAAGAAAATAAACCCTTATGTGTTTAAGCCACTGTTATTTTAGTTTATTGTTGTTTTCATATGCAGAAAATTGAATCCTAGCCAATATAACAGGCATACAAGGCATTTCTTGACTTGGCTCCTACTCACCTCTCCAGACAAACATTTTCCCTCCCCACCCCTACCCCATGCCTCAAACCTACTAATTTATTTTCAATTTCCTCAATGCATCATGCTTTTCTTAGGCATCACACCCTCCATCCTCGCCTCAATGCCACTCTTCAGACCACCTGGGAACCCCTGCTCAGCTGTCCAGCGCAGCTTGAGGGACACCTCCTCCATGAAGTCTTTCCAGATGCACTCTCCGCACCTCCCCCAGGCAGAAGCGACCACTCCTCCTGCTCTGTATGCCCCCCCTCCCCCAGCTATTCATCATGGCACCTCTCACATGCCGTCATTTAGTCATGAGTCTGTACCTCCCACATCCTGAGTTGCTGGAGGCAGGAGCTATGACTTTGTCTCCAGCATCTACCCAGGACCTGGCAACACTGAGCATAAATAAAGTTGCTCAGGGAACATTCCCCTGCGACAGGGCTTCATCTTCTTGGGCCTGGGAGTCTGGCCCCGGGGGCAGGGCTGCGTCCATGGGAGGGAAGGGCGGCTCCCGCAGGGCAAAAGGGCTTTCTCTAAGGCACACTGTACCCTAGGAGGCCCCAGGAAATGTCTGTTGAGTGGATGAATGAATGTGCAACTCAATCCCCCTTCCAACTTCTCTCTCTAGGACTCTGACTTCCACCAGCCACGGTGGCCCTGCCTATAGCCATCTGTCCCTGTGTCCTTCCCCTGACATACTGAGCAGGCACTCAGGGCCAGAGGCAGGAGGCTTCAGAAGTGCAGGGGAAAACAGTCAGCTGCCACCGTCCTGCAACCTGCCCTCCCAGCAGCCACAAACCACCAAGGATCATGGAAACGGCTGCTCTGAGGAGACCAGCGAGCAGGAGGAGATGGAGCAGCCTTGCAGAAGCTGCCCTGGCTGGCGCCTTCCCGCTAGCCATAAGCTTGACTTAGAGGAAGGACGCCTTCCATGGCCAGTGAAACCTGCACATGGCAGTTCCCCTCAAGCTTCACTGCATACACCGCAGATACCTGCACAGAAAATAGGAAAAGTGGGCAGGACGACCAGCACGGTGGCAGGAAATGCAGAGTAACTTAAAGTAGCTGTGCCTGGCTGGCCGTATTCCCTGCCTGCCCCAGAGCCCTGCAGGGGTGGAAGCTGCATCCTTGAAGGACCAGGGGATGAACAGTGGGGAGAGGAGAAGGTTCCGGGGATCCTGCATTCTGCTCTTCCCAAAGTGGATGGCCACCATGTGGCAGAATGATTGGACCACTACCCCAGCAAGCGAACAATTAATGGAGGTGTGCTGTGGAGGACTTCAGTTCAACCTCAGGAAGAATCTCCCAAGCACCAGAACTGGCCTACACGGGAGTGGGCTGTCCTGGGAGGCTCTTGTCCTGTGTGCCCCAAAGCAGTGGCCATACCCAGAATCACATGCCACCACAGAGACTTGGGGTCTGCTCCATTCTGGGGCTTCCTGGGGCATCCGAGTAGCCTGATCCCGGCAATGCCAATCGCTCCTGACACCTCACCTGGCTGCCTGGGTTTCCTCCGCCTCACCACGGTGGCTCCCTGTCTGCAGAGTGGCCTTACTAGTGGCTCAAGCCTGGTGCCTGTCCCAGCAGGTCATAAGCGTTCATTCATGTAGTGAACATCAACTATGTGCTAGGCATAATTCTGGGAATAAAACAACAAAAAAATAATGGAAAAAATAAAATACAGGGAAAACTGAGTTTACCAAAGTAGAAAGTAGAAGGGTTTCTGTCCTACAGGACTCAGAATTTTACCATGGGCACTGTGACTCCCCAAGAGAGGGCTTAGCATATAGGCCCTTTGAGCAAGGAACAACAGTGTAGAAAATTTGGAAAACGCAGAAAAGCACAAAGAAGAAAATAAAAATTCATGGTAATTCCACCACTCAGAAAGCATTCTTATAAACATCTCGTGGTCTTCTCTTTAAATATTTTTATATATACATACATACTTTTCCCTTAAATTTAGATCATTCTGTATGCCCTGTGTCCTCACTTATTATATCAAAACTATCTTTTCATTTATTAAACAGTATTCTATGACATCATTTTTATTTGCTACATGGTATGTCACTGTATAGATGTACCATAACTTATAGAACCAATTCCCACATTCCTGTATATTTAGATTGTTTCCAGTCTTTTACTATTACAAACAATGCTGTAAAGAGCATCCCTTCTAGGTAATTCTTATTCATATCAATGATTATTTTACTAGTATAATCCCTGAAAGGGGAATTTGTGGGTAAAAATGTAGAACTATTTGCTCTATACTGCCAAACTGCCCTCTGGATATTTGAAGCAATTTGTGCTTTTGCCATCAGTTGTTTAGAATGCCCAGGTCCTTACACCTTACACAAAAAACCTATGTATTACATAGGTTTTTATAAAATATGGCTGCCAGTTTGATGGGTAAAAACAGTATCTTGTTATTGTAACTTGCCTTTTTTTTATTTTTAGGCAAACTAAACTTTTTCCATGTTTATTAGGCTTTTTTGTGTTTCCTTCTCTATTTTGTATTTCTTTTGTGCATTGCTGTGGAAGAATTTTTAAAAACTTTTTATTCTGGAATAATTTTAGAATGATAGGAACATTGCAAAGATAGTACAGAGTTCCTATATACCCTTCAACTAGTTTCCTCGAATGTTAATATCCTTTATAACAATGGTACATTTCCCAAAACTAAGAAATTAACATTGGTAAAATACTACTAACTAAACTCCAGACTTTATTTGGATTTCACCCGTGTCTCCATGAGTGTCCTTTTTGTCTTCCATTATCCAAACCAGGAACCCGTAAGGCATTTAGCTGTCACATCTCCATACTCTGCTCTGATCAGTGACAGTCTTTCCGTCTTTCCTTTTCATCACCATGATATTTTTAAAGTGTACTGGTCCAGTATTTTGTAGAGTGTCTCTCAATCTGGGTTTGTCAGATGTTGTCTCATGATTAGACTGGGGTTATGGTTTTGAGGAGGAATGCCACAGAAGCGAAGTGCCCTTCTCCCCATTTCTGGGGTCACGTGATATCAACAAGACTTGTTACTGGTGATGTTAACCTTGATCATTTGGTTAAGGTGATGCCTGCCAGGTTTGTCAACTGGGGAGTTACTATGTTTCCCTTTCCATACTCTATTCTTTGGAAGCGAATCACTAAGTCTAGCCCACACTCCAGGAGGGGGAAGTTAAGCCCCATCTGCTGGAAAGGGAGTAGTATACATATTATCTGGAATTCTGCAAAGAATATTTACACCTCCTGCCCTAGTTATTTATTCAATTACGCATGTATTCTTTGGGCTGTAATTCAATATTATCATTATTCATTTTGCTGCTCAAACCGTTCCAGCTCTGGCCATTAGGAGCTCTTTCTGGTTGGCCCCTGGGTCCTGTAGACATACCACCATCTTTTTTGTCTTGCTTTGTTCTGTTTTTAAATAATTCCTTACTTTCTAAAACTACAAGACGTTTCAGGCTCATGGGTTTTTGAGGGGGCTGGGGGATGGGGCGGGTTGTTTTCCCTGCCCGGCACTGGAATCAGTCATTTCTCCAGGGATCTCTGATTCCTTTTATCAGAGAATGGTATTTAGAAACTAAGATCTAGGCAGTGGGTGTGCTCATTTCTACTGGAGTGCTATTGGTTCTAGGGCCTCTTGGTGGACACAGTTGGGAAATATACATATGTATACTAACCCATGCGTGCATAAACTACACATCTATATTTCCGCATCTATCTGTAAATATGTTAAAAACACATGATACCTTTGACTACAGTCCAGCACCACAGGGTTCATTCAAGCCTTGTGGGGGAAAAAATGCTAAGTCCCTAAGGTACCTCTGAACAGTGTCTGGAACCTTCATTTCCCACCTAATTATTCTCCCTGAGCAAAAATCAAATCAAGCAGAGCCTCAGTCAGCTGTGGTTGATCCCACGGCCACCGGGTGGGACGACAGAGCAGCCCCAGGACAGCTCCAGCCGTGCTCCTCGGCCTGGAAAAAGCAACAGAGGACAGAGAACAGTCCAAGGACATAGAACAAGGCAGCCCTGCCTGGAGTTCGAATCCCAGCCCTGCCCCTAACTGCCTCCTGAGCAAGTCTCCTTCTGTAAAATTAGGAGCTAAATTAGGTGACGTATAGGCCTGGTGTTCTAAGGCTACAGAAAGCACTCGGGCAGTACCGGCTGAACGAATGAGTGTGAGAGGCACATGCCGTGGCCTCTCCCTAGTTCAATTCAACGCTCCACCATTATCCTGGGCAGGTGATTCACCCTCACTAGGAATCAGCATTTTTTATTTTCTTCTTGGTACTTTTCAGCGTTTTCTAAATTTTCTACAATAAGCATGTTATTTTATAACTAATAAAACGATTTAGGTTTTTTTTTTTTTTTAAAAAACAACAGCATGTACCCTACTCTTCCCTAATATTAATAAGTACTTCCCAGGCTTGCGCTGAGGACCGGTGTGCCCACATGGATGAAAACACACACAAGCTTCAAGTTCTGGGCATACAGTAGGCGCTCAACAGGCATTAGTGCCTGCCCTCTTTCTTTTCTCTCTCCAGCTGATGCTTCCAGAAGCTGTGTTATGAAATTGATGAAAAAAAATCTTTCTCTCCCTTTTATTCCTAGCGTGATCAGGGATGGCCATGGCAAAAAAAGTCCCCGTCAAATCAGTCCCTTTCTTTGTCACTGAGTCTTCCCCACCTGGTGGCCCTGGTGTCCTCCCGTGGATGAGGACATTCTCAGAGGCCTCTTTGCAGAAATGTCCTTGAGGAACATGGAGCAGCCACTACCAATACCCACACCTGGGCGAACACGCCTCCCCGGCCAGCACGGGGCCAAGGAGCTTAAGCTCTGGGAAACTCTCGCTCATTTGTAACCAGGGCTCAGCTCCAGTGGCTCCCCTGAGCCCTCATTATCTGCGCTGAGAACCGGCGGGTCGCAGAGTTTGCAGCCTCAGAGCAAGCTGAGCAAAGCGCCCGGGCTGCAGGCCACAGGTCTCCCTCCCAGCAGCCCCGGCTTAAAGCCTGTTTTTCTGCCCAAGACAAAGTCCTCTGGGAAGCTTTTTCCTTCTCTCCTTCTGAGAAGAGGCAGGAAAGAGGATTTTTAAATTATATGCTTCTTTTTATTTAAAAAAATATATATATAAAGAGAGCTTCCAATAGGAGGAGGGGAAATATTTTGCACTTCTAGAACGAAGAAGGCCGAGATGTTCAATCATGGCAGCGCAAGTCACAAGTCTGGGAAAACCCAGCATTTTCAGCAAAAGCCAAAGGGAACTAAGGGCTTGTCATGACAACACATCTAGAAACACTTGAGCTGGTTACCAAAAATTAACACTTTTGTCAGAAAGCTCACTTTCCACATGAGCTATGTTCCTTTCTAGTAGATTTACAACCCAGCCCCCTCTTCTGCTCGTTGCTTTTCAAAAGAATTAATGTGCTTTACTCTCGTAACACCCGTAGGGCTGAGTTATGTCTGCCCTGGTGTTGGTATGGAGACATTCCTCCCCTTTCACCCCTACAGACAGACAGCACTTAGCATGTGTCACCTGAAGCACCACTTCAGCCTTCCAACTGGTCTCCTCCCTCATTTTCTTTACTGCAGGACTTCTCAGAGCCTTTAATATCCTGATGATCTTCCAAGAGGGAAATACAATACATAATAATACGCACATTTCCCAAACTTAAATAGTCAGGAAAGACTTTATTCAAGGGACATCTATTAATATCTCTCAGGCCACTGGGGTTCCAGAAACCCAGTTTGGAAAACCCTGGCCAATAGGAGACAACCCCAGCTCCCCAGTAAGCACCTACGGGCTTCCCCAGTATGGCATCTGCCTCCCTTTCCAGGATCATTTTTTTGCCTCTTCCTGTATTTTTCCTAACATTCACACTTGAACTATCTGTGGGTCCCTAAACACGCTGTCTCATTTCAAGCTTCAGTGCCTTTGCATATGCTGTTCCATCAGCCTGGAATGCTTTTCCCTATTGTCCCCTGAGGTCAACACTACCAACTCTGTGGAATGTCCGCAGCTTCCTCAGGATGATGAACACACAGCAGCCTCGATGTTCTTACAGCACTTGGCCCGCGCCCGTCAGCACTTCCCCAGACTGTAAATGTGTGTCTAGTCTGCGAGTTCTTGCTCTCTCCTGGCCTAATTCTTCAACCTCCCACCAATTCCATGAGGCCCCCATTTTCCTTTAACACATTTCTTCTTTTTCTTAAAGTTAGCAAGAATTAGTTAGTTGCTTGTGATCAAAAAATCCTAACTTCTATACCCAGGAAGAAGGCTGTAGAAATGCATGTTGAAAATGACAAAAAAATGAAACAAAACAAACAAACAAACAAAAATCCCCCAAACCATTCAGGTCTATTTTCATAGGGAGAATAACGCTCAGAGGCCCCAGGAAAAAATGTAGCATGACCTGAGTGGCGCCCGGGAACTGCATACAGTCGTGACTCAGATCCTGAGATGGTCCTCTGTGGAGCACATGGTCACAGAAGTGATCAAGACAGTGGTGTCCACCTGCCTTAGGAGCAGCCATACCCAGCTCCACTCTGCAAGCAGCCTCTTCCTGAGCTTTGGGGCAGGCAAGGACCAGAACATCAGCTCCTGAAGGGCTTGACCGTGCCAAGTTCAGCACGCTTCCTTAGAAGCCATTTCACAAAGGTTTCCAAAAAGAGGATTTTCTTTCAAAGCAAATAAAGGGGAATACAGTAAATTATTGCTAAATTGTCCCAGATCCTTTGCAATAAGATGTTGCTGCTCCTTTCATCCAGGGGGTGGAGTCTGTTTCCCCTTCCTTTGCATCTGGCTGGCCCTGATTTTTGCTTTAGTCCAAAGAATGTAGTGGAAGTGATGCCACACCAGTTCCAGCCTCAGCCTTAAGAGGCCTGGAAGCGTGACACTGTCACATTCCTGGAATCCTGAGACGACTGTGCCAAGCGGAAGCCAGGTCTGACCCACTGGAGGATGGCAGGCCATGCGGAGGAGAACCAGGGGGCTCTGCAGCCCAGAGCCAGCACCAGGACCCTCAGCCTGTGAGCGAGGCCCTCGTGGACCTGCCAGCCCAGCCAAGACCAGCAGGGGACCACCCTGCCAGAATTGTGAGAAATAACAAATTATTGTTTAGAGCTCCTAACTTTTGGGGTAGTTTGTTAAGCAGCAATAGATAACAGAAGTGAAGGCTCAGAACCCAGCAGGGAACTCAAATGTGCCCCGCTATAGGGGACTCAGGGGAGAAGATGCAAACTCAAGGCAGGTGCCCCTTTCACTGTATCTGCAAAGTCCCCAGGGAATCAGGAACACAAGTGATGCAATGCCTCTTTCACAGAGAGGTGACAGGCCCGGGCTGAGAGGGTGGGCTTGAGGTGGATATGCCCTCCCCCGCCTCTCCCATAATGTTCCAGCCAGGTCCTACCTGCCCCGAGACAAAGGAAGGAATTTGCTACCTACCTACCTAACCTCCCCCCATCTCTTTCATCTGCATCATCAGGCCCTGAACCATGACTGGGGGGGGAACAAACTATAATTAACGCTATCTTCACATTCAAGGAGTTACGATTACTAAGCGGAGTTGAGTAAAGTCACACAGAACTTACAAGGAGGTACAGTGCAGACTGGTGGGAAGAGAGGCCGTATCACTGAAAGCTTATGAGGACCCAGAGGCAGGAGAAGATGCAAAGGGCCATCTGTGCTGGCCTGGAAAGAAGAGAGGTTCCCCAGCAGGAGGAGACAGGGCGAGGATGTGATCGAAGGTAGAGGGGGTGGCCAGGTGCGGGGCACTGCAGAGAGCAAGAGCGCATATCCCCCCACCAGGTGATCCTTCCCCGAAAGCTGGTCTCCCTTCCTCCCCTTTCCAAGGTCCCTCAAGGCCATGCCACCTCGGCTGATGAGTTTTCTTATCCCTCTGCCCCATCCTGTGCCCAGCCTGGGTTGGGTTAATCTGGAAAGCTGATCATTTAAGAAGAGCTACTAATACCTGAGAATGCCCCCAGGTAGTGGTTCCAGCCTTGGGAGTTTTAGGACTCCTGCAAGAAATGAGTGATACTTTTAGAATCTGTTGATTGAGAAAATACACATGTGAAAATAGATTTTGGCTCTCCTTACAAAAATGTCCCCAGGGGTCCAGGAACAGGTTGAAACCACTGAAAACTACTGTTGAAAGGAAATAATCAGCCAATAAAACAGACCTGCACTGTTAGAAGGGCCTTCATTGCTTTAACCCCAAAGACAATGGGGCAATTGCAGGATCTGGAACAGGCATATCAAGGAGTGGGGGAGGGGAGAGGCAGAGCCCTAGACCCAGAGGTCCCACTGGAAGATGTCCCCACTGAGACACCACCATCCAGCCGCTCTAGGAGAGAGGTGAGTGTAGACCCCAAGGCTGGCTGGGTGGGGCTGACCTAGCCATGAGTTCAAAGTCTGCCCAATGCCAGACGGCCATCATGTCCCTGCGGGGTTGGAAAGCATCTCAGGCAGTTTGGGAAAGCAGTAGATTAGACATCACTAATTATTATACGAACTTTCTGATTCAGCTACTGCCTGGCTTTGTGAGTTTTTGCAAGCTTTTTTGCCTCTTTCAGCTTTAACCAAAAGGTAATAGAAAGGCGGTGAAGGAGAGAAATGTTAAACTTGTTCTCCAAGGAGTGGCCCAAGTGCCAACGTCCTAAGCAAGTGATTCTAGTCAACTTGGTGTTTCTGAGCCTGAGGCTCCTCACCTGTAACATGGCAATGGCATATATTAATAACAATTAAATGAGACACAAGTTGTGAAAACTTAGTCACATAGCAAGTGTCAATTAAAATCAGTTGTTCTCTCTTTCTCCCTTTCATCCTCCCAATGACAGATGGCTCTTTTTTGCGAGTCCTGTCCTCCTGCTCTACTGAGTCTCTAATTTGACCGTTGAGTATAAAATGTCCCCTCTTGGTGACATGAAGCCAGTCTTTCCAGAGAGGCACTACCAAAAGGAGTGTGGTGACTGCAGTCGTGGGAAGCGGCTGGCAGGGTGCCCCGGCTCCTTGTCCCCAGCAACCCTGGGCTCCTTTCTGGCCCTTGTGCAGAAGGGAACCAGCCCGAGGGACCAGCCCAAGTTCCCGACGGGCCCGGGCTGGTGAGGCCACCTCCTTCCAGGCCAAAGCCGGCACAGGCACAGACAGCAACAACCACCCATTTTGCAACAAACAGGAAACCAATTTACCAGCCTCAAAAATAGCACAGACAAAAACCCCAAAATATGAGGCTCTGACAGTGGGGCAGCTCAGGTTTCTCATATTGCTTCCTGACAGGCTGCAGATGATGCACTGTTGTTTTTTTCAATTTCATGAGAAAAAGTCTTGTCATGTCTTTATAGAAGTGAGTGGCCTCTGGGACCCAAGCCCAGGCGGTGGCCGCCAATCAGGCTGCCTGCACCGCCGAGGCCCCCTTCTCAGTCCCCAATCCAGCTACAGACAAGGGCCACAGAAGCCCTGATCCCTGTCTGGCCCCAACTCTGAACATGGTTGGCCCTGGCGTGTCTGCAAGGTGAGTCTCCCACACCCCAGTATTGCCTTTCCCATGGCCCCTCACCACGTGAAATGCCATTTACCCCAGACTGTCTCCACCGGTACCCAGAGGCCCCACTGGGCCACACCATCCAACAGCCACCCTGACGACAGGCCTGCAGACATCCCCCCCACTGGACCCCCAAAAGACACAAGCTGGGTTCATGCTGTCCCCTCTGCCCAGAACAGTGTTCCTCACCTGGCACTCTCCCCTCGGAAGCGACCACACTGCAATGACATGACTGTTGCAGCGATGCAGCTAAGGACTACATTATGCAGAGTCCCCTTGCTGAGGGGTCGGGGGGAAGCACATCTCAGGTCTTGGCCCCGGGAAAAGCTGTGCGCATCCCGCACACCTGATGCGTTTGGACAGCATGTGGACACGGTGACTAAGAACTGCCAACGGATCATGTTCCCTTTTTGTTTCATTGCTGAGAAGCTTAGACCCAAATTTGTTAATCACCTCTAGTGGGTTTATGTCCTAACCTGCCCCATGGCTTTCTTCCCTTATTTTCCTCGGGTCTGATTTCCTCCTTAACTTTATTTTACCTTCATACAGAATGTCTGTATACCATTTTAAATCTTTATTTGGAATAAGATGAGGTATGCATAAATAATTGAGCAAACAACTCCTATTTACTCCATAAAACCCACTTCAAATGTCCCCACCTCTGATTTCTCCCTCAACACTCCACAAAGATGGGCTTCCTTCCCAGGTGGTCCCACAGCCCCTGCCTGCACCCTCCTGGATTAGCACTCACCCATAGCTGTGCTTTCTCTGTTTTCACAGCTCTCACCAGCACCAGGCAGAGGGCTCCCGGGGGAAAGCTGAGAGCCCACCCTCCGCCAAGGTCTGTGCCCAGGGCTGCGCGTACATCAGCTGTTCCATCCTCAAGATGACCTGCCAGATGAGGCTGACTGTGCCCACTGCACAGCTGCTCACAGAAGCTCAGTGACAGCAGGTGCTTCTACGAGGTCACTTACTATTGAGTGGCAGAACCGATATTAAATATAAAACTCGGATGTCCTAGCCTCATCTTGGGCTCATCCCCCTAAAGTCACCCCAAATATGAAGGACTTTTCTATGAAAGAGGGAAAAGGAGAAACAGGGAAGGAAAGTAGGTTTCCTTTGATTATCAGCTAATTGACCGTGGATGTCAAACTCATCTACACCACTTGAAGCATTTAAAATATGGCTTGATTCATAAAAATCTATTCTCTACAACTGCCTAGAAAAATTCACATGCATTTAATTGTGGCGCCCTCATGACTACCCTCCAACGGGCTGGTGGTTAGTGCAGACAGACGGAGAATTTCGCTATCACATCCTTGACTGTTTTACAGTATCCCTATCCTTGCCCCTCCCCATACGCACATACTCATTTTTGAATTCTAGGAAGTGGTTACAACATAAAATATATCCAGAAGACAAGAGCTAATTCTGCAAGAAGCTTCTAGAAGAAAATGAGGCCAACTTTCCTGGTGAGCAAGTGCACCATAGGGCCGATCATTCCCCCAGCCCTATAGTGTCTAGACAATTAAACTACATGAAAGGATTTTAAATATTTAATGTTTCAGTTGGGAACCTAATTGGTCCAATGCCTGTACATTAAAGCTCCCACTGGTCTATAGCTACGGACCATCCAACGAGGGAGGCGCAATGACGGAGGGCTGTCTGGGTCTGGGTCCGGATGACCTTGGGCAAGTTGCTGGCTCTCCCTCTGAGCCTCAGTTTCCACACGTGTAACTGGGCAGTGATAATGGTACCCCCTCTTAGGGGCGCAGTGAGGACGGGGCTGGCACAGGGGGGTGTTCAATTAATCGCTAAATCGCTGCATCCCAGGCAAGATGATCTGGGAGCCAGAGCTGGGATCCTCTTTCCAGACCTTGTGTTCTCAGTTTAAAATAAGAACAAGAGCTGGGGAGAGAAGGGAACAGGGCATAAGATGTGAACGGAAGGGCGGGGAAGGGTGCCTGAGCCACCCCTCCACAAAAGCAGCCCACTGTTCTGATGGAGAGCATCTCTTTTGAGGGTCTGATTTCTCTCTCTCTTAGGCCACTTTATGCCTTGTGTTCTGTGTGTGTGTGTGTGTGTGTGTGTGTGTGCGCGCGCACATCTTCTCTGTAAAGCACGTGCACCCAGGTGCTGGGCCCGACTCACCCTGTGTCCCCTGGCATCTGGCACATGGCTGAGGTCAGCAAGCCCAGGTTACTCACCTACGCTCACGAGAGCAGCAGCAGCACCCACCAGTGCATGACAGGTATCTCCAAATGTCAGTTCTCCTTGTCCTCCTTGCCAGATAAGGCCCCAAAGCCCCCCCTTCCCCCACCTCCCTTCCTGAAGGTTCCAGGGACTCCCCTCTGTTCTCCAGACAAACACCCTCACTCTTCCACAAAGGCTCCTCTCAGCCTAGACCAGCTGCCACCCTGCAGAGCTGCCCGCTTCTTGTCCCCACTATTTTTGTTGACAGCCTTGGGTGACACAACCTCAGGAAACTTGCTGACAGCCAGGGGGCCAACCTGACTACACGGGCTGGGGAAGGTGATCCAAAGATCTCCTGCACAAAGTCCTTTGCCCACTCCCCTCGCCACCACCCCCCAGAAGAGCATGTCACAGTGGCTGACCACTTTGGAGGGCCAAAGACGTGGGAATGAGCCCCTGCCATACCACTTAGACTCCGCTGGACCTTGGGCAAATAACTTCACTTCCATGAGCCTCAGTTTCTTACGTGTTAAGTGGGGTAAGAGCAGCACGGAAGCATTCCAGCTCCCTCTGAGGCTGTAATGAGAATGTGAAGCATTTCTCCCCACCCGGTCACAGCCAGCGCTGGTGCAGAGGCTCTGTCCTGGCACCATGATGAGGAAGGCTGAGCGGGAAGGGACACCTCTGTGCTCTCCTTCCGTGGCACTTCCGAGGGGGAGGGAACCTTGTCGGGGCAGAGGCTGCCTCAGATCCAGAGGCCAGGGGCACTGCAGGGGGCCTCCACCGCTGGGGGCTCCAAGTATAACACGGTCCCTGTGTCCCTGCTTTACCCAAGGAAGGCAGCCAGACAGGACCCAGACCGTGACTGCCCGCCTCACCCCACACCCCCACCCCACGCACGCCCTGCGCCCCTCAGGAGGACAGGGTGAATCACTGAAGGGTCACTGGGCAGCAAGTGAGCAGCCAGGGCCACCACGGGGCTCCATTTCCTCTCTGCCTCTTGACACATCCCTCCCCCAGCTCCCTCCCACTCTCCACCCCCACCGCACCGCTCTCCTGCGCTCTGATGTGGGAGGGATAGTGCCTGTTGACAGGTTTCAGAATTAAAAGTAGAGCACATTTCATTCTCTCCTGTGGGGAGCTCTGCTCCCAGCTCCCAGCTCCTCCTGCCTGCGGTGCTGCTGCCCCCGCCTTGTCCCCCTCCCCAGTCCTAACAGTCAGGCCCCTGCTGTGTGTCAGCCAGTGAGAGAGAACCAGGCTGTGACGCGGGGTCAGGGAGGAGGAAACGCAAACACACATTGACCCCATCCTGCGTCAGGCCTTGTGGTAGATGCCAGGAACCCAGAGGACAGAGAGGAAGGGAAATCAGAAACCACACATTCCCCTCTCTGCAGTGCCAAGGGGACAGAGGCAGGAGGGAAGAGAGTGACCTGCATGGAGGCGGAATTACCCGCCAGTCACGCGATGGGATGGCCACGCGCAGAGATGGGCAGCAGGTCGTCACGTCCATCTCCACCGTGGCTGGTGGAGACACACAGAAAACAGTGTGGGAGGGGCTGATGTTGCCAGGTGAAAAATGCTTTGGGAGGTCAAGAAAAGGGCCGATTAACCCCGTCTGGGTAAGGAGCAGGGCCAGGAAGGATTTTATGATGGTGTGATCCTGGGTCAGAAGGGGCATGTGTGGGAACAGGTCAGGAAGTCAAGGGACAAAGCAGGACATAGGCACCAGGTGACCCGGAGTGGGAACAGGGGCAGGAATCAGGAGGCTCCCGCCAAGGCTGCAGCCGTGGAGGAGGCACCCAGCGGTCCCTGGTGCCTTTCCTTATACCTCGGACCCCAGAAGTCACTGCTCATTCCAGATAATAAGAGCCATAGCCCTGATGATATTATCAAACGCTTGCAGGAAATCTCCTATGTGCTGGACATTGTCCTAAGCACTTTATAAACACCGCCCCCATCTCATCCTCACGACAACCCTGTGAGATTACGATTATCATCCCCATTTTACAGGTTCAGAAAAGGTAGGCCCAAAGAGGTTAAATCACTCGTCCGAGGTGCGCTCTTCTACAAGTGGTGGGGCTGGACTCACACCGGGCAGGCGGGCTCCCGAGGGCATGCTCTCCTGGCCACTCTGCTGGGCTGCCCCACAGACCACGTGCTGCCAGCCCTGGCCCCGGCAGGCGCAGCCTTCCCAGGCTCGTCCTCTCCGCTAGGCTGCAGGCGCCTCTGGAGCAGGGATGCTGCCTTCTCCCCGCTCTGTGTGTCTCCCGCTCCCCGCAGCCTGGCCTTTGCAAAGGAACCTGATGGGCACACCGTGACAGGCAGATTCCAGGGGGAGAGAGCCCTTGTCGCAGTCCAGTTCGGGCTAGGAACCAACAATTTGTTGACTTAATCAGGCAGATGCAGAAAGGTGTTGTCATGGTGGCAAGGTTTCTATTCCAGGCGGCCAGGCCGTAATTAAATGTCCTGACCCGCACACCTCCAATTACTGCATGAGAGCTGGTTTCCCGAGCCCATTAACTAGCAATTATAAAACCTTCCACTGAAATTCCAAATCATTTAGTAAAGGTCACTTCCTTTATTTATTTTTCAGATTTGGGGGGGTAGAAGTGGGATGGAATTATTGCCCAAATCACAAGTGATAGCCATTATTTAAAATAGGTTTATTCAAATAGCTAATCTGGAGCAAGCAATGTGGTCCGCAGTCCTTCTAAGATGTCGTTACAAGGGGTCCTGTTTATGGAGCACCTACTATGTGCCAGGCACCATTACGGGTGCTTTAAATGTACTATATGATTAAATTCTTATAATAAACCTGAGAGGTAGATATTACTATTTCCATTTTATAGAGGAATAAACTGAGAATCATAAAAGTTAAGTAAACTTCCCAGGGTTCACACAGCTGTGCCAGGAGGATTCAGGATTGACAGCCAGGCCTGTGTGCCCCCGAACACCAGGCTCTTCCCATTAAACTAGGTCATCTCAAGCTAAGAAACCAGTTTCGGGCTTCAGAGCAGAGCTGGCTATGTGTTGTGCTAGGAATGCTGAGAAGTCCCCAAATGTTCCTTTCTCCTGGCCTATCTGTGAAGGCTCGGTTGAGGTACAGGTTTCTTCCAGCCTCTGGGATGGTTACCGTGTCAGGGTAGTAACCCTTCCCCATCGGATGGCTCAGGATTTTTTTATATTGACATGGAACAGCATGAGGACAGTAGGCCCTCAGAACAGAAGTGGCTGGTGCCAAAGACACAGTCCACATGACAACAATTACAATATGATGCTCATGGCAGACATCACTAATCGATAATGATCCCAGACTCCTCAATACAGGTGACTCCTCCTGAATTGAACTGGCTCTGGAGGTGCGAATTATTTTCTCTCTCTGTCTTAGATATACAGTAATCATGTTTCCTCATGCAAAATTCTGATGTGTGGTTTGACTGAAGATTATTTTCCTGATCTATGAATTTATTTATGCTTTACAACAGCATAAAGTCAAATCACATTCAACCATACATCTAACAAATCACTTTTAATGAACAGACTAAATGTCCCTATAATCAGAATTGTCCCAGAAAATCTAGGGCATATAGTTGTTACAGTTGGCCATGGGTGCATAGCCTGGGCCTGCACCAAAAAAGACACTCAATAAAGAGTAGAAGGACTGAGATGGCAGAAAGAGGGGAGGTGGAGGGGCCCTGAGGATAAACTCTGCTGACATCACCATTTCACTGGAGTCTACATCTGGCTGAGGACTTTCCTGAACCTATAAATTACTTCTTTTTCTTTTTTTTTTTTTTTTTTTTTGAGACAGAGTCTCACTTTGTTGCCCGGGCTAGAGTGAGTGCCATGGCGTCAGCCTAGCTCACAGCAACCTCAAACTCCTGGGCTTAAGCGATCCTACTGCCTCAGCCTCCCGAGTAGCTGGGACTACAGGCATGCGCCACCATGCCCAGCTAATTTTTTGTATATATATATTTTAGTTGTCCATATAATTTCTTTCTATTTTTAGTAGAGACGGGGTCTCGCTCTTGCTCAGGCTGGTCTCGAACTCCTGACCTCGAGCGATCCACCCACCTCGGCCTCCCAGAGTGCTAGGATTACAGGCGTGAGCCACCACGCCCGGCCCTATAAATTACTTCTTAATGGCTTGTTTCAGAAGAGAAATTTCCCAACAGCATGCCCATCTGATGGAAAAGAACAGTGCACATGCCCACACCGGCTGCATACGGGTACATCTCTCCCAGTTGCAGTCAATTGGGTTTTATTAATATATCTAATCTCATCAGCCTCCAGTGTTCAGGGCCAAAGCCACCACAAACACGTCCAAGCCAGGCCTCACCCTGCATCTCAACCAGCCACAAGCCCTGGAGTGATCAGGCAGTTGCAGAAATCCACATATCCATGAGGCTAAAATGGCAGAACTGCTGCTGAGCTTGTCCCAGTTCTGTGGTTCTGCCTCCAGGCAGCAGCAACCCTTTCAACCATTTGTCTCAAATACCTAAGTCACCTCCACAAGAAGAGAAGTGCTACCAACCACTTTTAAGAAAGAAAAATTCCACAAACACCCTAGTCACAGGGCCTACTAGTGGACTCCAGGAGGGGTGCAATGATCTCTCTTGGGTACCAGGAAGACCCCATCCAGAGAGAGGGCAGATACCAAATGTCCACCTTAGTTTAGGCCCCTTGCTCCCCATCTGCCACCACCCCCTCCCTAGGGCCCCCATCTAAGAGGAGAGGCACCAGCCCTTGCAGCTGATGCCCACACAGATGGGGGCTGCTTATCCCCTCAGCAGGCTCTGCCTGGCCCTGAACTGGTTGCCTGCCTCTGCTCTTTGGAACCCCTTGGAGCTCTCCAAGGTACTGACCCTCATTCCTGGCTGGGCCCCTAAAAACAGCATCATGGTAAACAGTGGTTACTCAGAGTTTATATATGTATGTACGGTTACATTTTTATAAAAGATTTAATTCAAAATAAATTTGGCTTCTTTGTTGTACCATTTGCGTGTTACAAAAAGAAGTATATTCTTTTCACTTCGAGAAGTAGCTCTCTAACTTTTCATCTCCGTTTTCAGTGTGGGTCTCTCTGAGAAGCCAGGTGGCCCATGGGGCATGTGGCTCGTGGACTTGCCTACAGTGGCCGTGAAGCCTTGATGTCACAAGAGTTCTCATTCCCTTGGATCTTGCCAGTCCTGTATCTTGGCCTTTGCCCTTCCCAATCCCTCCCCATCACCTTCAGACTCTTAGGATGCCCCTTTGCAGCCCTCAACAGGGCACTGTGATTGGCTGGGACCTGTTTATCTCCCCCACGGGCCTGAGACTCCAATAAGGGGATCTTTTTTGGTACCAACTGCAAGGTCTGGCCCACGGGGGGCCTCAGTGAGTGTCTACTGTCTAGCGCACAATGAATAACCTCCTGGCCGTGACCCCCTCTCTTAAGCCCTTGGCTTTTCCTACTCTCCAAGGCCCACTGCGAGCCAGCCAGCTGGGCTCTCTTCCTGATGGTGGGGACAGTGACCTGTGACGGTCTCCTACTCAGAACATAAGTCACTGGAAACTTCAGTATCCATGTCTTCTGTTTGCTTGTTGCATTTCCTTGAGAACAAGAGTCTGGCGGTGACCCTGGCTTTTACTGGCCACCTCACCCCATAGAAATACACTAACAGTGAACTAACAATGAATGTTTCTTTTGAATGCTGTTTTACACTCTTCTAAGCACTTTACATGCATTTGTCTTATTAATCATCAACCCTATAAGGCATCATCGCCTTTTTACAGATAACGAAGCAGACACAGAGAGGTTGCGTGCCTCACCCGAGGCTGCTCAGCAGGCCAGTGACGGACCTGGAGCGCACAGCGAGCCTGGGCCCCTCCGGAGACACTGCCTTGACCACTGCGCTAGGCTGCTGCCCACCGACCTTGGGGCTCCTTCAAGTTAGGCAGATGGGGAGGGGGTGAGCAATGGCAAATCAGCAGGAGACAGTGAGAAATAGGAATTTGAAGGCATCAACTTAGGAAAGGGTTGCGTCTTTTTTTAAGGACTACAATAAATTCTTAAAAGAGGAGTGGTACTCACAAAAATATCACCTATTGTAGCTGTAAAGGCAGGTCTTTATCTAACTCCCAAAGAGTCATAATTTAGAGCTGGGAAAATTGCCTTATTTTAAAGATGAGCAAGCAGAGGCCCAGAGAAGCCCCCAGCCCTCCAGGGCCCAGGTTCCAAAGAAGAGTGCCCAGAGGCAGCGGCTTAAGAAGACACACAGGCACTCAGTCCAGCTATTTCTACGGTGGTATAGAACCCTCAGGATGATGTTTTAATAAGCAAAACACCGGGTCATTAAACCATAGGCGGCCTCAAGACACACAGCAGCTCTCAGGGCAGAGGCTGCCGAGCCCCCGCCAGTGTCCTCCAGGGGGCGCCAGAGGCAGCGCTTGCCTCTCCCCGGGCCTTCGGCAGACGCACTTACAAATGCACAAACGAACAACTCTTTCTCGGCTTGCAGTGGACAGATGTTTAATAAGATGCCATGAATTTGGAATAAATAGAGGATACGGCCAGCTGGGGACATGTCTGGATTCTAGACAGTACTCAGCAGCTTTCTTGCATCCCTCTGTAATAGTTGGGCCACATCTGTATTGTGTTCCCATCTGGACACTTCATTATAGGAGTGAGAGCGACAAGTTTGTCCTGGGAAGGGAAATGATCAGATACCAAGGCTGGTGGGGGGACTCGGGGCTCCTCAGCCCACAGAAGACTTGCCACTGGGCTGAGAACCCACCGTCACAGCTCTCCGTCTGTGACATGAGAGTGAACCCCTCCTTGGACGGGTACATTAGTGCCATCGGGGTTCTCTGCTCCTCAAATGCAGCCTAGTAGGATGAGGCAGGGGCCCTGTCCTCGCAGCACTTGGAGCCGAGCAGCTTTCCAGACCTGGGTAAACCCCGTCCTGCCCCCACGTGCCAATGATCTGTGGGGCCTCGGAGAACGACCTCAGCTGCCTTCAGGTCCTGGCCCAGCTCCTTCACTTGAGAGATGCGGACTCTGGGATCCTGGCAGGAAGCAGAAGTGGGGCTCGAATCCAGGCCTCCAGACTCCAGTCCCCTATCCACTCTTTCCTCCTGGCCTATAGCCCCCCCAGCAAGGGGCGCAGGATGCGTCACAGTCATGCCGGGAAGCAGCACCTGTCATGGCAGCTGGAAACAGCGACTCACACACCTGCCAAGCAACGTCCACCAGCTGGTCCTCCTCCCATCACACCAGGCAAGACCCAGTGACCCAGAGGATTCCCGAGAAACCGTGAGCCCTCGTGCTCTCCCCAGCCATTAACACAGGTGGGATTTCTCTCCCCAGGACCACGGCGGAGAGAACTTGCTGTGGTTGCTGGCCATAGGGGAGCTATCTTCTAGGCCAAAAGCAGAAGCCTTAGAGTCACAGAGCCATCAAATAGGCAGGGCCACAGAAGCCACACAGTGCTCTCTGATGCCCAATTATTAATCATAACGTATGAGAGACCATCAGGGTAGGAAAGCTGAGGAACCCCACCCCCAACCCTGCCACAGAACACTTCCTCCTTAATTCCAGCTCACAGCAGCAGGGTCTGGCACTGGGTCTTCACAGGCAGCCCCGACAAGAGGCACGCACAGAAAGGACTCCTGACAGTGGCTGTCCCACAGACCAGCACGACGTTTTGCGGAGGCAGCAGCTTCCTCCCCAGCTGTTCAGCCTGGGCCTCGTCACCGAGGGGCTGTCTGGGGCTCAGGCGCCTCCCTGCAGTTACCCACAGCAGCCCACGGCACCGCCCTTCCTGCAGGCTCGGCCTCGCCCCTCCCCACACGGTCCCTCCTCCAGTGGTGGGGGCTTCATTTCTGGACACGCTTGACCTTGGGCACTGTCAGTTCTGCTGTCTGAGGGAAAGCCCCAGAAGACGCCGCATGAGAGCCAAGAAGACGGGAAGACGGGACTTTTCCTTTTTCTCTTTTTTTTTTTTTTTGGCCATGGATGAAATTCAAGCCCCACTACGTCATGTCTGTGAGGCTTGTGGAAAGCTGGCTTCTGACCACAGAAGTTGGAGAAGAGTGAGTGTCCCTCAGCCAGCACTCAGCAGACATGTATCTGGCGTGACCTCTGTGCTCACACTGCCAGGGCTGGAGTGCAGAGCCACAGGAGGGCGGGGTGACGTGGGGACAGTTCCTGCCCTGTCCCCATCCTGCACCGCGTGCACTCTTCCATCACCTCCGTCAGTCCTCATATCACCATGGTGGTTAGTATGTTCCCATTTCACAGGTGAGTAAATGGAGACCCAAGAAGGTTAAGGAATTGCCAGAAGTCAAAGAGCTAAGAAGATGCAGAAACAGAATTTGAACTCAGGCCTTGCCTCTTCCAGGCCAATGGAGAATTATAGCCATGAAGCTTTTATAACCTGGGTGAAACACTTTTCCAAACTTTATTTCAGAATTAAAAGTTGGCCTAAATTATGCCAGGCTCCACCGCTAGTGCCCCTCACAGCATGCTAACCTTAGTAATTATTATTCATTTATCACCTCTCCATCACGCTGTCAACTGAAAGCTTTATTATGCATTCATACGTTCCAATTCCACAAATATTTATGTTTCCATTTCACAGGTATTGATAGGTACCAAAGAAATTCTTTTTTCCATATTAAAATAGAGAGTTGCTTCTTCTTTCTGAAAGTATTTCTTGCAGCAAATCCATTTATTCAACTACCCATTGAGTCAAAACCATTTATTTACTGAGTGTGTCATGCATACATATTATATGTATGATCTGCAAATTCAGCCATGTTCTGGGTTTGGGAGATACAGCAGTGACCAGGACAGATAAAGTCCCTGCTAAAAGAGAACTTATGTTCCAGCAGAGGAGACAGATGGTAAACACGTAAATAAATAAATAAGATGATTTCAGGTAAGAAGCGCTATGGAGAAAATAAAACAAGCTGACTTGGGGTGGGGGAACAAGAAGTGACATTTGAACGGATACGTGGTACCTGCTGAGAAGCCAGCCACATAAAGATCAAGTGAGAGCAAGTTCTAGGCAGAAGGAGCAAGTGCAAAGTCCCCAGGGTGGGCATGGGAACGGCCAGTGTTAAGGGGACGTAGGGAGCTCACAGGAAAGCAGCGGAAGACGAGTGAGGCTAACCCACACAAGCCCATGGGCCAAAAGAGAGGTTTAGATTTTTATTCCCGTTACATGTAGAATGCACCCCCAAAACTTATAAAAATGATGGCCTTCAGAATGAAACCACTGAAACCCACACATTGTTGATGGAATTAGCCACCGGTTGGGTCCTGGAGTAAGTACCCAAAGAGCTGTGGAGCATCCCAAGCCAACCGAGGTGGCCTTGGAGGCAGGGCCAGAATTATTGAATAGAAGGCGGCAGAGCCAGCATTTGAACCCTGTCCAGACTGACTCCACAATCCCAAGTCTTTCTCCACCCCAGCCTCTCACGAGCTCCCACATAAATCTTACACACGTCGCACACATGAAGATAACAAGAAGGAGCACTGAGGCCAACACTGAACAGAAAGCACAGTCTTATGATGTGGCATTTTGCTCGTGGCACAACCCGAGTGGGTACGTGGAAGACAGTCACAAAATAGGCCATCCAAACCTGTCACCAAACCTGGTGACACAAGAAGCTCGTGTTCCTCTTATTTCAGATCAAACCCAGAAAGCAAATTTCTATTAAGTAACAACTAATGGCATCCATCCCTACAGCACCTGTTAGCAACCCATGCTGTGTTTTCCTCAGAACCCTGTGAGCAGGATGGGGTAGAAACCTGCATTCCTAACGGTGCCACTGGCTCTGTCTTGCCCTGCTTTTGCTGTCTGCAGTGCTGTCAGCCTGGAAAACTCATCCCCACCCTTCCAGACTCAGCCCAGGTGTCAGCTCCTATAAAAGTCTTCAAACCATCTCTATTTCCTGTTGGGCCAAATCAATCACTTCTTCCAAACCCATCTCTTTTATCAACTCATCACACTGGATGCATGTGATGGCTTAAATGTCTGTCCCCTACTAAACTGTGAGCAAATCGGGGGCAGGGATCATGCCATTCACTGACGAATTGCTCCTGCCCATCATAGCACTTAACGCAGAGCAGGCGTTTATTGAACGCTTGTTGCTGCAGCCACGGCTGGCTGAGAAAGGTTTTCCTGCCACTGCTGATGAATGGCGAGGCCGGAACCCATAGCCAAGCCTCAGATCACATTTTCAGCCATGAGGAATGGCTACATGAAAGTAGCTAGGTCAGGACAAAAATGATGGAGACATCAGGGGGATGACAATTTGGGGTGGAGGGATGTGATGCTGCAGAAGGAGGCTGGATCAGAGGGACTGCAGGGATGCCTGGCACAGCAGGGAGAAAAGGATGGGCAGGACTTGGCAGAAAACAGGGTGAAAGCGAGTCAGAAGTGGGTTCCCTGAGGTTCCTTACGTGGGATGCTGGGGAAATGAGGGCACTGCCTGCTGGAAGGCAAGGCTGGGCAGAGGACGTGGACAGACTGGGGTAGCCTTCTGTGCATATTCAGCCCGGGCTGCCAGTGGGATTCCCAGGCCACCAGGAGGACCTGTGGTTCAATGCTCCATTTAGATGTATGCTTAGTGCCTGATAATTACCATACAACCAGGAAGGGGATGCTACCCCATGCTAAGGTGGGCAAAGAGAAATGAGAGCTCCAGCAGCTCCAGGAAAGGCCTTTTAAAAATCACGAATCCTCATCTTTTAAGCATCAACGTGGCTTTTGCAGCACCAGTGGGAGGTTGCCTTGTGCAATTTGCTTTCCAAATATCCAAATGCTGCCTGGACTGAGTGGAGAACTGCCCTCTTTGGAGAAAACAGGTTTTGTTGGGGTGTGGGAGGCATGCTACAGAAAGAGCTTGGACTTCAGAGGGAGACTGACCCGGGTTCCAATCCTGAGCTGCCCTCGAGCTGAGTGACCAGGGGCCAGCTCTACTCTCCAATGAAGCACATCACAGCAATGTCTCAGACAGATGAAGACTGGAAGAAAATATGCTCAATGTCTAAAGATAACATAACGTCAGTTTCTAGAATACAAGGAACTCCTGAGAGCCAATCAGAAAAGGACATGTTAAAGCCTGTGCTGGTGACCAGGGTGTGAAGATTCCTGTTTCTTCCTCCTGCTGGTAGGAGCACACATGGCTGCAGCCATTCTGAAAACAACCTGGCAGTGTGTAGTTAAAAAGGTATTTATCGTCTTTGTGACCCAGAAAGTTCACTTCCAGATGTAAATCCCAGAAAACTGTTTGCAGGATTCTGTAAGGGGCCATTTATGAAGAAATTAGTTTACGTATTGTTTCTCATAGTAGGGAACTGAAGGCAATCTAAGTGCCTTAGACTAGAGGAAAGGATAAGGAGAGGTCGTGGTGGGCTTTGGGACACCATTGGCCTGCCACTCAGTCTTTAGAAGCTGCAAATTGGATGCACAAGGGCATGGAGACATCTGACATGCAATACCAAAGGGACATGAACACCGGCGGACGACATACTATTACTTTCCACACCACATCTAGTGCAGTCGCCTGTGTGCTGGGAGGATTTAATAACGACTAGTTTTCCTTTCCTTGTACATTCCAAGCTCTGGCCCTTCCTCCACACCCTCTCCACATTCCCTCCTCGCCCCACAGGTGGCATCTCAAGGTCTCCAGGTAGTTTAAGGTGAGGGAGAGGTGTTAAGGGATTCTGGGGCAAGCTTAACTCTAGAGAAAGTTTTAAAAATCAGAGTCAAGGAAACCTTGTCCTGAATTCCCAGAGCCTCGTGTAGGGGGGTGGCTTGGAGCTGATGGGCCAGAAGCTATTATCATCACCATTTTAGAGTGGAGGGAACAGAAGCAGAGAGAATTTAAGTAACCTGTCCCCAAGGCGCTCAATAATAAATTGTAGAACCGGTATTAGAACTCGGGAGGCAGTTTGAATTCAGAGGCCATACTTTTTGTTTGTTTGTTTGCTTGCAGATTTGAGTGTGTGTGTGTGTGTGTGTGTTGAAATCTTTCAAACATACAGAAACGTACAGAGACAAAGAAAAAAAGAATGCATTGTGCCCCTCTCTCAGCAGTATCCAGTCCTTTTCCATTTAGCCACAAAGCAGTTTCATTCTCAATAGTGTTTATTTGTTCCTTTTGTCTTTTTTCTCCCCCTTGGTCTGTTTGGATAAAAGATTCTTTATCTTTTGCTTTCTGATTTAGTTGCTCTTTTCTGTTCTCTTTATTTTCTATTTTGTTAATTTCCTTTCTGCTACTTTGAATTTACTCTTTTGTTCTTTTTCTTACTTTTTGTGTGGGGTTTTCTTTTCAAATATAACTATTTATAGCTCTACATTTTCCTCTCAGAATTGTTTCGGCCATTTCTCACCAGTTTTGAAATGTAACATTTTATTATCATCCAATTCAAATATATAATTTCCATTAAGATTTCTTCTTTGATTCATTAATTATTGAGAAGATATTTTAAGAATTTCTGACCTATGGGTTTTGTTATCTTTTAGTTATTGATTTCTGATTTAATAGCTTGGTGGTCAGAGATACATAGGCTATTGGGGGGTTTTATTATATATATACATATATATGTAAACACACATGTATATATGATATTAGGATTTTTTTTAATTAGTTGATCTTTTCTACATGATCAAGTTTTGCAAATGTTCACATGTACTTGAAAAGAACACACAGTCTTTAATTGCTAGAGGCAGCATTTTGTATAAATGCTTTAGATCAGGGGTTAGCAAATGTCCTACAAAGGGCCAGAAAGCAAAGCTTTTCAGCTCTGTGGTCCATACAGTCTCTGTCACAGCTACTCAACACTGCTGCTATAGACCCAAAGTAGCCATAGTCAGTAAGTAAATAAATGAATGTGGCTGTGTTGCAATAAAACTTTATTTACAAAAACAGGTGGTGGGCCGGAATTGGCCCATGAGCTGTAATTCACCCACCCCTGCTTTAGATCAAGTTTATTAATTGTGTCATTAAAATATTTTGTATCCCTAATAATTTTGCTGTCTTCACTCTGCCAGTTGTAGAGAGTGGTGTTTAAATCCCCCTTTATGATAATGGATCTGTCCGTTTCCCCTCATCATTTTACCAATTTTTGCTGAATTGTTACAGCTTCATGAAGCCCTCTCACCCCTGTGCAGTGTGATCTTGTCCCCGAAATGACCATAGGTCCTAGTCTGCCTGAGACAGTCTAATGGATACATGTTGTTCTAACAGGTCTTATTAATAGCACCTCATATTAACACATGTTGTCCTCATAGATCTTATTAATAGCACCTCTTTTAACTCTGAAAAGAATTCCCATTTGAACAATAGATTACAGTGTCATTTTCTTTTTTATCTTTAACATTCTTTGTTAACAGGATGTTCTCTCATGATAACATGGGTCTACCAGCTTTCTTTTGGTAGTGTGTGTCTAGTAAATAACCATCCATTTAAGTTCAAATATTTTAAATTAATTGCTTTATATTTACTTGCCCCCTGAATTTTCCACTCTTTTTAGGTAACAGTCTTATGGTCACTTTAAATCACAACATAAAATATCAATTTAAAAATGTCTAGTCCTAGATATGAAGCCATTAAAATGTTAGCTCCATGAAAAAAGATACTTTTACGTATTTTGTTCACTGCTAAATCTCCAGTGTCAACCAATGCCTAACACAGAGCAGACACTCAAATATTTATGACATGAATGAACACTTGCATCTTCCATTCAAGTTACGATATCTTCTACCCCTAAATAGGCAAGTTGCAGGTGGTTCCTCCCCTCCCTAGCTAGGGCCTGTGATGGGTGGGAACTTGGGGTCAGGGAAACAAGGTACGGCGAGCTTCTTTCTCCCTTTACCCTCTTGCCCTCAGTTTATTAAGCAGGGATCCAGGCCCCTGTGGGGTTGGAACCCAGAGAGGGGTTGGAACCAGGCAGTAAAGCCCTCACTTGGCAGCTGACTGATAAGTGACTCCAGCTTCAGAGACTCCCCAGTCAAGCTCTGGCTGCCAAATGCCCTGGGGTGGGGGCTGCATTCTGCCCCCCCGGTTGGCGAGCTTTTCAGCCCCAGAGGTCCTCATCACAGGGCCTCACCCCATCTCTGGCAGGTCTTAAATATTTAGGCTCCCATCTGACTCTCTCCGCATGATCTGCTTCTCAGCCATGGGAAGCAGTCACGCGTCCTTTGCCCTCCTGTAGTGGGAATGGAGGGACTTCCCAAATGCCATCCTCTACTTTGTCTTCCCTGCCAAAGGCACTTGAGCTTCTTGGGCCTGTGTCAACCATCAGAGCAGATGTCCCCCAACCGCGGGAGACAAAATCAGGCTCTCTGAGTCGTCCAGTTGAAGAGTTACTCCCATCACCCAGCCCGCACACACCATAGGCTGAACCGAGAGATGAGGCACTCTCTCACCTCTGTCTCTCCTTCGGGGACTGGACTTCAGAAAATCTCCAAAAATCCTCCTCAAAAAACCTTCTCATCAAAATACTCACCCAGATCCTTTTTTTTTTTTTTTTTTTTGAGACAGTGTGTCACTCTGTTGCCCGGGCTAGAGTGCCATGGAGTCAGCCTAGCTCACAGCAACCTCAAACTCCTGGGCTCAAGCAATCCTCCTGCCTCAGCTTCCTGAGTAGCTGGGACTACAGGCATGCGCCACCATGCCTGGCTAATTTTTTGATATATATTTTTAGCTGTCCATATAATTTCTTTCTATTTTTAGTAGAGACAGGGTCTCGCTCTTGCTCAGGCTGGTCTCGAACTCCTGAGCTCAAATGATCTGCCCGCCTCAGCCTCTCAGAGTGCTAGGATTACAGGCATGAGCCACCGCGCCCAGCCCCAAGATCCATTTTTATATACTGGATATGGCTGTATGGGTCTCAGAGTCACGGAAACTGGGTGTCAAATATTTCCTTTGTAAATTCTTCATTTGGATCCAGCACCCTATTTTGAAAGTAGCATTTTATTATATGTTGGTGCCTCTGTCAAAACTTCCATTTAACATTGTTTTTAATTGTATATTCTAATGCTTCTCTTTATTGTTTAACCTTAAAAATATTAAATGCACACAAAGTCTGAAGTTAGCTCTATTCTTCCACTGAATATTACCAAAACTTTAAAATGTTTAAATGTCCTCCCCCCACAAAATCCTTTGTACCTTAAAGCTATTATTGTTCAATAATTTAGTTCTACCTGGTTTTCGTACCCTCAAATTTGTGATTGATGTTTCAAAAAGTGAATGCCTATTTATATTAGTTCATCTGTTTACCAATTTCTTTGCCCAATGTTATTCTCCCTTTTCTCCCTTCTATTTTCAACTTCTTTCTTCCTGAAGTTTATCCTGTAGTATGTCTTATTTTGTCCTTATTCTTGAATAACAGGTTAGCTAGGCATAATATTCTATGTTGACAGTTATTTTCTCTCAGCAATTGAAGCATAATTCCATGGGAGTAGTAGAGGTTGGCCTTCTGTTGTTGTGGTATTTGTGTCAATCTAATCATTTTACTTTTGTAGATGCTTTGCTCCTATTCAGTTATTTGGAGACCTTTGTCTTGTTTTTCTGCAGTTTCACCACAATTTTTATAGTTTTAGTTTCATTCATCATGTTTGGGGATCACTGTGATAGCTTTATAGATGACTTCAATGACTAAAAGTTCTCAGCCATTTTTTATTTGTACATTGATTCTTCTCCATTTTCTCAAATCTCTCTGTTTTGACTTGTTCTTAGACATATTCTAGATTTTCTCCTTTTTTCATATTTTTCATATTGTCATCTCTGTGGGTTTCATTTTGAATAATCTGGCAATTTCCTCAGTTCTACCTTCTAGTTTACCAATAAATTTTTCTTCTGTGTCTTACCAAATGCTTAAAACCATCCACTGATTTCTAAAATTAATAACTATACCCAGATGTAAAAGCACTGAGCTTCTGGTATAGCAGAGTAAATTCCTATTGGACTGACCATCCTTCAGATAACAACTATATATTCAAAAAGCAAAACAAAACAAAACATAAAAAACAAGCACCTACAAAACTTGGAGAGTGAAAGCCTAAAGGAGGCAGATTCTGGAAGGGAGATGACACAGAAAGGGAGCTGCATGGGGTGAGTTCTACACTTTGCAGCTTTTAAACTAATGGAAGCCATAGCACTTTGGGGGTGGCTAAAACTACAATAGTGGCAATATTGGGAAGTGAGGTGAAAATCCCAGAAAAGAGAGACCCAGAAATGTAGCCCCAAATTTTGTGTAAAAATTCTACCCAAATCTCGGGACCCTGAACCATGCATGTGCAGATCAGACTCCAAGAAACCTTGCTCCAAACAAAGAATGGTCTGATATTTAAATTGCTACCCAAGAGACTGAGTTTTCAGCTTGAATTGAACCAAGTTAATTGCCTGCTAAAACAAACAAACAAAATCAACACACTGTTTGGAAGATTATAAAAGAATCCAGAGTCTCTACCGCAAAACATTAACAGTGTCCAGGATTCTTGGCATGCTTATCCACAATTACTTGACATATGAAGAAAGGAAAATGTAATCTGAAAGAAAAGTAATGAACAGAGATCAATCTCAAGATAATCTAGGTATTGGAATTAGCGGACAAGCATTTTAAAGCTGACATTATAATTATGCTCAATGATGTAAAGGAAAATAAACTCTCAATGAAGAAGAAGATAGGAAATATCAGCAGAGAAACACAAATGATAAAAGAAGAACCAAATGGAAATTCTAGAACTGTAAAACACAATATCCACAATAAAAATTTACTGGATAGGATGGACAACATGATGGAGATGACAGAGGAAGGAGACCATGTACTCAAATATATATCAATAGAAATTATCTGGTCTCAAAAACAGAGAGAGAAAATATTGTTAAAAAATAAACAGTCTTATTACTGTTTATAATAAACAGATTAGCGAGACAAAATCTAAAGATTTAGCACACATGTATTTGGGGTCCAGGAAAGAGAGAAGAAAGAGAATGGGGGTAGGAAAAAATATTTGAAGAACTATCAGCTGAAAACTCCCCAATTTTTGTAAAAGATATAAATTATAAATGCAGGAATGTCAGTGAACTCTAGGCAGATAAAATATAAACTATGCCTAGATACATCATAGAAAACTGCTGAAAACCAAAGATACAGAGAAACTTTTGAAAGTAACCAGAGAAAAATGACATATCACATACAGAGGATCAAATTTCACATAATTGGTCATTAGAAAAAAATAGTGGCCAGAGGATGATTGAACAACATCGTTAAAGTGCTGAAAGAGAGGGGGGAAAAAGTAAATCCAGAGCTCTGAATCCCATGAAAATATCCTTCAAGAATGAAGGTGACCCAAAACATTATGCTAAGGGGGAAAAAAAATCAGACATGAGGCCACATACTATATGGATCCATTTAAATGAAATCCCAAAACAGCAAATTTTTAGAGGCAGGAAGTTGCTTAGCTGTTGATTGGGGCTGGGGACAGGAACAGAGATTAAATACAAATGGAGAGGAGGGATGAAGGCTTGGCTAGCTGACCCCACCCTCCCCACCAGATGCTCCCAGAGCACCTCTCCATTTCCTATAACACCCGGTGGCTACGGTGATTGCGTGTTCAACACCTGTCTTTCACCATAACTGTGAGCGTCGGGACGACAGGCTTTTTTTGCAAATTGTTTTTCCTGGTATTCTGAGTCCCTGGCACAGTGCCTGAACACAGAACTTGGGCTTAAAAAATACCGGTTGAACTTAATTGACCTTATCATCAACTGGTGATCCTTTCCGCAAATTGATGAGTCCTTAATTTCAGATATGTTTTCCTGTAACAGTGTTTTAATAATTTTTCTCTTCTATTTGTTCATTGTCTTTCTGAAGATCACCACCTATAGAACATTGTATCTCCTTCCCCTCTTCTCCGTAACAATTAATATTAATCTTGTTATATCATTTTGCCCTTGCCCTTTCCCTCTGTATTCTATGTAATTTTCCCAAGCTTTCCCACCAGGTCACTAATTTTTTTGTGATATGATGATATATGGTGATATCACCAAAAAAGGGGTGACAGTTCCACGCCTCGCCATTTTCAAAGGGTTCTGGGTTCCGCAGTGTCACCGATACCATCAATTTCTTGCCTTAATTGGTCCAGTTCCCTTTTCATCTCATCGTTTATAATTTCACCTTTGTTCTCTTATTTCAGAGAGTCCATTTTCTCATGATTTACTTGACACCACAAAAGTAGTTGGCAAAGAAAATTATCTTCTCTATACTGGAGGAAATGCTTGTCCAAAATGGGCCCTTTCTTGGTCTTTTTACCATGTTCCTTTCCTTCTTTTAGAGGGAGGCAAAAGAGGGGAAGCAGAGTTTTTGTCCAGGTCTCTGTCTTAGTCTGTTTGTGCTGCTACAACAAGGTACCTGACATTGAGTAATTTATAAACAACAGAAATTTAGTTCCTATGGTTCTGGAGCCTGGGAAGCCCAAGATCAAGACACCCTGTTCCTCATAGATGATGCCTGCTATGTGTCCTCACGTGGGGGAGGGGCAAGCAAGCTCCCTGAGGTCTCTTTTAAAAGGGCACTAATCCCATCTCTGAGGGCTCCACCCTCATGACCTAATCACCTCCTACAGGCCACACGTTTTAATACTTTGCATTGGAGACAGGTTTCAACATATGAATTTGGGCAGGGAGGGGACACAAACATTCAGACCACAGAAGCCTCACATTTCTTTTCCTGCCTCAATTTTTGCTCAGATTAATTCTCTCTGGGCTTGTTATTCCTCAAATCATATGGGTAGATTCTCCGTAGGCCCCACTTCCTCGATTTCCTGGGCACTGTTTGAATCCTTCCCTCAGAACAGGACCTGGGGGTGCCCATGATTCATCCAGTCCTTTGGCTGGCTGAGCACAATGACAAAGGACGACACTGGGCCCTGGGCAGCCTGCATTCACTCTGTCTCCAGGCATTCGCTTGCTTTAGTTCTATTCATTGTTCTGCCCCCAGACACTCCCTTGGGTCAGGGGTACATCCAGCCCACGTGGAGTGCTGGCCTGGGGGGTGCACAGGCTGTTTCGACATGAAGATCCTCCTTCACTTCTCTATTGCTGCCTAACAAACCACTCCAAAATGCAGTGCCTTAAAACCACTCCCAGTTCTGTGGGTTATGAAGTAATGCGGGGCTCAGTGGGCACAGCTTGTCTTTGCTCCATGTGGAGGGGCTGGGGCAGCTCCACCGGGGCTGCGGGACCCGTGGCGGCCTCCTCACAGGTGGCTTGCTGGGCACTGAGGTGTTCCTTTACGTGGTCCTCTTTCTTCCTGTGGCCTCTCATCCGCCAGGGCCTTGCTCCCTGCACTGCCTGTCTGTCCTGGAGGATAAGCTGGATTTCTTCACATTATAGTTGGGCTCTGAGAGAACAAAAGTGGAAGCTGCCAGGTCTCAAAAGGTCTATGCCTGAACCTGGCACAATGTCACTTGCACCACACCTGACGGAGAAAGCAAGTCATGAGCCAGCCCAGGTTCAAAGGGACCTGCTTCTGGATGGGAGGAATGGTTGATGGCCATCTAGAAGGACAGCCACTGGCCATCGTCCTGCTCACATTCCTTGCTCATTCCTTAGCGATTATTTCCCGTCCTTTTCACGGGGATAAAGAAAGAATAATGATCTGGTTAGAGGCTCCTCTGGCCTAGGCCTCAGGATGCTAGCGTTCACCAAGTGGGGGAAGCTCCAAGAAGGCTGTTCTGCATTTTCCCCCAGTCCAGCTGTACCGCTGGAGTCCCCAAATCACACGGATATCAGTGTGATTTCTCAAAATTTCCTACACTTACTTTGCATCACACAAAACTCTGTCTGGGGAGGGAGCTCTCTGTCAACTCCCAGCACCTCCCACTGTTCAATCTGCATCGCTCTGGACCTGAAAGATGGATGCTGATGTCCGTAGAAGGCTGTTGGCACCCATCCCTCAGTTAAACATTCCTGTTCTATTCTTTGCTATTTTCACTTCCTTTTGATTACTTTGTCCAGTTCCACTTTCCTTGCT
The DNA here is from genome assembly GCF_041146395.1 of Eulemur rufifrons. Classification (NCBI taxonomy): domain Eukaryota; kingdom Metazoa; phylum Chordata; class Mammalia; order Primates; family Lemuridae; genus Eulemur; species Eulemur rufifrons. Next base: position 29,845,596 of record NC_090990.1, read on the forward strand.
GCTATGGACTAAATTGTGTCTCCCTCAAATTCATATGTGAAACTCTAACTCCCAATGTGACTATATGTAGAAATAGGGTCTTTAGGAAGTGATTAAGGTTCAGTGAGGTCATAAGGGTGGGGCTCTAAACCAATATGACTATAGCCCTATAAGAAGAGGGAGAGAGACAGAAAGATCTTGCTCTCTTTCTACCAGGTGAGGACGCAGCAAGAAGGCAGCCGTCTGCAATCCAGGAAGAGAGCCCTCACCAGAAAACCCAACCATGCCAGCACCTTGGTCTTGGACTTCCAGTATCCAGAACCGAAACAAACTTCTGTTGTTTAATCCACTCAGTCTATAGTATTTTGTTATGGCAGCCCAAGGAGACCGATAAACCCAAGGCTGCACAATCTACTTTAATCTCCCCATAAGAACTCCAAGATGCAGGTATAAAAGTCCCTGGCTCACAGATGAAGAACCTGAGACCCAGTCTTGGTTAGTGTAACGTGACCAAGATCATTTGGTGAGTGACAGATTGGAACCCAGGTCGCCTGGCTCCAAAGCCCATGCTCCTCTGTGCTACGTGCCCAGCGCCCTCCTGAACATCTCCTGCTAACTTGCCATGTGGGAGAGGAGCGAGGGTCCCCGACTTCTTCCTGGCTGGAGGCTGGTGGCTCCTGGCTCTGCCCTGTCTCTCAATCTACACTCTCGTTAGACACAGGCAATTCCAGAGTGGTGCCCTGGAGGGGAGGGCAGGGCAGAGAGGAATTCCGCCTGGGCGGCACATTCCTCCCCAGCCTTTGGCAAGGGCAACAAAGAAGCCCAATTAGCAGGAGTGTGTAGGTGGGTAGGGAGACAGCAGCTTTTGTCCCTCCTCCCGGTGTCACTGGAAGTACACACAGCCTCGTTTCTAGGCCTGGATCATTGCAGGAGGGTGCCAGGACACTAGCAGACTCATGCCAATGACACAAAAGCAACGAAACCAAATATTTAAAGAATCCATTTATTTCTGTCTTGGCACACAAAAGTCTGGTGACTTGCTGTTTCACAGTAGGCAGCAGAAGCAAAGAAGCTGGTTTGCGACCTCTGATAACAGATTCCAGCCGCAGTAGGAACTACCATTGTACAGGGCTTTTCACTATTCAGAGCACATTTATACCAATAAGGCTTTATCTTCATGTCAGAAGTCAACCGGGTGAGTACTGGGGTATTATTTATCCCCATTTCATAGGTGAGGAAATGAAAACACAGACAATATAAGAAACTAGCCCAAGGAAACACCAAGAATCCGCCCCAGGGCATCTGCTTCTACATGTCACACTCTTTTCAACTCAAAAGGCTGCATAAACCTGGAGATGTACATCGGCTTTTCCCAGCTGCTTCAAATACAAATTTCCATCATTTCCTTTTCACCAATCCTTCTCCTGCTTTATCGGAACTATTACCTACCACTTTGTAACTTGGTAACAACTGGGTCTAGAAGGAAAGGTAACACCCCCTTTGCAGTTGAGGACAAGATCACACAGCTGGTGTCAGAAGTGGCCTAGACCCTAGCCCTGGTGTTTTCCTGGTGACCCAAATAACCCACCTGCCCGCTGATAATCTCAACAACCCAATCCTCATTAAAAAACCCTCATATACCTAAACTATCTGAAAAACTAGAACAGGTATTTTTGTGTCTGGTCTGTATTGTTTGTGACAAGCTAGTCCTTCCCAGGAACATAAACTCACATGAGTAAGAATCAGAGTTAACTTTTATTCATTTATGGGTGATCATCAGATACCAGGCCCTGTTCTAAATGCTTTACGTGTATTAATTTATGTAATGCTCACTGCTTTTGACCTGACTTCCAGAGACCCTTGGGCCCATGAGCAGCTTCCCCTCCCTGCAGCCCCGAGAGAGTGATGGGCTATGATGTGAAGTTGCACTCCAAGGCTGTGCAGTGCATGACCTGTACAACTGGACATGGCCGCCCTGCTGGGCTGTGGGACTGCTACCCACCCTGCTCTGGCATGGGCTGGTTTGAGGCCTTCTCTCTCACAGGTGGGGCTGCCCCCGTTCTTTTTCAGAATCTGTGAGCCATTGGCATAACTATCACCCAGTAATCAACGCTTCCCTAGTTCACTGTCACAGAGGTGAGGGGCTGCGAACCGTCTGCCATGGGGGAGGCGGGTGAGGAACTCCAGGAAACGGGGGGCTCCAAACAGAGCTTGGTCTTGGATTGGTGACAGCGTTTATTCAGGGCTTCGAGTTGGCTCGCACAGGTGTGAGGTGCCCTGGGCTTTACGGAAAGTGTAATTATAATACGGTTCCTCTCCTAAGACAGTTAGGCTGCACACTCGAGAAGATAAAGGGAAAAGAGCACCAGGCACCACGCCAGGGACTTATCTACGCATGTACACAAAGCCATTCTGTGCCGAAGACAACTCTGTCAAGGTCATGCTGTTATCTACGTTTTACAGAGGAGGAAATGTCACCTCAGAAATTGCTCATCTCTCAAAACCAAGTTCAGGGGTGTAAAGTGATTACGACCTTTTTGTTTGGCAATAAATATCAGGGGCTTTATATTCCCTCTGACCCAGTAATCTACTTCTAGGAATTTATTCAAATAAAATAATCAGAGATGGACCTAAAGAAAATGTAGAGGGCTGTTCATTGCAACATTGATAATTGATGTTGTTAGGAATGATCATTGGTAATAGCAGAAAATAAGGAACATCTTAAACGACTCTTGGGGAAATGGCTAAGTAAATTACGGTAGATCCAATAATAGCATATCGTGCATCCACTAATAATCATATTTTTTAAAAAATTATAACTGACATGGGAAAACATTCATGATACGTTAAGAGAAAAATAAGAGAATCCAAAACTAGATGTAGAGTGAAATTCACTTATCAGGATATGTATAAATACATAAAGAGAAAAGACTGAAAGGAAATACACCAAAACATTAATAGTGGCTGTTGCTAGGTGGTAGAATAATAGGTAATTTTTTTCCACTTTATATATGCATATCTTTTTCAAATATCCCATCGTGAACCTGTATTACTTTAACAAAATCCGGGAGAAATGCTACTGACTTCAAAACCTGCTCGGGCACCAGCAGACTGCAGTAACAGTGGCGGAGTCCCGCCGTGCACCGGCCACCTCAACTCATCTGTCCTTCAATGGGCACTTGTTACCTCTGCTTTACAGATGAAGGAAGTGAAGCTCAAAGAGGTATGGCTTCTTCCCCAGGTGACATGGAACCCACATTCATCTGTTTGACTCTGAAGTCCCAGCTCTTTTCTCTACCTGAAGTTCTTTGCTACCTCTATCATAGCTGAGCAGGAGAAACACCCAGGAAAGGTGGTAACCAGGCTGCCCCAAAGCCCAGAAGGCTGCTGACAGCAAAGATCAGGAAATTCTTCCTGAAACAGGTAAGAGACATGAGCTTGCACCCGTGGAGAGAGGCTTTCTTGTTCCACCACAAATCTGCATGAAATTCACCCATTCCCATAGTCACCAAGAGCCCTTTCCTGGGTATCCTCACAGCCGGCGTCACCTAAAACATACAAATAGCCTGATTTTTTTTTCTGAATCATTGTTTCCATTCCTCACCCTCTTGGTTGGTTTGGTGACACCTCTTCCCTGCAGCTGTCTGCCAACCTTACCAATTTATTTATCACCTGAAAATTATGCCCCTCTTATGACTAATGCTAGATTAGTTGGATTGTACATTGTTTCAAGGTATCATAAAGGCTCCAGGAAAGATGCCTGGGGCACTGCCGGGGGTTCTGGGGGACAGTGAGGAATGAACTGGGTCAGGCCCACTCCCCACCCCCCAACCATTCACTCCAGCTTTGGGTGAATACTGGGCTTTATTTGGAGAAGGTATCCGAGGCTATAGACTGGTTGGAGACCACTAGTTCCAAAATGTGACCCCTTCTTTAAAAGGTGAAGAACGGTCTTCCCTGGGGATTTCTAAGAACGGACCACAGGTTCTGAAGGCATTTCTAAGAGACACTTCAAGGCAGTGGTTCTCCACTTTGGCTGCCACTGGACACAACTGGGAAGATTAAAAACCAAATACAGATGTCAGATCTCACCCTCAGAGATTCTGAGGTAGGAGGTCTGAGGCGCAGCGTGGGGGGACATTTTTGCTCCCCAGGTGATGCTAACATGCAGCCAAGGTCGAGAACCATTGCTGAACACCAGCTGAATCATGGGGGCCACACATTCCTATACTGGGGGCCCCACTCAGATGGTGCCAGGTGCTTACCTGCACATGGTGAAAACTTGCAAAGGCTTCATCACAGGTGAAGAAGTGGAGGCTGATAAAGGACAGGTGGCTTGTTCTAGATCTTAGAGCTGAAAGTACCAACTCAGGCTCTTTGAATGACATTTGTCCAGCACCCTGCACCCCAGTCATCTCCTACTTCCCCTTACAGAATCCGTCCCACTGTGCCCGAGATTGCAGGTAGTGCAGCCCTTTAAAATATAGCCCATGGGTATGTTTTGTTTGGCACACACAGTATTTCATAAAAGTCTGAAATCTGGATTTCTGGCCAACACTGTGCAAGCCCCCAACAAGGCAGAGCTCACCTGGCGCTGTGGAGTTGTGCCCTTCCTGGGCGGTCCAGGCTCTCCGGGAGCCACCACCTCCCCACCCCATTCCTGTGACCTGTGGACTTGACCTGCCTGGCCACGGTGCAGTCACATGTGTGACATGGCACTATGTCACAGTAAAGAGGAAGCGTCATAGGGGGATTATTAAATGGGAATAACACCCACTTACATACATAAGCTTCCTGGAAAAACTAGTCTTTGCTTTTATCTAAAGATGGTGGAATCAGACCTGACACACACATTCAACAGAACAAAAATCATCTGGATTTATCAAATCCAGATTTTGATTCTATCGAAATCCAGATGATAATGATAGAATGAAAATATCACATTGACACAGTGTTTCCTTGTGTCCCAATTACTTTAATATATATCAACTTACTAAGTTAGAAACTCATCTCAACCTTCCTTCTCCACTCTGGGCCTACTGCTCGTCCCGGGTCCTGAAAGCAGCCTAGATACAAAGCCAGGTCGGTGGCCATTAGTCAGCCAACACAGAGACCTCTGCGCACAGGAAGCCATCCTTCCTATTGCTTTTCATTTTCCTTTTGTCCCTCAGAAATGCAGAGTTGCGGAGGAAAATATGACCCCAATGTAAAATAAATAAAACCATAAATAAATATAATAATGCATATAATAAAACAGCAAATACAAAGCATAGAAACAAGCACATACAAATCTAGCGTACAAATTGACAGAAACTATGAAATATATTCATATACATTTAACAAAGGTCAGAAGGAAATTTGAAGGGGGCACATAATTTTAGACTTGTTAATTATCCTTTTTTAAAAAATTTTGCCTTTATGTTTCTAATTTTTTTAAAAAAGACTCAAAAATTCTTAACTTTCTTTTATAATTTCCTCATCTGTAAAGTGGAAAACCAACAGTACCTGTCTGTAGTCTTCAGAGCAGTCCCTGGTACAGAGTAAGGGCTCAGTAGTGGTACTGTTATGATTACCTGGGTGTAACAGGCCAACTTTCTCTTAACCCCTTCCTTTTCCCTAAAGAAGCTAATCAAACGGGTTTACCAGATTCCATGATCTCTGTCCATTAAATGAAGGTTAGCATATTCAGGTGTGACGCAATCTACATCAAGCTCTCATTGACACCATGGATCCGAATGTTGAAGTGACCTCCGTATCCAACACAGAAGAGTATTTTTGTGCGATACGCCGTTTGGAAGAGCTTCATGGAGACCCTTGTCTACTGTCTCTCCATCTATGTGTCTCTCTCGCCACCAAGCCTGTAAACTCCAGGGTGGGAAATTTGCCTAATTCATTTCTGCCCCTTCCATGCCCAGCCCATTAGTTGGAAGTCAGTAAACAGTAACAATTATGTGACCAATAAATGAATATTCAGATAGGGCAAAAATAAATCAAGACGCAGGTGTTCTTATTTCCTTCGGTGGGATAACCGTGCCAGCAGTAAGTCTTCGGTGTCCCGGTGACGGCGGTGGTGGATGCCGCGGTGCTGGCCAGATTCCCCCAGCACGGAGCCGCTCTTTCTCCCGGCTGCCAGGACCGCTGCCAGCTGCCAGCCCACACCTGGGTCCCTCCCCAGGAATTCTGAAGGGAGCTGCATTGTCCAAGACCACACACCTTTCCCAGGAGCAGTCTATCCAGTGACTGATCATTTGCACGGGGACAAAGACGTGGCCCCTTCGCCCCAATGTGAGACAACGCAGAAGAGCTATTTCAGCTCCAAAATACTGTAGAGTTGACTCAGGCCCCTGCTGCCATCGCACCACAGTCCAACTGTCACCTCTGCCCAACCCTGCAACCCTCGCTCCCCAGTAAACCTCCTGCACACCGAGCGATCTCCAGCTCCATCTCTGAGTCTGTTTCTGCGGAACCCCACTTGTGACAGTGGGCACCAGGACTGGCAGCCTGGAGGTGGGAGCAGGTTGGCTCTTGCTGGAAGCTTCTTATCCCCAAACCTTCATGACTGTCTCTCACGTGTTTCATGGCTCGTCTCAAATGCACCATCTCAGGGGTGACTTCTCTGGCAGTGATTCCCAGCCCAAATCATTGCTAGCGCATCACTCCGTTCTGTCTCCTTCTATGCAGTCATCCACAGCAGACGCTGTCTTGTTCTTTGCTTTCTTGCTTACTCACGGTCTTTCCCCTGCTCTTGCACCAGGATGTGAGCTGCAGAGGACACATGCCTTGCTATGCTGTTCACCACTGTATCTCCGGCTGTTAAACATCACCCAGCACAACGTACGCTCCTGAGAGATATCTGTGGAATGAATGAAGGAGAAAACGCACACACATCCACAGTGGGACGCACTGGGCTGAGGGTGAGAAGGCCTCGCTGCTAGCTCTGTTTCTGCCATTGCCAGCAGGGGGACCCAGGCAAGCCACTTGACTTCTCTGAGCCTCAGTGTTCTCATCTGCAGGATGAGGTGGCCGAATGTGATGATCACTGAAATCTTGACAGTTTTAGTCTCCTATAATTGTACATGGTTATTCAGTTCAGAACTGTTCTGTCTGTAAACTATATGGGAATCCTAGTATTGTTTTAACTGAAGAGGAGCTTCCCAGAGCGTTTGTATTGCCTTCAGATGCCAATTTCATTATGATACCAACGCTAGCAAAACCTGCACGTGAGATCCTGCACTTACGGATATGTTCACCGTGGGGTTCATCAACGCTTTAGAGCACCGTGAAATAACCGTTCTCCTCTTTGCACAAAGACCATGAAAAGCGTGAAGTCTCTTTCTCAAGTCCTACGAGGTAATGAAAAAGCAAACACGGGTCAAGGGCCGCCTGAGTAAATCTAGGCTCATAGGAAGCACTGAGCATGTTGCGGGCCTGGAGCAAGCACTCTTAACATCTGTCTCGTTCAGTCTGAATAGTCAGTTTCAGGTGGGCACACTTACCAGCCACCTTAGAGCTAAGGACACTGAAGCACAGAGAGATCACCTACCCGCCCCCCCCCCAGTGTCATACAGCTGACAAGTGACGGAGCCGGGGTTTGAACCTGAACAGTAGGGGTCTGGAGCTTTGCCATTAGCCACGACACTAAGCTGCCACCCAATAGAGTGACACTTTCTTTTTTAAAGATGGGAATTCTGGCATAAAGACAAGTCACCATTGTACAATCAACTAGAGGTAGTGTGTCTGTCTAAAGCCAAGCTCCTTTGACCTCAAGGTGCACATGAATCACCCAAGCAATCTTCTTAAAATTTAGATTCTGAATCGGAAGATCTGGGACTAGGCTTGAGATCTGCATTTACAACTGTTTCCAAGGGATGTTGGTGCTGCTACTCCGTGGACGAGGCTTTGCGTAGCAAAGGTGGGGAAGAAGGGACTCCTGCTACACGTCAGCGACTACGCTCTGGTCCAGCTCCGGCCAACACTGGCAACAGGGTGGGCACGGTGGTGTCACAGGGCGTGTGTGGAAGCTCATTATAAACCACAAAACTCAAAAGCGAGGGGGCAGGGATTTGCCTGCCCCCTGGTCTATTTCCTTCTAGAATTTGAGTCTTTGAGGGGTCTCCAGCACAATGCCTGCACATGGTAGGTAATCAGCAGGTATGAAGCCAAAGGGCCAAGCACTTTACATGTCATGGAATTTAATCTTCACAACAATCTCTGGCTCCCATTTTACAGACAAGGAAACTGAGACATTACCCAACATACTCCAAACCGTCCAAGCAATAAATGCTGGGGCCTGGACTCTGAATGAGATCTGTCGAGTCCCAAAACCAATGCTGTTTGTGCCCTTCACTCCCATTATTCCTTCAGCTCAGAGGCCGGGCTGAGCTCTACACATGGACAATAGACTTTGCTTCTGCACCTGTCACATGGGCACCGAAGTCTAACCCCTTCTTAGCACAAATGAGGACCTTGAACTGTGGGCTCTGGTCTGGGGATAAATCCTACAAATGCAAGTAGAGGCTCTTCCTTTCAGGGGTGGGAGAAGGCACAGAAACAATAACTCAGCTAAAATTAACTCTTCAAGTATTTTTCAGTGAGAAGCAAAGTCAAGGGCTTTCTATTTTCAGGACCCCTAAAGCCAGTGTCCAGAAAGTTTTGGTTCAACAAGTTAAAAGGAGCAAATGTTTGGAAGAGTGGTTCTCAAAGTGGGGTCAGGGTCTCCAGAGGCCCTGCTGACCACAGTATTTTGTTCTTAACACGATTTATAGCTCCAGCATCGGCAGGAAACTCAGAGGTCATGGAGTCTGCTTCCCACACTATGCAAAGCCACATAAGAAGGCTGTTTTTGAAGTCCACTAACCAACTCTATTTGAGGCGCAGTGCCTTAGAGAAGGAAAAAACTACAGTGAGAGGATGGCTCTATCCCCATCCTAGAGGCACGGAAACAATGCCCAGAGAGGCTAAGGGATTTAGTCCAAAGCACAAAGGTCTAAATGGTGGAGGTAAGACCTGAATCCACGGCTCCCTGACCCCAACTGCCCCCTCCTCTGCCTCCCAGGGTCTGTACTTGCCATTAACAAAAAGAGCGGCAGGACCTGGAGGCTCAGGAAAGAGCTGAGTGTGACCCCAGAGCCTCCCCTGAGCTCTGCTGGCTTCAAGCACGTGGGTGGACACAGTACCTCACCTGAGGCCACAGTGCTAAGGTGCACACACAGTGGTTTCCTCTTTCCCCGAGTCCTTCTGCTCATGGCGCCCAGTTCACCTGGATAATGACTGAGCACAGCTGGCCACGGTGGGAAACCCAAGACCTGATGACCACACAAAGGAAAACCCTTCAGAGAAGGTGACGCTGTGCCTGCCCCGTGTGGGAGCCTCCAGCTTGTGGAACAGCAAGGGGCAGGGCTGTGGCCCAGGCTGGACCACGCCAGCACCTGGTGCAACCCTGCAAGGACCCTGACCCCAGGGGCGCTTTCCTGCCTGTCAGAGGTGTGGTCAGGACGCCCCAGCACAGACATGGAATAAGAAAGGTCGAGAGACCAGAAAGGGCCTCATGAGACCAGGTAGCCCTACTCCCTCTGGGCCTGTGTCTGGGCCGACCGTAAGATGGCCTCGTTTAATCCTTCGCACAAATGGGTCAGAGAAGCAGGAAGCCTTTGGGGGCAGAGGGGTGGTGGGCGTCTGGGCACTCCATCAGCCCCAGTTCTCTGCAGAGACAGGGGACATCTTTGTGGACACCCCCACCATCCCATTCTGAGCAGACAGCTCTCTCCAGGGAAGGGGTATAGGCACAAGCCCTCCACGCCCCAGAGCACCCTGGCACTGCTGCCATTCTGTGAGTTCTGTCTGGCTGCTCCTTACTCTATAAAATATAGGGGCCAAAATTCAGTTTTCATCATTCTCTGGTTCCTCTAGCATTTAGTAAATGTTGGCTGTGACCGACAGTGATAGTGCAAAGGGTCTGACTCAGGCAGAATGTTAAGGCCAAAGCAGCTCCCCAGTTCTTACTGAACCAGTGTGGGGGCTTCCTCACAAAGGATTCATTAGAGTTCTAATGAGGTTCATTGATTCATTCAGCATTTACTCAGCATCTACTACGTGCCAGCCACAATTTGGGGTTGCAGCAATGGACAAAATAGACACAAATCCTTGCCTCCATGGAGGTTACATCCCAGTGGACGAGACAGACAAAGACATAATATAGCATCAGGTAGTGATAAATGCTCTGAAAAAATAACACGAAAGGTAAGGGAATAAAGAGTGTCAGGGAATGCTGTTCGAGCTGGGATGGCATGGAAAGGCTTTCCAAGCCGAGGGAACAGAAAGTGCAAAGGCCCTGAGGTGGGAATGTGCTTGGGGGCAGGAGAGCAGTGAGCAGGGATGAAGAGTTGGGAGGTGACACTGGAGCAGCAGGCAGGGGTCGGGTCACGCTGGTCAAGGTAAGGACCCTGGATTTTATCACAAACTCCATTGGAAGCCATTGGAGGGTTCTGAGCACAGCATGATGCCATCTGATTTACATGGCATGGGGACCAGAATGACTGACCCCTAGCAAGTGAGCTTCAAGGAAATCTAGACACATTACAGAAACCCTAAGTACATGGAAAGCAGCTTGTTGGAAAATACTGTTGTCTTAGTCTGCTTGGACTGCCACAGCAAAATACCACAGACTGGGTGGTTTAGACAACACAAATGTATTTTCTCACAGTTCTGGAGGCTAGAAATCCAAGATCAAGGTTCTGGCCAATTTGGTGTCTGGTGAGCGCTCCCTTCCTGGCTTGCAGATGGCTGGCTTCTCGCTGTCCTCGCGTGGCCTTTCCTCTGTGTGTGCATGCGAGGGAGAAGGCAGGCTCTCCGGTGCCTGTCCCCATGAGACCACCAATCCTACTGGTGACCTTATGACCTCATTTAACTTTAATTATCTCCTAAAGCCTCTGTTTCCAAACACACTCACATGGGAGTTAGGGCTTCAACATATGAATCTTGGGGAACACAATTCGGTCGATAGCAACTATACTCCTATAGAATTAGATGAAAAACATTCCACTCCTCCAAGGTTAACTTCAGAGGGGGGTTAGGGCTTCAAATATGAATTTGGGGGGGATGCAATTCAGTCCATAGCAACTATACTCCTATAGAATTAGAGGAAAACATTCCTTTCTGCTCCTCCAAAGGCAACTTCAGACGGACGGATGGAGAAAATCAATGGTAAAGTCAGAGTCAGTTGGCGCGGAGAGAAAGGGAGCAGATCACAGCAGTGTCCCTTAGGGCAGTGGTTTTCCACCCTGGGGTGACTCTGATGAGGAATCGCTGGGGTGGGTCCCAAGGAAAGTGCATTTTAACAAGCAACTCTGATGGACTGAGGGACGGTGGACAAACGTAGAGCTCCCTGGGCCACACTCAGAAGCAGCACCAAAGAGAAAGTTAAGTTCAAGTCAAAAGACATTGTCTGTGTTCCTCACACTGTCACCCAAAGCAGCTGTTAACCTAACCTGTCATGTGAGCTCCTTCTCATCTACCTGACACTTGTCTTTCTAGATTCTATGACATTTGTGTACAGGATGGTTCATGAGCCCTGTTGGCCGCTGTGTCTTTGGAGATCACAGCCAGCCCTTGGCACTTGAGCTGTCACGTTTTGTGTGCCATGGTCCTTTGGGCACGACTAGGCCAAGAATATGTGCACAAGCCACAGACAGCGACCTTTAGGAGAGACGTCAAGGACTCCAGCTGCCTTGGTCTGGGCCTGGCCTGAGCCCTCCGCCCTGCAGACATGCCCTGTGGTGGACCAGCCAATCCAGGCAGACTCCCTGCTGGGGAGCAGGGAGTGGAAGACCCAGAGAGAGAACTGGGCATGCGTGGATGCAGTAGAGGGAGGACGGGAGAGCAAAGCTGGGTCAGGACCACGGAGACGTGGCCAGCATGGGGAGGTGAGAGCTGCTGAGGGTGATGAGGAACATGCGCAATTCCCCTTGGGTGTCATGGGACAACTGCTGGGATGTTTTCCAGAAACTCCTCATCTCCTTGATCTCCTTGTAATGAACGCATCAACAAAACAATCTGAACATGTTCTCTGTTCTCTGCAGCAAGAAAGAGCCCAGGAACCAGATTAGTGAAATTAATAACATGGATTCCCACACCACCCGAACGTTTTAGGTCTCAGCTCAATCCTCGTTTATTTCTAGTGTCCAGGAAATTCACAAGAGTCAAAAAGAACATGTCCAGTCCCCCGGAGTTAGCTGTGGTAGGATGTGACTGGCAAACCTAGGAGTCATCCTGGCTTTTGTTCCTGCCATCCACCCACATGCAAGCCACTACTGAATCCCTGATGGCCCCACTTCCAAGGCATCCCCATGATCCAGCAACTCTCTCCATCCCACTGCCAAACTCTAGCCACACCACCAAACCACCATCTTGCAGGGATGACTGCAGTAGCATAGCATAGTGCTTTTCCACTCTTGCCCACCCAGCAGATCATGTCCCTACTTAGAACCTTCCAGGGGCTTCCCAGTACCAACTCCTTACCAAGGCACAAGGGCCTTTGCCCATCTCTTCAGCCTCACCTTCCTCCACCCCCAAAACCCCCTCCCTGTGGCCTTCCTTCTCTTCCTCAAACACAAGGTACTTTGCATCTACTCTTCCTACCGCTGAAATGTTCTTCCCCACATGTCCACATGGCTGCCTCCATCTCAAGTGTCACCTCCTCAGGGAAGCCTTCCCTGACCACTCCAGCAAAAGCAGTCTTTCAGTCCCTCTGTCATACTTTGCTCTCTTATCTTCTTCATAGCACCTGTCAGCACTTGACATTGCCCTACTCACTTGTTTTTTGTTTGTTTCTATCTCTCATTTTAAAATATAGACCTATGGGCAGGCACATTAGCTTTCTTAACCCAGAATCCCTAGCTCTGGAACAGTGCCTGGTACCCAGTAGGCGCTCAGTGAGTGCCACCTGCCTGACTGACCAATGTGTATCCTGCATTCTGCCACCTCTGGGGATTCTGGCCATCCCTGTCTCTCCCACTGCCCGCTACCTTAGCAGCGCTCTCTGGCAGGGGGTCCCCCTCAGCCCTGCAGGGGCCCAGGCTGAGCCTAGATGTATCTAGCACAGACATCGGAAAACATCTTTGCTTCGGATGACAATGTCCAGGCTCTCCTTTCAGTGCATAAAAGAAATCAGAATTCTGCCCCTTTGACGCAGATGGCCCTGTGAACTCCTTGCATTCTTTTTGTTTTTCAGGGCTTATGTTGTATTTGTAATTAAACTTGTTGAGATCATTGTACATTCACAGAGTTGTAAGAAATAATACAGAGAGATCCCACGTGCCCTTCTCCCAGTTTCCCCAGTGACAATAACATCTTGCAAAACTACATTGTATCACACTGTCACAGCCCCTAATGTCACCGACACGGAGCATTTCCATCCTGCAAGGAGCCCTCATGCTGTCCTTCCACAGCCACACCACTCGCCCCCACCCGCCCCCACCCGCCCTGACAACCACGGAGCTGCTCTCCCTTCCCATCATTCTGTCATTTCACCCTGGCTTTCTCACCACTCTGTCAGACCCCACAGCTTTGCTGTCAGGGTGCTTGGCGGCCTCATCTCCGCTTGTGGTCAGCCTCAGGCCTGGCCTCCCCATCCCTCCTGAGTCACACTGTCTGATCTTTGCCCGTAAATGGCACCCGGATTTTTAGGACCCTCTTGCTAATTCGCCCAGGGTATTCCACATTTATCACCACCCTCGAGGGAGGCAGCATCTCCCTGTGCAAAGAGCATGGGCTTCCAACCCTGCTCTCCACTTCTCTGAGCCTCAGTTTCCTCATCTGTAAAATGGGGTTGGTAACACCAACCCTGCCGAGCCATAGAGATGAATGACACGATGAGATGAAGGACTCTGCCCAGTCCCCGGCATACAGCTAGGAGGGGCTAATCCAGCACCGCTTAGGATCACCTACAAATCTCAGCCAGTCCACAAAATGAAAACAGCAACTAAACAAAACACCATTTCCTGATGGGACTAAAGTCAGGAATAGCATCTGATCCTAGAGCAGACATTCCCACAGTTTGTTCATACAGTTGACAACTGGACTGAGTTATCTTCTCTCAAAAAAGGTGTCAAGATTTTGGTGGGGGTGGAACCCAGGAATGGATCCTCAGGAATCTGCTGATCAACAATATTTATCAAATGACTTGCTATGTGACCTTGTCAAGTTCCTTTACCTCTCTGAACTTCCATTTCTTGGTCTGCCACAGGGATGCCAGCCTCGACCTGTGGTTTCCTCATCCTGTGCTGCAGGGCCCACGGTGGAAGGCAAGGTGGAGCCCTGTGAAGGTCTCTGGCCTTCTCCCTCCAGCCCCCTACACAAAGCAGCACCCCAGCCCCGTTATTGGTTCCACATATCAAGAGCACAAATAGATCACTCCTTCAAAGAAGAGGATCTGGGGTGGTTTAAGAACTTTTGAGACCACTGTCCCAATGATCGCTCATGGTCCTTCTGGCTCTAAGTCCTGTGGTCCCGAGTACTGGGCTCGCACTCATGTGCTGACCACAGACAGGGCTCTCTGCAGCAGAAACCAGTCTTAGCTTGAGCACCGCTTCCTCCAGGAAGCCTTCTCTGTCCTTGGAGACCTGTGGGCACCCCCATGGCACCTCCTTCCTTACTTGCCCATAGGAGGATTCCAAGGATGCAACTAACGAACTGCAGAGCCCGGGGCATGAGCACCCAGCAGCAGGGCGTGGGAACACTCATGTGTGAATGCCCGTGAGTGAGGACACCGCTCACAGCCCCGACTAAAGACCACTGCCTGGGGACCAGCAGATCCTGGCTGAAATGCAGCACAGCTGACTTTGTGGCACAGAGGATTTCTCCTGATCAAGGAGGGAAACAGAGCAACAGTCTTGCTCAATGTTCTAAACCCCTGGTGAACACCCTGGATAAAAATGACCCTGTCCAAACTATTAAAACATTCCCACTCTCCTCTCATTTCATTCTAAGGAGGGTTTAGAGCCACTATCTGCTAGGGTGGTCACCGGTCACATGTGATTATTTCAATTAATTTAAATTATATACAATTTAAAATCCAGCTCCTCAGACACACTGACCACACTTTAAGTGATATGGCTGCAGAAGGTCTCCATCATCATCGCAGAAAGTTCGACTGGACAGTGCTACCTACAACTGTGTGGGAAACCCGAGCCCAGTTCTCCTTCTATGAATCAGTTTGCTGGGGTCCCTGCCTCTTTGTCACATGTTCCTGAAGAGCCTGGACTGGATTGAAGGTGTCCTTCCAACATTCATGTCTGCCCAGAACCTCAGAACGTGACCATATTTGGAAATAGGGTCTTTGCAGATGTCATTTGTTAAGAGGAGGTCGTACCGGAACAGGGTGGGCCCCAAATCCAATATGACTTGTGTCCTTATAAAAAAAGAAGACATACACACAGACACACACAGGGAGAAGGCCACAGACCGAGAGGCAGACACTGGAGTGATATCTCTGCAAGCCCAGGAATACAAAGGTCGCTGGCAACCCCCGAAGCTAGAAGAGGCCCAGAGGATTCTTCCAAGAGCCTTTGGAGGGAGCATGGCCCCCGCAACACCTTGATTTCAGACTTCTGGCCTCCAGAACCGTGACGGTAAACTTCTGCTGTCTTAGGCCACCCAGTTGGTGCTAATTTGTTACAGCAGCCCTGGCAAATTAATACAGAGCCCGTCAGGAAACCCCACATTCTTGTCCAACTCGCTCTCTTTCATAAAGACATGGGGACCTTCTGATCCGTGATATTAACCTCTAGGTAGTGACACCCATGGCCACACTGGATCCTGGCCGCACTAGCCTGCCAGCCACTGGACCAGATAACCAGACAGAAGTCTGGCCCTCGGGAGTGGGGGAGGCCAGGAAGGAACCAGGAGACACAGTAGAGCCTGCACATCCCACAACTTTCTCTCCTTTCAATTTTAAAACAGTATCAGGAGGGTTCTGAGAAAGCACCAAGCCCCAGGCCATCCAGTCCACGGTTAAGCAGTGGAGCCTGAGAGCTTACTTTATTAACTTGCTAAATCAAAGGGCTGTTAAAGTCTCTGTCCGGTAATAAAAAGCAGGAAGGAGCTGAATCACCCACCTATTAGCGGTGGTGTCGGTGCCGTTAATGGCTGTGGCCCAGCGGGGCCATAAGGACAGCAGCAAAGCCAGCCCTGCGTTTCCACCTACAAACCCACCACTTCCTCTGCCCATGCTGCTGTCCCGGCGCACCTGCCCACACGCACCTGCCTTCGGAAAAAGGCTGCATCAGAATCTGTTTGTGGCGGCTTGTTTTTCAAAACACACCCAGAATTTTCCCTCTCAAACACATTCCCACCCGACTCCTCCAGAACCCCACCACGACCCCAAACCAAAACAAAGACATCAAACATCCAGAAATGTAGTTTATTGATTTGACTCTTTAAGGAAGCAGCCAATGCTGGGTTTCTGCGATGCATTATAAACAGGTGCAAAGCCCCCAGAGCCGATGCCGCGCAGCATGGATGAGCCCGGCCATGAACTGGCATCGCCCTCTGAGCACGCGGAGCCAGGAACCACCCTGTTTATTGCCTTCACCCCACCTTCTCGCTGTTCCTCGAGAAGGTTCCTTGGCGCTTTTCCTGCTGTCTTAAAGTGAGAAAAAAAAAAAAAAAAGGAACAGCTTGTGCGCTGTTCTTCCTGAAACTGATGGAAAGACAGGCCTAAAACCACCACCTTCCTTCATGCAGCTTACCAGATCAGGGCCACTTTGAACAAGTTACCTAACACTCTGAGCCTCAGTTTCCTCACACGTAAATGATGGCTCCAGAGGGAGCTTTCTTCTAGGACCGTGCGAGGGAAATATCTAAAGTGCTTATGAGTTTGGAACATCATAAATGCTGTATTAGTGTTAGCTGTTAATGATTATGATGAATAAGGTGCCTAGCATACAGTAAGCACTCAATAAATAATAAGTACTGTTATTATATTATTTCTAAAGGAGCATGTAGCAAAACCAGGCTCCAAGTGCCCTAAAAACTCATTATAAAAAGCTCGTTATATCAGATGCAACTCTACAACCATCCAAACTACATCCCTCAGAATATTCCAAGGGTACCCAGAAGAGACTGAGCCTAAATATCCCACTTGTGTTAAAAGCAGGACCCACAAAGGATCCACAAAGTCACAGGGAGCTGGATTTGGCAGCTCCTTCCCTATTGTCCCATTACTGGCCCCTCGTAAAGGCCACTTGAGTTATTACTGCAGCAGGACTGAACTCTTCGACCAGGAGGCTTGCTCCATTGTGCTGCATTACTCTGGCCTCATCTGCAGGCAGGCTCTGGGGCTTCAACCATGGCAATCAGGGAGTCTCGATAGGAAGAGCCCCACACCCCCACGGCAATATAATTCTAGCCTCCCAAACCTCTGAGAACCCTGAAGGACCCCAGTGTGAGTTCATTCTCCTTCCAAAGAGAAAAGAGAGCAGACTGAAAGAAAGAAAAGAAAGAGGCATTCTTTCTTTTCCTCTCCCAAGACGGTGAAGTTCCTTTCCATTTGCTCCTGAGGTCTGCCAATCAGGTAACAGCTTTAGCCCCACTCTTCTTACCAGGGTATCAGGGAGGCACTAAGACCAGCAGCCTCTTCCTCATCTGCGATCAGATCTATGGTTGGATCTGTCCACTTGGCACTGACCTGGGGTGACCTCAAATCCAATCTCTGTCGCTTTTCAGAAATGAAGCTTCAGTGTGGAGAAGGGTTTTTGTTTCAAATTAAGGCTTTTTTACACTCGAAAGCAATCTACCCTGGAAATTGTTGCCATGAGGACAGGAACGCAGGATGCAGACACTCCGCTGCGCTCTCTCTCACCAAGCACCTCTACTTCCTCCCGGCGCAGAGACCTGAGCAAACAGGGAGAGCGGGCACAGAGTACACGCAAATCCCAAATTTCACGGCATATGTGCTTTTCCAGATGACTGCATGGATACACTCCATAACACATTGTTAAAGTGATAATTAGCGATAGACTTGTTATGAATATTCCAAATAAAATTTCTCTCTACAACACTTGATGGAGACAAAGGGCATCACACGAAATGTAAGAAGTAACAGAGGGGTTTTTGCATATATATGTTTTAAAAGACATCGGGAAAATAGCATAAATCAGAAGTTCGATTTCAACAAATTAAATATCTCAGGATGCATTTTCAGTGGAAGGAGCATGGGCACGTCTGCTACCGCCACAATGCCCAGGGAACACAACGTCCCCCCATCAACTCCGGAGAGGGGAGAGAAACCCAGTCCTGGAAGCCACTCTCCTCTCGCCCCGCTGAACAGCAGCTAAGAATACTAAAGATGGGTAGTTTAAGAACAAAACAAGAAAACACTGAGGAATATGCAAGAAAGTAAGTACAACCAAGGTGACTCACCCTTTAAGAGTGAAAGAGAAAAAGCTTCTATTCGTGCCTACCATTCCCCCCCCACCCAATGACATTTCTGGAGGCTCCAGCTCTGCCCCCACAACCTTTCACACACATTCTGATTTTTAAATTCACAGCGATTTTGCTCCACATGGAACAACAGTGATGCCAGTGACTCCCTCCCGCCCTCCACTGCCTCATTCACCAGGGCAGATGAAAGACTTCAGGACCCACCAAGGATGGTAGAGAGAGGAAGGAACCCCTGAGGCTCCAAGGAACAAAAGAAGGAGACCCAGCCCTATCACGTCCACCTCTGCTGCAGACTGAGAGTCCGCTTAGCCCAGGAGCACAGAGGAAACCAACCCTTCCAGGGCCGAGAGGGAACAGCACAGGGAACGCAGCCAGGAGAGGAATGCAATTAACAGGGCCGCGTGTCTCCTCTGTTAACATCGGGGATTCTGGACTTGCTCAGATGGAATATTCTATTTTAAGGATGAAGCCGAGCTCTGCTAGTCCAGCAGGGAAATCAGGTGGCAGCACATATTATCATGCACACAGAGTCCTCTGCGGGCAGAAGCCCCCTCTGCCTTCCCTGCAGTAGCCCTGGACGTCGTCCAATGCCACTTCCTACTTGAACTGCGCGTAGGGTCACACAGCTTGAAAACCACAGTGTTGGGGACAGCCCAAAAGCTATCTAAGTACACCCCCTTCATTTATGAGAAACTGAGGACCAGAGAGGTTGAATAATGTGCCCAATATGAAAGCCTTGACAAGAAGTGACAGGCTTGGTTTAAAATCTAGGACCTTCAAGTCTTAATCTTAGTCTACCTACTATAACAATGCTGCCCCCTTCTTTCCTTATTCAGACTAAACTAACACTCAAACCACAGAATTATCTTGAAGGGGTAAAATGAAACACTGGCATCAAAATTTAGAGAAAGGAAAAACTAACATCTAGTATAGAATAATCTCAGCCGTATAGATAGAACACACCAGCCTGACCTGGGCTTCTTTGGTCCCTGACGGAGGCCAGCCATGGTGCAGAGGTCACCAGAAGCAGCCTGGGATGGGGCAAGAGGCTGTTGGCAGCCTCCAGGCCTCAGTTTCCTCCGCAGGGCCTTTGCACGGCCTCTTCCCTCGGTAGGTGCTCCTTCCCTGGACGTCCATGGGGCTCACTCTCTCACCTCCTCCAAGTCTATGCTTGTACACCCCAATCTCAATGAAACCTCCCCTGATGACTCACTGTAAAATTGTCCCCTGATGCACGCCACCTCCTACAGCCTACTTAATTTTTTCCAGCGCACTTATCACTTTCTAATAGATTATATAATTATTTATTATGTTTATTGTCTACCACCTTCCATTTGTAAATAACATCCACAAGGATGAGGAGTCTGGGCTCACTCCTGTATCCCCTGGGTCTAGAATAGTATCTGACACATAACAGGTGCTCAATAAATAGTCGCTGCATAAATGAATGAATGATTGTGTTTCCTTCACTCTCTCCATCAGCAACAACCCCCTGCTCACCTCCTACACACACACACACACACACACACACGCGTGCCCCTTTCTGCCCTTTCCTCTCTTTTTGTCCCTCTGTACCCTAGGTCTGCAACTAGGATCAACAAGGAAAGTTTAGGCTAAACTTAGAACATTCGGTAATAATATTGCCAAGCCCTCCATCAAAAATTCCTGTTTTATGTACATCTGTGGTTTTATGCATTTCTATGCATATATGGATTTATATACACAAAATAGAAGGATACACAAGAAACTGCTATCACTGGGTGTCCTGTGGAACTAGAAGGCTGGGGCATGTTAACTTTTCCCTCTGTATGGTTTTGTTCTACTTAAATTTTGAACTATGTGAATGCAATTACCTATCAAACATGTTTAATTAAAAATAAAACTGGGGGAAAAATGCACAACACTCACATATTTCTCAGCTCTTGTCCTCAACACCATCTTCCTATAAATCTTTCAGGGTGAAGGTCACTAGATTGCTACAAGCCCTGGTTCAGATGGTGAGATAAGGTGACATTCTACTTTTCTCTTGTCCCCAAATTTTCTGACATGTGGTTATTACTTTTATAATGAAATATTTGAAAAAGTTTCTATCAGGCAGAAGGATATGAATTAATGCAAATTTCCCTACATACATAAAACATTGAGGCTTTGTTTCAACTCATGAATCCCTTTACCTTTAATTTTGTTTATTTGGATTATCCATTGAACAGATTTCATAATAAGGTGAATAAGGTTGCTAGAGGTGCAAATGAAGGACACAGGCAATGCCTTCAAGGTCGTATCCAACGAGAGTGACCACAAGCAAGCAAGTCTCACAACCTAAAGGATACACTCAAAAATGTTAGCTGTGATGAATGGGCCAACAGATTATGTGAGCTTCATATTTTTCCCTTGGGACTTTCAGATTGCTCCAAATTTTCTGCCCTGAGACATATTATTATTGAACTTCTATTTTCTCTCTTACCATACTATGGAGTGAATGTGTTATTAGTCACTGGGCTTCTCTAGTCTGTGATCTTCCTAAGGATAGAGTCTGTCTTCACAGCCTCCAGTCTGGTACTTTACAACAGTGGCTACTCCATAAATGGGTAATGAATGAATGAGTGAGTGATTATTTCTCAGCATCCAATAAGGAATCACGATATATACCCAAATACTAACCCAAAGAGACATCTCCATGCCCTCACTCACCCCGCCTGCTTACCTCGGCCGACGTTCATGGGTATTCTCTGTTCTGGGCAAGGCTAAGGAAGCCAGGGCTACCCAGGTGTGAACACAGGAAGGCATCTAAGTAAGAGCATGTGTGGCCCTCCCAGCGGCCTAGTCTCTCATGCATTTGGGTTCCAAGCAATGAATGCCGGCTCCATACCTGGAGGTCTTTGCAACCTTCACTAATTATCCTTCAATCCCCTTCTGGGGATTTACCTTAAGGAAATGATTGTAAGAAGATGAAACTAAAACCATGATCGTGAATGCTGCTTAAAATAGATAAAACCTGGAAACAACCTAAACATCAAACTGGAAGAGATTAAGTAAATAAATGATGGTGTAGAATACAATTGAGTCCCCTTACATTACAACTGCTGTACAACTGAGCCTGTTGCTATAGAAAGCTGTTCGTGACACGACATCAAATGACAATGTGTGTTATCCAAGAATACACGTGGTAGTGTGACATCAGTCACACTGAAATATATAAATGTACAAATTATTTATATGATACTATATGACTTAATGGTTGTCTTCGGGGTAAGTAGGACTTGGGGTAGTTTTTTTCTTCTTTTTACTTGTCTATATTTCTGATTTTTTTCTAATAAGCATGTGCTGCTTTGTAATAATGAAAAATAACAACCAAAGTTACTTTTAATTGGAGAAAGCCAAGCACAACTACCCTGGAGTCGGACAGACACTGCAAAGGCGGGAGTAAGAGTGACGAGGGGAGGAGCACTGAGACGAGGCCGGTCTGCTTCCCGCCACCTTCCTCCAGGGCCAGAGCCGTGCTCGTCACCCCCAAACTCACAGAGATGTCAGCTTCTCCAGACCACGCCTCCTCTCGCACATCAGTCAAAGTGCCAGGAGGGAACGGTCACCTCTGTGCAAGTCTCACGTGGGCTGGGGCAGGACGAGGGGACACAGGCCCCGGGGAGCTGCCAGGAGACACGCTGACCAGGTGGCCTCTGTCAGAAGTGGACCCCCAAACACGATGAAACAGGTGTGACATGCACTTGGCAACTTCTGAGAAACAGGACTGTCTCGTGGTGCTTTTAGGCCACAGTGATCCCGCTTTGGGGAAGACAGTGTATTTAATCCAGAACCGAGAGGGAGGAAAAGTTGGCATTTTCTCCTGGAGAAGGTTAACGAGAACGTCCACAACTGAGACCGGAACAGCCTGCTTCAAAGGTGGACACGAGACGGGCGAAGTCCCGTGAGGAACGGCGTCCAGGCACGAGACCTAACGGGGGAGGGAAGGTCTCTTCTCGCAGCATCTGTTGGCAGAACTGGTCGTAATTCAACAGACAATTTTCTCAGCGTTACTCTGAAAGCTTTTGGACGCGTGCTGCTGCTTCGGCTTCTGGCTCCTGTTCCAGCTCTTGCAGCTGCTTTCTGCCCGCAGTGAGAGAGACCCCACTGTGCTGTCCTCCTTCTGCGTTCTGGACGGATTGCTCAGGCTGATGCGGGCGGCTCCCGGTCACTGCCGTAGCTGTGGAAGACAGAGCACTTGTCACGATTGGGCTCTACCGTTCTGTGTTTCCATCATGTCCATTAAGGACAGAAACGAGATACCGAGGGTGGGCTGGGCCGTGGGCAGGACACACAGGAGCCCGGGGAGGGGAGAGGGCAAGGGGATCACAGGGGTGGGAGGGGCGATGGAAGGAAGGGCACTGTCAGAGATGGAAGGATGCCGAAAGGGGGCAGAAGGCGAGGGCAGAGCGCGAGGCCAGCTTGGGCTGGGCGCTCGTACTCCTGCCGCGCCCTCGCCACCACCTGCTTTGCCCATCTGCCTCCCAGGCTCCGCCTTCTGGCCCAGTGGGGGCCATTCCAGCCCCACCTCCCTACCCCCACCAGCCCTCCCCTAAGCCCTGCCAGAAAAGCAAACTCACTTTGCCCCTTCCTGGGCCTGCATGCCTCCAGCTCCAGCTCTCCTCGGGGCTCCTGGTGGCCTGTGAGCAACTCCCTGCCGGCGTCGGTTTCCTCGGCCTCTGGCGTGGTATTGAAATCCGTGCTTCAGAACCTCCTGTCTTCCCATTCTTCAGGACTTTGTCCCTCGACTGGACAAGATCCAGCAGGGGTGGGCAACGCAGGACCAAATCCGAGACACCAGACTGAGAGGGACAGGAAGGGGAAACACGGGCAGTGCTGGGTGATCTGGACCGGCTGGCCACCTCGTTCTAGTTCATGCGTGGACATGTAGACGAGGGAAACCACACCGGATCAGAACTCTAAATTCAGTGTGTGGCAGGGGCGCCAGAGTACTTTTCCTGTGGCACCTGAGACCTTTCCTCGCCACCGAGCTTCACAACACAGGTGCAGGCAGATCTATCTTCCAAAGACTTACAAACCCAGGATGGTTTCATACTCTAAAAATGTGCGAAAACCAACCATAATCCACAAACTGCTCTACTTATTAATTTTTCAGTCTCCATGGAAGCACATCCGGCAGCTCTCTCTGTTGAGATTTCCAGGGTGAGCCTGCCCCCTTCCTATCCTCTCTTCCAAGCAGGAGCTTGCTGGAGTGGTGGCCGGGACAGGGGAGCTTGGGGCCAGCACCCGCACAGGCCAGGAGCTTCCCTTCCTCTTCAGAGCCACCGGACTGTTCGCCAAGCCAAGCTGGGTAAACAAGTGGATAAATGCAACCATGTGCTGTGGCCATGACAGTGACTAGAATGTAGGAATGCATCACTGGGAGCCCCGGTCTTACAGCACATACTCTACACCTGCGGTTCCCGGACTTCGGTGCACATCAGAATCTTTTGGAGACCTTGTTAAAACACAGATTTGGGATTACATCCCCAGGGTTTTTGATTCAGTCGGTCTGGGGTGGAGGCTGACAGTTGGTGTTTCCAACAAGCTCCCAGGTGCTGCTGCTGCAGCTGCTGGTCCAGAAGCTACACCTTGAGACCCCCTGGTCTGCACCGAGAGTGCTCGGCGGACAGCAGCACCCGTCCTCTAACTGGAGCCACCCACAACCCACTTTCACTTCACCCTCTAACCTTGCCCAAAGCAAGGGCAGAGAAAAGACTGCGACACAAAGAAAACTGTTGATAAAAGTATTCATTTTAAGGTTAAGAGTGAGGAGAGCCATCTAATCTACCTAACTAAGCTTCGAGAGGGCAAGCGCCTTGTTGGAAGAAACAATGAAACACAGATCGTTGGCAGCAGAGCCCAAACTAGAAACCCCAGCAGCACTATTCTCGAAATCCTCAATATAGAATCTTAGAAAACCTCCTGATTTTGGCCAACACAGGAGTCATAAGGGCCAAGAGTTTCTGCAATCAGCGAATTTAGGCTTCCCCTTCCCGTCCTCAATGCCAAAGCACTCGTTCCACACCACAGCCATTTCTCAGCAAGGCTACGATGGAAGCAGTTCCTGGTTCTCGCCAAGTTCAACTGCCTAGACCTCAGAGCTGGTTTTCTCAGAAATTCCATGACACATGTGGAGGGTCCCTGGATAACTCCTCCCACGAAGACCCTGTTGCTGAACCACAGAGATGACAGCACACAGGATCTAACTGTTGTGAAGAACATCACTTCCCAAAATGTCACTCTGACTTTCGGCTTGGACCTGTGCCCCCGCTGGTCCCTCTTCCTGGAAAGCTGCTGCCCCCAGTTTTCTCACGTCAGGCTCCTTTTGTCACCCAAGTCTCAGCTTGTCTGTTTCCTCCCCCGGAGTCTCTCCTGGCCATCTACACAAGCAGTTCTCACTCCCTCCTCCTGCCAGCTACACTGCATCTCATCAGCCTCCTCTGTTTTCTCTGTAGCCAGCACTATCTGAAACATTTTATTCATTTGCTTGCTTATAATAACCTGACACTGGGATGT
The DNA here is from genome assembly GCF_041146395.1 of Eulemur rufifrons. Taxonomy (NCBI): domain Eukaryota; kingdom Metazoa; phylum Chordata; class Mammalia; order Primates; family Lemuridae; genus Eulemur; species Eulemur rufifrons. Next base: position 29,870,553 of record NC_090990.1, read on the forward strand.
GAGCTCGGAGAGGGCAGGGGCTGTATCTCCCTTGTTCGCCACTGCAGCTCCGGCACCTAGAAGAGTGCGTGGCACACAGCAGCTTCTCCATACAGATTAGCACCTGTTGCGTGAACAACTGAACCTACAGAGGAATGAAAGAACCTAAGACATCAGCAGCATCTTCTTCCAGTGTGGTTCCCAAAGGTGGAATTCAAGATTTTCCTCTCTATTTCTCTCATTTTCAATAGCACAGGCTGGACTCCTTGGGCTTTAACTGGATGTGGCAGGAGAGAAATGTGCCTGAGGCTGGTGTGCTCAGTGACAGGAAAGAGGAGACGGGAAGTTCCAGGGCTGGGGGTGGTGCTGAGTCACTCCGGACTCGGCCTCCTTTCCCACAGGAAGGACCGTGCTGAGTCAGGTCTATCTGGAAACAGGGTTTGGGGGGCACAAGGTGTAGTGGAAGAATGAGACGTTTCAGAGCCATACGACTTGGGTTGGAACCCCAGCAAGTCATTTAAAGCTCTCTGAGCCTCAGTTTCCTCATCTGTAAAATGGAATGGCTGAAAATGCCTGAGGCACAGGGTGTTTGTGAGGATCAAGGAAGTTAGCATATGCGGAAACTCTGTGAACAGTAACAGACTATAACTTGCTATTAAATGATTGTTAATATCAGACCACGTAGTGTCTGGAGGGATCCAAATAGGTGAAATTTCTCAGGGTGTGCATCTCTCCTCGGTCCTGCTCTGCCACCTCCCTCAGTTCTGCCATTAACCCCAAGCCCCAGGCTGCTGTGCGGAAACCCCAGCCCCACGGCAGCAGCCCTCGGGTGCTGGCACTGGCTCCCCGAGCACCGAGCACCGGTGAAGCTGTCAGTGGCACCGTGGCCAGTGGCAACAGCCACAGGCAGTGCAACCAGCAGGAAGCCCAGGAGAGGCCACTGTGAGAGGCCGCAGAGAGGCGCAGGGTCCTTGTGAGTGGCACTGAACTAGGGCAAGCAGTGGGAAACAACTGGGAGCCCTCCACTTGCGGCCAAAATGCTCTGGATAACACAAAGTCCCAGAGACAGGAGCGTCAGGGCAGCCAGGTTCCCTCTTATCACCAGGCCTGGCATCTTCAGCCCCTCCAGGCGGGGACAACACTTCCCAAAGGCTCTATGCTCCCTTCTTCCCCCCAGGTCTCCTTTCCTGACCTTAGTGGGCTGCATGACCAATGTCCCGTTGACCACAATTTAATGTTCTAGACAATGAGGCTCTTGGCCTTAAGGTGTCCTCAGGTTACAGAAGTCACCTCCTCTGGCCCTGTCACTCCCAAACTGTTCCTACTCTTCCTTGAGTGATAACCTTAATGACAAGTCTCATGCAAAGAGTAACTTCCTATCCTTTCTAGCGAGAGTTCAATTCACTACAGCAACTGGCTCCTGACCACAGAGGGCCGAGCAGTTTCCATGCAGAACTGTGTGCTCCACCGTCCTTGGGAGCGCGAGACCCACAGACAGTTGCTGTCACTGAGCAGCACATGGTCTGGTTGGGGCCCAGAATCATCACCACCACCACGACTGCTGTTTTGGAGTTCACTGCCAGGAAAGAACCCACGGGGCGGCATGCGGGGAGTAAAGGGAGGGGCGGGATGGGGTCACCTTTGGTGGCTGAGCTCTCTGCTGAAACGCTGTGCTTCCTGGGGGACCTGGATCCTGGGTGAGTTTTTCGATTTCTGGCACAGTTGCCACGACACAACAGGGGCTGGTCACCACCTGAACCGGGAAGGTTTCTGGGAGGCGTCACACATGGAGGGGCTTAAAGAATGGAAGTATTTCAACATGTAGAAAGGGAGAGGAAGGGAGTCCTAGGCTGAGGGGAGTGAATAAGGAAAAGGAAGAGTGAAGGGTTTCCCCAGAAGTGGGGTGTGGAAGGGACGTGCCCGCAGCTTTAGCTTGGTGGGGTCTGGGGTACCTGTGAACTCTCCAAGGTGAATCTGCCCGAAGCCACCCCGGGCCTCCACCTGCCACCCCGCAGCAGCTGGCTCTGGGCTGAGGAGGCCAGCTGGGGAGACACCTGCCGGTGGATGATCATGAACGTGTGAGCATGTCACGGGGGCAGAGCAGAGGAGCTCACACGTCCAGGACCACTGGCTTTCAAGGGATGAGGAGAGAAAGGCACCAGAGAGGCAGGGGAAGGATCAGGAAACCATGGGGCCTGTTCAGCCTGTCCACCCACCAGGCTGTACCCAGGGCCACCTATTGTCCTCGAGAGTGGAGACAGACTTGCCTCGTCATCTCTCTGTGTCTCTTTCTCTCTCTCTCTCTCTCTCTCTCTCTCTCTCCCCCTGGGTTCTGGGCTGGGGCCGGGAAGAACAGCAGGACTCTGTCACTTTGGGCAGATCTTGACAGATGGGGCCAGGACCTGCACGCAGGGCCACCCAGCAGGCGCTGGGGAGGGACGGTAAGGGGTGGGCTGCAGAGCGGGGCTGGGTCTGACGGGCCCAGGTGTCTGGTTCAGGTCGGGCCGGGTTAGCAACGGAGCATCCCACTGAGGACAGAAGAGCCCGACTTCCCCCTCTGCTGGGACTCACCTCCCCCATCCACGGACTCCTCTGGGCTCTGTGCCTGCCGACCCCTCTGTCTGCGCACCTCACGGCTCCCTCTTGGCATGTCCTCACTGCACTTTCAAAACCCGGCTCCAAGCTCGCCTTCTTCCTGAAGTCCCTGACTCTTCAAGTCAAAAATCAGTCTTTTCCTCTCCCATGCTCCCAAAGTACACAATTCTCACAGCACTTTTCACAGACTAAAATTACGTATGGCTCCCTCTCTCCCACTGGACCGTAAAACTCCTCAGATTAGGGGCTGCCTCAGGGGTCTCAAATTCACATGCTCACAGGGCAGGCAGGTAACGTAAACAGGTGACGCGGCTCATCTACGGGACGTGAGTGGTAACTGTCTTGCTGTTGGCCAGACAGCAGGGGTCACAGAGCTGTGGGGAACCAGATGCCTCTCTGTGTGCCTCATCTAAATGGCGCGGGTGACTGTGGGGAGACCACTGCCATGTGGGAACACGGGCCTGTCCTGCCAGACTCCAGATTTTCAGGGAGAAGCCAGGTACCCGCATTCTCATGCGAAAGCACCCCATCTTTATGTATCAGCAGCAAATTCAAATCTAAGACACAATGTGTGAGCCAAATAAAATGCACCCGCAGCCAGATGCGATAAAAGCGTGTTGACTAAAAAGCAGATGAACGAATGAATGAATAGAAAAGAAGGAGCAGATGGGCGGAAGAGGGGGAACCGGATGGATGCCCAAGTGTCAAGACGGGCTGGGCACGCTCAAGGTGACCCCGCTGCCAAGCTGTCAGTGTGAACATCGGCGTGGTCTCGCTCGTCGGCTAAGGGGAGGATAAAAGCCCGTGGCTCTGTGAACTCAGGGTCAGCAACCGGCTTCTCCAAAGCATTGTAATCAGAAGCCCTTGCTGCAGCCAAAACACGGATGCTGGGGCCAGTGGGTGTGCACACGCTCCACGTGCACGAGGTTGCAGACGCTGGGGCTCAGTGAGCCGCAGTCCACACTCCCTCCAAGCCCACCTTACGCCTCGTGTTACAGACGTGTTGAGGGAGGAAGGAAGAGATCATTTATAGCAATGTGGGAGGCACAAGGGGGAAAAGAAAGGAGTCATCTGGCCAGAATTCTCCCCATCTCTAGCCAGAAACTCCCTCTCTGTTGCCTTGTTGACCGCTCCGAAGCCCTGGGGAGGGCAGGAGCGAGCCTGGCGTGGGACTGACCCCCAGCCTCCAGGAGCACTGCTCGGAGGGAGCGGTGGACCAGCGGCCCATGTGGAATGCCTGGGGTTGCAAAAGAAAAGTTATTTCAGGTTCAACTGAGTTATAATTTATTTTTCTAACTGATCATTACTGCTGTCGGCTCTATAAATAACCACCTAGGGAGTCTGCTTTTCTGCTCCCAAATCCTCAAAAAGCACTGCCAGGTTCTCTGTGGTTTCTGGCCTGCCAAGCACACAGCACATTTCTTTTCTGTGCAGCCCTTCAGGGAATCCTTCTGCAGTGCATGCCAAGGAATCTGCTGAGTTCTGCCCAACTCAGTCCTCCCCTTCTTGATCCAGTTCCTCTCCTCCACACCGGCCACCGGGCCCTCCTCCCCGACTCCACAAGAGGCCCCGCTCCCTGGACACAGGTGGTTCCCAAGCCAAGGTCCTGGCTTCTCTGTGTTTACCCTGCTTCCATCCAACTGCAACCCTCCGTGCTCAGAAGACAAGAGTTATTTGTACTGCGGAAATCCAGCCGCAGCATCATCTGAGGTCAGGCCTGGGAAGAAAAGAGGGTTGGCCTGATGGTATCACCGGTAAAATACCGAGGGTCACTACAGCCCCAGGAAGGACGGCTGTGGTTTACGTGAAATCAATTTAAGTGACTTAAGGAAGAATATATTTAAGTACCTCTCTGTTTAATCAAGTACAGAAAAAAAAAAAACTCACATTCTTGATGGTGTTCTGAAGGATGTATGCTTAGGTCCTTTCTCAGTGACATGGGGTCTTCTCTTTAAACCGAGAAACTAGGAGGGAATGGATATTCAGGAAGACCCACTACACACCACGCACTGATTCGTTTCATTTTCACAACAGGACGCCTACAAGGTATGATCCTTGTGCCCATTTTGTAGATGAGGGACCTGAGCAAGGGACTTGCTCAAAGTCACGCGGAAAGAAAGAGGTAAGAGTGACATTCAAGCCCAGCGTCTCTCCTCTCCTACCCTGTACTGCCTCTAGCTGGAAGACGGGAGTTTAAGGCTATGTTTATTTTTCTACTTTTCAGATTAATTTTGCAGCTCGGAAAGCAAGGCCAACTTGAATATTTAACCACAGTTCATTAACAGCCATACTTGAACCTTTTTGGAGTGAACCTCCCCGACTAGTTAACTGTGCGACCTCAACCATTCTCTCTCTCACCATTTACTAGGACAGGGACCACAGGGGCTATTTTAGACCATAGTAAAGGTCTAAAAATGAGAGTTTATGTATTTTTGGATAGTTTTTAAAATGATAGTCACACTATTAGCAAAATAATGAAAAATGTAAGTTTTACCAATTAGTCAACCGTCTGAGGCAGGTGAGGGACCTCCAGAGGCTTCCACGGCACTCTGCTCACTCTGTGGCCGCACCTTCTACACCAAATTGGAAAGGCCTGTCCACCTGTGTCTCCTCCTAGGAAGTGATCCCAAGGTTTCCTGGTCATACACCCTAGCGGTAAATATTTGAGTATACCCACCTATGTGTATATTTATAAATTATATTCATATCCTGTCACCCACAAAAATAGAAAAAAGGGATGATGCGTATGGGTCTATCTACCTATGTATCTGTCTACTTATCCATCATATTTTCTTCCTGCCCCACATGGATCATCTCCCCTTCCATGGCCTCCAACATGCACGTCCCACTTTGGAGACCACGGTCCTAAGCGATGTGTTCGTCATCCTTCATTTATTCATTTTCCTCCATCTCCAGTAGCACTGCCCTGGGTAGGGCACTGTGCTAGGCCTGGGGACACTCGGGGAACAAGTTGGACAAGGATCATGTTTTCCATGGCGCTTACAATCCAGTGGGGGAAACGATGTCAGATAACATCACATAGTGGTAATGGCCACGAAGAAAATAAAACAAGGGGTGATGTGACAGAAAGTGAATGGAGAGTGACTGTAGGGGTAAGAAGGAAGTCACACTGGACCAGCAGATGTCCTCAGTGACCCGCATGAGGAGGAGGCTGTCATGCAAAAGTCTAGTGGCAGAGTGAGTGTCTGGGCAGAGACAGTGTCCAGTGCAAAGGTCCTGAGGCAGGAAGGAAGGCCAGTGTGGCTGGACTGTAACACTGGTTAGGAGGAGAGCCTGGAGAGGTTGGGAGCTCAGGCTGCGGAGTCCCTGCTGGAGATGAATCCTGGCCCCATTGCTTACTAGCTGAGTGACCTTGGGGATTAATGACACACGCTGTCCAGGGTTATTAAAGGAGTTATGCAAAGGACTAAAAAAGGACATAATGAAACATCAACATCAGTTAGAAAAATGCCCAGCACACAGTTGACATCAATAAATATTCACAGCAGCCCTTGGTGTCTGTTTGCTTATCATTAGTCTCCTCCATGGCATGGAGCTCGTGCAAGCCAGGCCTGGCCAGTTTTCTACCCTGGGAAACCAGAGTGGTTGGCACTGTGCCCAGCCTATAGGAAGAACTCAGTGAAAATTTGGTAAATAAATGGGTTTTAAAAATCGGTAACGGCTACAGAAAATCAGAGTTTGGCTAAATATAAAAGACAGATTTTTTTAAACCAGATTTTTTTCTAATTATAAAAGTAATGTCATGTATATTCTGGGAGTCTTCAATATTTTAACAAAAATGGAGTCATAGTCTACAGACCACTTAGTACATATTTTCCCTTTCATGTGTCTGTTAGGAAAGGCAAGAGGGCACAGTCCCCCACTGGCCACTCAAAAAATAGGGGTAAGGCCATCTCCTCAAACCTTCGTCTACACTGAGGGCTAACCTTTTAGACAATCGTTGCCAACTTGTTAAGGGAAAGAACAGCATCTCATTGTTCTAATCTGCCTTTCTTTAATTACCAGGGATGTCGAACAGTTTTTCATTTGTCTTGCTTCTCTTGTGAATTGTCTGTTCATGTTTAAAGGAAGCCCATTTTCATAATTAGATGCAGCAGAAGAGGTGGCCTCACCGTGAACTCCCTCCCCCAGGGAAGGGTCACGCAGGCACGGGCGGTCGCCCACCCGGGAACCGGCCATCTCTTCACCTTGTGGACAGCCGAGCTGGATGAGCTCTGTGGTCCTTTCTTCCCCTGGGATTGTCTGACTCTGGTCCACACCAGCAAAGGCGGTAAGCAAACCCCACAGAAAAGCATCCCTGCAGATCAGTAGCTGGGTTCTGGAGATGCTCCAGTGTCAGGAGCCCCCCATGTTCTTCCAAGGTGGGTTTGATGCCTAAACATGTCTCAGGAGCCTCTGCATGAGGACACCCCAGTTATATCAGAAAGAAAAGTCAAATCGACACGGCATGCCTCTAGTACATAGGACATGCCACAGTGGGGAATTTCTTAAATCTCCCCCTTGACGAGATGGAAAACATTCCAGGGCCACAGACCAAATCCTGTTACAAAAAATACCTTCACAGTCAAAGCCAGTGCAGCACAAAGGCTTCCAAGGTGTGGCCGGTGGCCTGTTTACCTCAAGCCATATTTGTATAACTTTCCTTCTTGCTTTGCATTTGGCTTTGGGACAGTAATTTGACATATAACACCCTCCTTCCCCGCTTCTCCCACAAGTGTTTACATAGAAATGTTCTCCTGAGCTGGTCAAAACCCTGCTAGGACTTGGAGAATTCCACTGTGTTTGCAGTAAGCAGATACCTGGACTCAGATTTGCTAGTTGTCTGCTCTCAGAGAATAAACTGTTCTTGGATTAGAAATGGGCCTGAATATATCTGACTCCCTCCTTTCGCAAAAATTGTGCAGTGTTTTCAGAGGACAGTCTACATTGTCACTAAGGGGATTTTTCCCCTAAAATCTCTACCGTTTCCACCGTTGCAGTGGGAGTTCCCTGCTGGGTTCAGCTCCCACAGGCATAATGCCAGCTCGAAACGGACGCTCACGTCTCTTAAATTACCCTGCTCAGGAAGGAGTCACGCGGCGGGTAAGGATCCTGGCTAATCTTGCTGGGGGCGCACCGAAGCTCACAGACCTGAAAGCAGCAGAGAGGTCAAGTTGGCAGCCAAAATAAAGCAAAAAGAAGGACATCTTCCAGGAGGGAGGTGGAATCAGACTGAGGCACAGTCAGGACCAGGTTCTTGGCAACATGAGTAAAACCTCAAACTCAGAGGGAGAGAGGCCTTATTGCCAGCACCTTGGCACACTCCAGGCAAGGCATGGTGGTGGAGGGACCTGTGTGCTGTGCGGAGCCTGTAGCCCTGCCAGTGTCCCTCAGAATGGCTGAGGACCCCACAGAAAACTCATATGCCATCCTCAATCTGGGGACCATGTTATAGCTGAACATACCCAGTCCCTTTGTAGCTCGTCTGAGAAGTCCACTCCAGTCCCTCCAAAAGAACTCACGGAGGCCTGTGAGCAGATTGCACTGGCCCAAGCACTGGGGCTATAAAAAAGAAATGCAAGACCTAGTCGCTCTGCTCTAAGGGCGTATGGTTTAACCAAGGAGACGTCACTCACCATGGTAGCCGGCGGTACAGTAAGTCAAGACAAAAAGATTCCAGCAGCGAGTTCCACTAGGGGTCCAAGAGGGCAGCTGGCATACTCAGGACAGGTACGCTGATCTTTATGAAAAAATGGGTGAGTTCAACCACGAATGGTGGGGAAAATTTAGGCAGGTGGCTAAGATGTGGGCTGGCCTCTGGGGACGAGGGGAAACTGAGAGCAGCATGAGAAAGGCTCCGAGTCCGGCACATTTTTGCCTTCATTCCTGGTCTGGGAGGAAGATTTGTGTAAGGGAGGCAGAGACGAGAACATTGATAGGGAGTACGGAGGCCAGATTTCGGAGAGGTCTGAATCCCACACAGAGAAGCTTGGGCTTTTTCCAGTAAGCAGCAGGGAGCAGTTGGAGACTTGTGAACAGCAGATTAACATAATTAAAGAAAAATCTTAAAGACTTTAGCTTTATGTGGGGATGCAGACTAGATTGGAGGTGATGAGCACATCAGAAAGCTTTTATAACAGCCCAGGCTAGCAGTGATAGGGGCGGGACCGAGGCGTTGGCAATAGGAGAGAAAGAAAGATCTGGAAGACATCATAAAGCAAATACCTAAAGGGCCTGGAAATGAATTTGGTAAGGGGGATTAAGGATGGGTCAGAGGTAATTCTGAATCTTGAAACTTGGTGGCCTCAAGGTTGAGGTGGCATCGTCAGATGTAAAGACACAGGTTGGAGTGAAGAGGTAAGAAGTGATGAGCCTGGACTTGGATGGTTAGAGCAGTTTTATAAGAACTTAAAAAGGCCAAAACACCCAAGGGGCAGGCATCAACTGGACGCACGAGGCCACAGACCGATGCTTCCTCATTGCTGTTCAAAGGAGACTTAACAACCTTGCAGAAGTTTCCCCAACATCAGTGAATTGGCTGCCTGTCCAAACGAATAGCGGTCAGCGTCAGCTCCGTACTCCCCTCTGCCTCTCTTGCTCTTGGGGCTCCCCTAACAGTTTCTCAAACCACAGGTTAAGAGCAGCCATGAGAACAGGGATGAAAATGCTCAGCGATCCAGAATTCTAATCCTTTCCTCTGCTGAAATACTGTAGGACTTAATTATTTTCACACTTACGCACATGCTGCCACGTGTAAGTTCAATGTGTAAGTACTGAGTCCCTGCTTTCTTTTCCCTTCTCTCTTTCCCTCTCCTTTCCTATCTCCTCCTCCTCCTCCTCCTCCTCCTCTTCCTCCTCCTCCTCCTCTTTCATCCCCTCCAGATCACTGCTAGGAGCCTGGCAGCATTATCTTTCTCTGTCCCATTTCTGCACAGTTCTCAACATTTCCCATCCCCCTCAGCTTGCTTCCTATTTCTTTAGAAAGGCTGGAGTCTAGGAGACGGCTGCAGATGCAGCAGGACAGAGGACCGCAGACTGCAACGAAGACAGGCAGCTGGCCGTGCAAAGAGCACTGAAGGGTAGGTTGGAAACTTAGGTTTTAGGAGTCAGGCAAGGGAATCAGATAAAGATCCTTGGAGACAAGGGGATCTCATCACTACCCAGCTTTGCTGACATAGAGACAAGTTTTCTCCCTCCACAGATACAGATGGAAGACAAGCAGCTCCCTTTCAGAGCGGCAGCCCCCAGTGCAGTGCTCACAGCTGCAGTTACTCTGAATGACAGCGGGAGGTTTGTAAACAATGAATGCAAAAAAAAAAGAAAAAGAAAAAGAAAAAAAAAAACCAATGCTCAAGGTAAAATGGACACGAACAGTCTGAAATGCACACCTCCTCCAGTTCCTAGAAGATAAAGATGAGTCAAACAGAAGTTGAATTTCACAGCCGTCCCGCCTCCACTGTCACACACATTCCCAGACGCAGAAATCGTCTGTGCACATGTCACCGGCATCTACAGCTGCCAGCTCCTGCCGCCTCGCAAGGTAAGCTGGAGGGTCAGATCTGGTTCTGCTGGGGAGCTGAAAGGAAACTGGGCAAGGTGGGGATGATCCCAGTGACCCGTGGGCAGGTGAGCGTAGTGGAAAGGCAGAGAGAGCTGGTAAGAGGAGGGCAGGGGTTAGCATGGCTCGGAAGAGGGGAGCCAAGGATCATCCAATCTGTACGGCCTAGAATCTGCAGTGATTTCTGGTTTCCTAGACAACCCTGCCTAAACTAGGTAGAAGTCTGACTTCCATTTCAAAAACAATACAGGCTCTGGGAATGGGACAAAAGGAAGACAGGCAAGGGGAGGTGATGCCACGTGCCATTTCAGGGAATGGGGACAAACGGAAACAAAAGTCTTCCCAAACAGAAACTGAAATCCCATTAGGCTCTGTGCTTCCAGTAACGCTGCATCTGTAGCCAAGAGAAGGATTCTGATTCTGGTTGGCCGAAGGAGGTGTGGGTTGCACAGGTGTGTGTTTGTCAGACCTGATCTACTGGTACACTTAAGATCTGGGCATTTCACTGTATGTAAACTAGACCCCAGTAATTCTGGCTCTCCCAATTAATTGGTCGTGTGACCTCAGATAAATCATTTAACTTTTTGTAGTCCACAGTTTCTCGTCTGTCAAGCTGAAACTAAGAAGCTGCCCTCTAAATTTCTCACTGGCTCTAAAATTTCCAGTTGTGAGAGCTGATTATAGCAAGAAACAAGCAGATACATCCAGATTACGAAGGGCCACAACCTTTGACAGAAGCTGAGAAGAATATCTGAATGGAATACGTCATCTGCAGAAAATTTCCCCCAAATCACCCATCCTGGAACCAGACGTGGAGAGAGGTAAAAATACCAACCCCAGCATGGAAAGGAAGCGTCAAACCGACACCAGCTTTGCAGTTTCCACTCTGCGTCTACTTTCTCCTCTGGGTTCTCTAAACTCTTCCGCTCAAGATCCCCCAGTGGCCTCAGGATTGAGGCAGGCAGTTTCCTTCCCTTCCTTCCAAGCTCCCTTTGGGTTAGCAGCACCCTGGCCAGGTGGCAGGAGCAGGGCTCTTTGTGGGAGGGGAGAAGGAGAAGCGAGAAACAGTTTGCACTTGGGTGTGTACAGCGCGCAGAGGGAGGTGAAGAGTCACAGAGACTTAGAGGATGTCAGAGCCATGCAACCATCTCCCCAGCCCACTTGTTACGGATAAGAAAACGAAGACCCAGAAAACTAGTGTGACTTCTCGCCGTTTCTAGGCTCCCAAAAGAACAGCCTCAGGTTGGTCCTCTCACATAGAGATGCTCCTGGCTGCTCCACAGATAGGTTTCTCACGGGGGACGTTCAGACGGAGGGACAGGCATGAAACATGTGCAGGTGGACCACCTGCTTCTCTTCTAGAGGGCCTTTGAGACACCAGGAGAACCTGCAGAAATGCGGAATGAAGCAATGGCTTCTGCCGGGATGGAAAGGGACTCACGGAAGATGTCCTGACAGCATCGCAGCCGCGTGGTAGCTGGGCCACGGGAAGACTCCGGAGAAGAAAGACTATCAAAGGAGCATCAGGTCCAGATTGCAAATTGACTTAGCAGCGAACACAGGCACAAAGACAGAGCAACTCACTCTAATCCGAAGGGCTCATGCTTCGGTGCTGGCTGCCTCCGACTCCCGCCCTTCCCAGACAGTTCGCCAGTGTCTCGATAAGCAGATTCCCTTCGCAGAGCCACTCCACCGGGTTCCCAGAGAAGTCTTGCAGAGGTTAGTGGGAGCACTGTGCTTCCTGCCAGCTTTTGAGCTGGGGCAGTTAAATGGCAAAAGGGAAGGGACTTGTCACAAAGTGCACAAACTATCCCATTATTGGACTTGACCCCGTTAGAGGCTAACTTAAGCATCTTTTCAATGTAAATCTGTGGATCATTTTTTTAATCCACTGTCCCCTTGGTATCCAGTGAAATTAAGGCTCTTGCTCAGACCCTTGAAGCCATATTTTAGTCAGAGCCCTAACAGCACCTGGGGTTCAACAAGATGAGGGGCAGTAAGGAATCAGAACTACGGGAACAGCGAGGAGATCTGGCCCTATTGAGAGGGGCCACCAATAAGCGAGTCCCGCCTTGCAGCCTCCTGTTGAATGCCCTTTGCCAGCGCTGGCAGAGGTGGTCGGGGAAGCTGGGGCTGGACCTCCAGACCTGAGGCCTCACAGAAGCACAGCCGCCCCCGCTATCCGGCCCCTGCCCTCAGAGGATGCTCTGTGGAGTTGCACATCCCAAACTGCAGGAGCGATGAGAGGCTGGCGCTGCTCTCTGGGCTTGGGATTACCCCGTCTCCTCCAATTGTCTTTAACGAAGGGCAATTCGGGGTGCTGGGTGCCCTGTTAGGAGCACTTTGGGGAAACTGGATATACTCTACAGAGTTGAGAATTATTCTAAAGCAAAGTAAGAAATGACTATGAAACTCTAGTTTTGAATTCAGTCTGTGAATTACAAGGTAGGCGTAGAATTGGGTTTAATTAATTGTCAGGACCTTACACTTGCTATGTTTAACTTAAGAAAAAGTGTTGAGTTAAATTTACAGCTACAGCAAGAAGGATGAGGAGGAGCAACAGCTTTAACTAGGGGCTAAGACCAAGGTTAATGCCATTTGTTCATTCCATGTAGCTTCAGGATTTAGCAAAAAACAAACAAACCAAAACAACAACAACGAAAAACCCCACACATGTCATGGAGCTTTGAGCTCACAAACAGGCCCAAAAGAGTTGACAAGTAAACCAACAAGGCTCTTATGGTAGAAGAGAGCATTGAGCATCAAAATCCAAGGCGCCTTCTCTCCCCACTACTATGACTGCAGCTGCCAAATCAGCCCTGCTGTCCGTCAGCGAGACAGAGATGGGTTGCTGTCCAGGTGGACCCAACTCCTCCACGCCAGGCAGATCCAAACCTGACTCTCTAGGAATCTTCAGCACCATTTACGACAGCAGTCGTCAGAGTCAGGGGTGCTGATGTCCTCGACGGAGAGAGTGGGGGTGGACACATTCACAGGGAAGGGGCCAGGCCCCAGCCCCTCTGTGCAAGCCACTGTTCCTTGGAGGCTGGTCCCAGGGATGGGGCTTCGTGGTGGAAACCACAGCTGCCACTGGACCAGTGACCCTTCAGAGCCAAAGACCCTCCCTTCTCCAGCCAGAGCTGGAAGGCAAAGAGGTTGGGCTGACCTGCAGCTCAGGGTCAGCACCAGGCCAGGCTGCCGCCTGCCCCGACTCCTGGGCCTCTCTGGAGTGTGACCTGCTTTCCAGGGCAGGCTACTTGCCAAGGATGACAGTGCACTTGGCTGCTCCCTGCAGTTTCACTGGGTCTGGACTCAGAACCAGCCTGGCTTGCCTGGAGCAGAAGGTCAGGTAGGTTCAAGCAGGTATCCCCTGTCCATTACCACTTCCTGTCCTTTCTCTTCCTGGCTACCTTTCCTTCTCCAAATTGGCCTTCTCTTGGCTGAGTTTCTCTCTGCCCTTGGCTGCCCACTGGTGTGCTGGGTGTTCCCCTAATGAAACACTCAAAGGAGCACAAGGCTGGTCTCTTCCCCCAGCAAATCACCCCGGTGCAGGCAGCAGCTCCAGAGCACAGGGAGTTCTGGCATGCCACATGTCATCTGCAGATCACTGAAAACGCTGGACAAGACTCTAATGTCCCAGCTCACCACATACGTCCTCACTTAAACCTTGACTGTGTCTCAGGGGCATTCGATGTCAGATACTCATGACAGCAAGAGGAACTTCTGAGTATTGCAGGCACCACAGGCAAAATCATCTTCTTTAAAGTTTATAAAATATAATATGCTGTCACCCTCCAGCATCCTTACCACGACCCTGATAGAGACCCAGGGCCAGTCTTCCCAATTATCATTCATTCATTCAGTGGTTGTTGGGCACTTGCCCTCTTAGAGAGGGAACATTCCAGCAGGGACTCCGGGGAGAGCGTCATTCTGCAGTGGGCATTATGGCCCCAGGCCAGCCTTTGAGACCCAGTGTCCAAGCCCAGTCTTGCAGGAATGGCATGAGGTAGGGTGTGTGGGGCTTCTTTGTCCTGGCCCTGCATTCTTTCTCCCAAGCCATCATCTTCCTACCCCAAGGGTCAGCAAGCTTTTTCCATAAAGGGCCACAGAGTCAATATTTTAGGCTTGGCAGGGTTACAGGCCATCTCTGTTGCATATGCTTCTTTGATTTTTTTTTAAAAGCTCTTTAAAAATATAGGAACAATTCTTAGCTTGAGGGGGTATATAAACACAGGTGGTAGGTGAATGTGGCTTGTGGGCAGGCTGCAGTTTGCAAACCCCAGCCTACAGGAAGGAGCTGCAATGTCTTGTGTTGGTCCCCTCCAAACAGCTCATCTCCACCTTCCCTCCCTGACCTGACCCCTCTAGACCCTCCACATGCCCAAGGACTCCCTGACACCACTCCAGCTGCACTGGGTACCTGTGCCCGGCATCAGGCTGGCCTCTCTGCTGCATGCATTTCATCAAGAAAACATGCTGTGCAGATCAGCAGTTATTCTGTCTCCCTTGTGCATAACCTTGAGAAGCACAAGGCCCTCCCTGCTGGCTCCACCCTGCACAGTGAGGTCTTACCTGCCCAAACTCATGCAACCCTGTCCTCCCATCTCCCTGCTAGGGGGTGCCAACTGGTAATGGCTCAACTGGGCTCTTACTCCTATACCTCCTGTGCAGGTTCAAGGCAGGTAGACCAAGGGTATGGCAAATCCTGTCAGTCCTATTTGAAAGTAGAGCCAGGATCCAATCACTTCCCATCCCTCCACTGCTGTCACCAAGACCACGCCTATTCTCCCCTGGACCATGGCCACAGTCTCCCATCTGGACTCTCCACTTCCCAAAAGTCCCCACATGCTTCCCATCTCACTCAGAATAAAAGCCAATGTTTCTGAGCAATGAAAACAACCCCTCATCGTCCTCAAGGTTCTTATATTGGCCTTAAATGAACAATTAAAAAAACAAAACTGACAGCTAACTCATAATGACTGTGCACAGTAATTGATCAAAAAATAGTAATTTTCCTCCTTTTGTAAGTGAGGAAGAAAAAGTTCAGAATGCCGAATGATTTTCCTGAGGTCTGAGAACATGCTCTATAGCAAAGGTGGGATTCGAACCAATGGTTTCTGCTGGTGTATTTTTTTTCCTAGTATCCAGCCTCCCTCCTGTTCATGTTCCATACTCTAAACCCTGCTTATTGTCAGTAGAATAAATGCAAGTGATGGCTCTCCCATCAACCTGCTTGTTAAAAACTTTGCTGAGTCCATGAGTCCATGCTGGACTAATGTTCACTACTAAAGACAACACCCTTAAGGGGGTCACCCCACCACCTGGAGAAATCTGAGTGTCACAAGTGAGGGATCAAAAGGCTAAGAGAGGCTGGGTGCGATGGCTCATGCCTGTAATCCTAGCACTCTGGGAGGCCAAGGCAGGAGGATCATTCAAGGTCAGGAGTATGAGACCAGCCTGAGCAAGAGCGAGACCCCGTCTCTACCAAAAATAGAAAGAAATTATCTGGACAACTAAAAATATATATAGAGAAAAATTAGCCGGGCATGGTGGTGCATGCCTGTAGTCCCAGCTACTTGGGAGGCTGAGGCAGGAGGATTGCTTGAGCTCAGGAGTTTGAGCTTGCTGTGAGCTAGGCTGACGCCACGGCACTCTAGCCTGGGCAACAGAGTGAGACTCTGTCTCCAAAAAAAAAAGCTAAGAGAATTCACCTGCCCTGGTTGCTAATTTTACCTAAGAGACACAGACTGAAGGAACTGCCTTGCTTCACCAAGAGAGGAACAGAAACCATGCTCGGTGTGAGTGAGCCCACACCATGGAGGCCCAAGACCAGTACCCACTAGGGGTACGGCAGAGCCTGAGGAAGCCACACCTGAGCACTGACGCCAAGGATGACAGTGCAACAAAGACTGATGAAGTCCACGTGGGACACCAAAGTGCAAAATCCACATTCAACCAAATGTTTCCATATATAACTGATCGTTCTTTCCACCCATGAACATTTTTCTTTAAGGAGTACATGGTATGCCATAATCCTACCTATAAAGTAAATTTTTGAAAAAGACAAAAACAAAACCAAAAGGATACAAGGAAACTCTTGCAGGTGATGGATATGTTTATTACCTTGACTGTGGTGATGGTATCATGGGTGTATGCATATGTCCAACTCATTAAATTGTACACATTAAATATGTACAGCTTTTTGTATATCAATTATACCTCAATAAAGTTGAAAAAATAAGGTAAATTTTTGGATGAGAAGCTTCTCCCATTAGCATTCACCATGAGGTGAAAATGTGTTCTTCTTGGAGAAAACAAATTGGTCCCAGACATTATGAAAATGTAAATTATTAAAGAACAAACATTTTAAGTAGCACATTTAGAGGACAAACAACGAAGACACGGCCTAAACCGGGGGTGGGGGGTGGGGAACCTTTTCATGTTGGAAGGCCACATTCATTTAGCTGTAACAAAATAATGCCACATTCAAAAACCTTAAATTAGATATACTAAAAAATGTACATTATTTTGTAAAAATCCAACTACTATGTACTTAATAATTTCAAAAAATGAAAACTATTTATCTATTTTAAAGTTAACTAACCTTTTAATGACTTTGCTGTGTCTAGTTTTTGTTGGAAAGCATTTGAATGTTTGGTTGCAGCATGGAGATCCATAGTTTCAGTTGATCCTCTAGATGGTATCAGTCATTAGTGATCTTTAGGGCATCTTGATTTGAGTTAGGTAGGAGAATGTAGATTCGCAGCAGTAAGTGAAAAGCAAGAAAGCATATTTTGGGTATGTTGCTGAAGGTGTGGGTATTCTACTGTATTTTTTTTGTATTTCAATTGGATCTTTTTCTTGGCATCAAACAATGACTTTAAAATGTCATCTACTGAGAGCTCAATCAATTCCATCTGTAGTTCTTTAGGTGCCTTGGTGGTATCAACTAGGTGAGGGTGAAATGCTAATTTGAGTGTGATGTCATGATACTCAAAGTCAGTGAACCTTTCATTGTTTTCTCCAATTAATAGTTCTATAACAGCTATGTATTCTTCAAATGATTTCCCTATATCATCCTGCTCGTTGATGACCTTTGCTAACGGTAGAAAATGTTCATCCAAAATTTCCTTTTGAAGAAGTGTTTTGAAAAAAGGCAGCTTTTTCCAAAATGCTTGGATTTTTTGCCACATATCATATATAGACTTTGTTTTACCTTGCAAACAAATATTCAAGTCATTTTGATTTGACATGATATCACACAGAAATGCTGCATTCCTATAGAAGTCTTCTTTCAATAATTCACACTGCTGATTCTGTTCTTCATAAAATTTAACCATCTGTTCTTGCAGAGATAAAATTTTGACTAACACCTGTCCCTGCGATAGCCAACGCGCTTTAGAATGATAGGCAAATCCACACTGAATACCTCATTGTTCAACTTTTGCATATTACAAAACCAACCATGCCATGTTGCATTTGCACAAATATAGCTAACAATACTTATAACTTGTTGCAAAGTGTCACTTAAAATAGTAGCTTTAGCCAGGTTTTGCTGATGCAAGATACAATGAAAAGAATTGAGAACATCTGGATCTGTTAATACCTTTTTTTTTTTTTATCTGTGCAATAAACCCTTCTGTGTTTTCCTGTCATGGAAAGTGCACCATCTGTACATACACTCACTAAATTTACCAAATTCAGTCCAACTTCACATTTATCTTGAAAGTTGTTGAAGAGGTATCTATTCCCCGTGTTCTGTTTGCAAAGTGCCCAAAGGGAGTCACTCTTTGTAGCAAAGAAAATCTTCTGTTATAGACCCGAATGAAGTACAAAACCTGTGCTGAGTCAGTAGTATCAGTTGATTCATCCAAAGCAATTGGATAATATATATTTTCATTTTGAAGTATTGCATGAAGTTGTTTGACAAATGTATACACTCCAGTAACCACTACCCCAATCAAGATATAGAAACTGCCATAACGCCAGAAAGTTCCCTCACCCTCCTTCCCGGTGAGGCCTCGCTCTTACCTCCCTTTACGCAGCCCAGGGCAACCACTGTTTTCATTTCCCCCTCATTGGTTAGTTTTGCCTCTTCTAGGATTTCATATGAATAGAATTACTCAACATATACTCTTTTATATCTGGCTTTGTTCTGTGTAACACTTTGAAAATCCATGCGTGTTGCTGCGCGTGTCGGCAGTTTGTTCCTTTGTGGTACTGAGTAGTACTGCATTTTCTAGGTGCACTGCAAGTGGCTTCTGTATTTCCCAGCTGATGGGCATTTGGGTTGCTTCTAGTTTAGGGCTATTATGAATAAAGCTGTTATGAATGTCTACATACAAGCCTTTTGTCAACCTATGTGCTCATTTCTCTTAGGTAAATATCTAGGAGTGAAATGGTTGGGTCACATGTTGTGCATGTTTAACTTTATAAGAAAATGCCAGCTTTATCCTGGGTGACAGAAATCATTAATTGATTCACTCTTAAAGTACTTATTAGATTTTAAAAATAAAAGAGGAAACCAGAGTAAGGAAGGAAATGAAGTGCATCCGAAGGCACGCTGGAGCTCCTTTGCTGAAGAAGCCGTCAGGCAGGTCCGCGCTTAGTGTCCTTTCGGGCCAGCTCTCGCCAGACACCTGCCCTGCAGCCCGCTTCACCCACAGGAAAACGGCCACCTTTGCCCCATCTTCGGTGGCTGTGCCGCCCCCTTCAGGGCTCCTCTCCTCGCTCTGCCCTCAGGGGCATTCCTGACTGCCTGTCCCCAGCAGACTTTTCTAGCAGGGTCAGGACTTGGAGGGACCATCGGACCCAGGGGACATGCAACCAGCTCACCCAGGAACCAACAACCTAGCACCGCCCTTTAGAATGTGGGGGATCCCAGCCCACATACACTGTCCTCGGCTGTGGCCCTCAGCTGAGGCCAATAAAAGTATCATTTAATGTCATGTCACATATATATTATCAAAACCACAAAAATCTCTATGTTTACAAAATGAACAGCTACCTACGTTATTCTGAAGTCATCATTCCTTTATATGAGATAACTTGCTAAGACATTGAGTAGAAATTAGATAAATTTCGATTTTTTGCACTCACTGTCTTATGTTTTTCACATGGGCTTGACGTTTCTGAGAGATAATGAACCCTCCTTAACTCTCTTCTAGAACCCCCACCACCTTCAGAAAGGGAGGAGGGAGGAGAGAACACACAGAAGGAGGGGGATTAGAGCTCCTCAAAGGCAGGGACTCTCAGAGCTTTGACGCTTTAAAGTAAATTTATGAGTCAGTGCGCAAGAGAGGGATGAAAGAGATCGCACTGTGGGGTCCAAGGGAAATGAGAGCCCCTCGGACAGTGAAGAGGCTTCTCAGAGCTACTGGCCCAGGCAGCCTTGGACTTCCCTCATTCTGGGGCCAGGAACCAGCTGTGGGGCCTCCTTCCCTCCCTCCTTCCCCTTCCCCTACACCCACCCCCAACTCTGTCCAGAAAACACTGTCAGGAGGTGACCAGGAAGGCAGGGGCCCCAGCGACGGCCGGCAAGGCCAGCACAGCCATCGGCCGCTGCCTGGGCTCACAATGACTCCTGAGTACAGCAGACCTTCCCTGGCTTCACTGAAACCCTTCTTTCTTGCCTTACAAAGCGATCAGAAATACGGTTATTATGCCTCAAAGTTCCCTTATCACTGAAATGAACAGATCACAGAAGTGCCTATTTGCATTTTTTTGTTCTTATTCACTGGGTTTTTAAAAGAAGCCAAGAGAGGGAAGAGGGAACGCATTTCACTTGGGATATCCATGCTTTGCTCGTCTGGAAGGCAAAACAAAGGCATGGAGATTGCCCACTGATTTCCTTTCATGTGGAGACTTCTGCCTGAGTTAGGCTTGGCTGGCTAGAACATAAACCTGTACAGAGAAAAGTCTTTCTCTTTCTCGGCCTGGTGCACCTACCACCCGGGGCTTCAGAGGCACCGTCTAGGAGAGTCATAGCAGCACAGGTTCGGAGAGGTGGCCTTCACCAGCACGACAGCTGCCAAATGCTCTCCCAGCCTTGCAGAAAGCCAAAGCCCAGCTCACCACCCGCCCCAGTATCCGGGTGAAGACTGGATCCCAGAGGATGCGGAGAGACTCCACGGGGACAGACGCTCAGTCAGCCCTCCACAGGATCCCGTTAGGAAACAGCTGGAAGGGACAGTGGACGTCGCTGAGTCCCATGGCTTATTTTACAGATGAAAACACAGAGGCCCTGAGGGACTCAGTCAGTGGTCCCCAAGTGCCAGTCCGTGGGGACATAAACTCCTGACTCTGCCCCCGAGCCACCTTTACCTCCCAGTGTTTCCACCTCAGGAAAAGGGCTTGTGTCCACCCAGCTGCCTAAACACAAACCCGGGGGTGGCCTTGGTGCCAACCACGTCCTGTCTCCCACCAGATCTGCCTTCCACCCTTGCCCAGGGCTCACCTGGAAGGACCACTTCCATGGGCAACCTCAGGGTCCAGTCGGTGGTCAGCAGGGCGGCCCGGCAGACCACAGGGAGGGATGGAATGGGGCAGAGGGCAGCAAATTCATCCCCAGCCTCCCGCCCCACGAGAGAGGTGGGCCAGAACACTGGCCTGGCTTGGGACTCCCCTGAAGGTCATCCTGCAGGGGTTCCAGTGCCCACCGTGTCCTCAGCCCTGCAGGGCTCCACTGCTGTCAGCCCCCACCCTGTGGTTCCCCTCCACACTGCCTCTGTAGATGGTGCCTCCTGAACCGCCCTAATCTGAGAGTGCTGTTTCCTGGGGTAAGCACTGTCTCCTCCTAGGAGTCACCTCCCCCTCCATCCTGATCCCAACCCACCTCTCTGGCCCGATGGCTGCAATAGCCTCCCGACTGGCTCCCGGCTTCCCTCCCAGCCCCTCTTCATCCTCTCTCCCAAGCATCGTGCAGAGTTAGCCCATGAAGTGTATCCTGTGAAATATCTGTATTCTGTCACACGCTGGCCTAAACCCTCTCAGTGGTTTCCCCTTGCACCTCTAGTAAAACCAAAGCTCCTTTCTGACTTCCGAGAGCCACACTGAACGGTGCTGCTCTCTGCAGCCTCCTCTGGGGCCCTGAGCTGCTGGACACTCCAGCAGCCTGGGGGTTTCCTTTCCTTTCCTCGTGCCCCCAGGCTTTGCCCTGTCTCTGGGCCTCACACCTGCTGTCCCCTGTGCCTGGCATGGGCCCCACCCCTGCCACAGGCTGTCCTGCCACGAAGAGCAAAGAGCCTTTTCTTAGCAGTGCACACTGCCTCCCCCCAACCCCACTTTTTATTCTCTATCCCTGGGCTGTGTTCATTTCTTTCTAAGCATTTAGCAAATTTATTATGCAATTTGGTTTACTTTTTTTTTTTTTTTTTTGAGACAGGGTCTTGTTCCGTTGCCCAGGGCTAGAGTGCAGTGGCATCATCACAGCTCACTGCATCTCAAACTCCTGGGCTCGAGTGATCCTCCTGCCTCAGCCTCCTGAGTAGCTGGGACCACAGGCGTGCACCACCATGCCCGGCTAATTTTTCTAGTTTTTGTAGATACAGGGTCTTGCCATGTTGCCCAGGCCAGTCTCCAACTCCTGGCCTCAAGCAATCCTCCTGCCTCGACCTTACAAAGTGCTAGAATTATAGGCATGAGCCACCACTCCTGGCTTTTGTTTACTTTTTAAATGACTGTCTCCCCCACTGGAATGCAAGTTCCACATAGGAAGGAAATAGGTCTGTCTGGTTCTCCACCTGACACATGGCAGGCACTCAAGGCACATTCGCCAAATGAACAACTGGGTATACGTGCCAATAAAGTGGACGCCTCTCCTTTCTTGGGAAGGATTGCTTTATAATCTGAGGTTGTGCCATTCCTTCTTTGTTGGGGGTGGGTGTTAAGATGATCCTTTCCTTTATGAAATGATAGCAAGAGTAAATGGTACTTATCAAGAAATTTTAAATGGCAATCTATGTAGTTCTCCAAAATGTTTTTGCAATTTTATGAGCCTATGATGTCCCAGATGAAGCAATGTTTTCAGGGTCACAGTGTGGGGTCCTAGAGAAGGGAAGCGATAGATGAAGACAGTGACAGAGGAGAGGTGGGTTCCGCAGTCAGACCCCAGGGCCTGGGTTCAAGGCCCAGCTCTGCTGCTTGGTAGCCGTCCAAACTCTGGGCAGATTACTTAACCTCTCTGTGCCTCAGATTGCTCATCTGTAAAATAAGGGTAGTAATAGAAACTGCTTCAGAGACTTTTATCAGAATTAAGTAAATCAATACTTGTAAAATTCATAAAACAGTGTCTGGCACCAAGATAAGGCTTGACAAACAGTGCTATCATTATTATTTATTATTGTTGCCATTATTATTATTATTATTATTAAACCCATAGTCTGGTATGGTGGCTCACACCTGTAATCCCAGCTACTCAGGCGGCTGAGGCACAAGGATCATTGAGGCCAGGAGTTTGAGACCAGCCTGCGCAGCATAGTGAGACCCTGACTCTAAAAAATAAAATTAAAAAAAAATGAAAAATAAACCCAGGTCTCCTAAATCCCTAGCCAGGAATCTTCTCTATTTAAACTGTTATCTCACAACATAATCTCTTTAAATGTTATCTGGCCACTCCTAAACATAAAGCCAAAATTATTCAGCACTTCAAAAACTATCCCACTCTAACCAACCAAATTTTCTGGATAGCTAAGTACTAAGCCTAATAAAATGTGTCCATCTGGGCTGGAAATGGTTCTAAAATACGTCTTTGCCTACTTCTTAATCAGTTTTGATAAAATAATTATGATGACAGAAATGATCTGCTGTGCAGCCCAGAAACACCAAGAAGAAAAAGCAGGTTCTACCATCCTGGGTTCAAAGCTCTGTCCTCCCCCAATTCCTAAACCTCAGTGTCCTTATCTGAGAAGTGGGAAGGTCATGCACACTGAGAGGTCATTGCGGTCCTAATGAGTCCAGTGAACACACACTTAGTTTCTAAAACTCTTCTTTCTCTTTTGGTAATAGTATTATACCTCACCCAGGGGAACACTTAATTTGCGTCTCCAGGCAGAATTCGCCCTTCCTCAGGCTCTGCCAAACCCCCCACCCCTCCCCAGAAGAGAGCTGAGTGAACACAGCAAGGAACAGACCCCTAGCGATTCTGTGCAGAGGGGATCCTTCCTGGGACGGTTCCCTGCCTGGCTGGGCACGTCCCCCTTCGGGCTGTTCCTCAGGCCTCTGCTGGGCCAGGAGGCAGGACAAGCCTTTGAAGCTGTGATATTTCTGAGTTTCGACTTGGACAAAAACACCATTCTTCCTCACGAGCTTTCACACCCTGGTTCAAGCATTTTTAACTGTTCCCTTCAACAGAGGCTATGTGAAGATGCAAAAATCATATTTCTGAATGAATTCTAGCATTCTATTTGCAGAGGCAATTCCATTGCATTTCATGCTCTATACCAAGTGTACTTCTATATTCTCAGGCTCAGAACCATCTCCCCACCCCTCAACAATATCCCACACCCCCCTACCCCAAAAGTGCAAATTCTTGATCAGCTATGAAAGGCAAAAGTAAAATTTATATGGGTTACAAAGGAACTCGGGAAATTTCACCCCAAAATATGACTCCTTGGTATAAAGAATATTTTGAATTAAAGGCCCTTCCAGATAAAAATGCATTGGAAGGGGCTTTCCCTCTGTCTGCATAAACAAAACAGGCCTGACCAATCAAAAGATTAAAAAGAACAATAGACTTCCCTTCCTCTCCCTGTTATCTCAATATATTGCAGAATGCAACCAGACCTGACCTAAATCATTCAAAACATGATACCTGTCTCTTAGGTTAGTTTATAAGTCAATCTATTTCCCCCCATCCATTCATTCTCCCAAGTATCTATTCATCCTCCCTAACCACTGTTCATTGCCCCTAAACAGAATCACCTATACTTCTCATTTTCCCCCTCCCCCTAAAAGGTACGTATAAAATACCTGGATCCCACTGGGATATTGAGTAATCACTCACTCTGTGATTCTCCCTATACACGTGGTAAATAAACCTTTCTCTTATTAATCTGCCTTAACCATGCGTTGATCTTTCAGTGAATGCTTGGGGGAAGGAGCAAGTTTCCCTTCACCCCTACAGTTATATAGACAATAGTTCAGGTTCATGTTTAAGGGGACCCATATTAAATAATATTAATTAGTAGACATTAATAAGGCTAAGAATAAAAGGTGAGAAAATGAATGAGATTCTTTTTATCTTTCTAATGTTGCTCATTATCTAGAACCTGAAAACCAAATCAAAGTATTTTCTGACTACAGAGTCAACAAAATTATGTAATTTCTAAACTAGTCCTGGACTATACTTACAAAGAAATAGCACTGCTATAGCAAAAAAAAAAAAAAAAAAAAAAAAAAAAAAAGGAAACCATAAATTAAAGACAGGAAGCAAAAAACGAATTCAGAAATATTATTCTTGCATTTGAGATTTAAAATATATATATATATATATGCATATATAATTTTACAACTCCCACAAAACCTAATTGAATTTGTAAATACACCAGGGTATCCTAGCAAGTTTCTGTGGAACCACGCAACTAAGAGTGTTTATTAATTAATTGCACATCTAGCAATCCACAAATATGAATTAAGCACCATGAGTTGGCACTGAAGAGAATTTAGGTCTCTGCTCCCACAGAGCAAGCAATTTGCAAAACTTTGCTCTAAGACACATGGAACCATGGCCCTAGCTACCAATATTAAGGACATTCTATTCTGTAGGGGTTCATCTCCATTCTCTCCAAAAATATATCAGGGCCCTGCTGTGTTTCAATGCAACCAAACCCCTAAGGTTCAGAAAGAAATCATTTCACAAGAAAAAAAGGGCGAGATTGTATCTGAACAATCATTTCATTAGCATAAATCTGAATGTGTGATATTTGGTCATTTAGCCTTAGTTTACAACCACCTTTGCAAGTGATAAAATATACACTGATGGTGGGGAGAGGGTAGGAAAAGGATCCCCCCACCCCGCACACCAGGATCTAAAATCAGAAACCCCAGGTAGAAGCTGAACTGGCCTAACCAGAACAAGTGCACGAAAGGCTCCTCCCTCTCTTCCCTCCCCGCCTCCTTTCCTAGTCCATCAGTGCAGCCAGGTGATAGCAAGAACACCTCATACTCAGCTTGCTCCAAAGAACAGGAGGCAGTTTGTGAGAGAAGGCAAGTGACTTGCCCCTTCTGAGACTGGGAATGTCTCTATCAGTACTTGCCCCATTTTTAAGTTTTACTTCCCAGGTCGTCCTGGATTTGTAATCTATACGTCACGCAGGTCCCTAAGCATTTCTTGAGCGCCTCCTAGAAATCAGAGGTGAATAAGGCTCAGCCCCTGCCTGTCCTCAAGTCTTCAAGGAATGTGCAGTCTGGTGGCAGAGAGCATGCTATGCGACTGATTTGGGGTTACAGTCCACTTGCGTGGTCCGCTGCAGGTCTCCCTCTCAGCAAGTCATCACCCACACGAAGGGCAGCCTCTCCTAACTGGACAGGGTGTGCCATTCGCCACCGCAATCTCAGGCATCCCTCTTCATCATAGGGGCAAATGTCAAGCAAGATACTTCATCCTCGGTGGATCACAGCACACAGACACCAACTTCCCACGGCGCTCCATGTCTTGGGGCTGTTTGGTTTCAAACAGCCTTCTCTTCCCCTCTTCCTTAAATGAGTTTGTCAATTAAATTAAAGAAGTAAATTTGAACTAACTCTGCTTTAACATATTCTGGAGCACTTCACAGCATGCATTAAAGGAAGCAGGGGCACCCTGGTCCAGTGACACCACCTCCGAGGCAAACCTGCCTTCAGTCCCGGGCCTCCAGCGAACAGCCCCCTGCGCTGTCTCCCCAGCCCACCTCCACCTGCTCCGACTCTGGTTCCCCCCACCTGGAAAAGTGCACCCGGCTGATTGTATTAATACGTACTTCAGACCAACAGGTACCGCACTGCAAAACCTCTGCTTCTATTTCCTCTTCTACGTCTTGTATCTGAAGAACATCCAGGCTTTTTATTCATTTTTTAGAAAAATTAGAGAAGCTCACAGCCCAAGTAGTTACTGGGAGAAAAAAGTAAGGCTAACAATAATAGAAAACTTACAGAGAGCCCTCACCATGTGCCCGGTACAGTTCTAAGTGCTTTCTGTATACTGACCATTAAACCTCACGACAGCCCTAGGATGGAGGTATTATTATTACCCCCATTTTACAGATCATGAGAGTGAGGCCCAAAGAGGTTAATTAACTTGCCCAGGATTATCCAATCAATAAGTGGCAGAGCTGAGATTTGAACCTAGGAGGTCCGACTCAGGAGTGCTGCTACCGAGGACGGGAATGCAGCCAGCATGACAACAAAGGCACCTCTGCCCTCTTCGATGCAGCACTAACTCTATAAACACACAGAGAGCATTCTAGATAATCGACATGTGTGCGTACATATTTACTGAGTCCACATTTACTTGTCACCTTCAGGAAGAGCAGGGTTTGCCTGGGTGAGAAGGAAGAAAGGAGACTTCTGCCCTTGAGAGATTCTATTTTAATTTAAAAAAAAAAAAAAAACAAAAAACACTGAACAGACCAAGCCCTGGATTTCAAGATCGGTTTTCAAGGTCTCCAGACATGAGGCAGGCATCTGAAAAGGGAAACATGATGGAGGAGTCTGACCTCAGGGCATGGCCTCCTCGCTCTCCCCGCGCTGTTTTTAGACCCCGTTGCGAACAGGCTAGCAGAGGAAACCTACCCGGAGCAGCCCAAGTTTCCCTCACCTCGGCTCAGATGTCAAAACCAACAGGCTTTAGGGGTTGTGAAAGCAGAAGACGTTGCATTCTCTGGTGCTAAGACAATAGCATTAATCTAAATTTCTTGATAACCAAACTAAGGCATAAAGGCCAATTAACTATTTCTAGAAGTTCTAATATAAAACTCTGGAACTTGCCCTGCTGTCCTAGCCTAGCTTCCTAGAAATACTGAATTGCAACGTCCCACAGTGCAAATTCCTCCTCCTCAAGGTCCCTCTGGAGGAAGGAGCTGGCTGTGGCAAAGGCCTTGGCACGTAGGGGACGGTCGTTACGGTGGTGATGGTAGTGATGTCACTGGAGCAGATAAAGCAATGATGACCACTGGAACAGTGAAGACCAGGGGTCTCCGTGCAACACCTAATGTGGGCCAGGGATGAACACTTTTGTGCTGAGTACTTTTCCTGCATCATTGTATTTAATCTTCACAACAACTGTCAGAGGTGGGTCTCAGCCCAGCACCCGTTTTGAAGATGAGGAGTGAGAGGAGAAAGGCCAAGTCTCTGGGCCATGCTATGAACCTGGGCCAATCTGACTCCACAATTTCACATTCTTGTCCGCTGCTTGACTATCTCTTCCTATAAGAAAACTTTATTATAGAAAGTTCTGGAAACAGTATATGCTGATAACTCAAATTTTCTGGTAAATACATATGTATTCAGTTCCAAATACCCATTTGAAAGACTTTCCAAAACATTCACGGTCCCCTTTCCTGCCTTAGTAAGTGTAGTATACTAAGTATAAATCCAGTTCTACTTTATTAATAGACACATTAGGGACTCTCTCCCAGCTATCTGCCGTAACAATCAGTTCTTACTGGAGAGTGTATCAGATGTAGGTACAGGAATTGAGGGTGACTGTACACTAAGCCCAGGGCACACTCTGAGACTTGGGTATTAAAAATTAAGATCTAAGAAAACTTGTTTTATGATTTGCTTTTTCTTGTAAAACCTCAGTTGAAATTATTTGGGTTGGTAAGTAGAAGTTTCACCATAGTAAACTGTACCAATGACAGCCCACGATGTGTTCAGAGCACAAGAGAGTGGATGAGAACAGGAAAAGAAGCAAACAAAAACTTGAAAACATAACAAAACCCAGCATAAAAATTTAAATGACCAGCCCCTAACCCTGAGGAAAGTCCGGTTTCTCACAAGGGGCAGTCAGTGTATTTTTATCTTGTGGCTTAATGTTTTTGCAGACACGTTAAATCATAAAAATCCAAGAAACCATATCTCACCCCCAAACCGCACCATGTATTTTAAGGAATGTGTCCCTTTTCTAAGAAACTGCTTGATTTTCAGGAAGTGGCAAAGTGGCAGGTGTGTTCCCATGACCAGCCAAAGAAACCAAATAAACGTTCCACTGGGCAGACCTGTTTCTCTCAAATAAATAGGTACATGCTTCATTAGGAGGGAAAAAAACCCCAAAGGACTGCCCTTATGTTTGCCTGGAACTTTCTGTTTTTCGGTTTAAATTGAAAAGGAAGATGGCAGCCTACAGCCATGCAAACCCTACTCTGTGGCCAGGCCAATCCCGGCACCAGCATGGGATGGGGGTTTCAAAGTCTCAGCTCTGGACAGAGGCCTCAGGTCTCCTCTCCTCTAGCTAGGCCTGGAAAAGGACAGTTAAGCTAGGAATTGCAGGAGCAGCAGATTTCATGTGAAAAAGACATCACTGCACAATTAATAGCTGGGCTGGGGGGGGATGTCCCTCTTTACTTGCACCCAAGGCAGCCCCTACCTTCCTCTCACACCACTTTATCACATCGTGAACAATCGCCCAACTGTGTCCCCAGCAGACTGTGAGCTTCTGGAAGTCCACCCTGGGCACATCATAAGCACCCAGTCAATGATAATTATTGTTACTGCACTGTGGACTCAAGCAATATCTGTCGAGTGAATGGAATAGAGGACGGAAGGAAAGAACAAGACTTTCTGTTTGGAAAGTCTCCTGCTAAATACTTGGTGTTGGAGTTCAGTAGTTGGGATAGGATACCCCACATCGCAGCCTTGGGTTGTTGTGTTGTAAGCAGGGTTAAAGGCAAATTTTTAAAAATATGGAGCCGAGCTGAACTGCATTGCTGGAAATTCCACATTAAAATAAGGGACCATCCAGGAGAGAGGAGCCATCTGGCTGTTTAGGAGGCTTGGAGGTTAAAGCAAAGTCCAAGCAGAAAGAGTCTGAGGGACAACATTCCAAGGGGTCCCCCGGCCACACAGCAGCGGTGGCCGTATTCAGACTATCTACAGGCTCGGAAGACTCAGAGACTTTCAGGCTCGGAGGGGGCTGCACTGCTGGGTCAGGCTGGGGCAACTTCTCAGTAAATATCTCCCCAGGAAAATCGTGCCCAGCAGTGAAGGAGCTTCTATGAAAATGACCTAGGCAGGCACTCAGACCGCAGCACTGTGCACAGGGCACGGCCTTCCCTCTGGCCAAGAAGGTTCTCACACTGCCCTTCTCCCCAGCAGCCAAAGAGCAAGAAGAAGGTGCGGGGTGGACCTAACGCAGACTGACCTGCTGCTCTGGACCCCTGACATTCTCCCATGGAATGCCCGTGAGGTTGGTGACATCATTCACATTGCACAAATGACAAAACTGAGGCTGAGAGAGGCAACTCACCTACAGTCACACACCCAGTAAGTAGCAGAACCAGAATTTTCATTGTGGGCCTACTTCTTCAGGGCCAAGAGAGAACCTGTGACCCCACCAGACCGAGCCTGCCTTCCTGTGCCTGTCGGAGGCAGCCCGAGGGGCACAGAATCGGACAGCAAGTTCCTGCCGGCACAGCCTGCTCTTCTGAGAGCTTTGCAAGTTACTTCCCACAACCTCCTGCCTGCCCGCTTCTCCCTGCCTGTCCTGACCCCTGTCCTGCAGCCACCTCCGCCTGGAGACATGATCTTGTCAGAGTCTCAGCGTGACCCGCTGGAGGTTCAGCTCACCTGTCAGCTCCAAGCTAGATCTCAATGACAGTTCTGTTAACCCGGCTCCAAGCAAAGAAAGGCCAATGTCCTTCCAAAGGGTCATCCCTGGAATGTTTCCTTAGAGGCAGATTCCAAGCCCCACCCCAGATCCAGAGTCAGAATCTCTGGGAGTCGGGCCCAGGAGCCTGCCATTTGAACAAGCTCGCTGTGTGGTTCTTTCTCAAGCTAATGTGGGACTTCCCAGGGTCTCCCGGGAAGACAGGGGCTCCCACACGCCTCATTATGAACACCTCGCACCCACCCCCAGCTCCAAAATTGCAGCCATACATACTTAAGATAGAAAATTGGGGGGAGTGGAATAGAAAAGAACTAAGAAAAAAATTGAATGACCTATTATTTCACAGAGAAACACTGTTAACATTTTAGATTAATTTCTTGCAGTGTTTTTTTTCTATGCATAGTGACACAGATATGGCTTGCCTGTTTTAAAATATGGTTTCATACCAGGCTAACTGTTCAGAGGCCTGTTTCCCTGGCTCAGCCAGGCACTAACACATGCGACCTGCCCACCGGGAGGAAGCGCGGGCATCCCTGCAGTGCTGTCTGGCCCTGGCTGCTACTGACGACCATGGGATCGCAGGCAAGGGTGGCTGATGCAGAAGGATGATGGGGAACTGGAATCAGGACATCAGGGGTTGGAAGACTTTTGTTTCTGCTGTCACTGTCCATGCCAACCTCAGGTTAGCCCTGGAAGTGGGCCAGTTTCAACAGACTCAGATTTTGAAAATCCTAAAAGGTTAGCATCAGAAGGCATTTTGGAGGTTATCCAGCCCAATGCCCTCACTTGTAAAAGAGGAGACCAGGGTTGAGAGAGATTTAGCTTCTGTGGGAGTCTCACAGTGGCTCCTTGCCAAGCCGGGCTCTTTGGGGTCTACTGTCTGTGCCTTGGACTCTGTTCACCAGCCCCTCCCCTAACCGTCTGCCACACCTGGCAAAGGTCAGAGAGTCAGGCTCAGGTTGGGGTAAGGGTCTCAAGACTTGCCTTTCAAATTTAAAGAATCTCTCGTTACCATCGCCATAACTCTTGGCCCAATCATTCTTTTTCAGATCCAAGAATATCTAAGTCCAGTTGTGGAATTTGGTTGGAGAGTGTCCTGGACACAGCTGTCAAATTCCAAAGGCATCAGGTACCCACACTCTCGGCAGGCTCTGAACCAACTGAGAACCATACTCCAGTCTAGTAATGCTTAGGAATCTTCTCGGGTCTTAACATAACTCAGGCATAGTCTCCCTGAATCATATGACATGAGAAAATCATGCATAGCAAGACTTGGTTGAAGAAAAATTATCAAGTTCTGACCACTCAAAAATTCCCCTGGGCGCTCTCACTCACGTGAGCTTGGTTTCAGTTTCTGGCTGTCCACTTCCTTCTCTGGTTTGGGTCAGGGCTCCCCTAGGACTGCTCAGTGGTCTACATTCAAAGCAGGCTGCCATGCTTGGAGCAGATGGCCGGCAAACACTAGTCCCTCCGTCCTTCCACCTCTGAGCATGTCTTCCCCAGGCTCAGGGTCAACGGGCTTTCAAACGCAGCTCACTGACTACCCATGATCACTCTGTAGCATGGACCTTATTCTTTCCATGTTAAAGACGAAGACCCTGAGCTCAGAGCGGTGAACAGACGCAGACTGACAGTGACACAGAGGAAGAAAGCATCTGTGCTCTGCTCTCATGGCCCCCGTCAAGGCCCTAGCAATATAGTCTCAGGAGCATATCATCATTTAATGAAACTGGCAATTTTAAGATATTTTAACTGCAATTGACAAAGAGCACTATCTCTTTCCACGCTGATGTCTCCTCCTGACACATTTCCCCTCATGTTCATGTCCAGTGGTGTCACAGGAGCTATTGACATTTTGGGATCCAGTGAAGGGGAAGTTAATTTGGGATAAATTTAGTTTGAGTGGGTGTAGTGGGATTTATGTTTGTAGTTCACAGTCACTTTCATGCAAAGTTAAGTGATTGCCAGCTGTCCCCATGGTTTCCAGAGATACGCCTACCACCAACTCAATGGCACTGAGACGCAAAGGTGCAACACCTGGCACCTGGGGTATGTCAGTAGTGGTGAAAAACATGGACTGAAACATACAGAGCCAGAAGCTAGTATGTAGATATTTCTTGCAATCATCAGACATGTGAAATTGTAGGAGGAGAATTTAGTTTTCACTAATGCTTACTCAAAAAGGGAAGTTTTCTCCCATCAGGAATATATTTGATAATACAATGAATACAGTTATTAACATACCAGACATTTTTCCCTTTTTTTGGTAGGAATTACACAAAATAGATTTTTATCAAAAATTCTTGCATCGTAGAGCCGAAACCTATAGGAATAAAACAAAAAAGTAGATGTCTGTGTCTGAAGCCATGCACGGTAACTATCAATAATAAAAAACAAATGTTGTCAGCCATGCTCAAAGAAAAACTAAATTATCTTTTCAGACTCCCTTTAGAAAAATTACAAAAATGATCACATGAAGAGGTGATCAAGAGTATTCAGTCAAAAGAAATGAAGGGGAAAAGGTATTAGGTTTGACAGGCAAATAATTAATAAAAGTATTTTGCTATTTTTCTGGATTTTGTAAAGTTTGTGACACATGTCAGGTTTTTAAACTTATGTTGGATGTGACACCTTTTCTCACTCTAAATAAATATTCACTACGGCTCCTAATTTTGTATTTGTAATTTTATATTCTTTTACTTAAGGAGGTCTCCCAAATTGCATAGGCTTCAAGCCCTACAAAATTTCATTTCATCCCTGAAGGGGATGGTCCCCTTAGTTTGGGATCCCCTGAACCTCACACATCTGCACCTGGTCACCCATAGAGCAGCCTCCAAGGGGCTAGTGGAGAGGGGTGACGGGTCAGCAAGTGAGGCTCCCGCCACTGCAGCCCATACGTTTGGTTTCCACCTCGCCCTGGAAGGCAGCAGGAGGCTTTTTGAAGACCTGAGTATGTGACCGCACAAAACATGACTCTATGGGAGCCAAATACTCAGATTAAGGATAAGTAACCCCAAATCCCCACACAAGATAACTGAACCTGATTTGATTCTTCCAGGTGCCACATTCCCTAGATACTAGCCACACGTGGCCATTTACATTTAAATGAATTAAAATGAAATAAAATTAAAAATCCAGTCCCTCAGTCACACTGGCCACATTTTAAATACTCGACAGCCACATGAGGCTGGTGGTCCTGTGTTGGCAGTGCAGATAGAGAATGCCTCCATCATCCCCCAAGCTCTGTTGCTCAGCGCATCTGGTTTTAAATATTCATTGCTAAGACATACCCAAGCCCTTCTTCTAAAGCAGAGAGCGTTTCCTCCGGGTGAGTGTGGCAGAGGTGTGAGGAGGAGGGAGAGCGAGAGAAAGGAATGGCTATGCAGAGAGCAGAGCAGAGCACAGCAGCTCAGCTGAGAAAAGGGCCCAGAGAGGGAGGGGAAAGAGAACTCGCGCTGCCCAACGTGCGGACCTATGGAGGATAGGGCGTCATCAGACACGGGAGCCAAGAAAATGATTCCAATCACAGCCCACAAAGAGTGAGGAGTGGGAAACGTCAGCTCCAGGATCAAGGTTATTTGTCTCTGTATCCATACAGACACACACACTCTCCTTCACACTTTAAAGTGGTTGCATTCTGAGCCTTTGCTGGGGAATCTCAGTTACAGCTTTACGTGGCTGGGATATCAAAAGGCAGGAGTTGTAGTATCACTGGCAGTAATATCACCTCCTTCCTCAGTACCCCCGTCCCACTGCCACCCCACTCCCCAAAAGCTACCGCCACTCCAGACCTATGCAAAGTCTGCAGGGCAGCACCCCCTTCTTCCTGGGGCTGTACTCTGAGATTAAAGAATGGTTTGGGGGTTTCTAGTCCCTTTCATGGGCTGCCGTGAGCAAAAGTTCAGTGCATTCTAGAGGAAGAACACCTGGTAGCGTGAGGGACCCCCATTTTCCCAGTGTGTCAGTGTGCGTGGATGGAGAAGGTGGGAGGCCCTGGGGAGAATGAGGGAGACACCTCGTCCTCTGCAGAGCAGTTAGGAAGGCGCTCTCAGTAGGAATACTGGGCCTTGATTGCCATGGTGACACTGCTAAGGCAATGGCTCCTCACGCTCTGGACAGGGCCTTAGAGTTTACACCCATCAGTCCCATTTAATCCTCATGAGAGCCCTGCTCCCCCCTCTACTGACAAAGAAACAGGCCTAGAAAACATAAGTGGTTTGCCCGGAATTAACAACAAACAATAATTTGACCATAATAACCCTCCACTCTCCACCCAGTGAACAACTCTTAAGAGACAGCTTGCATAGTACAGTCCTGAAACAGGCTTCTTGGGTTCAAATCCTGGCTCTGCCAATGATGGCTGTGTGCCGCAGGGCATGTGATTCAATCACCCTGTGCCTCAGTTTCCATATCTATAACATGGGGATATTGGAAGTAGTACCTACCTCATGGGTTATTGTGTGGATTAAATAAATTTTCACATGTAGATTACTCAGTGCTGAGCTTGGAATGTGATAAGCACTCCGTTAAGTGTTAGCTGCCATGGTCCAGACACTGCGGACACAAAGACAAATAAACATAGCCCTGCTCTCCAGGCACTTACCATCTAATGGGAGAAAGAGAAAAGTGAAAAAGTGCTGGAGTAGAAAAGATGCTCGGGGCACAAATGAGGGACCTGGATGCCAGAAAGGGCCTGATTCCTGGGCCAAAGTGACAACGTGGTTGAGTTTTGACGAACCACAGCATAAGCACAGTTATGGGCCTTCTCATTTAATCCTTGGTCCTTTTTACAAATGAGGAGCTTGAGGCTCAGAGATGTTAAGGAGCTTTCCCATGGTCACCCCGCTGGTAAGTGGTGGCGTTGGGATTCCCGCCTGCTTCTGTCTGATTCCAGAACCCTGACTCCCAGTCTGGGCAAGGTGTGGGCCGAACAGGCAGCTGCCTGGAGGATGATTGTCTACAACACCAGGGTGGGGGGATGAGAAATGTGGGGCCAGTTAACTCAGGTTTCCGAGCCAGTTTCCTTATATAACCTGCCAATTGTCAGCACTCAACTCAGACACCTCCCAGTTCGTCACCGCGTTATTAGTATGTAACATGTAAGGGAGAGGTTTGAATGACTGGCCTGCCTGGGAGGCTACCTGCTTCGGTACAGTCCTGCTCTCACCACGAGGAGCCCTGAAAGGAGCAGGCCAGCTGAAAAGGTGGCCGACACATTCCTCACCCCGAGGCTCCAGGCTCCCCAGAGGGCCACTGCCATCTGACCCCAGAGAATCACTTTGCCAGAAGGACAGCCCTGCTTTAGGCACAACCTGATCCTTTTCCAGGAAACTTACCTGGTGTGCGATTTATGTGTCCAAACTTGTCAGCCTTCCTCTTGTCCTTGGACTAATAGGGACAAGAACCCACTCAATGTGCAGGAGCACAGAGAAAACCAAGCAAACAGGCCTTACATCAAAAGCCCTGAACTCATCTGCCAATGCTGGGTTTCACATTTGTTTCTACTCACATAAGACAGTTTGTATGCAAGTGGGGGCGGATTTCGAGTTTTAATTAAATTTTGTCAAAGCACAAAACTCATTTCCCCTTAACTGTGCTTCCTAATCAGAGCATGTGGCATCCCGGGGGCCATGGGTTCCCACACTGGGGCCATGCTACACCGTGGAGCTGCCCCGCCCTCACCGGGCATCAACTCTTCTTGGGCCCACTGGCCCAGGGCTCCCACTGTCATTGGTGTGTCCCCAGCACAGTGCCTTGCTGGGACTCAGCAAATGTCAGTTGAAGGAGTGGGGTTCACTCCAGGTGGGGAAGGAACCCCTGCTCAGCACTCCCCAGAAGCCCGTGGTAATTCACTTTCTCTTTCATTTCCAAGCATCCATTCGGGCTGGGTCAGCGCACAGCTGGTGTGAGCGGCAGCCCTCCAGAGGAGATCGGGGTTAATTGTGTGAGCTGAAGAGCAGTCTGATTCCACAACACACCTACAGTCACGTCCTCCCTGTCCTGGTTTCGCTGCCTGTGAAGAGGGCCTTCAACGAGAAAAGGGAAGGAGTCAAACGCACAAAAAGGAAGTGTCCATGAGGGATTCTTAAGGCGAAAGGCACATCTGGTCCTGCCAGCCCTAGAGAGCTGCCTGTTTCCCAAGTGAACATCAACACTCAGCAGCTCAGCCTGAGGGTGAATATCACCTTTCTGCAGAACAGGACTAGAGCATGTCGGGAAAACAGCTTGCACCAAAAACAAGGGAAAAGCAGGATCCAAAACAGAACTAAAAATTTGGAACACCCAAGCTGTGAACGCTGATGTAAAACCATTAACCTACAAAAACAAGCATTTGAATAAGACTCTGCAGAGCTCTCTTTAAATGAGTCCAAACACCAGAGCTTTATAAAAAAAAAAAAAAAAAAAAAAAAAAAGCTATTTTTCCCATCCCCCACAAGCTAAGAGAAACACGTGCTGCTAACTCTGAGAGTTTTCTAAGAACCTGGTCAGAGCAGGAGTGGCTGGCCAACACATTTCTTACAAATGGGGCTTAGAGTGGAACCAGCAGCTGGGTGCCAAGGACGCGGCGGCTCTGCCACATCTCCCACCCGCCTGGACGCTCCAAACCGCAGCCCATCACCGCCACAGGTTTGAGTTCTGAAACCGAGAGACAGCACAGGGAAACGCAGAGGTGAAGACCTAGACGTAGCAGATGAGCAGTACAGAGCGAGGCGGTATCGTGACGTGGTGACGATACACGATGTCGGGTGCCTGCTCTGCTCCAGGACTCTGCACACTCTGACTCCAATTAAGCCAACCAGCTGTGCGTCCAAGGAAAGCAGCCAGGGTCGGTCTGGTTGCATTGACTCTGCCGCTGACAGCCGCAGAGAGAAACTCAAACCAGCCACACGGCCTGGCCTACCTTACGGTCTGGTGAAAACGTGCCCACCAAAAGGAAGAACGGAAAACAGCTCAAAAACACAGCCGAGAGGCCTCTGGCCTGAGCCCACATGCAGAGGCTCCTCAGCTGCGGCATGTGCAGACACCAGCCCTGATGGGCCCGGCCTTCTCTGCCCAGACTACTGAGAAACCCTCTACCCAGTGGCTCTCAACCGGGAGCAATTTTGCCCCCTCAGAGGATATCGGGCAATGTCTGGAGACAGTTTTGGTTGTCACAACTGGGGACAGGGGGTTGCTACTGGTACGTAGCGGGTAGAGGCCAGGGATGGTGCTATGCATCCTCCAATGCACAAGACAGCTTCCCCAACAAAGCGTTATCTGGTCCACAATATCCATAGTGCCAAGGCTGCGAAACCTTGCTCTGGAGCCAGAGAGCTCTGGGTTCAAATCCTAACTTCATTGCCGAGTAGCTCAAGGGCCTTTGTGTAAGTTACTCTTACTTGTCGAAGTCCCAGGTTCCTTTTACAAAACTAGGCAGCAGTTTGTAAGTGCCAGGCACTATTCAAAGCAGTTTGTACATATTAACTCAGGTAACCTTCCTAACCACCATATGCCATACATCGTATTATCCTTATCCATATCCCTATTTTACAGATGAGGAAACTGGGATGCAGACAAGTTAAGTAAATTGCCCAAGATCACCCAGACAGTAAGAGGAGGAACCAGGATTCACACCCAGCAGTCTGAAGCCACAGCCTGCACTCTCAGCTCACCTCATTCCCAGGGTTACCTTACAGATTAAAGCTTACATTTATTATCTACCTTAGCAAAGATGTGCAGCAAATACGGCTTCTCATCCCTTATCCCGTGTTAACCCTGTATCGTTTGCATTACTCTTGAACTCCGAGACCCAAGACCACAACACTTGTTTTTTCTATCTCCCACCACCCAGAGAATGGCAAACATTCAAACACTTCCACTCCTAAAACAGGCAGCAACACCAGAATGTTTATTCAGAAATTCCAAATGAGCTCTAGTGAGGCTGGCGTTAACACTCTAACACGATGTTTTCAAACGTCATGACTTGACAACAATGACCACTGGTAAAGTTACTGAGGACGACATCCTAGACCTGAAATTGCTCTCTGCTGTAAGTCAACACTGAAGGCCACCCTGGTCCTCTGCATGTTGGCTTTGGAGGGTCTCAAGTCTGTCTGTTTGGAAATAAATTAAAATGTGGTCTGTATTGAACAGATAACCAGACCTTACTAAGCAATCTGAAAAGCACGTTCTTAGAAACGTGCTGGGGGAGCTCCCTTCCCGGCCACTTTGCAGAAGAGAAACTAACTTTGCAACAAGTCAGGACAGAAAGAAAAACCCACAAGTTTTAGTATGGTCAGGTCTGTAAGCACAAGCAAGGAAGGAATTGGCCAAGCCCAAGCCCAACACTGGAAACCCTGATGCTTTTATGAAAGGACAGACAGTGCCAACTGATTCGTGTGCAGGCGAAGCCCAATACTGAGAAGTGCAGCCGCTGAGGCACAGGGCAGAGCCCGGCTGGCCCCCTTCTGCGTGGGCTCCCTGTCCTCCACCTCTCGGGAAGGATGCCCGTGGGGCCGGACCCCAGTTTCCTCCCATCTGCTCCTCTTGGTCCCCCTGCACACGTCCTCCTCTCCCACGCACACCCCGTGCAGTCTGGCCTGGCCTTTGTCCTACCCCTTTATTAGAACACGTCCACAGGGGGCCGTTCAGATCCACGGGGTCTAGTGGTCATGATGAATGTTTCGAATGGCTTAACATTTTCCAGAGGCGACGGTGTTAGGAGACCTAAAACGAAGAGACCAGATTACCAGTGTGTGTGCCAGTGCAGGCCAGCTCGGGCCAGTCACAAGTGTTGACTGGCAGAGGGGCATATTTCAGATGAAATAAACATATTTTTAAAAAATTACTTAAAGATTGCAATTTGTTTAGAGTCTTCAGCTCCAGGGCACACAAATGGAGAGCGTAACAAATCCGGTCCTTGGTGATTTACAAGCAGGACTGGGGCTGCCACCCTTTCCTCCTGACAAGGGAGTCTGTCCTGGGAAGCCACACCCACGTGCCAGCCTCAGCAGGGCGCTGATGTCCCCAAGCCTGGCAGGCCCCAGGCACAGGGAGTGCACCAAGGAAGGACATTCTGGCTGAAGACAGGAGGGTAGCAGAATGCAAGGCTGCGGGGGGCACCTGGGGGCAGGACGGGAGGTGGCAGGGCAGGTGAGGCCAGGGCCACCACCACAGCACTGCAGGTGACTGAGAGACATTCATTTGCTTTATGTTAGGAGAAGGAGACATGGACTATAGAAAAATGGAAGTGCTGGGGGCAAGGAGAGACTGTATTTGGGCAGAGTGGGAAAGACAGACCATTCATTGGTCAAAACATACCCTCAGCTATTAAAGTAATACACAGCACACTGCTAATCACAGCTCTGCCTCAGGGAATATTAATTGGATATTACGTATAACATATTATACACTGAGTAACAGTTACTTCTAGTGCATATTAATATATTTTAACACATCCGGCAACGTGGTGTGTAGAGGGTCTTCCTGGGTGCAAACCCCAGCTCTGCCACTTACTAGCTCTGTCACATTTGGCAAAGTCCTGAACCTTTCTACGCAGCAGTTTTCACGTCTGTAAAATGGGGATACAAACAATGTCTATCTCAAATAAAATATCAATACATGACAGCTTTTATTTTTAAAAAAGGGTCAGGATTCAAACAGACGAGCCAAAGACCCGGGTGTCAGGCAGTTTATGGCCATTCCTTTTGCTCAGAAGTTAGCACTGAGTTATCTCGTCCTTCCTTAATCACTGTAGCTCGGGTTACACCCAGAGACAGACTCCTTCCTGCCTGTGTATGTGGAGGCAACTGCACGGTGCCTCCTACTGCTTCTCTGATCTCTGCTCCGCCAGAGCTGAAATCCCACTCAAGTCTGCGAGGCCCTTCTCGTCTCCAAGGTCTCTGTGTCCCCACTCAGAAGTCGTGGTTAATTAACTCCAGCTGTCTTGTCTCAAAGGATCCATCACATGGTCTTAGGGAAGGGGCGGCCCCCACTATGACAGAGGACCCCGACAGCAGTTGGGGAAGGCCTGTTAAAGAAAAAATGAGTCGATGGACTATAAGGCAAACTTTATTCGAGTTAGGTGTATGGACTGCTTCAGTGGGATTTTGCAGTGGGGGAGAGAGACTGGGCTCAACTCCAAACACAAGGAAATGTGGAATGCAGTCTAGGAGCAGGGCGGGGGTCGTGGGTGGAAAATCACTGAGGAAGCATCCGGGGTGAGGGGGGATTCTGGCGAAACTGACCCAGCAGGATTCTTGCTGGAGGAAGGTCAGGGTGACCAGACATCACCTGGGGGTGGGGGAGGAAGATGCTATAGTCTGAATGTTGGTGTCCCCACCAAATTCTTATGTTGGAACTTAATAGCCAATGCAATAATATTAAGAGGTAGAGCCCTCAGGAGGTGGTGAGGTCATGAGGGCAGAGCCCTCAGGAACGGGATCAGCGTCCTTATAAAAGAGTCGAAAGGAGTGTCCTGCCCCTTTGCCATGTGAGGACACACAGGAGGCACGGTCTATGAGGATCGGGCCCTCACCAGACACGGAACCTGCCGGCACTCTGACCTTGGACTTCCCAGCCACCACAACTGTGAGCAATAAATTTCTGTTGTTTATAAATTTCCCATTCTAAGGAATTTTGTTATAGAAGCAGGAACAGACTAAAACAGATGAGGAACCCAATGAGACATCAAGGGTGATCAGATATTGAGGATGGCAGATTCTGGCTAAACCGGATTCTTGGACAATGAACACAGAAGCTCAAACATTGAGGCCGAAAATGAAAGAATGCTCAGAAGAGCCTGCTAAAGGTTGGTTGTGGAGAGAATCTTGGTCAGGCCCAGGCTCAGGGACAACCCGTGGTGGGTAAGAGCCACACTCTTAGGGAAAGAAGACTCTTGAGGGACCTGCATCTTCTGTGCTGGGAGAAGGAGGACCCAGGTTGGTAGAAAGGGCAGAGAGAGGGAGGGAGGTGGCGGGAGAAGGCCAGAGCCCACCCAGTGGCATCATTTTGCTCCCACAGGGCCCTTGTACTCTACACAATAAAGGAGCCACTTAACCTCCCAGCTTTCTAGGGGCAGGAAACATCTGTTTCTTTGTTTATTACCATCTTTGTGTACCTTGGAATCAAAGTTCTCACTGTATGGACACAAAACTAATTCAGCCTCTTTTCAGCCAACATAAGAAAGAAAAACTTGGTTTCCATTAAGCCACTGTCAATCTACACAGATCCAACAGGGCAGAAGGAAAGGCCCTTCACACTTGGGCAGTCTTCCTCTGAGGGGCATTGGAGCAAGGGGGAGGAAGGAAGTGATAGGGAGTCCAGCCTCAGAAGGACTGAGGACAACACCATCATCAAAAAGCATGGCCTTGCACTTGTCTCTACTCAGTGCCACAGCCCGAGAGTAAAAGGCTCATAACTTCCATCCACAGGGTTTCTGCCGTTCTCCACTACATCCGTGTCCTGGCTCAGATGAGGACCCTTAGGGCTTAGCTGCGTGTTCAAGTCAGCCTCCTGCAGGTGAACGGGTCACTCATGCACACGTGCACGCACACACACACATGCACGCACGCATACTCACACCCCCACGTGCTGGAGATGCACAGGAGACAGAAGGGGCCCTCTCTGAGGATTTCCATAGGCACCTGGCCGCCATCAGCAGAAGTGCATAGAGCCGTACTTAACCACTGAGTTTCTGAAGGTAACAGTGCCTCCGCAGGTAGGAAGAGAGACCAATGAACCTTCCTTCCAGCTGAAGCACATGAAGGTTTTCTTTTCTCACTAGCGTATTGTAAGAATTGATTGTTTTGGAGAAATAACATAAAATCTAACAGGTCTGGTTCCTGGGCTAGAAGACAGACCAGACCCATTCATTCAGCAAGCATTAAATTCCCACTGCTCAATTAAACCCACTACTCCCTCTTTGCAAGGAGAAAGATCTGTGCAACCCCGTAGGTGGCATCTTTGCCACTGAGGTCTGCACACATGCTACCGCCATTCTGGATGTTTCCTCCTAGCATCAATGAGGCGGTAAAAATAGGAACTGTTAAAAATCGAATCTCTGCCACTACATCCTGAATTATATCAAGTTCCTTTTTTAACAAGGTGTGATGTTCAGGGAACATATCCATTTACTGACTGTTCCTGGAGAAAGACTCTCTCTTCACTAGGAAGTGACTTTCACCAACATTTGGGCTCTCATTTGATGTGGTTTATGCCTCTCCAGATGTTTTCAGTGTCCCTTGTCTGTTTCACGGACCCCACTGAAGAATGGGATGTTTCCATAAAGAAGTTAACGTTAGCCGGGTGTGGTGGCTCACGCCTGTAATCCTAGCACTCTGGGAGGCCAAGGCGGGTGGATCGTTTGAGCTCTGGAGTTCGAGCCCAGCCTGAGCAAGAGTGAAACCCCTGTCTCTACTAAAAATAGAAAGAAATTATCTGGACAACTAAAAATATATAGAGAAAAAATTAGCCGGGCATGGTGGCACATGCCTGTAGTCCCAGCTACTCGGGAGGCTGAGGCAGGAGGATCGCTTGAGCCTAGGAGTTTGAGGTTGCTGTGAGCGAGGCTGATGCCACGGCACTCTAGCCTGGGCAACAGAGTGAGACTCTGTCTCAAAAAAAAAAAAAAAAAAAAAAGAAGTTAATGTTGACACTCTCCTGATGAGTTTTGTGTGGAAGAAAACAAGCATTTCTCACATTATACATCATCTACTCTGCCATGAGCTTCACATGCATTACAGAGTCCAGTGTCTAATAAGCACAATGATAAAAGCATCACATTCATTGACTCATCGAACTCTCCCAGTAGCTCTATGAAGTACTATTGTTATCCCCAGTTTACAGATTAGGAGACTGAGGTTCTGAGCATACTCTGCCCGAGGCCCTGTAAGCGGTTGGTCTAGAATTCAAGTCCAGCCTGATCTTTCTCCAAATCTCCATTCTTGTCCCTGAACAAGATCCTCTCGGACCATGTTCTTCTCCCCCATCAGCAGAATCTGGAGGTTTCTGGGTTAGTGCTGGATGACAAACCCTTTCAGAAAGCAGATTTTTTGGAAGCGCAGGCTGTGTGAGGCTGGTGAGGGGCACAGAATGAGACAGACAGGCTGCTCTTCCCCAGGCTCAACACAACCGTCTGCCTCAGGGCCCAGCACCCACGCCCAGGGTTTGCCCGTCAGCAGCTCCAGATGCGCCCGTGCCAACTTTGCTTCTTTGATCTCAGTTTCCTCACCTTTAGAGTGGGTACAATAAGGCCTGTCCTACAGGGCTGCCGTGAGGATTCAGTGGGATAGGAATCCTAACACATCTGACAAGGTACCTGGCACACAGTGGTCAATAAATGCTGGTTATTGCTACGATTTTGGTGGATTCCCAAGAGTTATTCCCACGTCCAGTTGGGGGAAGAGGAGGGAAACAGTCCTCCCTTGTACCTTGAAGAGTCTTTTAGCAACAT
Organism: Eulemur rufifrons; assembly: GCF_041146395.1. Lineage (NCBI taxonomy): Eukaryota > Metazoa > Chordata > Mammalia > Primates > Lemuridae > Eulemur > Eulemur rufifrons. The sequence goes on from NC_090990.1 coordinate 29,913,918, forward strand.
GTTTTAAAATTGCTGGTGTACCATGATAGTAAAGATCAAACAGATTTTTAGTTGGTTGTATTATTGCTTTTAAATCCTCTACAGACAACATACCCCCTTATTGCCCGCACCTGGGATGGGCCTCTCCACTCCATTCCCACCCTCACTCCCCATACCCCTACCCAGATCTCTTCCAAATTTCCCACAGAGAGAGAATAGAGAGGCAGTGGTGTCTCTTCCACTCTATGTCCCCACAGTGGTGACAACACTTCAAGGAAAAAGAAAGCAGCTCCTTCAAAAATATGGGCCTCCCTAGAAAACTTTCCAGGGAAAAGGAAAGCGTATGTGCAAAAGCCCAAACTGGGAAGGAAGCCGCTGCTTAGGAAGGCCAAAGACGGGGAGGCTGGAGAGATGGGCGGAGACCCCCTCCCAGGGCTGTGCAGGCCTTGCAAAGGATTTTCAGTTCTCTTTAGTCCTGGAAGGGTCAAGGCAGGATGTGGGGGACCAGTCAGGAGCCTTTTGCAGCAGCCAAGCAACAGTGGCCCGGGCCAGGGGAGTGGATGTCAGAATGGACGAGCGCATGGACTCAAGCACTCATCCTTAGGAAGAAGAATGGGTAGGACCTGGTGACAGATTAGGCATGACAGGTGGCGGAGGGGAGAGAACGAAGTCCGGCTGCTGGCTCAAGCAGCTGGGGGGGACAGTGGTGTCCCTTCCTAAAACAGGTACCGCTGAAGAGGAGGGACCCTGAGGCTATGCAGGGGCCGGGTGGCTGTGGGTTGGGCTGTGGGCGGAGATGCTGAGCCGAGTTGTGCACGTGTTGAGTCATCCCAGTGGAGATGCTGAGAAGGCGGCTGCGTTTACGGTCAAGTGTTCTGAAGAGCCATCCAGACGGGATGCACGGAGACTGAAGCCAGGGGAGAGAGGACGCGGTAAGAAGGGAAATCCTCAGAGCGAGCTCTGGGGAACTCCAGTCCCCAAAGGCCAAGCAGAGGGGGCGGCAGACTTCTGGAATGTAAACTGCACCACCTCTAGTCTGGACACACGCTCCCCACCCCCATGACACCAAGGCAAGGTAGCTGAGCTTCCACTCTAGCTGATACTGGCTGCCAACCTTCACAGGGGGACAGAAACTCCCAGGGACTCAGCTCTCATGGCAAGAGTACAATCCTCTGAAGAAGGTTCCGAGGAAAGGCTTTAGAAACAAAGGCTACAGAAGCTGCGGGACGGGCGCACAGAACTGGTCAAAGTGACCCAAGGGTACCTGGGCACAGCGCTGGCAACATCTGCTACTAAATCAGGATAGAGTTTTGTGTGGATTACCCTGGAAGAGCCCACCACACAAACAACTTCATTCCAGGGGGCTGGATGGTGCAGGCGTAGTTACCACTGAGAATAGTTTCTGTTCTAGAAAAGAATCCTTCAAAGGAAGACATCCAGGCTCCTCGAGTGCACAGAAGTGCTCTTCTTAGACAACAACAGGGTATGAATTTAGTACAGCTACTAAAACTGAACGTGATATGCAACTATTAAGAGAGAACACAGACTATTTAGAGATACTTAAAAGACAAGAAATGGAAAATTGGATAATTTGTGTTCCATTCCTGGGATGTGTTTATTATTATCGCAGTATTGTGATACTGTGGAATCCTCAGAAATAAAATCTATTGAAATAAAATAAAATACACCAACCAACTAACATTTACTGAACACCTGCTATGAATCCAGCTCTGCGCCAGAAATGGTGAAGTGGAGAAACGTCTCCCATACTGAGAGTTTATCATCGGGCTGGGGGCTGGGTGAGGCTCCAAAACAATTCTAGAACAAGGCAAGACAGGACCGACGGGAGGCTGTGCAGTACCATGATTAAGAGTTGTGCCCCAGAGTCAGAGACTGCCTGGGATTACTCTCATTTCTGTCACCAGACTCTGCATGCCCCAGTTTCCCCATCTGAAAAATGGAGAAACTGATAGTATCTACTTCGCAAGATTCCTATAAGGATAAAATGAGGTAATTTGCGCAAGGCCCTCAGTGCAGTGTTGACACATGCAGTAAGCACCGAGTGTTTGTCACTGCTGCTGTTGTTACTAGAGGAGAGGCACGGATAAGACCACTACTTCCCTGACTTGTCCTATCCTGCTCTGCTCAGGAAGGACCAAGACATTGATGCCTGGCTATGGGGTCACACTAGGAAGACATCAAGAACCATCAGTCCTGTTTTCTTGGGCCCAGATGTGCCCAAGCTAAGCATGGACCTGGAGCTGAAGGATGGATGGATGGTGTGCTACTCTCCTGTGCTGGCCAGGAGCCGAGGCCAGTGGCTTTCTGTCCTGGGAGCCTTTCAGACTCGAAGCACACACGTGCTCAGACTCTTAAAGAGTGTCGGGTCAGCAAGGACGCTCCAGGAGAGCCCTCAGCATCTCTGCATCCCTTTTGACCATTTCCTGTCCAGCCCCCGGGAGCCAACAGTTTTCTGACCAGCAGGCAGCATGGGGCACCCAGGCCCAAGCAACGCTGTCGCACAGGCCTGCGAGCCAGCAGCGCCTCCCCGCACAGCTGTGTGACCTTGGGCCAGTGGCTTTGACCTCTGAAGCCTCAATTCCCTTGTCTGTAAGATAGTTCCTGACCTTGGCTGCACATTAAAATCACTGGTGAATGTTTAAAAGTCCAAATGCCCAGGCCTCGCCCCAGACCAGTGAAATCAAAATCCCCTGCTGGAAAGGACGTGATCATCTCTACTCGCGGGAGTGGAATTCAATGAGATTACCCATGGGAGACATTCACCGCCACACTTTGCACAGAGTGCTCCGTAACACTGTACCACTCAGAATTCCTAGACTCTAGAAACACTCCCATGGGCCCACAGATGATTGTACCTTACAAACTATATTCTGTCCATAGGAAGCTTCTGTTCAGGTGCCTCACTTTGGCAAATATCAAAGACCAATCCCACATTTTGATTTCTCTAGGTTTTTTGATCACCCTTGTCCTGAATCATCTTATTTCTGGAGAGAGAAAAAGGTCAGATCCAGAAAGTGTTCCTCCCTCTGGATTAAAGGGTATGAGGCTCAGTCCTTGTTAGCAGCTCTCACTCAGGGGGCCTCCTACCCATGTCCAAAGGGAGCCCCAGCCCTTGGCTTGCAGAAATAGCAGAGCCCAGAGATGAGCATCCATAACCATGGCTACTGTGGGGAATGTCCCGGCAGGAGCATCCTTGGCAGAGCTGTAGGACAGGTATTTCTGTGCCTAGGGTCCCTCTGCCATATCTCTAGTCAGCACAGGGCTTCAGGCCCTGTGATACATGAAGATGCATGCCAACTAGGGTGTAAGATCTAAGAGCGTGGGCAGGGCCTCTGCAGGCCTTGCTTCCTACCTGGATGATGTATCTGGACCCAGACCTGAGAGAAGGAACAAAGCAAACAGGTGGGATCCCTTGTCATTTATAGTTATATTGTTCGGAGAGCAATAAACACTCAGGAGAACAGAAAGAGAATTTCAACTCAAGCAGTACGAGGGGGCAGCTAGCAGCCCAGCTGGAAGAGGAGCCGGCAGGTAATGGGAACAGTGCTGTCTACTCAGAGTTAAGAGAGTGCTTGTCACCCGCTAACAAAGCGGATGCCAGGGTGCCAGGCAGCAAAGCAGTTGATGGAGCCTGTTCCAGTACCATCACGGGCCACTGAAAGGAGATCTGACGTGTGCACTCCAGACCCTGACACTTCTTCTTGTCCAGTCATTCAACGACATAGTACTCCCTGTAGGCCAAGCAAATCTAGCTAGTTAGCTCTCTGGTCCCACCACTCTATAAGATAGATACTGTTATTATTATCTCCACTTTGCAGATGAGGAAACTGAGGCACACAGAGATTAAGTAACTTCTTCAGGGTCACACAGTGAGTATATGACAGAGCTGGGATTTGAACCCTGGCAGTCTGGCTCCAATGCCTACGCTGCTACTTCCTATGCCAAGTTGTCTCTAGTCTAGTGAGGGTGTCAAACAGGTTGAAGACAATTAGCATACAGTATGGTCCCAGTGATTAGTAGGGTCTAACACAGGTGGTGGTGTCCAAAATCCCATTCTTAACTGATGGTCACTCCTGAGAAGGGAAAGAGAAGGGCCCACCTGGTGACAGGCTGACAGGCACAAGGAAGACAGAATGTGCATCCAAAGGAGACTTGATTAGCTGTTCGCCTAAGAGAAATAAAGAGATACGGACACACAAAGACGGGCAGGTGAATGTGCATGGCAGCTTTATTTGCAATAGCCAAAATTTGGAAACAATCCAAATTTCTATCAACAGGTGAATGGATGGAAAAATAAAACAAACAACTGCAGCCCATCCACGCAACGGACATTATTCAGCAAGACAAAGAATGACTTGCTGATCGGCACAATGTGGTGGATCTCAGAAGCATTGTGCTAAGTAAAAGGAGTCAGAAGCAGAAGAGCACATATTTTATGATTTCATTTATATGGAATTCTAGAAAAGACAAAACCCTAGTTTCAGCACAGAGCAGTGGTTGCCAGGGGAGGGTGCGGAGGGGAGAAATGAGCGCACCGGGGCACCAGGAACCTTTAGGGGGTGATGGGAATATTTTGATTTTGGTGGTGGCTACACAGGTATACACATTTGCCAAAACTCAATGAATTGTGCACTTAAAAAGGTGAATTTTATTACATGTAAATTATACTCGATTTAAAAAACATTTTAACGAGAGACTTGATGTTATGCGGTCCCAACTGAGACGTGTGGTGCTCTGAAGCTAGGAAGGAGGGTTACGTATGTTCTGCTTCCTTTACTTCTTTTTTTGTTTTTTCTTTTCTTGCTCTTTCTTTCCCTCTTCCCTTTTTTCCTGCCTTCCTCCCTCCCTCGCCGCTCCCCTCAAAGCCTACCCTCTCCTTTTCCAAGCCAAGCCTAAGCGACAGGCCCTGAGCTCCAAGCGCTTCCAGCGCTGCCATTACTAATTAGTGGAAATGATCAGCCCCCCAGGCAGACTGGTTCTCAGCCTACTTCAGAGGGGCAGATGTTCTGCAAAACTGGCCAGTGACCCACAGAGAGGGCTGGCAAGCCTGCAAGGCTCTGGTCGGGCCCCTCTGTGGCTTCTGCCTCCCAGGGAGAAGGCACACATGCATATATTAGAGAAGAGGAAGTGCCTTTCCAAGAACCACTCATCCTTGAGAGGGAGGGAGGTCATTTGTCTCTGTCCAAGTAATGAATGTTCCTTCCTCATAATCCCTGATAATCTGTGAACTGTTCTCTCCAAGACATTTGGGGATGAGGGCAGGGGAGAGGCCCCAGTAGGAGAGAAGGGGAGGTAGAGACAACAGGGGAAGCAAACACCATCCTGCTCTGAGGTAAAGCAAGGTGAGTTCTGACCACCTTCGAGGGTCGGGAAAAGAGGGAACCCTTCACCCAACCAGTGCCCACATGGCTACCAAGACAGCACCCACACCAGGGGCGTCCCTGCCCTCGCTGGACGAGAAGCAAACAGGGAAGCTAACGGGGCAAGGAGGCAGCAGGAATGGGGACAGAACACGAGACTGGCACAGTTCCCTCCCCAGGCCTGCAGGAGGCCCATGGCAGCCGAACGTCCATCTGCTATGCCCCACCACTAAGTAGGCTCGCAGGAAGGGCAGGGGACAATGGCGACCCACCTGCCCCTTGCTCAGAAGTTACACCAGGAAGTGAGCAGCAGGACCCACCTGCCTGGGAGTAAACCACATCAGAGTCACCAGTCGGGCTCGCTTGGACGAAAAAAGTTATAACGTCCCTTGGCCAAGCAGCACGGAACTTGAGTTCAGCCAAGCACAACTCAGCCACATGGGCAGAGTGGGAGGGGGCTGGGGATGCCGGCTGCCAGCCAAGTCCTGCTCGTGAGAAGTTGAGACAGACAGTCTTGGAGAACTGGATGCTTTCACTTTTTCCCCCTCAAAAGAGAGCTGGTCCTTAGGTGGTAAGGCTATAATTCCATAAAAAACTAAGAAGGAAGATATAATGGTAGCATGAGAGTAGAACTTTGAAAGAAAAGACAGAAAAAAACAGGCAGCCATAAGAGACAAAGCAAGTAGTCTGGGTGGCTAGAAAGTGGAAGAGGAAACACACCATCTCTAACTCTAACTCACTCTTGGAGGCTTGGAAAAAAGGCTATATCCAGAAGAATTAGTTCCCTAGTAGCTGAGGGACTTTAGTATTTAAAGGCTAAACTATTTGTTAACTACTCAGTATCACCCACTTCTATTCTGGTAAGACTCTTACTGGCAGATTTAAAACACCCATACCCCACCCACTAGCACCAACTAGTCTTCTATCTTAGCCTAGAAGGAGCATGTGTATTGCGCATTACTAAAAACACCACTATATCTATCGAATGAATTATGGAATAGACCGACCATTGTAATAAACATGTGTGGATAAATACATTCTGTCAATAGATGCAGCATAGTCTTTCATGGTTAACAAGCGTTAAGTTACATGACAGTATTAAAGAAAACCCTATAAGGCTTTTATTTCCAGCACGATGGTGGATTAGATGTGTAGCCTTCTCTATGGAAAATAACTAAGAAAACTGGGCACTATAGAAAAATATCTTTTGAAATGACGAAATGAGCTGGCATGTTAGTAAAAAATATTCACCGAGCAAAAACTAAGTAAAAGCTGGAGCCCAGAATGGAAGCCAGTCTCTGAAGCCAGCTTGAGGACATTAGCCAAACAAAGTGACCTTCAGCTTCACCTTTTGTGGCCTCATGGGAAAAGGAGACAGGAGGAGAATTTCCCATAACTGAAAAAATGCTGAAAAGTCTACTCAACAAAAAAATATAGAAGATGCAATAGCATTACAAAAGAAAAGGGGACACAACCACAGATGCTACAGAACTTAAAAAGATAAAAGCATATTATAAATAACTTCATGGCAAAAATGTTCTAAACTCAAATAAAATGGACAAATTCCTAGAAAAATCTAACTTACCAACATTGATTCAAGAAAAAAATTAAAAACTGAATACCCAATATCTATTGAAGAAATTGAGTCGGAGATTAAAAATCTTTAGTTAAGAAAGAATTCCAGCCTCACATAAATTTTTTGTGAGAACAGGTAAAGAGGAAATATTCTATAACTGGCCTGGTGCAATGGCTCATGCCTGTAATCCTAGCACTTTGGGGAAGCAAAGGCAGGAGGATCACTTGACACCAGGAATTCAAGACCAGCCTGGGCAAAAGCGAGACCCCATCTCTACAAAAAATAGAAAAATTAGCCAGGCATGGTGGTGTGCACCTGTGGTCCCAGCTACTTGGGAGGCTGAGGCAGGAGGATCAGCTTGAGCCCAGGAGTTTGAGTTTTCAGTGAGCTATGATGATACCACTGCTCTCTAACCTGGGAAACAGAGTGAGACTCTGTCTCTAAAAAAGAAAAAAGAAAAATATATATATTCTACAACCTACTTTACAAGCTCAGTAACACCACAATACAAAAACCTGACAAGAATAATGTAAGGAATGAGAATTATGGTCCAATACACTCATGAACAGAGATGCAAAACTTCTTAATTTTTATTAGCAAATCAAATCTAGCAATGCATAAAAAAATGAACCCCTTATGACCAAGTCAGGTTTATTCTAGGAAAGCAATGTTAATTTAACATTGGAAAAATCAGTTTACCATGTTAACAAACTAAAGGGGAAAAAATTATATAAATCCTCTCAATAAATGTAGAGAAAGTATTTTAGAAAGTTCCATTCATGGTTTAAAAAAACCTGAAAACTCTTTGCAAACTACACAAGAATATCCTTATCCTGATAAAGAATATCAAATCCATACAGAACATCATTCTCAAGGAAAAATGTTGAAGATGAAAGGCAAAACTAAAACTTTCAGAAGACAAGAGCTGTATTATCCTTAAGGATGTCCTTAAAAAGACACAAAATGTTCAATGATAAAGGAAAAATTGATAAATTTTATTACATTAAAATTAAGAATTTCTGCCACTCTAAAGATCTGAAAAAAAGATGGTTAAAAAAACCACAAATTAGGAGAAGGTATTTGCAACACTTAGAAATAGTCTCCAGCATATGTAAAGAACTCCTAGAAATAAATAAGAAAAATGTAAATTACCCAATTTTTAAATAAATGGGGAAAAGACTTGAAGAGGCACTTCAAAGGACAAGAAAATGCAAAAGGCCAACAGCATATGAAAAGATGCTGAATCTCTTTACTAATCAAATATATATAAATTAAAATCAGAGAAGACACTGTTATACATCTATAAGACTGGCAAAAATTTCTGACAATATCCTACAAAATATAAAGGTCTGAAGGTTACAGAAACATTATACATTGCAGCTGGATAAAGAAATTGGTTAAACACTTTGGAAATTAATTTTGTATTGAAGTGAAATTCACATAACATAATGGAAGTTAATTTTGATCTATTCTGGTAGCACTGAAAATGCTCATAGTCTGTGACCAATAAATCTGCTACTATACATATTCCCTAAGTAAACTTATATACATCCTCAGCAGGGAAGTTGAACAAAAAAGTTTACAGCAGCACTATTTATAATAGCAGAAAACTAGAAATAAGTTAAGTGTTAATAATAGAACAGATAAATAAATTGCCATCTATTCATTCCTTGGAATATTATAGTTCAGCAAAATGAAAAAAATTATAGCTACACCTAACAATGTGAATGAATCTAGGAATGAAACATTGAACAACCCGTTGGCACAGGGACTGTTCAGTCCGAAGGGATCCCAGCTGTGGAGCTAGAGCTGGGGCCCAGACCCCCTGCCACGCCAGGTGTAATCCCTTGAGAATGGTAGGGGAGGACTTGGAGAGGTATCACGGAAGCACTCAGAAAGGATCAGGTAAGCAGCAATTTATCAACTGATATGGAAATATTTCAGTTGTGCGTCAACTAGTGCAGCCTTCCTGGTGTGCATGTACTAAATATAAACACAAGAACAAAAGTCTACAAACAGTATGATCCATTTATATAAGGTTCACAAACATGCACAACCAAACAAGGTATACACATATGAGAGGGTAAGACAATAAAGAAAAGCATAAAGGGCAAGACACAGAAATGGCAGGAAAATGGTTATCCGTGAAGACAGAGTGGCTGGGAGGGTACACCAAAGACTTCAAACTAAGAGTGACATTCTTTTTCTCAAATTGACTGGTGAGTACCTGAGTGTTCATTGTATTATTATTCTTTAGGCCTTTATATACAGTTTTAAGTATTGTTTTGCATCTAGGGGCTATTTTATTAAAATTATTTTAAAAGAAGGTCATAAAAAATTTAATAAATAAGAAACTCTCACATCAAAATGCTGTGGTTCTGCCATATTTTTTCTAGTTGCTGGACAAAGATGATCCTCAAATGTAATTGGTGGTGCTCTTAACTCAAAATCTTAAGAGCTTCTCCCCAGATCACTCCAAAACATTCTTGGAACAATTTCTCCAGTGATTCCAACCTCCAGAGTACATTCTGCTCTGGCTCCTTTATTTAATACAACCATAATCATAGTGGTTTTTTTTTTAATCTCCTGGAATCTTCTCAAATTTTGAAATCTTTAAAATGAGGGCATGGAGCAAAAAAATGGCTACATTCTGCTTCTCTTGCTTAGGTTTCAATGGTGACGCTCTCACTGTAAGTTCTGTACCAGACGCTTCAGCTGTGTGACGCCCAGTTCCCCTCATCAAGATTTGCTGACAGTCAGGGGAAGTTTCTAACAGCGTATAGAGTGTATATTGAGGGCCAGGGGGTGGGGGGAGTTTGAGGGGTTGCACACACGTGCAATTTTTTAGCAACCCCAGCAGATGCTTGAAGATTCAACATTTGTAGATTCAACATTCACTTTTTCAGTTATTTGTGAACAACCCCTAATAGCCACGCCACGTGACAATCTGTTTTTTCTCTGCAGCACAAATGTGAATTGTGTGTGGCGAAGCCGCAGCGCAAGAGTAAGTCACTTAGCTAGATCAGGGAGCCTTCTCAAAGGTCTGGCACGGCGCCTCCACCCCAAGATGCCACCAGGGAAATAGAAACTCTCTGGAAGTGAGAGAAACTTTATTTCCTTGAGTACAAGATGAAAAGTGAAATAACTGGTGGTCTCTGAATAATCATAGGGACCTCTCCTCTCTAGACTAAAACCTGATTCAGAAGGAAGTCAAGGCCAGGTGCAGTGGCTAACACTTGCAATCCCAGCACTCTGGGAGGCTAAGGTGGGAAGATTGCTTGAGCTCAGGAGTCTGAGACCAGTCTGAGCAAGAGCGAGACCCATCTCTACTAAAAATAGAAAAATTAGCCCTGCGTCGTGCTCACCTATAGTCCCAGCTACTCAGGAGGCTATGGCAGAGGATCACTTGAACCCAGGAGTCTGAGGTTGCAGTGAGCTATGATGAAGCCACTGCACTCTACCCTAGGTGACAGAGTTAGGCTCTGTCTCAAGAAAAAAAAAAAAAAAGGAAGTCAAAAGCCTATGCAAATATTTCTACATTTGCAAATTGCAAATTTGGGGATTTGCCAAGGGCTTGAGATGTATCCATTGAGAATGTCAAGGGTCTACTGTATTGAATTTTGATTGAGAAGCATTTCAAAATTTTTTGATTGAAATTAAATCAGTTCATTTTTACCAGGGCTCCTTTGATCTTAAGATAGCTTCAGGATCTAATGCCGAGCCTGAGAGTCCAATGAATGGCTGAATAGACTAAAATTGGTGACAGAGATTCGGCAGAGCATATCATGTATTTATAACACTGGTTTTATTTTTTTCCCTCTCTTTCTATTATTTGTCAGCTTTTCTTTGAATCCCCGTTATGCATACGTGACTCATTTTTTAAAAACTTGACCCTGAACCCCGATTCAAGTATCCATGGATGCTCAGAGAGATCTCAAGATTCCTGAGACTAACCTCCCTCTGCTGCTCCCTGGCTTTGCTCCCCAAATCTGAGAGGCATTCTCAGATCATCCCCTAGATGTAAAGCTCCACCCCTCTCCCTTTGCTGCAAGAATTCCGGCCACACCTGGCACTTCGTAACACTTGGTAATGAGGAGAGGAGTCACATCTCTCATGTACTCACAGCCACAGTCATTGGAAGAGCCCATCCCTACTGTCCTGCCTCCCAAGCACATATTCCCACCTATGACCCTCCCAGCAGCGCAGCCTTCTGGATAGTGTGGTCCAGCCACTTCCCACCACCAACCTCCTCTGCCTTCCAAGCCCCTTGGGATTTCAGGGAATATCCTTTTTACCATCTTATTACAATGGCATCACTTTGCTAATATACATGGAACTTTTGGAAAATTCTGAGCATTTGTGATTATAATCAATGAACTGTTATTGACAGTTTCTTTTAGCAAGTTTAAGAATTTCTTCAAATAAATTACCAAAACAATGAATTTATGTGCATCTAGAAAACCGAGCAATACTTTTCTGTCACTTTTAATTAGGTCTTCACCTTTACCACATATGTACTGACTTCTAAAAATACTCTTTAAAAAGTGTCAGCATTCATTTTCTTCCACTTTTGTTTTTCCTCTTGCTTTTGTTTCGGAGCAAAGTGTAACTGAGCATAGCATGAGAGGGTCAGGCCAAGCTTAGCATTGCTCTTGTAACTATGACATCCTTCCAGTTTTGAGCACAGAGTGAACTGAGTACACACCATTGCTTAGCATGAAGGTGTGGCCATGACATCTGGAACCTGTTTCCTGACAGATCATCACCCTGGTCATGGTAAGTCCACATTCCCCACACACCTAAGAAACAGGTGCATGAATGTCCACCTCTCCTGCTCCATCTTTTCCATCATCAGATCTCTTTCAACTCCAGCATTAAAGTCACCAAGTTGGAAGGACTCTAAGGGTGTTTCATGGTCACAAGACAGGTTAAGGTCCACGTGTTTCCTTGTCAGTATTTCCCTTAGCATCCAATGTTAGAACATAACCACTAATAATAATAATATAGTTCTCTGCTAAATTTTGACAAAAGATCATAAGGTTCTCAATTAATTTCAACAGCAGGACTTTATAGTTGTAATATAATTTTGACCAGTAAGCTCCTGGCTGTCTAGAAACCTCAGGGGTTCTGTTATCCTGGAGAGCTATAGTTTTTCCTCTAAGAATCATGCTCAAAAAAAAAAAAAATTCAGAGAGTACTTTGAATTCTCATGACTTCTTAAATTGGACACACAAAGTATAATTTAAACTGTTCTTGATACATGTGGGCCATTGTGTATATCAGTTAGTATGTGAAAAAACAGAGTCCTGAAGACCCATTAAAATATATAAAATTTCATTGAAGTACTTACATTAAATACTTAGATTAAGTAGTCTTCGAATCCCATGCTATGAATTCTTGTGCCTTTAAAAAATTTTTTTCAGGTTTTATGTTTCACGTATTTCTATTACTTCTTACTGATGCTTGATGAAAGACTTGTAATAACCCTTGCACAGTACTTTATCAGTCTCTTCCAATTTGCTAGGTGCATTTGACATACTAATAACCAAGACTCTTAGAACTTCAAGTAAATGCAAAGACGGGAAAGAGGACCTGAAATTTCTTCCAACGATCAAAATTCATGAACTGCAACTCATGGACTTATGACATCTCCCTTGGTTTGCCATGTAGGTCTTAACTGGAAAAGTGGAACTGTGTAAATGGGAGTTCCAGATTGTTGTGGTATTATCCTAACACTCATCAGCTACAGAGCATATGTTGTTTTTTATCTTATTTCATTTTCTTCTGAAGATATTTCAGTGGACCTGGTAAGGCTATGATGTATACACCTACTTTACAGATTGGTTGAGGGCTTTGGCCAAGTCTGGCCCGTGTGGCCTGTTGATGGAGCCAGTGTTTCCTGTCCTGCCTGCCCGGGATATCTGCACATTGGTAAATGTGATTTGACTTCTCGAGAAACAGAATAAAAAACAGCATGTCAGGGCTTCCTTGATGGGCAGCACAGAGGGGCGAAAAGAAAAGAGCAGGAAGTGAGAGACAAGTTAAAATGTCTCCAGTTGTCACACAGCTTTCTTAACGTTATCTTCCATCAAGTTGGGTCCTGGAACCTGCCAGGACTTCAGACTAAATGCATCTTCTTTCCTGTACCTTTCACACACTAAATGCCTCAATGGCTCACTTGGCAAGGACCCAAAGGCAGCACACACTTCTCCACTCCAAGGAGGGTGACCACCACCAAAACACAATGGGTGGAGACAGCTTAACAATAGTTCCAGTTTAGCACATCTTGATCCACTGCCACACAGTACACCATAGTAGCTGGTCCTTAAAGCAAACCCACTGCAGTGCTGAGGGCAAAAAAAAAAAAAAAAAAAAAACCACCACCCAATCTTAGCCGTAAGGGGTCAGACTTTGCCACCAAATTACAAAACTGCCTAGATGCCCTAGGGTGAGGCACTAAAGGGTGTAATAGGGGGCCAGTGCTAATAATTCAGTGTCTGGCTGGCGCATTAACCAGACAGAGTGGGGAGGAAGGAGAGAGAGTCACACATACCCTCCCTCCTGCCTGCAGATATCTCAGTGGCACAGCTGTTCTCCTACCTTGCAAAAAATCCCTACAATATTTTAATGCAAGGATGTACAGGGCGTCCAGCCTCTGCAAGCCTTACAGCTTTAGAGAGCATATGTCAAACAGCTCAGTCAGCCTCTGAGATCTGCTCTTCAGTCCCACAGTGTAGCCCAACCCCAGAGCAAAACTGACACCCTAGCGGGACAGGAACTCTTCCTCACACTGGCTGCACAGTAGGAAGTATAAAGCACAGCTGGGACTTGGGCTGTCACCCTGGATTCAGGATTTGTTTCCTGCCTTGAGTTGGGAATCTGAGGGCCCTGCAGGGGTCTTTCTCCAGGGTCCAAGAGGGGTGAAATTAACAAATGAAAGTGCAGGCAAATCATGACTGGCTGAAAGCAACGTGGGAGGGTCTTCAGATCAACATCAATCATCCAAAGCCAATATGACACTGTCCTCAAAGGAACATATGATCATTGACCTGTGTTCTTCACATTCAAGTTGTTCAAATTACCCCTCCCTGCCCCCAGTACACATTTCATTGCATAAACACATCTTAAACAACTGCAGGATCCAACTTCTTCAGTCCAGGGGAGGGCTGGGAGATGGTGGGGAGCTGCTTGGGCACAGGGTCTGATTATTAGTTGGGATTACATAACCACACAAACACAGGCTGGAGAACATTTCACAGCAGATCAGTTCAGCAAACACCTCATTCTCCCCATCCCTCTCTCTCTTCCCACTCCCAGCACTCAGAACGCAAATCAGTGTCAACAAAACCAAAGCACTCCACATAGGTAGGGGGGCACATGGCTGCTATGGTTACAGTGTCAAGGACTGCCAGAAACATCAGGGTGCATAGCAGAAGGAGGGCCAAGGTGCTGCTCACCCAGTGGCCAGATACGCAGAGCCTCTTCCTGCAATCACAGCCCCTAAAGTTCAAGGGAGGCTTAGCCACAGAAGTAGTCCTGATCTGCAACATAAACCAAACCAGCGGCATTTTAAGACACCAACGCCTGGCCTCCAAGTTCCTCTACACCACCACTTTTCCTGCCCCATCTACACGGTTCGGGTGGTCCACCGCACTCAGGAGTGCTCAGGCAGCCTGGTCAGTCCCATCAGGGGCCATTCAGCACCATCAGTGCTTCCATTTAAAAGATGGTAACACGTGGGGCACAACTTTGAGGGGGCACCTGCTCTGCCAGCAGGAAGGCAAGAATCCCCAACGGAATAGGAGTTTGTTTTTTGTTTGTTTTGGTTTTGTTGCGGTGGCGGGTGATTGTGCTTTAGGGACATTTTCAGGGGGCTAGGATTAAGGGGGAGGAGAAAGCTCTCCCTTCTGCCTTGGCAGCCAGCAGCACACGAATCTCATTCTCAACCAAGCAGGCAACAGAGACCACTTGAGTCCACCGAACAATCCCGGAGCCACAGCGACGGCAGCAGGAGAAAACGCAGGTGCTGCAGGAGGCGATGCCTTGGCCCACAGCTGAGGCTCACCAGGCGCAGGGTCGCCGGCGCGGCTGCCAAGGAGCGCCGAGCGCGGCGCGCACAGGGTTACAGCCCCGCCGCCTGCGCCGCCGCCGGTGATTGACGCGCGGGGGTCACTTGAGGCTCGCCGCTGCCCAGCACCAGGCCGAGCGGCGAGCTCAGCCCACCCACCCAGCCGGCCCCTGCGCCTGGGCAGCCGGACACCTTGCCCAAGAAAGGCAGCGACAACATGGAACGCAGCTCGCTATTTCACTTCCCGGTGGCGGCCGTGGGCATAAAACACAATCAATAACATAAAGCACAAGGAATCCATCCGCCGAATAAAAACCCAGAGTCCCCTACCTTCGGCCTTGGGATGGCAAACTGGTCCTGTGTTCTCTGACCCACGGATCCAGCCCCTTCTTCATGAATTATTCCGGCCAGGCAGGATTTTGTGCATTTTTTTCATGAACACCTGTTTCAAGTAAGGGGTAAAGACCTTATTGAAGGAATTGTCCTTAAAAAATAACCTGTGCATACGTATGTCCATCCAGGCATGCATGCGTGTTTGTATACACACATATGCACACGGAAAAGCCATGTACATTGAAGCACCAAACTAGGCAGTTGGATAATGGGAGAGTCGGCTGGTTGTGAGCATGCTCGCGCCGGGAACAGATCCACCCTCTGTTATTCCTCTGAATAAATATAAATCACGATCAGAAACCCAAACAGAAACATCCCTCTTGGATTCCTGCTGCTGAAAAACACGGAATAAATTCAGCCCGCAGACACAGAATCTAATCAGCAGCTGTTTTCTGAATCCAGAGCCAACCCATGCCTCGATTGTCTTTTCCACTAGGAGCCCAGACCTTTTCTGAAAGGGGTTTTAACCTTTTAAAGATACAGTACACCAATTACCACTTCGGAATAGCTATCACTCCGAGCGCAGGAAGCCAGCCCCACGCCTAAAGCCAGGGGCAGGTTTGCACGCAGTGATGATAATTTCATTTATTGGCTCCTTTTTAAAAAATGACCTATATGTATAATATATATACACACATACATATAACACATATATATGAAAGAGAGCAAAATGCAAAGCCTAAGTATTTATTGCAGTGAAGAGCTGCTCAGTGACTAATCAGCATGTTATGTAAACACTGTGATCCTTCACTTCTGCACACACATGTTCACAGGGTCAGACGATGCAGGGGACTCTTGGCAGCAGGCATGTCATCCCTCATCAGCCTCTAGCTGCTGATTAAGGGGCAGGGAAGCCTGAAACAGCAGCCGAAGGAAGTGGGGTCCTCTGCCCCTCAGCCCTGTCTTGTAGTCCCAGGGGCCACGTCCTCAAAGCAAAGAGGGTTCTGCCACTCCTGCTAAACTCTAAGGTAATCCAGGACCCCATATCTTGTTCCGAGACATATTTTCTTCCCACCAGAATCAGGAATCAAAAACTACCACCTGAACCTTAGGGTCTTTAAGATTCTTCAGCCCTTCTTCACGATTTGGTTCATTTCTTTTGTTGTTGTTTTGTTTTGTTTTTTACTTTTTTATTAAGGGCTGGGTGGGGCATGGAGGTAGAAAAAACGGGGTAGGGAGATAAACAGCCCCCAGCCTACATTTAAAAGAAAAATATTGGCCAAGTACTTCAGCCACCAAGACGGTGTTTATTCCAGTTTTGTTTTGGCTTTTAAAGAGGTAGCACTGAGAAGAAACAAAACTCCTAACCTGACTCATGTTAGAAAGGAAGGCAAATGCCCGTTACAGTTTCTTTTCCCCGCAGCCCCAGAGCTTCAGAATGGCGCGGTCTGCTCCTCCTCAGTCCCCGCCCAGGGGCAGCGGTGGCCGCAGCTCACCTCTGGAGCCACACGGCGCCCCTGCAGCCACTCCGCGGGGCGAGTCCCTCCGGCCCTGGCATCGGAGCCCATCCCTCCCTTGCCTGGTCCCGCCTGGCAAACCGCTGAAACCGTGCACCGTCACCCTCCCACCCGTCGCAGGTGCTCCTGCGCCGACCCCTCCCAGCCACACACGCACTCCCTCCCCTCCCCCTTCCAGGGCTCTTTAGCAGAAAATTATCATATTTCATGTGTCATCGCCCTAGCTAGCTGGGTAGCTGGGCCCATCACTGATTGGCTGGGCCCTGGCAGCCGGAAATGTCCCCAGCCACACAGCGTGGCGCTGGCTCTCCCGCGGCCACCACGGACCTGAGCCCAGGAGGCTCCGTGAGGAGTCGCAGACCCACCGCAGTCGCAGCCTGTCACTCCTCTCCCCCGTCCAGCCCCCGCGCCCAGTCCCTGCCTCTGCCCATCCCTGGGGGAGGAGGACCGCCAGGGGCTGCGGAGGGAGTGAGCGACTGCAGGAGGGAGGGAGTCTGACATTCCGATTCTTTCCAGCACGTTTGAGAAGAAACTAAAGATGTCTCCATTTGGGTTTAAAAATTTGGAGAAAGTGTCCCCAACAAAAAACATTCTCTCTTTACATAAATAATAATAATAATAGATCAGCAAGGCTGGGTGAAAATAAGATTTTTTTACCGATGAGCGTTGATGTGCTGTTTATTCCGGATCTAACTAACATCATATGCATCCTATCACAAGGCTGTCAGAGGATTCAGGAGGTGATTTGGGGCCACCCTCTTACCTTTAAAGAGAACAGCTCCTAACCCTCCAGAAAAGGAGGCCTCTGAACTTGGTTTGGCAATGCAATATGATGCCACACAACTTTTTAAGGGTCCGGTGGTCTTTGTAGGGACCAGCAGGAACCACTTTGGCTGTAAGTTAATCTTAGTCTCTCCTGCTGTATCTACAGCAGGTTCAATGTGACTCGCCATTTAAGTCTCACTTCATTCTGTTCTCTTGAGGAAACTAAACTATCTCTCTGGCTTTTTTCGTAAAAGTTGTTTCTCAAACCTTTAATTATGCTGCTTTATTGCTTAGACTTTAAAGAAAAGCCTTCCTGAATTAGATGAGGCTGGAAGGTCTTTTGGTCAAGCCATGCATAGGATGCGTCTATCCCCTCCACTATTTCCACACTGGGGCTTTTGGTTTGGGGAATGGTCAGTTGGGCTCATGCATTTACTCCCTTTCATTTCTCCTCCCAAAAACATTTATATGACCAAAACGTCACTGGCAATGCTGGGAACCAGAGAAGGCTGCCATTGCTCAAGCAGATATTACAGAGATATGGGGAAGAAACAAAGTGGATGGGACACGGGTAAACAAAAGCTCATTAGTGCTGATAAGTTCATGATTCTGCACAGACTCCATTAAGAAGTGCACAGGTTTCCAGAAAAGGGTTCTGCAAAATCCCAGACTCAGAGAATCAGGATTGGATGAGGGTCATTGGGCATCAGTTTAAAGGCAAATTAAAGGACTTCAGTAAAGAGGCCAGTTTCTCCACACAGCATGGCTGGACACAGAACTAATTCCACAGCTTCTTTGGAAAATGGGAGGTTTGTTCCTAACATGAGTAGAAGCCAGAGGTTGAACAGGGGCAGGACACCAGCTCCTTCTGGGGATACCACAAAAAAGCACACACACAAACAGGAGAAGAAAAGGAGATTTAAATAATCAGATAAAACATAAGATATAACAGAGAGATCCAGAATATCCAATCAATTAGTCTAATAGGAGTTCCAGATATAGATGACATCATTAATGAAGAGGAAAACAATAATCCAGGAAGTATTAATAATTGAAGAACATTTCCTTGAGCTGAAGACTTTAGGCCTTAGATCACATGGCGTGCTGGGCAGCAGGATTACGGAAAGAATACACACTTCTAAATGTAGTCTGATACTCCAAGAACAAAGACAAACAATCACAAGTTTCCTTGTAGGGGAGAAAAATCAGGCTGCTTAAAAGGAAAGAAAATCAGACTGACATCATACTTCTCATCTGCAACATCATGCTAAAAGACACTGGCACAACTTTTATAGAATTCTAAGGGAATATTATCATAACTCAAGCATGCTACCAGCTGCCAAACTATAATTTCCTTTACAAGATAATAAAAGAAAGGTATGTTTGAAGACACAGACAATATATCACTCAAATACCCTTTATTTCGAATATTTTTTAAAAGATTACTTGAAGATCTCTTCTAGCTGAGGAAAAAATAAGCCAGAATCATGAGCTCAAAAAAGGAGATGATATGTTACATAAGAAAATGTAATGAGGAATAAAGCCAATAAAACACATGGGTAGGCATAAAAATAATTGATAATGTGGTTTTAAAATTAAATTGTTAGAAGTTTTGAAAGAGTATATACACATATATACTCCAGATTTGAATCAATCTCTCTCTCTCTCTCTCTCAGATATGTATCTCTGGAATTAAACTTCCATATGATTTCAACAAAAAACTTAGAAAATCTCAATAAAGACAGGTACGTAAAATCACAAGGAAAAAGGAAATAGGGTGAGAGGACCATTATGGCAGACAGATAATTCCGTCTATTTCCTCTTATTCCCAAGACCACATCAAAATGATAATAAGGATTTTTTTAAGTTGAGATATACAATGACAAAAAAAAGTAGAAGAACTAATGGCCAGAAAAATTAACAAAGAAGAATAGAGGGGGACTTAATCTGTCAGCAAGAAAGATACACTTTTAATGGTAAATGAAATGGCTCAGCAGCACTGCGGAAGCCACAAATGGACTGATGGAGCCAAAGACGTCAAGAAACAAATGCAGCTGTCGTGGTTGCTATGTGATAGGTTAGTAACAAGAGTGTCAGACTGTGGCTGGCTACTTGAAAAAAAAATTGTTTGATCTCTAACTCATGCCTTATTCAAAATGTATTCTATTTTGCACAAGAAATTCTGTCCAAACCTAGAGCACATTATGTTAAGTGAAATAAGCCAGGCACAGAGAAACAAATACCGAGTGATCTTACTTACAGATGGAATCTGAAAAAGTAAAACTCATAGAAGTAGGGAATAGAATAGTGGTTACCAGAGGCTGGGGGTGGGGGACAGGGAAAGGGGAGACATTGGTCAATGGATACAAAGTTTCAGTTAAATAGGAGGAGTAAGTTTTGGTGTTCTATTGCACAGCGAGGTGACTATAGTTATAATGTAGGAGGTCTGTCCGGAAAGTACCCGGCCATTGCTAATATAATGAGAACCGTTTGCCCAAGATCCCTGTAACATGGCAGCCAAGGAGAGTGGACTGGAATGCGCATGTGTGAACAGTGACGACTTCGTTGTACTACTCAGTGGGGCGCTAGACACCATTGAGTGAGCACGTGCAGTGTGTGGTCCACGCATTCAAAATGACTAAGCAAGCAGAGCAATGAATCTGCATCAAATTTTGCGTTAAGCTTGAACAATCTTCCAGGGAAACTATTTGGATGATTCAGAAGGTTTTCTGACAATGCGGTGAGTGCAATGCAAATAAAAATGTGGCATAAATGCTTCAAAGATGGTCGAGAATGTGTTGAAAGTGATCCACGTTCTGGAAGGCCTGGCAACAAGCAGAACACCTGAGAATGCTGAACATGTACGGGTTACGTTAAGAGAGGTTGGGGAACTGTGTGAGGTCCCAAGGTGACCATTTTGAAGGGGACTGAGGCATCATTGTCCTATGTACAATGTTTCTTGTATCTTCTTCAATAAATGTCTCTATTTTTCATATTGCATGGCTGTATACTTTCCAGACAGACCTCATATTGTATATTTCAAAATAGGTAAACAAGGAGATTTTAAATGTTCTCACCACAAAGAAAGGATACACATTTGACATGATTACTATGCTAATTAGCCTGATTCGATCATTCCACAATATATACTATAGGTGTATTGATACATCACATTGTACCCCATAAATATATACAATTATTATTTGTCAATTAAAAATAAAACAATGCTTAAAAAATATATTCTGTTCTCACAAAAAATACCACAAAGAAAAGACATTCTGATTGACCAATACTGTAAATCACAGAATTCTATAAAGTTTGTTTTTCTAATAGTAGAAGGGAAAAAAATGTGATCATTCAGTCTATGCTTAAATACCACCATGACAGGCTAATTACTGGCCCGCAAAGGTATCTACCTCCTCATCCCTGGAAACTGTGAATTTTACCTTACATGACAAAAGATGTGATTAAGTTAATGATCTTGAGATGAGGAAATTACCCTGGATTATCCAGAAGGGCCCTAAATGTCATCACAAGAATCCTTATAGGAGAGAGGTTGGGGGCAGGAGAGAGGGCAATGTGACCACAGAGGCCGAGATCAGAAAGATATAGCAACATGCCAAGGAATGTCAGAAGCCACCAGAACCTGGAAAAGGCCAGGAATGAATCCTTCTCTAGAGCCTCTAGAGGGAGCATAGCTCTGCCAACACCTTGATTTTAGTCCAGTGAAACTGATTTCAGATTTCTGGCCTCCAAAACTGTAAGCAGATAAACATGTTTTTTTAAGCCACCAAGTTTGTGGTCATTTGTTATAGCAGCCATAGGAAACAAATAAAACCACCATGATGAGAAACACAGTACTTCCTAGGCAGTAAGATAATTCTTATTACCCACATCAATACTTACTAGGTGTTTGGCATTGCCAAATTATTGACATATCCTATCTCATTTAACTTGCATGCAAGGAGGCAGAAGAGAGCTAGAGCTGTTATGGCTCTACCACTTAGTAGCTAAGTGTCTTTGGGTGAGTTATATAGCCTCCTACTGCTGCTTTTTCCCATCTATTAAGTAGCAGTAGGAATGGGACCTACCTGATGGGGTTGTTGAGAGTAAAGTGAGACCATCGATGTAGAGCGCTTAGAACAATCCCTGACAATAAGGGTTCCACAACTGATAAGTATTAATAATAGTGATAGTGAGAAAGTCCTTCCTTAGGCAGTGCTACAGTCTGTCTTCCAGAGCTTTCTGTCACTGATTCTTATTCCTCCCTTTGGATACATACAAAACAAGGGTCTCTGCTAACCACCTAAGTGTTCTTCAAATATCTGAAGATAATGATCAGGTCATCAAGAGTCTGAGCTTCACCAGGCTAAATGTAACCAATGCCTGCAATCATTGCTCTTAGGAATTCCTCTGGTGTCCCTTCCCTATCCTGGTCACCTGCCCTGAACATGTGACTCCAGATTCTTCACTATGTTTGCTATAGAGCAGGTGTCTGCAAACTATAGCCCTTGCTGCAGCCTAATTTTTACAACCTGTGAGCTAAGAATGGATTGTACATTTTTAAAGGATTTTTTAAAAAAGAAGAAGAAAAGAATTTGTGACAGAGACTATATGTGGCCTGCAAAGTATAAAATGCAATTGACCATTGAACAACTCAGGGGTTATGGGTGCTGACCCCCCATGCAGTCAAAAATCCATATATAACTTTTGACTCCCCCAAAACTTAACTACCGTTAGCATACTGTTGACCAGAAGTCTTACTGATAACCAACAGTCAATTAATACATATTCTGCATGTTATATGTATTATATGCTATATTCTTACAATAAAGTAAGCTAGCTAAAAGAAAATGTTATTAAGAAAATCATAAGAGAAAATGTATTTACTATTCATTAAGTGGAAGTGGATCATCATAAAGGTCTTCATCTTGAGTAGGCTGAGGAGGAGGAGGAAGAGGAATTGTCTTGCTGCGTCAGGGGAGGCAGAGGTGGAAGAAAATATGCATATAAGTGGACCCACGCTGTTCATACTCACATTGTTTAAGGGTCAACTGTATTCACTATTTAGCCCTTTTCAGAAAAAGCTTGCCCACTCCTATTCTGAAAGATCCTATACTTCTATCAATGCAATATAAGACTGCCCAGGACTCTTTGGCAACCAAATTGCACTACTGTACATAATGACTTAACTGTAAGGCTGCAAATTGTTCCATCAGTATCCATTCTCCCCTCCCCTCCTTACCTAGTAAAACAAAATCTTAGCTAGGAACATAGGCTACCTGACTAAAGACTACATTGCCCAGCCTCCCCTGTGGGAAGGTGTGACCAGGAGGCTAGATTCTAGCGATGGATGTAAGCAGATGTGAAATGTGTCATTTCCCAAGCTGTGCTCTTAAAGGAAAGGATGCTCCTTCCTCTTCCCTCTTCCCTTTCCCATTGGCTGAAGCGTGGACCTGATAACCATGTGGAAAAGAGGTGCAGAGCAACAAAATAGAAGGATCCTGATCTCTGGGCTGCCATTTCACCCTGTGCTGTTTATTCCCAGTCTGTAAGAGGGAAATAAACTTTTATCTTACTTAACTCATTGTTCTTTTAGGTCTTTGTGACAGCAACTGAGGCTCTAAGTAATACAACTATTGCTCAACTCTCAAGTACTTTTTATATTTGCAGCTATCAAGCCAAACACCTCCCCCAACCTACACTCACTAATTTCCTGGATCCCATTAAAAGCCCTATTATATTTCATATTGTTAGAATCAGCCCATCACTTCACCCTGACATCTGAGACCTAATTCTGTCACCCAAAGTAGCTTCTATCCTTTCTAATTTCATATCATTCTTCAAAGGCACTTTAGTTGTAGCCCTCAAACTAAACACAGTGCTCATCAAAACACCTGATCAATATTAAGTGTAGTGGAGAGGACGGTGACCTTGGTTTGTGGGGGAAGGAAATAACAGATGCAAGTAAGGTTCAAATGAAGCAGAAGGAGAGGAAGTTGAGGAGCAGCTACGGAGAGCTTACTATGTTCAAGTCACTGTGCCAGGAACTTCCTCATTGTTATCTCATTTATTAAATATTTCATTCATCCATTCATTTGTTTTAAAAGTAGTAATTTTAATTTTTAGGAACAGTGACGACAAATACCTCCTTTGGGGGACAGAAACCCATTAACCATGAACACTAATGAAGACATAGCCCATGCAAATCTCTTTGTCTAAGTCCACGTGCACACACCCTCTCTTTGGACACCTGAGAAATGTGTTGCCAGCATTCCTTGCGAGGATTAGGGTCAAAGGTGAAATTATTCCAAGAGCATAACTCAAGAATTGAAATAATCACTTGTAGAACATTGGACAGTGTTTTCAGAAACCTCTAAGCTGGGCCATGGTGAGAAGAAGTGAGAAGTAAGTACCTGTTTGCCCTCTGCAGAGCTGTGTGGCAGAAGGACTGAGTGGGCAGGCTCTGAGTAGTGTTAGACCATCTGGGTTCAAACCCTACAGGATCTGAGTCAATTTCTTATCCTTCCCTGCCTTGGTTTCCTTATCTGTAAAATGGGGATGTGTTATCCTCATCACAGCCACCTAAGAAAGAATTCTGCCCCTATTTTGAGGATGATGAATGTTCCTGAATTGTTCCTTGTCCAAAGGGCAAACCAATAAATGTCAGAACGAGAATTCAACCCTCAGTCCTTCTGATTCCCAACTTCATGCTCTTTCATTTTCTAAAAATAGAGAAAGAAAATATCATGGTTAAGATAGAAGATAAGTTGTCAAATCATACCAGAAAGGATGGCCTGCCCCCCAGAGGTAAGGTCAGGTGACTCTAAATGTAATGCTCAAGAAGTTAATGGTTTTCTTCTAAATTCCTTAGAGAAGCTTTCATTGGTTAGGGTGGAACAAGACCCTAGGATGGTGTTTTAAAACACAAAGAGCTGTTTCAAGTCCCACTTGCTTCTTACAAGTATTCAGCCTGTCTGGGGGCCTGGGTTGGGTGGTTTCTAATGCAGAAAAAATCGGCCACAGCCAATGTACATCACCCTTTTTTCTTCTGGTTACCTAAAAGTAAATAATTTAGGACCAAAAGTCACACCTCTCTCTCTCTCTCTCTCTCACACACACACACACACACACACAAACTTAGAACATTAGTTATTAACTTTTCTTCTACCCCCTGTACACCTAGGCCATGAGGAGGCCCAGCAGGGATCTTGGCTCTGCATGGCGGGTGGTGAATGTCACCAGGAGGCACATTAACTCTCTAGTAGGAGTGTTTTTATCATTGCAAAAACCCTAGGCCCTGTTTAGAATTAGTGTCTTAAGTGGAATAGTCATAATTTATAAATAAAAAAAGGACTATTAAGAGAAGTTATGTAAGCTACAGTTTCTTGCAGCCTGTGAATCCTATGTGAGATTGCATACCAAAAATCCTATGGAGCTGCGGAAAAAATATGGATGTGTCCAAGCTTCTGCAGGATGGTCTTGGCATGTGTACGTCTTTAAAGCTCCATGGGTATTCTGACAACCCTGGTGAAGAACCACTGTGCGTTTCAGCTTTAGAAAGCCATGGCTGAATAAAATTTTATCAGGTCCAGA
Source organism: Eulemur rufifrons (assembly GCF_041146395.1). Classification (NCBI taxonomy): domain Eukaryota; kingdom Metazoa; phylum Chordata; class Mammalia; order Primates; family Lemuridae; genus Eulemur; species Eulemur rufifrons. The sequence goes on from NC_090990.1 coordinate 29,939,133, forward strand.
TACCAACCAAGTAGATGTGATATAGAGATATTCTAGCAGGTGAAGGAGTCAAAAGCCTTATCTATGGATTCAATCTATTAAAAGCATAAGATGAACGAAATTGGGTAAATTCAGAACAAGAAGAGGAGTCGAAGGGCACAGAGACGGGGCTTTCTAGTACACCAGAAAGCTGGAGGGAGAGAGTCTGTTCAGCTAGCGACTCCTGGAGTCGGACTCTGATTTTTCTCTCAGGTGAGGATGTGGCCTTGTCATGCTGTTGGGTTCAAGAACAAAGACAGTCTGATGTTGATAAGAATTCCCTTCTAGAAACCATTAAGCCAAGTGACTGGAGAAGTTCCTCCAGTGTTGGAAGCTTCTGGTGCAAAAGGGGTGTGGAGTAACACAAAATCTTCTCAGACCTGGGGAGACCCCACTTTGGGCAGCCAGTGACATGCTCCACATGGGTACTCTTGGGTGTCACCAATCCTACACTGACACAGGATAGCTGCTTCTAGTCAGTTTGCATGTCCTGGCTAAACAAACTGTGTGTGTGTATTGGGGGGTGGGGTGGTCTTATGGCAACCCGTAGCTCACCTGAAAATGCTGCAAAGACAAGAACAGGAACATTGTAAAAATGCCAGTCTGAGGCCACAACCCAAAGAGGAATCAAAGAACTGTAGGAGCAGGATTGGAAATTTTGGTCAGACTAGAAAAAGAGCTATGACTAAAAAAGATTGTGAATAAACATCGCAAATCACGTGTAATTTAGTAATTACATTACACGTAATTACATTACATTGCATTTTCACCTGGGGTCAAAAACTCACATGCCTTCAGGGGCCTTCAGCAAATACCGTGTGTGAAGTAGCAAAAGGGAACTAGAGTGTTCATGCCTCTCTACACAGCCAATTAAAAAAAAAGTTGAAAGTTGTGTTGGCTAAAAACAGTTGGAATCAGAAGATGGACTGCCAGTTTGCAAGCCCTCTCCCCCATGATCATAGTCAGTAAAAAAAAAAGAGAAAGAAAAATCATCCCTCTCTTAGAAGGATAAATAAAAATAGCTTTCAAAAAAAAATGCTTGTATGCTTATACAAGCAATATATATGCTTACATGTGGCTTTTAAAAGCAATTTTAAAGAAAGAGTTAAAGAACATCACTAAAAGCAGGATGTCTTCAAATGAGTTGGATCAGATGACCCTATCGGTGATTCTCAAACTATAGTCCAAAGAGCACAGTAGGTCCAGGAGTGCCCAGGTGGTGTGCAAGATGTTCTTCTACAAGTCTTGTGTACAGTCTATAAAGTGTCCATACCATTCCCTATAGCACAAAGGATTCTTCTTTCCTTCAGGGCTATGTCATCAAAAGGTCTCGCAAATTTTTTTCTTTTTATTAAATATTTTGAAATAATTTTAGACTTACAGAAGAGTTGTAAAGATTGTACAAAGAGTTCCCATATACTCTTTACCCAGCTTTCCCTAATGTTACCATGTTACACAACCATGGTACAATGATCAAAATCAGGAAATTGAGATTGGCACAATACCATCAACAAAACTACAGATTTTCTCTAATGCTACTATTTAGTAGTTTTTCCACTAATGTCCTTTTTCATTCCAAGATTCAATTCAGGATCCCACACTGCATTTAATTGTCATTTCTCCTTGTTCTCCTCTGATCTGTGACTATTCCTCAGTCTTTCCTTGTCTTTCATGCCCTTGACACTTTTTTGAAGAGTGTCAGGTGTTTTGTAGACTGTCCCTCAGTTCAGGTTTGCCCGATGTTTTCTCATGATTAGACTAGGGTTACGGGTTTTTGGCAAGAATACCACAGACGTGATGTGCCCTTCTCAGTGCATCCAACTGGGGAAAGGGGGCATGATGTTCTTACTACTGGTAATATTAACCTTGATCCCTTGGTTAAGGTGGTATCTGCCAGGTTTCTCCACTATAAAGTTGCTATTTTTCCCTTTGTAAATGACAGATATTGGGGAGCAGTCTCAAATACTTTGAAACTATGCAAATGTCTTGCTTCTCAGACTTTCGCCTACTCAATTTAACATCTACCAGGGGACATGTCTGCAGTGTGATCACTGCAGGGTTCCAATGGTGATTTTTTTTATTTCCCTCATTCCTCTCTATTTAGTCACGATTAAGAGTAATGTTAGCTGTAGCTTTTTGTAGATGCCCTTTATGAGGTTAAGGAAATTCTCTTCTATTCCTAGTTTGCTGACAGTTTTCGTCATGAATGGATGTTAAATTTTTCAAATGCTTTTTCTAAATCTACTGAAATAATCATATGGTTTTCTGTTCTGAGTTCCGTAAATATATTGAATTACATTGATTGATTTTCCAGTGTTGATCCAGCCTTGCATTCCAAGGATGAACTATACTTAGTTGTGATGTATTAAATATCATATTTATTGTTAGATTTGATTTTCTAATATTTTACCAAGGATTTTTGCATGTATGATCGTGAGAAATATAGATCTGTAGTTTTCTTGTCTTATAACGTCTTTGCCATGTTTCAGTATTAGAGAAATGCTGGCCTCATAAAATAAGCTGGAAAGTGTTCCCTTCTCTTTCATTGTTTTGAAGAGCCTATATAGAATTAGTATTCTTTAAATGTTTGATAGAATTTGTCACTGAAACCATCTGGTCCATGAGTTTTCTTTGTTTGGAAGGTTTTTAACTTCAAATTTAATTTTCCCGGGAAATTATCTATTAGGACAGTTGTAATAGAGGGTATCTATTTCTTGTTGAATGAGTTTTGGTATTTATTTCCTTCAAAGAATTGGTCCATCTTACCTCAGTGGTCAAATTTATGGGCATATAGTTGTTTGTAGTAGAACCTTATTATTCTTTTAATGTCTGTGGGGTCAAAAGCGATGTCCCTTCTTCCATTCCCAATATTGATAATCTGTGTCTCCTCTTTTTTTTTATTTTGTCCTTCTGGCTAGAGATTTATTAATTTCATTACTCTTTTCAAAGAACCAAAGAACTTTTGGTTTGATACTTCTGAATGGCTTTTATGTTTCCGATTCATAGGTTTTCGCTCTTATCTATATTATTTGCTTTTTCTGCCTGCTTTAGTTTTAATTTCTTCTTCTTTATCTAGTTTTTTTTAGGGTGGATGTTTATATTACTGATTGGAAACCTTTCTTTCTTTTCTAATAGAAGAATTTATTGCTATATATTTCCACTTATGCACTGCTTTAGCTTCATTCCCAAGTTTTGATATGTGGTATTTCATTTTCATTCAATTCAAAATATTTTTTAATTTCCTTAAGACTTCCTCTGACACATGGTTTCTTTAGACACATGTTGTTTAATTTCCATATAGTTGGGGATTTCTCACATGCTTTTCTGTTCTTGATTTCTAGTTTACTTCCATTACAGTTCATAAATATACTTTCTATGATTTCTATACTTTTAAAGTTGTTAAGGTTTGTTTTATGGCCCAGAATATGGTATGTTTTGGTGAATTTTCCATGAGCACTTCAGAAGGATATGTGGTTGGGTGAAGTGCTCTGTAAATGTCAACTAGGTCAAGTAGATTGATAATGCTATTCAGGTCATCTATATTCTTAGCGATTGTATTTCTATTTGTTCTATCATTTACTAAGAAAGGAGCACTGAAGTTTCCAGCTATAATTATGAAATCATCTATTTCACTTTTCAGTTATGTCAGTTTTTGCATGATGTATTTTGAAGCTGTGTTTTTAGGCACATACACGTTTAGTATTATTATGTCTTCTTGGAGAATTGAGCCCTTCATAATTAGTTAATGTCATTCTTTATCCCTGATAATAATCTTTGTTCTAAAATTCTATTTTGTCTGATATTGACATAAAGATTTCAGCTTTATTTTGATTAATGTTTGCATAGCATACCTTTTTCTATCCAATTACTTTTAACCTGTCATATTTAAAGTAGGTTTCTTATAGACAGTGTGTAGTTGGGTCTTGCTTTTTTAAATACAATCTGGCAATCTCTACCTTTTAACTGGTATATTTAGACAATTCATATTTAATGCGGTTACTGATATGGTTGAATTAAAGTTCATTATCTTGCCAGCTGTTTTTTTTTTTTTTTTTTTAATTTGTTCCATATGTTCTTTCTTCTCTTCTTTTTTCTTTTTCTGCCTTCTCTTGTTAGCCGGATTTGGGGTTGGGAGGAGGAAATGTTCTGTTGTTCTGATTAAGCCTTAGTCGTAGGCAAGAACGGCATCACTGAGTCTGGAAGCTGTGGGCTTCTCAGGGACCCCACTCCTCCTTGGGTTACTTCTGAACCCAGAATGTATACCTGTCCTTTCCCCAGGGTTCAAGATTTTTTTTCCAGTTCCTTTGTCTCAGATGCAATGGGATTTCATCAGTACCTTAAGAGTGACAGTGTTTTTCCTTTCCTACATATATACCACACAAATTAAGGCATTTGTTCATAGCGGACATAGTAGAAGAAAGATCCAGGTAGTTTCTTGCCCCTCTCACAGTAGCTTCTGTTCCTTTCCTCCAGCAATTTACTACAAGGGAGACTCTCTGTAGACTCTCCCAGTCATTTCTGTGAACTTGTTGTGAGGTTCATGGAGAGATGCCTGCAAGAGGGTGCGACCTCCCTTTGTTTATAGCCCCTAGGGGCTTCAACCTCCTTGCCAGTGTGCACTCAGCCAGACCCACCTAGTCAACAACCACCCTAGCTGAATTCTTACGGGTATCTAGCTGCTTCCTGCCCAAGTCAGTCAGTACTCATGTCCCACTGTCCTCTTGAACTTTCTTAAGGGGCTTTAGGACTGACAGAAGTTCCAGAAACACCTCTATTTGTTTTTGAGATATGTAAAGTATAGGGGAAAAATACCATAGAAGTTAAGTAAGACACAAATGATTTACCAATTTTTCACAAAGTAAAAGGCAGAAACTTCATGAACTATCAGTTGGCTATAATCCTGGACAATTGTCTTATTGAAAGCACCTACCAGTCTGCAATTGCCTGGCCAAGAATATGATGCTACACAGTAAACGCCATAGGGAGCTAAGAAGAAAATAACTCTGGAGGATTTCTAGCCCCTTTAAGTCAACCTCAGAATTTTTTAAATATGTCACTATTTAGTGAGGAATATGACAGGCAACTAATTACTCAAAATTAGGCCGATGACAGAAATATCATATTTTATTGTTTATTTTTTCAAAAAAAGATATAACTTTTATTTTCCATGGATTTTAAAGATGCTTTTGCTACATAGTTTATGTATATATTCTCATGAGATATATTTTCACTTGTACGAAGTTCAACCTTATACAATTTCAAGGTAATATGTTTGGTAGTATATCTATCATCTTTAAAAAGTTTAGAGGTTTTGGAAGGTACAGTATATGAGGTAAAATCAAAATTACATTAAGAATTGTTTTCTCTTCTACACTAATTTTGCATTGAGGCTCAAATGGCACGTGCACTACTGAATGACATTTACTATCAAAAACAGGAGGTTCATTTGAATTACTGTGAAAAACATAAACCCCTGCAACTTGACACGGTGGCACATTTTACCATTTTAGACATTCGATTATATAGAAATCTCTGGGCTATTACACTCACACTCATTTGTGCTGCCAAATGTGGCACTTTAAAGATGTTTCTAGAAATAGTTTATTGTTTATTATATTTTCCTCAAAAGTAAGTCTTACCATTAAACAGTAACTACTTCATTTATTATTATTATTAACAATAATGATGATGGAACAATCACCATTTAGTGATTACTCACTACAAGCCAGAGACTATGTTTAGCTAATTACAAACATTTTCTCCTTTCATCCCTACAACAATGCAATAGGAGAACTGGGACGCAGAGGGATTAAGAAGTGTGTCCAATGCGCAGAGCCAGTACACACTAGAACAAGAATTCAATCCCGAGTCAGATTCTGAAGTCCTTGCTTTTAGTTTCTGAGCCAGACTGCCCCAGAATGATGTTAATTAAGATTTCCTGTGCCCCACGGAGAATTTCCTGCTGTCATTTACAAGACTGGAAAAGGTCTACCCTTGCATAAGAACACAAAAGCATCAAAAATGCCTCATAGGCTGAGTCCAGTTGTCCAATCAGAAGGACATTCTGTTTCAGAATGGCAACAAGGGACCATTTGTTGAATGAGCATGACAACTGACCTTTACGAGGTTGGTTTGAAAAGAGGCCATGACTGTCCTCCACGCTTTCTGAATCTCTCTCTCTCTCTGTACATATGTATGCATGCATGTGTGTGTATGTATTCTTTTTCCCCCCACAGTGCTGTATTATCTAGTAATGTATTTAGTCTTTTGAAATTAGATTTATATTTTGTAAGCCCCAACTAACTCTTAAGAATAAAGAGCTCTCCATAAGATATCTACCATCTCTAATGAGGAGGCATAATGTGACATTCTGAGGTTCTCTAAGACATCTGGAGTATGGCAACAGCACAAAAATGAGTTAAAAAACAATAATGTGAACAGCTACTGCTAAATCTTCAGTTAGAGGGCAAGTTATACTCATGCATATTTCACCTAACCTAAACAGATCTGTGTGCAATAAGGCAGCAGATTAAAAATAGGAAAGACAATAGCACGCAATGGCAATTGCCAGCAAAGTAGAGAGGAAGAGTGCTACAAAGAGCAAAGAGAAGTGGTCACTCTGGGGAAATTCAGTTCAAGGGTAAATGTAAATCACCCTCTATAACCCCAAGATGGAGGGCCATCCCAGGTGATCCCCCCAGAATCTCTGAATTATAACACAAACCAATAACTGGTGCTTCTTGAGCTTTTGCAAGCCAAGACACATGCAAAAAATGAATCTATTTAGATGACACATGAGGGAAAATAGCCAGAGGCAACTGATCCAGGGGCTCTGTCATCCCAAGCCCAGCCTGGCTTCCCTCAGCAGTGGAGCCGGAGGGATCATATTTCCACACACCTGTAATCCATTCCCAACACACCAGTGAGCTTCAGTCCACCAAGGAGAAAGCTCTGCAATAAGTTGTGTCAACAAGAAGTAGTTCCATCATGTTTGGTCTACTCCACTTAAGAGGTTGGGAAAATATATAATATAGCAGAGTAATATTTTCATTGAAAGTAGTTAAATTCTAAAACATTTTGATGCTTAAAGGGCAAGCTGCAGTTAGAAAAATTAACTCTTGAAATGCCTGATTTCCTGAGGATGCAGAAATACAAGGTGTGACTACTCCGTCTTTTATTGGGCATCGGGGTACTTCTATCAAATTGTTCTATTATCTCAAGATATGTTTTAAGTGTGAATTAACCTTATCAGGACCCATTATGGCTTTAAATTATTACATTGGATGATCATATGATCCAATGCTGGGATGCTTTGGAGGTGAAGGGGGTTTTATTAATAATTACACTGTAATAACCAGTACAAGCCGGGACTGTCCTAGGCAAACCAAGACATTTGGTCACCCTAGAGTTAGATCATTCCTCCATTTGATCTTAACCTTTTTAGAACAACAACAACAGGCCCTAAGTTTTTCTTCTTCATTAAAAGCAAAAATACAAATATAACAGTACATACTAGTAGCAAGAAACTAAAAAGCAAAATAGATAAAACAGAAAATAAAAGTGATACCTTTTATAACCCCTAGAATCATACTTCCCAGAGTTCACCTGCATTAACAGTCTTCTTTCCAGTCCTCTTCCATGTGGTGAGGACAGAATCCCCAAACATTATTCCTCAAGGTCAGACAAATGGATGCCGGGCAGCCAAAAGTAATAAATGTCTACCCCATATATGGCCCACCCGCCTCCTGTACTCCTGGAGCACAGCATGTGGTTTGGGTCTCAGCCACTGGGTGCATCACTTTCTTCCTGGTCACAAGGTCAATTCAAGATGGTTATATTACTCTTTTAAAGGCAAAGAGGCTCTAAGAAATTTTTGCTCAGACTTCTAGGAAGACAATCTAGCTCATTCTCAAACGTATTGAAACTGAGCAGATCTGAGGCCATGACATGCACTGTCCAAAATGGTAGCCACTAGCCACATGTGGCTATTGAGCACTTGAAATGTGACTAGAACAAACTGAGATGTCACGTAAGTATGAAAGACATGCTGGATTTCAGACAGTATGAAAAAGGAACATAAAATATCTAATAACTTTTATGTGGGTTACATGTTGAAGTGATGATGTATATGGGTCACGTTATGTCTCCATGAGACATTTGAACCTCTGATAAAGCCAGGCCTGATGGTAGCCCTACCCATGGACTTTTCAGATATGGAAACTAATAAATAGCTATTAATATCTTGCTTAAGAAAGTTCTGATTGGTCTTTTTAACACTTGCAACTGAGAGTCTTGATACAATGTATATGTAAAATCATACCATACATTCAAAATACTACTTTTATCATTGAACAATCAATCGTGGTCACTTGGCCATGGCAGTATCTTAATAGCAGTGTGGTCAGATCTGCACAAAGTGCTCCTTATGTGGACAAATCAACCATTTCTTTTTCTGTTACCACCATATATGTGTACAGAGCGTGGCACCAGCTTTCTTTTAGGTCTTCCAGTGCCAACAGTCTTTCTTCTCTTGGCCTTTGCACATAACTTTCCCTTCTGCCTGGAACATGCTTTTGTCTCTTTTCACTTGACTGGCTCCCTCTCATTACTCAGATTGTAATTTAAATCCCAGCTCCCCAGAGCTGGGTTCCCTGACCGCTCTATTTAGAATAGGTCACCCCTGTTATTGCACCTCATCTTCTCTATATGGTGTGGACCAAAATATGTATTAATTTCTTTAGATGGCTGATTAACATCTACTTTCTCCTGCCCCACCATCCCATACCCTGCACCAGTGCAGAAGCCATGTATATGTGGTTCACCCCTTTATCCTTAGCACCTGGAACAGTGCCCAACACATAGTAAGTGCACAATAAACATCTGCTGAATGCCAGGAATGGGTTCTAAGGAGTGCAGGAAGGGGAGGAAGGTCAGGAGAAGGTGAAGTAATGTGGTAAGGGAACATGGATGATTCAACATCACCAAGCCACTGATGAGCGCCGATTAACACTACCCAGAAGAACCAAAAAGACAGTAAGGATGAGAACTGACAGATGAACACTAGGTCTTAAATAAAAGGATTTAAACAGTTAGTGTCTGTCTGGACCTTCCTCCAGACATAAAAGAAAATGATCAGAGATGCAAATGGTGAAGCCTGCAGTTCAAGAGCCTTCTTGAACTTCACACAGTGGAAATTCTGCCTAAGGTTTTGTTTTCTGCTAGAGACAACCTGATTCTTAGGCTCGTTCTTATAACCTAAATACAAAAATATGGGAGGATCTGGGGCCCACTCTAGGAGTTTTTATCTGACTCTGCTCGGAGGAAAGAACACACTCTTCGACCTCTGCTTCGTGGAACTTCTCACGAGCCTAGTTGAAATGCTGCCCTGGTTGTATCCACACCAGCCTCTCTGGGCTTCATAAACTACCTAGTGCACCTTCTATTTTCCTGTTCACGTTCTTGTTCTCACCTGGGATCTTTGCCACCACCAGGCGTGCTTTACTCAGCTTACCTTATAACTCGAGGGGAGTGGAAAGGTTTTTCACTGAAATCCTTTAAGATTGATATATGATAGTCACTTAATTATTCCTCTGGAGAAAAGGCCTCTCTTTAAATGAGAATGGCTCTTCATTTTGTTTTAACGTGATACATATTTTTAATTCATCAATTTTATCATGGAAAAGTTGATTGACACAAAAGAATTCATGAACCAGGCACCCAATTTAAGATCTAGAATATGATCCTGGAAGCCCTCTGTGTGTCCCTCCCTAGTTTCATTTCATTTTCTAAGGAATGCAAGCACTTTATTAGTGAACTCCAGGAACCTGGGATTAGAGGGGTGAAAACCTTAGAATTTAGAGCTGTGGTGCTGTCCACCAGGCAGGTGCTGATGGGCCTCAGGAAAGGTGAGAGAGAGAGCAACCATCTATCTCCCAGAGGAAGAACGAAAGTGCTTAGCCTTTTTTCTTCTTTTTATTTGTCTTTTCTCCTCTTTGATCTCTCTTCCTTCCTCCTTTTTTCTTCTTAATTACCACACCTTCTCTCTGTTGGAAGGACCAAGGAAATCTACATATAGAGGAAGTAGGTTCAGAGCTCCACAATCCTGTCTCCTTCCTTTTCTAACAGATGGTTTCCATTAGGGCTTACAAGATATTTTTTCTGAACAGAATCAAGTATGCACTGGAAAAGTAAACATCAGTATCATAGAACTGGCAGCCATTGATTTATTACAGAAAATACAGAGATTTTAGAGCTGGAAAAGACCTTAGAGATAATTAAATCCGATCTTCTTACTTTAGAGCTGAGAAAACCAAGGCATAGGAAGGACTTGCCTGAGATTATTCCACTAAATACATGTCTTCAGCCTCCAAATCATTATTTTTATTTCCCATCATTCAATTCCCATTACTGATATATTTCATTATTGATAATTCAGTCATATTATTGCTAATTTTACTTGAGTCTGAGACATCAGCCTTACCTAGAGTATTAGTGGTTTCATTTAGCAATGTTAATGAAAAATGATTTTTGAGCCATACATAAAAGGAAAAGATATACTCACCTTAATGTAAAACATTTTATTTTATTCATAACAGCATTTATATTATCAATAAAAAATCATTAAACATCTATCACACTTTTCTGATATCCTGACATTCTTTGTTTCTTATATTATTTATACTTCTAATAAAATACATAATTGAGCTGAATCTTTAAAAATATAGGGGATGGGGGTATGCCTACACAATGAGTGCATTGTGCACCGTTTGGGGAGTGGTAACACTTGAAGGTGCTGACTCGGGAAGGGGGGGTGGGGAAGGGAGGGATATATACCTACATGATGGGTGCAATGCGCACGACCTGGGGAACAGACACGTCTGGAGCTCTGGCTTGGGGGGAAAGGCGGAACAGGAGCAACGTATGTAACCTGAAATTCTGTATCCCCCATAACAAGATGAAATAAAAAAAAAAAAATATATAGATACCTCAGCATACTTTTAAATGGCGAGAATTAAAGTCATTAAGTTCTTTGTCATAACAGGAATCTACAGATTGCTACTATTCAATGAGTTAACCAAAAACCCCAGATGCCCATTAGGTGCCCAACACTGTTTCAGGTATTCTTCCCACTCATGCACCTTCTTCACGGTAAAAATGTTTTAAGTTTTAAATTTTCAAGAATCTTTGTATGTTTGTATTTGATTGCTTATTTGTTTTATTCAATAAATTTTATTTCTCTTATTCTCAAGGCACTATGCTAGACACTGTTGGGAAGTGAAACAAACTCTTAGAGAGGATACCATTAAGAACGAGAGAAAATGTTTACATAAAGAACTACAGTATATGGCCTAAGAGAGTGCCCCAAACACAAATGCCCATGGAGGCCAGGCAGTCAGTGTAAATGCACAAAACAAGTTGACCATAAGGAAACAGAGAATGGGAGAACTACGGGAGCTGTAAAACGAATCTTCCCTCTAAAGAAAGAATGGAGAAAAAAGGAGCAAGGATTTGAGGAGGAGGCGTGGGAAGTGAGAAAGAGAAAGAAAGTATAAGAGAGGAGAACATGGAGAGGAGAAAGAGAGACGGGGTAAAGGTAAAGTAGAGAGAAAGAACAGGAGGAAAGGGAGGAAGAAAGAGAGAGACAGACACAGGGAGACAGAGAGACACAGAGAGAGAGAGAGAGAACTGTGACTGAGCCTTGGGGAACTCCAGAACTTCAACACTGAGAGGTCAGGTAGAGGAGGAACACCGGCAGAGCATGGTGCCCAAAAACCACATGGAGCGAATGTTTCAAGATGGAGAAGATGGCCAACTGGGTCCAATTTTGCTGGAAGTATCTACTGGATTTGACAACATTGAGGGCACTGAGAACCGTGCCAAGAGCAGTTTCAGCAGTACAGTGTCACTGGAGGCCAGGCTGAAGGGTACTGAAAAGTGGACGGAAGGTAGAGAACTAGAGACATAACGTGAAGGCTACTCTTTCAAGAAGTTTCACTGTGCAGGGAAGCAACAGAATGAGGCAGCAGTTACAGTGGGACAGGCCATCAAGGAAGAAGTGGCTTTTAAAAAGACAGTTGCTATCATAGGTTTGTCTACTGATAGGAATGATCTGGAAAGAGAGAGCTGTTGATGGCATAGGAGGGAGATGGCCAAAGGAGCCAATCCTAAAGAACAGAATCAGAACCCAGGCAGGCAGGAAAAGAGCGGCCTTTGACCTAAGGAGGGACACTTCTTCTATCACACTCTAGGGAGGAAGGAAGAGAGGCGTAGGTGCCAGCGTGGTGACATTTGGTGGTGGAAGTGTGAGGGAGTTCCCATCTGATGGCTTCTATTTTCTACATAGAATGGGGAAGGACATCACCTGAGAATAAGTGGGGAGGGTGACTGAGGGATTTGCAGAGAGAGGAGAAGGTGTGAAATATCCCCTTGGGACTGTGAACACAATCCCACTAGAAAAACATGGTGAGAAGAGCAGAGTGTCAAGTTATGAGTTGGAATTACAAATTTAAGGCACAACCAGTCAACTGTTTTTCAGTTTTGTCCAGCAAAGTCCAGCTGCTCCAAAGGCCATGGAGAAGCCATGAATTGCCTGTGGATCTTCAGCAAATTCAGATTCTGAGTCATAGATCTGGATCCTGAGCTTCTGTGTTTCTAACAAACTCCCAGGTGATGTCCCTGCTACTGGATTGCTGGACCATGCTTTGAATGACAAGCCCCTTTTCCTTTGTCATTCTCTTCTCAAGCACTACAGTAGGGGGACAGCAGGTCTGTCATCTCTGAGGCTGAAATAATATTAATAATAAAATTCAAACCTCAAAAATAACTAAAAAATAAGGGAAGGGCATGGAGAAAGATGGTTTGGTTTATTCAACTGTGGCCGTATTAGAAATATATTTTTGTTGCCCTTTTATCATCTATTAATATATTTCCAGCCTTGGCAGCCTCATACAATCTCACAGCTTCAGCCACTGTCTTTATGTGGATGTCAAAGTCTCTTTCTTAGATCTAAAGGCCTAAGGAACACATCCCTATGAGTGAGTGTCCCATGAGCAATTAAACAATAAATTGCCACCTATATTTGCTACTCCGTGGTCTTTTCATCCTTTGACTCTTATTCTCACTGGCCTCCACATTTAATAAGTTGTTAATGCCCAATGACTTATCCCTAAAATATTAGTGGTGCCAATGAATGCAAATTAGAATGTCACCAAGACACCATTTCCCCTTATGAGATAGGCAAGAGTCCAGAAGTTTGACCACATAGTCTGCTGTCATGACTGTGAAGAAACAGAGACTCACATGCATTGCTAGTGAGAATGCAAAATGGTACAGCCCCTGTGAAGTGTTTTTTTTTATATGCAGCAAAATTACATACGCCTTGACCTTTTGATCTAGGAATCCATCCCCAAGACACACTGGCAACATATAAAATGATATGTGCACAAGGCTATTCACTGAAGCACAGTTCATAATTGCAAATGACTAAAAACAACCCCCAAATGTCCATCAATGGCGGATTGGTTGAATAAATTATGAAACATTCATATAATAGAATATGATGCAGACATAGAAAGGAGGAAAATTTCTATATACTGATGTGAAGGAAAGTGAAAGTGCAAGATGCAGAAGGGTGTACCTAGCATGCTACTTTTTGAATAAAAAAGGGAAGATGAATACAAATACATATTTGCTTATATTCTTAAAAGACAAAATGGAAAGGTAAAACAAAAACTAACAAAAATGGGTTACCTATAAGAGAAAGGAGATACAATGGGAGAAAGTTTGCATGGAAACTAGACCTCTCCAAATGTACCATATTTTATAGTTTTAACTTTGAAAGCATATAAATGTTTTACAAAATTAAAAAATAAAATTAAATAGAAAAGAAACAAAGTCATCCATAAAGATCAAAGCAATCTGAAATCTGCAGTGGCTTCCCACTATCTACCCACTGAGTTCAAACTCCTGAGCCTGGATTAGATGCTCTCTTTAGTCTGCTTGGGCCAATATTCCCAACGCACTTCCTGAGGCCGCTCCCCCATCCTCTTCACTCACGTACAAACATTATTTGAGCACCCAGTTTCTTCCGCTAGCCAGACCTTACCTCTTTGAGGAGGGAATCCACCTCTGAATCCTGCTGGAAACCTACAATGCTTAATCTCTATAGTTACCGTAACACCAATCTCTATCATTACCATAACATAAATTGGTGACAATTATGGCATCTTAAAGCAATTGGCTGGAAAGTTTATATTTATTCTGAAGAACTCAAAGAAGACATAGTTCCTTGATAATATATAAAATATCTGGCTAAAGAGTAACTTTCTACAAAACAAAGACAATAATTGAAATAATCCAATATCCATCAGCAGATGAATGGATAAATGAAGTGTGGCATATATGTGCAATGGACTATTATTCAGCCTTAAAAAGGAAGGAAATTCTGACACATGCTACAACATGGATAAACCTCGAGGACATTATGCTAAATGAAATCAGCCAGACACCAAAATAAAAAATGCTCTGGAGAAGGATGGTGGAGGTTTGCACAATTTGAATACACTTAATGCCACTGAACTATATGCTTAAAAATGATTAAAACAGTAAATATTATGTCATGTATATTTTACCATAAAAAATTTTTTAAAGAAATAAAATGAGCCACTTAGGAATACCTTTTAATGTTGACTCCTTTATAAATGTAACAAAGTTTTAACCAAGGCTGTCCTCTCCAGAGCTATTAAGGATAAGCTAGGGAAGAGACTAGGCTTTTTGCTTGGGACATGGTACCACACTCTCCCCACCAAGAGTGTTTCCAACAGAAACATTCTACCCCGGAACCACTTTGCACCCTGGGCTTTGTAGAAGCAGGACTTACACATAGCTAATGTAAAAGGTGTTTCTAAGATTCTGATGCTTGTTCCTAATCAAAGCTTTGTATTGGCATTGACCCATAATATTTGCATCTGTGCCTCTGAGTAGAATGCTCCATCCTATCTACACATTCCCTGCACTCCCACAGGAAAAATCACTGCGCTCCGAGCTACTACCACTTGGGAAGAATTTACCTTTGACTCAGTTTTAAAACTCTGTATTTTGTACCATATTAAAAGGAGACATAAATAATAGGGGAAACTATATGAGGGGAGAGGAGGTATGTGGGAACTCTCTGTACTTTTGGGTCAATTTTTTATAAACCTAAAACTGCTCTAAAAATTACATAAACTCTATTAATAAAAAAAAATAAAACTCTGCATCTTAAATTCTTTGAGTTGCTGGTATAGCAAATGGGCTTATGGTCCATATAAGTAAAAATGATACTTTTTAAACAAGGAAATGTGTTCTTTTTTAAACATGTAATACATCTGGCCGGAAATTGAAGGCATATTGTTCTGAATAGTCACCATGTTAACCACATTTGAACATTATGGGAGGAAAAAAGGAAAAACAATTAGAATCCAATCCCTAGTTTCTGCTCCTTACTGCATTGGAAATCCCCCACACTTTTAGCACATGGCTTTGATTCTTTCTTGCCTCTTAAAGAGTATAGAGAGACACACTGAAGGCTTTGACCATAAAGGCAACTAAATACTGGAAGAATACGGAGGTTATTGAACTACCCTTCCAAAAATTGTTTAAAATGTGGCTAGCAAGCTTACACTTCCAGCAATGATGGAGTTGCTGGTAGCAGACCAACCTTCCTGCTAAGGACATTTATAAAAGCTGGGCAAAATACCTAATGCAAACATAGACAGACACGGACACACACACACTCACATATACAAGCCAGCTGCCCGAAGACAATTAAGAACAACCCAAACAGCCAACATGTGAAAGGTCAAGATCCCAGAGAGCAAAAACACTTGCTGAAGGGAGCCCTCTGGCCAGGGTCACATTTTTCCCTCAGCATAGTTGATAATATACAATAAAGAACATAGAAGCCAGTATCCCAGAGACTGTGGCAGACAAAAATTGGGATTCAGAGACCATTGAGGATGAGGGGCTTAATAACACCAGGCTTTCAGTTGAGTCTCTCTGCAAGAGCCATGTCCTATGATTGAGAACAAACCAGAATAAACCAGCATCAACTGGATCAAGGTAATATTCCTATAATGTGTCTGGGAAAATTAAATCCTTACTGAAGGAAGTTAACATCATCCAGGGGCTCTAAAATTTTTCATACATAATGTCTAGGATTCAATGAAAAATACCAAACATTCCAGAAAACAGACCAAACCATTGAAATCCAAGAGAAAAACAGATAGCAAAAACAGATTCACAGATGATCCATACAGTGAAGTTATCAGACATGGACTTTCAACTAATTGACAAAAAACTTAAACCAACACTTCACAAGAAAAAGAGAATATCTAAATGGCCAATAATCATGAAAAGAAACACAATATCATTAGTCATTAGGAAATGCAAATTAAAACTATAATAAGATACCACCACAAACCTTTCAGAATGATTAAAAAAAAATTAAGTGTTGGTGAGGACACAGAACAATTTGAATTCCATAAACTGCTGGTGTAAATAGGTGCAACCACTTTGTAAAATTTTTATGCAGCAATTACAAAAGCTAAACATACATATACCCTAAAACCCAGGAATTCCTTTCCTGGTATACACAAAAATGAGTGTTTATGTCTACCAAAAGATAATATCCAAGAATATTTATACAATTTTACTTATAATAGCCCCAAATTATAAACAACCCAAATGTCCACCAACAGCAGAATGGTATGTTCCATTATAACATAGTCCTTCAATCAATCATTTGAAATAACAAAAAGAACAAACTCCATCCATGCAACTTATGATGATGAAGATCATGAACATAATGTTGAGAGGGAAATGACGGATGAAAAGAGAACATGCTATATGATTTCATTTATATAAGGATTAAAACTATGCAAAACTAGCCTATGGTGAGATAAGCCTGAACAGTGGTTACACTTGGTGGGTGGCAGATGATGACTGAGAGAGAGCCCATGTAAGGCTTCTGGTGTGCTGAAAGTGGGAATGCTCTATTCTTGTCCTTGGTGGAGACTGGAGAATTGTGTTGATTTTTTGTAAATTCTACAAACTGTACACTTATGATCTGTGCACTTGGTGTGTATACAATATACTTAGATTGAAAATAGCCAAAACAAATAGTTAAGAAATAAATTATTTGGACAACTAGGCATTCCCGGACAACAGGGGCAGAGGGCACCTGGACTGGAATATTCTGAAGATAGCTTTCAACTGTGATTCACTTGTCTTTCCATAAAGCAGCAGCTCTCCTTCAGGGCTGTCTTCCCTGAAGACATGCTCTCTCTAGTGCATCTATCTTCCACATCCAATTTGGATTTTACAATAAGTGGTTAAATTTGTTTTATCAATTTAACCCCAAAGTCAACATATTCAAAATCAAAGTCTTCATCATCTCTTCTTGCTACATGAATGTCCTCCCATATTCTCCATCACAGATAAGAGGATAAATAACTTCCCCAATGCTTAAGGTAGAAACCTCATCCCCACTATGGGACTCCTGGAGGTGGAGGTTATTACTCAGAAATATTCCTCAACTTCATGCTCTCTTCTCCAACCACATTACTTTCATTTTCTTTTGTTAATTCATTCATTCATTGACCTACTGTGTATTTGTGAAGTGTGTAGTGCATGTAAAGCCCTGCAAGAGGGGCTGAGGATCAACAGAAGCAAGTCAGATACACTCCCTGATAACCAAAGCCCTTGGCTTTCACTTGGACTCTCCTAACTGCTTTCTATGGAGTCTCACCAACAAGTTTCCCTCCCCACTTCACTCCCCGCTCTGCACGGCCACCAGTTCACAGCTCTGTTCTCCAACACACATACCCTTTACATGTGTGTGCACGTGCACACACACAAAGGATATAAACATTATTCAAATAAGCAAGATAAGCTGATTAAAGATAATCTGGAAACTATGTCAAGGAATCAAAAAGGAAAAGATCCTATCATTCACATTCCTAATACCCAAAGATTATTAATAATATTATTGATTATCTTCTCAATATACAAGTCTGACCATTTCCCTCTCTTCTTAGAAGGTGTCAAGTCATCACTGCCTGTAGGACAAAGCTCCTTCTCATGAGCACTCAATCCAAGGCCTGTCACAGTCTAGGCCCAGCTGTCTTTCTGGGCTTCTCTCTGGTCACCCTGCTCATCCCCAGCCTTGACTCTTGGGTCCACAACACTGCTCCTGGTTGTGGGCTGTGTATGCCGGGTCTTCTGCCTCTGTCTCTGCTCACACTGTTCCCTAGGCGATGATCTTCCCTCATTTCTCCAGCCTCAAAAAACTCCCACTCAGTATTTTGAGACCAGGTTCAAATTTCACTTCTGCTAGACCTACTTGTGTGACACCTGTCACAGCATGTTGTAATTATGTGGAGTCAACACAACTGTTAATGATACTGACTCTGGAGTGAGACTATCTGGGTTCAAGTCAGATCTGTGACCTGCTAGCTGTGTGTCTTTGGGCCAATTATTTTATCTGGCTTTGCCTCAGCCTCATGTATAAGAGGATGAAATACAAAACTCCTCTCAGAGTGTTTCTATGAGGATTAAATGAGATGATCCTGTTAAAGGGTAACTTAGCACATTGCCAGGTACATTGTAAGTGCTCAGAATTTGTTGCTTGCTGTGACTGTCAGGTGTCTGCCTTGTCCCCCTAGATTGCAGAAGAAGGATTTCTTATTTGTCTTTGGACCCCTGACCCATGCCCAGTTCAGAGTAAGTGTTTTATAAATGTTTGAGGAATGAATGAATGAATGAATGGGTGAATGAATAAGTGAATGATCTTCCAAATCTCCTTGACATATTCTCTTGCTATACATATTTCATAATAAAAAAAAATGGAGGAGGAAAATGCGGAGAATGAGACAAAGAAGAAAGTGGATGAAAGAGGAGAGAAGGAAGAGGAGAAAGAAGAGTAAGAACAGCAATTAATTGCCACTGATAGTAATGGCCTTGGACTCTTGTGTGCATAAAAAATAGGCATCAATCAGTCCCCCAGGGTGCAGCAGACCCTCTTGCTGCTAGCTCTTTGGAACCCAGGAACATGTTGGCCCTTATACTTGGTTCCAAGCTCAACATTCCACTCTGGCCTCTGGGGCAACCGATTTGTACAACTGGGACTCTACCCAGAGAGGGGACCCTCAGATGATGGACGACCCCAGGTGACACCTCTACAAGGACCGCACAGGGCCTACCCAGGAGGTTCCAGGACGTGGAGCAGAAGACAGATGTGCACCAGGCATCTTATGCAGGGCATCAGCCCATCCTCAAATTCCCCAGGACAGATGCAGCGCTGGGTGTATGGAATATTTAAAGGTTCCCTTACAGTTGAAATATCTTGGCAAAACCTGTTTTTACTAACTCCAGATATACTGGCTTCTCGTTCTAAAGTCAGTGATAAATCCCCAAGAACTCATTAGTAGTTTCTAGCACACATAAAAGTACAGAAAGCCTTTGTTCTGCTGATTAGGGAGGCTACATAAATTTTTAACTGATTATTAAGAAATAAATGCCAACCTTTGCAGAAAAATAGATTTTTCTCTGTCTCCAACTGAAAACCAAGGAGGCCTTAAGAGACTTCACCTCAGCACAGGCCGGGTGGCTTCACCCCAACCTGCAGGGGCCAGCTCCACCCTGGCAGCTGTTGCAAGGGCAGGTCAGTTGTCATCCGAGGCCCCATGTCTCTGAGCAGGGGGTCATGGCCCTTGTGAGTCAAAACCCACACAGAGAACACTAGCCCTCCTGGCGGCTGGCTGCACCACTGGCTTGCAGCCTTTTGCAAAGCCATTAAACCATGGACTTGGAATTCAGGCCCCAGCGTTTGACTTCCAATTCCTCTACTTACCAGCTATGTGGCCCAGGGCAAGTTGCTTCATTGCTCTTAGTTCGAGGTTCCTCATTTGTGAAATGGGGATAATAATAGTATCTATCCCTCAGAGTTGTGGGAAGATTAAACAGATAATGCACATAGAGGATTCAGCACAGTGCCTGGGACACAAGTCACACTCAATAAATGATATCTATTGTTCCTATTCTTTAGGAAACATTTTCTCAGCTTCCAGATTTTTTTTTTTCTCTAGTGTTTCCACGGAGAGAGAAAATCAAAATTGAGGTATAATAGCTAATCTCTAGGAGCATTTACAATGTTCCAGGTACTCTGTGGGTGCTGTTTGCGTGTTTCATCTCAGTTAATCCTCACAACAACATATCAGCAGGTACCACCATGAGCCCCACTTTTCAAAGGGGGATCTGAGGCCTTATCCCTTGGAAGGAAAGCAGTAGTGTATAGGTTGAGTTGGGGGACAGGTGGGAGTGGTTTTTAAAAAATTGTGGTGGAAAGGAAAGGGAATATTAAGAAGTGTCTCTGTGGGTTACCAATTGGTTCCCTTCAATGTTCTTTCAGATACACAGGTTAAGATTGGAATTTCTTTTTATTTTTATTTATTTTTATTTTTTCAAGACATAGTCTCACTCTGTCGCCCCGGGTAGAGTGCAGTGGTATCACCATAGCTCACTGCAACCTCAAACTCCTGGGCTCGAGCAATCCTCCTGCCTCAGCCTTTCAAGCAACTGGGACTACAGGCGAAGCCCAGCTAATTTTTCTATTTTTAGTAAAGATGGGTCTTGCTCTTGCTCAGGCTGGTGTCAAACTCCTGAGCTCAAGCAATCCTCCCACCTCAGCCTCCCGGAGTGCTAGGACTATAGGCATGAGGCAACGCACTGGCCTGGAATTCCTTTTTAATTAGTAGCTCCATCATTGTTTTGAGACTTCCTAAGTTCAGAGGGCATAGTTAAGTAGGAGGGAAGCACTTTCACCAGCACTGTAAGCCAGTGTTCTACCACGGCAAAAACTCATATTAAAACCAGCCGCAATGAATGACCTCACCGCATTTAGTGCCGAGTCCTTGCCATGCAGGACACATCCTAAAAGTGGGGGAAGAGGCAGCTAAGGCCTCCAGATACTCAGCTACACTTAACCAGAGTAATCCACCCCCAAGTTTCTCCCGGGGCACAGTTCCTTTTTGTTCTTTCATTTTTGTCCTCTCTTTAATAATGAACGTGTGACTCAGAGGTTTAATGAGTTACCAGGAGAAGTTAACCAGAAGGGAAGCCCATTGAGTAAGTGCATAATTAAAATTGCGAATGGACAGAGGAGTACAATCACTGTGGGAGATGGGGAGCACTCGGGAATGACTCATGGGTTAGGCTGGTTAGAAAAGGGCCTTTGGGATTTAAATTATGTCTGGTGAAGATCTAGAAATTAAAGGAAATTTCTAGAACCCTTCTACAGTCAAAAGAGCTAGAGAGGCCACCTGGGACCTCTCTTTTCCCTCCCCAAGGATTTAGACTGGTAGCCAGGAGTCACTTCCAGCAGAAACTGAACAACAGCAAAGGCTGAATCCACCAGGGGAGTCATTACCCCTCTCCTGCTAACACAAGGCTGTAATGTCAATTACTTCCTGTTGTAGGTAAATTTCCTGCTGCAAATTCTAACAATCAGAAGGAGAAAAACAAAGGCAGCATCACACTGGATTTTTGCTCTTTAGCCCAAACCCAGAAATATTTTACATCTGTTGAGGCCTGGCTGGAGGAAGACTACGGCAGACAAGCATGCACTGGAGACCAGGCTGATACAGTTAACAGAAAGACCACATGCCGACTCTCGGCCCGTTATCTGTTCTGTATACGATCAGGATTAGAAACGAAACAGTCCAGGGGGCTGTGAGTTCTTAGGAGAAATGCAGGCTGATCCTAAGCAAGAAACACAATACTCCCTACGTCAGGATCTCTGTAAAGCTACAGCCACAGAAAGCACCTTCTGCCCAGGAATCTAGTCCAAGAGTTTCTGTAACTAAAGCCACTTCAGATCAGCCATGCTAATGGAGCAAGAGTACAAATTAATCCCAAATATCAGATGAGCTAAATATTATGACTTACTGTCTTATTCCCATACAAGTGTGTTTGATGTTTGTACCAAAAGGGTCAAGGCTACCCTATCTTTCCTCCCAGAATATAGAAGCAATCACATAGGCAAAGTGGAAGAGCAGGTATGAACCAAAGATATTTCCAATAACAGAAATAAAAAAAAGCTATAAGCCCAAAAGTTAGGTACAGAGTTTGAAATTCATTTTTAATTTTTGTTTGAATATAAGCTTACATAGTTTTTGAATAGCACTGGGAACAAAGTATTGAAACTACAACATGAACCATGGAGGAGAAGGAGTTGGAAGGTACGCTCACTTTCAAGTCTTGTTCATTGAAATAAATCCTCCAAATTCCTTCCTCTATGCAGACAGAGTGAGTCACTTGGGTGGTCTAAAAGGCCTTCTGAGGGGTGGGGAAGGAGCCTAAAATTTTCTTTTAGTCAAAATTATGTTTACTTTGTAAAAGAAATGTAGATTAATATATATTTGGAAGTGAAATTAGCATATGAAATGAATCATATTAGCATGAAAGGACTCAAGTGATTTATCTTTCATCTTTACTCAATAATGTCAGGGCAGTTATTTATATTTTTATCATACTTTCTAAAAATCTACCTCCCACTAGTCTGTAAGCCACTATAAACAAAAGTTAAAAGAACTGTCCTGAGTCCCAAGAAAACTGGAAATTTTGCCAGAGCAATCTTTATGCAAATAATTAAAGGTTCATTTTATCAAATAAAGTAAACTAAAATCCAGAATTAATACTATTTTAATCCTGATCCAATCTCCAAAAAGTCATTAATTCCCTAAGACACTACTAAGCGAGTAGGTGTCAGTTTCATGTCAATAGTTGCCAATAAGTATGAGACATATTTAGCATGGCCCTAGTCTGACGCAGCAGAACTGAACCACTTAGAGTTAAGTCCTGGCTCCCACATAAATAGCTTACGCAAGTAAATTAACCTCTCTGAGCTAACCACGCCCTTAATGTTCCAGTCAATCCAAAAGCATCTGAGAGAACTCCATCATGCAAAGATAAACTAGACAGAAGAACGAAAAAGAAAAGTTTCAAATGCAATGGTCCCTATTGTCTAGATTGGACGCAGAAAGAAAATTCAGAATTCTAGTGGAGGATGATGATTTCAGAAGGGTTGTTCATGGTCCACCTCTATTCTTAGCTAAAGGATAAGATGAATGCCTAAAAGGTTATAATGCAATCCAAAAACCTTCCCAGATTTAACCAATTCTTATTCAAAATCACTCACTGAGTCAGGGCAGGACACAGCACCAGCTCCTGTCCTTGAAGAATACAGTTACCTGAGTCACAGGCTATTCTGAAAAGCCAGAACTGATCTACATCTGGCATTTCAAGGGCGAGCCAGCTCACCCACATGCAATCAACCACAGGTGACTTTTCCTTCTATTCATAGATATCCTGGAAATAGGCCCGAAAGCATAGAAGCAGCAACATGGAGAAGCGGAAGTGGTACATACTGAGTCCTGAACCACCATGAACTGGCTCTGAGATCTTGAAAAATTACTCAACCTCTCTAAACATAAAATTCTTGTGTAGAAAATCAGTGGCATAGAAGACTGCCCATTCTGAGTGGGGCCCAGGGCAAGAAAGAACTGCAGCAACTCCAGGCTGCAATACAAGCAGCCCTGCCGTTTGGGCCACCAGACCAGGCACATCCCAAGGCACTAATGGCAGCGGTGGCAGATAAGGTGCTGTGAGGTGCCTTGAGCATGCTCCAAGAGGAGAACTGCAGCACAGACCCCAAGGGTTCTAGAGCGAGAGCATCTTCAGTACAGGATGATATACCATTCTATTATAAAAACAGCTCCTGGTTGTTACTGGGCCTTGGTGGAAACTGAACATCTGACCATAGGACAACAATTGACCATATGGGCAGAGCTGCAAATCTTGAGCTAAGGACCGTCACACCCAGCAAGTCATAAGGTCAGGGGGGCCCAGCAACAACCCACTGTAAAGTGGAAGTGTCACACCCCAGGTTTCCCATGAGCAGGGCCAGAGGGCACAAGTAAGCCACCTAACAGATGGCCAGACCCACCCTACCACGTCACTCCCCACTGTTGCAGCAGCCCTTCCTCCTCAGATCACAGCTATGACCTTGGCGGGGGCAGGCCCCAGGCCGGGCTGATAGAGAAGGAAAAGCCCCAGGCATGGCTTGGTTCACAGACAGGTCAGCTTGCCCGGCATAAGTGGAAAATGGGCTACTGCTGCCCTCCAGCCCCTGACGGTGGGGAGCGGGCGTCCTCCCGAGGGGCAAGGCTTCAAGAAGCACGCCTGATGGCCACCTTGTGTGAAGAGAGAAGTGGCCTGGGGTAGAGGTAGATGTATGTAGGCTCATGGCAGTTGTGGCAGGCTTGGCTGCTGGGTCGGGAGCTTGGTGAAACGAGATTGGAAGACTGGGGACAAGGAGGTCTGTTGAAGGGCGTGTGGATGGACCTATGCGTGTGGCACCAAGTGTGAGGAGTTCTGTGTTGAGGCCACCTGGGGCACTGACTTCAGAAGACGTACCAAACAACCAACTGGACGGATCTCAGCCAGCCTCCATCCCTGGC
Source organism: Eulemur rufifrons (assembly GCF_041146395.1). Taxonomy (NCBI): domain Eukaryota; kingdom Metazoa; phylum Chordata; class Mammalia; order Primates; family Lemuridae; genus Eulemur; species Eulemur rufifrons. The sequence goes on from NC_090990.1 coordinate 29,963,705, forward strand.
CATCCCAGTGCTTGCGTAGTGCCTCATGAATGGAGCAGCTACGATGACAGGGACAGAGGGTACACATGTGCCCTCAAGGTTGATCCAGCTCTTGCTGCTGCTGAATGTTCAGCCAGCCAGCCACTAAGGCTAGTCCTGAGCCCCTGATGTGACACCATCCTCATAGGAGACCAACCAGCTCATTGATGACAAGTTGATTTACTTCCACCCTGAACTTGGGCGATATTTCATCCTGATTAGAATTGACAAATATTCCAGGTATGAATTTATCTTTCCTGCCTGTAGGCCTCAGCCGCCACTGCTACCCAAGAACTCCCATCGACTGCTATGGCTGAGAGTCTGACCTGCATTAACTCACTTCAGACAAAGAAATCCACTTTACAGCAAAGGAGGTGCACATGGACACGTGACCATGTAACCCGCTGGTCCTGCTACTTACCACACCATTCTGACACTGCTGGCTTGACAGAGCCCCGGAACAACCTCTCAAGAGCATTGTGAAGGTGCAAGCTTGGACATAACACCCTGCACAGGTGAGGCACTGTCCTCCAGGAGGTAGCATATACTTTAAATCAAGAGCCACAATACGGGGCTGGTTCCTGATAAACAGAATACATAGGTCTGGGGACCAGGGTTGGGAGGTGAAGGGGCCCCACTCACTATTACTCCCAGCATGACTTGGGAAATTTGAGCTTCCTGCATGCAATACTTTAGGCTCTGTGGGGCTAGAGATGCTTCCACTATGGAACACAGTTTTTGCTAAAATTAAAGCTATAGCTGCTGCCTGCCTGGCTACTTTAGGCTCCTCATTCTAATAGCAGGCAAAGAAACTGAGTTTTCTTACTGGCAAGGGGGTTTGACCACGTCCAGCATGAGGAAGTAGGGGTGCTGTTACATAATGGGGGCCGTGGGGAACACGAGCAACACAGGATACCTAACTCAGGTGTCTCCTGGGACTTCAATGCCCAGTTTTAACCATGAACTGTCAAGTACAACAACCACAGCCTGCAAAGGGCACGGAAACCTGGGGTTCAGCCCCCTCGGGTGACAGTCTGGGTCACTCCAGCACACTAGCCTCCCTGATGAGCAGACAGACGTGCTACCCATGAGAGGAGATTCTAGTAAAGGTAGCAAACAGGGAAGATGACAATATCGGTTGTGGCCTCAGGACCAATGGCAACAACAGGGACTGTTGTTTGTCCCACTCACCCAAAAATTCTGACCAAGAAGAATCCTAGAGAAGCTGTGAGAAGACAGAGTAAGCCTGACGTGAGACACGAGTGGCTGTAAGTGGCACAAGGGGTGGACTGTAGCAGACGTACTCGGCGTCCCACGCAGAGCCCCTTTCCCAGGCAGGTGTGCACCTCTTCCTGCTGCTGCAGGTGCTGGCTGCTTGGGGCCCACGCCTGCAGCCTTCTCTGGAGGCTTCCCCTTAGCAATGGGAGCTGCCCTGCCCAGAGATGTCTGAGAAGTATGTGTCCCCACCCCTTCCCCAAGTGACACCTGTGACTGCCTGATGCAGAGGAATAAAAGGACGATCTTTGTGATACAATTCCCACTCTAGAGCTCCTCATGGGATCAGGCTAAAGCAAGACTTCTCCTAAAACCGCATTTTCCCTAGTTTCTCCCCTGTCCTATACTGCTTCTCCCACTCTAGTACGGGTTTGTCCTAAAACCAATCCCTCAATAAACATCTTCCACAAGCTTCCCATCTAGGCCACGTGTCTAGGTACCCAACCCAATACAGTTATCCATTATACATTTTTGCACATCCATTGTGTTTTTAGCCCCAGACAAAGTGCTACAGACACATGACAGTTTGAGGCGGTGTTTAGCCAAAACCCACTCTCCTCCCTGCCCCACCTCCATGGTGGGCAGAGAACACCTCCCTGCCCCGCTGTGGTAGATGTTGTTTCCAAAAATGGCTGCAAAACTATCTCCCACCCTCATGCGCTTTTCACAGTGTGACCTTCCCACCCATCTCGTGGAGGGTCGGGATCCATGTCTCTTCCCCTTGAAAGTGGGCAGGCTTCTGTGACTGTTTCAACTGACAAGGAGTAGTGGAAGTGATGCCACATGACTTGCAAGGCTGGTCATAAAAGACAAGGCACATTCCACTTGGTTCTCTGGAACAATTGTGCTGCAGTTCTAAGCTGCCTTGGAAGCACCCTGACAACCCTGAAGTCACCAAGCTGTGTGGAAGCTCAAACGAGCTCACTCAGAGATCACATGGAGAAGCCTGAGCGATGCCTGGGCAGCCCCCCAATACGCCAGCTCCAGCCGTCATCTGACTGCAACTGCACAAGAGACCCTGAGCCAGGACCACCCAGCTGAGCCCTTCCTGAATCCCAGATGCACAGAAACCACGAGAGACAATAAAATGATTGATATTGTTTTAAGCCACTAAGTCTCAGGGAAATTTTTTCCATGGCAATAGTAAGCAGGACACCCAACAGTGTTGAGCTTAGCCACATTTCTCATTTTGGCCCAATAGGATTTGCATCTTGTACTTCCGCCACCACCACGAGAAGCATATTTTGGGTACAAGCATGCCACTAGTACAAGGAAATGAGAGATCTGTGTAGCAGACCTGAACAGAACCTGCAACATGGGCCAGCCCAACCCAGATCAGCCAAACCTTAGCTAATGAGCTTGCAGATGCATAAATGCGAAATAAATGCTTACTGTCACATGCTACTGTGATTATGTGGGGATTTTTTTTGCTATGCTGCATTATGGTGACAACCAATACAGGAGAACTAGGAAAGTAAGAGAAAGCATTCCCTGATCCCAAGGCTAAGATACTTTATAATTTGTAATTAAGTAGGCTTTATAATTATTATCAATAAAAACAATGAAAATAGCAACATTTTCCAATAACATCTCTATCTTAAGATATAATATCCCTCTCCTTTCTTTCCAGTTAAGCCCAATTAGTAATACTGGTCCCTTTTCGGAGGCCCTAGAGACATATGACAAATGACCTCACATTCTTTCCTTAATCAGCCTCCATAAGATGAAATGTTTCCAAGGGCCTTGAGCACCTTGAAAAGAAGACAATGGATGGACAGAAAATGTTCCCAGTAAACATCAGCTATGATGAGAGTCACCATAACCCCAGAATTAATTTACAAGTCCCTCAACGTAGGAGATCAGGAATCCCATCAAAAAGGGGAGGGGGGATCGATTTACCTAAGCGGTATATTAGGAGGGTTATATGTAAAAAAAAAATCAAGAGATTCATGTAAGCCAGGAATATAGGAAAATAAACTTCAATCCAAAAGAAGAAAGGACAATAAATATTTACCCGTGGACACTCAGGACCAAAGAGCCAGGAAAGCAGAGAAGGAGCCAGGGCCCAGTTCCCCAGATCAAACCTCAAACCAGGGCTTACCCAGGTCGGTCTTGGCCAAAAGGGCTTGGCTTTCCTGGGTCCAGTGGTTTGAAAACCATCCATAGCATATAAAGAGTAATTATTACTCAGTGTCTTTTTAAAATGGAATACAAGTTGATTGGGAAAAGGAAGGAAATTTTATACCAAATTACTCCACAATTCATATTTTAATGTTAATTTCACAAAACACTTGTCATTTGTGAACTTACTGGATACTCCCCCAGGCTTCACTAGATATTCAGTATATGAAAGTTTGTATACATCTTTCTCAGGTCCAGGAAGTTGGACCAGATGGGATACTGGAACTCGCAGTCATCTTCAAATGGCTTTGGGGATACTGACTTGATTCCACATTCAAACTCACCTCTGCACTCTAACCAGAGTGGCAAAGGTATTGAGAATATTAAAGTCTCTTAGAAAGACAATGATAAAAAAATTTCTGAAAGAAAGAAGTACTTAGAGCCTGACCAAAGTCAAACCAAGCATTTTATTATACTGCCACCCTGGAAGTTAAGGAACACAAAACCCACTGCTGCAGGGTTTCTCAACAATACAATTGACATTTTGAGCCAGATAGTTCTTCATCCTAGGAATGTCTCTCGTGCATTGTAGGATGTGTAGTTAGCAGTATCTTTGGTGTCTACCAACTAAATGCCAGTAGCACCTTCCCCCCACCCACAGTTATCACAGCCAAAAATTTCTCCAAATATTGCCAATGTCCCCTAAGGGACAAAATCACCCCTAGTTGATAACCACTGCATTGGTGTGACCTAGTCCTAAAGGTCCAGCTTCCGAAGCATGAAAGAGAAGCAAAATGTCTTTGGGATTTAAGGGGATAAGCAATGAGCCATGCTTATATTACAGTAGCAGTCTGCAAACTTTTTTTCTGCCTGACAGATTGAAGTTCACAAGCAGGCACCCATGTATATATTCCGATTCTGACATAATCTGGTTATAGGTTATATACAAAACTCTACCACTTTATTCTGACCCAAGAAAGAATATTAAAATGCAAGTGAGTGAAAATGATGTTGTCATAGATTGAATTGTGTCCCTCCAAAAAGATATATTGAAGTCCTAGCTGCCAGTATCTTAGAATATGACTGCATTTAAAAATGGGGTCTTTGCAGATGTAGCCAAGTAAAGATGACGTCATTAGGGTGGGCCTTAATCCAATATGGTTGATGTGTTTATAAAAAAGGGGGAATTTGGACACAGACACAGACATGCAAAGGTGGGTGGGGGGCTATATGAACATTAGAGCAAGGCTGCCACAAGCCCATGGACTTTTGGGGCTACTGTAAGACGGAAGAGTCAAGGAAGGATTCTTTCCCTACAGGTTTCAGAGGGACCCTGGCTCAGCTGACACCTTGATTTTGAACTGGCCTCCAGAACTGTGAGATAATAAATTTCTGTTGTTTGCAGCCACTCAGTTTGTAGCACTTCATTATAGCAATCTCAAGGAACCATACAGATTTGATGTAGAAAAAATTATAAGCCTGATTTAATTTTTAAAAATTAGTGTAATTTGAAAACACCGACATTTTCCTAGTTGCAGTAAATTACTTGTAATGCAATTACAACTGATTTAAGTCACCAATGTGTCATAACAGTAAAAACTGCCACACACCAAAGGAGGTTCTGTGTTGTGCCTCTAAGAAACCCAAAGTAGAACTCATAAAAGTGGTTTATTTGGACCACATTAATCTGGAATCCATAACCATTTATACAAAGTCTATTAGTAATCTTAATAGGATTAGGGATGGGGCCAGAGAACAGATGGTCAAACTACTAAGGGCTCCCCATGTCCTACAGGGAAAAATCCAAACTCCTTAGCCGAGCCCAGAAGGCCCTTTGCAATCTGGTCACAGCCCACTTTCCCAACTCACCTTTGCCAAATCCCATCACACCTGCCTTGCTCCAGCTGGGGCTAATCCAGTGCCTCCCAAATGTTTTCAAGTCAAGGCATACACAGAAGATGATAATATTGGAGGGTACACTGGGGTAAACAGACAAAGCTGTGTCTGAGAGCAACTGGCCTGGGAGCTCCAGTTGCCCTAAACTTTACCTGGCAGCCCAAAGGCTAAAAAGATCAATAAACTGGTCAACACGTACCTTCAAGGCAGCCCAGGATACCACAGCATACCACTCAGTTGGGAAGCTCTAATCTGATCCACTATGAGCCTTCTCAAACCTGTGATGGTTTGAATGTTTGTGTCCCTCCAAAATTCATGTCGAAACTTAATCCCCAATGCAACAGTATCACAGGTAGGGAGTTTAGGAGGTCATCAGGCCATGAGGGCTCTGTCCTCATGAATAGATTAGTGCCTTACGAAAGGGCTTGAGGAGGTGAGTTTGCCCCTCCCATCCCTTCCACCATGTGAGGACACAGGGTTCATCTCCACCAGAGGATGCAGCAATACAAAGGGCCAACTTGGAAGCTGAGAGCAGCCCTCACCAGACATCAAATCTGCTGGCAACTTGATATTGGACTTCCCAGCCTCCAGAACTGTGCGAAATAAATTTCTATTCTTTATAAGTTACCTATTCTCCAATATTTTGTTAGAGCAGCACAAACAGACTAAGACATTGCCTTTGTTTTCATCCAGGAAGTCCGACCTCTCACCGAGTTCCCCACTCCTCCACTGTGCAAACTCTTATCTGCCCTTTAAAACCCAGTTCAATTACCACTCCAGCTGTGACGTCTTTCCACCTCCCCTCTGCCATACTCCCATTGCACCCAGTACCAAGACCTATGCCATGGCCCTAGCCATGCTGGGCTGTCACTGCAGCTGCCTTACCTAGAATGTGATCTCTTGGGGTCCAGGGACTACTCAGAACAAAATGGGTCTACACTGATTCAGCAGATATTTATTGTCCTCCTGTTAGAGGCAAGGCATTGGAGAGTCCCTACCCTCCTGGAGGTTACAGTCCAGTGAGGGAGAGGGACATCAAACTGTCATTCACATAGTTAATTATTTAATTATAATGGTGGGACCTGTTTCAAAGGAGAAATACAGGCATCAATGAATGCATAAAAGTAGATCTGATCTATTTTAAGAGTCACGGAAATTGGCCGGGCGCGGTGGCTCACGCCTGTAATCCTAGCACTCTGGGAGGCCGAGGCGGGTGGATCACTCAAGGTCAGGAGTTCGAGACCAGCCTGAGCAAGAGCGAGACTCCATCTCTACTAAAAATAGAAAGAAATTATCTGGCCAACTAAAATACATATATGGAAAAAAAAAAATTAGCCGGGCATGGTGGCGCATGCCTGTAGTCCCAGCTACTCGGGAGGCTGAGGCAGGAGGATCGCTTAAACCCAGGAGTTTGAGGTTGCTGTGAGCTAGGCTGATGCCACGACAGTCACTCTAGCCCCGGCAACAGAGCGAGACTCTGTCTCAAAAAAAAAAAAAAAAAAAAAAAGAGTCAGGGAAACTGATTGAAGTCAACTGATTGAAGGGGTGGCATGAAACAGAAGAGCTCTAAAAGATACATAGGAATTAATTAAGAGAAGGGAAAATGGGCATGAAGGCAGCCCAGGTTCCAACCAAGCATTCCTGTTCTTGAACATCTTCATATGCATAGGACCTGGCCAAGGCAGATCCTAAATAAATACTGAATTAAATTCTTGAAGTTTTAAGTACTTTTAAGCACTTTGTCTCTAAGTGGGTTCTTCCAAATAATGATAATTATTTTGGAAATCCTTTTCAATAATCCAGGTGTACAAATAGTTATTGAAACATTTTATTATATAAGGCAAGTCTCCAAGTGCTCAAGGCAAAAATAAGAGCAAGAATTTTCCTGGTGACAAAAATAGAAGAAGGTGTTCCAACAAAATAGAGACCACAAAAAAAAAAAAAAAATCATGAAGGCGAAAGACCATAGTATGGTCTGGAAATAGTGTGGAATTTCATTCTGAAGAATTAAGGGACTTTGGTAAGGGACAAGGAGATTGGGGTGTATATAAATTATCTATTGCTGAATGAGAACTTACCCCCAACAACACACATGTTATCTCACTGTCTCTGCGTCAGGAAGCCAGGCGCCACTTAGCGCCTTTCTTAGCTTCAGGGTCTCTCACAAGGCTGCGATCAAGGTCTTGGCCCTGGGTCTCTCTCAAGGCCTCAGCCAAGGTATCTGCTGGGCTGCAGTGATCTCAAGGTTTAACTGCTGTGGGATCTGCTCCCAGGGCCACTCAGTGCTGTTGGCGCTCATGAGCTGCTGGCGGGATTCACTTCCTCATGGCCTCTCGGGCTAAGAGACCCAGTTCCTGGCCATGTGGGCCACTCTAACATCGCAGCTGGTTTCCACAAGTGGATGAGAGAGAGAGAGAAGTTAGAGTACTTTGTAGCCTAATCACAGAAGTGGTAGCCTGTCACATTTCCCTCTTCTGTTCATTGGAAGCAGGGCACTAGGTCCAGCCCTACAAGTGTAGCAGGAGGTGGGGTCACTGGGGCCAGTGGAAGAGAAGAAGAGGACGCAGGTAGGAGCCAAAGAGGCAAATGTGGTGAAGTCAGGAAGAGAATCCAGAGGACCCAGTGTCAAGAGACCCTGAGAAAGAGCATTGCAAGAAAGGTCAGAGGTCACCAGTATCAACACTGCAGCCAGGCATAGTGAGGCAGAGGAGGGCATGGAAAAGGTCACCGATGTCACCTGAGCGAACTTCAATGTTAGGAGGTGGAAACTGGATTACAAGTGCAAGAAGGAGGGCGTGCAAGGTGTGGGGGCAGACAGAAAACAGTGTCTTCAAAGAAATGGGGCGGTCAGGGCCAGAGCTAGCCCAGAGCAGCTGCGTAAGGGGAAGACAGCTCTCCTCCAGCCTGGGCGTGTCCACAGCAAGGAGGGCGGGGGCGGGGTGGAGACTAGGAAGCCAAAGGAGCAAGAGGAAAAAGGGTGATGTCCATTGTGTGTATGATTCCCACAGGGCTCAGGAATTTGGGCCTGGGATGGCATCTGGTCTTCCTCATCTTCCCAGACTCCCCAGTTACTGCTACTGGCTCTGCTTCTGTACCCACCCCAGGAACGCTGGGCTTTCCTCCCACCCTTCTTGTCCAGTCCCTTCCCTGTGCATCCTAACACTCACTCTAGGCTGGTTTGGCTACTCCCATGGCATCAGGATGCTGTCACTCCTGGCCCCAGCTTATCCTTCTGGCCTCACGTACATCCATAACCCCAACCCACCCCTACACACACACACACACACACACACACTCTGTATACTCTGGGCATTCTGAACCTTATCATTCTTCAAAATGTGACGCTCTTCGTCTCTGGCCCATGGAATGTCCTGCATGCTGTGCTCTCTGCTTGGAATACTCCTTCCATGCCCCTTAACATGACCAGATCCCAGCTTAGATGTAACTTCCTCCAGGAAGACTTCCTGACTCCCCCACCATGCAATCTCACAGGGCAATAATCTCTGTATTGTAATTGCCTATTTACTTTTTGGCCTTCTACTGGACAGAAAGCCCCATGAGAGCAGACGCCATGCCTGTGTTAGTCACCATAGTCTCAGCATCTAGTGAATGGCTGGCTCAGCAAAAATTCACTGAGAGTTGATTGCCATTACGTCCACACAGCCTGCTGTTGGGGACTCAGGCACGCACTCCCCCACTGCTGACTGCTCTCAGCTGAGCCCATGTCTGGGAATTGCCCTGGACTGAACAGAGTGGGCTCCCTGGGGCCACACCCCCTTCCTAAGCGCAGGCCCTGTGTCCAATACCTGTTGGTGCAGGGACTCAGGGATATAAAGGCCTGGTCCTCTTGCCTCAATTTGGGACAATTCTGAGGAGCTGTCCCAGCTCCTGCGGCTCCTGTGGGGTCAGAAGAGGGGTCTCATTGTGACTGTGCTACAGTTCAACCGCCCCCTCCACCCAGTCCTGCTTCCCTTGTGCCTTCACAGATGTTGACCCCGAGAACATTCCGCAAGAAACCTCCTGCCTGCAAATCCCCATCTCAGAGCTGGATTCCCGGGGAACCTGACCTGAGATACGTGGATGAACACAAATACATTTTGTCCAAATCAGTCCCCCAAAGTCAGCATGCCCCTGCAGTGCTCCTCGGCCAGCCCTGACGGTGGCACATGTGGGCTTGCAGCAGATACCGACTGAACGAATCAATCTGGTCATTTAGCCCTTGGATTCTGCCCGGGACTCTCACCATACACTTGATGAGTCTGGTTTGAATTACAGTATTGAATTTTTTTTGGAAGTAAAAAAAAATCGATTTATAAAATTTTTATAGTTCATTCAGTTGGTCTGTTATGATGCTGCATCTGAGCACAGTATACTTGAATGCCGCTGCTCACTGTTGCCAGCAAAGAAAGCACAATGCCAAAGCTGTCTGAGAGGACCTTCTTAGACCAAGTTAACCAAGACTGAAGGCAGAGGCTCTCGAACTGGTGACAACGTGGACCAAGAGGCTGGCGCTGCTTGCCTTGCAGGAGGCACAGAAAGAGACTCTGTGATGGCCAGGGTCCCTGGAGAGACACAATTCTGAAGAATACACAGACCCGGGAGCTGATAAACCAGCAAAGCCCTGTTCAGAGACCGAGGCCCTACTGTGTGCTCGGCAGCAGAAGCACACCCCGTCAGCACTCACATAGAGGCAAACCGTTCTCATCCCAGAATGTGAACAGCACGTACCAAACTCAGAAATTTGTTTCCAAACCAGTGACTTCATCCACCTGATGGATGTTCTCTGTAATCTGCCCTCTGGGTCAACAACATTTATGACCCACTGAGATAAATGGAAAAGAAAAGGGAAGAAAATTTTTTTGTGTCTATTCCGAGTGGTAATTGAAAGTTTGCCACTAGTCTTGCAGAACCTTTTTCACCTGAGCATCTCCTAAACACGCTACAACATAATTCACTAATTCTCATCACTCCCCTCTCAGGCACTATCATTCTCCTCCCGAGACACAGTCATCTCAAGCTCACAGGGCGTGAGCCATTGGCTCAGGAGGAGGCATTTGATGCCAGACACCAGCTCCAAGCTCCCAATTTTTAGTATGACTTGCTGGGCTAACTTGTTCCAGATTGCCTCCCCAAATCGGCGACTACATGTTCACCAAACCTCAGTCTGCTCCAGTTCACACCTGAGAGTGTTACTGCCCCTTTCTTTGCTTCCTAATTTATATTATATAACATGTATTTTCCATATTTTTCTATCTTAAAAGTAAGCATGTTATAAAAATTTATGGCCCAGTATTTATTTACAAGCATATTCTTAGAAAACCCAATTCAGACTATATCTAAAGTTATTCCTCATAGCAATTCAAAATTGCTATTATAGCATTAGGGTCATTGCAGATATAATTATTAGGTTATTAAATATGAAATGTCTGATTTCCTGAAGTACTAAGTTTGACAGTTGATATCTCTGACATTTCATTTTGACACTTTGTGGTTTACTTTTATTGTGAAGGTATATCCTCAGTCTTTCAAACACGTTTGGCTTGTGATTATCTTTCAAATTTTTTTTAGAGCAACTTTTGTGAAACCATGGCTAAGTCAAAAATTCGTGTTATTTTCAAATATGAGTTCTGTCGTGGAACCAGTGAAGTGCAGACAGTTCAAAATATCAACGAAATGTTTGGGAAGGATGTGGCTAAGAAATGCACAGTACGTTGATGGTTTGAGAAGTTCCATTCTGGTGATTTTAATCTTGAAAATTAGCCACATGGGTGACCTGAGACCATATGGTTAATGAGCTAAAAGCTGTAGTGGAAGTGAATCCACCTCAAACTACACATTCAAATTAGCAGCAAGGTTTGACGTTTCTATCCCAACAATATTGGACCATTTAAAACAACTTATGCAAGGTAAAGAAGCTGGATAAATGGGTTCCACGTGAATTAAATGAGCATCAGAAGAGAAGTTGTGTCGAAGCTTGCCTTTCTTTGCTCTCACAATATAAAGGTGAACCATTTCTACACCGTATTGTTATGTGTGATGAAAAATAGATTCTTTTTGAAAATCGCAAGTGTTTGGCACAATGGCTGGATAAAGATGAAGTGCCGAAACACAGTCCAAAACCAAATATTCATCACAAAAAGCTATTGGTGTCTGTTTGGTGATCCAGTGGTGGTATTGTCCATTACAGCTTCATGAAACCTGTTCAATCAATTACAGCAGATGTCTATTGCAACCAAGTGGACGAAATAATGAGGATGCTTGTGATTAAGCAGCCGAGACTGGTCACTAGAGACAGGCCAATGGTCTTGCAAGGTAACACTCGACCACATATTCCACAAACAATGCTGCTCAAACTATAGCAGCTGGGCTCGGAAACTCTCTGTCATCTACCATATTCACCAGACCTTGCACCAACTGACTACCACTTCTGCCAGGCTTTGGACCACTTCTTGCAAGGAAACATATTCAATTCTCAGCAAGCTGTGGAAAACGCCTTTCCTGATTTCATCGCCACTCACACTCCAGGCTTCTTCACTGCTGGCATAAACAAGCTACTGTTAAGATGGCAAAACTGTGTTGATAGTTTAGGTGCATACTTTGATTAATTGTACTGCTTCTTATTTGAGATATAATAAACTACACTTTTGATTCGAAATTGAACATTTCATACTTAATGACCAATGAGCTTATATAGCAGAGTGGGCCCCAATCCAATATGACTGGTGTCCTTACAAAAAAGGGAAATTTGAACACAGACACACACTCAAGGAGAACACCACATGCAGACTGGGGTTATGCTGCCACAGGCCAGAGAATGACCAGAGGCGAGCTGGCACAGACCCTCCCTAGTGCTTTCAGAGAGCGCATGGCCCTGAGACACCTTGATTTCAGACTTCTGGCCTCTAGAACTGTGAAATGATAAATTTCTGTTGCCCTAAGCCATTCAGTTAGTGGCACTTTGTTATGACAGCCCTAGGAAACTAACACAAGCACAGTACTCAATATATCTCCGATGTTTACAACTTTCAAACCCTTGTAGTGGTCACAGCCCATCTGTTTACAACCAAAGGAGAAAGGAAGGAGGTGAGTTACGGGGCCAAGGAGTTGGGGCATATGGAGAGTGTTATACTAGGGTGAGTGGACTAAGGTGGAAGAGAGGGAGAGAGACAAGGTAAAAATGTTATAAAACCCAGACAGAGTTCAGAATGGGATGTGGCAGGGCAGTATATGAAGGGACAGGATGAGAATTATCACCTTTTGTGGCTCCTCCAACTCCACCTCCTAGACACTCCAGGTGGTTCTTCCCTAGTGTGAGCTACCACCTGCTGCTACCACCAAATGAGGGAACACAGTCACCCCAGGAGAGAGGTGTGAATCCCAAGTCCCACCTCCCAGCTACCAGCCTGCCTTCCTCTCCTAGCCTCAGGAGGTTCCACCCCGCCAGCCTCCGGGGGAGGAAGCAGGTACAGGCCAGGAGACGAGCATCTCATTCATTGTCTCCTGCAGCTCCCAGACTAGCTGATGCTCGACCCTGAGCATGAAAGGGGAGGAGGACTAGACAGTCTGGAAAATGTCAGGCAGACACGCCAGAGATATCGAACTCATTAATCAGAACACAATTCACAATAGCAAAGATGTGGAAACAACCCAAATGCCCACCAATACATGATTGGATTAGTAAGCTGTGGTATATGTATACCATGCAATATTACTCAGCTATAAGGAATGATGAAGATACGACATCTCTATGGTTCTCCTGGAGAGAATTGGAACCCATTATATTAAGTGAAGTATCCCAAGAATGGAAAAACAAGCATCACATGTACTCACCAGAAAATTGGTTTCCCTGATCATCACCTAAATACAAATCTGGGAACGACACCAATTGGATATCAGACTGAGGTGGGGGGTGGGGGAGGGGATGGGGGTCTGCCTACACAATGAGTGCATTGCGCACCGTTTGGGGAGTGGTAACACTTGAAGGTGCTGACTCGGGAAGGGGGGGGTGGGGAAGGGAGGGATATATACCTACATAATGGGTGCAATGCGCACGACCTGGGGAACAGACACTCCTGGAGCTCTGACTTGGGGGGAAAGGCGGTACAGGAACAACGTATGTAACCTGCAATTCTGTATCCCCCATAACAAGATGAAATTTAAAAAAAAAGAAAAAAAAAGAACATTTGCAAATGAAGCCCAAGTCTCAGGTATGAAATACGCATTGAGAACCTGTACTGTACAAGGACTGTGCCGTGGGAGGACTAGACGCGGTGAGACCCACAGCATAAGTGACAAATTCCATATTTCCTCCCACCACCCAAAGACAGAACAGTGAGACTGGCCTGCTGCGTTTGTCCCACTGTGTGATTTCTGTCGCGATCCTGCTTTCCCCGGCTCATTCCGGCCAGGACACTTCACGTGGACGCTTCAGCTTCAGAGTCAAACTTGAGAAGCACGTGAAGGTTTGGGTTTCTGTGCAACATGCTGCTGGGGAATAACCTCACACAGTTTCATGTCAAGGGGAAAAAATTAATCATACTTCCAATAAATAGGCTTCGGCTCTGGAATAAAAGAACTGAATAGTTTCTCCTAGAAATCATGTCTGTCAGTACTTTTTATTCCTACTTCATTCCATTAAGACTCAAGTCTTTACGTTCTGGTCTAAATTATGGGATTGATTAGCTTACAACCAAGGCTGGCACTTCCCGCACTTGGCTGTTGCCTCAGCCTTTTAGTAAGGCCCTAAGGAGTCCATTAGATGGGGGTCCTCACCCTTGGGGAGTGCCACATGGGGAAATGTGGCCCCCTCCCATTAGCAGCCATGGTTCACTTCAACAGTGTTAGGGACTGAACCATGTTCCCCCAAAATTCCTATGTAGAAACCCTACCCCCAATGTGACTGTATTTGTAAGTAGGGCCTGTAAAGATGTAATTAAGTTAAATGAGATCATATGGGTGGGGCCCTAACCCAATACAACTGGTGTCCTTATAAGAAGAGGAGGAGATACCAGGGATGCAGGCACACAGTGCAAAGACCATGTAAGGACGTGGTGAAAAGGCAGCTGTCTGCAAGACAAGGAGCACGGTCCCAGGAGAAACAAAACTTGTGACACCTTGATCTTGGACTTCAGCTTTCTGAACTGTGAGAAAACGAGTTTATGCTGTTTTGGTCACCCAGTCTGTGATATTTTGTCATGGCAGCCCTAGAAGATGAGCACAAATGGAAATTCTCAACCTTCGTTCATTCTTTCAACAAATATTTATCAAACACCTACATGGTGCCAGGCACTCTTCTGGGTACTAAGAACATAGCAACAAACAAAACAGACAAAGCCACGATGGAGGGGAGGGGTGAGGAGTCCTAAAATGCAACATTAGAATCTCCTGCTGGGTCCTTGTGCACCAGGGACCAGTTTCATGGAAGACAATTTTTTCAAAGACCAGGTCAGGAGGGGGAAGGCGAGTGATGGGGAGCGGCTGTAAATACAGGTGAAGCTTCACTCACTCACCCCGCTGCTCACCTCCTGCTGCGCGGCCTGGTTCCTAACAAACCACAGACCAGTACTAGTCCACAGCCCTGGGGCTGGGGACCGCGGCTGTGCAGGATCTAGCATGGACATCAAGTGCCACCTTCCCAGTCCTGCCCCTGCCCCAGGATCACTGCACCAGACTGCCATGTTGAGGGCAGGAACCAGTCTTTCAGACTCTTTTAAGCAGTCTGGGATGCAGACGGTGTTAAGAAGGCATCCTCTCTTCCCGGTGCCACGGACCTGGCTCCCCTGCAGCTCCTACCTTCTCCACCTGCGGTTCTCAGCATGGGGCACTGCACCAGCGGCAACAGCAGCCCCTGGGAACTTGTTAGAACACAAATTCTCGGGCCCCCACCCGACCTCCTGGATCAGGAATTCCAGGGGTGCAGCCCAAGCCTCCACGTGATTCTTAGGCTAATGAGAGTTTGAGAACCACGGTTCTCCACTCTCTGACCTTCACCCTGACCCACGACCCAGCTCCCACCGCACTTCTCCTGGGCTTCTCGTAATAGCAGCAATCTGTTGTTCTCACCTTCTGTGTGCCAGGCCCAGTTGACTGAGAAGGAAACCGAGGTTCAAAGCAGCTTAATAATATGCCCAAAAGCTGTCAGCTAGTAATGGGATCCGGATTCTAAAAGGCCAAAGTGCACACTTTTTCCTCAGGCCTTGCATGGCTGCACTGTCCTGCTCTCTCTTCCCGTTACTGTCGGTCACTCTCTTTTCTTTTCCTTTTTTTTTTTTTTTCTAGGCCCCTGCACCACAAAACCATCAGCTCCTACCTGGCCTAATGGGAATCAGCTCGCCTGACTGAGCCTTTGTGATTTTCTTTCCCTGGCTTTGCAATAGCCACATTTTTAAGGTATTATAACACTGATTGATTTCTGCACACTCAGAATGCCCATTTCCATTTTAACACGATCCCCTCTTTCCTAGCTGCACAGTGTATCACTAAGTTCACTACATACATTTGGGAAAAATCGATATTCTTCCCTTTTTTATAGGAAAAAAAAAAGGAATCTACTGTAAAGGAAAAAAAAACTAAAAAAATCAATCTGCTACTAGTTAGGGAAGCAGGAAAATGAATGCCATGAAATTATATTTTCTGCAGCCATTTCATACTTGCATTTGGGGAGCAGAAAGGTCTGAATGGATGAATCTGCAGTCCGGTGAAGGTGAAATGCCTGGCGAAGGAGCGAGCAGAGGGGCAGGGCTTTGAGAATGTGCCTGCTCCAAGAAAACCTTTAGAAAACAAGGGCATGTATGGCAAGGATGTGGAGAAAAGGAACCCTTAGACGTTGCTGATAGTACTGTAAAATGCAACCATTTGGGAAAACAATTTGGCAGTTTCTGGAAAAGTTAAACATAAACTTACCATATGACCCAGCAATTCCCATCCTAAGTATCTACTGAAGAAAAAATGGAAATATATGTCCACATACAGATTTGTACCTGAATATTCATAGCAGCATTATTCGTAATAGCCAAAAGGTGGAAACAGCCCAAACGTCCATCGATGGGTGAATGCACAAACAAAATGTGGGATATCCACACACTGGAATGCTATGCAGCAGTAAAAAGACACAAACTACTGACACATGCCTCAACACGGATAAATGTGAAGGACGTGATGCTAAGCAAAAGAAACCAGATGCAAAACACTACATATCACATAATTTCATTTATCTGAAATGCCCAAATAAGGTGGATGTATAGAGACAGAAAGTAGATTAGTGGTTGCCTGGGTCTGAGGATAGGATGAAGATTAACCACAACTGGGCACAACAGATCTTTAGAGGATGACGGAAATATTCTAACACCGGAATGTGGTGATAGTCAGACAACTGCGAAATCATTATATTATACACTTGAAATTGGTGAATTTTATAGTATCAAATTAGATCTCAATGAAGCTGTTTTTAAAAAGGAAAGGGGTTGTGAATGGAGCCACTTGAGGTCCACAGGCTGCAGCTATTTGATTTGGTACAACTAAGGCTTGTGAAGCCTAGCACACGTCAGCCACGAGGAGAAGCAGCAAACTATTTTCTCCTTTGATAAATGCCTAGAAAGACAAGGCAGGGGGACAGTCCCACCAGAGCAGAAGTTCTGCTGCTGAGCAAATGCTCCCCGAGGAAACGCTGAGGCAGGGCTGGGCCTGCTGGTGTCTGGGCCAGGGGAAGAGTAAATAGGGCAAGACTGCAGGCCTAGGGTGGGGGGTCAGAAGCACACGTCAGGACATCAGGGCATACCTCTCCACGAGGGCAGGAGAGGGCAGAGGGACTTACAAGGTGTGGAGGGTTCCCGCAAGCTGGGCCCAGGAGCCAGGACAGAAGGAAAGCCCTTCCTCCGTAAGAATCGAGAGGAGGGTGGAAAGCAAAGCGTGGGTAAGAGGAGGAAGGGGCACGGCTCTGAAGGGAGCGAGCTCTCACAGGTAGCTCAGCACCACCCCACTGTCCGCTGCAGCTTGGTAAAACATCAAAGGAACAACACCTAGCAAAAGCCTCATGGGAACCTCATCAGAACACAAAGCAAGATTCCGGAAGGACTCTGCGTTCATCCCCACTGAGCTGGGAAGCCCAGGGGGCACGCCAGCCCCCACTGATAGGATGGAATGTGTAGGATCACTGTGACCTGTCGCAGGGAGGAGGGAGGAAGGGGAGGAGGGAGGAAGGGGAGGCTCCGCTGTGCCACATCCACAGGGGAAGAGAAGGGGGCTGGACTCAGGCCTGCCACCTCACCCCACTCTGCAACTCATGAGATGCGTGACCTTCCACAAGTGGTGTAACCCCTCAGAGGGTTATGTGCTCCAAAAAGTCGTGTGAGGACTGATGAGAGAATGAGGACTGACGAGAGAACGTAAGGCGTTAAAGGCAAAGGAAATTGCATTTTGTTGTATATATAAATAGCTTCTCACTGCTCTCCCTGGATTTCCTTCTACGCACTCTCAAAGGTGAGGGAAGAGAAAGGCACATGTGAAAGAAAATATTCTAATCTCCACCGAATGTTCGTGTGACCAGTCTCCTGCAAGCATGCCAGGGGACAGCTGCTGCAACATGGGGTGGCATGCCAGGGGACAGCTGCTGCAACATGGGGTTCCACCCCAGAAGAGCCGCTGCAAAGGGCTTCTGCTACCTAAAACTTCAAAAGAGGGAGGGGTAAATATTAATATTTTTGAGGTGAGTCATTAAAAGTAAAGAAATGCTCACTTCTTGGAAATGAGGCAGCGAGGGATGAAAGCAAGAAGGAACGAATGGGATGTTTATCCTACTTGTAAAGCAGACTTCAAAGTATGCACTTCCCAGATCGATTTCTTTCTCGTGGTATCCTCGTTTGCTTGTTTTTAATTAACAGCAAACATACGGCATTGAAAGCAAAGCCGTATCCATCATTCATATCAAAAGGACTGGAAAGGTCAAAATACACCTGAGCGACAGGATTACTAAAGTTTTAGGAACGGAGATACAAAAGGGGGTTCAAAGATAACAAAATCCTTCTCCTTGTGTTTTTCTTCTTCCTTACAAACAAAAGTGGTTTAATGGCCTTGAGGGAGCTGAGTCCCTTTCATCTTCCCTTGCCTACTGTCACACTCAAAGTGCCCAGAACACATAAAAGCCAGCCTAGCTTATTTTAATGAACAGCTACAGCCAGGGTAAAAATCAACAGGGTTTTCAGAATAAATCCGATAAATCTTGTCCTTTCAAGGAGAGGAATTTATTTAATGCTTTCAGTTTTATCTTGTATGACCTACCCATCGTGAAACTGGGAACCTGTAATTTATGGATCCAGTGAAGGCAAAATTGATTAACAGGTCAGTGTAAATGTCAGCTTGGGGGAATTTAACAAATGTAGTTCCACAGGGTCGGTTCTTGCCCGGTACTATTTAACATTTCCATTAATTACTTGCTGACAGAATAGGTGATAGAATTGGAAGCGTATCATTAAATCTGCCAATTTAAAAATAAAAGTTTAAATACAAATAGGTCTTGGCAAGTTGAAAAGCAAAGAAGGACCATTGGGTGTCCGCAAAGCTCTGCCTGGTACAGAGAAGGTGCCCACTAAATGTTAGCTGACTGAAATAAATGCCAACAAAACAAAATTTTCACTAACAAGGGCAAATATTATAAAGTAGGGAACACACTCAGTTCAAAATGTGGTCCACACTTTGTTATCCTTTTCCTTAGGTGCAGAAACACATGCGTACACACGTGCACACACACGGGTAAATACATGTTATTTCCAGAATGTAAATGAGAAGGAAAAAAAGGGATAGGGAATAACCACTGGAGATTAACCATCTTAGCAGAAAACAGCAGCAGCAAACAAAGGTGCAGCTGGGTGGGGAAAAGAGAAAAAGTCACACCGAAGCCGAGCCCCTGGAACCAAGCCACGCACCCCTAAGCAGCCGGCTCACCACCGAGTGGACAGGAAAGGATGCCAAAGCCACAAAGCATAAGGACATGAGACCCACCTCCTTCTCAGCTGAGGGGCTCCTGGGGGTTTGGTTGTGTTCTGTGTTTAATTAGAAAGCTGGGAAAGAAAGAAAAAAATCCTGATGAGGAGGAGTCTACTGGAAACCTTAGCCCACTGCCCACCTTCCACAGGCAGCAGCAGGATGTAACCAGGGTCCAGACTGTCTCGTGCCAAGGGCAGAAGTAGAACGATATCCAGATCAAGAAGTAGAGCAATCAAGAAAAAAACCTTTCCTAATGTTTGATCAACTAACAGACCTCGATAGAACTTTTCTGGATAAAAAATGAGTAAGCAGACAATACACAAGAGGCCTTCAATAATAACAACAAAGATGTTGGGAAGAATTAAAACAATGCTTTATTCTTCCAAGGAAACTTAAAAGGGATATGACCTATATGGGGGGAAAGAAAGGGATCAAAAGCTGTTATATCAAAGTTGGCACAGTAGTGCTAAGGGAGAAATGAGGAGAAAAGCAACACCAATTCAGAACCAAAAAGATGCATGAGAAATATCTAGAAGTGGAATTAACATTTCAGAACACTGAATCTACAGGGAGGAGCACTGACTTCAGAGAAGGGAAAAACAACCATCCAGAAGGCAGAGGAAAGGCATACAGAGTTTAAAAAGAATCCACGGAGGACAGATTTTCTTCCTTAACACGTTAGGAAAACTTTCAGTGCAGGGCTAGAACATTAACTCTCTTCTGTGAAGACAAAAGTCAATTTTAAAAAATGATCTGTGCATGTTAAACTTGTCACAGCTTTAGTCTATTCAGTTCAAAGTTAAGACCTTTATAGACGAGGAGGCAGTGATGTAGGTGGATCAGAAGTTTGCTGAGCTAAGATCTGGATCCAATGTTGTGACTTGGCTCAAGTCATGCTATCTGTGCCTCAGTTTCCTCATATGTAAATAGGAGAGAGAACAACCTGCTTCCAGGGCCCTTTCAGAATCGAAAATCTAAGAGAGAAGAGCCTGCTTATATAACTAGCTAGTTGTTGAATGTTCAGAAGTGGATGGAAATTTTTGTGCCAAACTGAAATAATCTGCATAGGTTTTTCTTGCACAAGATGTGCAATATTATTTTATCAAAAACATTATCATATTCATTTCCACAATAACAAGGCTTCCAAACATAATATTGAAGTTTTGTCAGTATCTGTTGAACAAATGGCACAGCTTTGCTGACAAAGTTACAATTTTTTATGTTGAATAGGAAATTTTTAGCACAAATCTATTTACTAATCATTGCCCTTTTAATAAACTATTTATTAAGATACTGCCTTTCTGGCAGAGTATTAAATGAATACTATATATCAAATTTATTTAAATGTTTTTTAAAACTGAGTAAGTGTTAGAGAGAGAAGGTTGTATTCTTTAATTAAGTGGACCTCTATAGGTAATAGATTATTCTAGATGCTGCTTTGTACTGCCTATATTTTTGATCAACAAAAATTTGTCTACCAGACGATACTGAATTCTACCTAAAAGATTCTGAATATCTGAGATAATATACATTCATTCATACATTCTACAAATATTTATTTAGTGCCTACATTGTGCCAGCCATGAGTGTAGACACCAGGAATAAGCAATGAATGAAACAATGTCTCTGCCTTCTTGAAGTTTACCAGATAGTGATAAATCTATAAACATAGAAGGGTTGATATTAGTAAAATGTCCATACTATCCAAAGTGATCTACAGATTCAATGCAATCCCTATCAAAATTCCAATGACATTTTTCACAGAAATAGAGAAAACAATCCTAAAAGTCACATGGAATCACAAAGGCCCTACATAGCCAAGGCAATCTTAAATAGGAAGAACAAAGCTAGAGGTATCACATTATCTGATCACAAAATCTACTATAAAGCTATAATAACCAAACAGCATGGTACTGGCACAAAAACCAGACATAGAGACCAATGGAACAGAGTGGAGAACCCGGAAATAAGTCCATGCATTTATTGCCAACTGATCTTCAACAAAGACACCAAGAACACACATTGGAGAAAGGATAGTCTCTTCAATAAATGGTGCTGGGAAAACTGGATATCCATACACAGATGATTGAAATTGGATCCTTACTTCACCCCATATGCAAAAATCAGTTCAAAATAGGTTAAAGACTTAAACATAAGGCCTGAAACTATAAAACTACTAGAAAAAAAATAGGGGAAAAGCTTCTTGACATTGATCTTGGTAAATATTTCTTGGATGTGACCCCAAAAGCACAGGCAACAAAAGCAAAAATAGACAAATGGGGCTGTATTACATGGAAAAGCCTATGACAGCAAAGGAAACAATCAACAGAATAAAATGACAACCTATGAAACAGGAGAAAATATATGCGAACTAATCTGATCATAGGTTAATATCCAAAACATATAAGAAACTCAAACAACTCAGTAGTAAGAAAACAAATAATCTGATTAAAACATAAGCAAAGGACCTGAAAAGACAATTCTCAAAAGAAGACATACACGTGGCCAACAGGTTTATGAAAAAATGTTCAACATCACTAATCATCAGGGAAATGCAAATTAAAATAACAATGAGACATCACCTCACACTGAATAGGATGACTGTTATTAAAAAGACAAGAAATAACAAGTGTTGGCAAGGATGTGTCAAAAAGGGAAGCTTTGTACACTACTGGTGGGAATGTAAATTCGTACAGCCATTATAGAAAACAGAGGTTCCTTAAAAATTAAAAACAGAACTACCATATGGTCCAAAAATTCCACTTCTGGGTATATATCAAAAGAAATAAAATCAGTATGTTGAAGAGATATCTGTGCTCCAATGTTCATTGCAGCATTATTTATAATGACCAATGTAAGGAATGAACCTAAATATCCATCAACAAACGAATGGATTAAAAAAAATGTGGTCCCTATACACAATGGAATACTATTTAGCCTTTAAAGGGAAGGAAATCCTGTCATTTGTGACAACATGGATGAACCTGGAGGACATTATGCTAAGGGAAATAAGCCAGGCACAGAAGGACAAATACTACATGATCTCACTTTTACGTGGAATGTAAAAAAGTCAAACTCCTAGAAGCAGAGAATAAAATGGTGGTTTCTAGAGGCTGGCGGTGGGTGGTGGATTGGGGAGATATTGGTAAAAGGACACAAAATTTCAGTTAGGAAGAATAAGTTCGAGATGTCTATTGTACAACATGGTGGTTATGGTTAATAACAATGTATTATATACTTGAAAACTGCAAAGAGAGTAGATTTTAAATGTTCACCACAAAAAATGGTAAGTATGTGAGGTAATGGATATGTCAATTAGCTTGATTTAGTTATTCTACAATGTATACACATATCAAAATATCATGTTGTACACCATAAATAATACACAATTTGTATTTGTCAATTAAAAAATTAAAATTAAAATCAATAAATGAATAAGTAATGACAGAGCATTCTATGTGGTAAAAAATGCTATGAACAAAATAAATGGAATGGGAAGATTGTGTTACACAGGGATAATATTTTATAGTGAGTGGGCAGGGAAGCCTCCATTAAAAAGGTGGTATTTGAGCAGAGTTCTGAAGAGAGTTAAGGAAGGAATCTGGAGGATTCTAGGGAAAGAGAAAATGGCAGCCCTAGCAAGAATTTGCTGTCCAAATTTCTTTCACCTGTGTAAGGAAGGAAGGAGGGGAGGAAGGAAGAAAGGGAGGGAGGGAGGGAGGGAGATAGGCTGTAAATTTATTTTAAAATTATACTAGACCAAGAGTGACCCTAGGTACCTAGCAGAAGAAAAAAATCTTCTCTGGATAAGAACACCTTCATATTAGGCCTTAAAAAATTCATACAAATAATTTTTAAGGACAATAATAAACTCACAGAGAAAAAGTATCCAAGCACCTTAGGAAACAATGTATCACGAGCAGAAACAACATCAGCAGAAACAGATAAGCCAAGACTAGCAATATTGGATTTATGAAATGCAAATTATAAAACAACCATGCTTACTATGTTACTATGTTCAAACAAATAAAGTATTAGTCTAACAATATCTGCAGGAAATAATAATTGGAAAATGACAACAATGATTTGAAAAATAATCAAAGAGAAACTCCAGAAATTAACATAAATACAAAAGATCAGTAGCTGGGGTTAACAAGAGATTAGACATTGTTAGAGAGAATTAGTGAAAAGGTCCAAAGAAATTACCTAAAATATTTCAAAGAGAGACAGTAACAGAGAAAATACAAAGGAGAGATTTAGATACAGGGATAGCCTGGACACAGTGGCTCACGCTGTAATCCCAGCATTTTGGGAGGCCGAGGTCAGAGGATAACTTCAGGCCAGTAGTTCAAGATCAGCCTGAGCAACATAGGGAGACCCCATCTCTACAAAAATAGGAAAACTAGCCAGGTGCAGTAGTGTGCATCTGTAGTCCCAGCTACTCAGGAGGCTGAGGCAGGAGGATCACTGGAGCCCAGGAGTTTGAGATTTCAGTGAGCTACGATGATGCCACTGTACTCTATCTAGCCAGGGCCACAGAGCAAGACCCTGTCTCAAAAAAAAAAAAAAAAGATACAGAGAGGACAAGGTCCACCATACATTTTATTCAGAGTCCCAGAAAAAGAAGAAAGAGAGAATGGGGTAGAAGCAATATTTTAAGAGAGAATCACTGAGAATTTTCCAGAACCAATGAAAGATGTTGATACCCAGTGATACTCAATCCCATTGAAAGGCCCAGGGAAGCCCAATCACAATGAGCGAAACTAATCCCCTCCTAGACACATCACAGTGAAAATTCATAAAATTATGACAAATGGAACAGAAGTAAGTGGAAAAAGAAACAACAAAAGAAAAAAGATTACCTTCAAAGACCAGCAGTTGTCTTCCCAGCAATCACAATGGAGCCAAAGACAATGGAATGGTACCTTCGATGTATTAAAAGAAAACAAACACCAATCTGGAATTATTCTTTAGTGAAAACATCTTTTGAAAATGGGAGCAAAATAAAGTCTTTTAGACAAAAACTGAATTTGCTACCAGCAGACACTGGTAGCAAATTCTAAACAATATTCTTGAAGAAGACAGGTGATCTCAGATGAAAGATCTAAGATTCAAGAAGGAAGAAGAGCAGAGAAAGTAATAAAGATGTGGATAAATCTAAATTAACACTATTTGTATAAAACAGCAAAAATGTTTTACAAGTTAAAAAAATAAAGATAGTAACAAAATACATGAGAACAATGACTTAGGATCAGGAGGGAGGTAAATGGACTTAAAGTATCCCGAGGTCACTGTGTCACTCAGGAGGAAGACAAAGGTATTTTTAAGTAATTTTAGACTTTGATGAATGAGATAAGCAGGTTATAACTTTCAGGGTAACCAATAAAAATATATAAATAGAATGTATAAATTCAGAACCAGGAAAGGGAAAAAAATGGAATGATACAAAATAACCAAAAGAAAAAAAAAGGCAAGAAAGGATAGAAAACAAAGATCAGGAAGAACAAGGAGTAGGTGTAAATAAGAGATTTAAATCCAAATAGATCAGCGATAACATTACATATGAATATACTAAACGTTAAAGTTACAAATCAGATTGTCAGAATGAATATAAAACAAAATCTAGCTGTATGCCCCTTACAAAAGACCCATATAAAATATAAGATTATAGAAAATTGGAAAGTAAAAATGTGGGAAAAAATACATTAAACAAATACTTACTAAAAGAAAGTTGATACAGAGGTATAGATATACATATACATATATACACAAATATATGTTTATATAATGCCATATACACACACATACATATACACACGTATCATACAAAATATTTTTATTAAGGCACCGACAGCTTTGTCCTGAGCAAAAGGAAGGATGGTGGTAGCTAAATGAAGGGAGAAGAGAGACGAAGATGGGAGAGATTACAGCATATGTTAAATCAAGTTTGGCCTAAGGATACCTTCTTACATATTTTAAGTTTGGCCTAAAGGTTTCTCCATACATAATGAACTGTAATCCAACTTGATATGCCGACAGATGTAACCTACTCTTACAACAAACAGCCAAGTCTCAACCAACCACAGGCAGCCAACTGTCCAAAACAGGTTCAACTAAAGCAAACGCCCACTTGTCACCAATCCAGCTGTTTCTGTCTCTTCCTTCCATTTTCTGTACATAAATGTCATCTGACCACGTGGCAGCTCTGGAGTGGCTCTGAATCTATTCTAGCTCGGGGAGCTGCCTGATTGACAAATGATTCTTTGCTGAATTAAACTCTATTAAATTCGTCTAAAGTCTTTCTTTGAACATGTTTGTATGTTGAAATGAATAATCCAGTAGAAAAGGAAAAACTGATGATGCAGGAGAGAAAGGACATCGTTTCTGGAACGCCGTTCTCCTGCAAGCAAGAGGACCAGGATCTAGTGCAGAAATCGAGGATCTGACCTCAGAGAACACAGCCAGCTCACCCATGGTCATAGGCAGAAGGCAGAGGCGTACGTGTCGATGTCCGTAAGATGTGGTATCTGGGACGCGAGGAAGTTCTCTTCTGATTGCTTCTATGTTCTCGGAAAATAGGAAACAAGGCCGTCATTTGAGAGTGATGCAAGAAAGGACGTGTTGGAGATGTGTAGAAGGAGAAGAAAGTGCAAGTTAGTCACCTGGAATACATAGGAGCTCAATCAATATTTGCCAAGCAAATGACGGAGTGAGAGAGTATACAGACTAGTAAATGTTCAGGAATGTCAGACAGTATCAAGGGTCCACTTGAGGTGAGTGGTCCTAAATTTAAAGTGGCTGCATGTTTCTCACCAACCATCTCCTTTTGGGGTTATCACCGTAAAGAGATAAACCTTGGCACAAACCAACACACGAAGGATGGCAGAGTAGCAGGATCTTGTTCAGCCACTAAACCCACCTTCTCTCAGCTTCCTCTTCCTCTTGGCCTCTTGTACATAAAGGAAAACACCTTATATTTTTAGCCACTGGTATCCAGGGTATCTGTTGCCTGCTGCTAGGATCACCTTAACTGATGTAGCTTTGATCAAGTATCCCAAGCCCTAGGGTCTCAACAAAAAGGTCTTGTATCAATTCGGTATCTCCAAGGACACAAGGTCCACACCAAGCCACCTGAGGATTCGGATTTCTTGGGTCATCTCTTTTTACTTCAGCCTCATCACAGCATCAGCCCAAATCAGCTTATAACATTAACCTAGGACCAGAGACCACATTTGCCTCTGTGCAATACGTGGGATGCTTTGCTTTGGTTCACAGATCCTCACCTCCTCCTTTGCCTCAACAAATAACAGCCATTTTATCAAGCTCATGGATTCTGTGGGTCAGGAATTTTGGCATAGAACATTAGAGATAATTTGTGTCTGTGCCACTATGTCTGGGGTCTCAGCTTGGAAGACTCAAAGAGCTGGGGGTAACTCAAATGGCTAGAGGCTGAAATCATACAGAGATTCTTTTTTTTTTTTTTTTTTTTTTGAGACAGAGTCTCACTCTTTTGCCCTGAGTAGAGCGCCGTGGCATCAGCATAGCTCACAGCAACCTCAAACTCTTGGGCTCAAGCCATCCGCCCACCTCAGCCTCCCAAGTAGCTGGGACTACAGGAGCTGCCACAACACCCAGATAATTTTCCTATTTTTAGTAGAGATGGGGTCTTGCTCTTGCTCAGGCTGGTCTTGAACTCTTTTTTTTTTTTTTTATTTATTTATTTTTTTTTTTGAGACAGAGTCTCACTCTGTTGCCCAGGCTAGAGTGAGTGCCGTGGCATCAGCCTAGCTCACAGCAACCTCAAACTCCTGAGCTCAAGCGATCCTCCTGTCTCAGCCTCCCGAATAGCTGGGACTACAGGCATGCACCACCATGCCCGGCTAATTTTTTCTATATATATTTTTAGCTGTCCATATAATTTCTTTCTATTTTTAGTAGAGATGGGGTCTCGCTCTTGCTCAGGCTGGTCTCGAACTCCTGAGCTCAAACGATACGCCCACCTCGGCCTCCCAGAGTGCTAGGATTACAGGCGTGAGCCACCGCGCCCGGCCTGGTCTTGAACTCTTGATCCTGAGCTGGAGCGATCCTCCCACCTTGGCCTCCCAGTGCGCTAGGATTACATTCGTGAGCCACCGTGCCCAGCCCACATAGAGATTCTTAACTTACACATCTGACACCTAGACTGGGATGGCTCAAAGGCTAGGCTCCTTTGAGCAGGTGACCAGAAATCCACATAGGGCTTGGGTTTCTCATAGCAGGGCAGCTGGATTCCAAGAGGCAGTGTCCTAAGAGGGAAGATCCAGGGAATGAACATTCCAAGAGAACCAGGCCTTTCCTGACCTATCCTTGGGTGTTAGTTTCCCATTGCTGCTACAACAAATTACCATAAACTCAGTGCTTTAAAACAATACAAATGCATTATCTTACAGTTTTGGAGGTCAGAAGTCCCAAATGGGTTTCACTGGGCTAAAACCAAGGTGAGGGCAGAGCTTCGCTCCTTTTGGAGACTTGAGGGGAGAATTTGTTCCCTTGCCTTTTCCAGCTGTGAGGCCACCCACGTGCCTTGGCCTGATGCCCCTTCTAATGCCTTCGAAGCCAGCAGCATAGCATCTTCAAATCTCTCTCTGGCTCTGACGCTCCTATCTCCCTCTTTATAAGGACTCTTGTGATTACAAGGAGCCCACCCAGATAATCCAGGATAATCTTCCAATCTCAAAACCCTTAACTCAATCACATCTGCCAAGTCTCCTTTGCCATGTAAGGTAATACATTCACAGGTTCTGCAGGTTAGGATGTGAACATCTATGGAGGGGGAGGGAACACTATTCTCCCTACCATACCTTGGAAATCACATAGCGTCACTTCCACAGTAGATTACTGGCCAAAGCAATCACAGCCAGCCTAGCTTCCACAGTAGGGGTTGTAAACCCAACCCCTCAAGGGAAGGAGTGCCAATGGATTGGTGGCCATGGTTTAACACTGCCATGCCACTATTCCTGTTGTAGCTGCTGCACATTGGCCAACTGAGGAGGACCTCCACTCCCATTCTTGACTCAGAAGCACGGACAGGAAAAGAGATGGACAGTCCAGTGATTCCACAGACACATGAGGGGGGGCAAAGGATACACAGTGCAATTGCATTTTATGCAAATTTTAAACAGTGTCATATAAGAAGATTAATAAATCCTCTATTTATACACAGTTGAAGTCAAACAAATCCTACTTTATATTAATTCCCAAGTGAATATTATACTGGAATTGCGAAGTTTTGAATTATGTGAATTTTTAAGGAATGCATCCTTTGCATAAAATGCAAATATTCTGAACTTGCTTTAATTCTCTAAGGATCCAAAACATAATACAACACGAAGAAAGAAAACAGAGGAGATGTGAAAATTACATCCAACTTGTAGCATAAGGATTAAAGAATCACCAAATGATTAACTTCCCTCAAAATATGAGTTTCCCATGCTGTTTGAATTGAAGGAATGTTTTTTTCTGTTGAAATCAAGCATTATTAGTAAACAGCAGTTGTGAGAACTCGAAGTGGCTAAATTGTAGGCTTTGTTGGAAACAGGCCTGAATAGAACATATTAGCATAAATTGTATTTTTTATGGTTAAGCTGCAGTGTTAAATATCAAACTGTGCTAAACGATTGCTCTCCATACAGCTGCTAAATTGAACTACCTGTTATATCAGTTTAGTAAATTCTCAAACTTCAAGAAGTCAGGAATTTAATGGATGTGTTTGTAAAATATCCTGAGGTACCCTGGCTTAACAAGAACGAACAAAGCACCCCTTAGAGTGTTAAAAGCCTGTCTATTGAAAAGAAGGATTAGCGAGAGGGTAAATATAGATTAACTTTTAAAAGGAAAGCCAATATATTGTAAAACAAACATAAGATGTTCAGCCCACTCACATTTCATGTCGAAGAAAAAAGTTTGTTATTCTGTCTTAATTTTTTCTAAATTAAGTATTATATGAAATGATTTTTTTCTTACCATTGTACTAACATTCAGGAGACTGGACACTGAATTTTGCCCAGTTAAACTGACAGTCACTGTTTCCTTCCACGTTTGACCCTGGGTATTTGGCACATGTTATTAAATGGGGGGGAGGAATTAAGCAAAATATATACCCTGGTGCCTTTGTAATTTTTGCTAACTTTTATATATTCTTCAAGAATACTGAGCATTTCAGACAGGCCTCTGCCTTCTATCTTATAATGGACATACATAAACCACACAGCAGATATTTAACATCCTGAGAATAAATAGTTCGTATATAGATAGCTTAGTTCTGCCAAATGTAAAATCAAGCATATATATTAGTGTTGGATGCCAAAGCCAATTGTTGAAAATCAGATTATAAACCCTTATCTGAGGTCTGACTATTTGAAATACGTTGAAATAATAAAGAATGAGTTAATGAATGGTTTGTTTATATCTTGAATACAAGAAGAAGATTGTTAGAAGATAAACTAAGCTGTCATTATTACTTCCTTCCTGCTATTTTGCCACTTTTATTTTGATTCCATCTGTATAATAGGGAATCATTTTTATTGTTTTTTAGTACTTTTTCCTAATTACAAAAGCAACACATGTTCATTGCTGAAAATTTAGAAAACAGAAACCAACTAAGTAAAAAAAGAAAAATCCTTCAAAATAATTTATTTTAACCCCTTCCCTCCAAATTAGATTCTCATTCTCACTCCTTAAAGCAACAGAAATTAGAATTGGAGCAAAGAGGTAAATATAAAAATTAACCCATAAAAATGCTACAGGGAGATAGAGGTGATTTTGTTTATTAGCAGCCCCCCAACACTTCCCTGATCCTACTCAGGAGAAGGCCGGGTTTGCCCCTCTCGTCAGTCCAGCCAGTGCCATCAGAATCTCCAAGCCAGGATGATTCTAGAGGACAAGTAGGTCACTTGGACAATGAATTATAACATAATACAACTTGAGGTAAATAGAGAAAAATTAAAGTGCTGTGGGAACCCAGAGAAGGAAGAGACAGGATCTGACTAGCAAGATCCAAGATGGCTGCAGAAGAAGAGCATTTGAATGGAACTTTGTGTGTGCTGGTTTTTTTGTGTGTGTGTGCCCTAGAGACAGGATCTCACTCTCGCTTTGTCACCCAGGCTGGAGTGAAGTGGCCTGATCATAGCTCACTGCAGCCTGGAATCCTGGGCTCAAGTGATCCTCCCATCTCAGCCTCCTGAGTAGCTGGGACTACAGGCGTGAGCCACCGCTCCTGGCCTGAGTGGAATTTTGAATGGTGAGTTAGCTGTCACGAACCTAAGGAGTCAAAGGGAACAGCGTTCCAAAGAGAGGCAACACAAAGGAAAGCACAGAGCTGTGAAGTCCAGTAAGGAGGGTTCCATGATCAAGTCACAGAAGTATGTCATTGACACATTCTTAAATCATCAAGAGAGTCAAGCCAGGCAGCAAATTGATCCATTCTTTTTTTTTTTCTTTTTCCCCAACTTTTTCTTATGAGGCCATATCAGGGCATTCTAGAAAATCTAGTATCATAAAATATTTGCAGACTCTACTAAAAGGGAATTTATTAACCCACATAATTGAGAAGCTTAGTGTGTAGACTGGGTCAGCTAAAACTGGATCTAGGTGCTCAAATGACGTTCTCATGTTTCTGTCTCTGCCTGTTTCTCTATCTCTACTCTGCTTGTATCCACTTCCCTTGCATGTCACCTTCATTCTTTCCTGCTATAGAGAGACTCTTTCCATGCCTCAGGAGAGACAGCTTCTGGCAGCCCCTGGCCAATATCCTTACAACTTGATAGCATAAATGAAGAGAACCATCTCCCCCCACTGGATCCAGTGGAAGAACCTCAAAGGGGCATCTTTGTAGCCCAGATTGGACAAACGCCCATCCCTGAGCCATCCACTATGACTGGAGGAATGTAGCACTACCATCGGCCCACTTATGAGGGCAGGAGGAGGCCCAAGTCACCTTCATGGGCAGCCCCACCAAGACCTCATGAGGTCGGGGAACAGCTTCCCAAAGGAAGAAGAAGAGGAGGATGGAAGAGTATGCTTGGCACACAACAGCTGTAACTATTACAGTTTGTTTCCCAGACATTTAGAGAGTTCCTTCCATCTCAACAGTGGGGATACATCGTCATACTCCCCCAGACAGTCACCTGGGAAGGACTGCAGGTGGGTGACAGTTCCCCTGCAATAGGCAAGGATAAGAAATATACTAAAGACACATTCAAACCAGCACCTAAAAGACCCTCCTGAGAATCAAAGATTTTCACCCAATGTTCAAAATGGAAAGCTCCACTGAATTCTAAAACAGAGAACCAGAGGAGCCAGTTGCTCCCCAACCTCACCCCCAGGGTAATAAGAGTCACCTGGTTTAGCTCTTGTGACTTACATTAGCATATTTGAAATCTGGTCATTTAAAATTAGATCGTAAATGGAGCAAGCACCCATATGGCACTTAAGATGTGCCAGGCACTATTCTAAGTGTGTTACATATAGTAATACTAGCAACAGCGACGGGAAGCAGGACCTATTATTATTTCCATTGATGGCTGAAGACGCGGGAGCACAGAGAGGCCACACTCACACACAGCTGGATTTCGATCCAGGTGGTCCAATCCAGGGTCTGTGATCTTAACCCCAAGGTTAGACGCAGGACCTCTACTCCAGATAGATCAGAATGTACAAACGGTGAGCAAGGAACGGAGAAAAAATGACACACTGAAAAAAAGCAACCTGCAACAGAATAAATAGGCAGATATAATAATACAACCTAGACACTGAACTGTCAGCTCAGAGGCATAAGCCGTCAGCGTAGCCCCAACATTGTCTGGGAAGGGTGTGAGCAGTCTGGTTTAACGAATCCAGGCTGAAGGCCTGTCACACTCTACTGGTATGAAAATATCCTCTCCTTTTCAGCAGATGCTGTGCCCGCAAAGGCAGCCCAGTGTCTGGGGATAACCCTACTACACAGTACACAATGCAGTACCTGGCACATTGTCATGACAGACTAGGGTCAGTGATCAAGTATTTATTGAGCACCTACTATGTGCCACACCCTGGGCTGGGCCCTGAGGACACCACAATGACAAGGCAGATACAGCTATGTATCCACTATATCTTCCACCCAGGCCTGGCTTATCCCACACTTTAGCTGAGGTTAAGCAGAATTTTTAGCATCATTTATAAGCAGACCTGATATCTGGATAGTATACCCCAAACAGCCATACTGGTTGGTAAAATATTAAAATATTTTGTACTGCTTGGTAAACAGCCACTGTCTAAGTCTCTGGGGTGTCCCACCACTGCCCACCCTGCCCTGGCTCCTCTCCCTGGAACCCCAAACACCCCTATAATCCACCAACTAGGGTGGTAACCAAGCCCGGCAGGGGGCTTCCAGGCCCCCCATTATAGCACATGGCCTGTGTCGGTTCCGATTGATGGGTACCTGTTTCTCTGACCACAAGTACTGAAAGTAGCCAAAACACAAAATGTCTTCCCCCTTTCAACAAGCTTTAAACTCACACTTTTCTGGTTAACTGCCAGTTCTGTTTAGAAACAGTAAGTCTTTATAAAAAAAAAAAAAAAAAAAAAGGAAAAACATCAGACACACAATGTGACAATCAGCAACTGTCTGACAACGACCCGCTGACGCAGAGGACATCATGCCAAGATGGGACCAAATTACCTCCTCCTCCCCTGCCACCCACCGCGGCTCCTATCAGCAGACGCCTTCAGAACAGAGGCCTCAGTGAGACAGACCCAGATGGACAGCCCCGCAGCCGAGGGAACTGGAGGGACCTTGTCACCTCCCCTGGCCTCTCGCAGGTCCAGGCTCCTGCCGGCTGTGTCAGTCACCAACGAGTGCAAGTAACACCACTCAGGGAGCTTCACCCATCTGCCACGTGACACCTCAGCTGCTGGGAAATCCCTGTACCTGCCCAGGTGCCAGGAAAGATTAAGACTTTACCTGACACAGCTCTGTAAAAGCACACTCAAAGGCAGTGGGGTTCCCCATTAACACTTTTTCCTTAACCCAGGTGGCCCCTTGGAATCACTCAGAGGCGCTTCTAAAATATTGATGCCAGGCCAACTCCATCAGCAGATCCAGCAGGGCCTGCCACAGCTTAGGCAGCTCCAGACCCATCAACTGCCTCTGTGGGCCAGTCAGGTACACCCCTGGGGCTCCACTCTCCTACAGACAAGTCTGCAGCCCAGAGGGGATGTCCAGACATCCTTCTGGCTCCAGGTGCCCAGCCCACCCTGCCCACGTGCTCACACAGCAGATCTAGCTGCAAGAGATGTCCCCCTTCTGCCAGGGGCACAATCCAGAGAATAAAGGGTTCTGGCATTTCACCCACACATGGTAGCTGGACAGTGAGGACCTGAAAGACATTTATTCAAATCTCACAATTGCAAATGTGAGATTGCAAGTTTTAACAGCATCATTCAGCAATTATGCCTGCCGTCCATGGATTTCTGGGGTTTTTTTCTAACTGCTAACTAATATTTTAAAATATTAATGACCTATCTAGAAATGAAGATTTAAAAGCTAGCTTCTAAAAGATAATATCATACAAGAGAAAAAAACCCATAATATAAATGAGTCCTTGTTGTTTTCTGAGCCTTTTTGCAATAGCTCATCCAAGGGACCCTTGTCCATACACACTGAAGCCAGTCGAGCCAGACGGCAGAGCAGTGGTGACAGGACACAAACTGCTTCAGGAGGGAGGCGAGTCCTTCAGGCACTCCTCCTGGCACAGCTCCTGAAATCTTGCCCCTCCCATGAAGCTGCCCAGATTGGCAGGAAACCAGGCCATTGAGCTCAAGAACCTCCAAAGGTCTCCTTTCTAAAGAAAGATCGAATTTCCTGCATTGCTAACAAGGAAACTAAGGTGCAGGAAGGTGAAAGAGCCAATTCAATGGGCAAGTGTCTTTTTTGGGCAAAAAAAATGTCACTCTCATAACCTTGAGAACACAGTAAAGAGAAAAACCACAAACATGTCTTCAGGGGAGACATAAGCTTGAGATTTTTTAGTTAAATTAAGCTGCTGCTCAATGTGTAGTTTTTCGTCTCACGAATTTTGCCACCAAAAAAGGAACAAATCATCAATGCAGATGTCTCAGGTTAGGTACTAAATTGGGCAGAGTGACAAGGCACCTCAGGTGTAGGTCACCCTTTCACACGGCCACTGCTGCAGAAGGCAAGGAGGACACAGCCTCACTGCCACCTCCCCCAGCAAGTTCACCTTCTTGGAGTGGACATCAACCCCGTGCTGGACAGGCCCCCGGCGTGACCGAGGACGAAAGAAGAGAGGAAAAGAAATCAGGAGCTAAGGAAGGAATCCGAAGCGCACAGGTTCACACCAGGCAGAGCCCACACCCGTCCTTGTGGGCATTCCCAGCCTTAAAATGCAGCAAAGATACAGCAGGAGCTGCGACTTCTGATTTTCTCAGTTAAAACCACAATGTGGATCCTCCCTCCCCTAATTAAAAAGCAAGATTTAAATAGGTTTGCATGTCCAGTGGTTCTAGAAACAAGGAAGAGAGAGAAGCTTTATTTTCATTACTTTTGGATACCAGTATCTTTTTGAAAACTTAGTAACTAAGTGACTTGGGCAGCTACAACCTCTCTGGGTTTCAAGTGGCTCCTTGGTAAAACCAGGCCACAGTGATTGCTCCAAAGGCAAAGGGTTGGACCTGCTGAGCACTTGAGCTCCATGACATATGATCCTATGAACTATTGAGGAATAGAAGTTACATTGTAAAGATATGTTCCTAAACAAGTTGTCCTTAAATTATACTTAAAATGCACCACAGAACTATTAGAGAAATCCTATTGTCTATAGAGCAATGGTTCTCAAAGTGTGGTAACCAAAGAAGCAGCATCAGCATCACCTGTGAAGCTGTTAGAAAAGCAAATTCTCGAGCCCCACCCCGGACCTACTGACTCAGAACTCTGGCGGTGGAGCCCAGCAGTGTGTTCAACAAGAGGTTGATGTGATCCCAATGCATGCCATAGCAACTCATTTAGTAAACAAAATGGCTCCTAATGTATTTGTTTCAAATACTAGATTTAGCTGCAAGCATATCTGTTGCACAGTTCTAGGGCTTTTACTTCAAACAGTCAATATCTGTTTCAGAGAGGAAGGGAAAACCCCCACATGGGCCTCCTTGCTGTCCTGGACACTCCACTTTAGGGCCTTTGCCCCGGCCATCCCCTCTGCCTGGTGCACTGCCCCCTCCACGCTACCCCATATAGGACTTGGCTCAAAGGTCCCTTTCTCCATGAGCACTTCCTCAATCTGCACACCCGATTCCCCTTCCCCTGCTCTGCTGTTCCCAAAGTACTTATCCGCCCCCCTCCCCCAGAGAACGCTATCATTTACTTATCAACATAGATAGTTTTCTGTACGTCTCCTTCCAGCAGAAAGTAAGTTGCCTTGATAGCAGTCTGTAGTACCCGGCACATAGTAGATTAGATAGATAGACAGACAGACAGACAGATTTGTTGAATGAATAAATGAGTCAGGCAAATTCCAGAGCAAATCTTTAGGTGCACAGCCTTCATTTATTTTGTAAAGATTCAAATGAAGAGGCTACCTTTAAAACTGGAGAGAAGTTTCCATCTTTCATGGCAGATCCTAGTGTTGGTTCCCACATCCTTCTGAAGATATCCAAATGGTTAATAATCTTATTTTGCAACCAACATTCAGGAAAGAGTAAGTTGCTAAAACCACACCATGAATCACTAGTGTTAAGGGTAGAAATCTTTGCCATCAATTGGATGCACCACTCATCTGACAATACTTTCTAATAAAGCCTTCTCCAGTGTTTAAAAGACTATTAATTAAATTGCACAACCATTGGGGTCAACTAAAATTCAATATTTTTGCCTCACGCTTAAAGTGAGAAATGTGAAATTGTGCCAAACCCCAATGATCTCTTCGTGGCTTGTTCAGTGGGAGTGATTTGGAAGTCCGGCCTCCAGTCTTTCA